>NC_059427.1:60791817-62216817 GCF_021028975.2 Sphaerodactylus townsendi
AGGTGAACGGCATGACCCACGGGCAGCTCCATGTGGAGCCACTTATGCATGTTTCAGCAGCCTTGGTGCTGCCCGCACGAGACTGTGCGAATGGTCTTGTGCGTCTACCGGCATTAATTATGCAGGTAGATAGCCATTTCTGCCGCCATGCAGAAACAAACACACAGAGAGAACATAGTAAAAAAATAAAGTGTGAATAAAGGTTATCCACATTATGAAGGCAACACTATTTGAATTACACTACAGTGTACAAGACAATCTGCTATTCTGACACAGGTATATGTAGACATGGAGAGAAATCCTAAGTAAGTTTACTCAGAATCATACTCAGACCGACTCAGTGGGGCCTCCTAATACCTAAGTATTGTTAGGATTTTACTGATATTTAGGATTAGGATTCAAGAAAAGACAGGCATAGTATTTTGTTATTATATTAAAAAATTCAGAATTCCACAAACAAAAACTCAGATATGAAACCTATTTCCACTCACAATATACAATAAATACAATCCATCTTTTACATTATTATTGCTAGCAGTTGTAGCAATAGTAGCCTTAGCTATACAAATAATCATAGTTTGTGTTTCAAATTAAAATAAACAGTTAAAAAGCTGGTCACTTCAACTTCATTTCTCAAAATATTCACAGTGATTAAAGTAGCACAAAGAAAAATTCTTATAGCATTAGACATCTTACATTACACTTCAGACTACAAAGAAAAAAATTGTGAATATAAGGCATGTTCTGCAGTTGGCAAGGAAAGGGGGCTTGTCTTGGTGCGCCAAAGAGTCTTTGTCTCCATACAAATATAGGCAGTTATTTCAAATTACTTACCACCCAAGGCTTGTCACAGAAGTTGTAGATTGACTCTAGGGAGTTGACACTTGGTATACCAGCATAATGCATTCCAATTATTAAGTTACGGAAGTCCTCATTTTCTGCCATGCTGAATGAGTGTTGTCGGATGAGAACAAAATCAGGCCTGACTGATCTAAGAAGAATCAGATATTTTATTTAAAAAATAAAACAATAGAAAAACCTCTTTAAAATGAAAGGAGTGGCTTATGAGGCAAGATGGGTTTTAGATTAAAATGCTTACAAGAAAAGTGCTGAACTGAAAATGAGAAGAAAAACTGGTGGAGGAGAAATGATGCATACCCCATCAGATTTTCTTTCCATAATTTACTAGTTTGCACTATTTAAGATTATTTAGGTTGCTGGTGATGAAAAAATCAATCAAGTTCCTTTTGGTATGAATGATGGGAACGCCAAGTATCCAGAAAATATTGGAAACAAATATTGTGAAATATTACATGTCAGTTTGGAAATACTGATCTGGAAGGACACTCAAAGGTCAATTACCTTTTGAGATGTCACACTAAAGCAGGCAGGGTGCTACTTGATTACTATTGAGAAAGGAAATCATTGTCAAGTATGGGAAAATGGTTGCAAATTATTTGGTATGTCATATCAGTAGATAAAATATCCAAGACAAAAAAGGCTCTAATAACATGGAAACCCAAACTTTATTTACTCTGCATTTGTTACCTTTCATTCAATATTGGAAAAGAAAGTTCCTTGAAGAGGATATTAGGAAAGAGGTTCTTAGGCTGCTATAGATGGATTGAATTCATACATATTAAAGAATTATGATTAAAGTAGACTGAAAATGTATATTGATTAGTTTATATATTAAATAGTTCATTTTTGTAAATCAACTAATTTGATAATAAAAAAACAGCAATCTTATGCCTTATTGTGTCAATGGAAGTCCACTATACTAAGTGATACATATTTCGGAATAACCTGCACACCCAAAAGTAGACTGCCAATTTTCACTGATATCATCTAATTCTCAATTTGATCAAAGCTGTGGATACTTAAATCCAGAGAATGGAGCCAATATCAGACAAGACATATCTTTCTGCAAACTTGAGAAAAGCTCCAGGGTTGCAGATAAATTTGAAATATAAAAGTATGTACACTGAGACATTAACCACCTCTAATAATAAAAGCAGCAACTCTAGCTTTAAGAAATGAATGCCCCCAGTGCCTGTTGCTATGTAACCACAACAGTATTGCCAAATGAAGTCTTGATTTCTGTCAAAGGGAAGGGGAGGGTGAAAAAGGATGGTGAAATGAGATACCCATTTGTTTTTGTAAAATAATTATAAACTCCTTAGTGTTGTCTCACACAGGAAATCAAGATTTGTTTTTTTACAATAGAGATACCTGTTGGATGTTACATCAGTGGCATAGGGCCTGCTTAGCTTAGTTTCTCCCCATGCTGCTGTCAGTGTCTAACCTTCCAGTACCACATGAACAGGACTCATTGCAAGGGTCCATCACCACCAATCCCTGTCACGTAAAAACTGCTTGGGAAAGACCTGCACAACTGGCAGTATTAATACAATAAATTGGGCATTTAAATGGTACAGCAGCAAGATGGAAAATAACTTCCCTCCATCTATTGTATTATCCAGTTTACAACCATCCTGGTTGTTCGAGGTCTCTCAACATTGGTTGACTCCTAAATCTGTACTCTCCTCAGGGAATGTGCCTTGGATTGGTTTAAAGCATTCCTTAAAGGTCAAACTTAAATGGTTGGTGCTAAAGACCAGTTATCTTCAGCATGAGAATTCTCCTATGAGGTTCCAGAAGGTGAGGGCTTATTCCCCATGTAATTAAACTTCTTTGTAAAGTTTTCAGGAGAAATCATTTGTAGCTTTGGGACTGGATGTCATCAATATGTTGAAAACACCCAGTTCCATATCTCTCTGTCCAAATCCCCTGCTGATGTTGTAGAGTTCTTGAGTCTCTGACTGCTGTGATTAAATGAAAGTGAACAAATTGAAACTGAACCCAGACAAGATGGAAGTGATGCTGGCAGAGAAGTCTGAAGCAATATAATTTTCCTACTTTTGATGAGGTTCAGTTGACCTTTGCTAACCCAACTAACAGCCAAATGACTCTACTGGACCCAGCATTATTGCTTGAGAAGCAACTCAATGCAGCCACAACACAGCTTAGTTTAGTCCAAAAAAAATGGCCTCCTACTTTGACTAGACTGATTTGATCCTCTGGATCTACGGCCCCTTCCGCACGGAGGTGGAAGGGGTTGGGTCGGCATAATCCACGCCGACCCGACGGCGCTGGGACTGTCCGCATGGACGGTCCCAGAACCGGCTGGGACGACGGCGCCGCGGAGCGCCGTGGCCTGCCGACCCAGCTTGTTTCTGGCCCTCCAGCACATCGCTGAGGCCTGGAGACATGCCCCCCGGCCCTGTGCGCCTGCTTGAGCATCGCACGGCAGGGGGGCGTGTCCCCAGGCCTCGGCGACACGCCGGAGGGCCAGGGACCAGGTAAATGACGGGTGGGAGTGGGGGGGGAGGGAGCCTTGGAGCCGCTGCCGTTCGCACGGCACCGGCTCCAAGCCGGCATTTCCAAACAACCTCGCTCCCTGAGCGAGGTTGGGAAATGCCGGCTTCGCACCGGTCGGGCGGCGCGAGGGCGGCGCGGCTGCGAAGCAGCTGTGCCCCCTGTGCGAATGGCTCCCTGGGGACGGCATTTTTGCCGTCCCCAGGGTGCCATTAAACACCCGTGCGGAAAGGGCCTATGCCATGGTAATATCAAGGCTAAATTACTGCAGTGCACTCTGCTACCCTCTTTGCAGTTGGCCTTGGGGATGTGTGTCCAAAGTCAAAAAGTTTCTTATTAATATTTTTCAGACATATTGGAATTGGGTGAGATGTGTGTGTGAAAAAACTTGTTAAACATCTCTAAAATTAAAGTGGTGTAATTTACTCTTATGTAGCCCAGCAAAAGGCCAGCAATTTCCACATAAAATCATCACTCCATGATCTCAACTCATAAACAAATATTAAATTGACACTAAATAAAACAAATCATATATAGGAATAAATTATCACTGAGGGACAATTAATTCCTACAAAGACAAATTCAGATAAAGTACCTACATGTAGCTAATATCATGGCTTTTGCTGCTGAAAAGGAAAATCATTTAGGAATGCTTATTAGCTGAGCCAGAATGTATATTCCTTATAAATAAGCATCTGTTATCAATAAGAGACCATTTGAAGGAGGGCCTAGTACTAAATGGTCTAAGTTCCTTTCACAGAAATGATTAACTACTACAGAATAATAGCCACAGAAAGGGCAACTACTAATGCTGGTTTATAATTTTCCAATACTTTGTAACTGGAAGAGCAATGGGAGCAAACAATGCAACTGCTTGAAGGAGCAATGAAATTATGCTGGCTGAGTATGGTATAAATACATGAATATTAATAGGTAGAAATGTGGGATGTCTGAGATTGCCAGTCCAGCCCAGGCATCTGGCAGGAGCTTGGGCAGTTGACATTCATTGGTGTTTCTGTGACTCCCTGATGTTGCTTTTGGCATGAATCCAGAGGTTGGGTCATCACACTGGGATGAAGCTTAGGATTCCACCCAAACTCAATAGTTTTACATAGCATTCTGGCAAAATCCTAGAGTGCTACCCTGTTACAATGGCATCACTTTGGGTTCCCACTGGTTCTCCACATTTTCCTCTATCACCCTACTGAGCCACAAAAGGAAGCCTGGCAGTCCTAGGGGTGACTTTTAAATTTTCTACCACCAACATTACACTGTCCTGGTTTGGACACTCTTATTTTGCACTGGAGCTGTCTCAGAGAATATGAATGATTGAGACTTTTGTGTAACCTGACAGGCTGTGGATCCTTATTAACATGTATTACAAAAGCAAAATTTACCTAATCTATATGAAGAGGTCCTAATTCTAGTGAAGGATAATGACTCACACTGTGTAAATTTTTAGTTTTGAAGGATGAGTGGAGAGGAAACTTACTTGACAATTTTAGTGCCATTTCGGAATGCCTGTATGTCTATGGCGTAATTTCCATCAGCATGAGCTACCAAATTGACCTCTGAAAACTGGGCCTGAAATAAAAAGCAAAAGGTCCGGCATTAATAAACCTGCTAGATGAGACTGTGTTTGCATACTTTTAAACTATTACTGCATTTAAGTTTTGGTTGTCAGGTCTCTACATGGTCTTGATAAGTGCTCCTGGCTCTACCTTAATAGCTGCTTGACAGAGAGCAAAGGAAACTTCTCTTGAAACTGAAGTGGTTGAGCTCCATCACCACTGGTAACTAGGTTGTCTGATTAGCTGAGTGAAACCTGGGCTGAGCATTTGACCCTTTTTGGCAACTAATTTAAAATTGTGAGATGGCCAGAGGCATAAACCTTTGCTGCAAGCATAAGGGAAATAACTAATTGCTCCTAAAAGGAGCAGCAGTGGCGTAGGAGGTTAAGAGCTCGTGTATCTAATCTGGAGGAACCGGGTTTGATTCCCAGCTCTGCCGCCTGAGCTGTGGAGGCTTATCTGGGGAATTCAGATTAGCCTGTACACTCCCACACACGCCAGCTGGGTGACCTTGGGCTAGTCACAGCTTCTCGGAGCTCTCTCAGCCCCACCCACCTCACAGGGTGTTTGTTGTGAGGGGGGAAGGGCAAGGAGATTGTAAGCTCCTTTGAGTCTCCTACAGGAGAGAAAGGGGGGATATAAATCCAAACACTACTTCTTCTTTTGTTCTTTTGACTCTTAGCCCAAGTAGTGTCCTTGTGTGAATTGTGGTGGTGGAATCAGCATCAGCTTGAAAGGATCTTTTCACATATCAGTTTCACAATTACACATACAGGTTGGACTTCCATAGATTTAATTTGTATTTTATTGTGTGCATATTTTGTAAGATAATTTGAGTATCTGAAATGAGGAAAGCAGGATAACAACATCGAAGCAAATTACCCAGCTAAATAAAAAGATTTTCATCACATATCAAGTACAGGTGTGTAGTCAAATGTGTGCTAAAATAGTCATTTGATTGGGATCTTTAAGAAAAAAACCCTTGATATGAACTATTTTAAACATTATATATAATTAATATTGGTTTCTTTTAACAACTTCTTATTAAACACTGTCAGCCAACTGCACACATAAGTTGTATTATAATGAACTGGATCATACAGAACCTTTCCGAGGCGGAAAGGCTTTTCTGCTAGCAGAAGGGTGAGAGCCAGTGTGGTGTAGTGGTTAAGAGCTGGTGTATTCTAATCTGGAAAAAATGGGTTTGATTCCCCGCTCTGCCACTTGAGCTGTGGAGGCTTACCTGGTGAACCAGATTAACTTGTGCACTCCAACACATGCCAGCTGGGTGACCTTAGCCTATTCACAGTTTTTCGGAGTTCTCTCAGCCTCACCCACCTCACAGGGTGTTTGTTGTGGGCGGGGGGAAGGGCAAGGAGATTATAAGCCCCTTTGAGTCTCCTTATAGGAGAGAAAGGGGGGATATAAATCCAAATTCTTCTTCTTTTTGGGGGGGGGAGGGTATTGCTGATGCTTCTCCCAGACAAATACAAAGCCACTGTGTTTTGACTACAGTTAGTTTGTGAAAATTGTAGGTCTAATAGTCCAGACTATTAGGTCACCCAGCCTGATCTTGTCAAAGCTCAAATGGTATGCAGGGGGAAGGAAGCAGAAGAAAAAGAGTTGAGATGGTTGCATTTTACAAAAAGCTTAGATGTTCACATTTTACACTGGTTAATGAGCAATAACTTCCAATAGTGTGCCTATGGGAGGGGCGAGATTCTCAGGTTCAACATTTTTCTAAAGGGGGGGTGTTCTCCATAGGAAACAACTGTTGGCAGTAGGGCATTCTGTTAGGGGCCCATATAATTAGACCCTATTCAATTGACATATGGCTGTTTTTTAAAGGACAGGGACCAGCAATGTTTGTGTACCTTTAAAAACATCGGTAAAATTAGTACCTTTAAAAACATCGGTAAAATTCCCCATAGGGAATAATGGAGCCACAAATACCAGAAATCTGGGGGGGAAACTCTCAGATCCAAATACCATATCACTATGGGTACCTGAGAGAGAGCATCTGCCCATATATTCATGTTCGGGTACTGAGATCAGAGGGGGAGGCCTGCCTGGCTGTCCTGCCCCCTTTGGAGATAAGAGGGACAGGGGCAGCCTGGAGGACCCCTACATGGTGGAGTGCTGTCCCTCCAGAGGTTTGCTGGTGCCTCCTCTCTTGAAGTTTGGACCTTGGCAAAGACTGTCCTCTTCACCCAGGCATTTGGCTGACTCCCTCCACTAGCAGGGGCCCCCTGTGATGTTTGTACACCCCTCCCTTTTTGTGGGTGGGGTATGTGTGGAATATTTTAGATTGTTTAGGGGCTTTAGGATAGGTTTTATTGTGATTTTACTGCTGTTTGATTTTTATTGTTGTGATTTTACCACTGTATGGTTTTTATTGTAATCTGCTCTGAGACCATGATGAAGGCCAGGGAATAAATGTAAATATAGAAGTAGAAAAATATTTGGAATGTGGAAAAAATGGGGATAGTGATATTTTTCAGCTTTGCAAGTGTTTTTGTGTGTAAATATGTACATTTATTGTGGCCTTTTGGACTTATGCCTTGTTCATAGGTCACACTTGGCTGAGGAGCAATTTTGAAATAAAAATTATAAAGTTATGCTTGTTGCAAGACCACAATTGAGAAATTCATAGTTGGAAACACATTTTGCGGTTGCACTTGGGAAATCAATGACTGAGTGCTACTGAAACCACTGTGTTTGCTATTTTGCAAGAACCAGCAGATGTTTGCTTCTGAGTGCAGGGTCAACAGTAGGTACTGACCCCGGGCATTGAAGTATACAGGGATGGTTCACCCAACTAGTTAGGCTTTTGCTTTTTGCTGATTATGCTTACTAAACAGAATTTATATGTAGTACCATATGTAACCAAGTCAAATGATGCTGATTGTATTAATGACAATATACCTAAAAATGTATTTTGGTGATTGTGCTAATCATGTTAAAGGTTAAGATTGTGAGCCTGAGTGGACAGCTAGCCAGGATTGGCCAGAAGTGATCAGAAGGGTCTGTTCAGAAACGCCAGAAACATATCAATTTGATCTATTCTGCTTCTTTTACAATAAAGGTTTTTTTAAAAAAAGTGACGAACAACAACATTTGCAACAAACAGATACATACCCAGCCACACAATTATTGTTTACTAAATGATCACTAAGCGTTAAATGGTTCATCAGTATAACCAATACTTCAAAATCTGATTGACATAAATCAGTAAACATCTTTAATCTCAACAGTACACACACACACACACACACACACACACACACAGTGTTACAGTTTGTTCCATTCTTGTCAACCTGGGTTCTAGGAGTGAAATATTATGTAAATACATTTTTTTTTAGTAAATTGGTTACTTAGTACCTGTTCAACTTTGATTTCATATTCCCCAAGGATTTTTTTCCCTCGGAAGCTCTTGATCCTGAAAATATAAGAATTATTATTAGTAGTACATGTTGTTTGACTTGAGGTAATTGTATGAATGCAAGAATTAATGCACTAATTTTTTTTAGCAAGCCTGTGAATACATTTTTGATTCTTTAGCAAGCTGGGAAACATTTTTTCAACTCAATGTATTAAATATATTTTAACAGTGCATTTAAATACAGCAAAAGTAAAACAATTAGTGTCCCTATTATAAAACATTACATCTTGTATATGTTTTATATATTTATAACATAGACTGATCTTGAAAACTACTTAGAATCTATTTTATGTATTGGCATATGGTCAGTATTCCAATTAGGATGAAATACTCCCGCACAGATTCACCTTTTCCTTGTAAACATCCGCTGTATGAGGTAATTATTAAACAACCGATCTCTGGCACAATTCATGTTTCAACAAATGACTTCAGCTTTGAAAATAAACACTAATACTGAACATTAAATTATGCCATCTGGAGTCTAACAAAATGTTAAACAAAATGAGTCCAGGAGTACTTCCAGTGGCTTAATTCCACAGAAGCATCACAAGTTGTAGTATAGAAGCATTAACATCTTCCTGAATGATTGATTCTTAAGAGTGCTTTTGGTTTTTACTCATACGTAACTTTACGGTATTTACTGTTAGAGTCCCCTGTTCAGGGGAATAAACTTTGAGCGACTTTTGATGAATTTAATTACTAAGAACTTGGGCCCATTCCAAATTTAAGTGGCGCCTCCAATGCTAACAAAAACATCAGCAAACCTTAATTATTCCCAGCATACTAACTTGGAAAATTTGAAACCCTAATGAAATATATTCATTCAATGATTAAATTAGATTCTTGCATGAAAAGGGGGAATATTATGTCTTTAGAAGCTCCAGTAAGGTCTTATTTGGTGATGACTATAATCCTCTGACTCTGAACAGCTAGCTACTATACAAGGCAACTAGCAGTGGTCAAGGCATGAATCTTTAAAAGAGAGTAGAAATTTGCCAGCAACAAAAATGCTAACAAAACAGCATTAAAGTAGTTTGACAGTAGGTTGGACCGGAAAATTCTGGATATTTCCGTTCACTTTATTTAAAATTCATTGTGAATGGTTACTTGGTGGCAAAATTCAGAGTAATATTAATTGTTTGTGATTGCATTATAGGAAGTGAAATTTCAAGTCTGTAATTTGGAGATGAAAGAACACAAGCTTTTTTGTGATTATGAAACTGCCAGCAAATACAACCAAATTCTCAGTGATTAACTCACACAACCCAAGCTGAAGAGTTTCCAACTCAAATATTGTTGTGAAATTGTACAAGTCTATTGTACAAGTCTAAAATTGTGCATGTGCAGGAGAGACTGCATCATTGAAACAAAGCAAGACAACAGTTTGGAGCAAGCAGACTTTCAGAGAAGCTTGTCCCCCATCAGCTAACAGGCATCTAGAGAGTTCTCAGGAAAATACTGGACAGTATTTGATGGTTGATATCTAGTGGTACCATTTAGCTTATATACCATACAATAGATCATGCAATTTCATTTAGTATTTGATCACTGCCAGCTTAACACAGGCACAAGCCTTTCTTGTGTGGGTGCAATGTCTGAATGAGGGAGGCAAGTATCCATTGAATGACAGAATATGCATGAAAATACATGGGGTGAAAGCAATGACACCTAGCACAAAAATAAAAGTAGGTGTTTCTGCATATTCTCACTCTCTCACACGCCAGTTCTCATCTATATATTGCTGATAATTTTATAGACACATTTAAAACAGCAAATATTGTTCGTTGTTTGGATAGAAAGATTATTGAGAGACATGAAACATTAATTAATGATAAAGTATTGGAAACAATATTTATTTTCACAATGAAAAATGCTACCATTTAATTTTGTTAGCAAAATTGAAGTAGACAGGTTCAATTTAGTGTGTCTTTTAGATGAGTCTGGTTGCAGAAACTCTTTTGGAACTATAATGTACAATTTGTACAAATACAAAGGTGCTTTTTTCAACTTTGAGCCATTTTTATTGCTGGTTTGCATAACCATCTCCAGATTCCTTACCATCTTCATTGCCTTCTATGGACATGTTCCAGCTTGTCAATATCTTTCTTAAACTGAGGTGCCCAAAAGTGAATACAAGATTCCAAGTGAAATCTAATGAGAGCACAGTAAAGCAATACCATCACGTCACATGATCTGGACACTATACTTTTGTTAATGCAAACCAACATTGTATTTGCCTTTTTAGTTATCTCGTCACACTGCTGACTCATGTCTAGTGTGTGATCTACTAAGATGCCTAGGTCCTTTTCACATGGACTACTGCCAAGACAAGTCTCTTCCCCCCACCACATCCTGAAATTATGCATTTGAGTCTTCCTATCTAAGTGCTTAACTTCCTATCTAAATGATTAACTTATCACTGCTGAAATTCATTTTGTTAGTTTTAGCCCAGTGTTTCAGACTGTCAAGATCATTTTGTATCTTGACTCTGTCTTGCATAGTATTTGCTATCCTTCCCAATTTAGTATCATCTGCAAATTTAATGAGCTTCCCCTCTATTCCTTTATCCAAGTCATTAATAAAGATGGATTTATAATCTGCATTTCTCTCCTGTATGAAGTGTCAAAATGGCTTACAAACGCCTTTCCTTCCTCTCCCCACAACAGACACCTTGTGAGGTAGGTGGGGCTGAGAGAGTTCTGAGAGAACTGTGACTAGCCCAAGGTCACCCAGCTGAATCCACTGCTCATGTGGAGGAGTGGGGAATCAAGCACAGTTCTGCAGTTTAGAGTCTACCAGTCTTAACTACTACACCACACTGGCTCTCACCACTTGATGATTGTTTTTGCATCAGCTGCCTTTAAATATATAAAAATCTTGTGAGGGTTCATAGGAACAAAGATGGACATGCATACCCAGAGTTTGCTCAACAACAAACTTCTGCTTGTTTACATTTTTATAGTCTGCCTTTCTCATTGGAACTCAAGGCAGATTATACAGAGTGAGTCAATATAATCAACAGGATGGGACATTTAATAAACAATGAAATAGGATTTGTAAGTTGTAGAGCCAATCAGAAATCTAAAAAACAGAACAGAAGTAAAGCATAAATGATACAAAATTACATAGAAGGATCCAATTTACAGCAAACCATACAAAGTAGTATATACCACAGTGCCTAATAATTTGTCCAAGTAACTCTGTGAATCATTTTGTACAGTGCTAACCTACTGCCAGATAGAAAGCATTCTTGAATAATTCAATTTTGAACAGCTTTCAGAAAACTAAGACAGTGGGAGCCTTTTTGACCTTCTGAGGCAGACCGTCCCCCAAAGTGGAGACCACAACAGAGAAGGGGCACATATGGGCAGCAGTTGATTTTGCCTGTTTGCAGATTGGCAACTGTAGAAGACTCTGTTCAGATGAGCAAAGCTTATGACGGATCATTGTGGGAGAGGCAGTATTGCAAATATAAGGGTCCAAATCCATGAAAATGCAGCCTGAACTTACCCAGGACTGCCATTGTGGCTGGGAAATGGAGAGGTGACGAAGCCTGGCTGCAAAGGGGTGTGGTTGCGCCGGGTTGGGAGTCATGTGATGGGGCCTTGGCTGGCTCCGGCCTCTTTCGAGGTCATTGGAGCAAGCAGACCCACCCTCCCTCCCTGAGTTTTGGGTTGGATTGGTTCAGTTTATTGTTGACTGTTAATTTGCTTTTTCATTGCAGCCTGAGTGGTTTTGGGCATAGGAGCACATCCTTTCTGGGGAGGCCGAGCTTGCATGCTGGACCTCCCCAAAGCTGAGGGCCTCAATAAGAGGTCTGGGGGTGGGGCGGGCTCAATAACGCAAGCCGTGGAGGCTCTGCTAGGGAGCCCACTACCACCGGCAGGAAGGGGTGTCACATAATGCTCAGGTAGCACCTAGTAACTTTCTGTCCCAATTCCCCAATGGGATTGGGGACGGTGCTGGGTTCAGCACGCTTGCTGCCCAACGGTCAGGATGTGCCCCATATGCTCGCCCAGCTTCCTATGTTGGTTTTAATAAACAGGCTGCAGCCAAAGTTCATTCCAATAAAAGCTGAGTCTGTGGTCATTTTGAAGCAAGACTCTGCACATCAACATGCATGGAGTAATACGCATGCTTCATTTAGCTCTTGATAATAGCTGAACTGTGGTATTCTATACTTGCTGCAGTTTCCAATTTGATTTTAAGAGAAGACATCCAAATACTAGTAGCCCAAAAACTATGGAACAAACTATAAGGCTTGTCCAGATCATGATCTTGGTCTACAATAACTTGTCTATTTATTCAGGCCTTTGGTGGTTAACGACGCTGAGGAGTGCTGGCTGCAGCTTTAGTTGCCTTCTGTCATTATGTTTATGTAAACTGATTTATTGTTTTACAGTGCTATTTGTTTTTATTCTACTCTGTATCTTGCTTTGGGAGCATGACAAGTGGGTCAAAACTTGTTTAAACAAATAGCTTCATGTGGTTCACATATTCCAGTTTTTCATTGTCTCTTCTGGGAAAGTCAGACTTTTTCTGAGGGGTTACTATGTATCTTTAGTGAACTCTTCTAAAATAAAGAGCATTTGGGGGGGGGAGATGAAAAAGGGAGATTTTTTTAAAGTAACCATTTAAAATTAAATAGCTGCACATCCTTACATTTTGCTAAGATAAAATTAAAAGCTAGTTTTTAATTGTGCAGGTACAGTTCATTTTGTAGCACTTTTAGGGACTATACTGTTTTTAAAAAAACCTAAAACTTTGTTAATCAAGCTTTATCTTTAATTGTTGCTTCAAAGAATACAGCTGCCTCCTATCTTTACTATTGTCCTCAGGGTTTTTTGTAAAAACATACAAGATAAACTATGCTGCTGCTGGTTTTTGCTGCCCTCTTGTGTAGAAAGGAACCAAGGTGAATAAATGAATAAAAGCCTTTATCTAGACATATTTCTGTTTTGCAATGTGTCTAAATCTGTACTGTCATCTTAATAATCCTTACTGCTTCTTGAAGTCGACATAGATCAGCAAACATTGATCACTTGTCTCTCTTAAAGATATTTGTAACAAAAAAGTCCATACATATCTTTGTTATGTTAATCAGGTTTTCACTGGAATCATTTTACTGCATACATTTTCTCAACCCAGAATTCTATAACAATATATTTACAGTATGTTTTCTGAACATATAGGAAAAAAACATAAATTTGCCATAAACTGCTGGTGCCTATATCTGTTTAATATCATATTTAATATGCTCCAGAGACTAGGACAAGGAATAATGCATTTAAGGTACAGGATTCCACTTTAACATCAGGAAAAACTTCCTGACAGTAAGGGCTCTTCAACAGTGGAATGCACTACCTCAGAGTGTGGTGGAGTCTCCTTCTTCGGAGGTTTTTAAAGAGAGGCTGGATGGCCATCTGTCAGGGATTCTTTGATTGTGTGTTCCTGCATTGCAGGGGGTTGGACTTGATAGCCCTGGGGTCTCTTCCAACTCTATGATTCTATTATATGTGTATAGCACAGGAAGGCAAGAACATTTTGCTTCAGAATGACTTTTCAAGGTAGGTTAAACTGAGATAGTGTGACTGTTTTAATGCCAAACTTTATGAGATTTGAACTTATGTACTAGCAAATCCAGAGATTTGAACTTATGTACTAGCAAATCCAGACCAATGTGTCAACTACATTAAACTGTATTGCTAAACATTTATTATAAGAAAATTGCTATAGATGTCAAGAAATTTCAGAATTTGTGTTTTGAAGTTACAATGTGGAGTTTAAGAGCCACTTTTGGATCCTGCACTAAATGCCAAGTGCTTAGCTATGAACAAGATAGATCGGTTGTAATGGGAAGTGAGCTAGGGAAATTCAGATTTTTTTCTTTCTTTCAAAGTTCGGAATTGTTTGATAGCTGTGTCAGAACAATTGCATGCTTGTGCTGTTGCAGTTGCACCCATTCCACAAAATACAGGTGCTTAACACTTTTACTCAATCCTGCTCAAATTACTTCATTCCAATGAGAAGAATTTCTGTTGCTGCAGGGCACATTTTTTTCAATATTTAAACTATTTAGGTGTTCTTCACCCCCACCTCTCATGTTGCTTCCAACAATATAGTAAAGATGTATTGTGATAAGTGCTTCCTCATTAATGTAGTTTGGAAAAAAATAGTTTTCCTGTGCTCAACATACACTTCATATATCTTTAATATATTTTCATGTTTTTGTATGTATCTTTTATGCAGATTATATACAAAAGGTTAAGAACTATTTGGAAACTGCTGTCAATCTCCACCTCCTCTCTCCATGATAAAATAACAATTCTATTTTGAATTAACTGAGCATGTTGACTAATTCTATACAAAATATCATGATAGTATTTATTTATTATCATGCAAAAACCAACCCACCAAGCCACCCTGAAGTTCTATTCAAAAGTTTAAGAATAAAAGCAACACATAATGATAAACTACTGCCACCTTTTGGTTGCATTAAAAATCAGTCTGTTCTGGAGTATAGAATTTCTATCGCCAAATGCTTCTCATAGGAATCAGTTCATACTTCATGAATAACATATGTTAACACCACTTTAACCGGTTCAAAGTCTCAGCACAATTATCAAAGCAATATTCTAAATCTAACTTCTACTTGCTAAATCTACCTATTATATTCCTAATTGTTAACACAATTAATCTAAACACATTTTATTTAATGCAAAATTACCTTCAACGTGGGCACATTCATTTTGGTTTTAAGTAGGTAGCAGTCAGACCCTGGTTCAGGGGAAATCTTCAGCACTGAAACCAAACCTTCCCTCAAAGGCTTAGGGCAAAAGATTAATTGCAGAGAGTGACCACTTTCATAAGTTGGGCCAGGCATAATTTGAGACCCAAGGCAGTCTAACCAGCTATAAAATCCATGGCTGGTACTGGTGAGATATCCTTGTATGAATGTTAAAGTCCCCCAGAATGATCAATCTAGGGTCCCCTTGGCACAACACATGTATAACTTGTTGCAGTCAGGATAAAGTAACCCATTTTCCTATTCTTGTGTTCACATTTATCTGTGCAGGCAGCGACTGGAATCCATGGAAACAATCAGTGTTGCTGTCACGCCTTCGCATGGAGACTATTTATCAACTATCAGTTATTTTTTATTTACTATTTTTATTTACTTATTTACTATTGTCTATTTTTTATTTATTTCCCACTGATGCATAGCTACGCAGGCATGCACAAATGAACCCCCACAGCCATGCTGATGTCTCACAATATGACCATCTGCATCTACGTAGCTATGCAGATGTAAGCAGTGAATTTTTTAAAAGGAAAATGGAAGCAAAGAAAGCGCCTCCTTGCAAGTGGAGGCACTTCCTCGGAATTGGCTGTAACCTGGGATTTTTGAAAAGACTTGCTAATAGCACAATTCTAAAAAAAACCCTGTTTGGGGAAAATAACATGGGGCAGACTAGTTTAGGGGCAGGATCTGTGTGAATCCCCCCACCCACTTTTTTTACCATCCTACACCCATGTCTACAGGCCCATGAGGAAAGCACCTAGGAGTCTACAGCACCACATCCAAATGTAGTTCTACCAACTCAAAGAGAGTGCTCAGTGGGGAACTAGATGGCCAGTAGGCAAAAAGAATGCCTTATCTATCCTTAGTCCCTAATGTAAGGAGCATATAGTCAATGTCAGTGATAGTTTACAAGTCTACAGAAACTGGACTCACTGAAGATTATAGCTTCCCCCTCAGCCAGGTTTGTGGGATTGGTGGAGGACTGAGTAACAATATGGTGTTAGTTGGTTCTGGTGGGTTTTCCGGGCTCTGTGGCCGTGGTGTTAGTTGGGACAGACACACTGTATCATTTTCTTCCAAGCACATTTCTGTTATGCAAGCCATGTCAATTTCATCTTTCTGTAACATCTCATAGAGGTGTGCAGTTTTGTGCTTCTCTGATCTGGTTTTGCACAATAATAGAACAGCTGTGGGAAAATACAGGCCCTTGTATCATCAACTCTTGGGATGCTGCCGAGATTAGGCAAGCACCAAGCATCCTTGCCAAAAACTGACCATTGATGATGAAGCTCATTCCCATCCCTACAAACTCCCATTTATAATTTGCACTGGAATACTGCAAACATCAAACACCCTTTTACAGATAAAAAATTATCTCAACTGCTACTAATAACGCCCCCCTAACACCCACAAATCCACATCCTAGTGTCCACAAGAAGCCATATAACAGTCCAGGGGTAGCTCATGGTGTGCTGGGGTTAGAGCTGCCCAACTGGTATTTTCTATGCCAGTACAGCCCAAATCTCTGCATCTCAGGTGAAGAGCCACAGACCAAGAGCCCTTGTGCTCTCACTCTTTGGCTCACACCTCTGAAATGAGCTACTGTTTAAATGCTGAAACCAGGCCTACCTATGACAGAAAGGGAAGTGGATGGAGTAACAACATCCCCATAACCAAATCAAAGAAGACAAAAACTTTGAAATGTAGTTATCTAAATTATATACCTGTAAGATTGATAAAGTGATCCGAAAGAGATTACCAGGAAATAGCTCTGGTGAAAGGCATGATCCTGGGCCAGTTTAAAGAACTGTGTAAAAGAAGCTTAAGATTCCGATATTCAAGCTTGTATACCCTATGCCAATAAAGGTCTATTGTGATTGTGATTGTGATTAAGATTCCGAGATCCTTTTCACATGTATTGTTGTCAAGCCAGGTTTCATCCATCTTATATCTGTGCATTTTGTTTTTGGGGTTTGGGGTGTGTGTGTGTTACCTCAGTGTAGTATCTTACATTTCTGTTGAAATTTATTGTTACTTTTTTGTCCAGTTGTCTTATTTTTGCAAGCGTTTGGAATGCATTACTTTGTTATATTAACACATCTCTTCATTTTGGCTTTCTCTGACTTACCTTTGTCTTTTACTTTCCTTCCATTCACAGGTATGCTGTTATTAAATGGATTGTCAGACAGCAATTATATTTTTTACAAAAATAGAAAGCTCCCCAAAGTAGTAGAAGTGAAAGGGGGCTCTATGGCCCTGCTTTTATTCTTGATGGAGCAAGCTTGTTTTCTGCTGCTCCAGAGACTAGGACAAGGAGTAATGGATTCAAGGTGAAGGAAAAGAGATTTCACCTAAACATTAGGAAGAACTTCCTGATGGTAAGAGCTGTTCAACAGTGGAATACACTGCCTCAGAGGGTGGTGAAGTCTCCTTCTTTGGAGGTTTTTAAACAGAGGGTGGAATCACTTTGTTGGGAGTGCTTTGATTGTGTATTTCTGCATGGCAGGGGGTTGGACTTGATGGCCCTTGTGGTCTCTTCCAACTCTATGATTCTATGAACTTTCAAAGTAGCTGAAAACAGTGCAGCTAGGATCAAAAAAGCTACTTTACATATTTGGAAGGGCTGTGGGGGAGAAAAAGCCCTTTCAGCTTCAAAAGGGGTATAATACGCTGCTGTCCGAGAAGAGGGCAAATGTTTATGTGGCATGATGGAGGTCAAAAAAGGCAAAACATGAAAATGGTACTTGTTTATTTTGCTAGAAAAGTGATTGTTTAAGGTCTGTGTGTGAACAGCATAACCTTCAGGAATCATATATGTTTAAAGTACTTTCTAAAGGACTGGCATATATTTTGTCAGCTTTGATGCTGCCAGAATGGAAAAATTGTGCAGACTGAACACAGTGCAGTTGAATAAAGGACAATCACAGTTTTATATGGAGATGACCAAAGAGGTGAGGAAGGTTTTCTTTTTTGCAATTCACTGGTATTTCTTTAGAAACTCAGTCATCTGTGATCTTATGAGACTATTTAAGCTTTCATTTTTTCTAAAACTGGGGTCCTACAGCCTTTATGTTTCAGTTATTATTATTTTTTAAATATCTGTTAGACACATTATTAATTCAGTTCAGGAGACTGAAATCCAATCTAGGAAATGTAAATAGAAATAGATAGTTTAATACGGCCAAAGGCCAGCAAAGACAAAACAAAACAACAGCACACATTCACAACAGCAAATTACAACAATTATTACAGCTAACCATTTACATGAATGTTTGGCTTTCAACTCATCCCTGATTAAGTAGGCCCTTGCGTTTTTTATACGCCAATGCACAGAACTTTGCTACCTGCTGGGAG
Organism: Sphaerodactylus townsendi; assembly: GCF_021028975.2. Taxonomy (NCBI): domain Eukaryota; kingdom Metazoa; phylum Chordata; class Lepidosauria; order Squamata; family Sphaerodactylidae; genus Sphaerodactylus; species Sphaerodactylus townsendi. The sequence continues at coordinate 60,810,365 of NC_059427.1, forward strand.
ATGGTTGCATCCTTGTCTTCCAACAGCATTTTCCTAATCTCTTGGTCAGGATCCTTTGCAATTATCAAGCTGTGTTGCACAAGCAGAGGTAAAATAAAGAGCTCTCTTTCTGCCTTATGCAGCATGCAGTGTAACAAGATATGTATCATAGAATCAACGTCCCCAGAGTTACAAACACATTTCCTCAAATGCCAAGGGGTTTTCCCAAATCTGCCTATAAGCATAGATGATGGAAATGCGTCAAACGGTGCTCTAGAAAAGGCCCATCGGTATTTGGCTATGGTAATATGTTGAATGTATGGGGCCATTACTGTACCACTACCAGATTTCAATGGTCTATATAGAGCAGGAAATGAGGCATTATCATTTTGGTAGTCAATGTCGTCCAATCGTTGATATACCATCTTAAGAGCTAAGGGCAAGTCCCATTCAAGCATCAGCATAGGGTCTAGCCCAATCTGTTTAAGCTTCAGGATAATCTTCTCCGACCAGATTGGGTATGGTGATGTTGACAGAAATGCTGGTAATAGGCCCTGGGGGTGTAGGTGGACTTTAATCCAATATTTGATGGCTCTCTTCCAGACTATAGTTTCCACTTTAGCTATTCCTGCTTCATGTCTCAATACAGTGTTGGACGTGCATTTTGGTGTATTGAATAGAGATCTAAGGAATGTTGTTGTAACTTTTTCCAGAGGTGTAAAGTTGGATATGTTGCCTAGTTGGGCTCCATATGTTAATTGTGGAATGGATTTTGCTGTAAACAATTTAACAGCAGCTGGAATGTATCCTCCCCCCCTGGGTACAGTAGAATCTCAGTATTGCTTGGGCGCTCTTTTGAGCAGATTGGACAAGGGATTGGATATGAGCTGTAGGTTTGCCATTATACTGGAAAATTACCCCCCAAGTATCTGAAGCATTTGACCTGATCGATTGGATGCCCTTCGATTGTCCATCTTTCCTTCTTGAACCTGGCATTAAAATGTACTATTTTGGTTTTAGAATAATTCATTATTAGATGTTCCTCAGCACATTTTTGGGTTATTGCATTTAGGGCTCTCTTAATCCCTACTTTGGTTAGTGAGAGGGCGACAATATCGTCCGCATACATTAGAATGGGTAGTTTTTCCCCTGAGAAAGTGTAGGAGCATGAACGTCCTTATCCTGCAAATCTATTATGAAGGAGTTGACATAAAAGTTGAATAGATGTGGTGCTAGAAGGCACCCTTGCCTTACCCCCTTCTGTACTGGTATAGATGGTGTTAGATGTCCCTCTTGTGTCACCCTTACTCGCAAAGAGGTGTTCTCATGCAGTTGGATTATTATGTGCAATAAACGTTTGTCAATATTGGTGTTTGCTAGTTTGGCCCATAGGCGGTCACGTGGCACATTATCGAAGGCTGCCTTGAGATCGATAAAGGTTGCATATAGCGAGCCTCTTTGGAGTTTAACATATTTGTCAATCAGATGGTTTAGAATCAAGCAGTGGTCCATTGCTGATCGTCCCTTTTGGAAGCCAGCCTGTTCGTCTCCTAACAGCTTTTCTCCCTCGAGCCATACCAGAAACCTTGTGCACAGGTAGTTGGTATATATCTTACTTATAACATTAAGTAAGCTGATCGGCCTGTAGTTGGCTGGGTCCGTGATTACCCCTTTTTTAAATATAGGGACTATTATGGCTTCTTTCCAATCTGTTGGAATATAGCCTGTATTGTTAATATACGTGAAAAGTTCAGCTAGGATTGTAGCCCACCAGTCAATGTTGACTTTCAATAGCTCTGGGGATATATAGTCATTCCCTGGGGCTTTCCCAGATTTTAATTTGGAAATCATAAGTGCGACTTCTGCTTTGGTTACAGGGGGCCATGTAGGTGTGTTATCCAGCGAGATATAATGTCCCAAAGAAGGCTGATGGTTTGTAAAAAGTTTGGAAAAATGCTCCACCCAGACTGTTATTGTTATTGGATTAGCTAGGCCCAATTTACTTAGATTATTATTCTGGCTTGTTAGTCTCCAATCTAGGAAATGTTTAATTTCTATGTCTCAGTATAGATCTTATTATTTTTCAAGAGAACCTACCTCGCAAACATATTTTAAACTATCATGAATACCCTACCCACATACTGAAGGTGACCTTCATGAAATTTAACAGAGTGAACCTTCATATTATAGCATCCATTTGCTTGATTAAAAATGATTCAGGATAGGTGGCCACAAAAAAAGAAACCCACGGTGAGGTGGGTGGGGGTTGTTCAACATGAACAAAGGCTATTGCGAAAAGACAGTGAAGGTCTAAATGGAGTCAGATTAAAGGAATCCAGCATAGTACCAATTAAATTAAGTATATATGACATCAAAGATATCCATTCCTATCTCTTATTATTCTTGTTTTTTTAGCTTTTGCTATGAAACTGAATAGGGGGCAAGTTATTCAGGAGAAAAATTGATTTACAAGGGAAAAAGAAAAGAACATTTTATTTAGCTATCTAGACAATCTCCTCATTGAAATTCATAACATACTTTACCTCTATTTGGCTGAGCCAAACTAAGGCATTTTCCCCACAGCCAAAACATCCCAGGGTAAAACCAGGATCATACATACTGGGATGTTTCTATCTTGGTTTCTCCCTCCACATGGCAGCCTGGCAGTGTATTCAGATCAGGAGGAATAACGCCAGGTGATTATACATGGCCCCAGTTTAGTTCCATTTTCCTTGCCAATGTGGCTGCGCATGCATGAACTATCCAGTTTTTCTGCCATCCTGATTGGCTGCAGGCAGTGAGGCTGGAAAAATAAACCGGTCAATCTCCCACAGTGTTTGCATGGGAGTGGGATTGGCACAGTTTTTTTTAAAAAAAAGAACCCCCAATTTTATCAGTTTTATCAGTTTTTGAAAGGCGCGGGATGAGGGAAATCTTGCGGGACGGGCCCAAGTTAGACCAGTAAGCCATGCGGAAATCATGGCCAAACTGGGATGTTTCACCTCCTTATCCCAGAATATATTGGCTGTGGGAAAAACGACTAAGGTTGCTAACTTCTAAGTGGGGCCTGGAAATCTCCTAGAATTATAATTGACCTCTATGTTGCAGAGATCAGAAAATGACACCATAGCATTCACTGAAGTCCCTCCCCTTCCCAAAGTCTTCCCTTCCCAGGCTCCACTTCCCAAAACTCCAGGTATTTCCCAATCCAGATTCAAGTCTAAGAAATGTGGCTGGAATTTTAAGAAAATCCCAATTACTGAGCAATTTCAGTTCTAACAATTTGAGTCAACAAGATTTTTGGGGTATAAGCTTTCAAAAGTCAAAGCTCCCTTCATCAAAATGCTAATAAGATACATTGTACTAGAAAAGATTAGTGTGATAGTGGAAGGGATAAAGAGAAAAATAGAACTTTGGGGTCTTCTACAGGTAGATACATAGCCTAAAAGAGCTTGAAAATATAATCTTCAGTAAGATGTTGAGCTTCTGGTTTCCCTTATATCTCCATTTGCTAGAGGTAACAAGATAATTGCTGAGAAATCTGCTATCAAGTAAATATGAAATCTTTGCAAGCCTGGAATCCTGCCTGTAAACTCAATGTGCAATCGTTTGTTAAACTGCCCACGTTTTCCTTCCTGGTTCAGGATAATAATGTGAACAGCTGTACTTACTTTTGCCCTGCTTTTCCTGATCTGAAAAAGTCAGTACTAATTAACCCAAATGGTTGCAGTCTTTTGTTCAAGTTACTTCCTGTTGTGAAGAATTTATTACTCCATATTGTACTTTCCCTCTTCCTTCTGGTATATAATTTTCACTCCTATGACAAGATCAACAAGATGATTGGGTTCCTGGGGAAGAGGAAGATGTTAAAACACATTTGCATTTTTTGGAGGGGAGGGAGGCTGATTTATATTTATCATCAGGTGTTGTACTATTGATTCTAATGTGAAGCCAGGTATGGTAAAATGACACTTCATTCCAGATATTGATGTAAAAATGCCCAACTTTACAAGAATGTTAAACATACACTATATCAGTGATGGAGAACCTATGGCACAGGTGCCAGAAGTGGCACTCGGAGCCCTCTCTGTGGGCACGCACACACAGAGTTCGTCATGTGGGGGTGGAAAATCACCCCCCACACACAGACATCTAGGCTGGCCTGGGCCACTGAGCACGATGCATGTGCACCACGATGAGCAGGGAGGACTCGGCTGGCGGGCCTGGTGCCTGTGCTCCAGGTGGCTGCTGCCTGAGGAGGGGGCACAGAGGAGGCAGAGAGGCTAGAGAGGCACAGAGCGAAGCGCGTGGGACTTGCTGGAGGCTAGAGCAGGCTGGCCCCTGCTAGAACGGGTGGGGAGGAGGAAGAGGGAGCCAACCGTTTTTTCTGAACTAAAACCTCAGCATTCAGGTTAAATTGCCGGGTTGGCACTTTGCGATAAATAAGTGGGGTTTGGGTTGCAATTTGGGCACTCAGTCTCAAAAAGGTTCGCCATCACTGCACTATATGAACATTCACAGGTTAAAGTTAAACTATCTTTACAGTTAGACAAACAGTTGCAAAACAATTATTTCCTTCTAAATTTTAGTCTGCAAATGTAATGGGTTAACAATTCATCTGTTGATGGAACTAGCCTGAAGAAAGATAGTGTCACTTCTAGAATCTGGGGAAACAGCATATACTCAATGGCAATAGCAGGAAATCTAGGTTATGGCTGATAATTTTCCATTAAGAAAAGATGGGAAGAAGTCCATCAATTGTATAGAAGAGTCTCTGGGAGGTGCTTATGGTCATATATGAAGAAGATTTTGGAATTTTTTTTTGAGAAGAGGAAAGTCAGACCTTCAAAGAGGAAGGAAGTCTACAAGATGGCACTTAAGGGTAGAACAGTACCTGAATGATTGTGATTTTAAATTGTGGTCTTCTGTTCTTTTTTACAACTGTTGTTTATTTACATTGTAAGCCACCTTGAGTACTGCAAGGAAAAAAGATATCTGATAAACAACTATAAACAAACAAATAAACAAAAATTTAGATTTTTCTGCCTATGTCTTAATTTCACAATTCAGGCGGTAGGTTTTAAATCTGTGAGGGAATGTACCACCTATTTTGTTTTCCTTTGCTCAGATGCTTTTAGTAACTTTTTCTGGGGTTCCCCAGAAATGATGTCATGCCATAGGCTCAATCACCATTTTAAATTTAATTATTTTTCAATTGCTGTTCAGAGGCCCCTTCCACACAGGCCAATAAACCCGGACTGGGGATGGGGAAAAACTGTTCCGGGGGGAACTTCACATGGCTCCTGCCACTAAAGCAAGGCTGCCCTGTGCTATCTCCCCCGAAATGGGTTATACGAGAATTACACTATATGTGATTCTTTCATGTTAATGCAGGTTGCAGCCATTCGTGAGCAAACAGCTGCCCCAGGAAGCACTGTACTCAGCCATGCTTCCCATTTTTTTAAAGGTCCCCACCTTGTAGCTGCATAGCCACGTGGGCTCGCAGGGACAGCTGTGAAGTTCCATGCCAGCCTCCCCATGTGGCTACACAGCAGGTGAGGATAAGGCAAGGAGCAAAAAAAACCCTGCGGTGGCAGCCCACATTGTGTCTGCAGGTTCCAGTCACTGCCTGCATGAAGGCATGAAAATGGGAAAACGAGTGAGTGGGTTTCTTTATCCCACCTGCAACCCGCTCTCCCTTAGCTGGGTGGAAGGGGCCAGGGTGAAGGAGTAAAATGGGATCTAGTTAATGAGTATCTCCACTTCCGCTGGAGGACTGGCAACCCTATTGCTGTAGATGGTGAGACTCCCTCGCTCAATAAGTACACCACAACGACAGGCTGGAAAGGAATGGGCCGCAGCCCGTTTATTAAACAACAAACATATAAACAAGAACTATTTACATCAGAGCTGGGTGGCAAACGGGTCGCACATCACATCCCAATGAATGGGAAACTGGCGGGAAGGGAAGCCCAGAGATCATACTCCTGAATGCTTCCACACTTCCCGCCCCTGCTGAGGAGACGGGCACCGGCTGAGCCCCAAGGCCGCCCCCAGCCCGTCTTCCTCCCGTGCTTGCTGGGGTGTCGGGCACCGGCTAAGCCCATGGCCGCCTAACAGCCCAACCCAACCCCACTCCCTGGGGTGTCGGGCAGCGGCCCGGCCTGCCGGCCTGCCAGCCAGCCTGCCCGCCCCACCCCCCGGCCCTCATAGGGCGCAAGCCTGGGAGCCCCAGCCGGAAGGCTCGTTCTCTCCCCAGATGTGCGACACCGTTGCAAACCCGCCACGAGCTGCCCACCCTTGCAGCTCACCGCCCAAGCTCCTCAAGCCTGAGCCTGTCTCTATCTTAACCACCGACAAAGGGTAAACTGAACTGACTGAAGCCACAAGTCCATGCCCCATTGGGACAGGCGGACGCCATCCGGCTGAAAAAGGTCCATGACGTCCCGGGTGATTTCGGAGTGTTCCGCCACCGCTCCCCCGAGGGAGAGCACCACCTTGGCGGCCGCCTTATTGACTTTTCTGCAGGCCCTGTCCACTGCAGAGGGATCCAACGCTCCGCTCCAATGGGCCCGCTGCACCATCTCGGACCAAACCAAGGCCATATTAGGCTGGTGCCTGGCAAAGCTTCTGAGCGTGGCGGCCACCGCAAAACGCAGGTCAAGGCCCGACCTGGCGGGGAGATCTTCCTCCCCAAGGTGGATGACCAGGAGGTCCGGTGTAGCTGAAAAATGTATTCAATGACCTTGGGCTCTAGCTCATGCCAAAGCATGTGCCCCTGCCCCATCCAGGAAAGTCTTACGTGCGTCCCGAGTCCGAGATGCCGGCCCCATTCGGAATTGCAGGCGTAGTCCCCGACTCTGTTGACGAGGCTGTGCCCCACGACCCACACCTGCCAATAGACAGTCTGCGGCGTCCCTGGAGGCACTGAGGAGGGAAATCAACAAGTCAGGTGTGGGCGAATGTACGCCCGAAAGGCCCCCGACCGCCACCTGCCCAAACTGTGGATATCCTCCGGGGCCCTGCCTTCTGCTGCCGCGGCCGTGGCGGCCCCTATTCTGAACGAGTGCAGGCCAAACTCCGCGGCCGGTAGCCCAGCTTGAGCCAAGCATGCCCTGAACACCGCCAGCATTTGAAACCTGGTGAGGGGGGACCCATCCTCGTGCACGAAAAGCATGCCGCCCACCCGAGGCCTGTGCCGTAGCCACTCAATAAGGGGAGGGAGGGGGCAGGTGGCGTCGCCCGATAGGGCTGGCATGGTGACCCAGGCCCCGCGGCCCTCTTGGTCGGTTTTTGAATGGGCCAGCCAAGCGTAGACCATGTCCCCCGACAGGACGAGGTGTTCCCTTCGCAGCGCGGTGCTGGAAGGTCGATCCCTGGTAGGAAGCACCAGTTCCCCAGGCCTGAAAGCCCCGTGGTGTGCCAGATGGAAGGCGGCGGCGAAAAGCAAGCGCTCATAGCGCGAAGCGCACACCTGCCTTAGCACCCCAGTGACCGCCCTCAACACTTCCTTGGTGACTGGGCGCCTGAGGTCCCTCTGCCTGGTGCCCACCCGCCGCCACCCAGCCACTAGGCGGCGGACTACAAACGCCTTGGTGACGTCAGGAAAACCGGAAACCTTGCAGTAGAAAGCGATGCCCGCCAGGTGCACCCCCATGGTGCGCGGGTGCATCCCCTGCCCATGGAGCCGGACCAAATACTCAAGGAGGAGGCCAGTGTCCACCCCACCGCAGACCGGGCGCCCGGAGGACGCAGCGAAGCTCAGGAAATCGCGCACGGCTCTGTCGTATTGCCTGCACATGGCCGGTGCCAACGAGTTCAAAACACCTGTGATGACGTCTCGTTGCCAAGGCTCCAGAGGGACGCCGGCACTGTCGCCGGGAACGGCTCTGCCCCGGGGGCCAGGCGCCGGAAACGATCCACCTGCTGGCGAGATAAGGCATCAGCAATCTCATTCTGCAAACCTGGAACAAAAGCAGCTTTGAAAGAGATGTTATGAGTGAGGCAGGTGAGAACCAAATTGCGAACCAGGCGCATGACCCGTGCTGATTTGCTGGACTGTCTGTTTACCACACGCACCACTGCCTGGTTGTCGCACCAGAAAAGCACCCGTTTGTTAAGCCAGAGGTTGTGCCAAATGTGCACCGCCACCAGGATGGGAAACAGCTCCAGAAAAGTGAGATCCCTGGTGATGCCCTGCGCGTGCCACTCTGGGGGGCCAAAGGCCCTGCGCCCACTGACCCCGGAAGAACACACCGAAACCAAAAGCCCCAGAGGCATCAGAGTGCACCTGCAACTCCAGGCCAGGTTCCAAAGCTGATTGCCACAGAGAGATCCCGTTGAAGTTTCGGATGAAGGACAACCAGACCTGTAGGTCTTCTTTCACGCCCCGGGAGACCCTGATGTGATGGTCGGGGGACTTGCAGCCCGACAAGGACCTCGCCAGCCGGGAGCAGAAAGCCCTGCCCGGGGCCACCACCCAGCAAGCGAAATTGAGGTGGCCGAGTAAGGACTGGACCAGGTGCACCCTGCACTTTCGGAGGAGGAGAATGGACTGGAGCCGGGCTGAAAGGGCTGAAAGCTTATCAGCCGGGAGAGACGACGTGCCTAGGACCGTGTCCAGGTGAATGCCCAGGTAGCTGAGGGCAGTGGCGGGCCCCTCCGTCTTGTTGGGAGCCAAGGGGACCCCCAGCTCGGCGGCCAGGACCTGGAAAGCCTGAAGGGCCAGCTCACACTCCCGGGTGCCCTGCCTGCAAGAAATCATCAAGGTAATGGGTCACCAAACCGGAGGGCACCCGCTGCCTGAAAGCCCATTCAAGGAAAGTGCTGAAAGTCTCAAAGGCGGCGCAGGCAAAGGAGCAGCCCATGGGCATGGCCTTGTCCACATACCAATTTCCTTGGAAGTGGATGCCCAGCAGCTCGAAGTCCACAGGGGAAATGGGCAGGAGCCGGAAGGCGGACTGAATGTCACACTTTGCTAGGGATGCCCCCGGACCCGCCTGCCTGATGCAGAGGATGGCTTCGTCCAGGGTGGCGTAACGGACCGAACAAACCTCTGGGTCAATGAAATGATTCACGGAATCGCCCCGGGGGTGGGAGAGGTGTTGAATTAAGCGAAACTCCCCCGGGGCTTTCTTAGGCACGACGCCAATTGGGGAGACCCTGAGGTTGGGGAGAGGAGGGTGACTGAAAGGGCCAGCCATGCGGCCGGCCTGGATTTCCTTGTTGAGCTTATCAGCCACCACCCCAGGGAGATCGCAGACAGATTTTAGATTGCTGGCTTGGTAAGCCCTCCTTGGGCCTTGGTATGGGATGCGGAAGCCAGAAGAGAAACCATCCCCCAGCAGGCGCGCAGCCCCCCCTGTCTGGATAACGCTGCAGCCACTCCAGCAGCACCCCCACTTGAACGGGTGTAGGAGCCAGAGACTGCAGCTGAGCGGGCATCTCAGTGTTTTGCGGGGGCGGGAGCACCGCCCTGGCCACCGGCATCTTTTTGGGAGGGCCAGGCGCCGGGCGACCGGGCCTGCCGAAAGGGAGAGCGTCCCGCCGGCTTGGGACAGCTGATCCTGCTGTGGCTGCCGGAACAAAAAGAGCAAGAGTGCTCATATCTACATTTCGGCCGCTGGCAAGCACCTTTGTTGAATTCCCAACACAACCCCTTAGCCCCCACCCGCCCCGGGTAGGCTCTGCCGGGTTTTGAGAGAACAGGAGGATCCGCCGCCCCTCCCATGGCGGGCTGGAGCACGACCATCCAGGTTTGGTCGTGGATGAGGTCCCAACGGAAAAGGCACTTGTTCGCAGCGTTCTTCCGGATGGCCTCGTCGTAAGCGATGGCCGCAGGTTCCCCAGCCAGCACCCGAGCCCGCAGCACATGAGCCATGTGAGCTGCCAGGTGCCAGGCCCGCAGGGGATACGCAGCCCCGATGAGGGCCAGGAATTCGGTGAAGCCCTGCAGCCAGTTGTTAAAATTCCGCTCGGCTGCTGCCGGGTCCTTCCGTTTTTTGTCGGCCTTCCCGCCCGACAAACCCAACTCCCCCTCCCGCCACGGGAACTTAAAAATATCCACGTAATACCCATCCAGCGCCCGCTCCCGGAGCTTCCTGGGGAGGTGGGACCCGGGCGGGTTGCCACGGTCGTCTTGAGCCGGGCCGGGGGATGGCACTTCGCCCCCCCCCCGAAACGCCTGCGCTTTGCAAGCCATGGTGGGAGAGCAGGGACTCTCTCCCCCCGCACCCAAAATTCCCCTGTAGCCTGCGCGTCATCATCCTCAGTAGACTCACCCGACGACGAAGAGCTGGGGGATCGCCTGGAGGAACGGGAACGCCCTGACGACCGCTTCCTCCTCCTGCCCTCTCGCCCCGAGCCGACGGACGCATCCACCGATGTGGACGCGCTAACCGGTGTGGCGAAGGTGCAGCTCCTCCGCTGTTCCGCTCGAGGCCCCCGCCGGCGCCGCACCCGCCGCCCGGCGCTGGTGGGCTCAGGGCCCCCGACCCGAGGTGGGGCCCGACTTCGCCAGCCGCTCCGCCGAGGACTTGTGAAAGATGCAACAGGGTGTCCGCCAGGTTTCGCGGACCAAAGGCAGGATCGGTGCCTATATGGTCGACATGTTCGGGCCGGGAACATGCCGGGCCGGCACCCCCAGGACCCGCGGGGAGGGCCCTCCTGGGGGAGACTGCCCGCCATGCCGACCGGCCGTCCCCTGCGATGGGAGACAAGCCCGAGCCAGCGAGCGCCCTCGCCGCTGCTCCGATTCGCCCAACAACCGGGCCGTCGTCCGGCGTCCCCGGGCCAGTCTGGAGCTCGGACCCTGTTCAGCAGAGCACGCGCTCTGCCCGATGGCTTACCGCCGCCCGCAGCAGCAGGCTCCTGCTCTTGGCCCTTTTCGGCCCCATGTGCTGCGAGACCGGCCCAGAAGAGGGGTGAAAAGAAAAGAAAAGGTTGGAAACGAAAGAGAAGCGCAGGAGGGCAGAGTGAAGAAGCGAAAATCAGCTAAGAAAGGAAAGGGAAAGAAAAGGTCGGAGAGTCTCCCTTCCAGGCCTTACTGGCGAGACGCCAAACATTAACGACCACGCGCTCTGAGCATTTGGCCTTCTCGCCGCCCGGAAGGGCTGCCGGACCTGGGAAGAAGCGCTCTAGATATACCTCCAGGCTCCCTCCCGCAGCTTTCGGGTGGGAGTTTCAATCATTGCACTCCGCTTTCTGCAGCTGCTTGCCGCCCAGGCCAGCTGCATGCCCTTATCTTCAGCTCACGTTATGCTCACCATGGCAGCAATGGCTGCCCCTGGTTATTCAGGTGCATCTTATTTATCAAACCAGGTATCTTATGTCCCCAGTGTAGCTTGCCATATAATGAAATGGTCTACTTATCTGCAGGACCACTACTTTTGGAAGGGTGTATCAATCCAGAAAAAAGCAGGTGACACAAAAGGCTGATACTCCAGTGGAACGCCTCATGGACACCTCTGTCTGTGCAACTCCTTCCTTAGGTATAGGTTGAATTGCTTACAAATTGCATGCCACCACTTGCTACGACATTTGAGACAAGTGCAACACTAGCATGCCATCACAATCCATCTAGGCCAGAGTACCCAACATGGTGCCCATGGCACCTGTCAACACCTTTTCAGGCACCAACCTGTTTTACTAGGAAGATGGTAAGGCCAGGTATAGTTTTTGACCAGCAAGTCTTCTGATTGACCACTGGAGATTTGATTGGCTGTGCAGTTTTTTAAAATGCTGCTTTGGCAGTAGCTCCCACCACTGTACAAGAATCTACATTGCATTACTAAAGTTAAACTATCAATCATTTCATGTCCTGCCCCACCTCCTGAAGCACCATTTTGTGGCAGCCATTTTACTTCTGTGCTCAAGATGCTTTCTTAGAATTCCAGATGTGCCCATAGATTTTAAAAAGTTGGGGATCCCTGACCAAGACAATGCACAGCAGCTGAGATTTAACTGAGGCAATGGGGATGTGCATCTTTTTTCATGTAATTATTACCTACCAGCATCACATTTAAATCAGGTCTAAGTCTCACAGTACAGAGAAGAAATATTCTTTTGAGGTTCCTGTCAGGTAATCACAAGCCAAGAAGCAGGGGCATGAGAAATGAAATTGCACTCACCTGTAGAGATACTGTCACCTTTGCTAGGCATCCTGTGCCAAGTACTGCCAACTCTGGATTATTTATTTGGTTTGGAAATCAAGAATAGGCTGTAAATTCTCTTGATGTACCACCCCAAAGTGATTCACTGATTAACACTCTATAATAATCGAAATCAAGATTCTAGAGCAAGACTCTGGGTTAGTGGGGCTGTTTTGGTGTCCCAAGCTGCTAGGATAGCCTGAGGGGGCAGTGGATCCCCCACATCAACTCCCCCTCTGAATGGCACCAGGGGAAGAATAAAATAAAAAATGGCTGTCAGGCTTATGGCATGATGTTACTTGATAGAAACACCACAACTATCACTTGATAGAAACACCACAAGTATCATATTAAAACAATGTAAATATCAGCATTACAAAACGGACTCCAATAATTTATCTCAGCATTTATCAGCCACAATTGGCCTGCATTCTGACCAAGAGCAACACAAATAAATACTAGTGCATTATATTATACAGTGGCATTTTTTGTTTATGAAGATTTTACTGCCTAGAATCCAGGGGAGAAAAGAGAAAATATTTCAGGACTGGAACTGAATTACAATAGTGCTAAAAATCTAAAATCGAACAAAGCAACAGAACTGCTGTTGAACAGAAGGAAGACTATCTCAAAACTGAATTATTATCCAACAGAAAAATGATCCTTTCATTGTATCATGTCTTGACTATTTTGAAAAGTTGGTAAAATGGCCTGCAGCTTCTTTTTCTCTTTAAAACAAGTTACCCTGTCTTCAGAGGAAGGCCTATATTGGATAGAAATGCAGTACTTTGCTTCAGATCTACCAAATGCTACCCTGAAGCACTGTTGAATGAAGAATTGGAATCCCTGGGGGAGGGGACATGCTTTGCACATCAAATGTCCAAGGTTCAAACCTCAGCATCTCCAGTCAGAAGGATCAGGTAGTAAGTGATGTAGTTGATGCCCCCTGAGATCCCAGAAAGCCATTGCCAGTCGAATGAGACAATACTAACCTGGATAGACTGATGGTCAGTATAAGGCTGCATCCATGTGTTCATGTAACACCCTAACCAGAAGGCACCGTTGGATCTCTTCTCTAAACACCAAGCAGGTATGAAGGTACTTAATACATTTTTAAAAAGGCACTAGGAATGCAGTGCATAATGTCTGTGACACATGCTGAGCACTTCCACCATGTAGAAGTTACTAGATAGCCAAGAGAGCAGCTTGCAGACTTTTTCCCTCTATTTCTATTGACATCGTGAGATATTTTGCTATAGGTGTTATGATCTGTTTCCAATCCAGCAATGCTTAATGGCAGAAACCTCTAGTGCTGTTACAGAATGTGCTGTCAGGCATCATTCCACAGGACTTTAAGTCTAAATGTTCTCTTGGTAGATCTGCAGTGGCTAGAGGAAAGGGACAAAGAACAATTTTGGCCTGCAGATGTTGATACACATCTTGTAATGGATGGTTTCCATTAACAGTAGTTGCGACCAGAACTGCAATTCGATTTCATTTCCATGCCAACTACATTAGGAATCAACAAGATTTGCTTGGGCCACTTGATTTTGGAAAGCATTTGAACAATGCTAAACCTGGGTGTACTATTGCATTACAGAATGATGTGTCAGAGGGCTTAATGTATACACTGCAAAATCTAGTTGCTATTCCAGAATTTTCTGGATTCCATAATTGAACTGGAATTTTGACTCTGCATCTAGCTATGAGCTAGTTGACCAACCTAGGCCTGAAGTAAGCTTCTGAGAATTCCAGGGCTCTGCAAGTCAACACACAAGGAACTAAATACAATTCCAGCGTAGCCATGTGATTAGGGGAGCCAGGCAAAGCAATGTTGGGGCGATTTGAGCTGTTCCTTTTACTTGGTAATTTTTCTGATATGCAAGAATTTAACTTTGTTCTGGAGCAGGATTGCCAGGTCTCCCAAATTGGGTGGGGGGGGGGATCACTGGCACTGGTGACATGGTGATATCACTTCCAACATAACCTGGAAGTGATATCATTGCATAAAGGTGATGCAATGTCACAATGCCAGAGGGGACCCCCCCCCCCCCAGTATGTCTCCCTCACCAACTGGCAATCATATTCTGGATCCCACTACCTGCTGTTTTGGACCTGATACAGTGTCTGGTTTCAATTATACCTCTTGGCTCTGACCTACAACTTGGTTAATCTGATCCAATCCTGGCTATGCTTCAACAAATTATGAAAAAAGGCAAACTCTTAAATATTTTTGTACTAGGATTCAGGAAAGGTATTCCTTTAGAAGTTTTAAATAAGATATGAAACTATTGTACGCAGAATCAATATGAGAATCTTTTGATTGCAGTATCTCTCTTGAAAGATTTGAAAATTCATTCCCTGCATGAACTATTGGTTACATGCCTACATTGCTAATCACTTGAAATCTGTTACTGCATACACAATTGAACTTGTCCTACTATGGCAAGGTATGAATTGAAGGTTAATTTTATGTCATTATGCAAGCAATTATTATCCCTTTACTGGGAAGTAATACTGGGATGGGGATACTTTGGATTAGGAAAATGGAGAGGAGGAATCAGTACCATGGCTCTGATTTACAACATATTCTTCTCTAGCAGCTGCTCTTACCTCTAACATAGAGAGATCTTACTACAGATCTTTCAGCAATTCATCTAGGCTTAACTGACAAGAAACCATGAGATAAACTCTTCTTTCTTATGACAGAATGACAAGAGAGCATTTTTATATATTGCAAATTTTACCCTTGCCCAGATAAGAATTATAAAGTCTAAACATGATAAAGTCTGGATACTATCAACTTTATAGCTTGTTATTGCCCAATTCTCTTTCGCTGGTAGCAAATCTGGTAAGATTGAAGTGGCTATTCCAAATTAGGAGGTATTCCAAATTAGGAGGGGTAGCTAGTACACCAGAGGACAGGGTCAGAATTCGAAATAATCTTGACAGGTTAGAGAACTGAGTCAAAACTAATAAAATGAATGTCAACAGGGAGAAAAGTAAAGCATTACACTCTAAGGAAACAAAAGGAAAACAAATTGTGGCAATTAGAATAAGCTGTCAACAACAAACAATCCCCCCCCCCACACACAATAGGCAATTGCATCAACATATATTAAGGAATCAGAGGAAACACATATATCCAAAGAAAAGGAACAACAGAAGGCAAAAGCAATGTAATAACAGCATACAAATTACTAAACATAATGAACTGAAATGCACAAGAAGCCGTAGTTCAAGAAATAACTATTCCTGGGAGGTACTGCTTAGATTTTATAGCCAGTTGCATGCCCAGTCTGGGTAATAACCGACACAAAGCCAATCAAAAGAACATTTCACAGAGTGATGAGTTGTGGTACAACTTATAGAGCCAGGTGTCAAAAACAAAAGATTTGTTTCTCTCAAGGCTTGGAACATCAAGTTGAGACAAAGGATAATCTAACATCTATATCCCCTGATTGGCCAAAGATGATTAGATACTAAGAATATTGGGGAGAAGATGTTGGAAGCGGTCTTAATTAACTCACTCAGCTGGGACTTCCAAGCAGGAAATTTTGAGAAATCTACATTATGTCACTCCAGACTAAGAACCTGTTAATGGGCAATCCCAGTTTTAGTCCAGTTGAGAGGAATATTAGTGCAGCTAATGCTTGAGGCTAAATGTTGCTTGAGAAGCTCTGATTAATTTGTGGGCTAGATAAAGGGAGAGGCTTGGTTTCTCAGTTCTTTGCTGTGGTCGCCAATGAGCATGATGAAATTCAGAGAGGAATAATGGTCATTTTCTTGGCCTTGTGTGACAAACAGAGACCAGCTGGCTTTAGCAGCTTTGCCTATTACTATGCGCTATTGCCCATCAATTACAAACTGTAACTACAGTAAAAATATGTGCAATCAGAAACACTGGGATATGATCCATTAACTACTGTCAATAGAAGGTTCCACCTCCCCCAGCAGTCCTATCTGATTCTTGGAATGTAAATTCCTGGGTCAGGAGACTAACATAGATTAATAGCCCAATGGGTTCAGGGGGCTTCAGTGGGGAGGGGTAAGGGGCTGATGTCACTCAGTACAGTGGGCTGATAGAAAATACAGGAAAGTTTGCCAACTTCCATGGCTGTTAATCCAGACAGATCCCGTGATCCTAGGAATTTATTTAACTTTTCTAAATGCGGGGGGGGGGGGGGGGTCAGAAAGGATTGCAGAAGTGGAAAGACATGTAACAAGGATTCAACTCTGTCCACCAATAGTAATTAGTAATCAGTCCCTAATACAGTAAATGCAATATGAGCAAAATAAATTAAAAGTGATTCAGAGATTAATTATATTAACTCTGAATCATTAATGATGTGATTATTGGATCAAAAAGATGAATTAATATCTGAAATCTGTGCTTACTTCTGAACCTACCAAGGAAAAAATAACTTTCTGTTCCCAAGCAAATCTTGTGGAAATAAACAGTCTGCCAAAACACTGCCCTGCTCTCTGCAAGCAAAAGCCAAAGAAGCCAAAACCTATTTTGCTGTTTTGGCACCAGGCTAATGTGGCTCTGCCAAATAGCTTGTGGGTTTTTTGGTGAAAAAAACATTAAAACCCCAATAAAGGTTTTTTGGGGGGTTGGGGTGATTTTTGTTTACCAAATCACCATTCTTAAATCCAACTCACAAAGGAAGATGAATCCAAGCTGCTTAACACAGTTATTCATGATCTATGCAGAATCTATCTAGAACAGGGGTAGGGAACCTGCGGCTCTCCAGATGTTCAGGAACTACAATTCCCATCAGCCCCTACCAGCATGGCCAATTGGCCATACTGACAGAGGCTGATGGGAATTGTAGTTCCTGAACATCTGGAGAGCCGCAGGTTCCCTATCCCTGATCTAGAAGAAGTTCCTGATTGGAGTAATTTACTGCTATTGTGGTAAGTTTACATTAGCTGCATATGTATGTTCCACACACATTCCTCAGCATAATGAAAATAGCAAAGGTTGCTGATAACCCTGCCATTAACATCCATTATTCAGGAGGTTTTAATTGTTAATTTGAACACATGCATGGAGATTAGATATATGCATCATTCATGACAAGTACAGACATGACATTTTGTGAAGAGATTCTAAGTGACCTTTAGAAATGGGGGAGAAGCTTCCAAGTGGTCAACACTTAAGTATGCTTATACCCTTCTCTTTTTTGACTGTTGCAAAGTTTCTGTCTGTCATAACAGGTTTAGGAGAGAGATATTTCTGAATAGTGTCTACCAGGCATCTCAGAGTCCAAGCATATTATTTGTTGTCAAATGTAACTAAGCCTAACCAGTCCTCTCTGTGAATTGTTAGGGGTAACATTTGATTTTTTTTATTGGTCTGAAATACATGAGATCGCTTTATAAAAGTGGGTATACATAAAATGCTCGTGTTTGTTTCCATTTACTAAAAAGGTTCCATCAGAGAAGCAATGACAATGTAAGCAGAGGGAAGGGCAGAGAAAGGGAGAGCCCTCATGGTCATTCAGCTGTCATCACTATCCACAATGCAAACATGTTGAATTAACTACTACAATTGAAATATATCTATAGGGATATATTTATTCCTTGAGTTAAGACAAGATGGCATTTGTGATAGGTGACCTTCAAGTTCCTTCCAGTTATCAGATTTATGATTATCAGGTGCTTATGGATCAATATCAAGCTCTGTTCCATCCATTCTTTCCTTCTCACAAACAAAAGCAATTAAAATCACCCTATCAGTCTATTGACACCTCTTTCTGTCACCAATAGCTTCACTTATAAATTTTGTTCATTCTTGGAAAAAAGTCATTTCAATAAGCATGCATAACAGAATAAAACCATCCTCTCTTCACTCCTCCATTGCTTTCTGACTACTGTGCTTCACAAGTCTGAGTCACACACTCTACCTTTTTGGTATCAGTAGCTCTGCAAATGTGTTTTTTCCCTTCTTTCTCCCCAGCACTAATAGCTCAATGAATAGGAGATGTTGTTGGAATATGTGATATCAAAACTTCATTGTACAGAACAGTTCAAGTGGAGAGCATCATCTGAAGAAAATAAGCCATGGAGGGAGATTGAATTCATCAAACCAAAAGTAGGTCTTCTGAAAAAGATACTTCAAGTTGCAATGTGAAAGCCACAAAAAAAAAGTCTGAGGCCCCTTCTGCACATGCAAAATAATGCACTTTCAATTCACTTTCATAACTGTTTGCAAGTGGATTTTCCTATTCCGCACAGTAAAATCCAGCTGCAAAGTGCATTGAAAGTGGATTGAAAGTGCGTTATTCTGCATGTGTGGAAGGGGCCTGAGTCACCAAAAAGCCCAAGAAATAAGTCACTTATAAATCACAAAACATATGTTGCATCCATTCCTGGCTTTTACTTGAATCTATATTTTAATTGATTTCTTAACAGCCCACTCAAAAGCCCCAGGCAGCCGGGGATGGTGCCATTGCCATGCTGTCCTACCACCTCAAGAGGACTTTTTGGGGAGGCAGAAAAAGCAAAACCCTTGCCTGCCAGAAAGACCTCCATAGGGCTTAATGGGCTTTTGCAAATCCACTGATGTGGAGCCATGCCACCTCCACAGGTGGATTCGACACCCCACCCCCTGCCAGATTGGGCTGCAATTCAAACAAACCATTTCAAGCCACTTGTCTTTGACGAGGATATTTCTTAGTCTTTTCTTGTTGGGCAGCCCAATCCAGATTTGCAGGTTGGCAAAATAACCACAGGAGGTGGCATGGGCTCATGCTGATGCATTTGCCCTCCCAGCTGGTTTAAGTGGCACTTACACCAGCTGAGAAGGCAAAGAGGGAGGTGAGTGGGTGCTGCAGAGCTCCACAGTGCCAAACCCACTTGTGGCCACCACTTCCACAGCTGTGCCAGTCTAATGTGGAGGCCAACACAGCTAGGGGCATTCCAGTAGATGAAGCTGATGCTAGTTGGCTTCCACTGGGTTTTGGCCCTGGAAAAGCTGATGGTATGGTTGACAGACTTACACCCACCCTTTTGGGTGGCATAACTGTGTTAAGCCCTATAGAGGATTTTCAGGTGGCAGGGGTTTTTCAGCTTTTCACTGTCTCCCTGAGGGAGACCGCATAACAGCATGATAGCAGCGCCATCCCTGGTCACCCCAGGGTCTAAATTGGGCCGTAAAACCTATACTTTATATCTGACTAAAACAAAGAATTAGAATGGCTTTTGTGTTCTAGAATATGGCGTGAGTTTGTAAGCCACCTTGAGTCTCCTTACAGGAGAGAAAGGCAGGTTATATATCCAAACTTTTCTTCTTCCCCTGGAGAAAATAGATGCTTTGGATAATGGAATCTATTACATGATACCACAGGTCCCTCTCCAGAACTCCTTTCGCCACTGCAGGGAGCCACCACTTTTGTTAGATGAAAGCGCACAGCAGGGAAGGAGCGAGAGATGTGTGCCTGTACAGAGGACCACTAGATGAACAACAGTTACAATAAGGAACACATTGTTTTCATTGTTGCAGCTTATGTATAGTCCCATGTGGGAGAATAGTAAGTTTACTTATTGTGGAGGTGGGTGTGGTTGTTTACTGAACCACAGATTGCAGTACAGCTTGACCCACAATCATCTCAGCCCTAGCATTGATATCCATAGTGTAATGCTTGATAAAAGTAAAAGGAATGGAAGAAATAACCATTCTGCATGTGTCGTCATGAAGGTCCACATTAGGGTTGGTGATTCAGATATCCAAATCACCAAAAATGGCTGAATCGCAGCCTATTCAGGCCATATTTGAATCTTTAAAGGGACTCTGGCTAGCAGGAGCTGGCTGGGGAAAGGGGGAGGGGTGGACTCTGTCAAACTGAAGAGAGTCTACCCCCCTTGCCCCTGCTAGTCACACCCTTCCTCTTCCAGTGCACCTCCTATTCACCCCCACCTTCCTATCCTAGTTTCCCTGCTTGCCCCCCCCCCCACACACACCAATCACACATCCTGCGCTCTGTGGCACCGCAGTGGCACAAAAATGTGCTAAAAAAGCACAGATTCTAATGGATCCTCTCCATTTTTTCACTTGGTCACCCCAAAATCACCATCATATCACAGTTCATGCCACTGACCACAATCACACATCCCATGCTCTGTGGCACAAAAAAGGAGTTGGAGGTGTGGGATGGGGTGAGGCTTGCTGTTATGCCCAGCTGGCTCTGTGCTGGAGATTTTAGTGGGGGCTCTGGTGGGGGGGAGTTCTTGCCCTGGGGGGGGGGGGGCACTTATTTCCTGCAGGGTTGCTGGTCTCCTGAAAGGAACCAGCCAACTTTGCTGAAGTTTGCATAGGAGTGGCACCCAATTGAAGGTGAACCTGATGCCCACAGAACTATCTATCCAACTTCAGCAAAGTTGGCTGGTTCCTTTCAGGAGACAAATCACCAGCCCTGTGGGGAATAGGTGCCCCTACCCAGAGCAAGACACACACACACGCACGCACGCACACACACACGAGCTCCCAATAAAATCTCCAGTACAGAACAAGCTGGGCATAACAGTAAGCCCCATTGAAGTCTATGGTAGGAAAAAACAATTGATTTTTCCCACCATAGAACTTGCTGAAGAGTCTGGCAGATTCTGTGCTCTGAAGTGACTCCATTGCAGCCAATGGGGAATTTCCTGAAGTGGCTGTGGGGTGCACATTTTTAAAGCTAGCGGCACCAAACTTTCAGGGTATCTTCAGGAGACTCTCTTGATGACACCACCCAGGTTTGGTGAACGTTTGCTTCAAGGGGCGGTGGGAGATGGGCCCTACCCTTTTGGGGGCTCATAAAATTGAACTATAAAGGAGCAAAGTAAAAACATTCCATCCCAAAAATGTTTTACAAAAACAACTTCCCAGGCCCAACTAAAAAGCTCAGATAACAGAAAGTATAAAAACACACCTGCTCCACATAGCAGCAAAAAGATCTGGAGGGAGGGAATGCACCCCTCCCCCCTGGTCATATGATTCTGGGCAGGAGGAGCAACTTGCACAGGCTTGTGACTGGGAGGAGGGGAGCACTCAACCAGTAGCTGGAAGCTCTTAAAAAGCTAACTAAAATGCTCTGTGGCTGGCCTGCTCAAGCACAGTCCCACACGGGACAGTACAGAGGCCACAATGATGGATGAAGCTTTTACTGTAATTGATCTGGTATAACCAGAGCTCTCAAAAGATAGAAATGTTTTGGCAGCACCAATAAGACTTTAAATGGGACTATTTGAAGGGTAAACAATTACTTGGATTTTGGCTTTGCTCTGATACATTAAGTTCATAAGCAAAGTTTGTCATTAAAGCCTGATAGACTATACTGTTTAGCAGATCATGAGGTTAATTAATTTTCAATTGCACAGTTGAAAACCAAATACCATGGGTATTTATTAATGCTGATTTATTGAGGCAAACCGATTTAAAACAGCATTTCCTGCACAGAATGGCCATTAAAAAGTGAACCAAAGGATGTATAAATATTTTAAACTATCACTGAAAAAAATCAATGGCACAGAATTAATCTATCCTGGAACTTTGCGTTGAAGTGGAAAAAAGTTATGTCACAAATCTAGGTCGAGAATGTGGCTTTATCAGGATAAAAATGGTGATTTAGTTGAAAAGAAATTACAATACAATCCTAAACAGAGTTACATCTTTGCAAATCCAACAAAGTGAAATGGTTCAGAAGGGTACTTACAATTATACTTTTAAAATAGGAAAAAAGCACAGAGCTCATCCTTGGATCTACTTTGGCTTACTGTAACAGTGAAAGATGGAACTGCATGTATAGCCACTTCCCTTCCTGACTCTTCTTCCGGCATTTCCCTTCAAACTATTAAAACTATATGGGCACAGGGGTTGAAATTAAGAAGGTCAGAGTTATTGCATTAATAGATTATTATATCAGGTCTCTTCTAGAGCAGCAGTAGGTCTGATAACAGTGGGATGTAATTATTACAGGGCTACCTGTAAATACTACCTAATCTGCACAGCGATAAAATCATGATTTACAATATGTGCAGAAATTAAATTTCTGCTCTTGGCCTCTGTTGGTTAACCAAGGCAAAGCAAATGCCTGTACCAGTGCGAAAATAACCCTTAAAAGAAATATATAAGGTCAACCTGCAATTAATATTTCAAGACAAAATTAATACATCTTCTGGAATCACCCAAAGTCACAATGCATAATATTTGATTTCACATCGTCTTTCTCCTGTTTTGCAAAAAGTAAAAATTCTCAGAGTACACACTGATCCCCATTAATCCATTTAGAAAATAAAAAACTTGTCATTGATGTTTGAACTCACAGAACAGTCCAAACTGTTGTTCACAAAAAAGATAATTGATTGATATGATAAAAATGTAAAGCCTTGTCCAAATGACTTTGAATATATTTAAAATATTTTAACAATAAATTCATGAGGCATAAGACGATGCATCTGAAAAATGTTGTTCCATTGTTAACATCAATATATCTCATTCTCAACTTGACCAAATCTGAGGACACTTAAATCTGGAGAGTGAAGCCATGAACAGTCAATATAGATGATTCTACAAACCTGAAAAATGCAGCAGATTTGGAAAAAAAAACACACCTTGAAATCTTAAAACAAAACAAGAAAACAAACCCTGAGGAGTCAACCCCCCCCACTCCAAGCTAAAAGAAGTGCTGCAGTTTTAAAGAAACTAATGCCCCCAGTGGCTGTTCCTAGGCAACTCAACAAAATTGCCAGTTTTCCAGCTTTGGTTTCTGCCAGTAAAAGGCAGGTAAAGGGGGAGAGGAGAGGGCAGGCCACTTTTTAGGGTTGCTTTGGCCTTTGAGGAAGACCTCACTGGACCATCCCCAGCAGCAACCACCAGATGACTTGCTGTGATACCACCAGGTGACTAGCTATGTATTGCATGACTCAGCCAGACTCAGAGGCTTGCTACTATTCAATAGCAATCACCTCAAGAGAGCTAGTGGGCTGAAGAAGTTAGTGTTTTGGACTAGGATCCAAGGACGTAGATTGGGGGGGGGGGGGTTATGGGCTTAACCCCCCCATTACATGTCTGAAACTTTGTATCATATTATTTATATCACATTTATATCATCTTACAGGCTGCCTCAGTGTATCCAGAAGGGTTTATTTTATTTGAACTGTATGTATGCTGCTGTAGTGTATAGAATAGACATTCCATCCACATTTTTAATACTGGGAATCCCATTTATCGTAACAAGCAGAAGTGTAAAATATGCTTCAAATGCTCCCTTTTTTGAAGCTCATATTTAGTGATGTAAAAGTTCCACATGCTTTGAAAACATAACGCTGGTGCTCGAGGAGCTGAAATATTTATTCAGCTCTGTGCTCTGCTGGTGCCTGTTTGGTTGGATCATAAGAATCTGAAGCATTCCATGGCCTGATTGTATTATACTCTCTAATCTTTTCTACTTCTGTTGCATAGGGCAGAGGTTTCAACACTATGGGCTCTAGAGAGTTGGCTAAGAACTAGCTTCTTTCTTCTCAGCTGAGAAAAAGAGGACACACATGACAGAGGCATACGACAAAGAAAAGAATTAGATCATCACCTAAAAGGAAAACTACTGTTTATACTAAAAATAAATGACACCCCAGTTGTGGCTATCTGCTTTATACATCTACTTCAAAGTTGATGATCACAATATGAATGCATTGGTGATATGTCACATTTTGTGATTCTGACCCTGGTTCACTATTAATAGGGCACCTTCTAAATAAGTCTTTCTTATTATTTAAGATATATGTTTTTCGCACCCCCTTCAACTGAAATAATCCCAGTCCTGAGAGGTTTTGCACAATAAAACCAAATGAAAACCAGCAACAGCTTAATAAAACAGTAAAACAAAAACTAAGTACTAGTTTGTATCCTATTGGTCCCACTCATCAAAATCTGAAATGTTATTTTGTTCTTTCACTAATGAAAATCGGAAACATTACCATAACTCAGAAGAACAAGAATGTAAATTACAGAAGCAGCAAAATGAGATTTGTTTTTAGATAAGGAGCAAAACAGAGATAATCTTTGTATCATAAATACAAAACACACACATACAGGCATATAGAGCAGACAAGTGATGTAACGGCCACGGGGCTGGGGGGGCGCAACGCCCTGGGCGGAGGCATGGCCGGACCATGGAGGGAGCATTCCAAGGGCGTTCCAGGGCAGGGCGGGGGCGGGTGGCACTGCGGCAGGGGTGCAGAGCATATGCACGCCCCAGGCGCAGTTTCCCCTTGCTCCACCTCTGGAGTAGACAAATCTAATTTGCAAATAAATAAATATGTTAAATCAACAAGGCAGCATTGAAGTGTTCTGATGTCATTTCATATGGGTAATTTGTATTTTCTAAATAAATGTAGCTACCTGAATGATAAAACCAATGAGCAGATGTACGTGCTGCATTTACAGCTCTCGAGGCAGTATGGACATATTATATAAATATCCTTAAAGTTATTTCAATACAGCAATTTCCAACTTTTAGTTCCAATTTGAAAGAGAGAAATTGTAGTCTGATTTTTGGTGTCAGTTCAGTTTCATTCCACAAGAAGCAAACAACAGAGCAAAAAATTAGACATATATTTTTTCACCTGAGATATGGCTTATTACTACATTATGTTCATTATTGAGGAAATGCTTGTAAGGGCATTTGAAATTGCCAAATAAATGAAACCGATTTCATTAAAATAACAAAAGTGACAAAGATGTTCAGAAATAAAGAAATTATGAAACAAAATAAAAATGAGCTGAAGATGTTAATCACTGAATAATTATTTTGGTCATCAGATGGTGTTGAAACCATATACTCCAGCTGTTATATGCTACTATGAATATAATTTACAGAATACTTTGGTGGAGAATACTTTGGTGTGCACTTAGTATTCTGTAGGTATTAAAGCTTTAAGTATTTAGTAAGTATTTTGGTACCTAAAAATTCCATTCATCCATAGATCCTGCCCAATTTTAATTTAACTATTGGGTTATCATTTGCTCATGAATCATCTTCACTCTGCATGAATCTGGGTACAAGTCACTCTTTCAGCATAACTTACCATACTGGGTTGTTGTGAGAAGAAAAGTGAGAAGCTGTATCTACTATTCTGAGCTCATTGGGAAAAGAGCAATATAACAGTCTATTAAATAAATAAATATTATGCATGGGAAAAACTCAAACTTTATGGGACAGTACACACTCTATATGGCAGCAGTGGCACAGTGGTTAAGAGCAGGTGCATTCTAATCTGGAGGAATCGGGTTTGATTCCTCACTCTGCCACTTGAACTGTGGAGGCTTATCTGGGGAATTCAGACTAGCCTGTGCACTCCCACACACACCAGCTGGGTGACCTTGAGCTAGTCACAGCTTTTCGGAGCTCTTTCAGTCCCACCCACCTCACAGGGTGTTTGTTGTGAGGGGGGAAGGGCAAGGAAATTGTCAGCCCCTTTGAGTCTCCTACAGGAGAGAAACGGGGGATATAAATTCAAACTCTTCTTAAATCCAAACTCTTCTATATGTTGATGCAGCAATTTACAAAAATGGTTTTAATTGATTCCTTGGTTCACCTTTCTAGAAGGTTTTAATGGGTAGAAGAGGGGAATTGCATGGGTAAAAACTAGCATTGGCATCATCACAGAATCCAAAGACTATAGTTTTCCTATAAAACATTTAAATGTTTAAACACATGTCATAATTGTACATTAATATGTGGTCCTTGTCAAATACATGGAAAGAGTGATTTGCAGGGCAACTGACTCAATAGATTTAGAATTGGGTAACTCTGTTAGCCCCGATTTGGATAGCCCAATCTCATCAGATCTGGGAAGCTAAGAAGGGTTGGCCCTGGTTAATATTTGAATGGAAGACCACCAAGGAATACCAGGGTTACTTTGCAGGAACAGGCAGTGGCAAACTGAATGTCTCTGCTACTTGACAGCAAAACAAAGATCTGCTTAGCATCCACTAATAATACCTATCAGCAATAGCTCATCAAACTATAGAACAGTTAAAAATGAGAGGAAAGATGCTCTGTCCATTCACTAGAGGGAGTTCACTCACAGAAAAATTCCAAATACTGCGTAATTCATAAAAAGCAGGAACCACATTGAAAAACAACTACCTAATTTATAATTTAGTAAAGTAAATATGTCTGTGCTCATCTTGGTTTTCATACTGTGAAAGAGGCAAGGCAGTCAATGGAATGAGCTAGAAATTTGCCTCTCTCGGCAGCATAAATATTAGCTTCATTTAATAGCACACAAACATCTGAATTTCCCTAAATAGAAGCTGAATCTCAGGAGATACAACACCCCATCAGGGTTTGATTAAGCATTCTGCTATGTGCTCTGTCAGGCACTTAATTTAGTTTTATTTCAAGGTGTTTATTGAAGCACATGCTGCTCTGTCTTCAGGGCTTCAAGAAGTGAGGGCAAAAGACACACACATTTATAGTCCCTTTAGGAGGCTGTGACGATACATAAAGAGGAAGTTCTTGCCCTCTGCTAACAATGGCCATTCCCACATGGATCCTTGGCCTGGGTTTGATGCTGTTGAGAAGAGGGATTTTTTCCTATTTCTTCACAGCTTCATGTTGCATTTGTACATTCACCAGGTTTTCCAAGGCTTTTTTCCAATCTTTCCCAAATGTGCTTTGCTAAGAAGTTTTGGGAAAGATCACAGTGAACCTGGATAATTGCCGTGTGTCTGTTGCGGGGAAAGAAAGGGAAAGGAAAGGGCTGATTCCCAGAGACTACATCCCTGACTTCTCTCCCATCTGGTAAGGAGTAAACATCTGGCATGGAGTTGAAGAAAGACAGGGCTGTTTTGATTCCACCATGAAGCAGTGCCACCAGGTCGCTTGAACTTCCAGCTATTAAAGGAATGGTGAGGGAAAATAGTTCTGCTGGTTATATTAGGATTGGGTGAAATACCCAAAAATTATGTCAGGGATACCCCCATCCAGAATTTGAGAAGCTAAAGATATGCCAAGCACTGCTAATTTATTGCTTACCAAAAACCGAACCCCTGCAAGGGGAGTCTTCTGGTCAATAGCCTTAGGATTGTCTGGCAATGAACCAATACAGGAAACATTCCCAGGGAATGGGGTGGCAACATGTTGCCGTAAAGGTAGCCAGTTTCTTTCCCAATGGAGAAATTGAATGACAAACTTACAACTCACTAAATCAATTTCCTTCCCCTCCTTTCCTGAAGGGGAGATGGGCTCGCAACCCTGTTATGGGATGAGACAGGTGCCTACAGCCATTCTTCTGGATCCTATACAGGCTCTCTAGTTCACCAGTGGAAGAAAGCCCACTAGTGGGTGTAGAACCAGCAGAGCTCAACAAGATCAAGAGAGATGAGGCACAAAAGCATGCAGTATCCCAGGTGGGGTCAGCATGGACTGACAAGATCACAGCTTTGGTCATCTGGACCAGGAGCTTCGAAAGCGATTCCAATCACCCAAGGGTGAAAAATGCAGGTTCTCCCTCATTGAAAATTTGGGAAAGGTCTGGAAGGTAGAAAACCCACCATCAGAATCCCAGTGATAGTCAGAAGTTGACCCAACAGACTGGCATCTCAGTGCCGAGCACAGCAGTCCTTGGTGCCAAGCAACTGGTTTCGATGAATCTTGGCGTTAAGTGGATTGGTTCCAATCGGTTCTTGGTGCTGAGAGATTCTTGGCACCAAGCAAATCAGTTCTGATGATACATGGCACCAAGTGGATTGGCTCCAAAGAGCCTTGGTGTCAAGCAGTTCCACTCCAAAGAGCCTTGGTGACAAGCAATGTGGTTCCAACGATCCTTGGCACTGAACAGAGCGGATCTAAAGAGCCATGATGCTGAGCGGTTAAGCTCCAAAGAGCCTTGGTGCCAAGTGGATTGGCTCTGAAGGGCATTCGCGCCAAGAAGATCGGCTCCAAAGGGCCTTGGTGCTGAGCAGTTTGGCTCCAAAGAGCCTCAGTGTTGAGCAGTTCAGCTCTGAAAACCCTCAGCACCAAGCAGATGGCCTCTGAAGAGCCTTGGTGCTGTTTCATCTCCAAAGAGCCTTAGCATCAAGTGGTTCAGTTACAAAGAGCCTTGGCGCCAAGCAGATCAACTCCAAAGAGCCTTGGCAATAAGTGAATTGGCTCCGAAGAGCCTTGCACCACAGGCAGTGGATCCAGAGGCCAATTTGATCTCAATTGGGTACAGCAGCCCATGCTATTTGCAGAGGTCAGTTGCCTGGTGAGGGGAGATGACTGCCTTTCAGGGCGATTCCGCACATGAGTAAAATAGGTTCGACCCAGTTCCCTGAGAAGGGTACTAACCTAGGTCGAAGCCATTGTTGTCCCCCACTGCAACCAGCTTGATCCCAGCTCGGAGGGCGGAATCATCCTGTGCCTCTTCGCCGCTCCGTTCCGATTGGCTACTGTTCTACGGCCATGTTCCATCTATCCCCACACACGTTATAAAAAAACTGCCACAGGAATGGAGGGACGAAGGTGGCGTTTTTTGATTGGCCAGCTGTACGCATGCCCGAAACACTCAGCTGTGATTGGCTGAACGGGGGACTCCTAGCACCAGAGATTCCGCACTTTACTGGAATCAAGCTGAGTTCGGGCGTGGTTCCCTGAAAAAGTAGTAGTTCCCAATTGGAGTCAGAAATTTGACCGTTACACGGGGCGAAGCTGGCACAAAACCACGTTGATCCCAGTGGCTGTATCTCGCACTCTCACGGGCACCTAAGGTCGAGCGCCCAGCCTTTCGAGATTTAAAGTCCGATAGCAAGCGCCAAGTACGGAATTGACCTCAGAAAGTCTGGAAGATCATGCAAGGAGGGACAGAAGTGGAGGTTGGGAAACAAGCCCTCTTCTCCCCCAGCTCTGAAGCACCCGAAGCAGTCAGAGACTTTTCAGATAGGACTGGAAGTGGTGCACGAGCCCTCTCATCTCCTTGTCTTGAAGCACATAAAAAAGCCAGAGATTTTCCATACAGGACAGGCTACTTGTCCTATCCACCTAACCCTCAGTGAGGATAGAGGTGCAGGAGTTCCCAAAGAAGATGGAGCTGGAACCAAAAGAGGCAACCTTCATGGTAAAAAAGAAAAACTCACAATTTTGACAAAGCAAATCATCTCTCAGGCCAGAGACCTGGTGCAAAGTAAAGGATCAGCAGAGCTGAAGGAAAAAACTGCTGAAAAAAAGGGCAGAATTCTTCTCAATGTCCATGGTAAAACAACAACAAAACTACCTCACAGGGCCTGAGACCTGGTGTGAGGAAAAAGCTGAAGGGAAAACTGCTGAAAGGGGCAGAACCCTCTACAACAGTGGTGGCGAACCTTTGGCACTCCAGATGTTATGGACTACAATTCCCATCAGCCCTTGCCAGCATAGCCAATTGGCCATGGTGGCAGGGGCTGATGGGAATTATGATAATCCTGCTGAGGTCAGAATATGAGTTACTTCCACCAGCTCTAACTATCATGGTAGAACAGGAAAAACTCACAATTTGATGACAAACATCTTCACAGGGTCTGGGGAAGAATCAGCAGAACTGAAGCAAGAAACTTCCATGGCAACGAAAGAAGAATTGGGCACTCCCCCCTCCCATCATGTGACCATTTGGGTTGGAATCTTCCCTCCCAAGAGGAGGGGGAGTGAATGCCCTTCAGTGATGCAGAGCAGACAAAAGTGTGTACATCTTTCCATGGCAGGTCTGCACAAGCACAGACCCAATGTGAGGCTACACAGAATACCCATGAAGATGAACATGAGTAACATCTGTGGAAACAATTTGTCAAAAAAGAGAGGAATGTGTAGCCTGGCCCTGAATGGGTAATGAACCTGTGCTTTCAGCAGTTTTTATCACTAATTACAACCATTGTAAATGCTCCTTGTATCTTTGTCGGTTACATTTGAATTTACATACTTGTGACTTAATCTGTACGTCATACATACCATGGACTGCTTTTACAACTTTTTAGTTCTTAATCTTGTATGTCTGGCTAGTGACCACCCACCACATACATCTGTTGAAGTGGGTTCTAAAAGAGCTTACATTAAGAATACAAACATTGTAGTCTTTATAGGGCTACAATATATATATTTGCAACAAACTAACAGGGCTACCAGCCTTGTTGAGACCATCTATACTCAAGTAGCTGTACCACTATGAAATTTAGCACACACTGAACTAAAGATATAATGTACTGAACGTATTACAAACTGTTCCTT
This sequence comes from Sphaerodactylus townsendi, assembly GCF_021028975.2. Classification (NCBI taxonomy): domain Eukaryota; kingdom Metazoa; phylum Chordata; class Lepidosauria; order Squamata; family Sphaerodactylidae; genus Sphaerodactylus; species Sphaerodactylus townsendi. Next base: position 60,840,720 of record NC_059427.1, read on the forward strand.
GCAACCACATGCTATATCTTATGCTAGTTAGTAGAAAACATGCACAAAAACAGGACTACAATGCCCCAAATATGAGAACTCCTGTACCATCTGTACCAAGATGAGATGTGCCTGCCAATATTCTACTGCCTATATGATTCTTAAAAGTACAAGTTACAATGTCTATACCATCTTATGCTCATTGCTCTTATTCCCGCTAGTCCAATTTATGCACTTTTAAGCAAGAGCTAGATCCTGTTAATATAAATAAGCTGGATTGATTATCAGAAGCAACCAAACAAAACCCATGTGACCAAGTAAGCCACATCTGTGAGCAATTAGATGCCAGATCATCCGTATCAACTAGATACTGCAAGGGATGTAAGTGACATTCAGATTGATTCTCCCTCAAGCAGAATAACTGTTGAATGACTGTCCCCTCCTTCCCACTGCTGTTTTTTTAATCTCTATAATTCTCTCTTAGTTTTGTAGCATCAGATAGCTGCTAAACAGGGCAGAAAAGGGCCTCAGTTGTGCCACTAATTCTTATGTATCTCTATGACTATCTCAATCCATCTACATAACATAACATTTCTATGAATTTAGACAATATAGATTTATAAAAATAATTTATATTAGCTGGGTGAATTAAAGCTCTGTAAAGCACTCAGATGAAACAAAAAAGAAACAAATTATTAAACATTAAAATAAATAAACTGAAAAATGTTCACACACACCCCTGGTTTAGATAATATATGCAAATTCCTAATTTTAAGAGCAGAAAGATTTATAGTGTAATCCCGGGGGGGGGGGGCCTCAAATTCCCTTAGGAGGTGACATGACTTCAGTGTTGGCATAAATGCCACTTGTGATGTAATTAGGGGCATTTACGCCAATTCACTGGTGCTGGTGCTGGTGCTGGTGCTGAGGAGCTACACAGGAGCATGATACTTGGGTGCTAGTGCTGCCATGGCACCAGTACTTCTCCAGCACAGGAACCAGAGCTGAAGGGGGTATTCCCAGGGTGAGGCTGGCTTTAGTCAACTTCCTGAGCTCTTCAGCCTGGGCACAACCTCATTAGATGGCATAGACTTATGCCAGCAAAAAGATAGGCACAGCTCATAGAGCTGCATGGAGTTCCTTGGTGGCTGGGAGAGAATGCATCCCTGTTGACTTGCCAGCCATGGTGCAGCAAACCTCTTTGGAGGTAGCACGGGTGTGCCATCTCTGGCCTCAGTGCAGCTACCTCTCTTCAGAATTGCAGACAGTGAAACTCTCTTATCACTACCAGCCAATAGAAATAAAATGTGAAAATCATGTGAGCAGACAGGATAACTTAACAATAAGAAGTTTTATAAAAACTTGGGCCGTTTCCGCACGGGCAATGAATGGCGGCCTGGAGACGGTAAAAACGCTGTCTCCAGGCCGCCAGTCGCACAGGGGGCGCAGCTGCATCGCAGCCGCGCCGCCCTCGCGCCGCCCGCCTGTCGCGGAGCCGGCGTTTCCCCAGAGCGCTTGGAAGCGCTCTTTTTTGAGAAGCCCCAGCCGCCCACGAGCGCCTTTGCTGAAGCGAACAGCAGCGGCTTCACGACGCTTCCCCCACCCGGCACTTCCCTTGTCTCCGAGCCTCCGGTCGCGTTGCGAGGAGCCTGGGGACCGCGCCCCCCCCCTACCCTCGCGCCCGCTGGAGCAGTAGCGCCAGAACCGAGGCGTGTCCCCAGGCCTCAGCGATGCACCAGAGGCCAGAGTGATCAGCAGTCGGCAAGTTGTGATTGCTCTCGCGGCGCCCGGCAACCCGGCTGTTCAAGAGACGAATCACGTCTCGCGGGACCAGTCCCGAAGCGTCGGCTCCAGTCATTAAATGTAGCCGACAGAAGCGCTTCGACCCGGCCTGCTGCTCGTAGCTTGAAGCGGAAGCCTTAGAGTATGGAATATAAACCATCGCTTTTTTAAAAAAGTTAACAATTCAATTGCAAATGCCCTGGTGGCCGGGGGATACTGCTGGGAGACTGCAGAAAAACTTGCCATGTGGAAGTCCCATTGCCATTGTGCTTTACCAGTAGTCACACAAGCAATGAGGAAACCACAAAAGCTCATCCCCATCTGGAAATTATGTATGTCAATGCGCATGGTAATTTGCTACAGTGATATTGCAGCTGCCCTGAGGCGTGCATGAACGGAGTCCTAATCCCTGTGCCACTATCTACATATAGCAGAGAGATCTTTAAACTAGTATTGTAATCATCTTTTGGGAGCCAGTCAATTTTTACTGAACTGTTTCATTTACACTGGCTTTTGTAATCAAATAGCACTGGTATTCAGAAGTCAAATAACCCTTTGCATTGTTATCAAAAGCCAATGCCAAGCTATCAACTAAGAAAACGTATATACAGCTAAAGGGAAACAATTTCATGAATTCCAACATTCAAGAGCTTTAATTCATCTTTATGCCATTTACTCAGCAGTACTGGCTGATACAGAGAAACTGTAGCACAGTGGAAAAGAGAACATGTGTTTCATGTCAAAGGTGGAATCTGTAGCATCTGCAGCAGCAGGTGTTGGAAAAAACCTGAGTGGAAAGCAGATGCCTATAACGAACTCCTTGATATGATGTGCATAACTTTGGCAGGAAAAGCAGAGGCATTCTCAGCAAGCCACTTTACTGAATAGCACTTTCTGAATCCAGAATGCAGAAAATTTCAACTAAATTATAATTTTGTCAATCAATAATAGGCCGTTTCCGCACGGCCTGTTTATGGCTAAGCAGCAGCGCCGCCTGTGCAAATGGCTCCCTGGGAACGGCGTTTTTACCGTTCCCAGGGCACCCTCGCTGAGCGTCTTGAGGAAACTTGACTATTATTTGATTTGACCAAAATTATGAGCTGAATTGAAAGCCTACCATTCTGAACTTCGAAAAGATGCTGTCAGCAAAGTAACTGCTCCCAGGGCGTCCGCGTCAGGCGCTGAAAAACAACTCCCGCCCAAAGGGTTGTTTTTCCCTTAACAACCCGATGAACAACAGCTGTTTCCCTTCTCCGTCCCACTTCCACCTTGTCCCGTCGTCGTACCTGCTGGCCGTCGATAGCCCGCTTAAGCGTCCTCCGACCTCCTGGCCCAGGTCCGGAGGGGCGAAGCGTCGAAGCGGGCTTTCGGCGACCAGCAGTACCAGCTGACTCGCTGAATTAAGGTGAGTCAGGAAGAAGGAAGAAACGACTCCATCGCGGAGCAGCCTGCGAATCTGCTGCCGACCTCTCCGGAGGCCGCCCGCACGCTTGCGTGCGAACGGCCTCCGCCTCCACGCCGGCAGAATTCTTGCCGGCGTGGAGGCGCCTGGGGGGCCGTGCAGAAACGGCCATAGTGTTTGTCAGTTATTACTTTATCTCACAGGTAATCATAAATTAGGCATAATTGTTAAAAATCAATAAATATTAATGAACCAATAACAATTATTACAGTATTTTGTAAAAAAAAAATGAGCAAAGTACAGGAGGTTGGACTGCCCTGATATTTCCAGTAAGCATCTCAGGTTTGTTTAGCCATTGGCTGAAGTCAGGAAAATATAAGAACAGTATTCCAACTTAACTGACAACTTCCATTTATAATCCAGTGCTTCCTAGCATTTTGTACTGAATTTTCTGTCCACTGACAGCATCCATTTTGTTAACTACAAAACGCTATACAAAATTACTCCACTATCAGCCTAATGTGCAAAATTAAAGTAGATTTTTGCCTCACACTTGGTTGGTGACAAAATATAGACATACATAAAGTACACTTCAGAAAAAGAGGGGAATCACTACTACCGAGATGAAAGGACACTTTCGAATCCAAGACTTCTAGGAAAGTGGCATGATCAGTCCATTCCTGGTTTAATCCTGCCATGTCTTCTGCCCAAGACATGGGATCCTTTCTCTCCTTATTCCCCTTCCCTCTAAATTACTGTGGTTGTATTTTCTTACTCTTTATACTTTTGCTTCCTGGGCGATGTGTTAGCTCATTGGACATTTGACCCCAGGGGAGGCTGCATTGTCTTTACATCATAGGACTGGAGGGGTGCCATCTCCCCTTCAGAACTGGTAGTCAGGGGTGGTGTTGTGTGACGTGGGGCATGACATGGGGTATAATGGAGGGTGCTTTGCTGCTTATACTTCAGTTCTGGCAATAGAAGTCTAAATGCTCATCACTGACCATTCTCAACATTCCACAAGCAATGAAATTGCTAACATTTACATAGTGAAAAAAAAATCAGAGTTCCAACCATTTTGTGCTGGTCTTGCAATAATATCTAAAATAAAACAGCAACATTTCAGCCTTATCTGGACTGAGATGATTAATGTTCATTCATTCCATTACATTCTCCAGGCACTTGTTCATGACAGACTAACCCAACTCAGCTGCTAAGGAGAAATAGAGCTGGATGTCATCCATATATCCAGATGCCTAGATGAGTTACATGTCTAAGCAGGGAACTGAACCCACTATTTCCAGACTTATTTGGAGACTTTAAACATTATACTTCTTTTCCTCATATTGTACCCTGTATGGTTCCTTTCCCATTCCTATTAGTAGCACAAGCAGAATGAATTATGCAATGTAAGCAAATATTTACATATTTAATGCTGTGCCCAGGGATTTCTACTTCTGCCCTGGCCCATCCCTCCTGGCCTATGGGTTCCATTCTGTGGCCTCAGGGTCTGATGCCTTCTCTAGAGTTGCGAGGATGCCAAGATGTGTGTTGTTAATTTTAAAGATACCATATATTTAAGAGCATTTTTGTATGGCATCTTTTTGTGTTGCAGATTGAGTAGGCAAAATTTAACCCGCATCTTTTCAATGCATGTATACAATGAATGAGAACAAGTCATAGGCTAATATAAAATGCTACCTACATTATCAAGTGGGAGAAGTCTGCTTTTTATGAAAGAGAATGAGATAGCTTGTGAAATTTGCACATAGCAGTCTACCTCTCTAAGACACAAGTCCATGTTATCTATATATATAAAAAGCTAACAGTGACTTTGTTAGTCACACCCTAACGCCAAAACGGCTGGACGGATCGCTCCCAAATTTTCACATGACGTTCCTCCCTGTTCTGGGCAGGTAATCGGATCTTCAAATTGCTGAAAGTCCATACCTGAGCCAGGTAAAACGTCTTTTTCCTGGCATACCAGGCCATGAAGCTTGCTGTGTTTAACTGTCACCCTTAGAATGTTCGTGCAGCATGTCTGTGGCCTGAGGGCTTGGTATGAGGGCTTAGAATGTTCGTGCAGATGGGCAGAGATGAGCATTGAAAACAGTAAATAGGCAATACTGGTAGGTAATACGAGTGGAAGTGAAACACACACACACTTTGCCATGTGAGATGTCAGATGGGGTTCCCCACCCCACGCAGGTAACTTTCACTCTCTGTGCCTCACCCACTGCTACCACACAATGCACATCCAGCTCATCCTCACACACCTCACTCTGTCCTCCCTCACATCCAACCACCACTTACCCACTTCCTCACCCATATTCACCACAGCTCTCTTTTACTAAAAGCAAGCTGGAGTTTGCCTTTTTCTTCTAAGAAAATCCACGGGGTGGGGGCGAACCAACACTACTGGCTCCGCTTCTTTTGCACATGGCCCTTTATGAACCCAGGGAGCTGGCCTCCATCTGAATGCCTCACCACCCTGCCTCTACTGTTTGACTGGGATAGCCTCCTTGTCCCAGTTCTGCCTTACCCAAGCCAGGACTGTGCGTGTCAACCAGCCTCATGGACAGCGGGATTCACACTCTGGACAGTTCCGTCGTGGAATGGAAAGGGTTACCTTATACTAAAAAAACAAGACACCACCATATAACAGTGTGAATTGGAAAGGGAAAGAGGGATTCCATTTGACCATCCCAAAAGGCTATGCTGCGGATCATTGGACCTGCATGGACATCTGTGTGGGTTGCGGACTGTGATGAGAAGGACAATTTCCACAGCAACGCGTGAGTGGCCCCCACTAGTGTGCAATATATGTTTAACTGAAGAAACATTAACATTTGATTAACAGAAATATCAGATTATGGAATGTACCAAAAGCAGAACAAAGAACAAGCTGAACAGATGTTGAATGTTTCGCAGCATGTGGCTTCCTGCCTGTCAGCTGTTCTTTAGAAGAATCCACCATTCATTTCTGAGTTCAAAGATTATATTCATCATATCCAGAAACAGAACATTTTCTCCTACCTAATGTGTGGCTCCTCAGGTAACAGATCTAATAATGCTGTAGTGGGAATGTTTTTTTAAAAACATTTCATTATCTTTCTGAATGCTTCTAGTTCACCTCTCAATTAGAGGAATTACTGAGTGTGATTTCATAGTAGGAAAATGTTTCATAACAATTATATGTTACTGTTTCTTATAATCTTTTAGTATTGTGAGAATTTTTCAAGGGAGAGATTAAAATAGCATAGCAGAGGTTCATTAATAATAACTGCAAGATAAATATAGGAAGAAGAAGAGTTTGGATGAATGCCTTGCCTTTCCCTCCAGTAAGGAGTCTCAAAGTAGCTTACAAACTCCTTTTCTTTCCTCTGCCCACAACAGACACCTTGTGAGGTGGGTGGGGCTGAGAGAGTTCTGAACAAACTGTGACTAGCCCAAGGTCACCCAACAGGCTTCATTTGTGGGAATGGAAAAACAAATCCAGCTCACCAGATAAGAATCTGTCAGTCAGGTGGAGGAGTGGAGAATTAAACCCAGTTCTCTAGATTAGAGTCCACCACTCTTGACCATTGCACCATATTGGCTCTTGGTGATAATTGGAATTTAAAAAATATATATATATCACATAAACAGATTTATTTGGATGGATCCTACAGACATTCCACTGACAAAAAATTTAGTGTCTTGTCTGACTCCCATATTCACTTCAGTCTTCTGACACATATAGTATTTGTGCAAGGATCTCTCAGCCCCCAACAGTGCTTTTCTGTGGGGTTACAAGGAGATGCTGGGAGAAGAAGAAGGAAGAGAAAGTTATGCTTCCACCAGAGAGTATCTGTAGGGTCTAATCCATAATTTTTTATTTAGTAGAGAGATTAGAATTCTTGCATGAAAGGCTATGACAAAGAGGTTATACCTCTCCAAAGTGGCTCACTTTTTACTTCAGTTTAGTTTCACCCAGCATGGAATGAAAACAGTCTAATATAGTCATAAATACACAAGCTATCTCCTATCACTATCCACTTGTACCATGCATCAAGAAAAGCAACTTCTCTGTCATCTTCTATACCAGTAAATTTGATAGTAGGTTGCAAAGTGTTTAAGCAATGAATAAACAACTGTGCCTCTGTGTATTAACAAAAATCTGTAAATAAGTCATGTATAAAATGCTTGAAAGAATATTTTTGAAAAAAAGGATTAACATCAGGATGCAAAATAAATTTATGTTCCAACTGTGTCAAATTGTCCATCAATGGCGCTAGAGGGATGCCCATGGAGACACTTCGTGTTTGTAAATAATATGTCATAAATGTAAAAAAAAATAATGCTCCCAACACCAGGTCCAATAATTCAACCAAAAAAATGAGATGGGGGTGATAGATCCTCCCTTTTATTTAAATAATGTTCAGTCACCTGTCTAGCTTCTTGTTGTAAATAGTGATAGTGGTAAATAGATAATGATGGTAAATTATATGTTAGCATGTACAAGAAAATTCTTCCTAGCGTTGTCCCACTAATGCAGAGTCCCCTGCTCGGATTTTTAAATGCCACTTCTCTCAATCGAGCACATTGTCTGGTTGCAGGCATGTAACTTTCAGATCCATATTGATGGTATCTTGCCATCATTGCTTTGGCCATCCAAGTGGCCACCAACCAGTAACCTCAATGTGATAAGCGATGCTGGTGACAGTGTCTGGGGCTGCTTGTTGGACATGGCCAAACCAGTGCAGGTGCCTCTCATTTTTGCCTTAATGTACAAGAAACTGACAGGAATTCTTATCTACATTTTAACTCTTTCCACGCAGCACATTTCAGGCACAACCTGTTTCTCAGAGCCAAGAAAAACAATATATTTAGGAAGGATTACAAGAAATCTATGGAGCTGCAGTTACTTAATCAGGACTATCCTTGGAATGTGATAAAGAATGCTAGAATAAGAGCAGATGCTTTAGATGGAAGAGATCTCATGACTCCCAAAATACAATTGAGCAATGACAGACTTGCATATTCTTTGACATATTCCTCCATTAGTAACAAAATTAAAAATGTAGTCTATAAATTCTGGCATCTTAAACAGCAGTGATGGCGAACCTTTTCAAGACCGAGTGCCCAAATTGCAACCCAAAACCCACTTTTATCCCAAAGTGCCAATGCGGCAATTTAACCTGAATAACCCCCTCAAGCAGGGGCCAGCCTGCTGTAGCCTCCAGCAAGTCCCACATGTGCCGCTCTGCGTCTCTCTAGCATCTTTGCTGCCTCTGCCCCCTCCCCCGGGCAGCAGCCCCCTGGAGCACAGGTACGAGGCCCGCCAGCCTCCCTGCTCGCTGTGGTGCACGCACATCAAGTTCAGCGGCCCAGGCCAGCCTAGATGTGTGGGGGGCGATTCCCCCCCCCATGACAAACTCTGTGCGCGTGTGCTTACAGAGAGGGCTCTGAGTGCCACCTCTGGCACCCGTGCCATAGGTTCGCCATCACTGTTATACAGGATCTCCCTGGGTGTGAGCAACCTCCGTTGGTAGGGTTAAGATGAACAAAGACTTTAGATGAGATGCTCATATGATCTGTTATTTGGCAAGATCAAAAGCAGAGAACCCAAATTAAGGGACATTACAAGTGTAGCCACTGTATTGCCTGCTCATTAACATGGGAGTGTAAAGAATTTAGATTACCAGTTGTGACTTATGCTACACTTCTCAAATTGTAACACAAAAAATTTGAATTGTCATTTTTAAATGTGGTTTGTTGTACAATGAGAGCACAATGTGCAGTGTGAAGATCCGAATTTTGGACCACTCATCCAGGATCCAATACCACATCAAAGAGGCTCCACTGGTCCAGCATTTCAAGGAGAAACAACACCTTCCAGAATCTTTCAATTTTTTTGTTCTGGCTGTTCTCTACACTTGAGTTGCATGTACCCAAGAGACTTTGCCAATTGGAACCTTTCTACATTTTTAATCTTAATTCTGTACAGCCTAGTGAACTGAATCAATTTTTGGATCTTTCCCCATATGTATAAACACACCCAAACTGGTGTTGTGGTGACTGATTTCAGCTGTTGTAATTCAATCTTATTAGAATAGTGCAGAGATTTCTCTTTCAGGACATTAGAATGCAAGGACATAGGCTGTAAGCAACGTTACCCTCATTTAATATATTTATATAGACCCAGATATCTAACTACTCAGGATGTGCCAACATGAGGGCAATTTATTTTCATTTCAATCCCCCTGTTCTTTGTCAGTATGCTGTAAACACCTACCAAGAGCCTTATCTTTGAATGTCAGGTGTCATTTCCTAAACTTCCTGATGAATTTTGATGGCAGTTACCTTCAAACTGTCCAGTCAAACTAAACCTTTATTTTTTGGACTAATCCTAATCCTAGGAAAGTCCAATTCTATGCCAGACTATGGAATTCTTCCCCATAAAAGGAACTAGCCCAGGTCCATCAAAGTTGTGCCAAGTTTTTGTCATTAATTGAATATCCCTACATAGTTCTTTGTAGGCTCCTCTATTTCCTCATTGGACTTTTGCTGCATGGGATTCATTGCAGTAGCTTCTCACTCACCCCAGATCAGGTGTATTAAACTCTTTAATTCCCTATCTTTGCATCTTTCCTCTCATTCCTTTTCCTCATTCTCAGTTTTGTGTGTGTTTACTGTAAGGGAGAGAGTGGTTTTATTCTGAGTTTTACTTGTGTAGTTGTACTCATGGTTTTAAATGTTAGAGGCAATTTTAGTCTATCTCTAGCGTGCCTGAGAGCAAGAAAATAAATATTTTATTTAGTTTGAACCAGCTGATTTTGTTTGCTTTGTCTATTGGGCATATTGCGCAGAAATAAAACCTCATACATGCTGAACAATGCTTTGCATTTCCCTTTGATTCTCTGGATCTTGTGGAACAAGTCACTCATTCTTCCTTTTTTTGTTGTTCTATTCTATTATTTTTTTATTCTCCATGTCATTCGCTGGAATATTACATTTAGACTTTGGTTCTGTTACCTTTTACTTTTTCTTCACATCAATCTTTAGTAATTGAAAGAGTTTCAACAGTCATCCATCAAGACTTTTCATTTCTTTTGGCTACAAGAATAATTATTCTTTGATAAAGTATCTCGTTTCATAGTTCTTCTGGTTCACATTTATGTGGGTTTAGTAACAAAAATCTGTTCTTTACATAGTACGATGGCTCTCCTTTTTTGTTTTATTTTTCTTCATGAATGGTTTTGGGTTTCTCCCCTTTGGGAGCAGTTATGGAATTAGGCTCTTATTGATAAGGCACAGCCATTATTTCCCCTCATTAATTGCTGGGGGAGGTGCAATACTAATGAGTTTGATTTATCAATCGAAACCAGTTGAACACATTGAGAAACATGCTTGTTAGAATTTCTGAGAATCAAAGTGAAATTAAGTCAGGCTGGGTCCCCATATGATTACAAAAATGGGAATGTGGTAATTTTTAGCAATTCTTTTTTAATTTAAAGTCATACAGTAGTTTGCTTAGCTCTGCTGAGCACCATTAATAACACAAAGAATTTAAATCTCAAATGAATGTTCTCAGAAGGCAAACAGAAAATGAACACCAAGAGATACTGGAAAACCCTCATTAGGCTACGAAGATTTTTCCCAAGTCTGCATTAGAAATCTGTTTATATTTTCATTCCTTGCCCCAGGTAAAAGAGTTTACTCTCACTAATCAGAATGAAAGTGAAGTTACTTATCTGGAAAGACAAGCAGCAGCTGCAATTAAAGAGCTACATTTTACTGAGCACAATTCATAATGTCACCTGCTGCTCAGATTTTGTGTACAACCTGATGAACAAGAAGTCATAGACTTACTTTCATACACATGCTATTCAGTACATCTTGTCTTGATATTAGTACACAAGACTGTGATTAGGAAGTACATAATACTGGTAATAATCCAGACTGGTTTTGCAATTCTCTATTCACACTTGTTTATAATACATATGCCTATATGAGCTCTGTATTTGCCCACATAAATGTGTGTGCTGTTGCTTTGGAGGGCAACCAGTACCATTTGCAAACAGCAGTGGATGGAATTCTCAGTGAATGGAAGTCTGTAGCAATGGATCTTCCCTGCCTTCCATTTTTTTCCTGCAGCTTCTGCTGAAAGGCTGAAGGCCCCCTTGAAGAAAATGATATGATAAGTAAGTCTATAGGAATTTCCAATGTGGTTTTCCTTAAGGAAGAGAAAAACCATGTCCCTAAATGCATTAACTGTTCATGTCATAGCTTACTGATACTCACTCACAGCACCTGTATTCATCAGCACAGATTGCCATTATTCCCAGCATCTTGTTAGAAACATGTACTTAGCTGAATCACATACTATATTTAGTTCGAAGCTGAATACTAGATACAGTCTGCAACTGAAATGATCTTCAATGTGACTTTGTTAAGTGGTCTGGCGCCTGATAAAATGGATTGAAGAAATGTCATCTATAATTTCTACAAAGTTATTGTAAAGGTTGCAGTGTCTATCACATGTATTCGTTAATTTGAATTGTTTACATTTAAATCAACTATACAGATTCTCATGCAGCTAGAAATAGGATATTATTTATATGTATTATTCTATTTAGGTTATTTATATCCTAACTGAGACAAAAGACATATTACAGAATACAGAAAGGGTGGGGGGAGGGAATTAATCATACAGTACAATGAATGAACAGTGCAACAGGTCTAAGAGTTCAAGACTGAATAACGATACAATCAATAATGTGAACATACAGTATATACCCTGACCTGGATGGCACAGGCTAGCCTGATCTTATCAGATCCCAGAAGTTAAGCAGGATCAACCCTGGTTACTACTTGGATAAGACACCACCAAGGAAGTCCAGGGTTGCTATGCATAAGAATGTAGTAGCAAATCACCTCTGTCCATTTCTTGCCTTGAAAACTTAGAGTCACCACAAGTCAGTTATGACTTGACGGCACTTTCCACCACCACAAGATACATAAGATATACAATGAACAATGCAAGTGAATAGAACACAAACTTGGATACCAATAGCAATGCATTAGCACTAAGAATGCAAAATTAAAAGACAACGTGAACGAACTGGGCAGGTTAGCACAGCTCAAGCAATACAGTACTCTTAAATGAACCATTTTGTCCTACCACAAATTAATTCTATTACAAGAATGCCCCCCTGAACATTTCTGTTTGGCACAGTTTGTGAAATGATAGTTCTGTGGGAGCCTTCCTGACCACCTCAAGCAGGTCATTCCACAAGGTACAAGCCACCACAGAGAATGTTCATGAGCAGGTGTTTGCTGATCTTAATTTGCATGGAGGAACCTTGAAAAGGTTTTATTTAGATAAGCAAAGCTGTTGCAATGGAGCTCAGTTGGAGAGATAGTTCCATAGGTATGTGGAACCTAGCCCATGAAGAGATTTGACAGTGATCAACATACTGGACTTACCATGAAGGTGTCTTCTCTTCAGTGGTGCAAAGTCACATAGGTTGGTTAGGTCATGCCTCCAGGAGTGCAGGCAGAGCTATGCAAATTTGTATAGGGTCTCCTGGACTCTAGGAGGCCAGCTTCCCCAGTCATCCCATAGCCCTAGACCTCATACTTTCCTTTAGTCCAAATTGTATTATTTCCAACACCCCTTTGGATAGGATCTGGATGACTTCACCCCAATAAAGAGAAGACATCTGCACAGTAAGTCCAATGTGTCATTCTCCTTCAGTCAGAAGGACTTCAGTCATCTAGGCTGGTTATATGCCAACGCTAGAACTCAGGGTCAGAAAAAAGGGAGGGAGAGAGTAATAGATGGCTGTTTACCCTGTGTGGTTCTAATGCACCACCTGAAGTAGGACTCCTTTCCCCCAAAGACTTTGACAGAAATCTCTGGTTCCAACTATGCAGCTTCCCCAGCATGGAGAAAGGCGGCCATCTACAAGTTCACCTGCCTTGGATGCTGATTTCCTTGACCAGAACCCTTGTTGAGAAATACCAGCAATATTATAAATATAAAAATACCAGCAATATTGTTGCCCAAGCATCTGAAATGTATATAATACAGACTTGCCACTTTCCTCAATACAGCTGCCAGCCCACAGGGCAGCCTGAGCAACCTAAATTAAAAACTGAAGATTACCAGATAACAAGAGCCTGTTGTTTGGTGGGACCTGTGACTAGAATCAAACAAGGGATGGTAGAAAGAACGTGTGTGATTTTCATTTATTAGGATGCAGGGAAGATCAAAACCTAGGGAAGATCAAAGAGAACACAGTTTTCCATCTTAGTCTATGACAGGGGTAGGGAACCTGCGGCTCTCCAGATGTTCAGGAACTACAATTCCCATCAGCCCCTACCAGCATGGCCAATTGGCCATGCTGACAGAGGCTGATGGGAATTGTAGTTCCTGAACATCTGGAGAGGCGCAGGTTCCCTACCCCTGGTCTATGACATCATCACTTGTACTAGACCAGGGGTAGGGAACCTGCGGCTCTCCAGATGTTCAGGAACTACAATTCCCATCAGCCCCTACCAGCATGGCCAATTGGCCATGCTGGTAGGGGCTGATGGGAATTGTAGTTCCTGAACATCTGGAGAGCCGCAGGTTCCCTACCCCTGTACTAGACCCATCTTAGCATATTGAACTAGTTAAGCAAATTTAATTAATATTCTTAAATATTTTTAACATAATTTGTTCACCTGTCAAATTGGAGGTTGTTGGAGAGACTAGGACTAGGTTCTGTCTGCTCTGATGCCCGCAATTGCCCAGCAATCATTCCTGTCAATGATGTGTGGCATAGAGCTCCCAAAGGCTCATCTGTTCAAAGCGCCATTTCCTCTGGAAGTCCCTAATATTCCTAAATATTTTTGCAGCAGATAGCCCTCTCAACATGTTTCAAATGAGCATAACTATGTATGAAACTGCTAATCAAGTGATCATACAAACTCATACGACTTGCAAAGTGCTATCTTTAAACAGCTATGTATTTTACATGAGATAAATATGCAAATGTATTGTAGCCAGTGTAAACATACTGTGAACATAAGCATGTCTCAAAATGTTTTGCAGGAAAATATTATTGAGCTAATGAATTGTGATAAGTGAATTAAGAACAAGTTACTTGGCATGAGTCTGGCATTCAACTGCTACAGCTGATCAATATTTTCATTCTAGTTTTGTAAATAGCTTTGTGTCCTTGATAGTCATGCCATACAATAATTCAAAAATGGAGCACACACATGCTGGGCACAGGTGCATGACAGCCAGAAGCAGCAAGTCCAAATGGTTGAAATACTTTTCTCATCATAGAATGCTCAATTTTAAACGTGCATTTTAAAAAGCTGTTTAAACATTCCCTTAAGCACAAATCCCTTGGAAACTATGAGCAAAATAATTACAGGCTCTAATTTGATTAAAAAAATAAGTGGCACAGGATTAACTAGTATTAACAGAAAAATACATAGAAGCAAAATCATTAAAAGTATCAAGGAAAGCAACAAGAAATCATTGGAATGGCATCACTCTTTTTGACTCAGAAGCAAATTCCGCACAGCATGACTTAAAGACAATATCCCTTTCTCATTGTGATATGTTCCTGTAGCATCTTAGATACTAATAATATTTATTTGCTTGAACTTCTGTTGAGACAGAGCTCACTTCTTCAAATACAATGGGAAGACAGAATCTCATTTACCTCATCTATATAGAAAATTACAGCAGGGAGAAAAAGGCCAGTATCTGCTCAAATCATGACAAAGAAAATAATTTTTAAATGTGTAAAAAGACTGTCCACTAGAACAGCCAGTCAACTCAAAGGAACATGTCCCTGGATTTGATCCTCAATGATACCCAGAATCTGGGACTATCAAATTCAATACAGAAATTGTGTAGTAAGTTGCCTGGAAAGTCCAACAAAGCCATGTTATCTTCAAAAAATACAAATTCTGAGTTTAGGGGATTAGTTAAGTGAAAACAGAATTGAAGAATCAGGAGGGTCAGTTCACTTTGAGATGCTTGGGCTGCTTCCGCATGGCCACGCTGGGGGTTGGGTCGGTGTACATGGCACTGACCCACCCCCCCGGGACCATTCGCATGAACGGTCCCGGTAACGACAGGGAAGATGGCACCGCGCTGCGCCGTCGCCCGATCGACTTACCTTCCCTGTGACCTTCCGGCGCATCGACGAGGCCAGGGGACATGCCCCCTCCCCTGCTTGACCGCTCCAGAGTTGCAGGGAAGGGGGACGTGTCCCCAGGCCTCGGCGACGTGCCGGAAGGTCGCAGGGAAGGTAAGTCGATTGGGAAAGGGGGATGGCGGCTTCGCGCTGCTGGGGGGGAGTGAGGGCGGTGCGGCTGCAAAGCAGCTGCGCCCCCCATGTGAACAGTTCCCTAGGGACGGTGTTTTTGCCATTCCTAGGGCACTGTAAACGGCCTGTGCGGAAAGGGCCTTGGAGATTATGTAAAAACAAAATAATAGGAACTTAGCAAAAATATATCATATGTCAAGGATGAGTAAAAACAATGTCAATAGCATTGTCAAGAGCAACATCAAGTGGAATCAAGGAAGTTGTAAAAGGTTAGTGGGTCTCTTTTAGAAAATAGACATCTTGCCAATGAAAAATTGAAGGAGCACATTTGACCCAAAAACCAAAAAAATTATTGACACCTGCAGGTTGAAGTTTCTGATGAAATGTAGGGAACTGAAACTTTGTTTTGGAATCTTTAACCTTTGAAGGAAATAAACAATTCCCAAGTTATGTTTCCAACACTAATACGTTACCAAGTCTGATAAATCCTTGAATGGATTTTTAATGCTTTATGATACACTGAAATAAATTTATTAGCATTCATTCAAATTAATCTTATAATATGCAAATTATTTTATACAAAATGCACTAACATCACTCTGACTAATGGCCAAGGAGATACTTAGTTAATAATTTATTCATGCTTTTGAAAAACTTATAGTCCAATACTGAGAGCAGTATATATAAGCGACAGGTTAATAAATAAAAGTTAATGAATGCAATTTAATTTATAGTGAACTTGTACCACCAGCATTAAAATGTATTTATGAATTATTTAAATGTCTCCATGTTTCCTTGGAATTAAAGGCATGTCGCATCTGAATGTAGTTTGTTAATTATTTTCAGCAACTCATTTTTTTGTGAATGAATGATCACTTGGAGGACTGACTGGTCACCATGTCTTCCTCACTTCGTAATTCTAATCAGTTCCAAAGGGTCACAAAGTACACCAAAGAATCAGGAAAATAACAAAAATCAAGAATCCAAGAGGGTAGTCCAGAAGGAGCATTCTGACAAGATAAGCAAAGCTGAAACAGTCTTTTAAATATCATTTATTGGTATAAAGGCACTTCCATTTTTTAGGGTACATTCAAATGCCAGTTTTCCATCCAAGACTTTAACACAAAATAACAACTGATAGAATTGTATAAAAATTGTATAAAATTGTATTTAAAAATCCCCAAAAATTTTTTATACAGAATTGTATAAAAAATCCCCAAAAAATCCCAACTCAGGCACTCCATTACAGAGGTTGGGTGGGTTGAAGCAACTACTGGAATGGGACTGCAGCGACATGTTTGCCCCCCTCCTGACCAGCATAAGTGGCACCTATGCCAGTGGGGAGGGCAAACTCAGAGTGGGAGGGAGCGCCTGCTGCCCCCAGGGCTGTGCCAGCTTAAAGATAGATGCTGGTGTGGCTGAAGTAAAACTAAGGTGTTCCTCGGGCAGAACCAGTAACGCCTTTCTGCAAAATTGTTCAGCTCTAAGGCCCTTTCCGCACAGCAAATGTACAGCAGGTTGCAGTTGGGATAAAGTAACCCGCTTTCCTGTTTCCATATTCACATGTATCCGTGCAGACAGCGATTAGAGCCCATGGAAGCTATGCGGGTTGCTGTCGCACCTTTGCATGGAGGAGTGTCTATTTTTTTTATTTACCTCCCACCAACACAGAGCTACTCAGGCGTACACAAATGAACTCCCACAACCATGCTGTCTTACAATATGACCCTTTGCACCTGGATGGCTATGCAGATGCACATTGGGAAATTTAAAAAAAAGGAAAGTGCAGCCAAATAAAGTACCTCCTGCCTGGCAGTTTGCTTGCATGTGGTTGCAACCCGGGATTTTTAAAAAGACTCACAGATAGTGCGATTCTCGAAAAACCCAGTTTGGAGGAAATAACACAGGGCAGATTTGCTTTAGGAGTGGGACCTGTGTGAAGTTCCCCCTCAAAATTAGTTTTTGACTGTCCTTAACCCCTGTGTTTGGCCCATGCGGAAGGGGCCTAAGATGCAGCTATCAGAAGTGGGACTGTAGGTACTAAGGAAGAGCTTCTTTTTTTATTCCCATACCTCCTCATGAATTTTTTTAGTTAATTAAAGAAATCCAAAATTTATTTACAAAAATTAGATTGGCTGACTTTTCAAAAATAATGAGATGGCTGGTTTGAATATGGAGACAAATTTAAACCTTAATCCACATTCAATCTCTCTACTATCAAACCAAGGATATTAGCTATTAGGATTGGTATTAGGATTGGTATTATTACAAGTACTATCTAATTTTTTCATAAGTGATCTGGAACAAGGGGTGAGTAGTGTAGTGGTCAAGTTTGCAGATGACACAAAATTATTCAAGATGGTGAAAATCAAGGATGATTGTGAAGATTTCCACAAACTGTTTGAGTGGCCAGCAAGGTTGCAGATTGTTCTGAAGCAGGCAGATACAAGGACTAAAGGCAGGAAGCGTAGTCAGTAAATCAGTCCAATGTTAAGCACTGGGGGTTTTTTTAAGCCCAAAGCATCAGTATAAGAGGGGACAATCCAAGTCCAGCATCAACTTTGGTCCAGAAGTCAGAGTAACAGGAGTCCAAACTACAGCAAGAACACACAGCTGCTACACAAAGTGGTTGCAATGAGTTTGCCCCCAGAACAGCCAAATCTCATTGACTCCTTAAATAGGCCACTATCTTTACCTGAATAGCAGACCAGCTGTTGCTCATTAGGTCATTCCAGCATTCCAAGCCAGGTGGAGTGCATCTGCCCTATCTGGCCTCACTGTTGCTGCATAGATCAGTTAGCGATTATGAGCTTGTAGCTGGACACTACTGCCATCCGTTCTGTATTCTAACTTTGCCTCTGCTCCAGCAGCTTTGGTGAGCCCTCCAGTGATGCTGACTATGGCTGGTACTCAGGCACAGTGGGATGCTCAAGCAAGAAGGCAGCAGACACAGTGAGGCCTCCTCTGCCTGCAGTTGCTCTTGTCTTCTTCTCACACTGACTTCTGACTGCTGCTCCTCTGACTTCTGCTTCTATTTCCTCTTGGTCTGAAGAGGTCTCAGCAGACTGACCAGTGACACAGGTGACATTCTATGTTTATAAGTGTATGGTGATGTACATTAGAACACTTTGGGTGCCCTCAAGTATCAGTATTTTGGGAGAAGGAGACAAAGTTCTCTTTGTTAGCTACCTCCACCACATGTATAATTTTATAAATATGCACTTCCCCCTCACTCCGCCCCTGTTACGAGATGCTATGATGATGGTCAGAGGCATAAAAGATTTAAAGGGGATTTGACAGATTCATGTCAGTGGCTACTAGCCATGGTGGCTAAAGGAAACCTCCAAATTCAGAGGCAATAAACTCTGAATACAAGTGCCAGTAGGCAACATCAAAGGAAGGCCTTGGTCTCTATATCCTGTTATTGGACCTCCAGAGGAACTGGTTGGCCACTGTGTGATCCAGCAGTGCTCTTTTTATGTTCTTATGTTTTTAAAGTTCGTTCATTGGACAAACTGGTCAAATAATTTCCAGACTTGAAGACTGAATAATATGTCTAAAACTTCACTCTTAAGGGAACAAAGAGCTCCATCCAAAGGCGGGGGGAGAGTTCTAGGGAATGGTGTGGCCTCACACTGGTGCCTCCTCAGGGCACTTACCCAGTGGAGAGGGCAGACATGCCAGCAGCCACCCATCCTGCAGTCCTAACATCATAAAACCTGGGAGTCTGTGCTGCGGTGGGGTTGTGTTAGCATCCCACTTGAACACCAGCATGGAGGCAGGCCGGGGCGTTCCCAGGGGTGGAGGTGATATTAGCCAGCTCCCTCCCATATTTTAGACCCAGGGTGCAGTGCACCAGCCCTTGGATTTACACAACCCTTTGGATAGCCCCATGTATGTCGTATGGGGCTTTCTCTTGATGGGGAAGTTTGGGGGCTTTTCCAAGCTCCCTGTGCTGCTGGAAAGCACTATTGGAGGCAGCAGGGTAGTGCCATACTGGTACACATCCTGCCCTCTCTGGATTTGGATGGGGCTTCCTGTATTTTTGTCAAGTATACTAACTCATGGAATCACATGAAATTTAAAAAAAAATAAGAAAAGCACTCTTTCTTTAGGAAGAATGCTTAGTTTCCTCTGAAATGGCTCAGTTAGGGGGCAGCACTATTATTGGAACATTTTTAGAATGATTAGTAGAAAATCAAAGCAACTCCTACCAACAATACTTTAATTAATTGATCTTTTCATAAGAATTTTTAGACAGTTTAGGACACACATATGTTACTATGCTAATGTATGTGAAGTGTTTTGAATACTCTAGCGTTCACATCAATCTAGTTGCTGACTACCCTGAAGTACTAAAGTATATCTGAATGACAAATGTAGAAAAGAACAAATGCATGAATTCAAACTGGAAGCTTTTGGGAAACATGAAAGTACACACCAGATGGTATCCAGGCAGAATTAAAATGTATTACCTTGTTTTGGTGTTATATTATAGGTGTTGTTTTTAGGATTAAGGCAAAACACACACATGTAAATTTACAGTCTTGCTATCAGACTGTAAATTGAAACAATTAAAATATGGGCAAAGAGTTTGTGCATTTATTTGTTCCTATGCTGCCTGGACAGCACTGGATAACTTCCTTTACTGTGTTTCAGTTTCACATAAAAAGCACTAGAAAATAAGGAAGCACCCTTACATTGTATCAGCATTGTGAATTGTTGTGAATTGTCAAAGCATGCTGCAAAAAAATAAAGTCATCCAGTTGCTTAGGCAGCACAGCAGTGCAAGTCTCCCTCTCCTGTGTTTGTGTATGATTTTGTGGTCAAACTTATGGCTGACCTATGGCAACCCCATGGATTTTCAAGGCAAGAGATGTCAGGAGTGATTTGTCATTGCCTGCCTCTGCATGGGCTAAGAGAAGCGCTGTGTGACTGAATGACTGGTCCAAGGTCACCCAGAAGGGTTCATTGAGGAGTGGGCAATCGAACCACTGCTCTTAACAACTATGCTCTCCTCCCTTTCTTGAAATGACATTTCAATATTTGCTCTTGTAGATGACTGCATTTAGCCAATTCTGATTGGCTGTATAATTTACTGTATGTTCTTTGACTGGCAAAATGGCGACAAACAGCCAGAAAAGAAAATGTACACCTGGAGTTACAGCACTTTTTGTGCCACAAAAACCCACCTCACTCTGAATGTTTCCAGTGATGATTATGACTTGCCAACTTCCAGGTGGGGACTGGAGATTTCCTGGAATTACAACAGATCTCTAGACTATATAAATCATTAGTTTATTATGTATTTATTTAAAATATTTATTCCATTTTTGCTAGATAAAATCGCTGCTTTGGAAGATTGACTGAATGACATTATACACAACTTAGGTCCACCCCTCCCTAAAAGGAGAAGGGATACACAAGACCAGCTCCTGGTAGACAAAATGATAGCAGAGAACTGCAAGAATTGAACAACGAATTTGCATATGGTCTGGATTGATTACAAGAAGGTATTTGACTCACTGCCCCATAGTTGGATCATGAAAATGCTTGGAAACAATTGGTGTCAGAAAGAACATACAAGCATTCACTGAAAAAGCAATGAGACAGTGGAAAACTAAGCTGACAGTCGGAAATGAAAACTATGGAACAGTCAACTTTAAGCGAGGAATTTTCCAAGGTAATTCACTATTGCCCTTACTCTTTATCATCGCCATGATCCCACTAACAGTGATCTTAAATAAAGCAAAGTTGGGATATCAAATGGCCAAAGACTTGGAAAAAATCTCACATTTACTGTACACTGATAATTTGAAACTCTTTGGGAAATTAGACACAGAAATACAGTCACGGGTGAACACAGTTCAAATATTTGGCACAGACATTTAGATGGAGTTTAATCTGGAAAAATGTGCCACTCTGGTGATAAAGGGGGAAAGATCACTGAGAGTAACAGCATAAAAATGCCTGATGGCCAACTAATCAAGTGCAACCAAGAGGAAGTCTAACAATACCTGGGCATTTTACAGCTGCAGAACATCAAGCACAAGCAACTGAAGACTGTGAATAAACCCAGAAGGTCAGGAAAATTTTCAAATCAAAATTAAATGGTAAGAACAATCAAGGCCATCAACACCTGGGCCAAACCTGTCATCAGGTACACCGCCTGAATCATAAAATGGACACAGACTGATTTCGATACATTGGATAGAAAAACTTATGACAATGCACTGCGCCTTACACTCCCGCAGTGAAACCAATAAACTATACCTTCCCCGGAGATCTGGTGGCAGAGGTTACTGCAAGTAAAGCAAACAGTGAAGGAAGAGAAACATGTGCTGGCTGATTATGTGAGTGAAAGTCAAGAACAGGCATTGACTGAAGTGAAGAATAGAAATTTACTGTCAGACCAGCAAACCAAACAGGAGTTCATAAAAACTGTGATTAAAACGAGGACTGAAAGCTGACACAACAAAGCATTGCATGGCCAATTTCTGGAGAAGATCAAGGACAAGGTGGACAACGAAAAGACCTGACTGTGGTAAACAACTGCAATTCTGAAAAAAGGAAACAATCACTGATTTTAGTTCTCAAGAGCAGACCATTAGGACAAATATCATCAAGGTCAGAATAAAAAAAAACCTCAGATGATGCAAAGTGAAGATTGTGCCAGGAAGCCGATGAAAGTAGATCACCCAGACTGAGTACAGAGGCACAACTCAGTGGCCAAGATGATTTACTTGAATTTATGCAAGAATTAGAACATTAGGACAGCTAAAAACTGGTGGGAACATTGTCCAGAGAAAGTCTCAGAACATGAGAAGGTCAAGATGTTGCATGAATACTACATCGATACATTACAATGTCCCAGGCCTCTGGGTGTGGCTCAAATTGTAATGAAAGATCAACAACCAGCTAAAAGAACTGGCAGCTGTGATATTGAACATAATATCATGAGGGTAGTGCAAACAGCAGCTCTCACATCCTGGTATGTTGAAGGGGCTCCAGATTCCATTCTATGTTTTGCAAGATCTATTCCATTTTTTTGCTAAAATATTTCAATATACCATCATAGGAACTCATGAACTCTGCTTTGTCATTCTATAACAACTCTGCTTTGTGATGCTCCACAAACATTACACCTAAGAAATTTGAATGCAAAATAAATATTATTAAATATTATAAAAATACAGTTCACTGTCATATCCAATCACCACAATGAAGCTGAACCTTAGATATCTGAAGCAGAAGCTGAACTAGAAAACACAAAAGTGGGTGCCACGAATGTGATAAATCTATATAGGCCATTCGTCTAAATTTTCAGCTTTAGGGTAGTCATTGCTTACTCATTATTCAAGTTCAGCCAGTCCAGGAGATGACTGCTGAGTATAATTGATTGCAATGCAGTTCTTCCTCAAATAAAACCCCCATATTTAAAAATCACAAATAAGGATTAAAAAAAACCACTAAGGTTTCTGACCAAATATGAGACAGCCTAACCAAGATAATCTTGCTTTTCAATTTTTTTTAAAAGAGAGAAACAATCTTCTTGGCAGATGGCACTCCACAGATGGCCAGCTCTTTCCTTGTATCTACTAGAAATGATTAGCATAGTTGACTCTAATGAATAACTGCTATGCAAGGAAACAATCAATGCTAGATTATTTTTACACTAGATAACAAGTGCTATGCAGAAAATAGAAGGCAACATTCCAAAGAGGCACAGATACACACTACCCTCTCCCTTTCACTTGCTCACACACATTCACAAGCACATGAACACACACAAAGCAGCAGCAGTACCCCATAACTTTGTCTTTTCCTAAGGCTTTAATATTTTTTTAAAAAAATTAAATACCATGTTTCTGCCAAAGCATGTCATAATAACAATTTATTTCTTTCATCCCCTCATATCTGGCAAACAGACAGGTTGTGGGAGATGTATTTGCTTTACATTAAACAAGCAACGTCAAACTAATGACAAAGAAACTCAATGGACTGGATCCTTAAAAATCAATGCCTTTTAAAGTACTGATAATACAATGATCTGTTGGAAAAGGATCCCACATGGGCAATGAAGATGAGCAGTATCAAACAGCTGCTTCCAACAAGTTGCTTCCACTTGTTTCTACTACAGCATCTTTTCCCAGGGTGCTGCTAAACTATTCTTTTGTTCTTATATCTCTTCAACATGCCAGAATCATTAAAGGCATGCATCAGTTACCAACCTTCCTTCTCCCACCCCATTTCCAAATGGATGCTGTGGTGGCATATGTGGGAATGAGCATAGGGAATCCATCCCTGGAGGCATTTTTTCTGCCTCAAGATGAACTCCAACTGCCTGGAGCCACAGTAAACCGGCTGCTATAGTGTCTATATTCTGTGCATGGAAGAAATTTTCCAGGCCATATAAGAACTCAGCCAACTAATAAAACCACCATGTCTATGAAAGTTTTTGGTATGGCTGCCAACCTCCAATTGGGACCTCAAGATCTCCGAGAACTGCAACTGATCTCCAGTCTCCAGAGATGAGCTCCCCTAGACAAAATGGTAGCTCAGTGAATGGATTCTATGTCATTATGCCTCACTGAGTTCCTTACCTCTACAAAACTTGCCTTCCTTAGGTTGATCCCCAAATCTCCCAGAACTACCCATCTGGGATTGTCAACCTTAGCTCCTGGTAGCTCCTTGTGTTTCTATTATACTCATATGAGAGCTGCAGGGAGCATGATCAGAGTCTTAAGCAAGACACTTGCAATTATGCTCACTGATTGGGCCCAGGTTTGGACTTACATAAATCAGGATGGTTGGGAATCATTGAAAGTAGTAACTACAAAATCCACATCCAAAAACTTTTTCTTGACTATATTCATACTGTTCTATAAAATGAATGTGGAAAGTTTTACAGTCTTCCAATATTGTTCAACTTTAATATGCCCTCTAAATTGTTCAAAGCAGAGAAGATAAATTAACATCTAAAGGTGAAGTACAAATATTCATTAATAGTGAAGTACATTGCATAAAAATTAAACTGCACATTAATTATTGCCACCTACCTTCTTTCTCTGACAATTAGCTAAGGTTCAGAAAGATGACTACAGAATCTATTAAGCCACACACCCTAACTGTCTAATACAAAAGAATTACTTGTAAACAACTTGAGCACTGGTGTAAAGCTTTTGGAAGCCACAAGTAGGGCAATATGTAATAAAATATGTAATAAAATAAGAGTAGGGCAATATGGAATAAAATAAGAAATAATTATAAGATTAAAATCTCCAAGCTAATGTTGCTAATGAAAATTTTTAATCCATCTATATTTTAGGAGAATGACACAACAGATGTTTCACACCATTATTTTTGATGTTCTTTATGCAACTATCTAACCTCATTATCTTCTACTTCTACATACCATATCCTTTGACATCCACATGTTAGAGAAATTCTCTGTCTGCTTAGTCAAAGCTATGGCTGATTCTTCATGGGCCAAAAACAGCAGTGTGAAAACGGTGTGAAAATGGTGTAAAAGGGTTTAAAACAGTGTAAAATGGTTTATACTGTTTTCACACCATTTTCACACTGCTGTTTTTGGCCCGTGCGGAATCAGCCTATGATCTCACATAGAGTTTAATAAATACACATTGAATGGCTGCAACCTTTGTAAGCTGATCAAGTTCCTGTGTGTAGGAGAATAACAGGACAAAATTTTTTATTTGTCTTGTTGTTCTTCCTGTACACTGTAACATCTCTTAAAATGTATTGTGCTCTTACAAATACAAAAAGTGAATTCATATTAGTGAGACACAGGATTTTATGAAGAACAGTTTGGATTTATACCCCACCTTCTCTCATGTAAGGAGTCTCGAAGCAGCTTACAAACTCCATCTCTTCCTCTCCCCAGAACAAATTTTCGGATTTCTAAAAAAAACTGGGGGGAAAAACCCATATGAGGATTTTTCTTCAGTTTTCCAAAAATGTTCTGAACAGTTAAACCCAAATCCAAAAATGCAAAAACCCTCAGAGATAGCCAAGACTATGCCAAAAGGTAAAGCAGCTGGCCTCACCTTCTGCCTTGGATGCCAAGAGCTTCCTCTTTGGACAGCCACACAAGAAAAAAACCAAACTTGATCAGGTGTGGTGGCCAGAGGATGGTTCCCCTCAGGACTTGGAACAACTGGACAAGTCCATTGCTGGGAGACCCAGAGACCAACAGCACCAAGGAAGAGGAGGGCATGGCAGGCAGCTAGATGAATAACTGGCCCAGCTGGGCACTCAGGTGAAGATGGGCTTCCTGGCCAAATGGCGACAGGACTTAGTAGAAGGGATCTCCAATGCCATAATTGTAACTTAGACTTAAGGAACCTACACAGCAACTTAATTGTTGTTCCTTGCCTCTTTTGTAGATCCCAGGGGTGTTCATTCCCACTTCCAAAGACAGCATCAAGGGAAAATGAGGTCTGAGTGCACAAATTCTATGGCACAAGTGCCAGAGCTCTTTTTACTCCTAAAACTTGAAATTTAAGCCATTAAGTGATTAACATGGCGCTTGCCAACAAGTATAGCAATGTCATTTGTTTGTATATGCAAAAGACTCAACCCACATTAGGGCCCCAAACACCAACTATTTAAAAGAGAAAAATGCTGGGAGCTCCATACATAGAACTCCTAGGATATCATCTGATTTGACCTTTAGAAAATAATATACTGGTCAAATATTGAATGTTCAAATTTTAAAAAAATAGATCAAAAATCACTCACCATGTCAGGAACTCTACATTAGCAAGAAAAATAAAACCACAAATTGACAGGACACTCTATAATTGCTTTGGCTAAAATCACAGTGAACATTTTTACTTTCAAGCATTCTCTTCCCTATTGATTCAGTGCCCAGAAATCCTATATTACACTAACAAGACAGCTGCCATTATAATAAAATAATTGAGCTCCCCAAACATGGGTACGTATATCTTCTGTAAGCCAAGCAGAAACTGAAATATTTGTTACCCTCTGTCTAACAGATAACGATATGAAGCATAATAATTATTAAAGCAAATGTTTGGAAGAAATTTAAGTATGGAATGGCTCTTAAGTGAGCGTCCATGATTCTCAGCATTCATGGGAGTAGATGTCACCTAATGAGAAAACTATTACATGGAATCTACCCATCAAAAAAATCACAGATTGGCAGAAGGGCATGGCAGGCTGTATAATCTGAGGAGGCCAGAGGCACAGCACCTCTACTATCACTTCAAGGGTGGAGGGGAGTACAACTTGAGACTGCTGCTGCATTGACACAAGTTACTAACACAGAAAAGGAGGGGAGAATCACAACTATACATCATCAAATTACCCCTTGTAAATTTGAGGAATGACCAAGTTTCTAGTTCTCCTCAGCCTGATACCTCTCTTCAGAGGTTCAGAAAAACATTCTGTAACAGAAACTGGCAAAAAATATGAGAAACCAGCATATTCTACAAATGATCTTGAGAAAACCATGAGAAAGACCAAATAAACCAGCTAATTTCTGAGGTTAAAAATACATCCACAAAAGATAAATTTCCACAGTGAGTACTCTATAACTGATTAAAGTTAATTTGTTATCTCAGTTGACGCTCAATATTGAGAGGAAGAGCCCAGAGTAAATAATATGTTTTTTTGTAACAGATGGAATGAGGAAGACTGATAAAAACTGGAAATTAATTTTGTGCTGTCAAGTCACAGTTGACTTGTAGTGACCCTGGTGGCCTTGTAGGACTATCAAGGCAAGAGATATTCAGAGGTAGCTTGTTATTACCTGCATCCATGTTACAACCATGGAATTCCTTGAAGGTCGCCCATCCAAATACTAACCAGGGCTGACCCTGCTTTTAGCTTCTGAGATGTAACAAGATCAGGCTATCCTGGGGTTATCCAGGTCAGGGCACTGGAAACTATAAAACAGCCTAAATCTGTAAATACTGAAATGATACAACAGAGCTTGGTAGAACAACTAGTTCCAATCATCTTTCTAACGCATCTAATTCCCCTTAATAAAATTCTGCACCACCTGCTGTACTTGTCCATGACTTACAATGCCATTAGGCATCATATCCCTCATACATGGGAATGGTTAGCAGTACAGTATTCAATAATACTTATTTAAAACCACACAGCTTGAATTCAACAGAAAATAAATGGCTGACAGGATCTTGAGAACTCCCTAATACACTTCAAAGCACCTTACATCTCCAAATCACAACAGATATTAAGTGGCTTATTTTACCCACTAACATTACATCTTAACATTTAGAAGGTGAAGCTATTAAATCCTTGCACAGTAAGAAAGGGCAACAGTATAGACAGATACAGTGTACATATGCAGATGTAGGCTGACTTCTATATATATTATTTAGGCACCATTTTATTCTCCTGACCTTACATGATTGATTGGCTTTATGCTGCCACCATCTTATAACTGGGATTTTATTTTCTTATTTAATATTTTTGTTATTCATTTGTTGTATAAATATATGAATAAAATGTTCCAAGTTGGTTTCTACAATTCAAAGGAGCTTGGAAATTAAGCCCCAGTTTAAATTAAATCCCCCCATTTGTCTCATTAAAAGCATCATTAACATTTTATTTCCCACTAAACATATCTACCAAATGAGCTATTTGTAGAAGAGTCCAATTTTTATATAATGAAGCTTTTCTAAACCCCCCCACCCCCCCCCCCCCCCACCCGCCCCCCCCCCCACCTCCCCCCCCCCCCACCCCCCCCCCACCACACCCCCCCCCCCCAACACCCCCCCCCCCCCCCACCCCCCCCCCCCCCCACCCCCCCCCCCACCCACCCCCCCCCCCCCCCACCCCCCCCCCCCCCCACCCCCCCCCCCCCCCACCCCCCCCCCCCCCCACCCCCCCCCCCCCCCACCCCCCCCCCCCCCCACCCCCCCCCCCCCCCACCCCCCCCCCCCCCCACCCCCCCCCCCCCCCACCCCCCCCCCCCCCCACCCCCCCCCCCCCCCACCCCCCCCCCCCCCCACCCCCCCCCCCCCCCACCCCCCCCCCCCCCCACCCCCCCCCCCCCCCACCCCCCCCCCCCCCCACCCCCCCCCCCCCCCACCCCCCCCCCCCCCCACCCCCCCCCCCCCCCACCCCCCCCCCCCCCCACCCCCCCCCCCCCCCACCCCCCCCCCCCCCCACCCCCCCCCCCCCCCACCCCCCCCCCCCCCCACCCCCCCCCCCCCCCACCCCCCCCCCCCCCCACCCCCCCCCCCCCCCACCCCCCCCCCCCCCCACCCCCCCCCCCCCCCACCCCCCCCCCCCCCCACCCCCCCCCCCCCCCACCCCCCCCCCCCCCCACCCCCCCCCCCCCCCACCCCCCCCCCCCCCCACCCCCCCCCCCCCCCACCCCCCCCCCCCCCCACCCCCCCCCCCCCCCACCCCCCCCCCCCCCCACCCCCCCCCCCCCCCACCCCCCCCCCCCCCCACCCCCCCCCCCCCCCACCCCCCCCCCCCCCCACCCCCCCCCCCCCCCACCCCCCCCCCCCCCCACCCCCCCCCCCCCCCACCCCCCCCCCCCCCCACCCCCCCCCCCCCCCACCCCCCCCCCCCCCCACCCCCCCCCCCCCCCACCCCCCCCCCCCCCCACCCCCCCCCCCCCCCACCCCCCCCCCCCCCCACCCCCCCCCCCCCCCACCCCCCCCCCCCCCCACCCCCCCCCCCCCCCACCCCCCCCCCCCCCCACCCCCCCCCCCCCCCACCCCCCCCCCCCCCCACCCCCCCCCCCCCCCACCCCCCCCCCCCCCCACCCCCCCCCCCCCCCACCCCCCCCCCCCCCCACCCCCCCCCCCCCCCACCCCCCCCCCCCCCCACCCCCCCCCCCCCCCACCCCCCCCCCCCCCCACCCCCCCCCCCCCCCACCCCCCCCCCCCCCCACCCCCCCCCCCCCCCACCCCCCCCCCCCCCCACCCCCCCCCCCCCCCACCCCCCCCCCCCCCCACCCCCCCCCCCCCCCACCCCCCCCCCCCCCCACCCCCCCCCCCCCCCACCCCCCCCCCCCCCCACCCCCCCCCCCCCCCACCCCCCCCCCCCCCCACCCCCCCCCCCCCCCACCCCCCCCCCCCCCCACCCCCCCCCCCCCCCACCCCCCCCCCCCCCCACCCCCCCCCCCCCCCACCCCCCCCCCCCCCCACCCCCCCCCCCCCCCACCCCCCCCCCCCCCCACCCCCCCCCCCCCCCACCCCCCCCCCCCCCCACCCCCCCCCCCCCCCACCCCCCCCCCCCCCCACCCCCCCCCCCCCCCACCCCCCCCCCCCCCCACCCCCCCCCCCCCCCACCCCCCCCCCCCCCCACCCCCCCCCCCCCCCACCCCCCCCCCCCCCCACCCCCCCCCCCCCCCACCCCCCCCCCCCCCCACCCCCCCCCCCCCCCACCCCCCCCCCCCCCCACCCCCCCCCCCCCCCACCCCCCCCCCCCCCCACCCCCCCCCCCCCCCACCCCCCCCCCCCCCCACCCCCCCCCCCCCCCACCCCCCCCCCCCCCCACCCCCCCCCCCCCCCACCCCCCCCCCCCCCCACCCCCCCCCCCCCCCACCCCCCCCCCCCCCCACCCCCCCCCCCCCCCACCCCCCCCCCCCCCCACCCCCCCCCCCCCCCACCCCCCCCCCCCCCCACCCCCCCCCCCCCCCACCCCCCCCCCCCCCCACCCCCCCCCCCCCCCACCCCCCCCCCCCCCCACCCCCCCCCCCCCCCACCCCCCCCCCCCCCCACCCCCCCCCCCCCCCACCCCCCCCCCCCCCCACCCCCCCCCCCCCCCACCCCCCCCCCCCCCCACCCCCCCCCCCCCCCACCCCCCCCCCCCCCCACCCCCCCCCCCCCCCACCCCCCCCCCCCCCCACCCCCCCCCCCCCCCACCCCCCCCCCCCCCCACCCCCCCCCCCCCCCACCCCCCCCCCCCCCCACCCCCCCCCCCCCCCACCCCCCCCCCCCCCCACCCCCCCCCCCCCCCACCCCCCCCCCCCCCCACCCCCCCCCCCCCCCACCCCCCCCCCCCCCCACCCCCCCCCCCCCCCACCCCCCCCCCCCCCCACCCCCCCCCCCCCCCACCCCCCCCCCCCCCCACCCCCCCCCCCCCCCACCCCCCCCCCCCCCCACCCCCCCCCCCCCCCACCCCCCCCCCCCCCCACCCCCCCCCCCCCCCACCCCCCCCCCCCCCCACCCCCCCCCCCCCCCACCCCCCCCCCCCCCCACCCCCCCCCCCCCCCACCCCCCCCCCCCCCCACCCCCCCCCCCCCCCACCCCCCCCCCCCCCCACCCCCCCCCCCCCCCACCCCCCCCCCCCCCCACCCCCCCCCCCCCCCACCCCCCCCCCCCCCCACCCCCCCCCCCCCCCACCCCCCCCCCCCCCCACCCCCCCCCCCCCCCACCCCCCCCCCCCCCCACCCCCCCCCCCCCCCACCCCCCCCCCCCCCCACCCCCCCCCCCCCCCACCCCCCCCCCCCCCCACCCCCCCCCCCCCCCACCCCCCCCCCCCCCCACCCCCCCCCCCCCCCACCCCCCCCCCCCCCCACCCCCCCCCCCCCCCACCCCCCCCCCCCCCCACCCCCCCCCCCCCCCACCCCCCCCCCCCCCCACCCCCCCCCCCCCCCACCCCCCCCCCCCCCCACCCCCCCCCCCCCCCACCCCCCCCCCCCCCCACCCCCCCCCCCCCCCACCCCCCCCCCCCCCCACCCCCCCCCCCCCCCACCCCCCCCCCCCCCCACCCCCCCCCCCCCCCACCCCCCCCCCCCCCCACCCCCCCCCCCCCCCACCCCCCCCCCCCCCCACCCCCCCCCCCCCCCACCCCCCCCCCCCCCCACCCCCCCCCCCCCCCACCCCCCCCCCCCCCCACCCCCCCCCCCCCCCACCCCCCCCCCCCCCCACCCCCCCCCCCCCCCACCCCCCCCCCCCCCCACCCCCCCCCCCCCCCACCCCCCCCCCCCCCCACCCCCCCCCCCCCCCACCCCCCCCCCCCCCCACCCCCCCCCCCCCCCACCCCCCCCCCCCCCCACCCCCCCCCCCCCCCACCCCCCCCCCCCCCCACCCCCCCCCCCCCCCACCCCCCCCCCCCCCCACCCCCCCCCCCCCCCACCCCCCCCCCCCCCCACCCCCCCCCCCCCCCACCCCCCCCCCCCCCCACCCCCCCCCCCCCCCACCCCCCCCCCCCCCCACCCCCCCCCCCCCCCACCCCCCCCCCCCCCCACCCCCCCCCCCCCCCACCCCCCCCCCCCCCCACCCCCCCCCCCCCCCACCCCCCCCCCCCCCCACCCCCCCCCCCCCCCACCCCCCCCCCCCCCCACCCCCCCCCCCCCCCACCCCCCCCCCCCCCCACCCCCCCCCCCCCCCACCCCCCCCCCCCCCCACCCCCCCCCCCCCCCACCCCCCCCCCCCCCCACCCCCCCCCCCCCCCACCCCCCCCCCCCCCCACCCCCCCCCCCCCCCACCCCCCCCCCCCCCCACCCCCCCCCCCCCCCACCCCCCCCCCCCCCCACCCCCCCCCCCCCCCACCCCCCCCCCCCCCCACCCCCCCCCCCCCCCACCCCCCCCCCCCCCCACCCCCCCCCCCCCCCACCCCCCCCCCCCCCCACCCCCCCCCCCCCCCACCCCCCCCCCCCCCCACCCCCCCCCCCCCCCACCCCCCCCCCCCCCCACCCCCCCCCCCCCCCACCCCCCCCCCCCCCCACCCCCCCCCCCCCCCACCCCCCCCCCCCCCCACCCCCCCCCCCCCCCACCCCCCCCCCCCCCCACCCCCCCCCCCCCCCACCCCCCCCCCCCCCCACCCCCCCCCCCCCCCACCCCCCCCCCCCCCCACCCCCCCCCCCCCCCACCCCCCCCCCCCCCCACCCCCCCCCCCCCCCACCCCCCCCCCCCCCCACCCCCCCCCCCCCCCACCCCCCCCCCCCCCCACCCCCCCCCCCCCCCACCCCCCCCCCCCCCCACCCCCCCCCCCCCCCACCCCCCCCCCCCCCCACCCCCCCCCCCCCCCACCCCCCCCCCCCCCCACCCCCCCCCCCCCCCACCCCCCCCCCCCCCCACCCCCCCCCCCCCCCACCCCCCCCCCCCCCCACCCCCCCCCCCCCCCACCCCCCCCCCCCCCCACCCCCCCCCCCCCCCACCCCCCCCCCCCCCCACCCCCCCCCCCCCCCACCCCCCCCCCCCCCCACCCCCCCCCCCCCCCACCCCCCCCCCCCCCCACCCCCCCCCCCCCCCACCCCCCCCCCCCCCCACCCCCCCCCCCCCCCACCCCCCCCCCCCCCCACCCCCCCCCCCCCCCACCCCCCCCCCCCCCCACCCCCCCCCCCCCCCACCCCCCCCCCCCCCCACCCCCCCCCCCCCCCACCCCCCCCCCCCCCCACCCCCCCCCCCCCCCACCCCCCCCCCCCCCCACCCCCCCCCCCCCCCACCCCCCCCCCCCCCCACCCCCCCCCCCCCCCACCCCCCCCCCCCCCCACCCCCCCCCCCCCCCACCCCCCCCCCCCCCCACCCCCCCCCCCCCCCACCCCCCCCCCCCCCCACCCCCCCCCCCCCCCACAATCCCCCGCCCCCCAAAACCCCCCCCCCCCCCACCCCCCCCCCCCCAAAAACCCCCCCCCCCCCCAACCCCCCCCCCCCCCCCCCCCCCCCCCCCCCCCCCCCCCCCCCCCCCCACCCCCCCCCCCCCCCACCCCCCCCCCCCCCCAACGCGTCTCGCCTATTCCTTAGCGACGACCCTGCGGGGATGACTACAACATGGAAGTACAGTGTTAGCATCTCTGTCTCTTTCTTTCTCAGAACATCTTTGGCAATTACTCTCAAACCTAATCAGGGGAATGGATAGTAACAAACACCAGAAGAGCTTTCTGGTACCTGAATGAAGTTTAGCTGTCATACAAAATATTTTCTAAAAGAATAATGTAATTTAAACCTGAGAACTAGGAAAAATAAAGTATAGTGGGAGAAAACAATCCCAGAACATATGTTTCTGTGGCTGCCCCTGGGTCAGGGGCTGCCTTGTTGCCCTCTGCCCCAAATGCTTCTGTCAGCTCCCCAGGGGTTCCATGGGCCTCAGAAGTGATGGAGGAGATCTTATTGTCTGCCTCTCTCTCTAGGCAAAAGAGATTTCCCAGCTCTGGGACCCTCAGGATCCTCTGTATTGGCCCATGCCTCTCCCCTTCTTATCAACCCTTCTCTCTCCCCAGTCTGCCCTGTCCTCAATCCAGGTCTTGGGTCTGGCCATAAGCCCACCCTACCTCAGCCCCACTGGTTCCTTCCCCTGCCCATCCTGTGCTGTCTCTGCCTCCACCATTGCTCTTTCCCTCCCTTGCTCCCCAGACGTCGAGCACCATGTCTGATTCCAGCCCACCCTTGGTGGCCCTGCTGGCTTTGGCGTCACCCCCAGATATGACCTGCCATGGACAGCTGCTATGTTTGATTCTCCCACTGGGCTTTGCCTTGCTACAATTCCCCCCACCATGCCTCATCCTACTTGTAGTTGCCCACTCCTCTTCCCTTCCAGGTCGGCCCGACTGCATTGTTCTGTTCTGGCGGGGAGTTGGGGGGTGGCGGCAGCCTGCCACCAAAACTCTGGCTCTTGAGCTCACTATGGGCTGCCACTGGTGTTAGAGAGGCTTGCAGGGGTAGTTCCTGGGCAGCATGTCTGGCAGTGGTGGTGGGACCCTGTGAAGAGATTGCTCTAGGTCAGGGGTAGGGAACCTGTGGCTCTCCAGATGTTCAGGAACTACAATTCCCATCAGCCCCTACCAGCATGGCCAATTGGCCATGCTGACAGAGGCTGATGGGAATTGTAGTTCCTGAACATCTGGAGAGCCGCAGGTTCCCTACCCCTGCTCTAGGTACAGCGCAATCTCACACTAGTTTGGCAAAGGCCTTTGATCTCCAGAAAGAGACCAAAAGGGCTTTGAATAAATCAGCCAAAAGGTGGGGATAGAACAAAGATCAAAGTTAACCACATGGACAGGAAACA
Source organism: Sphaerodactylus townsendi (assembly GCF_021028975.2). NCBI lineage: Eukaryota > Metazoa > Chordata > Lepidosauria > Squamata > Sphaerodactylidae > Sphaerodactylus > Sphaerodactylus townsendi. The sequence goes on from NC_059427.1 coordinate 60,875,190, forward strand.
AAGTTTTTCTGGGTACAGAGGTAGTTCCTGGGCAGCATGTCTGGCTGTGGTGGTAGGACCAACTGTTGTCACAGGACAGTTTCCATTATTAACAATTCATACTGATAACAATTTATTGTCAAAAGCTTTCACAGCCAGAATCAACTAGCTGCTGTGTCTTTTCCAGCCTGTGTGACCGTGGTCTGGTGGTTTTAGCTCCTAACATCTTGTTCTCATCTATGGCTGTTATCTTCAGAGGCATGTCAGGTTAAGGTGTGCTTCTCTCCATGGCACTGTGTGGAGTGCTTTGTGTGGTTGGGTATCAGTTTTGTCCTCTCAGGTGAAAGAGGATGAAGTGCATTTGCATGTGGATTCAGTTCATTTGCAGCTGAATTTGGATGTGCCCTCCTTCACCTCACTCCAGTTTCTGAGATGAGTCACACACATTTAAACCAACAATAAACTTGCAGATGTGCCTCACCCACCTGGACACATCCCACATCAATGGGAAACTTCAATAATGTCCTAATCTGAGGAATGTGATGCAGGCATTCCTATTGATAGCATTTGTGAAGGAGCCCGAGGTTGAGGTGTTCAAGATTGAATCATCAACACTGGGCTCTGCTGACATTGAAAGGAGACAAGTCGACCCTGGAGGTGGATCTGTTTCAGTACCAAGACAGTTAGCAACTTACTGGTGAATGGAATCTGAAATTCTCTTAACCAGTGGAAACAATCTTTGTGTTCATCGTTTTTGGACATTTTTGTTCCATGAGAAGCATTTTTTAAATACAGATGTTTTCCATCAGTCCACTAACATAGGGTTTTACCTCAGGAAATTTTTCTCACAGAAAACAACAAGTGAACAGAAGCAACGAACTGAGGGAAAGTGCTCAGTGGTGGGATTCAGCAGGTTCGCACCACTTCTGCAGAACCGGTTGTTAAAATTGTGCTTGTAAACAACCATTGTTTAATTATTTGAATCCCACCACCGGAACTGGTTGTTAAATCACTTGAATCCCACCACTGAAAGTGCTCCACTCTCTCCCAGTCACATTACCTTTTGGGCAGGAAATGGCCAACTGAAGGATTGCAATGGAAGAGGGAGGAGATCTCTGCAGAGAAGAGTCTAAAAGAAGCAAACACATCTTCTCCACAGCAGGCCTGCATCCGCACTGTGCCATGTGGGAAGACCACATGAAGACCATGAAGATGAACAAGTATCATTCCTTATCATTTTCTAAATCCAAGAGTAGTTGCTATATTAGTGCTGAAGCCTATTCGACAAACAAGCAGAACCACCTTTATTGAAGAAAGGTTTCTCAAATCTCACTACACTCTTTTTATGAATTCAGTTAGGAAAGTGGTGCCTTGTCCATTCCGCACAGCCTAAATAAGACGTCCTGGGGATGCTAAAAAGGGTGTCCTGGGAAAGCACTCTACACAGTTTTCTTCTTAAAATGTTCCTAAGACGCCTTATTTTAGCTCAAGGCATCCCTAAGCCACCTGCAAGACATCTCCTGCCTGGCTGTGCAGAACACAGAGCTCAGAAGGCATCTCACTTTTCCTGCCTGACCATTTTGTTCTCTGGTCCGTTTCACTCTCAGCTTGTGCCCGACATTTGTGTGCAGTTGAGGAGATTCTCCCTGCCACCATTTGCTGAAGATTGCCCCAGGATGTTTGCTCTACAGACTCTGATCCTGGGCACCTTGTCAGCCCTAAAAGTACATTGTTGTACTGAGCTGGTCCTGCCAATTCTGGCAATATATAATCATCTTTTTTTAATTTTTGGAGGAGCTACCTTCAAAGATATGCAGATACGCATAAGTGAATCTTAGCCCCTTGGAGGACTCCCATTAAAAAGCATTGGGATCACGGAGGACAGGTCTACTGCCTGGGCAGTAGACCTGGGCAGTAGACCTGTCTTCCATGGTTCCAATGCTTTTCAAAGGGAGTCCTCTGAGTAGCTAAGATTCAGTTATACATGTCTGTGTATTTTTGAAGATAGTTCATCTAAAATTAAAAAATAGTAAAACTATATATTGCCGGAGATAGTGCCTCAAAAATAAAATTTTAAAAATAGGAAAACTATATATTGTTGGAACTGGCAGGACCAGATGAGAACAACTATGTACTTTTGGGTCTGAAAGGCACCCAGGATCAGAGCCTGCAGAGCAAATGTCCTGGGGTAACTTTCAGCAAGTGACAGTAGGGAGAATTCCTTCAGCTGCCCACAAAATGTTGGCCACAAGCTGAGAGTGAAACTGACCAGAAAGCAAAATGGTCAGGTGGTAAACAGCCTCTTTTCCCCTGTGATGCCTTTGTTGTCTGGACAGAACACCAGAAGTTGCCTCTTTTTAAGCTGTCCCCCTGAAGTCTTATTTTGAGTGCGCGGTGTGAAAAGAGGCTCTTTTTAAGATGTCCCACAGACATCTTTTTGTAATGTGCGGAACAGACCAATTTGCTCAATAAAATCTGATCATTTAGACAATTTCACATCCATCTTACAGGCATCATTCCTTAATTATGAAGTAATGAGTGCACCATGCTCAATTAGTTTCCTTAATTACTTCTTCAGTGGACGATGCACAAAACAAGTATTAAGTTATCATGAACAAAGTAATGAAATAATTGGAACAAAAAATATAGATGCTCTGTCATTTTTAATTTACTGACAAATAGCTTTCCACACAGCCAGTGTCAAGATAACCTGGACTCATAGATGCATTTGGATTTGAATCAGAAAGAATCCAAATGCAGACATATTCTAAAATTACCCATTTAGCAGATAGAAGGAAATATTTATCACTTCTGTGACATATTTCAGGTACATGAATAAGCAAATGGGTGCAAAGCGCATAAATAATTTCCTACACAATCTGTTTCTAACACACTAAAAGGTGGAAAGAAAGACATTTCATATATGCTGCAGGAATGTACAAATTTAAATTGCCAAGCTGAACATATACACAGAAATTATTGATTCAAGTTGGTACAGTGATTTCCTGGAATAGTAATACAAATCCAGGGTTGTTGGTATAACAAAAAACACACATCCCAAACAATCTGTGCAGTTTGTTTAAGTTCTGGTGCTTACAGACTGTAATAGTTTAATATTCCTGGCATCCCTTGTGAATGCACTTGTAATTTTGCAAACAATCAAAATGCCTGCACTTCAGATTTGATGTAGTCCCTATTCTATATTTAAAAGGTATATTAAAAAAAATCATACCCCTAATTATGTGCCTCTGAATGAAGCAGAAGTACATGCTATGAAATATACTAATGCCCCAATCCATGAGGAGGGCAAAGTGATGTCTGGAGGTGGCAGGGGCTGCTTTGGCAGATTTGCCCACCCCAGAGCACTTACCCTGGCAGAGGGGCATGCTAGAAGGTGATTGCTGCAGCCCTTCACAATGGCCACATGGCATGCTCCTGTGTCCCTGTCAGTTCTGCTGGCATAGTGGGAGCATTCCAGAAGCATGGCTAGGCGTGGAGTCAACATTAGTTGGCTTCCACACCAGCTTTGCTTCCTGGAATGCCAGCATCCAGTACTTCAACTTTTGCTACCCTTTTGGGTGGCATAAGTCCATTAAGCCCTAGAAAAGACTTCTCGATGGCAGGTAGAGGGGTTTTTTTGCCTCCCCACACTGCTGAAATGCCTTCTTATAGGTGATGGGACAGCACCACAGCAGTGCTGTTCCCACCTGCCAAAGGCTCTGGATTATTGGAGTGCTGTCTGGTTTCCGGGCTGTATGGCCGTGTTCTAGCAGCATTCTCTCCTGACATTTCACCTGCATCTGTGGCTGGCATCTTCAGAGGATCTGATAGTAGGAATGGAAAGCAAGTGGAGTATATATACGGTGAAGTCAAAAGGTGAGGCCATCTGAATAGAGTAGCCTGGCATGTGAGTCACAAAGAAGTCTGTAGCATGTGAGTAACAATGAAGATGGCAAGGTCAATAGGTGAATGCATCTGAATAGAAATATCCTGGTCTTTGTTTCCTTTGATTGCTGTTGTCTATTGTTGTCCTGTGTTTGTGTGGAGCTGATTAGTCACTGTCTTGATTCTAGAGTTTTTCAACACTGGCAGCCAAATTCTGTTCATTTTCATGGTTTCTTCCTTCCTGTTGAAATTGTCCATGCGCTTGTGAATTTCAATGGCTTCTCTGTGTAGTCTGACGTAGTGGTTGTCAGAATGGCCCAGAATTTCTGTGTTTTCAAATAATATTTTGAGTCCAGGCTGGTTTATTATGTGTTCTGCTATTGCTGATTTTTCTGGCTGAAATAGTCTGCAGTGCCTTTCGTGTTCTTTGATTCGTGTCTGAGAGCTGCATCGTATGCGGTAGACTCCTGCAGTAGCTAGAGGATCCTTCTTATCCTTTGCTAAATGTAGCATTTGTTGAATTTTCTTGGTGGGTCTGTAGATTGTTTGTAGGTTATGTTTCTTCATCAGTTTTCCTATGCAGTCAGTGGTTCCCTTGATGTATGGTAAGAACAGTTTCCCTCTAGATGGCTCTTTAACTTTGTTCATGTGGCTAGTTCTTGGTCTTGCAGCTCTTCTGATGTCTGTAGTAGAGTAACCATTAGCCTGTAGAGCCTAGTTTAGGTGATTCAATTCATCTTGAAGGAGGTGGGGTTCACAGATTCTGTTTGCGTGATCTACCAAAGTTTTTATGGTGCTCCTTTTTTGTCCTGGATGATTATTGTGTTTTTGTGCTCTGGATTATGCTGTAACTCCCCCTGACATATAAACCACATATATATTCTTTTATTAGTATCCATCAGATCTCGAGCTTCAAAACACCACTATCACTTCTGCAGAATATCAGCAAGAAATAATTTCAATTAGTACACAAATAAGTACAAAATTTTCATTTTTGCACTTTAACATCTTTAAATCATTTTAAGTATTTTCCTTTATTATTCACTGCTGTTCTATCCACAGGCTTACACAGGATCCCTGCAATGATTTTAACTACTTATTTTGTCCAGCAGTTCAAGGTCTCAGCTTCCAAACTGCTTTCTTCTTAGAGCAACTTGCCCAATGATCATAGTATTTCTCTGCCTATGCCTGAATTTTCCTTATACAAATGGACACTTCTAAAATCGTATTGCCTTTCAGACTAGTAAACCAGAAACCTGCTAAAAACTTCCTGCTTTGGATATATTTACTCATGCAAATGATGAATCCCAATATCTTGAAAATTAAGACATTTACCAACAATTTCCCCTCAAAGTCTCAAACTGTAATCATAAAAGATTTCGAGAGCTGAAAAACCAGCCATCTGACTCCAAAGTGTAACTAAGACCTAAAAAACCATTTGATGCCATTTAAAAGGGAGGTGTGAACTTCATGGGGAAGATGGTACTTTGAAGTTAGTAGAGAACGTAGCAGTGAAGCAGAATGTTTCTAAAAATACATATAACAGGATTATCTTAGCATCAACAATCAATTATGAAGGCAAAGGCATACAAATGCCTGCTTTGCTTTGGTGTTCTCATAGCCACACAACCCCAGAGTGTCACATGTTAAACAGGATTTTAAGAATAACATGTTCTGTTGGCACCTGCTCCACTGAAGCAAATTAAGTAAGCGCCAAGAGAAAATCAAGGACATATTCCAGTGTGAGGTGGGAATGATATTTCCATTTGTACTGCAAATAGAATCTTGCAACTGTTACACTTCATTTTACTCTTTCATAAGACTAGAAAAGGAAAGTTGTTGCAACCCAGAAACCAGCCTTGAAGATCTAGTAGTTATTAAATGGCATCCATCCCCTTTCTGTAATGATATCAAGTTCTTCTAGGCCTAAATTCTCATCAGTCTTCCAACTAACATGAACATTTACATAATCCTTTAAGGTCAACCAATCAGCTGTTGCCAGACTGACCTGTGGTGGCCAAAGGGACCCTGTTTGGAAGATAGTGGCATCTTTACCCACCTCAGCCAACCTTGGGGTACCTACCAGTGCAGTGCCAAAATGGGGAGCCCATTCCTTTCATTGGCTCAGTGCACCCTAACAAAAAAGAACTATGGATTTGTCTCCCTCCAAATCTGCTTGCACAATGCCTCTTTCACGCCCTTTCTGACAGGATGAAATAAACACAAAGATCTCACCCTAGAGAGAGTTATCATCTCCAGCCCTGGACCATACACACTAGTGAAGACAATGCATGTGTTAATGTGCTTACCTGCCCAGTGTTGTACTAATGTTTCTTCCTCTGACTAATACCTTTAATGACCACCTCATTTACACTGTCATTGTTTTACAGCTGTAATTTCATCAGCTAACTTCTCCTTTGGAGACACTCTTGAGTTTGGAACATCAGGCTGATGTCTCAAACCATTAGATCAACTCAACCATTAAAGCTGATGTCTGTCTCTTGTCTTTCCCTGGAAAGTCAGGAACTCGCCTTGTTCTGGAAGATTAAGGTTTACTTTGCATAACCCTGAGGGTCCATTTTTCCCTATAAGAGGCCCTCTCTCCCAGTAGTTAGTGTTCAATATCTCTCTGTCTGAGATATTATTCCACAGTGTGCTATTCCTCCAGAGCTCAATGAAGGTCACTCAGTTCTGTCCATCGGAATATTCTTCTACAAGATCACATTATTATAACTCTTATCTCCCCATATTCCTCATTTATTCCAGACCTATCCCTCTGTGTGCTCTGCTGCTCTGATTTTATTGTGTGTTTGTGTACCCCCATTATCCTTAAATAAAAATTGTTAAACTTCTTTCACTGTCCTACAAATTTCTTGCGAAAACTGACTGTCATCTGCACAAGCAATCACGGTTTTGCATTGCCCGACCTCTAGCTAAGTCAAGAGTCTGCTCCTACTAATTCCTCACTATGGCCCTTTCCGCACAGAGGCGGTGCCGTTCGCACCGTGCCGTTCGCACCGCGCCGCTGGGAATGCGCTGTATTCCAAAAACCTCACTCCAGGAGGGAGGTTTTTGGAGGCGGCCTGAGGCCGCCCTGGGGGAGGGGGAAGGGAGCCAGGTCGGCGCTGCTGCGATTTGGCAGCGCTGCCTGTGCAAATGGTTCCCTGGGGACGGCGTTTTTGCCGTCCCCAGTGCGTCGTTATTGGCCCGTGCAGAAAGGGCCTATGAAAGGGAATGACTTCCCACCATTTCGGGTAACACAGCAGCCATAGACAGAAAGTCAAACTGACCAACTACCATTTCACTTAATTTGCCCAAGTTCTCATTCTTTGCTTGGCCATTAATTTACTATTTAATTGTCTCTTTGGACCTTGAACTTTCCCTGACAAAACACTCTGGTAGGTTCAAGTGAGCCATACAACAGATTTGCAGTCCATGCAATTACTGCCACATGATAATACTCTGACTACAATATCATGAAGAATCCACAAAGCAATCTCATGAAAAATACCAATTTAAACAGAATTCCTAAGAAACATTTTTAAATTGTTAAGGATTATAGAGAAGTTTTTAAAAAATCCTTTTTAATGATATACAAATTCTGTATATTTGTGGTATATAAATTTTGCACAGGTTCAGTGAGGTTTATAGAATTCCCGAAAGGCATACAATCCCTGCAAGTGGTTATTACTACATTTTTTTCTCTGGAGTGTCTCCGCAAAAACCTTCTTACTACACAAAATTGCATGTATCGTTTCTTCACCCATCAGCATCCAACACAGGTGATGGAAAATAAATGAAAGACCTCAAGTATAATTCTGACAGAGCTATTTTCCACATGAAATACTTGCTTCCTGTTCTCTGAAGAATATATCCAGGTACTGAAGTGTAAAAAAAGGGGGGAAAGTCTATGATTTTGGTAACACAAAAGAGCTGTTTTATCTTTCTTTCTAATTGTGTAATGATACTGCTACTCCTGTAAGCTGTAATGTTTGTTCATACAGGTGTAATTCTTCCATCATCTGCTGGCAAAAAAACAACAACTGCTTCATAGCTCACAGGTGGTCAGATTTCATGCCGGGACTACACAACGCTTGCAGTGGTACCTTCTTTACATGTGGATATTCTATTCCAGGGGTCCCCAACATTGGTGCCCATGGTGCCCACCAACACTTTTCCTGGTTCCTCAAATGTCTTTATAAAGTGGACAAAGCCAGAGCTTCTGAATGGCTGTACAGGTTCAACTACCCCCAAATTGCTTTGGCAATAGCTGACACAAGGATAGCTTAGCACAAGGATCTTTAATGAGTGACTGAAAGTTAAATGTGTATGTGCAGGAAAATGTCTTTCAACAATATTTTTAATTTTTAAAACAGATATCCCGTAAGTCAGAGTTTCTTCCTGAAATGTAGAAAACTATTAGATTGGTTGTGGTGGGATTTCCAAGCTGTGTGGCCATGGTCTGGTAGATCTTGTTCCTAATGTTTTGCCTACATCTGTGGCTGGCATCTTCAGAGGTGTATCATAGAGGGAAGTCTGTTATACACTGTGTCCAGAGAGAAGGGAATGTTTGGGGTATATATTGTCCATGTCCCAGGGTGGAGAACCAATCAGTAAGTGTTTTGGTGGAACTTGTTATGCAAAGATGTGGTTGATAGTATTGTATTACGGGTGGAGCTTATCAGTCCAGGAAGCTGATTCACATTTTCATGCCCTGCAACAGCAGCAGTATTGGTGAATGCAAATCCTGTGTTTGGGTGGAGTCCATTGTTCATGAACTTAGCAATGCCCTTGGGGTTTGCTTTTGGTGTTTTTAAGTACCGGTAGCCAAGCTTTGTTAATTCTCATAGTCTCTTCTTTCCTGTTGAAATTGTCTTGGTGTTTGTGAATTTCAATGGCCTCCCTGTACAGTCTGACAAAGTAACCATCTGAATTGTCTAGAATTTCAGTGTTTTCAAATAAAATGTTATGTCCAGTTATGTTTAAGACATGTTCTGCAACTGCAGATTTTTTAGGATGGTTAAGCTGACAGAATCTTTCATGCTCCTGAATGTGAGTTTGAATGCTGCGTTTTGGGGTTCCTATATAGACCTTTCCACAGCTGCAGGGTATGCGATAGACTGAAAAATCTGCAGTTGCAGAACATGTCTTGCAGAGCATGCTAAATTAATGAACAATTGACTCCACTCAAACACAGGATTTGCATTCACCAATACTGCTGCTGCTGCTGCAGGGCATGAAAATGTGAATCACTCCCTGGACTGATAAGCCCCACCCGCAATACAATACTATCAACCACATATTTGCATAACAAGTTCCACCCAAACACTTACTGATTGGTTTCCCACCCTGGGACATGGACAATATATACCCCAAACATTCCCTTCTCTCTGGACACAGTGTATAACAGACTTCCCTCTATGATACACCTCTGAAGATGCCAGCCACAGATGCAGGTGAAACGTTAGGAACAAGATCCACCAGACCATGGCCACACAGCTTGGAAAACCCACCACAACCAGTTGAATCTGGCTGTGAAAGCCTTCAACAATACATAAAACTACTAGACAATACAACAACTACTAGTTGGCTCTGCTCCTTTTGTCAGCCATTTTATAGTTAAGCTCATCACTCTGAATTCCAAAGGGCTCAAAAAGATTGGGGACCTCTACTCTATTATGTCAACTTACGTTTCCTCGGTTTCAAAGTGTCTACATGCATTTCCCAGACCTATGTCATGACAAAGATTGAGGAAAGAAAAATTGCAATTTTGAGAAGGGTGAAAGATACTGAAGAATAAAGCTATGAATCCAGTTACGTAGTAAAAATGGCTTCTGTGATTAGTATAATAATATACAGTATAGTTTCTTTTTTTCCAGAATCTAGATGAGAAACTGGGAGGTAGAATGAATGGATTTTATGCACTTGAATAAGAGTAACAATATAGGAAAAATAATGAGCAAAGATTTCTCATGTCATGGGGTCAAATGAAGCACATTTATACAAGTGCAGTGAAATCAATGTAAATACCATAAGTGTAAGAATGTGTAAGAGTCTATGTGTAAGAATCTATGTCATCTCATTTAATTGTGAACATTTGCATACTACTGCACCTAACAGACATAGGGCATTAAGAATCTAAATAAGATATCCTCCATTTCTAATAAGAAATGTAGAACTTAGCAAATAAAAAACATTACATGATAGTTAAAATGCATCTCAGCTCCATGAAAACTGTCTTCTGAGCTGGATGCAGCAGGATAAATCAACTACTGCTTATTTCTGATAAAACGTATGTGGGTGGCTATACTACAGCAGTATCTCTAGCCCTCCCTTCTGTTAAATGCCTCTAGTCATTTTTTTCTTACACCCACACACGCTTTCTAGCTTCTCAAATAGAAAATTAATGCCTCCTTTCTGACATCCAAAGTTCACCAGGACTGGCTCCCCCTTCGGCAATGTGCACTCTGTCTTTAAACGACAGTGTTCTGTCTCTAAAATGTTTAAAATGCTAAGCACACAGAAAATAGTATTAATTTTTGTGTGCCTGCCTCTTCGATGTAAATCTAAAATGTTCCCGATTTTCTGAACAGCTTGATGAACTATAGCTTACATAAGACTAAATTGACTTGCTTTGACCAAAATGGAAGTTTTAGTATTTTTTAAAAAACATGTACCAGAGAAGATTAATCATAGCTCTTATTCTTCCCCAAAGTTTTTTATATTCATTCAAATTATTCATGCATTGTCTAATACCCTTGCTGGCATATTTTAGCCATCCTGGGCCCAAAAAGTCACACAGCAACAGAACTGTGAATAGGCAGAACGCTGGAGTGGGGGCACTGCAGTCAGCCGACTTGATGATTGTGGATAATATTTGGATTTTATTTACTGAAAGTGGGGAGTAGAAAGTAGTTAATAAGAGGTGTATAAAGCAAGTGACAGAAAGTAACTGAGATAACTGAAAGCCAAATGCACAGCTCCAGGGAAGCAGAGAAGCCACTTCCACAAGATATGTAGATCAACTGATGTATTACATATTCACATAATCACAAGGCCTGAATGGCAACTTACATTCCACCCATCAGTGAACAGTAGTACATCAGAAGAAACGGTTCTCCTACCTATTGTCTAGCCCCGAGAGTACCTTCTGGCTAGAGATAGACAATTTTTGGAAATGTTGAAGCCATAGGAGGGGGAAAAACACTGTTATTTCCTGCCGCTCCCCAAAAATTTGAAATACTGATAAAACAACAAAAAATACATCATTTGTAACTTAGCATATAAAACTGTATTATTTGGAATTTGAAAGTATAACTATCTTGTCAATCAGAAAAATTTCAATTATATCCAGTACTTGAGAAGGAGTTACAAACTTCTGCATTGGATGCTATCATAGCACACATATCCTTGGTTTTTGCCATCTCACAGGGAGAAAAAACAAATATTGCAGACAGAAAACTAACTATTAAATAACAAAAGGTGATTTATTTTGCAATAGTTACATTACTAGCATGTCTGGATATTAAGCTAAACTTTAAAACATTGAAAATATCAAACTATATAATATTTTATTACCATTAGACATATTTTTGCAAATATTAATATATTATTTCCATTTAACAAAAAAGGTTTTGAAAATGCTGCCTATGTCTGCAGCATAAGAGGTATTTTGAGTGCTTCCCAAAATTTCAATTCTCCTTGGATTTTTTTCACAATCACATTTCAAATGGCTGAAATGCTTTTGTAAGACCAGCTTTTTCTGACTCAGCAAGAAAAAACATTTTGTAGGAGGTTTTTTGCAGTAGTCCCCCAATTTTCCCAATTTCCCCATTGGAAAAACTGAAAAAGTGGTCTGACTACTTCAACCTGTACATTTTGATTGTAAAAAAAACCATGCCCCTAGATGCATTTTTTTCATTCTAAAAAAGACAATATTTCATAGCAGGGCTTTTTTCAGTGTTGCCCCAATTTCCTCCAGAGAAAAGCCCATGTTTCCCCCCAAATGTTCATCTGGAAGGGGGCAGTTTCATATATTCAGTGCTGGCTATAAATCTTGTCACAATATGTAATTGCTTCATTTAGGATATGAATTTTCAAACTTAAGATTATCTGTATTATGAATCAAGCATTCTCTCCCCTGAAATTCATCTCTCCATCTTGAAATGTAAAACAAAATTTTACACGGGCACAGTCAGTGTTTAGCTGACCACTATGCTTCATATGTGCTAACAGTGTGCATATTCATCTTCTACTTCTGGTGAAACAATTAAAAAAGAGTGCTGCTGAATCAGATAAATAGTCCATCTACTCCAACATTCCATTTCCCATAATAGCCAATCAGAAGATCCAGGGGGTTCACATAAGAAAAACAGAGACCACAATTTCCTGCTGCTGTCCTCCCCAGCAATTGCCATTCAGAAACACACTGCCCCCAAATAGGGTTAATAGCCATTTATCTGATTCCCTTTTAAAGCTATCAAAGCTAGTGACAATCTCTACATCTAGTGAGAGTGAGTTTCACAAGTTAATCTTGAGCACTGTGAAGAAATACTTTCTGTTCTCTTTCTTGGATTCACTGCCCATCTTTGTGATTGTGTGCCTGGGTTTGGTATATTGTCCCAGTTTGGTATATTGCCAAATATACAGTACTTTGTTACTGGAAGAAGAGGGAAAAGGAAAAAAAACATGTCTATATAAGGCAGTTTCCTATCCTAAAGGCACTAGCATTGACAATCATGATGCCATAACTTAAACCACAGCAGATTTTTCCTTTTACAATTTTCATTAGGTGAGAAAGTTCACGATGACATATTGTATCATGTCAGCCTTCAGGTTACATTATTTTTGACAGGTATGCTGCATGATTTCTGTTCGGAGCAAAGATGATAGATGACCTCATATAAACCAAAATATGGGTAGAAAGCATTAGGGTTACTTTTTTGATAACTGGAAGAACAACAAAGGATACTAAGTGTACTTTTACAGCCACATAAGGTAATTCACAAAACAACTATTTATAAAGCTTGCTATTCTCAATGCATCCTGAAGAATAGCCTTGTAAGATAGGCCATTTTAAGTATTAAAGTAACCATTAGTACCATCTAAATTATTGATTTTATTTTACTGTATTGAAAATATTATTTCCACTTAAAGGAAAAGGTAGTCCCCTGTGGAAGTACCAGGTCATTACTGACCCATGGGATGATGTCACATCCTGTTTATTAGGCATACTTTAGCTCATTCCGCACATGCAGAATAATGCACTTTCAAACTGCTTTCAGTGCTCTTTAAAGCTGTGCAGAATAGCAATATCCACTTGCAAACAGTTGCGAAAGTGGTTTGAAAACGCATTATTTTGAATGTGCGGAAGGGGCCTTTGTTTAAGGGGTGGTTTCCCACTGTCTTCTCCAGTTATGTGAATCCCCCCCAAGATACTTACTTCTTCCTCCTACATTATTTTACTGCTATACTTATATCTTCTTATTTACTTGGGACAGGGGTAATTAGGAATGCACCTGCACTGTTTTAATGATTTAAGAGCTCAAGGAGTCCAAATTCTTTATGGACTACTAGGATTTCTGTGCCTTTAAGATGGGATGAGATGGGCTTGGAAGTGATTTTGAAGTCTGAAACCAGGCTACCAGAACAGAAAAGAAATAGCAAAGATCACTCGCCAGTGCCTGAAATTTCTGTCAGACTGCGGCACTCTGTAATCCAAGGAGTCAACCAGCATAGCCTCTGGCTATTGTCACATCTACTTTAGCCTTATAAACACCTGACTAGGCCAGTCAAGGTACACCAGTGATTTGGCTACTGTGGAACAGCACATGACATGCTTTTTTTAAAAAAATGCAGGCTGCAGCTAAGATGTGTACACATAATTTAAACAAAAATGGCATCCCTAATGATTTTTAATGTGTAGTTGTAGCTATTACTAGTTGTAGCTATTTTAATGTCTAGTTGTACACTATTTCACAGAAAGCTGATGATGATGGTAAAGTAAGTGGGGGAGCTCCGAGCTCACATACTTAGGAACTCTGTGGGCACACTGAAATATACTACAGAATACAGCATCATTTGAGCATAGAATTTATGTGAAGTGTTCAGCCTATAGCTAACATAGCATCTGGGCAAACTCCATTATGTTCTTCACTAGATTCCCTGAAGCTTCACAGTAAGCATTTCTACTCTACAGTCCAGCTGCTCAATTATAACACACATTTGTGTGAAGTTATAGCTGCAAACTTATTCCATGCCATCTAATATTGCCCTAATTGGGTTTTTTACTATTCTTAAAAAAAACCTATTTTGTTAATTCAGAATGGAGAGAAAGTGAGATGTTTTGTCCACAGGTGAATGTCAAGCAACTTGTTCTTAATGGAATCCTTTTCCCACTTTTACAACACTGTACTTTCAAGATTACTCAGCTGTTTTTGAAGAAAAATGCTTCAAGCATTGATTAAGATAAGTAGACTATGGTCAGAAGGAGTACTGGAAGTAGCCAAAATATGACTAATTCTTTCCATATTGCTGTACTCTTCCCCTCCCCCCCAACTGCCTTCATATTAATGTTTTTACTGAAAATTATTGAACTGAAATATAATGTTAAACATTCAGTTTAGGAGACTGTATAATAGAAATCCTAATTGGATCAACAGCTTTAGCAATCCTGATGATTTAAATTTGTCCTTATATTTCCACTTGGAAAAATATGAAGGCCATGAGTCTTAAGATATCTATTTTCATTAACCTGTTTCAGGAGCTCCGTAGGGTCAGTCTCTCAGACAATGATAATTCAATGAATATGAGAGTCCTCGGCCATTTTAAGGCTGAGACTTTAGTTACACATTGAAAACAATAGTGCAGGTGAAATGACAGTTTCTTATCTCAGTTCATGGCACTGTACTTTCATGATTTCTCCCTTTCTCATTACTGTACCCCTCTGAGTCATTAGCAGCATAGCTCAGAGCCAGAGCAAGCTCACAAAGAATATCTTGAATGTACCTTCACTAAAGGATTAAAAAAATGAGAAGTTGAAAGTATAAAGCCAGAGTCAAGTAGTACAAAGAAATATTTTTGTTTGGTTTTACCCACCACTCATTTTGATTGTTCCTCTTTGTTCATTTTCATTTTTGTTTCCATTGGTTTCAGTTGTAAATTAATTCCAGGCTATAGATTTACAGTTATTGTTATAATTTTATAGTCATAACTTTATAATTATTTGGATAAATAACTCAGGGACCGAGATCATCCTGGCTGCAAAGAGATAGGAAAAAACCTTTCCCCTTTTAAAATCAATTTTAAAAATCTGGTTTGCACAAGTGGGCACAGGAAGATGTCTGGCAATGCCAAAAGGCAGGCAGAAGAGCAGAACGAACACAGGAAGGCAATCTGGAGCCAAAGAAAAGAAGATAAGGTGACACAATGAAGTAAACAAATGTGAGTAGACTTGCATTTGGCAACCCAGCAACATCTTACTATTTGTATTCAAAGCAAAGTACCACAGTAACACACTCACACACAGAGTTATGGAACACTACATGCAAAAGTCTACACTAGAACTGCCACTAAGGGAAAGAGAATGGAAGGAAATTGTAACTCCTAAGGTTGCAAAAACCCTCTCACACACTACAGTAAATCATACAACACGTAACAGCAAGGTAATCTACAGACCAGGATTCTGTAAACCCAGTCTCAATGAGACCAATATATTTGTATGCACAGATAAATGATTTCACATCACAGGGAAGGATTTTAAATTCTATTACTTCCTGAACCAGTATAGTGATGGACAGAGATTTTGTGCATACATAGAACTGTCAATGTAAAATATTTTCACAGACATCTGCTAACCTCTCTAGCTGAAAGAAGTGCATAGCCTTCAAATTATCTGCTGAGTCATTCTTTCCTCCCCTTTCCCGCACTCACTGTCTTCCCACTCTCTCTGCTTCTTCCCCTTCAGCTGCCACTTTGAGAACCTGTACAAAAGCAAGCAATGCAGGTGCTATAAGCTACCATGGATATTTTTGATGATTTCCAGAGATTACTTATTGTTATTCCTAGCAATTAAATGTGTTATTACCAACAATACAAATTGTATTGTTTGTTCGTAAGTTTGTCATCAGATTTTATCCTGTTGCACATTTTTAAAGGCAAACATTTACAGTAGACGCAACCTAATAACCAAGAAATTATCCAACACTTTTGTCCTTGCTATTAGACACAATCCAGATAACGTTAGTATCACAAATATATTTTTCTTTGCACACAATGAAAAACTGGATTTACCACAAAGTTTCTTTCTGGTCAGCCAAAAGGACAGCAGGCAGCACAGTGCTAAATTCCTCTTGGAAGACCCCTCAGACAAAACAGAATTTGGTCCCTCAATGGACATCTGCCAAATATAGCAGCAGTACAGCATCACTTCCAAGGCTGCCACACACTCTATTTAATGATTTATATCACTGAGGAGGGCCTTGCAGACAAAATGCATTTGTTTTTAATGGTGTAGTGATTAAAATCAGCATGAAACAGGCTTGTCAGAGACTTTGGACACTGTATCTCATTTGAGGTGAAATAGGTATTAAGAGAATTATCATGAGAATACTTTTCCTATGAGATTAAGTTTCCCTGATAGTAAGTTTTTATTTCATATTCATTCAGACACAAATCTGTATAGAAGGCCTAAATTTCATTATTGGACATTCAACTGCAATATTTCAGAGCTAACCGAGTTCCTTGAGACCACAATAGGTTTTTCTATGCTATTTACAGGGGGTGGGAAATATTTGGGTGAGGAGTAAGGTCAAAAGCAGCAGTAGTGGCATAGTGGTTAAGAGCAGGTGCATTCTAATCTGGAGGAGCCGGGTTTGATTCCCTGCTCTGCCGCTTAAGCTGTGGAGGGTTATCTGGGGAATTCAGATTAGCATTTGCACTCCCACACACACCAGCTGGGTGACCTTGAGCTAGTCACAGCTTTTCGGAGCTCTCTCAACCCCATCCACCTCACAGGGTGTTTGTTGTGAGGGGGAAGGGCAAGGAGATTGTCAGTTCAATTCAATAAGCCTTTATTGGCATACAGAACATACAATATAAATACAGTTAAAATTACTAGATAAAACTTCACACTGGATCATAAGTTCAGTTCGCAAACCTCAGCCAGAAACTTTGCCACTGCGAGACAACAGTCAAGGTCATTACAGTTTAAGAGTATATTTTTATCAAGCTCTGTCAGGGTTTTCATAGAGTCAATGATTTGTAATAATAAGCTGGATCCAAGATCCAGAAAGGAGATTGTAAGCCCCTTTGAGTCTCCTACAGGAGAGAAAGGGGGAATATAAATCCAAACCCTTCTTCTTCTACATTCTGTTTTTATTCAGACTAAGTGGCCAGACGCAAATTTCCTGTGCACCCACATATGGAAAAGCAAGAATTTTTAAATACCAACTGTCAAGTACTAGAAACCTCTTGACATCTTGAAACATGGACAATATTGTTTGAAGAACCGAAAGAAAAAGAACTGAAACAAAGAGTGAATAATAAGCTGTCAAAAATAGGAACGAATGTGGGGAAATTCCCCTTTATCATCCATTTATTTCTCCCAAACAGCAATAGCACTACAGCAACATCACTGTGTTCTGCACTGTGTGACAAGCAAATGGTCGCAACAAAAACTGTTCATTTGGATAAAGCCAATCCTTAGACATAATTGCCTAAGGATGGAGTGCATGATGATGACTCTTTGCCAGCCAATCAACATGCATTCCATCAGGACCCAGCATTCCAGTCTTTTGCTGGCTTTCCAGCAAGACAAAGATCACAGATTGATGAAATATTACCAAATGGCATGTACAATACGGGAAACAGGACTTTCCTGCAGACAATCTGCTCTCCAGCATCATTATGAATTTTATTCTCCTTGCCATTGGGATCATTTGCAATTTGGCAATATTCTTAACAAAATCCTTTCCCCACTCTTGTCAACATGATACTTTTTGGACTTGGTGTCTTTGCTAATCCTCTAATTTAAAAAAATCCTTTCGCTTTCAAAATTAAATTGCATCACATTGGAATTTCTGACCTGTTTTTAACTCATGTTGAACTCAATAGCATAGTGGTTAGAGGCATTAATAGCTATGTTGGAGTCTACAACTTTGAACATGTACAGTAACACTCTGTAGATAGGAAACAAGGTGCCACCAATGTGCAGATGACACCCACCTCTTTTTTTTCTTTTCAGGCGAGTAAAATAAGAAAGAAAGAAGTAACTTCAATTAGTTCGTAGAGTAAGTTAGGGGCAGGAAGAGAGCAAATAAACAGAAGCTCAGTTTAGATAAAAATAACATATTACTAGTCAATAATAATACCAGCTGAGGATTGTAGAGCACCCCTGTTCTAGATGGGGCTGCACTAGGATTGCCAGGTAGACCATGGCATCTGCCAGGAAACAGGAGATGAGAGGGCTGATTAGCTGTAAACTGAGGCCAGCATCAACATGTCAATGACACTTCCAGAAGTGATATCATGTTTGGGCAAAAATACTATGGTAGAAGCTGTTTTTAATATAGAGTTTTTCCCAGCCACCAAAGCATCCCCATGATCATTGGCAACATGATAAAATCATTTCAGGAATTGATGCTGACTTGTCAACATTGGCCTCTGTTTACAGCTTGCAAGCCCCCCCCCCTCCCCGCCAGCTGGCAGAAAAGTGCCAGGAACAAGAAGCTCAGAGAGAGGAATCCCCCATCCTCAAAAGGGGGATGGCAATCCTAGGTTGCACTTTGCCCATTAGGAACAGGTGCATAAACATGTTTTTAAACCAAAATCATAAAGGGACAGATTTTCTCTGTAGCATGTAACACCTTCCTTGAAAGGTGTGATCGGGCCATAGTTATTCATGTTCTAATTGCGCTTTAAGCATTGTGGTTCCAGTAGAGATGTTACTACCACTGCTGCTGTGGGAAGGTGAAAGTTATCCACATACTAATTGAGTTGAGATTGGCTCTGTGTGATGTAGAACTGCCTATGAAGACCCATGGGAGAGTTTTTATGGAAAGAGATATTCACGGGTTGTTTGCCATTGCCTACCTCCATATCACAACCCTGGTATTCCTTAGAGGTCTCCCATCTAAATACTAGCCCGGATTGACCCTGTTTAGCTTCTGAAATCTGGCCAGATCAGGCTGGCCTGGGCTATCCAGGTCAGCACATTTTAAGAATACATATATGCTATTAATGTTAGGCAGGAATCTGCCAGGAAAAATTCTCCTTGTCCATCCAGTAAAACACTTTTAAAAATCAACAACCAAAATACAGAAGTCAGTCTGTTAAGTTACAAACATCCTATCAAAAATTTAATCATATGGAACACGATACCAAGTTATTATAACATAAAACTGATTATGTAAGCTATGAGACATTCATCCTCAAGCAGTACTGAAAACAGTAAATATAATTACAGTCTGAAAACCTATCTATTTCTGACTATCAGTTCTGCATGACTTAAGCAAATTACTTTTTTTGAAGCTAGGTAATTGAAAACTATTGAAATTAATTTAATTCTGAAATGTTTCTGCTGAATCATAGATCTTGGGATGCTTCCTTTGTACAGTAATCTAGGCTAGAACCAACAACTCAGTGACCCCAACTCAGAAAACCATTCCTTATGAGCAAATAAAAAGTATATCAGGTTACTGGCTCATTATTTCTTGAATCTGGATGCTTATAGTGAAAATTCTTCCACTTAAACTCTGTCACCATTGAACAACACCAGTAAAATATACCACTATCAGGAAAATTAATAAGATGAGTATCACCCATATAGTGAGGTTCTCTCATATTATGGTAAGTGCATGAAAGTCCACCATATCCATCAAGAATTGGCCTATGGTGTATGAAAACCTATATCTGTGTCACAGCTCGAATACAAAAAGCTGTAATGCTTAAATTATTCATTACAGAAATCCACAATAAATAACATAGTACAACTTGGACAGCAAAAGCCATGTTTCCTTATCAAAGTTTAATCAAGAAAAATCTGAGGAATAAACAAAAAAATTTTAAACCATCTACTAGTTCTGTCATAGAGTCTTGTCTCTCAGATGTATTGGCTGAATAAACCACAGGCCTCACCATTTGCTTTCATTTTCAGATGTGTAAAACATGTATTTTACTTCTTCGGTTGTGTACCTGATATCCCATCCTTCGAAAAGAGATACCTTGAATAGATGGACTGATGCCCAGAAAAAAATCTGAACAAATTAGTCTAATAGTTCAGTTTTCATTCATTTACTGTTATGGGAAATTTCTTCTAAGCTCAGAGAGACATTCACCTCATAGCCTCAAAAATGACAAATTGGAAGGTTTTTGTATAGTCAGTAGGGTTGCCAGGTTTGGATGAGGATATATCTGAGATGGGGCGTGAGGTGAAGAAAGGGTGAGGTTTGTGGAGGGATGGATTTCAGCAGGATATAATGCCATACACACCCACCCACCAAAGCAGCCATTTTCTCCAGGGAAACTGATCTTGGTTGTGTGGAGATCATTTGCAATAACAAGAACCACCAGGTACCACTAGGAGATTGGTAACCCAAGGCAGGTTTCAATTAATTATGCCAGTATAAGTCAGACATACCCAAAACACAGTTGAATCTCTTTGATGTGGATTATGTGAGAATATTTAATCATTCTAAAAGCACTTTAGTGAGAAACTCAGAAACTATATTTTATCTCTTAATCTTTAGATAGATAAGGAATATTTGTGTATTTCTGATTTCAGTTACAAAGTGTATTTTGTATCATTATGATCATTTTACAGTTTGTCATTTTAAGAATGATTGGTCTGTTTCATAATAAAAATCTTAAAAGATAAACATGAGTGATACAAGGTTTTCACTTGACTATAGGGTTGCCAGATTCCAGATGGTGGCTGGTGTGCTGCAGGCAGGCAGGCAGGCAGGCAGGCAGGCAAGGTGTGGTCAGGTCCAGTCTCACAGGACAGAACAGGTGGCAGACAAGAGCATAGTCAGAAGACAGTCCAATGGGTCAAGGTAGGCGGCAGACAAAGGTGAAGTCACGGGTCAGTTCAACAAGTTACAGCACAGGAGATCAGGTAAACAGGTTGGGAATCAGCAGTAGACCAGGCACATGGAGGCAACAGGAAACACACTTGTTGCACCCAGGCAGAAGCAAGCTCACAGCAAATGTCAGGCTTATTACGCCCAACAAATATGTTGGGATGATATATTGGATATTTCATATCATCTGTATAGAGAGCCTTTTCCAGGGGCTTGGGATTCTGCAAGAAGTTAATCCTCATCAGATGCAGACACTTCTATCTTCCCAAATCTTGCTGCAATACAAGAACTCCTCCTTTGCTTCTGCAGCAGCTGCCTCTGCTTCTGCCTCCTGTGCACAGCTGACTCATTACATGGATCACTAGGAAGATCCATCTGCATATCATCAGGCAGGGAAGGGTTGGGAGTTGGCTCTGCTGCCTGGCCTTCCTCAGGAGAAGCCAACGCTGGCTGCACCGTGTTGTCAGGTTCTGCCTCAAAGTTCTCTGTATCCTGGTAAGTACCCAGCGGCTGGCTCATGGCAGCTGGAGATCTCTTGGGATTACAACTGATCTCCACACAATGGAGTTCAGTTCTCCTGGAGAAACTGGCCACTTTGAAAGGTGGACTGTATGGTATTATACCCCACTGATGTTCCTCCCCTCCCCAAATTCAGCCCTCCTCAAGCTCCACCCCAAATGAACTTCACCCAGACACATGCTAATGCAGTTGAAAATGAGATTGCAAATGAAGCTGTAAATGTGATTGCAAATGCAACAGCAATGCAACGGCAAATAACTCACCCTCTATGAGGAGGACAAAGCACATACCCCATCATACAATCACTCCACATTGTGCCATAGAGAGAAATCCATCTCACCGTGACATGCCTCTAAAGAAACCAGCCACAGATGTGGATGAAACATTAGGAACAAAAACTACCAGACCACAACCACATAGCCCAGAAAACCTACAACACCCAGATGGAAAAACCATTAAAGAATTTATTTCCCTCTACCTTATTTGTTTTCTTAATTCCATGTCTAGTGTTTATATATTCCAGATACTTTAGGCATGTCCAGATTAAGAACATAAGAAAGGAAAATAAGAAAGGACAATTAGATTTTGCCCTGGAAAATAAATATGACATGGGATTAACATTTTCTACTACTATAAATTTACATCATAGGTTTTAATGGGTTCAGTGTTTTATGTGTTGATTTTATGCTGTTGATTGCTGTTCAGTAGAACAGCTGTATTGTGAGCCGCCTCAAGCCCTTGGGGGATGAGGCGGCCTATAAGTTCAATCAATCAATAAAATAAATAAAAATACATATATAAAACTAACAAGCAACCTGATCCTAGGGAGTCCCTATAGACTACTGTTTTAGACGCATGAGAAAAAATATTTGAAAAGAAAACATTCAAATAAATCTTTTATATGCCAGGATATAAAAGCAGGAGCATTATAACCCACATCCCCAAATGCAAACAGCCCTCCATTTGTACATTTAAAAAAATAGATTTGTATCCCACCCTTCCCTGACAAATGTCAGGCTTATTACGCCCAACAAACATGTTGGGAGGATATACTGGATATTTCATATTATCTGCTCCTGGCATGTACCACAGCATCTTCCCACTGTTCCTTCTTCAAATGTCATTTGCTATGCCAACTTCTCCAAGTCAAGATTCCAGGATAGCATGTGGAGAATGACATCCCAGGCTGCTGTATCCTATTGCCCTTGTATCTGGCATTTCTCGATTATATGAAAGCAGAAATCACCAGTATACAAACAGGAGAGTCTAGTTTTACTCCCAGATCTTCATTTATTTGTGGATGTATGCTGAAAAATAGGGAGCACCATAATTTACAGTGCAACCTAAACAGAGTTTCACACATCCAAATCCATTGATTTCAATGGACTCAAAAGAAGTGTTATTCAGTTTAGGATTATACTATAAACTTATGACAACAAATTATTGCTACAAGAAAATGTGAATCATTTTATAATCTGAAATAATATTCATGCCACAATCCTATGCACTCCTCTTAAGAGTAAATCACATTGATTTTAATATGTAATGTTTCCAAAATATCAGGATATAGATTTGTAAAAGAGCCATAGGATCAAAAAGGCAAGACTTTAGGTTGGGGGGGGGAGGAGAGGTGTGTGGGGGATTTTCTGCCCCCCTCATACGACTAAATGGGTGCCACCTGGGAACATTTGCCCCCTCATAGCCTCTGGTCTATGGTTATACAGAAGAAGAAGAAGAGTTGGATTTATATTCCCCCTTTCTCACCTGTAAGGAGACTCAAAGGAGTTTACAATTTCCTTCCCTTCTTCCCCACAAAACAAACACCCTGTGAGGTGGGTGGGGTTGAGAGTGCTCCAAAGAACTGTAACTAGCCCAAGGTCACCCAGCTGGCATGTATTGGAGTGCACAAGCTAATCTGGTTCACCAGATAAGCCGCCACACCTCAAGTGGCAGAAAGGGGAATCAAATCCGGTTTCCCAGATTAGAGTTTTCCAGATTAACCACTACACCATGCTGGCTCTCAAATGTACATTTCCATTAATCAGCTCACTTAAAGAAAACTTTATTTTCTCACACTGGTTTTTTGAATTACATTCAAATACCGCTAGTCGTTTTCACATTAATAGAGATTCTCCATCAAGTTTGTAGTACTTTGAGCAAAATCAATATTTTTTTACAAGATTATATAATCACAAACTTTTCCAAATGGTATTTTACCAGTTTAATCATCAAACTGCATTATAATGATAAAATATTATCATGATGCTCTGTGCTCCAATATCAGATTACCGGTATGTTAGTTCTTATTATGGTTGATAATAATTTGGTTTTCAAGAGTCAGTGCAATAGAGCAGTTATGCTGTCAGAATACAACAGGAAGGAGTTTCAAATCCCCAGTCAGTACTGAAGCTCTTAGGTAACTTTGAACCTTACAAAAAGTCCTCTCAGTTTAATTTACCTCACAGATCTGTTGTAAAGACACATTGTGGGGAGGGATTATATACACCACTATGACTTCCTTGAAGAAAAGATTGGATAGAATCCAATATATAAATTTAACCCCAAAAAATGAACAATGTACATTCCATATAAAATATGCATCAAATATTGAAACTAAATTGTTTTGTCATAGATTGCTGCAGATAAATATTCAAATAGTATTTAACAGTAAAATATGAAAAACCAACTAACACTTTCATAAACAAAAGCCCAGAATAAATCATTTAGTAAAACTTTTTGGGTTGTTTTAATTATCTAGCTGGGTTTTAAATTTGTTAAAGTGGACAATTTTGTTCTATTGTGTGATTTTATCAAGTTTTATGTTGCAAGCTAGTTTGAGTAGATTTTCTGGACATGTAGCATATGTAGCATATAAACTTTCTAAATAAATCAAATAAAAAACAACTGAATTGCAATCAGATAGACAGGTGCAAATCTTCAGTATCATAGGGACAGAATATTTCAATATATCAAACTACTAACACTAAGCATCTAGTCACATCACACTTACAATTGTGACACAGCCTATAAGCAGAACAAAGTATACTATTTATTTTTTCACACAGATATTAATGGAACCACCAATTAAGACATAATTGAGGTGGATGAGAGTATGCATACTGATGAGAGTATGCATACACACGTAACTATGCACACTCCTGATTCTAAGTGGATGATACTGTTATCTGGAATGGGGCAGATTCTGTCCCCATTTCACCCAAAAGCGTATGGAGGAAATGGTAATTGGGGACAACTTTTTCTCCAGGTGCCCCCCCACTTAGGGGGGCTCAGGGATGGGACTCAGGGGCACTGAGCCATGCCCCTGGCCTCTGTGCAGGCTGGCTTTTGAAAGCAGACCTGCTGGGAGGTGGGGGTGGAGCTTAGTGGCATGCAGCTGGGGCACATGGGGATGGCAGGAGACAGCCTGCAGGGAGGTGGGAGATGGTTCGGCAGCATGTGGCATGAAGCTGGGTGCATAACTTTTGTCACATGGGGATACATGTGATCCCATGTCCCTAGGGCGGTACACCACCACTACAACAAACCTATCTTTGAGTGTAGCCCTTTTCTTTCTCCTTCTCATTTCTAGTAAAGAAATCAAATACTATTCAGAAAATTTTTCAGAAATACTATTTAGAAATCAAATTCTAATCAGAAACAGGCAAGTCATGAGGGTTGTATTATCCATCCCCACTTGTCAAAAGGACATGCATTCTCACCAGACAACATACCATTCTAGAATAACTGGAAGAAATATAGTTGTTTTAAAAATTATTTTTAAATTTTTCAGTTATATTTCAGAATTACATCTTGGAATTGAGCAAAATATATACATATAAAATGATAAAGCCAAGAGTATAAAACTTTCTGTTGCTTTCAAAGCAGAAACAAGGCACTGCTCACTCTGCTTAGAACCCAATGTAGCAGTTGTGCAATGGCTTCTACATCTACAGCATTTCAACCAACCTTTTACATCTGAAAGCATTTTGAGGAAAATATGAAGATTTCATTTCAGCATGAAAATCTTGTCAATTATAAAACTCTGTAAAGTCACATATATGCACATTCATTCAAAGAAAAGATGGATTCATGCCCCTAAGGAACTGAATGTTAATGAAGTGATCCGATGTGCTAAATGGTATGCTATTTAAAATTTAAAAGCAATTATCCATTTCCATCAAACTTATCTTGACTACTTTCAGGAATAACATCCATGTTGCATCTATATAAATCTACAAAACTACCAACAGAGAATTAAGAAGGTTTCAACATACTCCAGAACTATTATATCTGGAAAGCAAGCAAATATACTGGTGAGATATAAAAACATTATTCTCTGGATAAAAACCAACATGCACAGATTTCTAATTCAAATATTTTCCTTGTGTAACCCATGCTATTTTAGTATTTGTGTTCTGGTTGGATCTTAGGGCTCAGGGTGTCATGCCCCCAGAGAAGCTCTTACTATTTTCTTTATTAAGCATCAATTGTCCCTATAGTTAGTATGGGTTTAGTTCCTTTTGTATAGTGATGTAAGGGAGGGAACTGTAGTTAGACCATGTCCCTTTAAGAAGCCTCCCAGAGGCAACAGCCTTGCAGACTTCCTTTCATTACCCACTAATGCTCCTGTTCAGTTAATTTAGTCTAAGGTGCCAGTGGAGCTGGAAGGCTGCAATATCTCTTACGTCTAAGGTGTATAAAGCGTACGTACGTACGTACGTACGTACGTACATACATACATACATACATACATACATACATACATACATACATACATACGCCTTTATTGCATAATCAGAAGCAGATACATAAATAGATAATAAAAGCAGAAGGCCCCGCAAGCACCATATCAAATACATGCTACTGGGAGCTCTCAGCTATCTCCATCATAAAATTAGTGACCACTTCACAAAAACCAGGGTCCGGGTTATTCAACAATAGAGATAACCTAGTCAGATCAGGCAGCCCAGATTGAAAGAGAGAATATAGAGTGGTATATTTAGATCTGATTTTATCAAATCTGGTGCAGTGCAAGAGTTGGTGGGCCAGGTTTTGACCACATTAGATTTGCAGCTGCATAGCCTTGCAGATTTATCTAGGGCCGTTTCCGCACGGCCAATTAACGACGGCCTGGGGGCGGTAAAAACGCCGCCCCCTGTGCCACCGCCTTATTACATGCGCAGCAGCGGCTATCTGGACGCGCTTTCCTTCTTCCTCTGTATGCCTCAGGTACGTTTTAAAACCAACAACCCTTTAAAGGGTTGTTGTTGGGGAGGAAGCGTCTTCCTGGCGGCGCGGTGCGAACCGCGCCGCTGGGAAGACGCTGTCTCCTGTCTCCGCCCCACTCACGGGGTCGGAGGGCGGCGTGGGCGGGGCTGCGACGCCCAGCAGGCGACGACGAGGACACAGTGAGTGGGGCGGGGAAGGGGGAAGCGGCGGCTCCATGCGGAGCCGCCTGCCGCCTGCCGGCCTCCGCTTCGCCCGTTCATGCGAATGGGCTTGCGCCCCCACGCCGCCCGCACTCTTGGCGGCGTGGGGGCGCAAGGAGGCCGTGCGGAAACGGCCTAGGTTATTGTACCTACCCTTTAGTAGGGCAGAGGGCATATAAAGAGTATAAAAGTCTAAGGTGTTACAGAAAGTAAAGTCCAGATAGAGGACACTCAAGGAACCAAGAGAAAACACAGACAAAGTAGACTTTCTTGGAAGAAGTCAAGAAAGAATCAAAGTATCAAGCTTCAAGTTGTTCCAGTCAAGCAAGTACTGTATTTTAGTCAGACCCTTGGAGGAGTTAGGGTCTCAATTCTTTTATGTAATAAAACCTCTCTCTCTTTTTTTGAACTGTTATAGCTTGCTTGTGAGTCTCCCACTCTGTTCTGGCCAAGTACAGGGCACCTAAGACTGTTTTACTTGGGAAACAGAACACAGGGGATAAGAGCTCAATGAGCATGTGCAGTTGGTAAGCTTTCTTACATATTACCAACTGCAAGAACCCCACCCTCCTCAGTTGATCTGACCTGTCACAGAAGGAAGACCCACAGCTCAATTGAGGAACTGCTTATTTTTTCATAGGCCCAAGTTGAAGAAAGACATTTTGCAGCTACACCCTACCTATGTAGAAGAACAAATGGGATAAACAAGCACTACATTATTAATTGTTTGGACTTTCTTGCCTTTCTTTATTTACTGGGTACTGTTAGTAGTTATAACAGTTTTGAGTGCTTTTCTTAAAAGGCACTGAAGATTTTGTATAGTTGAGTTGTGCTATGTGTGTGTGGTCACTATTATTTATCCCTAAATGTTAGAAACTTGTTGTTTTTAAATTAAAGGTTTGTTAATTTGTTCAAGAAATTTAATTTTTGTTTGACAAGCCACAGGGTGCTGTCATTATATTAACTTTTCAATTTTCCCAGGTCTCCAGTGGAGATTGATGTAGCCAAGGATAAAGGATAAGTAGGTTACACTTGGTTGTCATTTTTTATTTATTTACCCTGCTGAAACTGCTCCAGCAGAAAATATTTAAAGGCTGAAACCAAATACCTCTTGCCCAGAAAAAGTATTGCACAACAGTATGGGGAGACTAAGGCACAACTGTAAAGAAATACAATTGTACATAACTTCAGAATTATTTCTGTCAGTAGTCTGGACTGCTATGGGGAGAATTGTTTCTCTGGCCCCTTCCACACACGCAAAATAATGTGTTTTCAAACCACTTTCACAACTGTTTGAAAGTGGATTTTGCCATTCCGCACAGCTTCAAAGAGCACTGAAAGCAGTTTGAAAGAGCATTATTCTGCATGTGCGGAATGAGCCTCTGTGTTCTTAATACCACCAATAATTAAGAGCTTTAGTTTAAATCTGTAGGTCACAACCTAGCTGATGATTTCATGCATACATAACATACCATTGTGTTAAGCAAGTTTGGTTTATGAACAGCCCACTTCAGCAGTCCCTCTCAGATTGCTATTTAATTCAAAGGGTGTCTGGATTCAATAGAAAAAAATGAATAAAATGGCTACTTATTGTTCAGCAACTGTCTGAAAGTAGGCCATTTTTTTGCATATTTACTTCTTTTCTAGTAATAGCTTCAGTTGGAGACAACCATAAAGGAGATATATGTTTATATTTCAACCATATCCAAATCAGATGTCTTCTAACAAAGTGATTAGAAAATTTTTTATGCATGTTCCCCTTATCATACCATAAATAACCATGCCACCCAAATTGCTTATCAAAACCGTCCAGGTCCAAAAGCCTAGTATTCTTCAACATCACCCATTCCCTTATCCAGACCAGTGAGGCGGCTTCAAAATACAGTTTTAATTTGGCAACGAGAAACCCCCTCTTTCCTTTGCATCTTGAATATTTTTATATTTAATTCTTGGTTTCTTATTTTACCCCAAAAAAATTACCCATATCTTTTTGCCACTGTTTAAAACATAATGCAGAGTTAATTACTGGAATGGCTTGAAACAAAAATAACATTTTTGGCAATACATTCATTTTTATCACAAATATTCTTCCAAAAAACGATAAGTTCATTCTATTCTGTCTCAACAAATCCTTCACATCATTCCAAACTTTAGAATAATTATTTTGGTATAAAATACAATTCTTATTAGTCAGCCACACTCCCAAATATTTTGGTTTTAATATTCAATTTAAACTCTGCCAAATCGCCAAACTATTTTATTTTGTTTAACAGTATTTCCATATTTTGAATTAGCTCTTCCAATATAAACACCACATCATCTGCAAAAGTCCTCAATTTATATGACTGTTTTCCTAATTTCTGACCCTTATTTGATCAACACTTCTTATGTTTCTTCTTAACTTCTGTTGGATCTTGATCTTCTTTTGAAATCAAAGTTATATTAGCCTCTCTCCATGTATTAGGTAATTTCCCATTTTGTAAAATCCCGTTCAATGTTGCAAGGAGTAGTTCCATTAATATATCTGCAAACACTTCGTTGTAAAATGTTGTTAATCCATCTGGTTCCAGAGATTTGTTCAACTGTACTCACTTTATAACTTCTATTAGTTCCATTGTTGAAATTGGGCAATTCGTTGTATCATTTTGCACTTGAGACGATTGCAGCAAATTTTGCTTATTTAAATACTCTTCAATATCATTCTCTCTTGACATGTTGCTTTCAAACTGTTTCAGACAGTATTTTAAAAAAGCATTCCTAATAACTTTATCATCTAACACAATGTTATCGTTCCATTGTATTTTAGTAATTTATCTACTCTCTTTTGACTTTATTAGTTTTGCTACTAACATTTCCCCTGGTTAGTTGACCCATTCAAAGATCTTTTGTTTTCAAAGTTCAAGTTGGATTCCATTTCTTTTATCGTCATCACTGATTGTTATAAAATCTTAATACTGCGCACAATTTCCTTCTTATTTGGATTTTTAAAGTTCTT
Source organism: Sphaerodactylus townsendi (assembly GCF_021028975.2). Lineage (NCBI taxonomy): Eukaryota > Metazoa > Chordata > Lepidosauria > Squamata > Sphaerodactylidae > Sphaerodactylus > Sphaerodactylus townsendi. The sequence continues at coordinate 60,905,075 of NC_059427.1, forward strand.
TTTCTTTTTCTACTATCAGGTCCAATACATTTCATATTTTCTGTTGTGCCAGTTTCTTTGTACTAGCTTAGGACTAGTTGCATCTCCTTTTGAGAGCAAAGGAACCCAGCAGGGGGTTTTCAGGTCTGGGGACTACTTTGGACCTAATTTACCTCCAGATTAAGGAGTGGGGTCCAAGATTACCCACATTTTTACAGGAGGGGTTTCTTTGGGAGGGAGAAGAGCTGGAGGGCACTTTTTGCTTCCCTAGAATTGAAGCCCTGGGAAATGGACTGCCATCTTTGCTAAACTCTGCTGCAGAATCTTAAAAAAGATTAAAGCTATTCCAATCCAGATTTCTCTTACCTGGAATATTGATCTAAGAGGGGTAAAAAAAGACACTATCTCAGAACTTGATGTGGCCACAAAGTGCAACTGCTGGCTTTCTTTTTCTTTTTGAGAAAACTTTGTCTGGAACAGAGGTCTGCAACCTGTGGCTCTCCAGATGTTCATTCACTACAATTCCCATCAGCCTCTGCCAGCATGGCCAATTGGGATTTGTAGTTCATGAACATCTGGAGAGCTGCAGGTTGCAGACCCCTGTTCTGGAAGATCCATACTTTGACTGTGAGTTTACAATTGGTGAACTGTAATAAGTGAAATAAAAGGAAGTCAGAAATAAATATTGGAATTAAAACTAGAAAATATTGCTGAATTATTGTTAGAGAAACATCTGTTAGAAGAGAAAAGAGAGAAAACGGCTTACTTTTGAACTTATGAGATTTGGAAGATCTGATTGTTTGCTGCAGCATAATATTTACATATGAAAGCAGAAAAGGAAAACCAGCCAGACTGATAGAGAAGCTAAGAAGAAAGAGGGGCTGTGAAACTGTAGACTGGTATGTGGTGAAATCTGAGCTGCTTCCAGGAAAGGAGGGACTGAGTGAATGGGGAAATAATTCTTGACCTTGTGATGTAAATCGTCTGAAACAACAAGGAGATACAGAGTAGAGAGACTAAAGGATTTGAAAACTTATTAACATTAGAGTCTCTGTGGAAAGCAGCTGATAGTAGAAGAAACACAGACCAGAAGGGTAAGATAAATAGAGAACTGACTGCTTTGATTCTGTGTGCTTTGTACCAGGGGTTAAGAAGACTTATTGTTGTAATTTAAAGATTCAGAACATAGCTAGTAAACAGAATTCAGTAAGATGTAAAGATGTAAAGATCCCAAACAAACAGCGAGGAGAAACTCTGTTACATCAAGTGCTCAAAAAAGAGAAAACACAGTTCCGTGAAAAACCTAGCCTTCTTCTGCACATGCAGAATAATGCACTTTCACAATAGTTTAAAAGTGAATTTTGCTATTCTGCACAGTAAAATTCAGCTGCAAAGTGGATTGAAAGTGAATTATTCTGCATGTGTGGAAGGGGCCCTAGAGATGCAGATATGGTCAATGGTGGGATCCAAAAATTTTAGTAACAGGTTCCCATGGTGGTGAGATTCAAATTGTGGCATAGCGCCAATGGGGCTGGGCAGGGCACGACGGGGGCATGGCTGGGCATTCCGGGGGTGGGGCATTCCTGGCGGGGCTGTGGCAAGGACGCAACCACTGCGCTGGTCCTTGGGCGGGAAACGAATGCACGCAGGCACAGGCTGCCACGCACGCTGGTGCACCTCCTGCTAGACTGCTTCAAGTTCTGCATGCTACTGCTGAGAGGAGGGGCGTAAAGTCAAGGCAAAGATAAGGCAAAAATCACTTGGCAAAATCACCAATTAATAACCCCCTTTCGGCACACACAAATAATTAGTAACCTACTCTTGGGAACCTGTGAGAACCTGCTGGATCCCACCTCTGGATATGGTGCAGATATTTAATCAACTTCAAACCACATTAGAAGATCTAAGTAAAAAACCAGGCAAATCCTTCTTCACATCATTCCCAAACCAGGCAAATTCTGCAACAGAACAAGAAGCTGATAAGAAAACAAATAAAATTGAAGCTATTGATGCTGTAATGAAAGGTTAGAGGAGGAGCTCAAAGGGATGAATAATAAGTTAAATTGCGTTGGCCCAAAGGTGTTAAATCTTGAAGAAGAAAATGAGAAATTGCAAGACCAGCTTGTTATGTTGGAGTATAGACAAAGAAAAGATTATTTGTGTTTTGAAGCAATCCCTGAGTGTGAGGGTCAAGATATTAAACAGCTACTAATAACAGAATTAGCGCAATTAATAGGACCAAAATAAGAGATAATGGAGGGATAAACAAGGCTTTCCATATAAATTCCTTACATGCTAAATAACTACCAAGAGACTGATTTGTCCAGTTCAATTCTAGATCTATAAGAGACCAAGTTCTACAGGCCCACTATGCAAATAATTTGAAGATTAAGGGAAAACAAATCATAATATTAAAGGAGATACCATTCAGATTCATGAAGTGAAGGAGAGATTACAGAACTCTGACAGTTTGCTTGAAAAAAGTGGCATTCCATTTAGATGTGAAATCCCTGAGGGGGTATCATTTACTTTCAAGAGAAAAGACACAGGATTTTGGAATTTTTAAAAGCTGATGAATTCCTTCATAAATATAAAAAAGACTTTGATACACCTCAATAAAAATAAAAAATAATGGATTACAAAATTTTGTCTTGGAATGTAAATGATCTTAATTCTTTAGTAGAAAGAAGAAAAAATTTTCACCAAAAAAAAACCAAATTGGGGAAGGGCAACATATAAACTGAATAAACAAAGCTAGATTCTCAACCATCCCATCCTCCTTTAGCAATCCTTTTATACCTTTGCCACCCAAAGGCCCAACAGCATCTTTAACTGATTTCTACCTTCAGAGATGTATTTAAAGAAATGCTTAGGCCCTTTCTGGACGGGCAGATTATGGTGCCCTGGGGACGGCAAAAACGCCGTCCCCAGGGAGCCATTCGCACAGGGGGCGCAGCTGCTTTGCAGCCGTGCCGCCCTTGTCCCGCCCAAGCGGCACGAAGCCGCCGTTTCCCAACCTCGCTTGGGAAGCGAGGTTTATGGGAAACAGTGGCTTGGAGCCACTGCCATGCGAACGGCAGCGGCTCCAAGGCGCCCTCCCCCCCCTTCCGCTTGTTTCCAGCCAGGTTCAGGCTGACCGGCGCGTTGCCGAGGCTCTGGGGATTTCGCCCCCCTGCCCTGCGATGCCGGAGCACTCGCGCAGGGCAAGGGGGCATGTCCCCAGGTCTCTGCCGCACGCGTCGGACGGGCCACGATTATCGGTAGGTCGGGCCGGCGACGGAGCTCCACTACGACCGCCGTCTTCCCGGCTGTTTCTGGGACCGTTCATGCGAACGGTCCCAGGGGGGTTGGGTCGGCGTGGAATATGCCGACCCAACCCCCATCGTCGCTGTGAAGAAACAGCCTTACTGTTTGTCTTGATGCTTTTAGCAGTTTTCCTTTCACTTGCCTAATTATTAAGTTAATCTTCTTTTGCCAGACTCTATAGTCTCTTCTGTTCACTTCCCTGGGTGATGTTCCACTTTTTAAAAGAAGCCTTGTTGCTTTTTACAGTTTCCTTAACTACAGCCCCTTCCACACAAGCAAAATAATGCGTTTTTAAACCACTTTCACAACTGTTTGCAAGTGGATTTTGCTATTCTGCACAACTTCAAAGAGCACTGAAAGCAGTTTAAAAGTGCATTATTCTGCATGTGCGTAATGAGCCTTAGATTGTTAACCACGTACACTTGGTAGTAGGTTTCCTAACATGGAACTATATTCTATCAAGATCTCAATTAGTATGGTTTTAAACAGTTCCCAGACATCCTCTATGGACTTCACCTTTTCATGTTCCCTTGTCAGCTTCCTTCTAACTAGTCTCCCCTTTCATATTGCCTCATGGTTTTTTTACCTCTAAATAACAGTTACTTCACTGATGTTCTTTCTGTTGCCCACTACCGAATTCAGTGTTCACTACTACACCTTGTTTCATCTTTGTCTACTCTTCTGAAAATGAAGCATGACAGAATATTGTTCTCATCTGCACAGATGTACAAAATCTTGAGACATTACAGATAAGCAGTCTGCTCCTTACATTAAGTAGACAAAGCACTCTACCCCTCTGAGCCTCATCTCTGAGCAGCCCCGGATTACCCTTTAAGCAAAATAAGCACGTGCTTAGGGCCTCAAGTAAAGGGGCTCTATAGAATTTTTTCCTCCCTTATCTCTGCTAAATATTGAAGGCACATTTATTACATCAGAGTAATTTTGAAGTTACGATCAAAATCTTTGCAATTTAAAAATGCAGGAGAAAACTTCTTGTAGTATAAATAAAGTTATAAGTAAGCAACAGTAAACATTATTTTGCAGCTTTATTTCATGTAAGTTAAATGCTATGTATCTCCAAGGCAAGAAAGCAATGGAATAATAGGTGTTTTATTTCATACAGATAATTATATTTATTCATTAGAATAGATATATTATGGCTTACTATTTTTATTTTGAATTATATATACAGTACATGGGATACGATAATCTTTTCAGTGTTTAGGGCCTTTAAAGGTCTTAATCCAGCCCTGTCTATAAGAATTTCCTTTGTGAACACATTTGAGATTCAACACCTGAAAGCTACTCAACCCTACAATCATAATAAAATGCCATAATTCTCTTCTGTCAGAACTCTGTTTTCCAATAAATAGGCAAATAGTAAAAATAATACTGATCAATAATCTCTCTGTCCAAACTAAGGGAGATATCTTCAGAAATCAGATACAGAACAGCAGAATGTACTCAAGATGGCTAGCTAATAAGAATTTTTCTAGACACATTACTATATTTATGATGTACTGGTTGGAAAGACAATTTTGTAAAGTAATGGCTCTTTCCCTACTTGCTGAGGAATGTTGGAAGTTATTGTTACAGTTAAAGAAATGTATGGCCCCTTCCGCACATGCAAAATAATACATTTTCAAACCACTTTCACAACTGTTTGCAAGTGGATTTCTCCATTCCGCACAGCTTCAAAGAGCACTGAAAGCAGTTTCAAAGTGCATTATTCTGCATGTGCGGAATGAGCCTCTGTTTATAAGTGATATGCTGGTCTACAATCATATTAACAAAGGGATGTGTGTGTATGATACAGACAAATTAACTATATAATTTAAATTTCCTATCTTTCATCTTAAAATAATATCCAGTATTCTTTCGGGTGATTATTATAGAAGCAACATAGAATAGCACTATCAGTTTTGTTATGTTTTTAGTAGAAGATCTAATTTACTGTCTTAAAAACTTTTGGCAACCATGTATCATGATTATGATCTTTTCAGCTGAAGTGACTCAAATTGCTGGTCTTTTATGTCTATTCTTTTATATTATAACAACCATTCCAAATTGTACATGTTCTAAAATATTGATGAGGTCAATGGTAGGATTCAAATAATTTAACAACCGGTTCCGACAGGACTCAGTGGTGGGATTACAACCATTCTCTGAACTAGACAAAAAAATTGCTATTGGTTCTATTGAATAGGTGTGAATAGGCTGAATCCCACCACTGGATGAGGTCTAGAAAAAGTCTGTATTACCAAACCACTCCTTCTGAATCTTCTATGTATGTCATTTTCACAGGCTAAAGCACAGATATAGATTTGTACACTTGCCCACTGATCTGTTCTTCTATTGGAGATGCAAAAGAATTTGATTCTATCTGTGGCACAATTCTATAGTCTACTATTCACAGATATAAACAATACATATAGAATTCATAGCAGGATTGGAATGACAAAGACATCACGATGTTGGAGTAGACAGAAGATATGCAGGTCACCTTACCAGTTCAAAACTCAGCATGGTAGGAGATATTGATAGTGGACTGGTGATGCAAGTGTAATTGTACTACAATTGCATGCCAAAAAAAACCCTTGGATAAATGCAGCAAACACCAAGCATGTGTGATAATACGGACTCATCTTAATAGTTATATGCATTGATGTAATTTATCAGGACTCAGAGTGATATCATTCTTCCTGTGGGATAAGGAAAATGCAACCAGAGAAGGCTTTGCTCATGAAAATTTCACTGGGGGACAATACATTTGAACAGTTCAGAATTATTTTCTCTAAACTGTCAGGTGCAGGTTTATCAAGACATATTGAGGAAAAATTAGAGCTGTACCTTTTATAAATTCAGGCTACAGTTCAGTAACCTGAAACATCTGTTTTTGTTTGTTTAAAATACTGGGAGGGGGGCTATCCATGCACTAGTTATAGTATAATATCTTGGTTTGAAACAATTCCCAAGAACAAAAGGGAAAAACAAAAGAAAGGACTGACTGGTTAAGCCATATAATCAGCATTTACATGTCAACTTTAATTTTGGAAGAATTAAATTGGCAAAATCCTTGTTCTGAAATTCAGCATTTGCATCAGAACCTTGCAGCCCAAGCTTAAGCACAAATAAGAGCCACATACAGAGTAGCTTAATCCCAAATAAGTGTGAATAGGGTTTTAGCTTTAAAGAGCTTAAATCCTAGGATGCAGTTTTTGAAACTCTCCGTTATGTCCATAGATATTTCTGATTCCCCCCCCCCCAAAAAAAACCCCACATATAAATCCAGGATATTTATTGTCAAAAATGAATGCATGATTTTTAAGACAGTAGGATTTTCAAAATAATTATTTCATGTGATCAGATGCAATACTATAATTATCATGCTTCGAAAAACTCTTAATGGCACAGTTCTTTATTGTTTGTATAATTTTATTCATTTACTTCATTCATAGCCCATATTCATCACAAACAGTCAAAGGAGGTTACAATGTATTAAAAAAAATTCAGACAGACAGTCTAAGAGCCCAGTCCAGAAGGGGGGGGGAGCCTAATGGGCTGTGGGATCAGTGCCAGGCTACACCAACAGGTTTATCCCATACACTAGAGCAAGAGGCACTCTTGCTGGTGGAGAGGGCAAAGGCACTGAAGGCCGGGTGCCCCTCACCTCCATGGTGGTGAACCCTGGAAGTGGGACTCACTGCAGAAGAATGCTGGCATCTGATTGGACACCAGCGCAGGGGGAGCAGACTGGGGCATTCCTGAGGGTGCAGCTGACTTTAGTCAGTTTCCATTAGGCCTAGGAATGCTGTGGCCAGGGCTTCATTGCAAGGCTTTCAGATGGCTGAGGGTTTTTTTCTGTTTGCTGCCTCCCAGCGCCATTTGGAAGCACTCTGGAGATGGTGTAGTGGTGCGGCAGTGGTGCCATCCCCAGCCCTCACCTGCTATGGATTGGGCTGTTACCCAATAAATAACTCAATGATTACAGAATTTTAAAAATAATGCAAATAAAAACCTATCTAAGACATTTCATACCACAACAATGCAAAATGTGAATTGCAACAGTAGAAGACAATACAGTAAAAGCAAGAAGATGAACACAATAAACATTGCAATAAACTACAATCCTATTCTCTTATAAAAGTACTTTCCTGAACTGTTCTATTGTACTATTAATCCTTTTTTTAAAAAAACACTCTACCATACATTTTTGTTTTACACATTCTTTGAGATAATAGAAGTGTTTGTGCCTTTCTGACCTCATCTGGTAGGCAGTTCTACAAAGGTGGGATTCAATTTTTATTTTTTTTTGGTTTCCAGAGATGAACAAGTAGTCTTGTACCATTATATTTCTAATAATGTTTATGACTTGTTATTACCTCAGGATGACTTTCTCACAAAAATAAATCGCTGCATTCTTAGCAAAGCCTGTATAAAATCTAGCAATATCCAAATATTTAGATCAATGACTACTATTATTACAGTTCAATGGATTCACAGAACCACTGACTGCTACAACCACAACAAAAATGGGAAATAAAATTTACAAAAGCTATCTTTCTCATTTCATATGTCTGCAAGTCTACTCTGTACTGTACATGTACAAATAGCTCCTGCTCAGAAATCAAACCAGGACTGATTTCCAGGAAGGGCATCGGCTATTTATGTGATTTACAGGAACGTGCACATGATCAGAGAGTGGTGCATCCAGTCAGCACAGAGAACAAAACATCCATTGAGGATTCTCTAGTTGCTCCTAGCAGCCCTTTCTTTCAGCTCCATTCCCATTGGCTATGAGATTAATTGCTGAAGACAGACAGCTGTGAACACCCTGCTCAATGGAGATATGAGTCCACAGGCAGCAGGAGAATAGATGTCATATGCAAGGCTGTCGCTGATTGGGGCATAACTACCATAGCAGCTGCGACTTCTTCATCTTTCTTTTTCTTTTTTCATTTTCTTTTTGTTCTGCCAGTACCTATGGATGTTGTCATAGGATTTTCATTCCCAGCAGTAATTAAGAATTGGTGAGTACAAGGCAACAGGCACTGATTGGGTTATTTATAAGCAAATAAGTACCATTCTGCTCACACCCAGAGCCAAACTATGTATATCAGAATATCTGCATTACTACAGAATCAAGTCTGAAGTATGGAGAATAAAATCTGCTCTCATCCAAATGCTTTTCTCTATACAGCTATTTAAGGCAGAGAAACTCTTGCTGTTACTAGATGTGGGAACAACTGAAATAGATGGGAGATAGCTGGGGTGTGTTTAGCACTGCCAATTTTGAAGGCCCTGGTATAAATGTGCATCCACAGCAAAAGCAAATTAATTTAGGCATATCTCTGAAGCAAAATAACAAATAATATATTCTAACACAACTGATTTAACAAAACTCAGAAATGAAAGTCTAGGAAAGCAGACAACTGCAAAACTCAATGAGTTATGATGAGCATATAAGAAACTTCTCAGAACTATATTTTTGTATTGGAATTTCAATCTTAAAGGTCATTAAAGAAATCTATATATTAAAATTAATTTATTGATATTAATGATTCATTCTATAAACATCTGCTATTATGATTACCCACAAATATGAACTTTTTACAAGCGAACTATCTCCACATGCAAAAGATGTCCTATCTCCTGAACTGATCCGTATTTTAACCCAGCTATTCATACACTCTTGAACATGAATATCAATTTCCTAGCAAAGCAAGCATATTCAGCATAGTATGTGTGACAGATTAGGCTCTTATAGCATTAATTTGCTAAGGTGCAGTTAGCCAGAGCAAGAGCATTACAGTAACAGCCAGAGTGCAGCTTGATTGGCTGGGCTGTAATGCAGTGGTGGGATTCAGCAGGTTCGCACCACTTCGGCAGAACCGTTTGTTAAAATGGTGCTTGTAAACAAACAGTTGTTAATTATTTAAATCCCACCACCAGAACTGGTTGTTAAATTATTTGAATCCCACCACTGCTGTAATGGTATAGCTGGCAGCCACAGACAAGGTGCGCTGTATGCTATAAAAGCAGGAAGAAGCCTGTCAGAAAGCAGAGATAGGGAATTGAGGGGATTGAAAGCAGACTGAGAGTTGGTGTGACACAAAGAGATTCCTGTCATTTCCTCAAAGTCAGTCTAGAGATTTTGTCTAGTGGCAGAAAGGCCAGAGAGACAGAGAGAGGAAGGCTAGATGGCCAGATTCTTCTGAGTGAACTCGGAGAGACTGAGAGGCAAAGGCGAAGCTCCCATGGGGACATCTGGGGACAAACTGTCCCCCAGCACCCTCAGAACCTGCATGCAAATGAGCCTTCTTCTCATTGGCTAACTACTTTCAGTTTTGCCTCATGGAGGGGGAGAAAACTGGAGAAAGGGCTGGGATGCAGCCAGCAGGGACAGTAGAGAAGAGATCATGCATGCCCTTCTGAAAATTGCACTGGTAAGTTTTAACATAAAAGAAAAGATGACTTTCTACTTTCAGTTAATGAATGCTCACCATATAAATTCAAAAGAATACATAAGCCCCGCCCCCTCTCTCTTTGGGAAGAACCTTTGAGTCATCCAGGGGTGACTTTGGACTGCACCTTAGCAATTAGAGGATGAATCTGCAGTGCTTGGAGTTCTTGTAGACACAAGTGTGAAATATTCAGAGGAAGAGATGGAAATTCAGACTTGCTTGTACTGTGGCTTATTTGGACATGGTTTGATATTATTCCAAATTGGCTATTATTTCTGGCAGTGCTTGGGAGAAATGCAAAGGAATGAGTGGAGGGTAATAAAACATTATTCACAGCAGTAATAAAACATTTTGAAAGCATTTTAAGTCATATGATACTTAAAATACTTTTTAAGTGTTATAAAAGTTGTTAAACATTTTGATAGCATTTTGAACATGTTGTCAATTTTTTTTTATCTCTGCTGTATGCCATGGCCCATTGCTGTGTTCAGATTTGTGAGTTGAGACATGTTCTATAATGTGATAGTGACTTTGCGATGTTCTGGTGCAAAAAATTGTTCTTTGGTTGTAGTGAGGGAGGGTGGCCTTTGGTCATGGTGTGGAGGGTGGCTGCTCATACGGTGTGGGGGGTAAAACTCAGATTTTTGCCCCGGGCTCCGTTTTTCCTAGCTATGGCTCTGCTGAGAGGAAGGATCAGTGCATACCAGAGACTAGAGGCCTAGGTGGTAGGAGACTAAAGGGAAACTTATTAATTGCGCGGGGAGCCTCCTACGCCAGTGTAAAAATCCCTTTGGAGATAAGGGTGGATTCTGGACCATGTGTGGAAGGTTTACCCTAAAGTCTATACTGAAAAGCCATTTCACTGAAACTGCTTGTAACTGTAACATCTAAGAAAGAAATCTGCCTAAGAAATCATTAACACTTTTGAAACCTCTCTGTTCCATCTGAGAAAAAAACAGCCTGTGAATAAAAATCCAGTTTTTTGTTTACGTTTCAAAAGCCTCTCTTTAAGTTCCAGTTATTTTACTTCAGTTTCTGGTGGCAGCTTTATAACTATAGTTTAGTGGCCCCTGACAGGATTTCTGATTAAAAGGTCTCTGTGTGAGTTGAGGGGAGTGCTTTAGGCCAACAAACAGCTATCCAAATATCCACCCTCAGCAACAGACTTCCCTCCCTTTTGGGGCCTCTGTCTTCCCTCAGGGAGTGGGTGCTGTTGCAGTATGCAACATCAGTTCTTCATTTGATAACATCTAGAGTCCCTGCAGAATCTACCTTCTGACTTTTAAAAAGTTTCTAGCAAAAAATAAAGCTATTTCCCATAAAAACAAAAATTCTAACTCTTTTGCTGAATTATACTAAATAGATAGATGTATTTAACAGACACAAACCACATCTGGTATATTCTAAATCATAATTCATGACACAGAGCCACTGAGAATGAACAATGTGAACAGTAGAAGGCAATATTAATAAGACCCACAGATATCTGTAGGCCAAAACAAAAATCCATGTACTGTGATTGCACAAAAGTAAAAATGATTTGCTATCTTGGCAAGTATTTGATAGCTACCTCCAGTGAACTTTAACAACATAAGATTCTCTTTTCGACATTGATCAGCCACATGCCTCTGTCAATTTCAGATCAGGACATGAAAGGGACGGTTATCTCCTATGATTTGTCTCCAGCACTTAGTACTCAGAGACATACCTGTGGGACTCCTTGGGAAGGTGGAAAAAATGACATCGTGAATTAACCAAAAGAAAAACAAAAATAAATCTCAAAACCTGATGAGTACTAAACATTCTCTAGAAGAGAGAATGTTGAGAGCAGCTGAGAGTCAGTTAAAGGGCAGAAAGGGGAGGACAGAAATCAGTCTTCTCGAGATCCTGAGAGCTTAGAGAATCACGGAATGGAAGAATTTTTACCTGTTTCTCCTCTGCAATGTCTTGCAGATTTTCATAGCCACTGATAGAGCTCTTCAATGTTTCTAAACCTTTTTACAGTTATCAATGTAGTTGCCATCATCGCCATATTTTATTCCGCATAAATTATCCTTCAGATTCACATGTATCACTTTGAGTTAGGTTTTAGAAGTGAAATTGCCTGCTGTGATAGTTAGTTGTTAGAGGCTATTGGTTAGCCATGCTACAGAATATTAGGAAATAAAATGAGATACCTAGTCACTAATTGGTTTTGTTCATTAGTGCAATCAGATTTTTTAAAAAGAATGAATAAGGACATTTTGTTTTTAGAATTGTCACATATTTCAGCAGCATTGTTAAGTTGTGTGTAAACACATAAACAAGTCAGACATGTATACAGAAAGGTTGAAAACATTGTGCCAAGGGTATCTTTTTTGTATCACAATACAGCTGGCAGTATGTCAATATTTTCTTTCAAATTTATTACTTGAATATCCTGTTCTTGTGTCTCTCAGTAGCCCCTCTCATTCAGATTGCTCATCAGGTCTGCATTTGCTTAGCCTCAGTTTTGCTGCAGCATTTGGTGTTTTCATACTGTTCTTTTCCATGACAACGTTTTTAAGAATAGTAGGGAGGGAAAGTTTAGCTCACAAATTAAATCATTGAGACTTTCTGTTGTCATTAAGGATACATTTTTGGTGCTGTAAGAATCCACCTTCTTCCATTCAAAATTACATGTAGGAAAAATTCAAAATGAAATAATTGTTTGCCTTCCCACAACAAATGTGGCTGTCACTAATAGCCAAGTTCATATGATTTAACAGGTTTCTTGAAGCAACCATTATTAAAAGTACTAAAGCAACTGAAATATTTCATATTTTCTGAAGCTGCCCTCACCTACTCAGAACAAATCAGATATAGACAGATATATTGTATTCTGATATTTTGTTTTAAATGTTTACAACCAGGATAACCGTCAGAGTTAAATAATGATAAAATATATATTTGAGCCAAGCATATCATTCCATCCATCTATTGCACAGGGACAGTGTTGCACTAATATTTGGCAATCAACATCTTCTCGCATGCTGAATGACATAAATCTGTATATATATATATCTATCATCACACAGAATCTATCTATCTATCTATCTATCTATCTATCTATCTATCTATCTATCTATCTATCTATCTATCTATCTATCTATCTATCTATCTATCTATCTATCAGAATTCTCCAAGTGTGCACATTAGTGGGAAGCTGCAATTGGCCCTGCCCTGCCAATGCACGACTCCCAACCAAACACATCCCATGCAATATTGCCACGTGACAATCTACAGGCTGAGCCCCCCCCCCCCCCAAATGTGGAACTTCACTCATGTCCTACGTGCAGGGGGGTTGGGAGAAGGCCCTGTGTATCCTTCCAGAGTACCAGCACCACATCTCTCCCTGCAGGGCCGGGGCCAGTGAATCTCACTCGGGCTCCAATAACTAGCCCTGTGCCGCCGCCCTTTCGAGCCTGGCCCAAGTGGGAGGGGGTAAGGAGGGGCAGCCTTGGACCCACCTCGAGCCCCTCACCATTGGCAGGCTGGGCTGTGCGGGGCCGTGGGGGAGAGGGACCTACCAGTCTGTATGAGGCTCGTCGATGACCAAGAGCAGCTTGGACTTTTTGGCTGCGGCCGAGGAAGAGGGCGACGCGTCCACCAAGCCGGCCGAGGCCGCCGTTTGCTTCACGGCGTTGGAGAGAGAGCTGAAGAAGCTGCTGCCCACCGACTGCTGAGGCTGCGGCTGGGGCTGAGGCTGCTGGGGTGGCGCCGCCGGCTGCTGCTGCCTGCGCTCCGAGGCCGCGGCCGGAGCCGCCGAGGAGGACGCGGAGGACGGCGGGGGCGGCGGGGGCTGCTGGGGCTCCGGCCGCTGCAGGTCGGTCATGTAGCCATTGGGCAGGTTGGCGATGAAGCTGCTGTCCGAGAGCCTGCGCCGCAGAAAGTTCATCATCTGGCCGCCACGGGAGGGATGAGGGCTGCCCGGGGATGAGGAACCAGCTAGAGGGGGACGGCTCGGCTTCTGTCCGGCGGGCGCTGTGCGCTCTGCACGCGCTGTCTCGGCGAGGATGGAAAGGGCTGCAGCGCCTGCCTGGGCTGCCCGAGCGCGCCGGAGCTGTCGGCAGCTGCTGTTGCCGCCGCCGCCGCCGCCGCTTCCCCACTTGCGCTGCTCGTCTGGTCTCGTCCCGCCCTCCCGTCTCTAGGTGGCAGCCGACCGAGCCTGCTGCTTGGCTATGAATATGCACGAGCCGAAAGGCGGCGCCGAGCAGCTTCTCACTTCGTTCCCGGGATTGTCGCGGGGGAAGGGGAGCCTCTGAGAGCGCGACGGCGCTGCTGGCTGTAGCGCTCTGAGGGAACCCCCTTCGCTCTTCCCGCCTCCGCTTCCTCCACTCGGGAGAAAGTCCCTCTTGAAAACAGCCCCGCCCGCTTGAGTCTGTTGTTACCTCGTAGGTGCCAGTTTCCTAGGGAGATCTCTCCTGGCAGGTCAAAACCACCCAAGCCAAAAACGATGTCCAAGTCCATCCAGCAACTGCCACCCACCTCTAGACGTTTTGGACCGACCCCTTACTTTCCACTTCAGATTTGGGGGGGGGGGGGGGGGGACTGTTGACGTCGGGATGCAAACTGACCAGTCCCATGTTTCTGTGCAAAGTTATCTTGATGGCTGATTCCAATGAGATGGTACAGTCCTGTCATGTCTTTTCAGACTGACTGAAAGTGCTTTTCTTCACGATCATGCATGGTGTGCCCATTTGTCAGGGAAAAGGCATCTGTGAGAAAGGCCTTGAGATGATTTTATCGAGACATTTTTTAGTTAGTAAAATTTTGGTAAACTTTTTATCTGCATTGGCTTCCAAGCTGTAGTGCTGGGCCTGGGGCTGGGGGGAATTTACATGATTTATATGCTGTAATTTCACTATTCTCCATCCCAAGTACACTCTTTCCCAAAATCTGGACTGCTGTATTCTTTTTTTTTCCTTTTGGAAGCATGGATAGGAAGATGTACATTTTCAAAGGTTCCATATACACATCACCAGTTCCTGCTATCAGACCACTGCAGCTGCCATTTTCTCCACAGCACCTCAAGAGGGCTTTCTGAGAACTTAACAAAACTAATAATTGCTATAGTGGCATAGCAAGTGCCCCTCTTAAAAAAAATCCTTGCAAAGTCTGCCTGAGGTACAATCAAAGAGAAAAAATGCAGAGAAAATGGCACCCATTATATTTATTTAAGATACTGTTAACGGTATCGAAAGCATTTTTACTTCACGTATGCCCTCCTTTTTTTCCCACTGGACACCCAAAAGGGCCAAGAACCATTCTTCTCTTCTCCACTCTATTCTCACAACAACCCTGTGAAGTAGATTGGGCTGAAAGGACTGGCCCAAGGTCACCCAGCAAGCTTCCATGGCAAAGGGAGATTTTGGAACTTGGTCATTTAGATCCAAGTCTGACTCTAACCACTATACCAAAATAACATTTTTTAAAAATACATGTGATTGACAGCAAGCAAAATGAAAAACATCCAAAAAACTAAATTTTCTGCTAACAGAAGGGAAGGATCAATGGCCACTAGTCCCCCCTGCCTTCCGTAGGTTCCCAATTTTCCCCTCAAGCTAATAATGGGGTCTCCTGTCCCTGAATAGCAACATTTCAGGGAGACAAGTGGCCTCCACGAAGAGGGGGAAATGTTCTGTTCCTCTGACAAAAGTGTAAGTGGAAATTTAGTCTGAATTCAACTCCCTGCAACAAAAAATACAATACATTTGTATCTGGTTGAGAGTCCAGCCAGGATCCTAGTAGATAATACATCGTGTTTATGGTTAAATTGGCATCTTTGTGCTAAAACTAATCTCTGGAAATTGAAATACATGATGTGGTAAATTTCCATATTCCACTATAAAAGTGTTATTAATATAAATATTGCCTCACAGTGTTAATATTTTATGAACATAGAAATCAGGTTTTAAAAGCCAAAGTTGAAAGCTTTGCTCATTATTACCCACAAATATTTATGCAATATAAATTATATATTTCAGTCTAATTTTCAATTACTAAACTGTGCTAATGGGCCTTAACAATGTTAAATAAAAATATTTAGTTGACAGACTGACTCTCTACAAGGCTATCATGGATTTCTGACTGATGTTCTTACAAGCCATTTTAGAAGCGTTCCTAGCTAAGAGCGCCAGGACCTTACTTTAAACTATATATGTCTCTGACAAGATCTGAGAAATTGTCAATGCTAAAGAATAATTCTGTGAGGGAACCTTTTTTAGCCAAGTATGAACAGGAAACAAGAGAAGAAACCCAGCTGTGGTTACCACCCAGTGTGACAGACCTAGCCATAACGATCAAGCACTTTGTCATAAAAGCCATGAGACAAGCTTCTAAAAATGGGATGTTTAAAATGAAAATTTGCTTGTTAATATTCATGGCACAATTTGTACTTACATTTTCAAAAGTTTTCCAAATTCAGCTTTTATTTTTTACAGCCCACACTATTGTGATTGCAAGTGTTGTAAATTCCATGGATCAAAAATATTTCCCAAGCCACATGCAGTCTACTGATTTTGATGTGAATGCTAAACAGTATTTTTTCTAAAACAGTGAAATTTGATTATGATGCAACAGTGGCCTAAAGCTGCTCTACATGTAATTAAAACTGCCATAGGGTGAATTATGAAGCAAGAGAGAATGTGGTAAATATTAATGAGAATGTATCCAGAGACAGCCAGGAAACCAGTCATGAATTACATATGGATGTATATACTTCCAAGATGATCACTAATCAGTTTCACTTCCCCAGTTAGATGTGTTGGTGCAAAACCATCACCTTAGCTGATTCTTGCAATCTTGACCATTGTGCAAAAATTTGTAACCAAACAGTCCTGCTGTGCTTCATATGTGGTGACATGACACAGAGCCCATCCAGACTGCTCAAAGAAAAGTGCTCTTATCCTCAGGCAACTTGATCATGCGTAGAACCCAGTAAAGTTATAAGGAAAATGTACACCAGAACATGTAGTTAAAAGGGCTATCTATATGTGTTCATATATAATTCTTTTGAGTACCATGGGTATCTCTTCTGCTGAAGTGATGTGCTGTTCTATGATCCAGCATAATTTGCTTTTCTGGATCCCCCAGGATTGAATAGCCTTTCTGGTAATGTATGATGGTTTCTGGCTATAGTTCTAATATTGTTCCACCCTGAGGTGTAGAATGCCTTTTTCTTTTCAAATAAATTCCCTAAAAATGGCACTGGAGAACTGAGGCAGGTACAAACAAATTAAAAGAGAATTTTATTGAACAAAGTTTGAATTATGAAGACAATCATCAGATGGAAATCAGGTAGGAGTAAGCAATGTACAGTCTTAGGTTTCTGTCACAGGCACAGGATTTTATCAAGGTTTCTAAATTTTTCCACTTCTTAGATGTTATATTTCCCATGAAGGTGCAATTTTGCCTTGAATTACTCTTAGATGTTACTGACTTATGGATTCAAAAAGACTCTGGGTTCTAACAGACTTGTACCCTTTCTCTCAGTACAAACAACGTCTCCTTTGCTAGATACCCACTCTACAAAAATCTTCTTCATGAGATAACTTGAGCAGATTTCCAGACATGAAATCATGACATCAATATACCATTATAATGATGGACAGGTGCAGCTATGCCTTATCTGAAATGGCATAAGAAAAATCAACTACCCACACACCCCTCCCCCCCCCAAAAGATCCATGTGAAGAAGCAACTGTGATTTGAGACATTGTTTATGTCAGTTCTGGTGTGATCCCAGTGGGCTTGAGGTGGGTACAAAGAGCATTCTGGCAGGAAACCCCAATCAAAAAGTATAGATAGTACATTTTAGATGCTGTGCAATGGAACTGTGCAACTTCTAAATGAAAGTATAGATACCAGAGAGAGTGGTCCCTCCACAGTTTGTGAGGGCTATAATGTCAGGCAAAAATATGTTTAATGGTCACAGGCAAATCTAAGGGGACCATAACAAACACAAAATAATACATAACATTGGCCATTCTGTTGTCCTGTATTTCAAGCACTGTGAGTTGGAGAGATCACCTACCACCTAGTAAAAATAGAAAGAAAACAATTCACCATGGATCTATTTTCTGTGCAACTACTAGATATGGTACCATAGTTAAAGACATTATTTGAACCTCCATAGTGGCACAGTGTGTGTGATGTAACTGATTTATGTTTGCTTTAAAAGTCTATATACAGCATGTTTCAATTTTTTCAATAGATCACTGAAGAATATATAACATTCTGCCTCAACTTTCCCCCCAGCAATAGTGACCAAAGCAACTCTGTCTGCACAGAGGTTCTAGCCTCAGGATAAAACCAATGTTGTTGCTAGCTCACACTAAAGCCAGGGTTCTTTTCTTTCTTGCTCAAGTCATAACTAATTTATGGCAACCCAGGAGGTGTTTCAAGGCAAGATATATTCAGATGTGGTTTGTCATTGCCTGCCTCTGCGTAGCAGCCCTGGTATTAATTGGTGGTCTCCCATTCAAATACTGACCAGAGTCAACCATGCTTCGCTTCTGAGATCTGATGAGAACAGGCTATTGTGAGCTATCCTGGTCAGGGTGAGTTCTCTGTACAGGCACAATAACAATATTAGGATCATTTTGTGCCATTTCCTTTGTGAAGGCAAAATATAGTCTCATTATTGTTAATGAGGCCATCACGAATGAGTCATCCAGTACTGCATTTTCAAGATATAGATAACTATACATTGTAAGGGAGAAGTAGAAAAGAAATAATGACTTCTTTCTCTATTGTTAAATACTTGTTCGCCAAAAGAAAAAAAGTTCTCTGCCCTCAAAAAGCACTGATTGGAAAATATATTGTGGTTAATAACATTTATTCTTCCAGTTGAATACATTATGTTGTTTTTTCATGGCTACTTGTTCCAGAAAGTAATTTTCATTTTTAGTTTAACTGCATTGACTCATGTTAAACCAACTGAATAAACTTAACTCCTGTGCAGGAATGCTCAAAATGGCAAGTTCCTAAACATAGTGTTTAATGAGAATATATTAGTCATTGCCTTCTGAATTGCATCTCCTTTGGCAGACATTCTTGCTCTGTTTTTGTAACTCTGTATACTAATTCTGAATTCAGTTCCTGTATAAACATGAAATTAGAAGAGAAGAGTTGGGTTTTTATACCCCACTTTTCTCTACCAAAAGGAGTCTCATAGTGGCTTACAATCACCTCTCTCCCTCACCCATCCCCCACCCCCCACACCAGGTATTTTGTGAGGTAGGTGGATCTGTGAGAGTTCTGAGAGAACTGTTATTCACCCAAGGTCACCTAGCAGGCCGCATGTGGTATGGACAATCTAATCTGGTTCTCCAGATTAGAATCTGCCACTCTTAACCACTACACCTTCCTGGTTTGCTATTAAAGCGCTTATTCCTTTGTATACCAAAGCTCAGCTGACAACTCAGCTCAAAGTAGATTTAAATACTTCCAGTAATATTTTCACAAAAACCACAGGAAAACACCTCACCTCAGCATTACGGCCAATGAGAAAATACATGAGTTCAGAAAGCTGACAGTTGTGCTGAAGACCAGTCACTTTTTAGCTGTTTGATTCCTGTGTGCAAGTATTAACCAGAACATCCCGACCTCTTTTGAGACTACAATTTCCTCTCCCTAATGCCAATGTGTTTGTGGCTTAGAAGAAAGAACAAATGTTCGTTGCTATACCAAAGAACTGAGTCTCATCCATGTATTAATTATCCCATTCAAGAAAAAGTGGTCAGCAACATGGAGGTTCAGCCAGTGCTCAGTTAAGTAGTTTTGAGGTTTAGAAACCTGAAATCCAGCAGTTTCAGTGAGTCATCTCTACATGCTGACTTATAAAATGATTCATTCTTTACTTTCCATTGCACAGCACCAAACTGTTACCGGTGCAGCTTGAAGGTACACATGCACAATGATTAACTTCTAAATGAAAGTCAAGAAGGGTAGTGTTACCCAGTCCATCACAGTAACCATATTCTCTTTTCAATACTAGGCAAGGATCTGTTATAGCCAGATCTTTGTAATTGGATGAGAGGCAACTAAGGAAAACTCTGCAGAGAAAGGCAATGGTAAACCACCCCAGCTTTTCATTTGTCTTGAAAGCTTCTTGATGGGGTAACCATAAGTCATTTGTGTCCTAATGGCACTTATGTACGGACAGGCTAAACAAAGCTGACTAAGGTAGGCTCCTCTCCTGGGAATGCCCCTGGAGTGCTCCCAGCCATGCCAACATAATGTCCTGTGCTGATGGGGCTGGGACATGAAGGCTGCTTCCAGGGTTAGGCATCACAGAGTTCAACAGCTCCCAGGCACCCTTTTATCTGCTGCACTGCCAGAAATTTGCCTCTTGCACCAGAGGAGTAAGCACCCACATTGGTGTATGGGTGTGCCAGCTCCAGTGGTGAGCTCCACCCCCCTGGATTGGGATCTAAGGCTCATAACCTCCAAACAGAACACAGATTTATCTTACAGCACTCTGCCGCACCTCTTTCCATCCCTTTACACTTGTCCCCAACTGTCTCTACCTTCTCTCTCTACATTCCAGCCAATTCTTCCTCTTAGGGTACAGTTACCATCCAGTCATAACACACTTACCACATATCCAACCCCCTCTTTCATACTCACCAGTCAAAATTTTAAACCACAGCAATAACCATATAAAATGCCATATTAAAACCTAGAAACAAAAAACACACAAAATGTTTACATAGTGAAAACATCTCACAGCCTAATTAAATACATTAATGTAATTTTTCAACAGTTTACCAGGGAAGTATCATCAAGTCGCAGCTGACATAGTAATCCCATCAAGGGGCTTTCAAAGCTGGTGAGAAGCAAAGGTGGGATGATGACAATAGGTTTCCTTAAAATATTTCTACACTAAAGTGAGTCTTTTTAAATTATCTTTACATCCTCTTTATATAGGGGGCCCTACCTAAAACATTATATGCCTATTTCCAATAAGGTTTTTTTAAAAAAATAATTAATTCTGATCTAGTTCACAGATCAGGAGATTTCTATGCAACTGGAACAAAGAAAAAATTACTGGATCAAACAAACATCAAACATTCTGGATTCCTAGCAGCCGCTGAAACTCTTAGGTAGTGTAAGAAATTTCTAATAATTTGTCGAATGTGTACTGTTATCTTGGCAATTACTGTTGAAGTAGACTAACATTTGTCTATTTTATAATATCACCATAGTGAGACCTAAAGTGCGATGCACACAGAGAAAGCAAAATAAATTCTACTTTAATGACAGAGGGGGTGCTGTCCATGGTGCTACATAATACAAAAAAGATTTGCCATTTAACTGACTCCCAAAGCTGAGTACTGAGGATGTTCTACTGAGCAGGATAAAAACAGTGGGAGATCACATCCGTAGCCAGGTTATTCTCCTCTTAAAATTGAGCAAATAAATTTGCTTAATCTTAAGGTGCACTAAGGCTGCCAACAGCACTGGTATACTTTAATTCATACCTGTGAACTGCAACATTTTTACTTTGTCATAAACCTTTGTCCAAAGAATAGACTAAAACTCTGAGCCTTTAAATAGCTATGAACCAAACCTTGTATTGATTTGACTTCTGTGAACCTGAGATCAGTTTCTGGGGGGCATTTAAAGAAAAAAAATCGATGTAGTATTTCCACTTCTTTGTTTTTCTCTTTTTTCTTTTAAAAGCAAAACCTTTTAATAAAAAGAGACTATAATTCTTCTCCTTAGCAGGGGTTTCCTCCACCTGCTTCTAGTAGCATGGAATAGGTGGGCAACATATGGAAAATTATTCTAACAGCAAAAAAGTAGAATCCATAGGATTATTCTATTATTCTAATAGCCTAAAATAGAATCCATAGGATGTGATCTTAACTTGTTAGTCCATAAAGCTGTAACCTTGTCAGTTTTTCAAAGCAATGAAACTGTTCCCAGCAGGGAGTCATGAAGAAAACCTAATACATGAATATCTGTCATACCGTCTGGCTTACCAGAATTTTGGCTTTAACAAGGATAACATCAACTTAATAAATAAACACTGATCTGAATATTGTAGAGATGACAAACCTAATTCCAAGAATAATTTTACATTGAAAAGCATATCAACTTTAGATCAATAAAACTAAAGTCAAATACATTGCTTGTAATTTACAGTAGCAGCAATCCATGCATTGATTATTCAAATGTAAATTGTCAGTGAATCAGTTCTTAGGTGCTTAAATCTTGTTGGATTTGCATATTTGAGTGCAGGTATAAGACATTACCCATCTATAAAAAGGCAAATGTAGTCCCCTGGGCAAGCCTGGGTCATTACTGATCTGTGGGGTGACATCCCTGGGTCATTACTGATCTGTGGGGTGACATCCCTGGGTCATTACTGATCTGTGGGGTGATGTCACATCACAGTGTTTACTATGCTGCATTAAGACTTCTAATTTTATATCTGTTGGCTTTTGCTTTTGTTTCTCATCTGTCCTTAGTGGCATATTATAAATCTGAAGCAAACACATAGGAAAATGGATTCTGAGTTAGAATTAGGGAATATGAAACTGCATATTTGATACTGCAAAGATGGGTCTCAGAGTAATTTCTGAAAATATACTCATGATAGGAAATATTATAACATGGAAACCTGACTTGTTTTTCTCTGCAGTCATCCAGAATCCTCTCATCACTCTCTGTCATGCCCCCACAGAGCCTTTGTTTATTTCCCCTTTAGTTTCCCCACAGTTAGTATGGGTTTAGCTATGTTTTGTACAGTATTCAGTGGGAGGGAACCGAATTTAGTTCTGTCCCTTTAAGAAGCCCTAGGGCTGGTGTTCTACGGCAGTTATTACCCAGCAACCTGTCTGATTTGGCAGTTAGGGGCCAACGGAAGCTGGGTGACAGCAGCAGTTGGGGGCCAACGGAAGCTGGGTGACAGCAACAAGTTAGACAGTCCAAGATGTTTTAGACTCTCAGTATTTATTTATTTATTTATTTATTTATTTATTTATTTATTTATTTTTTCGATTTATTATACCGCCCCATCCCCGTAGGGCTTTGATTTAACAGTCAAAGATGTTATAGATTCACAGTATTTAAGTTAAACAGTTATAGATGTTATAGTCTCACAGTATTTACAGAAACTTTCAGAAACTTGCAGAAACTTTCTAGAGCCTGGAATTTACAATAAATTCCAGACTCTAGAAAGTTTCTGCAACAAAGTAACCTTTATTTAGTTAGACCCGGGAGGAGTCAGGGTCTGTCAACAT
Organism: Sphaerodactylus townsendi; assembly: GCF_021028975.2. Taxonomy (NCBI): domain Eukaryota; kingdom Metazoa; phylum Chordata; class Lepidosauria; order Squamata; family Sphaerodactylidae; genus Sphaerodactylus; species Sphaerodactylus townsendi. The sequence goes on from NC_059427.1 coordinate 60,928,095, forward strand.
TGTTACAATTAAAGCTTTAAGTATTGAACTGTTAACTGAGTCAGTGAGTCTTACATTCTGCTTTGGCCGGGCGCAGGCACCTAAATAACCACCTGGGGAGCAGAACACTCTCCATGGTAGTGTATTGATACTATTTGTACACTTGTATGTTTTGAAATGTAGTTTTATGTGAAAGTTGTTAAATCATAAGAATGACTTCTTATAAATATACTCCTGCAGGTGGGTAATTTGTATAATCAGTGTTTGATATCTGAAGGGCCAGGACCAGCATCAGAAGTCAGCATCCTCAGGCAACTGCTGAGGATCCAAAGCTCTAGGAGGGCTTGCCATTAAGATCCTGGCTAACTACTACTACCGCTCTCACACTGCTGGAGGAGCTACCATGGACAATGGTAAAGATAATGTGCCTTGGAGCATTGGGTCCCATTTAGGTCTTGCCTCGTACCCAGCATCACGTCGCACCACCACGATCAGCAGCAGCAGCTCATCCACTGGCCCACAGTGCAGATGTTGCTGCTTCTTAACATAGGCCCTTTCCGCACGGGCCTTTTACAGTGCCCTGGGGACGGCAAAAATGCCGTCCTGAGGGAGCTGTTCGCAAAAACGCTGTCCCGCGGGAGCTGCTCACTCCTCCCCAGCGGTGCGAAGCTGCCATTTTCCCACCTCACTCCCCGAGCGAGGTTTTTGGAAAACAACGGTTTCCAGCCGCTGCCGTGCGAAGGGCAGCAGCTGGAAGGCGCCATCCCTCCCCCCTTGCCCAATCGACTTGCCGTCCCTGCGACCATCCTGCGTGTCGCCAAGGCCTGGGGACATGCCCCCCACCCTGCGACTCTGGAGCAGTCACGCAGGGCAGGGGGGCATGTCCCCTGGCCTCGGTGATGCACCGGACGGTCACAGGGATGGCAAGTCGATCGGGCGATGGCACAGCGTGGCGCCGTCTTCCCCGTTGTTACCAGGACCATTCATGCAAATGGTCCCGGGGAGGTTGGGTCGGTGTCATGTACGCTGACCCGACCCCCAGCGTGGCCGTGCGTAAGCGGCCAAAGTTGTTGCTGCCAGCCTGAATAGTAGTTGCTTCTGCTTATTGTTTATGGCTAGGTGGTTGTCAGTGGACCAATTATAAAAGCAGGGATAGCATTCAAGGGATGTATTTGTGAGACACAGAAGAAGAAGGGAATATACTTAATCAGTTAGCAACCGAAAACATTTGATCTCCTTGCCACATTTAGAGCCTGTTCTATTGAAAGCTTCTAAAAACATCTAGAGACAAAACACTAAAATACATTCTCTTTTGTAATATGGACTTTTTTATTTCTAGAGCTCTTCACTGAGGACAAAACACACAAAATTAGTTCTGGAGGTATGCTTACACACACACACATTAATACCTGTCCATTCCATTGCAATGTTATTGATTAGATTAAAGATGAAACCCAGCTCTGAAAATTCAATTACTGTATTATGTTGTTTTTATTAAATTTGTTTACAATATTTTAAGTCCATATGCAATTCCTTTGTTCACTGCAAAATTAGAATAATATGCATATAAACTGATAAAAGATTTGCAGCCTAATCCAGATGGGGCTGGCAGATGGGCAAAGGAAGAAGCAGAGGGCTATGCTGACATGTTTCACCTCTATATTGGTGTAAGGGACACCCCCACTGGCAGAGAAAGCAAAGGCACCAGCAGCCAGGGGCCTCACAGCTCCGCAGTGGTGAAACCCAGAAGTGGGTGCCACCACAGAGTAACACAGGCATCCAATTGGACGCCAATAAAGAGGGGATTGGCTAGGGCTTGACCAGGGATGGAACTGACTTTTGTTGGCTTCTGCCCAGCCTTTAGGCCTAGGAATGCCACGGCCAGGGCTTAGGATTTAGGGCATCTGAAAGGGTGACATAACTCTATTAAGCCCTACGGAGGGCTGCCAGGTGACTGCAGTGGGGTTTTTTTCCTTGTAACCACCTCCCTATATGGCCTGGATTTGGCTGTCAGTACTTTCTTTATGACTGCACTGTCAAATAGCTGAAAAGATTATGCAGTGATCTATTTTCTCATTTCTGTGCAATAAGGAAGCATGATATAAATTTACCCTGATCCATCAAAAATGATGAAGCTCAAGAGAAAGATCTTTTGGAGCTTTTCTAATAAAAACTACAAATTTCAGTGTAAAAAATGCACCAAACAGGATCAGTCACACTGGATTTAAATTCAGCCATGCTTGTTCTCTATGTAATTTGTTCCAAAAAGTATTGGCTTCATAATAATCATAATCATTTGACAACAAAATTAGGTGAGCTCACATTGCAATCAATAATTGTTTTAATGTGTACAACATAATCTTGGATGTTATATACTGTGACATTCATATTAGACACAATACAGTTGCAAGTAAAAAAAATAAGAATTTGAAAGGACACCAGTAGCTGAACCATAATATTGAATTGCTTGTTAATAACCAAGGTTTTGTTTCACTGCAAAAAGATTACATGCACTGTTCCAGAAAATCTTGAACAGAAATGTCAAAAGAATGGTTCCATCCAGTGGTGGGATTCAAATAATTTAACAACTGGTTCTGGTGTTGGGAATCAAATAATTTAACAACTTGTTGTTTACAAGCACCATTTTAACAACCAGTTCTGCCGAAATGGTGCAAACCTGCTGAATTCCATGACTGGTTCCATCCTAAACTACTTCACTAAAAATTCTATTCGGGCCTATTTAATGGGGCCTACTCCCAGGAAAATGTACTTCTGATGGGACTGTAAAAATCTGAGAACAAATGCAAACAATTTCATTTAAGCCAGCGATACTGGAACCTGACTTTTCCCTGCATAAGAGCACCCAGTGCCTACACCAGGGATGGTACTCTGTCCACAGGATGCAGAATTTAAAGACATTGTGTGTGAGGGGTGGTGGTGGAAATCCTGCGAACAGATAAAGGTAATTTCCATTTTTAAAAAATGCTGAACCACACTATACCAGGAAGCATAACTGGGGGAAATATTCCTTTTATTCAAGGTATGTATCAACTAGTTTAAGACTTATTCCTTTTTTTAACCTACATTTAAGGAACCTACATTTAAGGATCTTCCCCAAGATACTTGGCTTTCAGAAATAAGGAGGGAAGTGACTGAAGAGAAAGCCTTCTCAGTGATGATACCTCATGGAATACCTTTCCCAGACAAATTTATGTGGCAACTATATTAATGTTATTTCAGTATGAGGTTTTATTTTTTTTTATTCTCCAAGGATTTCAGTCAGTTGATTTGTGTTTGTGCTGCTTTCGTGGTCATTGTTGTATCTTTGACTTAACACATGCTGTTTTCTTTCCCTCTGTTGTTTGAGATTTTAGTTGTTATTTGACTGCAATATGGATTTTTGTGTCAATGTATTAGTATTATACACTACTGTCATTCTGGGGTATCTCCCCCCTCTCCTATACCAAAGTCAGGAATGTTCCCTAATTCTTCTGATATTCTCTTCTTCTGATCTTCTCATTGGTCAGCGTTACTATATATAACCTTCTGGTGGGGGTATTCAACTGCCCCACATGTACTTCAATAAAGGAAATGTATAAATAAACAAGCTTAAGAAATTCAGGTGATGCTTACCTCTACCCCACTTCTCTGTGCTGTGTTTGGTTTCAGAAATTATCCTCAGGGGACTAGGTTAAGGGAACGGAGAAGGATTCTTGTATTTTAACGTATGAATAGATTTCCTATCATTTTAGGGCTGCTAGTTTGCACAGCCCATTAAATCTGAGTTTTAAAGCAGCTATATTTGCCCAATAGTATATATATTTCTCTAATATGAAGACTCTCAAGTTGTAGTGACACTCCATTTCCTCCTTGTAATTATTACTAGTTGCTGCTTACTTCTGCAAGACATGACAGACTGCACAGTCAAATAGGGGGTTTGAGATGCCAATCAGTGAATGGAACAAGGTACTGTCAAAACAGAATGGGGAAAACACTTCCTAGAAATGAGAAAGCATTCTTATTGAGTAAGCTTACCTGTCTGATTGGTGGAGCAATCAGCTGATTACAGCATCCCAGGGATGCTAAAAACTGCGTCCCTGGGGAGGAGTTCGCATGGGTGGTGAGGTTTTTCAGAGCGAGGTTTTCTGGAAGTGCCATCTTCCACCCGCTGCCATGCGAACAGCAGCGGGTGGAAGCCGCCATTTACCCCAAATGGCTCCTTACCATCTGCTGTCTTCCAGTGCTCTGTGGAGGCAACAGGACACACCTCCTGGCCTCCGTCACTGCAACTGTCGCTCTGGCTATGGGGGCGTGTCCCCTGGCCTCCACAGAGCTCCGGAGGACTGCAGAAGGTGAGGAGTTGTTTGGGGATGGCGCAGCCTGTCCGAAGGCTGTGCTGTCAGTGCTGCTTCCAGTGGGACCGTCCATGCAAACGGTCCTGGAGGGGGGGTGCGTCGCCATGAACTATGCCGATGCACCCCCGCTAAGCACCCGTGCGGAAAGGGCCTCAGACAGGGAGCAGGTATCTCTGAGATAAAAAGTTTTGGGATTTTTTGGATGTGAATTAACATCAAGTCCCTTAACATCTATTCTGAGGGGATTTCAGTCAAGGAGTAGATCTGACTTGAAATATACTGACTGTAAGTGTGTGCTGAAAGCAGAAAATACTCATACAGTTTTATGTAGTAGTTAAGGTTAAAGGTGGAATAGTAGTGAGGTTTTTTACAGGTGACCAAAAATAAAAGGGAAGGAAATATATCTTCTGGGTATAGAAGAAGCATTCCTAAGACAGTTGGGCTGTTTCCGCACAGCCAGAGGCAGCGGCTTTCCACTGGCACAAGTGAAGCTGGTGGAGCATTGGAACTGTTCACATGGTCCCATGTGGGCAGTCCTGATGCTGCCGCTGCCTGTAGGGGTGGCTCTGCACTAAGCCGCCCAGGGTGTCTGTGAGGGACTTACCTTGCCTTCCTCTGCAGCTCCAGGCAGCTGGAAAGACATGCCCAAACTGCCCTCCGACCCTCAGGGGTCACAGGGCAGTGTGGGTGTGTCTTTCCAGCCGCCTGGAGCTGCAGAGGAAGGGAAGATAAGTCTCTCGCAGATACTAAAGGGACCAAAAGCAGCGGCCTCATGCCAGTGCGGTTTGCACTGCGCCGGCAGAAAGACGCCACTTTTTAAAAACCTTGCTCAGGGAGCGAGGTTTAAAAGTAGTGTCTTTGCGCCGCTTAGGCGGGCTCAGCAGCGCGCAGCTGTGTTAACAGCGCCCCAAGGACGGTGTTTTAACTATCCCTAGGGCTCTGTTTTCCACCCGTGTGGAAACAGCCTCTGAATGGGAATTATGCACACTGGTGGATTCCTAGTCTGCTGTGCCTGTGCCCAAACTGATGTTTGTATATAGTTAATTCCTATCTGATTTCCATCCACTGAAATATCTCCTGATCCCATCCAGTTTGTTCAATAAATTTTACTTTTGTTCACTGAACTTGCCTCAGTTCTGTAGTGTCTTGATACAGGGGTTTGCCATAGGGGAGGAAAGGCTCCCTTCACCTTTCTGGAGTTTCTAAGGCTAAGCAGACAAGTATAAAACACCTCATATGCTACAGATGAGTCTTTGGCCCTTTCCGCACGGGCCAAAAAACGCCGCCCCTTGGAGACTGTTCGCACAGGATATGCTGCTGCTTTGCAGCAGCGCCGTCCTGGCTTTCCCTGGGTGGTGTGAAGCTGCCCCTGAAAACCTCACTCAATGAGCGAGGTTTTCAAAAAACAGTGTGTTCCCGCTGGCACGGTTCGAACCGCCCTGCCGAGAAGACGCTGTTTTCCCCATTGACTCCACTCACCATCTTGTGAAGTGTCCCTCTGTAGGGCTACAGAGACCTGTCCATGCTGCCCTCTGACCTCTGGAGGTCACAGGGCATCATGGGCAGGTCCCTGCAGTCCACCAGAGCAACGCTGGATGGGACGGTGAGTGGAGGGGGTGACCGGAGCTGCCTCTCCGGCTGAGGGGGAAGTGCCGGCTGCTCGCATGCTAGCGTGTGAATGGCCCTCGAGCCTCCGCTGGCATAAATTATGCTGGTGGAGGCTCAGTTCCGTGCGTGTGCAGAAAGGGCCATAGAAATGGTTGGGAGACCTGCCCAGCATAATTAGGAGACTGCCTGAGTCTGCCACAACTAGAAGGGTGAAGGTTCAGCAACAGCATCTTGATTGAGAAACCTGGGGCTGTTTCTGCACAGCCAAGGGAGAGAGCCTGCATCGGTATTAATCATGCCGATGCAAGCTCTGGGGCCATTCACACAAACGGTCCCATGGGGTGTGCAGCTGTTGGAGCAAGCTCTGCACAGCGGTGTATTCCCCTCCCCGGCCCCAAATGCCTCCTTACCTTCTGCTGGCAGCCATCGCTCTGTAGTCGCTCTGAGGAGGGAAGGGAACATGCCCCCATGGCCAGAGCGATGGCTGAAGCACTGGAGGCCAGGGGGCATGTCCCCTTCCCTCCTCAGAGCAACGACAGAGTGATGGCTGCCAGCAGAAGGTGGAGTTTGGGGGAGGGGAGGGGAAAACGCCGGCTTCCACCCGCTATCATTCGCATGGCAGCGGATGTAAGCCGGCATTTGCAGGAAAACTTGCTCCCCAAGCGAGTTTCAAAAACACCGTTTTGGCAGGCACAGAGCGCTGCGGCATCGATTTGGCAGCGGCGCTTGTGCAAAGGATCCCTGCCAAAATGGTGTTTTACCGGGCTGAAGCTGTTGCTTTCAGCCCGTGCAGAAACTGCCATAGACTGCAACAGAACTGTGTGAGGGTGGAGATGAGGAGGAGAATGGGGGAAAAAGCCCTCTCCCTACACAAAACAACAACAAAAACCTTTGAGTTTTTTAAAGTATTCAACAGGAATGCTTGTAAAAACAAAGGGGTTTGGGGGGAACTTGTAGAATGATTGTTTGCACCTGACTAATCAGTATCAATCTATTTCTTGCCCCAAATTGTCTTGACTTTGCGATTCATTACACAGACTTGGATGGATCACATGTTTCATGAATAGAATTATGATGATTTCTGGATTTTTTTCCACATATTTTTTAATTTAAATTTTGACACTTTATTTCCTTTCCACAATATTGCTCAAAATGCAGAGTGTTCTTTTGGAATCACCATGTCACCATTCTGCATAACTATTTGGATTAACTAAAGCATATGGGGTTTAGCAATAATCTTTTCCTGGTGGGAGAATAGAGTAATCAGTCTATCTAGTTCCATTGAGCACAGAAAAGGACACATGCAGAAGATCATTAGTTGAAAAATTGAATAGCTAAACAGAATTGGACATGATTAACTTCAAGGATACTTTGTTATATCATTGTAAGGAAAAATGAAGGTTTAAAATGGCATAATGATGAACTGATTAACAGATGGCCATAAGTATATCTGTATTCATGAAAACAGATTGTCTCGGTCATTACCCATGGTACACTTGTTTCAATGAATATTGTAAGATATTAACTACAGATTTTATTAACCCTTGCACTTCATTGGTGGCACGTAGGCATATGATAGATATTTCTGCAATACAGGGAGCTCCCAGGTTGCAGAAAACTCTTAAGAAGGGAGAACACAAAGCATAAAAGTGCCAAGTTCTTGTGAGACTATCATGAGAGATATCAACATGCATTTGGGATTGCCTGGATAACCTAAAATGGCAACTAAGTTTTCACAAGGATTTGTTATGAGATTTTGATCATCATTTAACTAAGTGATGTAAGACGGAGAGGAGAAATGGGTAGGCAAGACGAACAGGAAGTCGGGGAGGGGGAAGAGTGTGCAGATAAGGGTGGAGGAAAGGAGGACAAATGCAGCTAAAGGAAGGAAGATGGAATACGAGGGAAGAAAATTCTCCTCTACTATGAATCTTTCTTTGTGTCCACATGTAGTGCTATAAACAAAAAGAATACTTATTCAAAGGAGCATTCAAAGGACCATCAATATTCCACCCCAGTATCTTGTGTTCAGGATGCTTAAACTCTATCTGATAATTAAATTCAATAAGGCAAAAGATGCTCCTATTCTGGATATAAATTCTTTCTCAACTGGGAATCAGTAGGGTCTTGTGTTGCCAAGATTAGAGAAGAAATGAAGAAATAAAACATACACACACAACCTTTGAGGCAGGAAGGGTTGTCAAAATGCTAGCAAATCCTGTTGGGTACTTCCTTGGGGAAGTGTGAGTTTGCTTGCATACTTTAGAGATCATTAAGTTCAAAAATTCTTAATTCAAAATCCATGTTGAAAGTGATGTTGGCTTTTATTTTGGAATACAGGGGTCTAAAATTTTGGTGTTTTTGGTGTTTATTGGGCGACTTCGAAGAGCTGAGTTTCCTGAGCTTTTCTATCCCCTGCAAATTTTACTGAAAAGGCCTGCAGGGTTCCATCTTATCCTGAGTGTCTGTTCTCATTAGTATTCATTGACAAACAATGAATCATTGTCTTTTAAAAGCACACTTCTAGCCATATGATCAGTGTGATGCAGGAGCAGCAAACACATATAAGGTAACTTTTTCTTTTCCATCATTAGAAAAGTCACAGATTGTTAGTTAACTTTATTTGTTGTGATCATAAATTGCTTGTTGACAGTTAACAGACGAGATTTGATTCTAAGGATAAAAGTAGACACAACAGCATTCTTATGACCACCACTAGGATGTCATCTTCCCCACTTGTCTTATCGAGTGCTGAAACTATGACCCCCTCCCCCCCACCCATTCACACACATCTGCTTTGGCATTTGAAAAGCTGCAGGGAAGAACAAGAGCAGGTACAATCAGGATCAGGCCCTTTTGCTATTTTTAAACTACTTTAAAATGGTGGTCTATGAGCCTTCAACAAAGATGCCATCATGTCTGGTGTGGTCCCAAGTTACAACAACTGAGATGTGTACTTTGGTGAGAATCTATCTGAAGAACAGGGGAAACAGGGAAAAATAGCCCACGAAAAGGACATCAGCCCCACAAAGGAGGAAGGGACAGACTGCCTTCCTGCCTGGCCATGCCCACACAAGGGAGGGAAGGAGCAGCAGCTTGGCTGTCTGCCTGCCTGCCTCCTGCGCCACATGCTGCTCTTCTATCACTTGGCAGCGCAGCCCAGGTAGGGAAGAGGCCATCAGCCCACCAAAAATGTCCTAGTGGCTGTAATGGCTGAAGAATCAGATTTTAAGCCGAAAAAACTTCCTTGAGAGATTTCTTAGTTGCTCAAGAGATTATGGTACCCACTTACTATGGGGATTACTCTTGGAGATGGTTCAGAAGCATAAAGTTCTGCCTAAGTTGCAATTGCTACTGACTTGCATTTGAGGTCTGTTCAAGAATTATTAGCTTAAAGTAGTCATATTATAGGGAATGCATTTTGCTTTGTAAAGCTCCCATTCAGTGACAAAGGTATAGATTTTTAATAGGGTGAGTTCGGGGGTGGGGGCATGCCCCCACCCGCCCCTGGTAGCTCTCCAAGGCCAGGGACAACAGACTACCCTGCCATGCCCCCATGCCCTGCCCCCCCCACCGGCTGGGTTCCCAGTCGGCAGCCAGCAGTCCTTCTGCCCTCACCTCCGGGAAGAGGCATAGCTAGGAAAAATGGAGCCTGGTGCAAAATCTGAGTTTTGCGCCCCCCACCCCATAGGCAGCTGCTGTGATGCTGGAATCCACCCCCAAACACCATCACTTTCAATGGTGTTTAAACTAGGGAGCCCAGATTCTCCTTGTAAATCCACCTTAAAGGGAGAATCTGGGGTCCCCAGTTAAAACAATATTGAAAGTGATGCTGTTTGGGGGTGGATCATCCCCCACCTTTAAACAGCATCACTTTAAATGTTTAAACTGGGGACCTCAGATTCGCCCTTTAAATCCATGCCGAATGGGGTGGATTTAAAAGGAGAATCTGAGGAAATTTGGAAGGTGCCTGCAGTCACGGATGCAATTGTTAAGCTAGCAGCACCAAACATTCAGGGTATCTTTAGGAGACTCTCCTGATGATGTCACCCAGGTTTGGTGAAGTTTGGTACAGGGGGTCTAAAGTTATGGACCCTCAAAGGTGTAGCCCCCATCTTCTATTAGCTCCCATTGGAAACAACGGGGACCGGGCACCCCCTTTGGGAGTCCACAACTTTGAACCCCCTAAACCAAATTTCACCTAACCTGGGTGGTATCATCTCCCAAAAAAATCCCTGAAATATTGGTTGTGCTAGTCTAAAAATTGCACCCCCGGCAGGCCAAAAACTGAAAAAACACTACAAATACAAAAAAACACAAACGGGGCGGAGCTTTAGAAATGTAATGGGGGGTTAAACCCAGGAAACCCTCCCCCCACTTACCTACATCCTTGCTCCCTGTGATGGATTAGGCCAGGGGTCTTCAAACCATGGCCCTCCAGATGTTTATGGACTACAATTCCCATCAGCCCCTGCCAGCATGGCCAAGTGGCAGGGCTGATGGGAATTTTAGTTCATGAACATCTGGGGGGCCATAGTTTGAAAACCCCTGGATTAGGCTCTTACGGGGTTAATTTGCAAAGGTGCAGTTAGCCAGAGCAAAACCCCACAGTACCAAGAAAGAGCGCAACCTGATTGGCTAGGCTGCAATGCTGTAGCTGGTAGCCACAGATAGGGTGCGCTGTCTCTATAAAAGCAGGAAGAAACCTGTCAGTGTGGCTGGTTGAGGAATTGAGTCTGAGTGGAGAGACATGCAGATTCAGGAGTCAGACACAGATCGTTTCAGCTCACAGTTCCTTCAGTCTGGAGATTGTGTCTAGTGGCAGTGAGGCCAGTGAGAGACAAGGAGAGGAAGGCTAGGTGGTCAGATTCCTCTAAACTCAGACTGTCAGGGAGGAACAGTGTTTGTTATAGGCTAGAAAGTCTGGATCTTTGGAATAGGGAAACTTCACGAGGGGCCTTCCTAAAGTCAGTGACCATTCCCTTTTGGTGATAAAGGGTGGGAGAACTTGGAGTGTGCTTGACTGTGGGTGGAAAGTTTTCCCTCAAGAGGCACCTGTGGTTGAATAAAAAAGAAACATCTACCTGTGAAACCTAAAATTCTTTTGAAACCTCTCTGTTCCATCTGAGAAGCTAAACCAGTTTGTAAATAAAATTTAGTTTTGTTTTAAACTTTAACAAATGCTGATGTGTGACTGATTCACAGAAAGGAGTAGTGCCTGCACGATTGAAAATCCATCTCCCATAAACAGAGTTTCCCTCCATTTTTCCTGAAGGCTCTGTTTTCTCCTCAGAGTGAGAAGGGGTATTGGTGCACGCCCATTGTCAGGGCCAGGCCAAATCAGAGAGTGGCCATGTGGAGGGAGTTATAACTCTGTGTCCCTAAGGACAGTGCAGAAAGGGAAAAGCATAGTTTGGTTGTCCATGGAAAGGCAAAAGACCAGTGTGGAAGCTACATATTTCTGTCATGTGTATTCCCTTTTGCAACTGAAGACTATATCTAGGGTTGCTAGCCTCCAAATGGGGCCTTCAGATTTCCCAGACTTGTAACTGTTCTCCAGACAACACAAATTACTTCCCTGAAGCAAGGGAACCCTTTTCCCAACATTTTCAGGATTGCTTGCATGGTCTTTCTTCCCATTTTAGTTTGACAACAATGCTGTGAGATATTTTAGGCTGAGAGGAACACAGCTGGCCCACTGTCACCCAGTGAAATTAGCAGCTACATGGCAGAGTGAAAATTGAAACCAGGCCCCCTTAGTCTTTTTCCAACACTGTAATTACTACATGATACTGTCTATCATCGTAGTGGTGAACCTTTGGCACTCCAGATGGTATGGCCTACAATTCCCATCAGCCCCTGCTGGCATGGCCAATCACATTGGAGTTGGGCTCAACCATCTTTTTAGGGTTAGATTTGTTGGATAACAAAGAATATCTTTTTATGGTAGCACCACAGCTGCAGAATGCTTTTCTTATTGAAAGGAAAAGGTAGTCCCTGTCTAAGCTCCAGATCATTACTGAACCAGGCGGTGACATCATTATAGTTTGTGCTGCTCAGATAAGTAAAAATAATAAAATCTCCAGTTCTCTGGTTAGCATCCAGTCGATATTACTCTTCCTGTTCTGCTGCATTATTGTTTTTGAAATTATTTTAAAAAGTAGAAAACATCTTGAAAACTCAGGTAGAAAGTCAAGAGGCTTATTCAAGCAAGATAATTCTCAGAGCATTATGTTAAGCAAGACAAATCCCCCTGCACTTATTTTTAGTTTAAAAACACATAGGAGAGAAGCAGAAGTTTCTTGAAACTGCCTATTGAATTTTTTTTGACATGGCATACACAATGGCTGTTGACAGTGTGTGAAGAAAGCTAATCTCTTGCAGAGGAGCTAGCAACTAGAAGTCACATTCTGGAAAACAGGCAAGTGCATTTGTAATGACATATCTCTCAAGGCGACATGTAACGTATTGATTATATATGTTGGCAGATATATTAGGTAATCTCATTCCTTAGAAAAAAGAAAATAACTTCCTATATCTTTGAAAGGTAGCACTTGCAAGGTGAAGGTTCCCCTACACTGAAAAGGGTTTCTGTGCTCTCAGTTGAAAAGCCATAGCAATTATAACAGGAGCCTGGCAAGGTTTATCTGACATTTATGACTCTGTACATTTGTATATTGAGAAAGACAGAATTTGAGACTCCTTTTATCAGCTACTTATCCATACAACAGGCGTGGGGTAGAGTGGTAAGCTGCAGTATTGTAGTCAAATGTCTGCTCACTATCTGAGTTCGTACCCCATGGAAGTCGGTTTCAAGTAGCTGACTCCAGGTTGATTCAGCCTTCCCTCCTGAGGTCAGTAAAATGAGTACTCACCTTGCTGGGGATAAAGTGTAGATGACTGGGGAAAGCAATAGCAGACCACCCTGTAAACGAAGTCAGCCTAGTAAATGTTGTGACATCACCCGTTGGTCAGTAATGACCCAGTGCTTGCACAGGGGACTACCTTCACCTTTTAATCTGTACAATATTTTCTAGAGTACAGCTCTTGACCAGTTTAGCCCTTTCTCCTTGCCTGTGTTGAAGCTAGTGCTACATCTTTAAAATCACACTTCCTTAATAGCATTGCTTTTGACAGTGCTTTGACTCTGCTGTCTTTCTTCCTGTCACAGAACCATCTCTTTGCTGAACCTTTAAATGCTTAATTCCCACTTTTTACTTTCTTTTGGTAACCCATTTCTGAATGCTATAAAATAGTGCATTGCTTCATTAAGACAATCTTTTTTCTAAAATTTCCTTATTGTTGCTCTGGATTTTTTTTTAAAAAAAAAATGCAGTTAAATGAATAAACTTGAATGTGACAGATGTTTTGCTAGGACAACATCTAAATTAAGTCTAAAATTTTATGTCATTGACTGTAATGACCTGATGATGCTAAAATAAAATACTTGTTAAAAAAACTATGTAGGAAGAGAAAGGCAATATCATTAGGCTCTGTATTGGATTTTCTTTGAAAGTCATGTTATCATTGTAAAAAAAGAGCTTGGGTACATTTCCCCATTATATATATATATAATAACTGTAGCTTTGGGTAACATTGATAGTGATATAAATGTTATGGGGGGCACGTTTGTTTTGAAGTTGTGATGGAATAGATTCAGAAGGTTATTATATTTGTAAAATTAATATTTGGCATTTTGAATTATTGGTAATATAGTTATGTCATGCCTCCTTTCCATCCAATACAGGGCAGTCCCTGTGGAGAAATATATTTTTCACTGAAGGTTTGGATGGGGCAAAACCTTCACCTTGAGTTTTAAAAAGTGTCTCTCCTGTGGCATGAGGAGGGGGAGGGATCAATTGCTCATCAGCCTCACCCACCAAATGCAATTAGAAATGCAAATAGTAGGCATAGCTAGATACATTGAGATAGTTAAGTCACATACCTACACCCTTCCAGCTAGAAAGGTGACAGCCAGCCAGAGACATTTTTTGTCTTCCTATCCTTCTCAATATATTTTCAGAAAATATATTGCTTCCTCATGAATTTTATTGTCTGTTTTCCACTGTCCAAATTTTATAGCAAAGGATATTTAATTAGAGAGAGAAAAAAAATAAGCAGGGGTTCTATGGGAAACTTGTCAGGTAAGGTGAAATCTCTTCCCCACTAATCCCCACTTCCTCCCTTCTTAGAATATATGAAAATTATTGATTATTGACAGAAGTCAGTTCCACACAGCCTAAATAAGACATCTTAGGGATGCTTAAAAAGGCATCCTGGGAAGGCACTCTGCACAGCTTATTGTAGCTCAAGCCATCTTTTTTGGAGAATGCTTCAAAGTGCACCTTTCCTCCCTAAGCTGCCTGAAATTACATCTCCTGCCTGGCTGTGCAGAATGTAGAGCTCAAGAGGCATCTTATTTTTCTTGCCCAACTACTTTGCTCTCTGGTCAGTTTCACCCTCAGCTTGTGCCCAACATTTTGTGACCCCCCCCCCCCCCCTCCCCCTCCCCCCCCCACCCCCGAACCCCCCCCCCCCACCACCTCCCCGCCCCACCCCCCCCCCCCCCCACCCCCCCCCCCCCCCACCCCCCCCCCCCCCCACCCCCCCCCCCCCCCACCCCCCCCCCCCCCCACCCCCCCCCCCCCCCACCCCCCCCCCCCCCCACCCCCCCCCCCCCCCACCCCCCCCCCCCCCCACCCCCCCCCCCCCCCACCCCCCCCCCCCCCCACCCCCCCCCCCCCCCACCCCCCCCCCCCCCCACCCCCCCCCCCCCCCACCCCCCCCCCCCCCCACCCCCCCCCCCCCCCACCCCCCCCCCCCCCCACCCCCCCCCCCCCCCACCCCCCCCCCCCCCCACCCCCCCCCCCCCCCACCCCCCCCCCCCCCATTCACACAAAATGTTGGGCACAAGCTGAGGGTGAAACTGACCAGAGAACAAAACGACAGTGCAGGAAACAGCCTCCTTCCCACCCACCCCTGACGCTTTGGCAGTCTGGAAAGCACACCAGAAGCTGCCTCTTTTTCAGGCATCCCCTAGCTGTCTTATTATTTATTTGTGCAGAGTGAAAAGAGGCTGTCATCTCTTTTTAAGGCATCCCGCAGACATCTTTTTTTGTGCTGTGCAGAACTGGCCAGAGGGTGTTTTTTTTTTCATTTTTATACACAGTCTTCAGATACCTCTTTAGACACAGTTCCAAATTAAGTAAGATTCAGATTATTCTTGCAATAAAATGCTTTTATTTATTAATTTAAGACTGAGTTCCAAGAAGAATTACTGGGGATTATGCTGTCTGAAACTCAGTGGCATTTACCTCTCAGTAAACATGTTTAGGATTGCACATCTGCAAAGCTACAGCTACATAATGAGGAAGCTGATGAAAGAAAGTGAACACTGTGATTCTTTTGAATAAATCATATACAAAGTAAAACATGCTTTTGAGCAATTGGATGAGTTTAATGGTGAACTTTTTGCAGATTAAGCCTGTCCAATCTTCAAAGCACATAACTATTTTCAGTTTACAAACTGGAGAACTACATCTATCTGAAGTTTTTACAATGAATTCAATTATTTCTAAATTACCAGTACTCATTAATTTAAATCTCTTCAGATGCCCCTTTAATCCAAGCAAGATTTGAATAAGATACTTTTATGTTTGAATTTAGAATCATATATTATTCATACCAAGACACACATCCCACTGAGTGGAATTTATTTATTTACATAACTTCTAATCTGCCTTTCTGACTGATGGGAGTGGCAGGTCAGCCATTCCCCTCCCTACAGCACTTATCCTGGCAGAGGGTAGAACCACCACCCTCCCCAGTGGTGGGACACAGAGCAGGACACTGTGGCAGCATCCTTACACCTACATCACCCCCCACTGGCATAGCAAAGGGGTTCAGGGGTATGACTGGGGAGGAGTCAATGTTAGTCAGTTCCCTCCTGGCCATCTGGCACATTATGCTGAGAGGTGATCCTTATGTAACCCTTTTGGGTAGCGTACCCCTGTTGAGCGTAATGGGGACTCCTCAGCAGTGGGGAAGCTGTCACACTTGTGATGCATCCCCACTCCACCGGGAAGCCTTCTTGGGAGTGCCGGCTCCACAACTGACCACCTGAAATTGTGGATGGGCTGCCTGACTCAGGATGAATTATACATTGTATATCAATGCAATTAACAAGATGAGACACCTAATAAGCAATATAGCAGGACAAGGACTGCAGAAATCTGAAGTCCAGAGTTGGTCCCCTTACAATTTGCAGGAATTAAGATCATGCCTGACCTGATTGGGCCAAGCAAGGCCCCAGGGGAGCCACCAATAAGGGAGGGGCTGGAGACCATTACAGCACTGAGACTGCCAGAGGACACTGCAGCAACACCAGCTGCTAAGATGCTGGAGGCAAGGCTGAGACAGCAGCTGGAAGATGCTGCAGCAGTACCATCAGCAGAGGCAGCAAAGGCAAGCCCAGTCCAATAGTCGCTAGATCCACCAGAGGTCACGCAGACAAAGAAGCAGCCACAGGATATGATTAGAATGCCTTTGAAAATGAGGGTGGTTGGGAGACTGGCATGAGGGCAGCCAAGCAGGAGGAGCAAGATCCTGTCACCCACAGCCTCAGGGATGGAAGTCCTAGCTGTAACAGGAGTGAGACAGAGGGCCCCAGTCTGATGGAAAGATGTCCCACTGAAGACAGCCAAATCCAAATCCAAGCTCTACAGAGAGAAGACAAGAAGAAGGTCTTCACAGCCTCCTTAGACCCACACAAGCCAGAAGCAGGGCCCTCTGGGAATGTGTGGGAGGGTGGTGCAGAAGGGGTGGTCACTCTATTAGAACCCCCATTGGACATAGTCCTTGTCTGTCTTTTGGGTTCTGCCCCACTATGTGGCCAGTCCATAAGCGTAAGGGTGCCTCTTACCCAGAGAACCCTTTAAGTGGTGGGTCTGGGAGGAGCCAAGGAAGAAGGGAAAGGCCATTCCTTAGACAAGAAGGGAGAACACTGTGGTTGTCAGAAGAGAGAGGAAGAGGGATCGTTCAAATTAATATCCCTCCTACTGACACCTGATAATCTTCCAAGGCCTTCCTGGGGAAAGGGGGAAAGCAGGAGGGCACTATAGCCCCAGAACTGATCTGATTTTTCATCCATTTTTTACTGTCCAGGTAATAAAGGTTGGATCCTATGGTCTATGTCTGCAGTACATGTTGTTGGTGCGAAGTAAATGTTTAAGAGTTGCTTTAGGAGAAGTGGGTAATGCCTAACTGTTCTACAAATACCTTTATGCTAGCTAGCTACACCCTCCTTAAGGCACCCCATGGTATCACTTTGTGTAATCCAGGTATAAAAACACATGGATATAATAAACAGGTCTGGTAGTGGCAGTAATATTCTGGTCTCAGTTCTGGCTTAATATGATGCTGCATGCAAGTTGGTTACAGGGGGCAGACATAGCATAATGTGAACTTTTGAAAGTAATTTCTATGCTGCAAAAAATACTGGGAAGCTTTTTACAGTGAATAGCTCCATCCTATAGTTTTCAAGCAGATAATTCTTTTCATAACTCATTGGTAGGTTTAATGACTTTTGCCTAGACTAGACTACAAGTGATTTAAATGAGAAACAAAGCAAGCTGTTATCAGATAATTGACTTTCCTGTACCTATGTTGCCTGAGGACAAATCAAGAAACCATAATAACAAAGATATCAAAGGCTATAATCTATTATGTATGTAATCAATGGCTCTGAAGTCCTTAATTCTTAATACATCTATGTAGTTGAACAGCATGACTCCAGAAAGATTCACCAAAAATGCTTCAGGCCAATTTAAATATAAACCATAAACTAATAAAACTGTTGAAGGTAATTCTTCATTACCATTTTTGTTTCTCCATATCTTTGACAAAACAGAACATCCTAGTTCTCCACATCCGAGATATTTCAAATATATTAGAGCAGCTTATGGATTTTGCTCCTTACTTTGTCATCAAGTTATTTCCCACTTCACTGAATGTGGGAATTAATTTTAGCTGCCGAAGGATCTTGACTTTAGCTAGCATATGTTTTCCATAACTGGTTTTAAAAACCAACCTTCCAGAGAAAAAGGAGAAAGATCACCACATTTTCAACTCCTGCAAAGAGAGATATGCAAAAAAAGATAGAGAATTGTGTTTGGGGAAACTATTGACCAAATTTGGTGTATCTATCATGCATGGAAAAGGGATTCACATAATTTCCTGAAATCTGTCTCCCCATCTTTTTTTAAAAATAGTGTTAATTTTTTTTAATGGAGTCTAAAAATGGCTGAAAATGTTTGACATTTTTCAGGATCTGCTTTTTAGCTCTCTTATTTTGTTGTCATTTTTTCCCCAGCCAAAAATAAAACTGAAAAAAGCTGAAATGGCTTTGGGGGGGTTTATGATCAGTTTGGCTTTGTCAAGATGCACAGTCCTAGTGATGGATCCTCAGGACAGAGCCTGGGTAGATCATGTGTAGGATACTATGTCATATGACGGTAGTTTCAAGAATATGTCATTCATTCATCAACAATTCAATACTCATCATTAAGTTTTCTGAGCATCTGACAGCAAGTCTAGATTGACAATAATAGAAATGACATATTCAAAATACATTTAGTCACTGGCTATTTCAGAAAGAAGCTGAGGTACAGAGATGTATAACAGGCTTTGACAAGATTTGTCCCCCAAGGAAAGTGATCACAGACAGGGAAAATGCTAGCACAATGAGTTCCTAGTTCAGGAAATCAGACAACAAAATAAAACCTCACTAGCACTGACCTTCTTTCCCAGAGCACTTTCCCTCTGAATTCTCTTTGAGAAAGATTATTTGAGCTACTTTTATGCACAGTCAAAATAAAGGTCATACATATATGCTATCAGTGATTAATGAGTGGGAGAATCCTATCACATTTTGCGAGGGTTTGGACTTTCATTAGAAAAGAACCCCTACTCCCAAACCTGACAGCTCATATTTGTTTGTCTTAGCAAATGTAATAACCAAGAAAATAATATTCAGTGTGATGTGCATTCAGGTAGCAATGCTGCTAAATATTAAACCAATATCAAAACATGTTACCAATAACCAGGACAATGCGGCTAAAAGAAATACAGTTTATTGCATAAATAAGTTACAATAAATTAAAAATCAATCATAATCAAAAGAAGTAACAATATCCCAGGGCCAGAACTATTAATATTACTGGCAAATTAATTCTTAATTGGACAAATATAGCTAAAGTTGCCTCAGGCCTGGAGGTAGAATAGATTCTTAGTCTTCAAACTCTTGCTTTTTATATCCTCAGTTCTCATTAGAGCTCAGTTTTGACAGATATTATTTCTGCAGAAAAACAGGGAGCAATCCCAGTATGATCCTCTCAAAAGTTTATTTTAATTTTATTTAATTTTTTTAATGACATCACTCCCTTGAAAGTGTTATTAGGATTGCACTGAAAGGCTCTCAACAGGGCAGTCCTAAACTGAACGACATCTTTCTAAGCTCATTAAATTAGAAGTTAGGGCTTAACTCTGTTTTGGACCACACACATAATCAATGGTTTATGGATTGGTTCAGAAGGGCAATAGCATTTTTCCCCATTTGATTCTTTCTCTTGTTTTAGGAATAAGGAGGACATATTTTTAAGAGGATGATACACATTTCCAAGCATTGGAAAAGAAACTTGCTCAACTGGGCAGATCTGATAATTAAGACATAATAACACAGAAAGTCCTGTTGGATCAGACCAGTGGTCAATCGAAAGCTTTAATGTTTTAATAGTGGCTGACTAGTTATCCTGGGGGCCAACAAACAAGGAATAGAATCCAAGGTCTTCTCTTGATATTGCCTCCTTGCATTGTCATTTTAAGAAGTTTGTTGCCTCTGTATGTCAAGATTTCCTTTAGCCACTGATGGACGTATCCTCCATGAATCAGTCTAATCCCCTTTTAAAGAAATCTGTGTTGTGTGCATCACTACACCAACTGGCAGTGAATTCCACAATTTAATTGCATGTTGAAAAAAAAAAGAACTGTCTGTCCCTTTATCTGTCCTGTGCCTATTGCTCAGCTCATCAAGTTCAATAGGTGTCCATAAGTTTTAATATTATGGTGAAGGGAGAAACAGCTCTGTCTATTTTTTCAACCAATGCCCAACTGTGTAATTCTGTACCATGCCACCCCTTTAGCTGTCTTTGGCTAGACTGAAATGTTTCAGACTCTTATTATTCAGCTTGCAAAACCTGGTTATTCTTCTGATATAACAAACTTTATGAGGACAAACATAAGCTCTGTGTGGGGTAAACATGTACTAACCCACCTTTTTGGATTAAATGCAATATTCTGTGTTTATGACCTAGGAGATATTTAAAAATATTACTTCTGAATTGCTGATATTTAACTGAAGAGATCCAGACTGATGGTAGGTGGCTGAAAGTCTATAACTCTGGAGCCATTAAAGAAACTAACAATGAATTTGAGTATAAAATACTGCTTAAAGCATTGATGGCCTCCAGGTTTGCTTAGCAGCTGAGCAGGTTTGAATTTATTTTGCTTAAAAAAATTGCTTGAATTATATCTTGGCAACTGTAATTGGTATCTTCATGCTTTAATGTGTTACATAACATATGCAGTGATTCAGAAGTCACAGTAGCTCCAGCAATTAGTTAAAATAACTAAAAACAAGAATACTGCTAGATGCCTGTAACCTATTTTCAGATCTTACATATAATTTTACAGTGGCTGTGTACATAACACTGACTGTTGATTGTAAAAAGGTACTTTAGAATTGTGGCTAGAAGATGGAAATAAATCTCAGCTTGCTGAGATGCAAGGTTAATTGGGAAAAGTTCAGTCAAGCTTTGCATTAGAGGAACATGAGAGGTAGGGGGAATGAGAAGCACACAAGTTCAGCAAGGAAGCTGTGACTGTGCATGATGCTTGCAAATACCTGTTTAATTACAGGTTTTTCATCATCATTATTATTACTATTACTATTATTATTTATTAAACTTGATAAACTGCCCACCCCCAAAGGGCTCTGGGCGGTGTACAACAGAACAACAACTAAAAACAATAGTGCACAATAAATAATTAATAAATAATTAAAATTCATAACTCAACTCAATATAAGATAGCAGCATTCCAAAACCAATAAAAATGATACTGATGATGGCGCCCGATCCTAAGGCACACAACACGGGGGCATCCAATCCGCGGCTGGCCTCCCCAAAAGCCTGGTGGAACAATGCGGTCTTACAGGCCCTGCAGAAATTACTAAGATCCTGCAGGGCCCACACAGCTGATGGAAGTGTGTTCCACCAGGCAGGGTCCAGGGCCGTAAAAGCCCTGGCCCAGGTAGAGGCCAGCCGCATCATGGAGGGGCCAGGAATCATCAGTAAATTGGCCTCAGCAGAACGCAGAGGCCTACCAGGGACATATGGGGTGAGATGGTCCCGAAGGTATGATGTTTAAATGCAGACTGTTTAAATGCAGACTTCTTCAGAAAATCAGGAACCAAAGACCATACAGGTTGTGTAGTAGTAATACTAGGCCAAGATCACTTTCCCTAGGTTATGAAAAATACCACCACAATTTAAAAATAGATTATTATTTAAGCTACTGTTAGTGGTCAGACACTCCCATGATCCTCAGGGGCAGTTATGAATACTAACTGCCCCTAACAAACAACTAACTAACACACTAACAACAGTTTTCATATTTCTGTAATTATTTTTACAGTTGATCTGTGAAGAGAAATATGTAGTCAATATGACACAGAACACCCTTCCACATGTGTTTAGTGAAGGTTTGGTTCAAAAATGGCTCCAGCAGAGACAAAATGGAGTCCATGTAGAGGACAGCTGGCATTTAGGGGGCTGATTTTTCATTCTTCCTCATGCCTTTAATCATTGGTGGGGTCCAAAAATTTTAATAACAGGTTCCGATGGTGATGGGATTCAAACAGTGGTGCCGCCGCACACACGCACCTCCAGGCCCTATTGGGCAGGGAGGTTGCTTTAGTAACCCCTTCTCGGCACTCAGAAAAAATTAGTAACCACTTCTAGAGAAGTGGTGAGAACTGGTTGGATCCCACCTCTGCCTTTAATGGAATGCAAGCTATAGAACAATGGGTCTCCTGCCAGAAACTACCAATCTTATCAGGACCGATGACATCTTTTTCCTCTGGAAATTAACCCCTGAATAGAACTATTACTAACATACCCAGACAGCAACCATCCCTTTATAGAGAAGACCATCAATATTTTGCCTCCCATGGAAGCCAAGGAATTGGTTTCACACCAGCTGTTTAATGTTTTCTTTTGTTAAGACTGTGGACCACCATTCAGAGGTCCCTGGAAACATGCAACACCCATCAGAAATCTCATCAAATGTATTATCTTCATGTGGCTCAATCATTATCATTGCCTCAGGATACATTCCACCATATCCAGTAGGTAGCAAGCTGCTCTGTGTGGGGCTTTCCCCACTACAGAAGGGAGCTAAGGTCGACTTGGTTCCCTTCAGTGGAGGGTGATTCCAGGCTGTCCCCACAGCAACTGAGTTGGCCCCCTGGAACCGAGCTAAGTGGGCGGGACCATCTTGGTGCCTGTTTCACGCCTCGATTGTGATTGGCGCTTGTGTTACGGCGGGAAATGGGAGCGTTCTTTTTTTTTTACAGTTTTTACAGTTTACAGTTACACGCGCTTTCTGCCCACCATGACTCTCTCGTTCTGCACATGCCACAAAAGCGGCTCATGATTGGTTGAACGGATGAGGTGTCATTTCGATGCTTCCCCACTTCGAAGCTTCAAAGCGGTATTGACCTTGTTCCGGCAGAAAAGTGTAGTTCATAACTGCGACAAGGATGTCAGAGTTCGGGGTGGGGGGGACTGAGACAAAACAATGTTGAGATCGGGGACAGTGGGGATTCACTGAGGCGAACCTAGGTAGAAACCAGTTCAACTCTGTCAATGGGGAAAGCCCCTGTGTGTGTCTAGTTCTATCCATGCACCTGACATCACCCTCCTTCTTGAGTCAATATGCACTGGCTGTGCATTGCTCTCTGCTCCTTGATTCTCTAGATAGGTAATGTATCAGCTGAACCACATCTCTTTTTGTAACCGTTGCTCCTCTCTTTATTTCCTGTCCCCAATCTCAACATTTATTTCCTTTGGTTCTCTGTGTTTGAAACACTCTTGTTTTTTCGTAAATCTTTTCATCTTAATAAAAATCCCTTTTTGCTATTCATAGTTCTCGTTGCTGTTTCTCGGTCTAATCTCTTAAGACGGATCCCGGTATCCACTGGTGGAGAATCCTGCTGTGGTGTGCCTCTCACTAAGTCTCCTTCTATCCTCTAATTCCCCAAATTAATTATCAGAAGGCAGAGCACCAATTTGGGTTAAACTATCTAGAATAAAATAAGGCACTGCCTTATTTTATTCTAGGTAGTTTTACCAATTTTGGTGACACTACCTAGAATAAAATAAGGTTCAACAAAACCTCAAAATCAAATGTAATTAAGCCTTGTTGAATACAAATTCAGGACACTGTTAGACACAGTCTACTGGTTGCTAGTCTAAAAGTGTACTACATTCAAATTAACAGTTTTCATATTTCAGTAATTATTTTTACAGTTGATCTGTGAAGAGAAATATGTAGTCAATATGACACAGAACTGGCAAAAAGTCAGCTAATAACATGGAGGTCTTGCTCACTATAAAGGCATATGACAAAGTGCTGCTACTGCTAACAATTATCTACTGACAGTCACAGTGAAGATGAATGAAACAAAGAAATAGCTGATGTTTGGCTATAACAAAGTCAGTATTCCAGAAACAAAATTTAAATTACATTTTCTCCACCACTTGAGACAATACCTGGTAAGTTGAAAACTGTAAAAAGAGGAAGTGAAAGAGCCAGTCCAAATAACATAGAGAGTTTATATATTCAAAGGCGGAGCATACTCTGTCCCCAACATGAGACTTTTGGAATTTGGCACAAACCAAATTAATTAGTCCACAAAGGTAAAATGGTTTTGTTTAATTTGCAGCTTGAGGAAGAGTTATGTCAGTCTGGAAAACAACTGTTAAGTTGCCTAATAAAGCTACTGCTGCTCTTTGGATCTTTCTAACCAACAATGCTTTGGCAAACTTTATATTTGTTTTCTTTCAATGAGAAAAAATTAGCACAAAGACATTTGTGTGGGGGTGGGGTGGGGGTAGCAGTGTCATTTGGCCTGGACCTCAAGCTCAGATTTAGTGGGGGGGGGAGGGGTTTGCATCTTTATATGTTTTGCATCTTTCCATGTGCTATCATTTTAATTTTTTTAAAATAGCGAATGGACTTTTCTGGACCTCTAAGAAGACATGAACAAGCATATATACTAAGTATAAATGTGAATAAATGTGAATGTGAGTCCTCAGCAAAATATGAAGTGCCTCTTAGTGTACTGGAATTAATGAAATTAACATATTTTTGATCAAGGTAAGCACTGTTATGCTTGCCCAGTGGCTGAGCAGCTACAGAAATTTCTGAATGATGCCAAGGTGTTGGATCCCTTCCTGTCCGGTTTCCACGCTGGTCATGGGACTGAGACGGTTCTGTTTGCCATCACTGATGAGCTTCGGCTTCAGATTGACCGGGACAGTTTGGCACTGCTGGTGTTACTTGACCTCACCACAGTGTTCAACACAGTCGATCATGGCCTATTGGTCCACTACCTTGCGGATGCCGGGATACGGGGAACAGCATTATTCTGGTTAAATTCATTTCTTCGGAACCGGGGGCTCCAGGTCGTGTCAGTGGAGGAGAACTCCTGCTGGCACCCCATAGATTGTGGGGTGCTGCAGGGGGCAATCCTTTCCCTGATGCTTTTTAATATCTATTTGTGCCCCCTGGCTCAGCTAGTCCAGTATGCTAATGACACCCAGCTAGTTCTGACGATGGAGCACCACCGACACTCGGCCCCTGAAGCTCTCCAGTGTAGTTTTGAGGCCATGGCTGGTTGGTTGAGAGTGAATAGGCTGAAATTGAATCCAGAGAAGTTAGAGGTTCTGTGGTGGGTCATGGGGAGATGCTGACCAATTTTGAGTTGCCTGCACTAGTTGGTGAGAGGTTACAACTAGCCTCATCTGTGCACAGTCTGGGCGTGGTTCAGATTGTCCATGAAGGTCCAGATTTCCAGGACTGTCTTCTATTATCTCCGGCAGGCACGCCAGTTGGCCCCATACCTCTCTGGTTCTGACCTTGCCACTGTAATCCATGCAACGATCACCTCTAGATTGGATTATCGTAACTCTCTCTGTGTGGCCTCCCCTTGAGTTTGGTCCAGAAATTGAAGCTCGTTCAGCACACAGCCACTCGACTCCTAGCTGGGGTCTCGAGCATGGACCATATCACACCTGTCCTTTACCATCTCCATTGGCTGCCGATCAAGTACTGGGCCATCTTCAAGTCTCGGACGCAGATACCTGAGGAGGCCTCTTCCCATATTGCCTTGCTAGGTCCCTCTGTTCTTTGGAGGTGAACCTTCTGGAAGTCCAGCTGACCTCTACAGCTGACCTCTATGGCTGGCCTCTATGGCTGGCCTCTATGAGGGCCAAGGCTTTTTTGATTCTGGGCCCTACCTGGTGGAACAAGCTGCCCACTGAGATCAGAGCTCTACAGGATTTGAATGAGTTTTGCAGGGCCTGAAAGTGGATCTATTCCGCCAGGCTTTTCCACCTGACTGGTCTCTGAGGCCAAGTCACCATTCTTGGAGATCTGGGTTTTTTATTATCAGATTATTGTTTTATGGTTTATAGCTATCAGTATTTTAATTCTGGTATTTTGTTTTATTGGTTTTATTGTTGTACGCCGCCCTGAGCCCTTTGGGGATGGGTGGCATAAAAATCTAAAAATAAATAAATAACCTGCCTTCTGGCTTTGAAAATGATAAAATTAATATGCTAACGAGAAAAAGTCTTGTAACATTATGGCAAGAAGTCTACAAGAGTTCTGCTACGATTATCTGATTAACATTTATCTAATCAAAAAATGCAAATGATAGTGAATCAGAGCATGAACCAGAACTATATGTCCGTAGAACTTAATACACGAAAGCAACTCACAATCACAACTTTGTAAATTAGCATTCATTTGGTCATCTGATGAGCAATAATTCCATCCAATTGAGTAGCCTCATGCCTACAATCTTCATAACAGGGTGTGTTCCAGCTGTGGGAACAAAGCCAAGTGAACATGAATCAAAGTCCTTAGCTTTAAAACAGTGCTGCATACTGAACCGGATAGGGGAGGGCATGGTTGCTAGTTATCAATTAGAAAATCTCCGTAGATTGATCTCCAAACATCTTGTCCTTAAGACTCAAAGGAAAATAATGAGACTTATGTGACTTTCATAGTTATACATGCTTCTTTAAATTTCTGTCTCCTTCCAACCTGAATGGCAGAACCATGTATTTGATGTAGGTTATATACATGGCTCATTGTTAAAATTAGTTCCAGGCTGGGCATCTGAAATTCCTTGACTCATACCATGCTGTGCTCTTGAAGAGAACGCTCAGATGAGTTCTTGTCTTTTGAGCTGAAATTCCCAGGTTTTGTTTTAAACTCATTTGTATGATAGTATGATAGCCCATAATGTATATGACAGCTGCAGTGTGCTTCTTGTATCTGAGGGCAACAATTGAATAAGGTAAGGAGGTGGGCTGCTCCTGATCAAATCATGTTCCATCCTCAGACCTCATGAAGCACATGTCTCTGATTCAATATTTTCAAATGAAATTTGTGGAAATAAGTATTCCCTTATCTTATTAGACAGGGTATCCATTTTGTCTCCAAAATAGCAGCCTGCTTTACCTCAGTATATATTCTCAAAACTTCCATTCCTAACAAAAGCAGGTGGGTTTTCTCCAAATCCCGTTTCCTTCCAATACACTCTCTTTCTGGGAGTCGCAACCCCCAGGGAGACAAGAAAATTTGTTTCAGACTGACTGCTTCCAAGCATTCAGTAAAATCTTGCACCACCCTTATCATTTAATTTCTACCATTTCTTTCCTCCTTACCTGCTAATCATATACTTCTTTTCCAAACCTAATTCTTTCCTCTGTGCCCTTTCCTAAATTTTGGGAAGTTGCTGTTTTGATGTCTAACATGTTTTCATGTCTTAAAAGATGCCAATTCACTGCTACCATTCAGGACTGTAAATCCAACATTATGTTTATTTATATTTCACTTTTCTACACCAATCCAGCTCTCAAAAATTAATATCTAAATTAAGAGCAAGTTTCAAATCCAGTAGCGCCTTGAAAACCAACAGGATTTCCAGGGTAGGAGATTTTGAGAATCACAGCCCCCTTCTTCAGATACAAGTTGAAATAGTGAACTTGTATCTGATGTAGGGAACTAGATTCTCAGCAGCTTATAGTTTGAAAATCTTGTGGTCTTTAAGGTGCTACTGGATTCAAATCTTGCTCTCCTACTACAGATCAACATCATTATTCCAGGATTACCTTCTAAAAAGCTATCTACCAAGAAAGACTGGAGCCTCTGTAGCATTTCTCCACAGTCCTGTTGACAGTCCAGAAAGATACCATGGTCAAGATGGCTGAGAGATACAAGAGCATCAACAGGGATGGACACTTCTAGTGATCTCCCAACATCTTGTTTGAAACTAGATCATAAAGGGGCTAGAATAATCTCTACTTTCTGTCAAAATCAATTTTACTAAGGAAGAATGTTTGAATTTGTGTCAAGAGTGCTTGACTTAAGTATTTTTCAAATTATTATTTTTCTTTCTGAGCAGGTATGATATTTTATATGACAAGCAAAGTTGTATTACTTTCTGCAATTATTCATATTTAGCAGAGATGCTGTGAAACTTTTTTTAGAAAAATAAATTTGCAGGGTCAAAGAGAGAAGTGCAATGTTCTACATTGTTAAGGAAATTAAGAACCAGAAGTTCAGTCAAATTCATTAATTCAGAACAGAAGCCAGAAATAAGACTTAATCATATAATCTATTAAAGGAATCTGAACCTGTAATAAAATCTGAGAAACTACAGTTTGTAGTGATCAGTTTGTATATAATACATATGCTTGGGATCTCCTACAAAAGAAACTGATGAAGACAGACATCAGCAAAGATAAGAGCAAGTATTTTTCGGCTTGGTTCCTACTAAGCAATACCCTTGGTGCTTGCTAGGATATTACCAGTAAATAATGAGATAAACTGTGTAGATCACATAAATATCTGAAGAAAACGAATTTTAAGATGTGCATTGTCTAATTAGCTTCTGATCCTACAATGTGCTGTGTTCTAGCAAGTTAATACCAGCCTCCCCAGACAGCTGTTCATTTTTTTTCAGTTTGTAAAATATGTTACAGCATCTTCCTTACTGTGTTACCTGAGGCTGTTTGTTATTCTCTTCTTCACAGGTAGCAATGTAGTGCCATGCCAGTGTCTCCTCAGGCATAAACAGTAAATTAAGGTAGGGAAATATACTCAAACAGTGCAGTGGAGAGGGATTTGCCTCTGTGACAGCTTTCCAAAGAACAGTCAAAGTGGTTGAAATTATAGGGGGGAAAAGATCTTGGTATCATCAATACAGCCCTGAATGAAATATAAAATAACAATTTCTAGCAAAGAGAGAGGGGGACTGGCATTACCAGACATGTATTTATACTACATAGCAAGTGTCTGTACCTGGATAAAGGACTGGATTGATCTACACAATATTAAAATATTGAATTTAGAAAGTTACAATCTAAACTATGGATGGCATGAAAGATTGTGGTTATCAGAGGAACAAAAGAAATATAGAATCTTCAATATACACTATGTTAGGAAAAACTTAATCAAGGTTTGGGACAAATACAGAATAATCTTTCATAGATCAGTACCACTATGGATATCTAGACTGGAGGCATTAAAACTAAAAGGATGGGGAGAAGAGACCAATTGGCCTACGTATAAAGAATTATTAATATTTGAGACAGGGAAACCCAGATTTAAAAACAGGGAAGATATAAAAATGGCATGGAAAGAATGCCACTGGTATACCTATATACAACACTATTTTAAAAGAGATGAAAAAACCTGGGGATTCATGATAAAACATACGAGATTTGATGGGATATTGGCCAAAGGATTTCCAAAACGATTTTGACAAAGTCCCCCACCAAAGATTGCTAAGCATACTTCATTCATAGACATGGGATAAGAGGACAAGTCCTGTTATGGATTTAGAGCTAAACAGTAGGAAGCAAAGGGTAAGCATAAGTGGCCAGTTCTCACAATGGAGGGATGCAAGTAGTGGAGTCTCTCAAGCTTCTTTGTTGGGATTAGTGCTTTTCAATCTCTTCCTGGGGGGAGGGGGTGAACAAAGAGGTGGCCAAGTGTGCAGATGACACCAAATAATTTAGGGTGGGATTTTCAAGGCAAGAGACATTCAGAGATGGTTTGTCATTGCCTGCCTCTGCATCATGACCCTGATATTCCTTGGTGATCTCCCATCCTTGTACTAATCAGGGTCAATCCTGCTTAGCTTCTGATATCTGAAGAGAACAGGCTAGCCCAGGGGTAGGGAACCTGCGGCTCTCCAGATGTTCAGGAACTACAATTCCCATCAGCCTCTGTCAGCATGGCCAATTGGCCCCCCCCCCCCACCCCCCCCCCCCCCCACCCCCCCCCCCCCCCACCCCCCCCCCCCCCCACCCCCCCCCCCCCCCACCCCCCCCCCCCCCCACCCCCCCCCCCCCCCACCCCCCCCCCCCCCCACCCCCCCCCCCCCCCACCCCCCCCCCCCCCCACCCCCCCCCCCCCCCACCCCCCCCCCCCCCCACCCCCCCCCCCCCCCACCCCCCCCCCCCCCCACCCCCCCCCCCCCCCACCCCCCCCCCCCCCCACCCCCCCCCCCCCCCACCCCCCCCCCCCCCCACCCCCCCCCCCCCCCACCCCCCCCCCCCCCCACCCCCCCCCCCCCCCACCCCCCCCCCCCCCCACCCCCCCCCCCCCCCACCCCCCCCCCCCCCCACCCCCCCCCCCCCCCACCCCATTCAGGAACTACAATTCCCATCAGCCTCTGTCAGCATGGCCAATTGGCCATGCTGGTAGGGGCTGATGGGAATTGTAGTTCCTGAACATCTGGAGAGCCGCAGGTTCCCTACCCCTGGGCTAGCCTGACCTATCCACATCAGGGCTGTTTTGGAGGTCTTTAATTCACATAATTACCATAAGTCAGAAGTGACTTGACAGCATTTAACACACACATGTATTCTAGCTACTGGGGAGTGCTGGTTTTAATGGTACTATTATGTATGTTTTAATGCATTAGATGCATTCATGACTCTTGTGAGACCACAAAGATGAGATATAAATTTATGAAGATTGGTTATTATCCCCATGGAATGAGAATGCACAAATTCTCTTATACATAACCCCTAGACATAGGTATTAAATTCACAGTTTTGATGGCCATAGTGTTGCCTTGCAGGAAAAGTTCTTTTGGAGATATTCAGAGAAGGCAAACAATTTATTTAATCTTACCTGACCTTCAGAAAGTAATGTCTGATTTATTCATCAAACCAAAACTGAGCACAGTAGTTTAAAGTCAAGAGTTATTTTGTTTATACTGCATGATGGTCAGCTTTTCCTCTTTTCACCTTTATGGAAATTGAAACCCCAAACACTCCATCAGGAACTAAAATTTAAGTCTTGTTTGAAAGGAACATGTTTGTTCAGATCTGACATTTACTTGCATATTAAAAATATGGGAAGTAAAAGGTGAAGTCTATGAATAAACAGAGTACATATTAGACCTCTATCTCACTATATCTGCTTTTGAATATGTATGTCCTATTATCCTAGCTTTTTTTTTTGAAAGAACAGTAATTTAATATTGCCAGGTACTGGTTCTTCTGTGAGACAATAATGTACAACAGAAGCTATTAAATACAATTTGCTACAACTAAGTAGTCTTTTGAAAGCTTTATGCAATTAGGTGTTGTGGCAGGCATATAACTACAGAATGCAGCACAAATGTACATGGCCCCTTGAATGCTAACATTGTTAATTTCCTATCTCATTTTCAGAACATACAGGTAACTTAGAATTACCCAGTTGGGACAAGAAAGGAACCCTTAATCAGACACAGCAAATAAGCAACAAAAGCTAAATAAAAGGATTGTAATCAAGGTCCATATAGTGAAAACCTAGTGATGCATACAAAACAGACAGATGTTTCTGGTTTTTGGAGATAAGCTTGAACAAAAGGTTTTGCTTGCTATAGAGGGGGGCAATGCTATTGAAACCAATCTGTCTTTGCTTTTCTGAAAAATGGAACATCAGTGGCAATTAGCATCTTGAGTTTCAAATGTGCTTGGCAGAAAATAGTATAAGGTAGTTTAGTTGAAAATATTCAGGCTTTGGCTTAAGTGATGTGGAATGCTCGATAATTTGGAACAAATACTTTGGCCAGGTTCACACATTTATTTATTTATTTTACATTATAGTCAGCTTTTCTCACTGGTATTCAAGACAAATTGCACAGAGTCAATACAATCAGTGGGATGGGACATCCAATAAACATTAAAACAGGATTTGAATTGCTGAAATATGGAGCCAACCAGAAATCTCAAATCAGAACTAAAGCAAAGCATGAGTACTGACATGAAGTGTTAAATGATGCAAAAATTACACACAGTAGGATCCCACTTACAGCAGTATGAGCTATACACATTAGTTGTATAAATCACAATTCCTAGACCTTTACCCAAGTTGCTTTCTACACCATTCTGTACAATACAACCCTATTACCTGTGTAAAAAGCCCTCTAGAATAATCCCAATTTTGCCATGGAAAGCAGACTTCAGATCTCAGTATTCCCTTGCACCTCCTATTTTCCCTGCCCTCACCACTTCTGGACTTCTTATGGTGTTAAAACACTATTGTGATATAAATACTAAAAGCTAACAAAAAGCCCACACGTACTGGGGAGCAGCGAGGTGGAGAATGGTGAGTAAGAAGGGACAGCACAGACAATTCCTCCATGTGGATGCTCTGTTGTTGTCACTAAGAATGCCTCTGCACTCATGGTTGGCCATGAGTGCCCAAAAGTGAATCATGAGTGCCCAACAGTGAATCATTCTGACATGGAAGCAACATTACTATTTCTGGGCAATCAGGTGATCAGCTGTTCAACAGACTGTTTTAAATGTCAAGTGGCAAGTAAAGGGCATTGTCAGGTACTCTGCAATTAGATCTTCATCCTTTACTAACCCTGATAAGCACAAAGACTCTCTAAAGTATGTGACAGGAGGGGGCTGAAGACCAAGGAAAAGCTGATCAGACTGTTAGTTCAGCTGACCACAGCAAATGACCCTTTGATTTGTTTTGTTGTCATTCAGGTATATGGCCAACAGCTTCAAAAAAATCAAAATGTTATTTCAGATGGCTAAGAAGAAAATCATTTTTGGTGCATGTGGGGCGGAAGGGTTAGTTCCTTTTTTAGACTATTTTAATCTAATGTTGCAGAAGGTATAATTGTACATTGAACAAAGTTCACATTCCTTTTACATGTTTTTTTAAAGCAGGTAATTACCTAGCAATGTCTTTGTTGTTGATTTGGCAGCACCATTCATAGGTGTGGACTAAAAACCAGCATTTTTATAGGTCCTGGAAACAAAGTGGAAGTCACTAAAGCTGTTTTGAAAACTCAAATAAGAAGCTCCTAATGGGTCTGCCTCTCTCAGTAGCCTGGCAGCTGGATTTTGGGCAAGCTGGTAACAAATGGGCAGCCAATGGGGTGTCTTCAGAATGCTCTGTCCATCTCCTGTTAATAGCTGAGCACCAACTGCACTCTCTGAGCAGAAACCAATGTAAAGTCAATTACAGTAGTCTAGTCTAAATTGTACTGTGACATTGATCCAGGTGTCCAGATCAGTCATATAATGATAGCCGCCACCTTCTGGGCTAGACTAAGTTGGTTAGAATCATAGAATCATAAAGTTGGAAGAGACCCCAAGGGCCATCAAGTCCAACCCCCTGCAATGCAGGAACATTGTTGAGCATTTTTTAAACATCTGCCCATAGGAGAGCCATACAACAGTCTAGGGTCCATCAGATATTGTTCTATCTAGGTAGGTAATTGCTGCAGTTCTTTCTCAACAACAATGGGAGGAAACTTATTCCACATGGTGTGCACAATGGCTGGGCTCCAGCTGTGTTACCCAGGTCAAGAACCCTGGTGCTCTTGCCCTTTGGTTTTTACCTCTTATAAAAGCCTCTACTTAAATGCACAGCCTAGGACTTCCTGTGAAAGAGAACAGGAGTGCAGTAGAACATGATGGGAATGAAAGGATTATGTCCTGAGGTAGAAGAATGGCTTGCACCACTTGAGGCTGCACACATCAGTAAGTGATACTGGTTCAAGCAAAAAATCAGGTTTTCTCTTTATACCTAAAGGTCTTTATTATTCCTACAGTGCTATGTAACACACACCTCCACTAAAACTAAACAAAAGTCCAGTGGCACCTTAAAACCGATAGCATTTACTCCAGCATGAGCTTTCATGAACAGAACACACTTCTTCAGATACAATAGGAGAAAGTGAGCCATCTCATGAAAGTTCATACTGGAACAAATGTCTTTTAAGGTGCCACTGGACTTTTGTCTTGCCACAACAGGCTAACAAGGGTACCCTCTTGTTCTTGCCAAGTATACTTCCTTTAAGTCTTTTGCTGGTGCCTCACACAGAATCCTGTAGCCCCATGGAATATTTATTTACTTAATTTAATCCTGCCCTTCTGCTTACAGAACGCTCAGAGCAACTTACAAATAAAGGAATCAACAACATGAAATTAGATTAGACTCTGAATGCCCCCAAGTTATTTAAAACAGAAACTGTGTGGAAGGTAACATCACAGCTTACGACCAATGCAGTGATGAATTACTACTTGTTTGGTCCTACAGCAAGATGGAAAGTCTTTCAACCTGGTGCAGGTCTAGTCACCTCACCTAATCTTTGCTATGCAATCAAATTCAAGTCTGTGACATTTCTGGCAACCCAAACTCCCAAAGCAAAGAGGCCCAGATTGAATACGAAGTTCCTGCAGAAGCAATTGTACTCAGTGGGAAAGTGATGGACCCCATGGATACATCCCACAGTATTTCAGGTGTCTCCCCACCTGATGTACATTTACAGAGCTTTGTCTACCCATTTGGCAGCATGCCCATCAACACTGTTCCCTCAACATAGGGAAAGTAGTTTATGTAAGTAGAACAGGTTTAAAAGCTTGGCTCCATACCCACGCAGTCTCCTGCTGCTGTCAACACAGTTGTACCAGGTCTAATGTTACATGCCATATTTATCCATGTAAGCAGTCTAATTAAATTTTCACTTGAAAACTGAACACATTTGGGTCTCTTTCAAAAAGCAGTTAGGGGTAAGTTGTTATAAAGGCCCCAAGAAAGCTTTCTTAAAAGAACATTGTTATACTATACTTGCTAATTTATAAACTGTAACTTAAGAAGAAATGTTAAAAATCTTTCATGGGGGTTGATGTTTACTTACACATGACATATTTTAAGAAAGGGAATAAACTGTTTTAATGTATATCTCCTAATTGGCAAGCATTTAATGTGTCCAGAAGACTCCAGGGAATTTTCATCTGTTTTAGAAAGGCATCACAAGGTTCAGAGGAGGCAATATATTCTGCAACAAGGCTCCAGGGAACCATATTCCCATTCTCACTAAAATAAAGCTGTAAGTAACTCATTTTACAAGATTAGATAGACGGTGAACAAAACCAGCAGGTTTGCTTATTTTCCAATAGTAAGCAACAGTATTTGATTACAGCTACTTAGCAGTAAATGTCAGCATTCACCATGATATTTCCATCCAAATCACAGTTTTCAGATGTTCAAATCTTGCCTGGAAGTATTTGTAGAGGAAGAAGAAAGCATTTTGGAGAAGCAAATAGAGCCATGTAGTATGTAATACCTGTGAATGCAATAGCTCTGAAAAGTAATAACTGAGACACAGCAAGAATTGCAGCTGGGTATAAAATGGCAGAGACTAGAGTTTAGCAATGCAAATCATCCATTAAAAGGAAAATAAAGATTTGTCTGCCAAAGCAATCCAGTCCCAAATCAAGGCAGCTATCTAGCTTTCACATGTGGATAGCACACTTAAGCCTTTAACCCAGTGGTGGGATCTAAAAATTTTAATAACAGGTTCAGATGGTGGTGGGATTCAAACAGTGGCGCCGCCGCACACACGCACCTCCAGTCCCTATTGGGCAGGGAGGTTGCTTTAGTAACCTCGGCACTCAGAAAAAATTAGTAACCACTTCTAGAGAAGTGGTGAGAACTGGTTGGATCCCACCTCTGCTTTAACCTCTTTAATCATTTCAATACAGAAAACCGCTGGAACAAAAAGAAAGCAAGAAGACATCTCCGAGATGAATTGAACCAAAGTTCTACCATGATTTTTCAAAACTATACATCAGCTTTCAGTATGTCACTACCATCTGTAAGACTATTCTGAGTCATCATTATATCTGAATAGGTTGCCAGATGCCAGCCTACTGCGCCAATCACAAACACCAGCTACTGGGATGGTCCCAGGAATTGCACATCTGATCCGATGGTAATTACCTTGACCTTGCAGGTCCCAACCCCATCTCCAGAGAGTGGGACCTCCAAGTTTGGATGACATTGAGCCCTGAAATGGGCATAGAAGGCCCAAGCGTGTTCTAAGTCCCTGGTCCGATGCCCTTCCCACACAGGCTGGCTAGCAACTCCTCAGGCTGGATGGACATGGATGCCACTGGTGCAACTGGAACAGTACCTCCTTCCTCCTGCTGTGCCTGTGTTCTTGTCACTGACTACCAGGCAACACCAGGTGAAGCCAGGCAAGGGTGGAAAGGGAACCTATCTGTGGGGTGGCATCTCACCTACCTGTTTGCTTTCTGTGAACTAGTTCCTGGGTGCCTGGCCACACAGCCTACAAAGCAAATTCGGAAGGAAGGCTCAGTTGCATAGGGGTGTGTGGACTTTGCTCTCCTGAGAGTGCTGTTGTGCACTGGGTCAGCCTTGCAGTGCTAAGTGCCAGTCCGTTGTGCTAGTGTAACCCCCATGCCCAGAATGGGTTGGCCCAGAATGGGTTGACCCAGTAAGGGGGTGGAGACTCGGAGCAGCAGAGAGGCTGCAAGAGCTCTTTTGCAGAAGAACAAGGCTACCAGACTCGGACCTTGATTTCTATAAGCCCTTAACACCTTGTTAAGGTAATTTCAGTATTGTTGGGAACTACTGGGAAGGTAGTTGTTGTTTTTGCTGTGTTGTAAATGTTGGAGTTTATTGTTTCAGGGTTTTCTTTTGTGGTTGTAATGGGTGAGAGTTCTCCTGGAGACCTTCATCATGTTGCAACCTGTTCATCAAGCCCTTGGAGTCTTCAGGAGCCAGCCAACTTGCAAAGAAGATTTGGACTTGGCAATATCAGTAGACTGTAAATAGAAGGACTTGAAATGCAACCTGAACAGGACCTTGGAATTGTAATCGCGAAATGTTGATGTTATATGTTATATGTAAAAGAAAAAGTAAACTGTTTTGTTTAAATTTGGTTCTTTGCAACTCCCTTCCAAGTACTGCCCCCACAGAAACCCACAAGCTGAGGTAGCTACAAATGGCGCCCAACCAGCGTGGGGCTTAAAGTGAGATTGCAAATATAAATTGGTTTGGTAAATGAAAGTGTGCAGCAAGTTGGGTGGGTTTGATCCCCTATAAAACTGTTTTGTTATGAAAGTTCAAAGAGATGTTGCTGTGTTAATTTGAAACACACTGTTTGGCAAAGTTATGCATGAAGGAAGGGATTCCAGTTGCAATCCCCCCATCCCTTCTGCAGTAAACCAAGTCCTATGCTGAATTTTGGTGCAACATTTGCTGGAAAGTTTGCAAACTTCCAGTGCAGCCATAAGTTTGGAAACAGTTGGAAACCTTGCAAGGGAAAGCACAATGTCTCTTGCATTCAGATGCACCAAATGTGGTTCCTCCAAGTACAGGAATCTCTCTTGGGGAAATCATTGTGCAATGATTTCAAAAGTTGCATTGCAAATTACTCGTCGGGGACCGACAGAATTTTTTAGTGGGGAGAGAATGTAACCCCATGCCCAGAAATGGGTTGGCCCAGAATGGGCTGGACCCAGTAAGGGGTGGAGACTTGGAGCAGCAGAGAGGCTGCAAGAGCTCTTTTATGCAGAAGAAACAAGGCTACCAGGACTCGGACCTTGATTTCTATAAGCCCCAACACCTTAGAAAGTTAAGGTAATTTCAATATTGTTGGGAACTACTGGGAAGGTAGTTGTTGTTTTTGCTGTGTTGTAAATGTTGGAGTTTATTGTTTCAGGGTTTTCTTTTGTGGTTGTAATGGGTGAGAGTTCTCCTGGAGACCTTCATCATGTTGCAACCTGTTCATCAAGCCCTTGGAGTCTTCAGGAGCCAGCCAACTTGCAAAGAAGATTTGGACTTGGCAATATCAGTAGACTGTAAATAGAAGGACTTGAAATGCAACCTGAACAGGACCTTGAATTGTAACGTTAAATGTTGATGTTATATGTTATATGTAAAGAAAAGTAAACTGTTTTGTTTAAATTTGGTTCTTTGCAACTCCTTCCAAGTACTGCCCCACAGAACCCACAAGCTGAGGTTACACTAGGAGCTAACCCAATATCAGACTGATGGTGCAAAGTGGTCTGAGTGCTTGTCCCCCACCAAGGGTGTCCCATGTTCATACAAAGTCCACATGTCTAGTAGTTATCAGGCAGCAACCCAGATCATGCATTTATATGTCCGGAAAGATATTTATGAAGGGGGAGGGGCCCACTATTGGCTGCTGTTCAGAGGCCTGGGCTGGCTTCTGTTGCTGCCCCATTGGCAAACTGCTTGGTCAGCTTCCAGAGAGACTGTGGCTATGAAAGTGGGGCTCTGCTGGCGGGGGGCCTTTTTCACAGTCCAATAATGCAGCTCTAAGGGCAAAACTTTGTGCGGGAAAAAGTGGGCATTCCCAGACTGAAAGAGCTCAAAAATCTAACATTAGCCCTACCCCCTAGGAATTTCTCCTTTGGCATTAGATGAGCCTTTGCGCTAGAGGTGCATTACTGTGATGGCTGCACTGGTACCCTTGTATAGCAGTGTCATGTTGCTCCCCGGTGCTGACACATGTGCCCCAGTGCCATCATAAATGCCCTTGTACTGGCACAAGAGGTATTTATGCCAGTGCTGGGATCACAACACCTCCATAGCATTCCCCCTGCCCCAGATTGAGCTGTTGATGCATTACTACAAAGGGAATTATACTAAGAAGTTAGTTTGATAGTGAAATGTGGCCTTACTTGGATGACTGTCTCCGAATTTTATAAGGCTGTCTTATCGGTAGCCGGCAAACTAGCAACACAATCCTTTAATGGCTTTGCAGGGCTTCATTGAAAATGAAGAGTGACACTGATTTTAAACTGCATGCATGTATGAAGGACTGCTTATGTAACAGTGTGAGTAAAAGTTTAATGATATGGTTATTTTGTACTGAAGCCAGAACACATAGAGGAATTTCCTGAGGACAAATCAGTAGCTAATTTCTAGAAAGAGAAGATCTGGGGCAGGAAACTGCTTGCAAGATATATCAGTAGTCAGGAAAGCATTGGTCTTGATCTTAGATATGTGAGAATTGACATACATGCCAGATGAACTCTGTTATTGCATGAAAAGTTCTAAAGTTCAGCCCTTGTAAACATACACAAAAAGTTGCCTGATGCCTACCATAAATTAAGCCCTAGAATTCATATACTCTTTGGGGGGAGAGTGTTAGGGAGGAAGGATGGAAGCAAGTTATGTGGATTGTTATGAAAGTAATAATGCAGGCTCATAGGATGGGAAACAAAGGTGTACTCTTATACAAAACAATCCTTGCAACCAGAAACTTAGGCTGATTCCGCATGGGCCAAAAACAGCGGTGTGAAAACAGTGTAAACCCTTTTACACCGTTTTAAACCCTTTTACACTGTTTTCACACCACTGTTTTGGGGCCATACAGAATCAGCCATAGAGAACTGTTGTTAAATATTTTGGGCTTTTAGGGAAGGGGCAGCATTTTTTACTGCTAAAGAGAAGAGGCTGTTTTTGAACAGAACAGCATTGCAGTTTTGGGGGGAATGGGTATTGCTGTGGCAACTTTTTAAAAGATGATGATCCACCCATGCAGGTAGCTCTCTCACATACATACATACATACATACATTAATCTAGGTTTTAGTCTTCGTTTTGTATGTAGTCTTTGGAACAGCTGAGAGAATATGAAATTGTATCCCGAAATGAGGATATTGATGAAGCTCTACCTGAAATCTATTTAATTAGAAAATCAGGGAAAGATGCCCAAAGTTCTGAGTTCTCTGTATTTGCTGTGTAAAACCAGAACTTGGCTAAAGATAGAATCAAGCCTAGATTCTCGTTAAATTAATCAAGGCAGCATGACTAATAATTTATCTTTTAAACAGAGGCTTTGATGTTATAATAAAGTGAAAAAAGGGATAGTCCTTGGATTCTGGTGTAACATTCACAATAACAGGATTACCTATTTTTATTTATTTATTTTATTATATCATTTATACCTCACCTTCCTGTCCAATGAAGATCCAAAGTGGCTTATATTTAGGGGTGGGCACTATTTAAGCAAATTCAAGTAAATTCAGCATCATAATACTCTTGGCTTCCTTTTTAGCTTGAGAAAGAAAGTTTCCAGCTCATATCTTTAGGAGGATGGTAGAAAGAGATCCTTTTCAGTCATACATTTTACCACATATATGGAGAGAATGCACTACACACTATCCTCCAGATATTCACATATATTTGTGGCCAGTGTGTAACTTGTGAACCAGCCCTATGAAGGCCAGAAAGAAAAGTTCCACATTAATAAATAAAATAGTTTTTCATAACAAACAAATATATGCAAAGATTTGGGTGCTGTGTGGTTTCCGGGCTGTATGGCCGTGTTCTAGCAGCATTCTCTCCTGACGTTTCGCCTGCATCTGTGGCTGGCATCTTCAGAGGATCATTTCTGCAGAAATGATTTCTACAGAAATGATTTCTACAGAAATATGCAAAGATTATCTGTCTGTGAAATGCTTTCTACATAATTCAATGTGTGGTTGTTAAAATGGTGCTTGTAAACAACCAGTTGTTAAATTATTTGAATCCCACTACCAGAACCAGTTGTTAAATTATTCGAATCCCACCACTGGATCAGTTCCCCTGGAGCAAACAGATGCTTTGGGAGGGTAGACTCTACGACATTATACCCTGTTACAATCCCTCTCCTACAGAAACTCAACCCTCACTAGACTCCACACCCCAAATCTCCAGGAATTTCCCTATCTAGAGTTGGCAACCCCACTGGCATTCCTCTTGTGATATCACTCTATGGGGCTAATTGCTAGTCACACATCATGTGACTGCGATTGCCTCCAGGGAATATCTTCTTTCCTTTGGTTATGACTGCCCCACCCTGGAGAACCAAAAAAGGGACCATTCTGATGCAACACCTCCTTCCATGGCAGCGTTTTTCAGAATGAATTCAAGCACAGCAATATACAAAACTCTGTGTAAGTGTTTAGAGTCTATGTGGATTTCCCAGAGAGTAAAAATCAGCAGGAATTTTATATCAGCATTCATACACATCACTCGAAAAATCCACATGCATTTCCAAGTTTGACATAACACTGTCTACATTTCTTACTTCATGGGAATAATTCCAAAAGCATTCTGTCAGAACAGGCCACATGGTCCAAGTAAAAACAGTTAGAATCAGGATTCCAGTCTGTGTTTGATGGTATCTTTTTACAGTCTACAATATCTCTGTGTTTTAGCATATGTAATTATATTTGTCTCCAAGCAATGTTCTGTTATTACTGATGCTTTCTACTTCAGAGTTCTATGCAGCAAATTAATCAAGTTAGGGACTACCAGACCTCTTTGACTTATTAAAAATCAGGGCAGCAGAATACATTTCAGTGTTATAATCTATTTAGTAAACTTCAGATCAATCTCAAGATCCTTGAAAAAGGTCTAGCTAACTTGGTTTAAAAAACAGAGGAACGTGGCAACTTGTAAACAGAATATTATCCAACTTCAGATATTATTAAGATGTGGGATTTTCTATGGATTATTTTTAGAACTGATATAAATCAATAAAGTAAAATCCAAAGAGATAAGTTCACTATCTTGCTGTAAGGTAGGGGGTTGATGTGTGTTTCTGTTCAGGCATTCTGGCCTTGGCACATTCCAGGATCTGAGCTGTGTGCCCAGAGTGGCTGCGAAGTTAACCTTGCTTTTGCGCTTATCATGTATGTGTGTGAAGCTTGCTTTTCTTGCATCGTGGGAATTGGGTTGGGGAGGCCTGGGAGGAGCTCCATTACCCGTAAAAGAAGCTGCCTATTCCCGGGAAGGTCAGAATCTGCATTCCGTGTAGTGTGATCATTGAAGTTTATGAAATAAAGAACTATTCCAAGTTACTTGTTTCGAGTCCT
Source organism: Sphaerodactylus townsendi (assembly GCF_021028975.2). NCBI lineage: Eukaryota > Metazoa > Chordata > Lepidosauria > Squamata > Sphaerodactylidae > Sphaerodactylus > Sphaerodactylus townsendi. Next base: position 60,969,618 of record NC_059427.1, read on the forward strand.
TCGAGGTTCCTTACACTTGCCAAGACATGAGTGCCTGGGAAAAATAAAGCCTAATCCAGTTAGAGCTAAATATTTAGATTTAAATCCATGCTAGACTTCTGAGCATACATATTTTGAAATTAATTCTACAGAAATAAGAACTGTCCATGGAAGTCAAGGAAATCTCAAGGTGCTAAGCCATATTAGGCAAAAGAGAGGAAAGCAAGATCTTTCTCATGCTGGAGACATGCCCTGTCAGTGGCAGATGGCAGTACTAGTCTGATGGATCACAAGCATCACCAGGCTGGCTAGCCAACCCTGAAAGTCTTTGGAACAGAAAAGTTCAGGACGGAGAGTTTTTCATTTGGTTTAAGACTCCAAATGAGTAGGGAATCCAGTGTGAGAACACTGACAATGCAGAGTTAATTCAATCTAAGTCCACTAATTTCCTTGACTGTATTGAATTTGTCCCTGAGTGGAAAGGTTCCAGATCACTGTGCTTACCCAACTGTCCTGAGAACTGACTCATGAAAAATACAGTAGTATACTGTTGTTGAGACCCACTGTCCATCCATACTCAAAGAGCAATTACGTGGCCCTAGGAGAAGAAGAGAAGAGAGCCCAGCACAGCTAGGGGGACCTACTCGTCATGTCAAAATTCTGGCTGTAGCCCATGTCCATGGGAATAAACAGACATTCCTTAGCTTCAACAGAACCAATGAAACCAGTTCTGGAAGAAGAGCTGTCCCTTACTGGAGATTTTCAAGGTGAGGATGGATAGGTAATGCCCTAGCTTTGAATTTCTGACATGGAGCAGAGGATTGGGCATAAAGGCCAGTCAAGGCCAGCTACAGGATTCTGTGATTACATGTGATAGTTTTTATTTGTTTGTTTTATGAAATATGTATGCCAACTCAGGATCCCATGTGCCCCATGATATTTTGGCTATGCCCCTGATAAAAGGAAAACAACACAAGATATGCTACAAATTGTCTTTACAAAGAAAGCTATTTGGGTAGTATTTCAAACTACTTTTAAAATTAGAGCATCATAATATAGTCACTGAGAGAACCACATATCTTGTGATGGGGAGTTGTTTTGTTTTTACAAGATCCTAATTATAAAATGGTATGAGTTAAGGAAGCATTATTTCTTGTTGCTTAGGTACCTTAGTTTTTATTTGACGGAAGGGACAGACAACTACATTTAATCATGTTACATAAGCACCGCTGTCACAATTCCTTCCTGTGAAAATAAAACAGATAGCAGCAAGGATAGCAAATCCCAGAGAAGTATAATCTACAGAGCATGTCTGATCCTAGGTATTGGGAGCCAGGAAACACCACTTGATAAAATATTGCTTACTGAATGCTTCATAGACAAAATAGTATTAGGTGTCCTGGTGAATGAAAGATTATATTGTGGAAACTGAAAAGGCAGAATCAAAGGAGGAACAGAGCCTCCTGCAAACTACTCTGGCATTTTGCTGTGCCATACCAGTGGAAGACAAAAAAGAAGAGGATTTGCTCCCCTCCAATTCCCTTGAAGAGAATTGGTATAATTGATATAATATCATTTGCCATGTGTGAACTTCAGGTTTCAAATTCCTCAGAAGGTGGATTTTAAATGATGTTAGAATAGAATAGAATAGAATAGAATAGAATAGAATAGAATAGAATAGAATAGAATAGTAGCATGGTGTTAAAGTTGACCAGTGCAGTCCGTTGCGTAACTAGGCAAACTGCAGCCATGGGCAAAACCTGAGTTTGATGCCCCCCCAGGCGCGTGCCTGGTGCAATGCGCACCCCCCCCCCCGGCCCCCTTGTAGCTGCGCCCAGTGGCATAACTAGGCAAATGGAGTTTGGTACTCCATGGGAAGCCGTCTTCCCCCACCATGACCAAGCAATTATTTTTTACACCAGGTCGTTTCAAAGTCACCATCACGTTATAGAACATGCCCCAACTCACAAATCTGAACACAGCAATAGGTCATGCCCCACAGCAGAAATAATTTTTTAAAAAACAGTTTCAAAATGCTTTCAAAATGTTTTATTACTGCTATGAAAACATTTTATGGTGTTGTATCCAGTCCCCCCAATTGGGGGGAACAGCATCACTTTCAATGTTATTTAAACTGGGAACCCCATATTCTCCCTTTAAGGTGGATTTAAAAGGAGAATCTGAGCTCCCTAGTTTAAACAAGTGATGCTGGAATCCACCCCCAAACAGCATCATTTTCAATGCTGTTTAAACTAGGGAGCCCAGATTCTCCTTTTAAATCCACCTTGAAGGGAGAATCTGGGGTCCCCAGTTTAAACAACATTGAAAGTGATGCTATTTTGGGGTTGATTCTCCCCCACCCTGAAACAGCATCACTTTGAATGTTTAAACTGGGGACCTCAGATTCTCTCTTTAAATCCATGCCAAAGGGGGGATTTAAAAGGAAAATCTGGGGAAATTTGGGGGGTGCCTGCTGTCAGGGATGCAATTGTTAATCTAGCAACACCAAACTTTCAGGGTATATTTAGGAGACTCCCCTAATGATACCACCCATTTTTGGTGACATTGGTTCAGGGGGTCCAAAGTTATGGACCCTCAAATGTGTAGCCCCATCTTCTATTAGCTCCCATTGGAAATAATGGGTGATGGGGGCACCCCCTTTGGGAGTCCATAGCTTTGGACCCCCTGGACCAAACTTCACATGGGTGGTATCAGTAAGATACTTTCCCGATGATACCTCCCAGGTTTGGTGAGGTTTGGTTCAGGGGGTCCAAAGTTATTGACCCTCAAAGGTGTAGCCCCATCTCCTATTAGCTTCCATTGGAAACAATGGGGAATGGGGCACCCCCTTTGGGAGTCCATAACTTTGGACTTCCTAACCCAAACCTCACCAAACCAGGGTGAGAGCATCAGGAGAGTCTCCCAAAACATCCCTGAAATTTTGGTGCTTCTAGCCTAAAAGCCACGCCCCCTTCAGGCCAAAAACGGAAAACCCACTAAAATACCAAAAAACCCACAAACGAACCCTGCAGTTTTGGCGGCCGCCACAAGGGGGTGTCCTGGGCAACTGCTCACTTTGCCCAATGGGCATTATGCCCCTGTATGACAGATGTATCAAAACCATAGTTAATAATTACATCTGGAAAGGATGAAAACACAAGGGCATTATCTTGACAAAGAAATAGTCATTAAGGAATGGTGGACTTGAGGAATGCAGCATAAGTGAAGAGCCATCCACTTCCATAACTGAAGTCATTTTATTTCTAGTAGACAGAGCACTAGTCTTTGGTGGTGGACATTCCTCCAGATCTTATAAAAGGTGATAGATACTGAATTGGCTTACATCTGTCTGTGTTTACAAAATGAAATTGTTTTGCTGTGTTGTACTGCGGCAACCCTTCTGATAGCTCCCTTCTGTTAGGGAGAGATGAATATACCCAACAAACCATTTATTTCACTGGATTGTGATGGTTTTTTAAAACGAAAACTTCTCTACTAATTACTACTGTAATTAGCAGAGCCATGCTTTCCCTGTAGTCTTCTTGGCAGTAGCAAAAATGAATTTCAACAAAGAAAAACAGAGACAGTGCTCTGCATCTTTATACTGCAAGAAATGTCTGCAATATAGCACTGTGTTCTGGGTGCCATAAAGGACAGCACAGAATGGTTATTCACTCTAATTGAGAACATTAAAGCATTTAAGTAGATTTTCCTTTTGACTTTTCTATTGCATATATAATGGGGATGAGATTAATATTCACAGCAAAGGACATGTGGAGACTTTCCCCTGAAGCCCAATTTAACTAATAATGTAAAATAATCTTGCTGTATGAAAGAAAAGCAAAATCATTTGCATTCCAGCAAATGGCTTTATAAATAAAGCATTCAGCACAATTTTTCTCAATTGCTTGCATTCCTGACTTGCACTTCTCCCCTTTAACATGCAATTTAAAACCGTCTATGAGAAAGTTCAATCACTCTTTTCTGTTTTTTCCATGATATGTACCTGCTGATCTGTGTCTAATGTGTGCTTTGCTTCACAGTAGATGCAATGCTAATGACAGTATGAACCCCATCACTATACTAGCATGTTAATTCAGTCACTGAGTTAGATTTTCATTCCAATTGTGACAGAAAATTTAGAGACTTTTACTAGAATAATAGCACCACTTTTTCAAGGTTTAACAGGATTGAATTAACATAACAGATGGAACATAAACTGAATGTGGCAAGCCTCTAACACCCACTCTTAGAATCACAGAATCATAGAATTGGAAGAGACCACAAGGGCCAATAAGTCCACCCCCTGCAATGCAGGAACACACAATCAAAGCGCTCCCCCGACATATGTTCATCCAGCCTCTGTTTAAAAACCTACAAAGGAGGAGATTCCACAACTCTCTGAGGCAGTGAATTCCACTGTCGAACAGCCCTGATGGTCAGGAAGTTCTTCCTAATGTTTTGGTGGAATTTCTTTTCCTGTACCTTGAATTTATTACTCCATGTCCTAGTCTTTGAGGCAGCAGAAAACAAGCTTGCTCCCTCTTCGACATGGCATCCCTTCAGATATTTAAACATAGCTATCATGTCCTCCCTTAACCTTCGTTTCTCCAGACTAAACATCCCCAGCTCCCTAAGCCTCTCTTTGTAGGGAATGGACTCCGGACCTTTTACCATTTTTGTTGCCCTCCTCTGGACCTGTTCCACCTTGTCAATATCCTTCAGAACTGTACACAATATTCCAGATGAGATCTAATCAATGCAATGAGGTACAATTACATTTCTCGATCTTGACACTATACTTCTATTGATACAGCCTAAAATCGCATTGGCTTCCTTGGCCACTGCATCACACTGCTGACTCTTTTTCCCATGTGTACAACCAGGAAATACAACATTATCTGTTCAGCAGAAATGTGATTTATGGTCACTAGTGCACAGAGGTGGAACAAGAGGAAACTGTGAGGAGGAGGCATGCACACACCCTTCACCTCTCCTGCAGCGTCGCCCACCATGCTGTGCCCCCTCGATAGCCCTGCCATGCCTCTGCCACTGCTCCATCCAGGGCATCACGCCCCCCCATCGGTACTATGCCACTGCTAGTGCAGGATTAGATTAAAACATCCTTGAAGCCAGGAAGAACTATGTTGCAATAAAACAAAGGATGCAGGTCGATTTACCATAGGTACTCACGCATAAGCCGAGTTTTTCAGACCATTTTCCAGGCCAAAAAATGCCCCCCTCAGCTTATACATGAGTCACGGAGGCTGCCCAGCTGACTGGGGAAGAGGGCAGATCTCCCCCTCTTCCCTAGCCAGCCAAAAACCTCCATGCGAGAGAGGAGCCCCAGCTAGCAGCTCCTATATGAGGGCTGCAGGCTGGGGCATCCCTCGTTTCCACGGAGGCTGCCCGGCTGGATGAGGAAGTGGGGAGATCTCCCCTCTTCCCCAGCCAGCCCGGAGACCTCCGTGCAAGAGAGGAACCCCAGCTAGCAGCTGCCATATGAGGGCTGCAGGCTGGGGTACCCCTCGTTTCCACGGAGGCTGCCCAGCTGGCTGGGGAAGAGGAGAGATCTCCCCTCTTCCTCAGCCAGCCAGGCAACCTCTGTGCAAGAGAGGAGCCCAAGCCATGCCTTGAGCCCTTGGGGGGTGGGGGGGGCAGTATCCAAATCCAATAAACTTAACTAAGCTGCTGCTTTTTCCACCCTCGGCTTATATGCAAGTCAATAAGTTTCCCCAGGTTTTGGTGGTAAATGTAGGTGACTCAGCTTATACACGGCCTATACACGAGTATATATGGTAGTTTGACTCTAGATCACTATGAAAGAGTGCTTAGGGATTTGACAGAGCATTACTGTTTCCTAATGGCTGTGGATGGGTTCAGTTTGTAGCTGAGCAATTCACCTACATGGGTGGAGCCTTAGAAATTATGTATATAAGAGAGATCTCAATTTCGCCACCGAAAAATGCAATTTGCAGTAAGCAAGCATACTGGAAACTGTTTACTTAATGGGATAAATAGTAATGTGGGGGAATCTGCAGTGTAATAATGCTTTGCAGCAAGTGCTGACCCTCCCACCATGGTTCTAATCAAAACCTTTCACCTCACAAAAGTGCACTTAATTGTTGTTAGGCTTTCAAGGTGTATTCAATGATTCTGCACAAGGTATTATTCCTCCAGTTGATTCCTACAATGTATCCACTGGAGATATATTGGATTTATTCACTTATCTGAAATAGTCACATGTTGGTAGGGAGTGCCCCATGGTACACAGTGATAAGCCCAGTGGTGGGGTTCAGCAAGTTCGCACCACTTCGGCAGAATCAGTTGTTAAAATGGTGCTTGTAAACAACCAGTTGTTAAATTATTTGAATCTCACCGCCAGAACCGGTTGTTAAATTGTTAATTATTTGAATCCCACCACTGGATAAGCCGCAGTACTGCAGTCAAAGTTCTACTCATGACCTTAGTTTGATCTCAACAGAAGGTAGCTGGTTCAATGTTGACTCAGTCTTCCTTTCTTCCAAGAGCAGTAAAATGAGTGCCCAGCTTGCTGAGGGTCATGTGTAGACAAATGGGAAAGGTAATGGCAAATGACTGTATAACATAGCCTTTCTAGTAAATGTCATGATGTGAAATCATCCCATGGGTCAGAAATCGACGATTGCCAGGCACCGATTTCCACCATCAAAAATTATCGGCCGCCGCCAAGGTACCCAAACGCCATTGCATGTACGCAAACGGCATACCCTGAAATACGCCATTTTCCAAAATCGCTGATAATCTCCAGACAGATTATCAGTGATTTTTGAGGTACCACTGTATATCAGTATTGTAGCCCCTTTCCCAAAATAATCCCCCCAAAGAAAGAGGCAAAGCAATTCCCTGGACCACATGCTGTTGAAGAAGGGGACTATGTGATAGATCCCACTTCCTTCTCCTCTACACTCTCTCTTTCTCTCTTTTTCCTTCTGCTGCTGCCAAAGGTGAAGACAGAGGCTTGTTTTAAAATAGAGGCTTGTTTGAAATAAAATTTTAAGAAGCCCTCCGGGTGGAACTAGAGTGGGAGAGTGGGTTAGAGCCAAAAAGAGACCCTGCTTGTACTGTTCCTTGCAAAACCCAACTCTGTTATTACTATATTGAGATATCAATATGAACATTTAGGCCCATTCCGCATGGGCCAGGGAAGTGGCTGCACACTGGTATAAATGATACCAATGGAGCCCTGGGGCCATTCACACACTTCCGTGCGGGTGGTTCCAGAGCTGCTGTGGCCTGCGAAGGCAACTTCACACAGAGGCACATCCTTTTTTCTGAAACTTACCTTCTCTTCCCTGCGCAGCTCTGCAGGGATGAAGGGACACACCCTCATGGCCATGGCAATGCCTTGGGGTCATAGGGCAGGAGGCGTGTCCCCTTGTCCCTGCAGAGCTGCGCAGGGAAGAGAAGGTAAGTTTATGGTGGGGGGGAAGGACATGCCTAAAAGCGGCGCCTCTGACCCAGTGCCATTTGTTTGGCACCAGGTGCAAAATGCTGTTTTTGGGAAAACTCGCTCATTCAGCAAGTTTGGAAAACAGTGTTTCCCCACCAGTTGCGGATGGAAAGCATGGTGCTGCCTCGTTTCAGAGGGGGCAACCATGCAAACTGTGCCCCAGGAACAGTGTTTTCACCATTCCTGGGCCGCTGTTGTTGGCCTGTGCAGAGTACGCCTTAGAGAAGAAGGAGCCAGCAGCATGGAAGGGTAGAGGGAAGATGTCTGGGACAAAGCTGTGCTCACTGGCAAATCTGCCTGCTCTGGCTGCAAAGCAAATTAAAAGTCATGCTAGAAGTAGTCTCGCTTTCTGTGGAGAGAATGGAAAGTAGTGAAAGTGGGGCTTCAGTAAATATGTCTGCACCAGAAATTGCCTCCATTGTGCACCAGACCTCTTGAGAGTAATTGACCCATGTGTCCTGTTGTCCTAATTATGCTGCTGCTAGGAGGTAGTAGAGGCTCAGTTGCCCAGCACAGAAGTTTGGTCTGCATCATGCACCCCATTCCCCAGACTAGGCTGCTGGTAGGAAGAGGGGAACACTCAGTTGCCCAGCAGAGATATTTAAAATAATATTAAAGTGTAACAGTTCATAGAGATCAACAAAATATATTCTATAATTTAAAAGCATTGTTGATTATATACATTGATTATATACGTATATAAAAAGAAAAATATGAACATAATATATGGGGTGTGTCATTTTGTACTTTTGCTGCCTATCAAAAAAAAATGAACAGAGTGACTTGCAAAACTGGACAGGTGTAAAGTAGCCAGCAACAGATACCTTCAGTTTAAGACATCTGTAGTATTTCTTCACCAGACGCCTGTAGTTTTTGTGGCTCAGTAATCCTGACCTCCTGCTTTGGTGCTGCTGTTGTTTGCTTTCTAAAGATAATTAGTTTGGGAGCATTATAATTGAGGTCCTGATCAGATAAAACAGATGGACTAAGAAAACCTCCAGGTTATCATTGTACTATCTCTGTTCTTAATGACAGAGCTTTCCAGAAAGCATAATTACTTCCTGAGTTCTCAAATAGTTTAAATAAAAAGCCATTTTATGAAGCACAAAGATAGGACAAAAGTGCATTATAGTAGAATTTGAAATCTCCACAGGCTCATGGTCTTCATTTGCTAATGCCAAAAAAGAACAGGGTTAGTGGCCTCTCTTCAACTGCCAGCTAAACATTTAGCCTGTATTTTCTTTTTATACCCTATAGTCATAATAGTCACATAGGATTGCCAACTTTGATTTGGAAAATCCCTGGAGATTTGAGGAAGATGAAGTTTGGGGAAGGAAAGGAGCTCAATGGGAATGTGATGCTATAAAACCCACCCTCAGGAGCTGCCATTTTTTTCCAGTGGAATCTGATCCCTATAGTCTGGACTCTGGAGATTACTTCTAATTCCAGGAGAACTCCAGGTCTTACCTGGAGGTTAGTAAACCTATATCCACAGAATCATTTCTGAAGAATGAAGATACATGAAGAATCTCCTTTTGCGGAATCCTTGAAGGTTAAGCTCCTCTCTTGCTTCTCCCATTATGTTTTTGGGAAACATTGCCTAAACATGGTACATGGTATTTGTACCTAATCATCTGAGGCTCAAAACAGATATGGATCCTGAAGGTAAAATTAGAGTTGAAGGCTTTCATGGCTGAAATCTAGTGGCTGTTTTGGGTTTTCTGGGCTGTGTGGCCTTGGTCTGGTAGTTCCGGAAATGGTTTCCCTTCATTTTTCCTACACTATTTTCCAGAGCCTTTTACTGTGATTTTTCCCCCTACACTTTTCCAAGCCAGCTTCTCTTGAGCATGCACTCATGTTGAAATGATCTTTATTTTTCTTCACCACCAAATACCTGGCCCATAGCCACACCTTTTTTGTCCTCTATGTTCTTTTCTTTTCTTGTCCTCCATTTTCAAAAGGATTTTTAAATGTTTTTCTTTGTCATATTGAACTAGTGATGTTAACTTCAGATAAAAAAAGCAGAGGTGATTAGATCAGCTTTGTCAATTTAATATTGAACTAGCTATGTAAGGTTAAAGTGAAGATACACTGTGTCCACAGTTAGGAGCAAGTAAAATTAAGAACATAAGAACATAAGAACAAGCCAGCTGGATCAGACCAAAGTCCATCTAGTCCAGCTCTGCTACTCGCAGTGGCCCACCAGGTGCCTTTGGGAGCTCAAAATTGACAAGGGAAGTTGCCTTTACAGGAGGAAATTGATAAAGGACTGCTGCAATATTGATTGCAGCTCTAATTTGGCAAAAAAAAATGTGGGTTGCGAGGAAGCTAAATGTTTCTGTTTCTTCAGGTATTTGTGCTTCACATTCTGTGCTTCAGGTATTTGTGTTTCACATTTTTTTTCTTTGACAATGATGGAAATGGAAGCTGAAACATTTTTTGAATTGCAAATTCAGTGTAAGTGTACAATAATCCTAAAGTACCTGTACAAAAGAAAGGGGGGGGGGTCGTTCCTCTGCATCACAGATGACATTCCATAGCCATTTGGAATAATACATTTTCAGCAGTGAATGGAGATATTTGGAATAGTTTTACAGAAAACATGTCCAAGACACAAGGTTTGACCACTGGGAACATCTGTGGTAAACTGCATGCGGCAAAGACCAGTATTGGAGCACGTAGCTGTGCTTTCACATTAGAAAAACAACAGCTCCACAATCATATCTAGTTGGACCTAAGTGTTAACGTATTTTAGCACATCTATTCTTTTACCATGGTCAGATTCTCCTTACTACTTGATATGATTGTGCAGGTAACCAGCCTATCCCAATGAAAACAGTCTGGCATAAAATGCTTCTCTGGTTGAGAAGAAAATTGTGAAGATACATCCACATCCATTCAAGAGTCTGTAAAGTGAATGACATGGTAAAAATGTTGTTCCTATTTGTCAGGAATTTACAGTCAACCAATTTAATCAGGGTTTCAGGCATACTGTGGTAAATTAGGCCTGAATGATCATTTGAAGTCAATGAAATTAGAAACGAGTCACTTTTCCTTCTCGTGGAATGAAGAAAGTTGTTTGTCCCATCCATTGTATTTATTATTATGGTTCAGAAAATATTAGAAAACTTGGTTTGCTCTGTGCCTTCCCTCCTTTATCTTTATGGCTCTCTGACTCTGCTTATTACCTCTTCCATTTATCCAGGCACAAGCCAAAATAACATACTGTTTTATGAATCATCAGAATTCTTTCCCCCAGCAATCTCAGTGGATGTGTTCCTGCCATCTAATAGTCTTAAAACTCTTGTTAGGATTGCCCTAGCGGTTTCAATACAGAGATAATTTTTAAATGATGGCTGCGGAGCATATTAATTTCTCCCACTGGTCCCTTTTACTTAGCTTTGTTTCTGCTACTTTGGCATGGTGTCCCTACACTCATTCTGTATATTTTAACCTTCTAGGATTGTTCCATTCCCTTGTAGGCACCATAAAATATAATGGAACAAAACCTTCTCCAGAGAGCCGCAGATCTTCAGAAGATGAAGAACAAATAGGGAGGCAAACAGATTGCATGGCTTACCTAAGAGCTCTCCAAAATGAAATTCACTGAGAGCTGGGAACTGAATGCAGAACATAGTCTGAATCTTAAGTGAATTGCTTCAACCATAAAACATTCATTCATTTTACTATAATTTTACTGTAATTTTTGCTCTCTTAAAAAAACACAATACCAGAATGAATAAGCTCCTGTGGTTAGTGATGGAAGGGAACAATTTGAAGTCATCTGTCCTGAATTACAGTCTTGGATTTTATGAAGCTCTCAGCAATTCACTTGCTATCATTTTTCATTGGATTACTAATAGACCAGTGTGGCTGCTGTGTCAGTAGTTGAATGGTATAGTCAATAGAGCATTATTGATGGCCTCGAAGGAATGTTCTCCATTCTAGCACAAAATGCATCAGCTACAATGGATGGGAATGCAGTTGAAATGGAATCCCACATGAACTGACTGGCAATTGAAAAGTACAGCCTGAAGTGATCAAAAAAGTTAATAGCAATTACTAATGAGAACTATTTGAACAGACATTAAAACTTGGTGTGCCATTTTTAATATGAACATTTGGTATTAAGAAGGGAAGAACAGCACTGCTGGATCCGACCAATGCACCATGTAATATAGCATCCTGCTTTGCACACTAGCTAAATACATGCCCATTGCAGTTTCCCTTTGTTTCTTTTTTAAAAAATGGAATACTTCAATTTTTAAAAATATCCTGCTTGACATCCTATGACTAGCCAATTCTGATTCCTGCCCAGGGAATCTGGCCTTGTTGGTATAGGTCCCAGGAGACTCTGAGAGAGATTATCACTTGATTTACCTATCTTTATTGCTTTCTTGTTGTTGGCTGAAATATTACATTATAAACCAGAAAAAATTATATTTTGAACACTGAGAGGGATTTTTGCTCATTACTTCTTATTACCTTCTTGAGTGGAATAGATTGCACAGGGTATGTGGATTCTTGGATTTTTTTTAATGCAGGCATTTTAGTGCTGCATATTATTGCACTCTGTGTGTGTAAAACTGAATCACCAAAAGAACCCAAAAAAGCAGAGCCGAATGGCCAAAAGAGCTGAAAATGATTTGGGTTTTTTGGCTGGAGCTCAAGCTGCCACCCCCACCCCCACCCCCCACTTCACAGGCATCTCTCAGCTCCATGTGGACTTGGGAAATGGCAACAGGGAAGGAAGAGAACTGAATGTGCAGCTGGGTGCTGTCCAGAGCAGCATTCACTTGAAGTTCTCCGGTGGAACTTGAGAAACCGCAGCAGAGAGAGCTGGTAAATTTCCAGTTCAGGTTATAAGGTTACTGAAACAAATTCAGTAAAAGCTAAATAAAGTTGACAGGTATCGGCTTTACTGAAAATTTCTGAAGCTCATTCCGCACATGCAGAATAATGCACTTTCAAACTGCTTTCAGTGCTCTTTGAAGCTGTGCGGAATGGCAAAATCCACTTGCAAACAGTTGCGAAAGTGGTTTGGAAACGCATTATTTTGCGTGTGCGGAAGGGGCCTTAGTTTTTAAAACTTGAAGCTGAAATTTACCGAGTCTGAACATTTTTGCTCACCCCAAGTACTAAACCTACTTAGCTACTAATTCTCCAACACAGCTATTCCCCTCAATACACTCTGGCTCATTCCGCACATGCAGAATAATGCACTTTCAAACTGCCTTCAGTGCTCTTTGAAGCTGTGCGTAATGGCAAAATCCACTTGCAAACAGTTGTGAAAGTGGTTTGAAAACGCATTATTTTGCGTGTGCGGAAGGGGCTTCTGTTTTAGATTTCACTCTGTCTGATTTTCAGTATTTATCTCTAGGTTGTACACACACTCCTCATTTTGTCAAAGATAAATATCTTATAGAAAGAAAGGTACTTTATGGAAATAACCCTCATCCTTCCAAATCTCTCTGAGCATGAGAACCACTGAGCTGCAGAGATTTCAAGGGAAGCTGCATAATATCAGACTCATATGACAAGAAGAGGTGACAGGGTTATGGAATGAACAGAGACAAGTAAAATTTACTTTTGAACAAATATGCACTGACCTAGGCTGTTAGTTAATTTGTTATGAGTGGTGTTTCCCAATTACCAGTAAAGAGCAGAGCTCAATCAGCACAAAGTATATATGAAGAAAATTTATTCTGAAGGGGGAAAAAGCACATATTGTTAAGGCTGACCCTGCCTTGGTGCAGTAATATAACCAGGTCACTCCCCAGCAACTCACATAAAAATGAAGCAAAAAAGTTTTATTGGATAAATTCAAGAAACATTATTAAAAACAAGGTTCAGTGGAATCATAATGCACATAAAACAGCAAAGTCTAACTTGGCTACTCTACTTATGTACCCCTAATAGCAGCAATACTTGTTTTTACAGCTGAGCTTGATGTTCTAAAGGTTATACAGAGTATCTTCAGGCAACAAGGGTGGAATGTGGAGGAAAGGGTATATGATTGGGAAGTTTGCTATAGTCTATAAATATTGCTGACTATAACCTCCTGATCTTTTCAACCAATCACAGGTCTGTCTCCATAGAACTTTCTGGAATGTCAGTGAGTTCCTCTCTCTCTCATACTAGATTCACAGCTGAACTGTGTGCGCTAAATAATAAGATATTGAGATTACTTTAAAGAGTAGCCACCAGTGGTGGTGGGGGTTGGCTGGCACCTGGAAGCAGAGTGCCAGATGAAAGTTTCAGCTGGAATTTTCCACTAAGATGGCTTCTCTTTTGACGTATATTGTCATGGGGGATATCATCTTACAGGAGAAATTCTCTCTTCTTTATCACACGGAGAAAGGGTCAAATCTTATTTGCAGAGGTTAGTTATATAGGTAGACTAGATGTAATCAACACACTTTTGTAATCTTTGTGTGCAATGCCTCTGTCAGTTAGGTTTGTTCTGAGCTTTGAACACCTGATTGTTATCTTATGCTTACTGATTTAGAAGATTACTTCTTGCACTTGACAGTGGATTTATCCTACAATCCCTGATGCTATAATATGCCTTGATATTTTAGACATCATTCTTTATTATTTAAAAATAAAGGGATATGTGAGTTTTATCTTCTCAGCCTGGCAAGCAAGCAATCATGTCAAAATTAACTATTCTACACAACAAATAAGGGACAGTACTTAGTCCCCACAATCTTGCCTGTCCATAAAATGTGAACATTACAAACTTAATTCCAGCCTTCTTTTTAAAAAAATACTATATTTATGAACTCCTCTGGACTATCTTTGGAATGCACAAGAGAGCATAAGAGCTCAAGCAGTCAGCTGTGTGATCCGGATGCCTCAAGGCTGACAAACATTTAATAGCTGCTCTAAGCTTATTTGACTTTGATTTGAAGGAAGGTTGCTTGGAGCAATTAGTGCAACTAGTTGCCAAGATATTGTGAAAGTCAGGTGCTGTTCCTTGAAAAAACATTTGTCATAAAGAAAGGAAATGATTCTTGAGGTAGTTGGTGAGAAGCAAATGGTCAAAATGTGCCCCCACATGACCCAGACAAATGTCATCTTGGTCAAATAACCCCCACCCCCCAGCCCTTCTTGGTACACCAATGGTTTTGCCTATCATAACAGCTTCCCAGGAATTTTCCTTTACATCAGGAAGATGCTTTATTTACAAAACCAAAGTCAGTTCAGTCAGTGCATACCAGAACACATTATGAAGCATCTGCTAATATTGCCAAATGAATGTCTTCCAGAAGCAATCTTCTTTTCATGTCAGAAGCACATGTTACATCAGCAGAGGTGATTTCTTCATGTACCTGTTAACTGTACAAAAAGCCAAAATGTGGAATGTCAAAGAAATGGAAAAGTTAATTTCCCCCTTCTCGGTAATATCCAGAACAGCCACGGGCACAGAACATTTATTTACTTAGTCTAGGTTAGCAGAGGGCTGCCTGAAAAAACTAGCTCTAATAGCCTCAATTTTAACATGGGCATAGCTTACTTTTTTCTGAACTTGCATTAGTCTGAAGTGTCATAACGTTCTCTTCTATGTAACAAAAAGTTTGTATTCAACAAAGTACTAGCGTTAACAAATTCTAGGATGAAGAATCTCAGCTAAAACTTGATCCTATATAGCAGTGGTGGCGAACCTTTGGCACTCCAGATGTTATGGACTACAATTCCCATCAGCCCCTGCCAGCATGGCCAATTGGCCATGCTGGCAGGGGTTGATGGGAATTGTAGTCCATAACATCTGGAGTGCCAAAGGTTTGCCACCACGGCTATATAGCATGTTAAGGCATTCATTTGTGGTAGTCCCTGGTGGCATAATGCCTAAAGATCAATGTCAAATGGCTTCCACAGGTTTTTGCTATGCTGCTGTTGCATTAGTGTTGTTATTGTTACCCCCTCCATGCTAAGAGCAGCAGCAGCAGCAGCCTGGTGGTGATATCTGTATACCCACTCTTCCATGAGCTCACGACTAGGTTGCTGTGGGTCCAATCCTGGCTACCTCGCAGAATGGAGGTGAGACTAATTTCAACTGCAACCAGGGTGAACAAATTCAGGCCTGCAGTCCATAAAAAAAGCCCAGGTGTACATCAGACTACCAAGCAATAGCCTTGGCTGCAAAGTGCAGTTGCCTATCAAAGTATAAGGCTAGTCGTTCATTTGGGGTATGCTATCAACTGCACTGTGGAAGTATTTAGTTAACTGGTATATGTTGTTAAGTATAGTTTGTTATTGATAATGCTGTACAATAGAGGAAACTGTAGTGAAGAATAGGAGTAGGGAGGCAAGGTGAAGTGTCATCAAGTCGCATCCAATTTATGGCAACCCATAGGATTGTCAAGGCTTGTGATTAAGCAGAGACAGATTGCCATTGCCTTCCTCTGCAGAGTCGTCTTTGGTGGTCTCCCTTCCAAATACTGACTTAGTACTCAGCTTCTGAGATTTGATGAGATCACGCTAATCCATGCTGCCTTCCCTCCCAATGAAAATGGTAGGACAACTTTTATATATATATTTGTTGCTTGATCCATGTCTGGCAAGAGAGCCAGTGTGATGCAGTGATTAAGAGTGGCAGACTCTAATCTGGAGGACTGGGTTTGATTCCCTACTTCTCCACCTGAAGCCTCCTTAGTCATTATGAACCAGTCAGAACTCTCTCAGCCCACACAGAGGCAGGCAATGGCAAAACCTATGAATGTTTTTTGCCTTGAAAATCCTACAGTCGTGGCTTTCCATCACCACAATATCTGGCACTAACTAGAAAAAAGTGAGTACCAAAAAGAGCCCAAACTAGATGATTCCATCTTGCCAAGTCTGCCACACAGAAATGGTGCCATCTTATAGTCTGGATTTTTGCTTTTCAAAAAACGTTAGAGATCCAATCTTACTGTGGCACAGGAGGATAATGGGCTCCTGTCTGTTCTCCCACAATGTCATTTTCAAGAGCTGTTTGTAAAAATCTTAGCTCTGAAATGATGCTGCTTCCACATGGCTGGCTTATGAAAGCAGGATCATCCAGTTTGACTCTCAGAAAAGATGAATCATCAGAGAAGGGGAAAGGTGTAGATGGTCCACAGTTAAACATGAACACAGTTTTGAGATCTGAATGTGCCCATCTGGGGGGTGTGGTGGCAATATTTTGCCTTGCTTCAGGGCCCAAACTCTTTCAACAGACTAAAGCCCATTCAGCTACCTCAGCATCCTAACTTCATTCTGCTGTATCTCTAGGCCAGTTTTTCCTTAGGGTGAGCTGAACTCATGGGGGGATGGGCAGACACTATTTCTCCTTTCAATTTTGTAAGCAAAAATAGTTTACAAAAATTAGCCTCAAAAATTTTAGTCACATAGAGCCAAAACAGCATCAGGGCAATAATTCCTGCCCTCGGAGCTGGTAAAGGGGGCAAAATGTCTACTCCATTTACCAGTGGCAGTTCTCTTGCCTGTCACTACTGCCTGGCACCTTTTTTCCCCAATTCTTGAAATAAAAGTGGGCAAAGTGAGGCTGTGAGTAGCATAGCAAAATCAGTGCATGGGTTTTCAGTTCACTACTAACCTAAATGTACATTTCCCTTCAGCTTTATGTTATTGCAGGTACCAATTTGGAGGGAGTTATTATATTGTAAACTTCAGCAAACAGCAGGGTTATGCTGACTGCAATCCATAACAGTGGAAGCAGTGAACATGTATGCCCACATTGCCTGCTGAGTGGTCGGTGCTGACATTGTTTAAATTAGGAGTTAAACATTAAAGCTGTAAGTGGTGAGCTTTTGATTTCTAGCAATAAAAAGTCAGTGGGAAAAGAATAATTTACTGTAGAATTTAAGTACGTACCCGATTATTACTAGTTTAAATAAAGGATTGGTTTTCAAGTACTGTGTTGGGACTCCTAAATAGGTCACAGCCACTGCAATAAATTGTTAGCAGACTCATATTAAAGGCCACTTCAGACATTCCACATTTCCTAAATGGAAGACATACTATAAAATGTAGATCTCAAGTACATGCAGGGATCACTCTTTGGTTTTTACTACTGAAGGGTCTGAGAAAGAGAATAAGACCCCAACCAAACCATCCACCAGAATGAGCTACCCTATGGGATGTAGAATGGTCTGGCATAGCCCAATTTCTTCAGATCTCAGTTTTCACTGCAATCTTAAACATCTTGTTCAGTCCCACTGATTCTAATGAGGGTTTAAACAATGCTTAGAAACTGCAGTCTGAGGATCACATGCCTGGCATCCCATTTTTTTTAGGCATTCAGTCTTTGAGCCCGTTCTGTGTTTCATTTCTTTATGGTTTCTGCAGTCAGGATCAAAAATAGCTCTACATTGAAATGCTTTGGGAAGAGACATCTGTTGTTTTCTAAAATGTGTTATATTTCATTGCCTCAACTTTTGAATGAAGGGGCTTTATATTTTATGATGAAGGACAACAAGAGACTGTAGGCCACAGAAAAAGTTGTATCAGAACTGTCAGTTGTCTTAAAGCGGTTCTGCCTGTCCAGACTGACAGCAGAGATTATATGAATCTATGTTACTCTGAGCTTTAACACTAGTCAAAGCAACAGGTTTTGCGATTTCTGACTCAACTGGTGTGGGCAGGACTGAGACAGTTCAGAAGAAAAGTTCAAGGAATTTCTCATCCAAATTTTGCCTAAAAGATGTCTTATAGCAGATGGGAAACAAGCTCATGAAAACCTGTCCCTTTGCATCATTTTCCTCAAACCAAATGATCTAACTGCACATAGTAAAAATCTGTCATGAACTGTTCTTGGCTTGCCAGTTCAGTCACATGCTAGCATAATCATCCCGCCTCCTTTTCCAAATTGTCCTGAATAATATAACTGAAATATGCCATAATCATAGTCCAGTATTTTTTTTGGTTTTCCTTTATCAAAAACATAATTCAAATACCTTCACATTCTACCTCAACTCTATCAGCCATTTACTACTGTATCTTATTATTCTTGTCAGATTTGCTTTTTTTAAAAAAATCACATGATGACAGATATCACATTAAAGTTGGTAAATCCCAATGTAGTATTTATTCGTTCAGCCGAATATTAGCATACAGAGTATACATTTTTAATTTCTTCTGATGCTGGTCTGATGTCCCTTTACATCATTAACAGTAAAAAAACTGCAGATGGGTTAGATAATACATGTTCCTCCAACAGCATTAAAACCATAATCAGAGCAGTAGGGGAAAAAAGGTAACATGGCAATAATTACTTTAATTTTAATAGCATTCAAAAAAACTGCATACCACGTACCACGTACTGACCGCACTGACATATTTGATGCAAATGGAAAACAGTTGCAAAAGTAAGAACATGAAAATAACATGAAAATGTTATTTAACACATTCCCTCCAATGCCTAATCCTTATGTGGGCTCTCCAAAGAGAGAAACACTTTCCCAGCATAACAGGTACTGGATAGACCAGTAGATAGGAAGAAATGGATGCCAGCAGCCACAACCTAACTGGACAGCCTGAAAGCAGACAGAAGACAAGCTCATGCTGTGATCCTTTGTAGACTCCCTAGGGCATAACAACTCATGAATCCAACCCTTTTTTTTCTAGAGTCACTCCTGTTGCTGAATGCCGTACAGTGGTCTGCATGGCACAGGAATAATGTGGCCTTGCGTCTATGTGTGTTAAAGATTGCTTATGAAGAGATGCAAAAATGGTGACAGGCATTAACAAAAGGAAACAATAAGCAGCTGCAACAGCTATTTTCTGTGATTAGATATTTGTCATGATGCCCTCTGACCAGTCCAGTGACTCAGACCCTTCAAGGGAGGAGCCCGAGGAGCCAAGGCCAATGACTGAGGAGTGCCAGGATATTAGGGCAGGACTAGCACTACTGAAGCACTTGCTGACAATGGTCCAATAGCACCTGAGCCCATTGTGCCTGAGCCTGCAAAAAAAGCCTCGCCACCAGCCCCTGCTTAGTACAACACACTCCACAGCCCATAGCAACTCAGGGAACGATCTTACTCTGCAGAAATGGCAATCATGGAAGGCCTCACCCAAGGTGGCCCAAAGGCAGTGAAGGGATAGACTAGCTGCATGGAACCCCATATCAGAGCCAGGCAGTGAGAATGAAAATTATTTCTAGCATCCTGACCACAGGACAGTGCAGCCACAGGAACTCAACTATACCAATCACTCCATATTGTGCAGTAGAGAAAAACACATGTGACTAAGACATGCCTCTGAAGATGCTAGCCATAGATGCAGGTGAAAGATTGGGAACTAAAACCACCATGGAAAACCACAACAGATTGGAAAACCCACAACAGCCAGTTAATTCCAGCTGTGAAAGCCTTCAACAGTACATTTCATGTGATAACACCATATATTATAACAGCTGTTAGATTAATCTTAGCTAAGGTATGAGTATGTGTAAAGGACCGTTAAGACACAGCCAACTTATGGCAACCCAAGCAAGGAGTTTTTCCAGGCAAGTAATTAATCAGAGATGGTTTGCCATTTCCTTCCAGCCCCATCCAAAGGACGGGGAGTGAATCCACAGCTGAGAGTGGCGCAGGGACACACTGGTGGATGTGTGCCCTCCCCAGGGCATATTTCCTGGCGGAGCTGCAGACAGGCAACTACCATGGCCCTCCATAGCTGCGGAACATGGTGCTGAAAGCTGAGCCAGTGTCTCTGCACCATCACCAGTGTAGCAGGGGCAGTCCAGGATGTGGCTGGGGGAAGAGATGATGCTCATTGGCTTCCACCCAACCATTGCCTCTGTTATGCCAGCAATTACAGTGGGGGCTTTTCGGAGGCTTTTTTCTGTTCTTTGCCTCCCCACACTACCAGAAAGCCTCCTTGGGAATAGTGGGGTGGTGAGGCTGTGATGCCATGTCCAGGGGCCCAGCCTTTTTGATGTGACTGTTCTTCTACACAGTCTTTCTTGGTGGTTTCCCTTCCAAGCACTGATCCTGCTTAGTTTCTGAGATACAATGAGATCAGGCTATACTATAAGCAGAAAAAAGTTCCAGTGAGGGGAAAATTTTAAAGATAAATTTAAAGATTTTCATTTATATGAGAGATAAGTCAGAATTTATTTAATTTGGCAAGAGATCTTAAGTAAAATAGAGCAAACCATGAGTAACCTTTACTACTTTTTTCAACTTTGTATAAACTGTGAGCAACATGCGAATCTTCAATAGGAAGAGAACTGTTAAGGTATTTGTATGCCCAATGGATTTTTATTAGATTCTTGTATGCCTTACTCTCTCTATATTTTTAAAAATTAAAACTGTAATCAACTTCCCTGTGTGAAAATTCAAACTCAGAGCTCCAACTGTTTTTTTCTGATGTATCCTCTCTTGACTTCGCAGCTGCTGAGTCAAAGATGCTGAGAAGCCAGAAAACAAACAAGTCATGCTCTAAATTATTCATGCTCCAAATCCTATGTGTGTTCTTGTAAGCCTGTATCATGTTCTAAGGAACTGCCTATCACACTAACCAAAGGAAGTGCAGGCACAAAATATGTTTGAAATTACTGTTTGTAAAATAAATAAATAAACAATTTCAAAAAAGTGACAGTTTTTGCATATAATGAATTAATTTCAGAGCAATAGCTTTAGCCATGCAAAATGCATAAGCCAATTCAAAGACTTGGAAATCAATTAAATCACGAATAACAAAGAGAACTTAGTGAGTTTCTGCAGATGACAAATACACAAATTTTAAAAAACTGTTATTTTATGTCAGGCCCTTATTGGGATTGTCCCTTGTTGTTCAATGCAATTTTTTTGCTACAGATTGATCCATATTATTAATTATTTATGAGTCAGAAACTGACTTTATTTTAATATTCTTTTCAATAACATAAAATGAGCATCCTAAGAAACTGAATAGTCAGCATGTGACTGACTAAACTAAACATTTTTTTTGCAAAATACCTTTTTATACATAAACACATGACCGCCAGACGTGAATATCCTTTATTTAATTCATTTATAACCAATGTTTCTCTCAAATGGGAAAGCAGCTTACATTTTAAATGATAGAATAAATTGTGCTGAACTCTATGAATTGGTTAACGAATTAATTACATTATCTTATCCATCTTTTATCCTAGAATTCCTTTCATTTTGGGGAGCCAATGGAATTCATTGCCAAACATGTATGTTAGATGACAGGAAGACAAACTTTAATGAACTGAAAGGCATTTCATGACAAGAATTATGGAAGAGAGAGGAGCAAGTGAAGGGTGAATTCTCCTAAAAGAAGAGCTCTTGCAAGCTCAAGCCATCAATATTCCAGTAAAATGGAAATGTGGATGATTTTTATGAATGGAAAACAAAGCCTGCCTGGGGGCTGTGCTCCAAGACTACGCCAGTTGCCACACGTGACTTCAGTATTTTTCTCTGTGTGTGTGGGGGGGGCACTCAACCTTGCAGTTGGCCTCAGCACCACATGCTTCTTTGTTGGCTGCCTCCCAGCGGCAGTTGCACAGTCCAGTGAGGAAGGCTGGCACATGAAGCAGCTGGGTGGACAGCCACGCTTGCAGTTTGAACTTTTAAAAAACTGATTAGTGGGGGAGGATCTTCAGGAGCCACTGAGCAGAATGCAGTTAAAACAGCTGTGATAGTCCAAAGGACTTCAGAGATACAGGTGGTTTTACCTGCTGTGACTATTTTAATATCGGGACTTCTTTTCAACAGCGGAAGCACACTGTTTTAACTTTTCCTGAACATTGCAGAACTGCATTTTTATCTTTTGGTGGGACTGAGCTGATTTGACATAACCTTCCTCTGCACAGCAAGCCTGGCATTCCTTAGTGGTCTCCAGGCCAATTATTAACCAGGGCCAACCTGGCAGCTTCTGAGATCTGACAAGATCAGGTTAGCCTAGACCAGCCAGGTCAGGGGTTGAATTAATGTATTTGATTTACTATTCTATCACGCTATTTTTTTCATCTGCAACTACATTCTGTGGCTGTTTAACTACCTGTGATCTCTAAGTTCATCCAAGCTTAAAACTAATAATATTATACATAAAATTATATTAATGCTTTATTCAACATAACTTAACCTTTAGGCACAATCAGTAATATTTCTGCCTACCTATTGATACATTTGGGAGTTGCTCATGGGGGCTTGGGCAGAATACCTTCTCTGTAAATAGTGTCCTTCTGGAAGACTAATGTACAAACATAGCAGTAACTTAATTGATATGCAGAAACATGTACTTTCTTGCGTCCTTCAAGTAGGCTTAGCACATATGGCAAAGTAAAAAAGAGAACTACAACCTGTCTTTTTTAGTATCATCCATCTGTTAACAAGCCTAAACAAGGGGACATGTGTATGTTCCCAGATTTGCCAGCCGCTGAAACCATCTTCTTGGGATCCAGAGGGAACTAAGTATGAAAATGAAGCCAAATAAATCTTCACTGAGATTTCTGGTGTAATTTAACACAGTCAACCATGTAAAAAGCTATTCCTCAGATATTACAAAAACAACTGTAGTGCACCAGAAACATTTGGTCTACAAATTTGAGAAGGATGGACTGTTTTTCAATGAATAAATACCTTTTTTTTAAAAAGGATTGCAAGTGAACATTAGGCATATACCCAGCAATTTTCAGTTCTCTTTTCTGCTCCATTAAATAATGTGACAGTGGAGAAGAGAAGTAAAGCAGTAACAACGAGAAGACAGCTACATATTGGTGTTAGCAGTATCTTGCTCATTACCACAGAAAAGACAGTTCTGGTACTGCAGAATCACATTCTGCCCAAAGTCCTTTAA
Organism: Sphaerodactylus townsendi; assembly: GCF_021028975.2. Classification (NCBI taxonomy): domain Eukaryota; kingdom Metazoa; phylum Chordata; class Lepidosauria; order Squamata; family Sphaerodactylidae; genus Sphaerodactylus; species Sphaerodactylus townsendi. The sequence goes on from NC_059427.1 coordinate 60,992,887, forward strand.
ACCATAATATGGTCCTAAGTCTGATTTGCATAATCTTATAAAGAAAGGAAAGAAGTATATAATATAAATAGTACAATTTGGTTATCACCTTTAAAGATCACAATGGGGATTGTTCAAAATTTTGCCCGTAATAGGCTTGCCATTTTCCCATGCATGGAGGATAAGCCCCTGCCTTCAGTCCCAACCTCTGTTATTGAGAAACTAATGACTGGGGGGAAATGGCTGGAACACAGCCTCCATAGTGGCACTCTAAGAATCTTCCCATGTCTCTATAGGCTTTGCCATAGAGATTAGGGGAAATTCACATGGAAGTAATGCCATATTACCCCCTCCGACTGCATCCTGTCCATGCATTACCCTCAAAATCTCCCAGCATTTGTCAAGACAGTGCTGGCAATTCTCAACCTTCAGAAATCCAATATTTTAAATGTATGCGAAACAGGCCATTTGTTTTCTTACTTTACTTGCATAGTTCAAACTATGATTCTGCATAATTCTGAACTTCTGGTACAGTCTTTCTCACTGGTTAGAGCAGGACCAGGATGGGCAGTCCATTTCTGATGGTGGATAGATGTGCAGCGGCGGGGCACAGTGCAATCCTACCACCTTCAAAGAGGATTGTGGAGACCCAGGAAACAAAAAAATAGATAAGTTTCCCTGACCACACTGAATGGCTCCTATGCAGCCCTTTGGGCTGCCCCACCCTTTTTGCTGGCATAAGTCTAGGCCAGCAAAAGGGGTCATTCTTAGGCTTAAAGGTTCACAGGAAGCTAACTAAACTTGGCTGTGCGGGAATACCCCCACCAGCACTGGAAGAGCACCAGCCCCACAGCAGCATTAGTGGTGTTATGTGGCTGCGTGGCTCGCTGGCACTGGTGCAAGTGCCTCTGCACTGGCATGGATGCCACCCATGCTGTGCATTGGCATCTATGCCAGCATAGGGGTCACACTATATTCAGAGCCCTGTCTCCCCACTATAGGTTTGTGATAATACAATTAACCACTTTGGATACAGAAAGTGCTCTGCAAAAACCAAGTATTATTATGGTGTTGTGGGTTTTCTGGGTTGTATGACCGTGTTCCAGTAGCATTATCTCCTGACGTTTTGCCTGCATCTATGGCTGGAATCTTCAGAGGATCATACAACCCGGAAAACACACTAGTGATTCTGGCTGTGAAAGCCTTTGACAATACAGCAAGTATTATTGTTATTATTGGTTGATTTCGTAGCTGCCAGTTCTTTAGCTGGTTGTTGGCCTTCATTACAATTTGAGCCTCATCCAAAGGCCTAGGAAGTTGTAATGTATCAACGTAGTATTTGTGCGGATCCCAGTAGGGTTGCCTTCTGAAACTGTCAGATGTTAATTTTGTCAATTTGAAGATGTTTCAAGTGCTGCCCTAATGTTTTCAGGATGGCACCAGGGTGCAGATTACCATTGGAACAACCTCAGCTGGTTTGTGCCATAGACCTGAAGCTCAATTTTCAAGTCATGGTATTTAGTGACCTTCTCATGTTCTTTTTCAATTACCCTGCTGTCACCGGGTATGACTATGTCGATGATGGTCACTTTCTTGTCCTCAATCATGGTGATGTCTGGTGTATTGTGTCTCAACACTTCGTCCGCCTGGGGCTAGGTGGGGGGAGGCACGCCGGGGATGTGTGTGCAAAAATAAGGTCTTGCCCCAGGCGCCATTTTCTGCTGGCACGCCCCAGATAAAAGGTAAATCCCTGTGAAGGGAATAACAATTTTGCTTGTATATTGCTATGTCCAAAGGGACTCCATTTTGATTGCTAGAAAAGCTTGCAGAAAATTTTTGTTTTCGTCTCTCTTGTTTCTCAAATAGCTTAGAAGCAAGTGTTTGCAGATAGAGATAGACTGTACCACCACTAAGGCCAGATTTCTCATTATGAGCACGAAATCATCTCCAATTATTTTCAGCTAGATCCAACCAGTCAGCTAAAGCCCCAATTGAAAGTTTCAAAAGGGTGGGTTAACCTGCTCACTTTCCAGAGAGTTCTCACTAACTTGATACCTGATTGGTTAATTGGTAATTATTTGATGTGGCCAGCTTATGCCTTAAATGAATCTTATTAGAGTTAGCAGTTTGTCTATTGTCTACATCACCTCTGCTTTGCTTGAAAAACTTTGCTTATTCACTGAGTACTTCTATTATATTTTCTTGCCAGTATTTTTTTTTAGTAGTAGTACTTTGTTTTATAGTGGATCTGGAAATGCACGTTATGATTTTGTATTTACTGCACATTTTTTGAAGCTACTACTTACAACTTTCTTTTAAATAAGAAATATAAAAATGTTGCTTTGTGTTTTGAATACTGGTTCAGAACCCAGGGCTTGGCATTGCTACCACCCCAAAGGCTGGACTGTCTTTGAAAATCCCTCTGAGTCCTGACAAGCCCTCTCTAGTTCCCAAGTCAGTGCAGGCATAAAACATCAGAAATATCCAGACAATCTCATGCAGATTTTACAGAAGAATTCACACAATTCTGAGTCCTTCTCATATACTGAGGAAATTGACTATGAAATAAATCTGTTGGAATGTACCAGGTTATTGCTGAATCTAATGTGATTAAACATTTTCCAGATGTTAACAGTGCATTGCAGCTGTACTTGGCACTAATATCACTAATGGTAGCAAAGAATGTTTCTTCTTAAAAGTATCAAAATGTTCCCCAATATACTGTGAATCAGGAGCATATCAGTGCTTTGTCCCTCTAACACTGAATATCTTTTTCAGACGACTGAATTTCTATGACATAATTCATGCCTTTGTCACAGTTACTATTTATGTTTTGCTTCAGTTCTGTTTTTAGCTTTCTGGTTGGTTCTACAATCCTAATCCTACTGCATTCTTTATTTAATGTCCCATCCACCCAACCATCCTGCCAGCACTTCTATGCAAAAGCAGCAGGCAGGGGTATTTTTGGCAAATGATCTCCTTTCTGTTCTTTAAGAACCTCAGCTGATAACTGAACTTTTTTTAAAAAAACCTTTGTGTTCTATGATTCTTCTGATGCTATACAGAAAATTAAGCTGGCTTTTCAAAATTTAAGGTGTAGGTTATACTAGAAATAAACTGCTATTTTTTAAAAAAAACACTGGCTGATTGAGTGATTGACTATAGAAGCACTTATTTTCCTACATGAACATTGATTTTCTTCCTATAATGCAGCTTTTACATGGAAGATTATTAGAGAACAGTGAAACAGCATGTGCTACATTTACTGTCTCTTTCAGTTCACCTAGATCAAGAAATAGACAAAAGCTCACAATGATGGCACAGATTCCACTAAGAATCAGAGGTACAAAGATCGTGTATATCTTGCTGATAAGAAGATGTATATTAAAAGTGAAAGAGGGAGTATGTCAGTGGGGGACACAAGTTGCAGTTGAGCTATGCTTATTCATAATGCATTTTATCAGTTTATCCTGTCTTGGGTCAGTACCAAAGTTTTTGGGTCACCTCCATGACTTTTTAGGCCATAGCGTGTCTGAGATTGTGGAATAGACTCCATATTTTATATGAAAACTGAAAAATTAATAGCAGACCACAATCAATCATGACAATATACTCCTGAGGAAGTAGCCAGGTTCTTCTGGGGGCAGGATACTAATATGAAATGGTCTACTCTGTGGCTTCCTGGAGGATCATCAAAGTTCAGGCCACAATTTATTATCAAGTTATTGCAAAACAAAGATCCACCACCTAGGATGTTCCATATGATAGCCTTCCTTGGAGACCTAATCATGAGTAAAGCCGGGGTCATCATCTATCTCTTAGCCTTCATTCAACAGGCTTGCCATTCAGGTAATTCTGTCATCACACCCAGGACATTCAATTATCCTACCTTTCCCATTGCCTCACCTGGCACCCATCATTCCCCTCTCCCTCCCTATGATCATTTTTGGTCATCGTTTACTCCTGTCTTTACAAAAATTCACACCAACCAGTAACAGCCGGGGTTCTGACTTTGCCTCAGGCAGAGCAACAGCACCTAAAACTCTCCAGTCACAAACAGAATTCTGAAAACTTAGCCCAGTGACAGAATTTCATATGCCATCTACATGTTTGCATTGCTGAAATTTCCTTACTTTAGTATTTTATATTGCTGCAGTTCCTATTTTTCCTTATGTTAATTCACATGTTAGATAAGCCTGTATTGTCTTCATTACTCGCTGCTATTCCTGTCTCTGCCCTGAGATATCATCCAAGTTGGTGTTTGTTTCAAGCACAGCAAAAGGCCCCAAAACATAGAAAACAAGAAGGGTATGTGGGAACAGTTTTATGTGTATACTCTGAACATTTCTGGAAACACTCCTTACAGGATGGCAGATATGGCTCTTCCCGCCTCCATTTTATTGTCACAACAATCCTGTGAGGCAGGTTAGGCTGAAAGAAAGAGAGTGACTGGTCAAACGTCATCCAGGAACTTTCATGGAAATTAGGGACTTCAACCTGGTTTTTTCAAGTCATTCTACAGAAAATACCACATATAAATACATTAGTTATGCATTATGGCCTGTGTCCTACCATCCCAGTCACCAGTCTAAAAATACTTCCTAAAAATACACCAGCCTAAAAATACTTAAATGTCTCTTCCACGGGAAAAGTGATAGGCTACAGGCCAGTAGGGTACAGTGGGAGAATACAAGCCAGTATCAGTGACCCAGAGTATTTAATTCTTCATAACAGCCTGTTCTTGAACTGTTAATGTTTTATATTTTTGAGTAATGAGTTCTTTGACTATGATTTGCCTTTTATTGGCTTTGTTACTGGATTAGATGAAGGTCATGAAAATATAACTTTGAGATACAAGTGATTTATTTTTGACATCTTCAGTAGTTACTTATATTGGCAGTATATCTCCTTAGCATTTACATGGAATCATTAAACTGTGTTGTTTTTGAGACTGCATAATGTGAACTTGGTTTTCTTTGTTCCCTTCATTACCATGGCTTGCCAGGCTTGTTGTTGCAGGGCTATACAATATCTTGTCTGACAAACCATGGCTGCTATCCTATAGAATTACGATTTTAGGTCAGGTTCTTATTGCTTCCACAGCTGGTCAAATGTGTGGGAGGGAGCCAGCTAAACAGTTGTAACTCTTATAACCTCTCTTCACTTTTTCAGCTTGGAGCAGAAGTTCCCATCTCAGATCAAGTAGATAGGGGAGATGAAAGAACTGGATAAATTGTCTAATTTATGTATTATTTAAAATATTCCATCTTTAATTAGAGATCATCCATCTGGCTGGCAATTTTTAAAACAATATAAAATCAGGTAACAAATAAATGCATTCGATTTAGGTTGTTACCACCATAGCAAAATATCCTAGGGACGTAAGAGCCCTGCTAAATTAGATCAAGAAGCCATCTAAGGCAGTATTGTGTTTCTCACAAGGGCTAAAAATATAACTCCTGGAAACTAACAAACTTGGTGGAGAGAACATAAATCATCCCTACCCTAAATCCATTCAGGCAAAAAGCAAGCAGCAGCAGCTGTGATACAGGGCTTGAAAGCAGGAAGCAGGAGAAGCAGCTTGAACAGCTGTGAAGACTAAAATGTGGACCATGAGAAAATGGGCCCAGCTTTCTTCCATACTCTCCACTGGGAGAACCATCAGACCCTCATGTCAGCTAGGCCTCCCGTGGGCGGGGTTGGGAGGGTAAAGTCGCCATACTGGTTGTTTTAACTGTGGAACTTAAATTATTGTTTTATGGGTTTTATTGTATTATTTAATATTGTTGTACACTGCCCTGAGCCTTCTGGGAAGGGCGGTCTAAAATATAATAAATAAATATAAATAAATAATAAATACTACCTCCTAGTTGGGTTGCCAACCCAGATTGGAAAATTCCTGGATAGTTGGGGAGGTGGACCCTGGGAAGGGGATAGACCTCATCAGCAGGGTATAATGCTATAGAGTTCACCCTCCAAAGCAGCCATTGTTTCCAGGGGAAATTATCTCTGTACTCTGAAGATCAGTTATAATTCTGAGAAATTTCCAAACCCTGCCTGAAGGTAGGCAATCCTATCTCCTAGCTCTGCTTACATTTTGATAATGGAAATACACTAGCTAAGTGCCCATTAAATTTCATGGATGAGGGTGGTCAGCAGAGTTCTAGTACACCTTTTCTAGCTATAGGCAACCTAAGCCACTTGTGCTTCCTTCAGGAAACCGCTCAACCTTCAGGAAACCGCTCAACTGGATGGCCTTTCCCTCAAAGGGGAGACCATCTCTTGTCCTTTCACATATGTGTCACATCACAATTTGCTTCTTAAATATATCAATATTTTCATCTATCTACAATACAATTCACATTATTGAACAAATTAGACTATGTGTGTGTGTGTAACATTTGTAAACAAATACCCTTAGAATGTAGCATCCAATATTCTGAGCATCACATGTATGCAAGAGACTGATCTGTTGTTGTTGAGCTGATGAATATATTTCAACAGATGTTTGTAACTGGGATATTTAAATGCATGTGGAACCAATCCAAGGCAAATCTCAGGAAAGCTCGTACAATGGATTTCAGCTGTGAGCAATTGATGGGCCCATCTATGACAACATGCTGGTCAATAGACCAAATCTACTTGGGAAGTGTGATGTCTAAATATCATCCCACCATAGCACAAAGCAAAAAAAAAGGGGGTCAGAGAAAAAAACTTGTTTTCCCTGCTTCTCCTGTTCTTTTTGTGTTGCACAGATTACATTCTGGCTGGGACCTTTAACCTCTGTTAGCTCTGATGGGATAGATGCAGAAAACAGAAATAATTATTAGTAGTCCACATGCAGTAAATTGGTGCCCATTATTTTCCATGTCCTGCAGATATTTCTGACTGAGAAACTCAGAACTAATCATCATTAATCATTCCTTTGCCAAAGCAACCGCTTATCAAGAGGTTTGAAAGCATGGCAGTATTAGCAAGTGTATATAAAGATGTTTGGGACTGAGTCACTTTTGAGGATAAAAATTGTTAAGATATTTTCCCATAAGCTAGAAACCTGAAATTTAATATAGGTACAGTAAAAAATATGCTAATACCAGATGTTTTATGTGATATATATTTTTTCCTCGAGATGAATTATATTCCTCAAATGATTATGGTTGTTTCAAACATGGTGATCTTTTGTCTTTTTAAGCAATCAAATGAGTCCTAATATATGATATATGGGGAAAAATAGAGCCACCATCCACAGCTGTATACAAACTTTTATCTAGCAATGGAGGTAACAGCAGCTCAAAACTCTTTTCTCATATCAACTGGTTTGAAAGACTCGAACCCACATTATTGTTACTGCAGCTATCTCTTCTGCACAGTCTTTTTTCCTCCAGAGTTAGTAGGCTGAAGATGGAAAGTGGAGGATACATTATTCATGACATTTAATATCTGCTTACACTGCTATATGTGCTAGATATATGCCATATATATGCCGTATATACTATGCATTTTAAAAATTTAAACTGTACATTTAAAAGCCTTTTATTGCACCGGAGTAATTAGTTTATTTTTCATTTAATCTTGTTTAGGGACTAGTGTGAATTGCAAGCTGTAAAACTCTTTTTAGCTCTTCTTATTTTCCAGCTTCTCTTTCATTCCATATTCTCAGATTCTCTGCTGCATTGACCTATTGAGGGCCCTGGCAATAATACAGACCTGACTTCTAAGGAGTGCCTCTTCAAATATATCCTGTGCATAAGAAAATACCCATATTAAAGATTTTCCATTTTTTAAAGTAACTGATAACTAATATGAAAGTAAGACTCAAACCTGTCGTAAATCTTAGAATGGGGCATTTATCTGTGCTCTGAATCTCCAGCTGAAGCAATAACTCCTAAAATAATAAAATCTAATAAATATTTCCATTAGATGGAAATTCTTATAGTATATGACATTCCCTTTCTTGAGATCCCCTCCCCCGCAATTTAGCAGCTGTTTAGATGAATGGGGCAATATCTGAAGGTTTTTATTGAGCAAAGAATATTGATGTATTGTCGAAGGCTTTCAGGGCCAGATTTAACTGGTTCTGGTGGGTTTTCCAGGCTGTGTGGCCGTGGTCTGGTGGATCTTGTTTCTAATGTTTTGCCTGCATCTGTGGCTGGCATCTTCAGAGGTGTATCACAGAGAAAAGTCTGATTTTCACTGTGTCTAGTGAGAAGGGAAAGTTTAGTGTGGTATATTGTCCATGACCCAGGGTGGGGAACCAATCATTAAGTGTTTGGGTGGAACTTGCTATGCAAAGGTGTGGTTGAGTGCATTGTATTGCAGGTGGGGTTATCAGTCTATTTTTTTAAGTCCTGGGAGCCAAGCTTTGCTAGTTTTCAGAGTCTCTTCTTTCTTACTGAAGTTGTCTTGGTGTTTGTGAATGTCAATGGCCTCCCTGTGCAGTCTGACATAGTAACCTTTGGGGAGCTGGTTCCCCTACAGAATCACTGTGGATATCAATACCAGGTGTGAAGGACAGTTTAATATTAGGAATATATTATCGTCCCCCTGACCAAAGTGCACAAGAGGATTCTGAGATGGAAAAAGAAATTAGAGAGGCCAACAAAAACAAAAATGTAGTGGTAATGGGTGATTTTAACTATCCCCATATAAACTGGAAAAATGCATGTTCAGGTCATAGTAAGGAGAGAGCATTCCTGGATATGCTAAATGACTGTGGCTTAGAGCAGATGGTTGTGGAACCAACCAGGGGAGAGGTGATCCTAGATCTAATTCTATGTGGGACCCAGGACCTGGTGCAGGAAGTCAGTGTTGTTGAGCCGATAGGGAACAGCGACCACAATGCTGTCAGATTCAGTATCTCAGCATGCGAACAAGTGGCAACTTCACTAATGTAGTTACATTCGCCTTCCAAGAAAGGGAAATTTCAGTTACGAAAGATGAGGGGGATAGTGCGCAGGAAGCTGAAAGGGAAAATCAAAGAGAGTCAAAACTGCTCTAGGATGCTTGGAGGTTATTTAAAAACACAGTAATAAAAGCTCAGCTGGAGAATGTGTTCCACAGGTTAGAAAAGGCAGCACTCTTTTAGTCCAAAAGAAAGCCACCATGGTTAACAAGAGAGGTTGAGGAAATTATCAGAAAAAAGAAAATGTCTTTTAGAAAATGGAAGTCCAGTTTGGCTGATGAAGAAGAATATGAGAGGGAACACAAATGGTGGCAAAAGAGAAGCAAGTTAACTAGCTGTAAGGGAGGCAAAAAAGGAAAGTTATAGAGGAACGCGATGGCTGCGAACATCAAGACCAGCAACAAACAGTTCTTCAAAGTACATCAAAAGCAGGAAGCCAGCAAGGGGAAGCGGTAGGGCCCGTTAGATGACAAAGGAACAAAGGGGTGTGCTAAAAAAAAGATGGCAGGGAGATTGCAGAGAAGCTGAATGAATTCTTTGCATCTGTCTTCACCCAAGAGGGGTGAGGAACATTCCTGCAACCTGAACCAAGCTTCTCTAGGAGGCGAATCTGAGGAACTAGCGAAGATAGTGGTAGACAAGGAAGAAGTTCTGGCAGCCATTGATAAACTAAATGTTACCTAATCCCCTGGCCCAGATTGCATTCACCCAAGAGTTCTTAAAGAGCTCAAGCTATGAAATTCGCTGATCTTCTCACTTTAATATGCAACTTATCCTGAAATCAGACTCCATCCCTGAAGACTGGAAGATGGCCAATGTCACACCAATCTTTAAGAAAGGATCTAGGGGGGGACCCGGGAAATTACAGAGCCAGTCAGTTTTGACATCTGTTCCTGGTAAATTAGTAGGAATCTATCATTAAAAGATAAAATTATAAAACATGTAGAAAAGCAAAGACCTGCTGGAGAAAGAGTCAGCTATGGCTTTTGCAGAGGCAAATCCTGTCTTACAAACTTACTAGAGTTCTTTCGAGGTGTGTAAACAGGCATGTGTGGACAGGGGTGAACCGGTATTGGACTATTGTCTACTTGATTTCCAAAAGGTTTCTTTTGACAAAGTTCACTCACCAGAGACTGTTGAGAAAAACTCAGCAATGAAGGAATAAGAGGGAAGTCCTCCCTATGGATTAAAAACTGGTTGAGAAACAGGAAACAAAGAGTGGAGTGTAAATGGGAAGTTCTCACAATGGAGAGATGTCGAGGGAGTGGAAGGTCCCTGGCAAGGATCCGCTTTGGGACCAGTGCTCTTTAACCTATTCATAAAATGACCTGGAAGTAGGGCTGGGTAAGCGTGGTGGCCAAAGTTTGCAGATGATACAAGAATTATGTAGGGTGAGTGAGAACCACAAAGAGGATTGCTAAGAGCTCCAAGCGGACCTTGGATAAATTAGGTGAGTGGGCTCCAGAAATGGCAAATGCAGTTCAATGTATGCAAAAGATGTAAAGTGATGCACATAGGGGCAAAAAAAATCCAAATCTTCACATTACATTGACGCTACAGGGGTCAGTGCTATCAGTCACAGACCAGGAAAGGGATTTATAGGCATCTTAGTTGATAGTTCCATTGGGAATGTCGCAACTCAATGCATGTAGCAGCTGTGAAAAAGGCAAACTCTATGCTGGGAGGGATAATTAGAGAAAGGAATTCGATAATAAAACTGCAAAGATTGTCATGCCCTTATATACAAAGAAACAGTGGTCAGTGACCAAGATTCTTGGAAGGTACTGTGTCCAGTTCACAGTGGTGCAGCATCTCCAAAAAGGATATTGAGGAGATAGAAAAAAAGTGCAGAGAAGGGCAACAAGGATGATTGAGGGACTGGAGCACCTTCCCTATGAGGAGAGGCTGCAGTGTTTGGGACTCTTTAGTTTGGAGAGGAGGCGGCTGAGGGGGGATATGATTGAAGTCTACAAAATTGTATGCATGGGGTAGAAAATGTTGACAGAGAGAAATTTTTCTCTCTTTCTCTCACAATATACTAGAGAACCAGGGGGGCATACATTGAAAATGCTGGGGGGGGAGAATTAGGACTAATAAAAGGAAACACTTCTTCACGCAACTTGTGATTGGTGTTTGGAATATGCTGCCACAGGAGGTGGTGATGGCCACTAACCTGGATAGCTTTAAAAGGGGCTTGGACAGATTTATGGGGGAGAAGTCGATTTTATGGCTACCAATCTTGATCCTCTTTTGATCTGAGATTGCAAATGCCTTAGCAGACCAAGGTGCTTTCGGGGAGCAACAGCCGCAGAAGGCCATTGCGTTCACATCCTACATGTGAGCTCCCAAAGGCACCTGGTGGGCCACTGCGAGTAGCAGAGAGCTGGACTAGATGGACTTTGGTCTGATCCAGCTGGCTTGTTCTTATGTTCTTATGTTCTTAACTGTGCAGAATTTCAGTATTCTCAAATAAAATGTTATGTCTAATTTTGTTTAACACATGTTCTGCAACTGCAGATTTTTCAGGATGATTAATCCTACAGTGTCTTTCGTGCTCCTTAATACAAGTCTGAATGCTGCATTTTGTGGTTACTATGTAGACCTTTCCACAGCTGCAGGGTATGTGATAGACACCTGCAGAAGTGAGGGGGTCTCTCTTGTCCTTTGCTGAGTGTAGCATCTGCTGTATTTTCCTGGTGGGTTTGAAGATGGTTTGTAGGTAATGCTTTTTCATCAGTTTCACTATTTTATCTGTGATTACCTTGATGTATGGTAGAAATATTTTTCCTGTGGTGGGCTGTTTCTCCATAGTCCTCTGGGTTTCTCTTGGTCTGTTGAGTAGCCATTAGCCTTCAGAGCCCAGTCTAGATGATTGATTTTACCAGGGAGGAGGTGAGGTTCACAAATTCTTTTTGCACAATCTGTCAGAGTTTTGATTATGCCCCTTTTCTGTTGTGGATGGTGATTGGAGTTTTTATGTAGATGCCAGTCTGCATAGCAAGTTCCACCCAAACACTTAATGATTGGTTCCCCACCCTGGGACATGGACCACACTAAACTTTCTCTTTTCACTAGACACAGTGAAAAACAGACTTTGAGGTTCTCTCCTCGCCCTTTCCATTTCCAGCCTGATATATAACAGTATAGGAATAGGAATGACAAATTATTTGGGACCTCTTATGCAACTAGAATAGCCTAAAGAATGCAAAGTTTAAAAACAGCTCAGAATGAAGTGGTAAACATTTCTTCTTATGGGAAGTGATACAATAACCTTTATTAAGAGCAACCAAAAAAATTGAAACTGTGTACTAAACCTTTCACATCCTCCAGAACTCTTCAAGAGGCTGAATGACCAAAAATGGTACAAAGGGAGTGGGGGCTGTCATAATGGAAAGGCCAATGATCCACAGGCTGTTTGAGCTGCCTTTCAGATCCAGTTGATTTAGATTGTATTGGATGGTGTTATGGCAAAGTCTTCAGGGAAGAAGGAAAAAACTGGAGTCTCCAGCTGAGAATATAAAAGCTAGTAATTAAATTCTTTGCAAAGCCACATAAAAGGTATAAGTCCTTTAAAAAGCCAAGAAAAGGATAAAATATAGTAGCCCTTGTAGTAACAAAATTAGAGATTAATTTAAATGGTGTATTAGATACAGAGTAAATGGAAGCTACATTGGATAAGATTGTCTATAACTTAGAGGAGAAGAATCTTATCCCGTAAAGTTAAACACCCAGATCAGTGTTTAGTGGTGCTGCTCCTACTAAAAGGTTATTTGATTTTTGGTTCTTTGGGGGGGGGGGTGAACAATGGTGGACAACCTCTGACTATTGTGGGAAATAATATTAAGTTTTGCCATCAGAGTGATTTTTGAACTAGAGAAAATGTACCTGGGATGTGCCTTTGTTTATGAGGATTAGAGAGTGTATGTAATCATCAGTCATGTGAGTTCCAGTCTGCACTGTAGGAGTAAGTATGGATTTTTATTTATATCATTATGCCATATATTCACATATTTTAAATAGGAAAATCAAGGAAGGGCTTGAGAAAGAAGATACCTATCTTTTTAGCCCTGCTAAAGTTGCTAACCCTTGGTAACCTTTAGGAGAATCTGAGTTGGTGAAGACTCATCAAAACAGTATTCCAAATTTTGTTTCTTCTGCTGCTCTTGAGCATTGTATCAATGCCCGACATGGGGAGTTAAAAAGATGAACCCCAATAAAAATGTTACATTCCAAAAACGAAAAGAAAAGAAGAACAGCATTCCACAACATCATGATTCATTTCTGGCTGTGTCATTTAAAGTGATGTCACTGCTGCTCCAGATTCTCTAGAATTCTCTTGAAATTCTATGGTAAAACCTAGAGTAGCTAGCAATGAAATGTCATCACTTCCTGCTACACAGCCAGAAATGAAGTAATGACATTATGAGACCCTGTTCTGGTCTCTGCATTTTCATCTGCCACTCACCTGGGAATTGTTGCCCCCACTTTTGGCTTGCTCTCAAAGAAGAAGAGTTGGCTTTTATACCCTGCTTTTCTCAACCTTTACAGAGTCTCAAAGCAGCTTACAGCTGCCTTCCCTTACTTTCCCCAGAACAGATACCTTGTGAGGTAGGTGGGGCTGAGACAGTTTGGAGAGAAATGTGACTAGTCCAAGGTTACCCAGCAGGCTTCATGTGCAGAAGTGGGGAAACAATCCCAGTTCTCCAGATTAGCGTCTGTCAGGGATGTAGGTATAGATTTTTTATGGGTGGGTTCGGGGTGGGGCCACACCCCCATCCACCCCTGGGGGTGTGGCCATGCCTCCCCAACCCCTCCCAGCCTCAATGCTTATAAAAGCAGCTCCCCGAGGCCAGGACCAGCAGACTCCCCTCCCTCGTTCCCCCACCGGCTGCACTCCCAGCCAGCGGTCCCTTCTGCCCTCCCCTCTGGGCAGAGGCATAGCTAGGGAAAATGGAGCCTGGTGCAAAATCTGAGTTTTGCGGGGGGCTCCCCAATGGGCGACCACTGTGATGCTGGAATCCACCCACAAATAGCAACACTGTCAATGGTGTTTAAACTAGATATAAACTAGAGCCCAGATTCTTCTTTTAAATGCACCTTGAAGGGAGAATCTGGGGTCCGCAATTAAAACAAAATTTAAAGTGTTTTCAATGTTTAAACTGGGGATCTCACATTCTCCCTTTCCATCCATACCGAAGGGGGTGGATTTAAAAGGAGAATCTGGGAAAATTTGGAAGGTGCCTACTGTCAGGGGTGCAATTGTTAAGCTAGCAGCACCAAACTTTCCGGGTATCTTTAGGAGACCCTCCTGATGATACCACCCAGGTTTGGAGACGTTTGGTTCATGGGGGCCAAAGTTATGGACCCTCAAATGTGTACCCACCATCTCCTATTAGCTCCCATTGGAAACAATGGGGGATGGGGGTACCCCCTTTGGGAATCCATAACTTTGGACCCCCTGAACCAAACCTAACCAAACCTGGGTGGTGTAATCAGGTGAGTCTCCCAACAAATCCCTGAAATTTTGGTGCTTCTAGCCTGAAAACTGCACCCCTGCAGGCCAAAAACCAAAAAACACTTAAAATTTTCAAAAAACCCACAAACGGGCAGCGGAGCTTCGGATATGTAATGAAGGGGGTTTGAACCCGAGAACCCCCCCTTACCTACATTCTTGGCATCTGTTCCTCTTAACCATTGCACCACTCTGGCTCTCAGTACTGTGCTTATTTGCTTGCCTGAAATGGCTAGGCTGTTTTGACCTCAATAGGCATTTTAGGCTTTCCTGCCTAAATCATGCCCAGAAACTAAATGCAGACACTTCTAGTACAGCTTGTCAGGAAAGATGATGGGATACTGAAGATGACTTGCCAAGCACACAAATCCCACTGTCTGTGTAATTATTTAACGAGGAGTACAATTTATGAGACTAACAAGAGAAGAAACTTGTCTTTAGGTCATGCAGTTATCAAAGAATAATTTGAAGAAAGATAGCATGAAATAGGATTGTTTTTAATAGTTAATTAAAACTTGTTCAGGCTTCTGGATATAGAAGATCTTTATTATTTATTTGCTGATCGTTGCTCTTTGAGTTGTTTGTTTCCTCCAAGTTCATCTGTATATATTTAATATATTGCCTTGGAGGCTGAGCCATGCACTTTGAACCAGAACATAAACCAGTAATATGCAAACCTGTGCATTGTCTGTTTCTGTAATGCAGCACCTTGAATGAAACTGAGCAAACCTTATCCAAATCCCATGTATCTTGGGGCAGCTCACAGTATGTCTGTGTGTGTTTCTACAAAGGTATTATTATCCCATGGTTATAAAGTATGTAATGTAAAGGAACCATGGCTGTGAGAATGTGCTTGCATTTCCTTTCAGAAACATTCCACATTCTCCTTTAAAAGCTCATCTGCAGTTTTGTACACAGCTCAGCACTAAATGCCTATCCCCTCAAATCTAGCTTCCAGTTGCTTTTGTTTGTAATAATAGACAGTGTGGACAGTGTTGAAGTTCAGTGTCACCATTCTCTGCATGGTTGGCTGAAAGCTGTAATTAGCACACATTTGATTCTAAAAACAGAATCTTTTGCATGCCATAAGAGATGGAATTAATTTTGCTTCTCCCATTCAACAAGTTAAGTCTTGGCCTTTTCTTGGGTCAATTTTGAACTACAAATAAATCCTTCTTTGAAACTAATAAATACTAATAATTCCTTGCTCTGAAAAAGTACTTGAAATAGGCTGGCATTGGTTGAAGGACTGAACCTATGGGAGGTAGCCTAGTTTTCATCCCATAGGTACACAGAGTGCAAAACAAAAACAAACAAAAAAAGACTCAAACCACATCTGAAACAACGTAGATTGTGCTAGTGGAGTCCAGTAAATACAAATATAATACCATCAGATTTGGTGGAGGGATTGTCTCTATTAAAATACCTACATATTGTGATTAAAGGGGGGGGGGTGTCTTTCATCTCCTACAGTTGTTCAGGCATTGTATTATTGTCTTTTTTTGTTTGTTTTGTTTTGAGTTGATGGAATTATTCCATTTTTATCATGAATTTAGCCCACTTTCTTTCTTATGACTAGAATGCAATTAAGCCTTCAATATATATTGTCCAGGGAATGTATTAGCATATTATATGACTCACTAGCTTTCAGATGTATATCTGTTTCTGTCTCCCCAAGTATTTATTATATAACCATCTTTTATAGGCCAGCTTTTAGGATTCTTTTCACAAACATCAACCTTATCATGCTACGTTTCACTCACATTTTTCTCGCTTTGTAGAACAAAAAGGGTAATAATTTAACATACCAAAAATTTATTGTTTTTGAATAGGAAATGCTTCAACTAAAATTAGAATGGCAAAGTTACTTCAAGTTACTTTGAATTTTGGTTGCAAATGTAGATTGCATAAAAGAGGCAAGAAAGAACTCAGAATGCAGCGCAGGATCTTTTTGCCAGATGGCAACTTGGCAGGATGAGCTAGCCTACAACCTCTTACACTGAGGTGGATTGGGCCACTGGTGACCAGAAGCAGGCCAGGCTCTAGCAGTACCAGCAGTGTGCAGATGCTGTTCAGCTTAGACCCAGTCACCAGTAGTCATGAAGGCCATATACTCACTTATTGCATATCCCCTCCTTTGCTGATACTAAGGTTTCAAACATGCTGCCCAGGGCTGGATCCAGCCCCTTGAGAGGGGTCATCAGACCCACAAGCCAGCTGAGGCAACCTCCCCCCAAAAATTTTTGATCTGATGAGCTTGCTGCAGGCTTGCTGCAGGCTTGCTGCAGGCTTGCCACCCATCCTCCATGCTCCCAGTCTGGCCTAGTGAGCCCACTGAGGGCTTGCCAGTCTAGGTTTGTGATTCATACCTCATCATACCTGATTTGTGATTCATACCTCATCTCATTCTGTGCTTGCCACTGCAGGCACCCATCCCAGCTCACTGCAGGCTGGCCAGTTCAGGCAGCCACCCCTCTATGGTGTCACCAGGCCAGACACCCAGCACACCATGTTCCTGGTCTGGCCTGGTGAGCCTGCTGAGGACTCACCATTCCAGAGGCTCCCACCATCTGATCTGGCCTTGTCAGCCTGTTGCAGGTTGGCCAGTCCAGGCACCCACCACACCCCACTTTTGATCTGGTCTGGCAAGTCATCCCTCACTGCCAATCTGGGCTGGTGACCCTGCTGTGGGCTCACCCACTGAGGTAGCCACTCACCCCAGTACTGACCACCCCCACTGCCATTCTTGATTGGCATCTTAATGCAGGCTCACCAGCTGAGGCAGTCACCCCACCACCACCACCCAAGCCCCAGTGCCAACCATTACCTCTAGTGCTGATCTTATGAGGCTGCCACTGACTTGCCAGCTAAGGCAATCACCTCCCCCAGTGCTTTTCTGAGATGGTGAGCACACTGCAGGCTCAAGAGCTGCACAACACACAGTACTAATTTGGGCTGGCAAACCTGCTGGGGCTGGGTCTCACCAGCCAAGGCAGCTGCACCTCCCTCCCCTCCTCCCAGCCCAACCAAGTCACATTTATGTCATATCCATCCCTGGTAACAAAAAAGTTCAAAACCCCTACTCTAAGTCTTCCTAAAAGTCTGCCCACTTCCAGCCTGTCACTCACAGTCTCAGGCTCTGTGAGGGTTTAACAGCCTTACATTCTGGCATTTCTGTCTCTGCCTGCTGCTAGATCTGTCACAGATGAATTTTGTACATTTAAATTGTCTAATGCCAGATATTCTGTTTGTCACATACAAAGAGCAAAAACATTTTATCTTTTTTAACTGAGCATTTTAAGTAGACATAAAGAAGTATGATCAGTCAAAAAAAAGCTGTTTCTCATGTCACACATAGCTGTCTTTCCTGCTTTTAATTCTCCTTATTACTTATTTTAGCTGTTTCTATCTCTGTTCATACCTGTAGAAAAAGCAGAATTTGTGGACACTCTTTTAACAGTGAACATTTTAAAGCAGTTTCACAAATCTGGATTCTTTTATTTCTAAAAATAAAAGACATAGTACAACCACTTTGGACTGTCTTCCAAATTTGTCATGATACATGGATTAATAATAATAATTCAGGCCTTTATTGGCATTCCATGTTACAATAAAACAATTGTCCATAAAAAACAGATACAGGGATGAGATGGTCATTCTTCCTGATGGGTTCAGCAGAGAAGAATGGCGTCACGTTACTTCATTGCTAGTACATTTGTACATTTGTTTATACTTTTATCCAATCTTACACATAAGATTTATTTCTTGAAATACAGATTTAATGAAACATTTATTTCTTTGAAATACATATTTTTATCCAGTCTTACACGAAAGATGCATTTCTTGAAATACAGCTTTTGTATAAAGAGGCCACTTTGCTTCAAAACAATTCACTGCCTTCTGCAGGGCTATAACTCTAGGAACTTGAAATAATTTAAAAGTTCTGCAAATTAAGATTTTACAGTTTTCATGGGGTTTTCTAAATGCTCTCTACAAAGTGGCACCTGCAGATCTATTGTGACTGGTTCTTGTAAGATTGTTTTGCAGTTGGCTCACGAATACAAAAAATACAGACACTGCACTTCAAGTATGAAATAGCTACATTTCCACTTTAAAGTACACTATTTCATTCACCAGGCTATTATCAATAGCAACTTGATAATAACTTTGACTCCATGTGCTACTCCAAAGTTATACAAACAAATGCCCACTAGGGCTGTTTTGGGTTAAAGAAACAGTACAGTGGGGAGGCACACACTCTCTCTCACATACTGTAGTCCTGGGCTGGATTTGGTGCCACATATTTTAAAACTGATATACACTGCAACTGCTTTGTGGCTGCAGAGAAAGCAATCTGGGCCCAGAAACCCAGACTCAACTTATTAAAAAATGTCTTATGTAGCTTGGTCCTTGTAGTGCTGTGCTATATTATTAGCAGGGGTGGGAGAATTGTTATATATTACATTAGCTCTTACGTTAAGGTGACCAGATTTTAACATTGGTAAAGTGGGACACCATTGACCGGGGGGGGGGGGGTTCTTGATAAAAAATTTGGTCTATATGGAGCAAATATAGGGTTGCCATAAACTTGAAGACACTTGGCTGCACATAATGCACACAAAGATCAAATCAAACCTGAATCCTTTCTAGCAGCTAAAAATGACCAAGCTGAAGCTATTGACTTTGGCCATATCATGAAAAGACGAGACTCAGTGGAAAAGACAATAATACTAGGAAAGGCAGAAGGCAACAGGAGAAGAAGACCCAGCATGAAGAAGAGAAGAAGAAGAAGAGTTTGGATTTATATCCCCCCTTTCTCTCCTGCAGGAGACTCAAAGGGGCTTACAATCTCCTTGCCCTTCCCCCCTCACAACAAACACCCTGTGAGGTAGGTGGGGCTGAGAGAGCTCCAAGAAGCTGTGACTAGCCCAAGGTCACCCAGCTGGCGTGTGTGGGAGTGCACAGGCTAATCTGAATTCCCCAGATAAGCCTCCACAGCTCAGACGGCAGAGCTGGGAATCAAACCCGGTTCCTCCAGATCAGAGTGGTTGCAGCTTGATGAGATGAATTAACTCTAAAAAGGAAGCCAGGATCTCCTTCTCTTCCCTCCACCTTCTCTCAAAGAGGGAGGAAACAGCGCCAGTGACATGCCTGGTGCACTGGGGCCTGGCCAGGCAGGAGCCCCAAGCAGCAGCCCCCTTAGCCTCAACCTCTTGCTTGTGCTTGGGGCAGCTGCCCACCTCCCTTGAGCCTTGTCGGAAAGACAGGAATAGGAAAACCATGGACTGTATTCCAGGAAGGGATTCTGTTTTGAGCATCATCACATATCTAATTCAGTCACAACAGAGTTCATCCCGGCGTGGGTTTAAGGATTACTCGTCTCCAGAACGTCTCCCTTTTAACCAGGGAGGTAAAAATAATGCACCCCCTTTTTTGACCCCTTAAACAGGGAAAGTGGGGGAGGAGAGCAGGGACAGCAGTGAAGGTCGGAGCATGTGGAAGCGAAGGAGTAAGAGCAGAGAGAAAGCTGGTGAGAGAGAGAATGGAGAGAGAGCTGCCCTGGGAGCCAGAACAAACGGGGAGGCTTCAGGGGCATAACGAGGCAAACTGCAGCCCTGGGCAAAACCAGAGTTGGATGCCCCCCCCCCCCAGTTTCCAAGCCCCTGCCTTCTAGCCAGTGTGGTGTATTTACATTATTTAGAGTCCACTTTTCTTATTGGGACTGAAGGAGGATTACACAGGGCAAGTAAAAGGGTGGGATATCCAAAAAGAGTGCAATATGATAAACATTTTGTCCAATGGCCATTACGCCAGTGGAATAAGCAATGCACAGTTGATAAATCTCACATTTGGGAACAAAATTTCACATTAGATTAGACAGATCGGAGAGCTTTTAAACTGCTTGTATAAAATGTTATGCACACCAATCATTACTGTTAACAGCTGAACTAGTGGTAAAAGTATAAAGGTGCATAGTGCTAAAAGTAGGGAACTTCAACATTTGAAACCATGGTACTTTGGAAAACTCAATGAAATGAAATCAGTAGACCATGCAAATGAAGCTCTGCAATTTAAGAATTTGACTAAACAACTAGCTAAAAAAGACTGATTAAATACAGCAAATTCTACAGTTTCAACAAAATTCTTCCTTTATTAAAATGTTGCTGCCTGAAATGTTACTGCCCGGAATGCATGATACTTAGAGGAGACTAAGCATTATCACTCCTGGCTGCTCTCAGTTTGATTATAGTCTTAAAAATGGCTATACTCTCAAATGCTCCCTAACATTTTGCCCCCTTTTCTATTTCTCTCTCACACAAACACACACATTAAAATGATGCACTTCGGGAATGAGGCAGCCTATAAATCTAATAAATAAATAAATAAATTTCTTGCTGCAGAACATAGACAAATCTAGGTTAGAGAGGTTTTCATGCCCTGCTGTCGACCTTATGAAATATACATAACCCCCATGCAAGCTTTGTATTTAACAGAAGTAATTGTGTTGTGGGGATGGAAACTATTCACTTGCCTCCATAAAGACAACTGATATGCAGCCATAATTACCAAATAACTGCCAATTCTCAGATTTAGCACAGCAGATGTATACACCTTCCATCCAACTTTCTGCCCTCCTTGTCTACAAGTGCTGCAGGATGCTGATCCCTGGCTCTCCACTGCATCTCCTCAATCACAAGTGAGGATGGTGGATGGGTAGCAACAAATTCACAGTTATCAGCCTTTACGGTGTAAAATTTTGTTACTTTTCTGACACTGCTGGCACAGGAACTGGACATATCTCCTGCAGCATCTCCACAAAGCTTTCCAACACTGGAATAGCCACCACCCCAGCTCTTGAACAAAGGTGACACAAATTTTTGCCATTTGGCTTATGAGTGGCAGTGGAGACATCTATTTCCAACACTCTAACCATCTTCAGCATTTGCCCAGTGGCTAGCAGAGTCCCAGCAGTGCTATAAAAACATCAAAAGAGCCCTACTGGATCAGACCCCAGACCCATTTAATCCAGCATTCTGCCTAGGAAGCCCATGAGTAGGGACACTAGCTGTGTTAAGGAAGAAAAACATACTGTGGGAAGGAAAGGAGACACACTGTGGGAAGGGAGGGAGGGAGGACACATTGTGGGACCAGGATGGAAGGAAGGAACAGACACAAAGTAAAATGGAAGACATACAGACAGAGGAAGAATGGAAGACATACAGGAATTACAGTAGCCCAGCCCATTAAAATATTAACTCAGATGGCCAAGGGCTTGGGGGAGGAGGCTTTTGCTCGATGGGGTGGGCAGGGAGGATCCCGCAAAATTGAAAGGGCGCAAAAAAAATCCCAGCCCCCAGTCTGTTTGGTGGGTCTTGGTGCTGTGGTCTCACCTGGCAGCGCCTCCCTAGGAAAAATGCTCCTTTACTTTTTTTCATGTTACCTTTCTCTCTTTCTGCTGCAAGTTTGTCAGCTGCCTCTGTGCCAAGCCCCCCACCCAGGCTGCTCGCATTAAAAGGGGGGGCATTAGTCCAGGCCTCCAAACGGAGCCAGCACCATTGCAGCTGGCCAGCCCCCCGCCCCCGTCAACTCACCCAAGACCTGCCGAGAAAAACAAAGGGGGAACAAAGAGGGGCTTCTCATCAGAGGCATATTTATGGGGGAAGGAGGGCATGATGTAAGAGTAAGACACATTCCCTATCCTCCCTGCCACGCCGCCCATCTGACCCTGGCAACCGGTGCTGTTCTGGAACTCTCTCAGGCAGTCTGGAGTCCTCTTCACAGCCACTGCCAGCCGCTTCTTCCACCTGGCCAGCTCATGATTGCTTTGCTTTCTCTTCAGCCTCCCTCCGATAATGTAAGTGGGGGCGGAGCCAAGGGACGGAGGCTTAGAGAGGCCACACAAGTGAAGCAGCAGCAGGTTGGGAAGTGGGTGAAGCAGCAGCAGGTCAGCAGCAACCCACGGAACTTGGGTTCAGTGGGTGGGGGCGGGGCGGGGCCCCTGCTCATGCCCCCACGTGACAGGAAATTTCTCCGCCCTGGGCAGCCGCCCATTTCGCTCAACTGGTGTTACGCTTATGGGAGGCTTGCATGGCTGAGAAGGGGAGGAGCAAGCCAGCCAAGCACCGCAGGAAGAGGAGGCAATGAGCGTGGAGACTGCAATGGGGGGAGTCAATTTAACAACCGAACTGAAAGAAAATTAGCTAGCCACCCATCCATTCGCCCCCACCCCACCCCCATCTGCCCAGGCTAGCGAGACAGCCGAGGAGAGCCGGGGAAAGGGCGGGAAACTGAACGCCCCAGAAGGCAGTGCGGCAGCCTTTGGAAAAAATCGGGACTTTTTAAAGAGGCGGTGGGAGGCGGGAGAAATGATTGGAAATCGGGACGGTCCCGCCAAATGCGGGACTAATGGTCACCATATCTTACGTTAGCTCTTACATTAGCACTTATATTACATTGTATCCCATGAACTGACAGTAGAAGGTGCTGATATCTGAGGATCTTTCCCACTTTCGCTCCCTTCACCATGTTTTTCCAACTTCAGAAAATATTACTCCTAGGGTTATAGGACTAATTAATGAGATGCCCCCTGCAATGTCTTGTGGGACTCCTGCTTGTGCACTTCTAATCTGGATCTTAAGTCCCTTCCCTACATGCAGAATAATGCACTTTCAATCCATTTTCAATGCACTTTGCAGCTGTGGGGAATAGCCAAATTCACTTACGAACAATTGTGAAAGTAGATTGAAAGTGCATTATTCTGCATGTGCGGAAGGGGCCTCTGTGTGGATTCATGCAACCATTTCTCTCACAATGAGGCAACTTTTTAGAATTTTCAGTGGATTAAACTGCAAAACGTCATCATGTAAAATGAAACTTCTATTTCACCACTACAGCCATCTTTGGTGGGCCTTCATCCAGTAGTCCCCACCTTCTGAGAACAGGCAAGTGGCAAACCAGTAGAGGGCCCTCTCTGTTGTGGCACCAAAGCTCCTAAACTCTCTCCTGAGGGAGATTCATCTGTCCCCATCTTCTACCAGCAAATGAAAACTTTTCAGTTTAATTTGGTGTTCCATCAGCAATCCTTCCTTCCTACACAATATTTTAATTGTTGTTTTTTTATGCATGTATTTTAGCCAAGCTTTTAATTATTTTAATGATGGGTTTTAATGGTTTAAAAGGTGATTTTATTATGTATGTTTTAATTTGTTAAATGCCTTGGAGGTCCTTGAGAGGAGAGAAAGGTGGAATATAAATGTTGTAAAATAACAATAACAATAAATACCTCACCCCAATATAATGTTGCATTGATTGAAGAACTTTAGAATATGTGTCTCTAATTAATGGAAGATGCAAGGAATGGAAGTTCTTACTGAAAAGCTTTAGTGTAGTTACTTGGCAGAAGGCTACTTTGTTCATCCATGCTGAACACTGAAGACCATAAATAATTGTAGAACTTACCTTTCAAGTTCTTCTCTGGGTGTATGCGATGTGTCAAGTGCCCTCAAGTCACAGCTAAATTATGGAGACACCCAACAAGAGATGTTCAAGGCAAGTCAGAAACAGAAACAGTTGGCCATTGCCATCCTCTGCAGTCTTCCAGGGTGGTCTCCTATCCAAGTACCGACTCTGCTTACCTTCCGAGATCTCAAGAGATTAGCACTCCACCTTCCTTCCCAAATTCCCCTGTAACATTGTACAAAATTGAAATATTATAGATATACTAGTGTGAAAACTGTAACTAAATATCAAATAGATTCAAGCTTCCAATAGTGTCATATCTGCTTTCACCAGCAAATGAAAAATGCCTCCAAATATATCTTGAATACCCGGGAAAGCAAGTAAGCCTTCCTACAATAAATATGTAATCATTTGCCTCAAAAACTTAGTTTATTTTCCAGCAATAAAATGTTTTATGGCACAAGAGAGAGGGCTCTTTTCTTACCCAGTGGATCGAACCACATAAGTACTGAAGGGAATGTTTTTTGCAGTTTAGATATTCCATCATCAGCAAATATAAATGACTGTTTGTCATTTATATCCGTCCTGAGATTTTATGTTTCAGATTCTGTGAAGACAGAAAAGCTTTTTATGCATTTAAAGAGGTAACATTGACCTTTGTAGAGAGTGAGCAGGTTTGGGGCAGCAAGATGACCAGTGCAAGGTCTTATAAAGTGTTTGCATGCATATCACACCCTTCGCATGTTCCGACAGCCCTACTTTCCAATGAATCTGCAGTTACTTGGCAGAAGGCTACTTTGTTCATCCATGCTGAACATTGCAGACCATAAATAATTGTAGAACTTACCTTTCAAGTTCCTCTCTGAGTGTATGTGATGTGTCAAGTGCACTCAAGTCACAGCCAAAGCTTGCCCTCACAGTCCCTTTACTGGTGTCCATTATATGTGCTCTGAATGTGTAATAGAGGCTGGAATGTTGCAAGACATTGATAATCAATCAATACATGTTGCTAAATGGGTTTATTGGAAACGATGGCAATGCTTGGGATTTTTTTTTTTTACCATAAAGAGCTTTGGGAGGATCACTTACTCAATTTTTGCAATCTTTGAAATCTGGAATGTCACACCAAAAGACCACCCTCTCCCATACTGTTCATTTGCCAGTTAAGATCTGTCTGCCAAGCCCTAATCCCTGCCCTCACCTTCAGAGGTGAGTCAGATGACAGCCAAGAGAGAGGATATTTTTCAAGGTGGGGCCTGCGGTTCTCTGAAATTGCAACTGATCTCCAGGCTACAGAGATTAGTAGTTGTTGTTTGCTTGTTAAATTTATGATTCCGCTTTTCCCATTGAAGTGGGCTCAGAGCAGCTAACAATACAAATAAATTACAATTATAATACAAAGAAGGCACTGAAACAAATCAGGGTAGACTAATTCACCTCCCCCACACCAATTTAAAAATGGAAAAAGGGGAACAGCAAAAGGAAGAGAGGCCATCCAGATAGATATTTCAACTCCATTGCTGTCCTCAACTATAGGCCTGGTGAAATAGCTCTGTCTTACAGGCCCTGAGAAATCGTGATAACTCCCACAGGGTCCTGGTCTCATTCGACAAAGAATTCCACCAAATGAGAAAACTTTAGCCCTAGTTCAGGACATTATAATTTTATAGTATTGTTGCTTTTATGCATAAACCACCTCTAGCATGGACTCTGGAGGGTGTCATGAAAGTGTCCTTAATAAACAAATATTCAATTTTCCTTGAACACCTGTTTTGAAGTTGTAAAAAGTTTGTGCTGAGAACTAGGAAAACAACTAAATGTGTGCATTCTACACAAAGGAAAAAATGTATGTAGCATGTAGAAAAAATGTATGTAGCATGTAGAAATCTATCTTTTACAATTAAAGGAAAGCTTATTAATCCAGGGGTGTACAGACCAGAGACATTAATCCAGGGGCATACTGGCCTAGGGACATGGGAACACCCACGTCCCTAGCTCCAGGGATGTGCTTTTAAAAGCACGAAGGCTGGTGTTGGGGTTCATGGGTGTAGCCCTGCCCCCAGCCTCCATGCTTTTAAAAGGCAACTTTCAAACGCTCCAGCTTTCAAAAGCCAGCCTGCAGGGAAGTGGGACTCAAGGGGGGCTCAGGGGCTATGCCCCTGAGCCCCACCCCAAGCAGGCAGGGGGCTCCCTGGAGGAAAAATGCTACATTTGAAACAGTGTGAGGTTGGGGGGGGCTTGCTGTTCTGTTCCTACTGTATGCCCCCTACAGACACCCCCAGAAATACCTCATAAGCTTCAATGGAGCCCAGTCAATTCAAATGGGAGAACCTGGGGAGTTTCTCGGAGTGGCTTTCAAGATGGCTTTGACAGACTCTCCTGATAGGAGTGCTCAGGTTTGGGGAAGTTTGGTTCACGTGATCCAATGCCATGGGTCCCCAAAGGGGTAGCCCCCATCTCCCATTAGAAACCATTGAAAATAATGGGAGCTGGAAGCTACCCCCTTGGGGGCCCATAGTATTGAACCTCCTGAACCAAACTTCACCAAACTTAGTTGCTGTTATCAGGAGAGTCTTCCAAAGCCACCCTGCAGGTTTGGTGCTTCTATCTTGAAAAATGCCCTCCTTACAGACAGAAAACAAAAAAAATCCCCCAAAATTCCCCATAGTACTCAAATTGAGCCAAGTTTTGTTTGGATTTTTTCAGGTTTTCCAAATGAGGCATTTGGGTTTTTCAACTTTACTGATAGTTTTAAAGCCAAAAAACCCTGAACCTTAATTTTACTGATTTTGGGGGACATGCTGAAGCCGACCCTTATTTCTATCAGAACTCTCTCAGCCCCACCTGCCTCACAAGGTATTTGTTGTGGGAGGAGAAAGGAATGTGACTGTAAGCTGCTTTGAAATTTTATGGTAGAAAAAAGTAGGGTATAAAAATAAACTCTCCTTATTCTCTCCCCCACTCTTGAAATTGAAGCCAGTCATAAAATTGATTGCCTTGGAAGATATTGATTTGAGCTGCTCTATTCACTCCACCTGCCACTCTAGACAAACATGCACAGAACAGAAGTAAGGGAAAGAAGGGAAGAGAATCTATATCTTTACCTATCTGACTACATCTGTATCTAGCTATCTATATTTGACATGATACAACATTTCAATTCAGATATTTGTGTAAAAAATTTTCGCTTTGCAAGATGAATGTGGAAGCTGAGATCAGAGGCTAGCCACAGATTCCCTTTACAAGTGCAAAGGCTTGCAGAACCTTTCCCGCATTCTCATTCTATCAAGGCAATGGGGATGTCAATTGTTATGTTAATAGATTCTGCCAGAAAGACAAAAGACTCTGAGGCATATAACTAGAGGCACTAGCTAAACAAACAGAATATTCTGTTTGTAATTTTTCAATAAAAACAAAGCTATATGGAAAATTTCTGTAAGTAGATATTTTCTTGGGGATCCACACAGGAAAACAGGATCAGATGAAAACACATAGTCCAAAAGGAGGAAAAAACCATCCAATTAGTGTAAACTGCTAAAATAGAGACTTAATAAGGAATTTGGAAACTTTACCATCTTGATTAAGATAAGTCTAGATCTAGGGAGAAAAGGTAACATTTAATTTGCTATTTTATTTGGTTCAGACATTGTTAGTCTATTGTTGCTCAGTTGTATCATATGTAGCATTTCAGAGGGTAGCCATGTTGGTCTGCAGTAACACAGGTAGATTTGAAACAAGTAGATCTCGGAGACCAAGAATTTCCAGGTATAAGTTTTCAGGAGTCAAAGGTCTGATGAAGATAACTGATGAAGGGAGCTTTGACTCTTGAAAGCTTATACTCCCAAAATCTTGTTAATCTCAAGGACACTACTAGATTCAAATAAGGTTGCTACCCTCCAGGTGGGGCCCTGGAGATCTCCCAGAATTATTAACTGATCTCCAGACCACAAAGATCAATTTCCTTAGAGAAAATGGCTGCTTCAGAAGATACTTTGGACTATATGGCATTATACCCTGCTGAGGCCCCTCTCCTCCCTAAACCCTTTCCCCAGACTTCACCCCAAAATCTCTAGGAATTTTGCAACCCAAAGTTGGCAAATCCAGTAACCAGTGGAATCTTATAGAACTATAGAGGGTTTTTTTCCTTTTGAGACTGGTGTTCTGTGGTTAGACTCTGTGACTATGTAAACCCTATATTTGACCCATGCTCACCAAGATATAGAGGGAAGGCAGGTAGCTACCCTCTTACCTTTGGTTATCTTTCAAGAGTGAGATTTCCAAAGTTTCCCTAATTTCATGTTGAATAAGGAATAGGAGAAGCCGTGCCGTATTGGCAGAAAATAGAGCCCGGGGAACGAACTGAGTTTTCTAAGGGGGGGGGTGCAGAACTTGAGTTTTCCACCACCCCCCAACTGAGTTTTTCACCCCCACTGGGTGGCTGAGTTTTCTGCCCCCCCCCCCGCCCCCATGGGCTCTTCCCGAACCTCAATGCAGTCATGTCGGAACCTTTTGGGGGCCTCATCCATGCCGACTTTGGGCAAAGAGCCACCCAGCTCGCTCCCTTCCCTCTCGGCTGCTCTCTGCGGTGGGACAGCCAAGCCAGGCCAGACCAGGTGAGGGGAGGCTGTGGTCACGCCTCCTCCTCCACCACTGCCAAAGCCAGGAAGATTGCGGCGAGCCGGGAGAGCCCAGAGCGGACCACTACAGCTAGCAGAGTGGGGAGCGCTGGGTGTGGGCACCTCTCTGCTGGTGGGGTGTGGGGGCAATTTTCCAGGGGGGGCACATGATTAAATGGGTGCCACCCGGGGACATGTGACTCTGAGGAGAAGTGATTTATACTTTTGGGAAAAAATCCTTATGATGTCACAGTAGTGGGTACAGGGTCGTCAGACAAATTAATTCTAAGAGTAATCTTAGATGTGCTGCAGAATGGTTGACTCCAAAATTGGAGAGATGAATTTCTTGCTATCTAGAAGCTTGAGATTCTAGCCAGCTGAGCAACTTGTACCTTCTACATGGTAAAAACAGATATCTGTGGGTGTCTGTTTTATCACATGAACTGTGTTCTCTTTGGTTTGCAAAAGTGCTTTTACAAGCTCTGGGGTGCAATCCTAAACTTGGCGGGGCTTACTTACCAGAATTACACTTCCTGTCTTCCAGATTCCCAGCCATAGAATTTTGAATCGGAATTTCTTACTTACTGATTTTTTTTTCTTTTTATGTGGCAACTTTATCAATATTACATCTATTAAAACTGAACTTTTGGAGGAAAAAAGTCTATATATTTGTTCAGTCTATATATTTGAAAGACTATTATATAGAGAAATATATCTATCTACAGAAATATTGGTACTTCATTCTCTGCTTGCCTTATTCTATGCTCTGTTGAATGCCAGTAAAAATTCTATTTCTGTCGCTTTTCATACAAAAGGGAAACTGATGATTAATCTCTGCTCTTGTTTTATTTAATGTAAAAGTCCTGAGATGATTTTCAACTTTTCTTTCCCTCTATATGTTTTGCCCTGAAGCATTCTCCAGAATTCAAGAGAATAATATCCAAAGGAAATGGATTGCTTGGGTTTGCAGTACATTTTCAAAACCACTTTGCAGTGTGGCAGATACCAAGTAGGAACATATCAATACCTATGGAGCAGCAACAGAACAAAGTAAAAGAAGAAAGTGTGCACATAATGCAGAAAAGTGATTTATGAGTATTTATTTTCATTATATAGGCACAGAAGCACCATGAAGCATGGAATTCAGGAAACAGAGTTTAAATACACCAAAGACTTTGGCAGCAAGTGGAGAAGTATCTTTGATCTGAGCAAAGGGTGTATTTTTCCAGCTGCAATAAAAATAAAATAGCACTGTTTTCCTCAATCAATTTTTAATGAAGCAACATGAAAGCTCCCAAACTATAAGCATAGACTGAGCTCCAGAATTCTACTAAACCCAAGATTTTTAGTACACTTTTAAAGGCAATTGAATTGTTTTAGGTTGGCAGTGCCTTTCCTAGTGGTGATGCAGCTATCTTGCTTTTGAAGTACTGATATTAGCACAAGTTTGCACTCTCATGAAGTGAGCCATTAAGGCTACCTAAGGACAAGCATGAGGCATACTCAGTGGGAAGTTCCCCAGAACTGCTGGCAACTAGACTGGAAAAGGGAAAACTCTTGCTTCATAATAAGTGCAGGAAATTCAGTTATGAACACCATTTGGTTCAACGAAGATGCACAGTGCAACACACTCCATTCCCTCACAGAGACAGAGGCCTAGCAGGAGGGAGTGTTGAGGGTTCAACTGCTAGCTGCTGCTAGCACAGGAACACCCCACTCATGCACACACAAGCTCTTTAGGCAAAATCCTGTCAGGAATCATACACAGCCACCTTTTAATGGGAAAATGGAACTCTGAGAAGCTTTTTAACAGTAAAACAAACTTGAATTTATTTACAGGCTTTTTCTTCTCAAGTTGATGGTACAGACAAGTTTTTAAGTGTTTCTTGTTCTTTAGGCAGATACTACTTCGATGTTACAAATAGAATACTGTTTCACATAAATGGCTGTTTCGGTTTCAAGATATAGCTTCATACACACAGTTATCTCTTTTAAGGGTAAACCTTTCCTACACACTCCTGAACGCTTTCCTAAAGAACCCACTCTGTCCTCCTCAGGGTTTCACACTGGCCTGGGACAGAGCAAGCTCTGGGGTTTCTCACTTAACTCTGCCAGTTAAGCTAACACACTTTCAGGAACTCTCTGGTCCCAATATCTAGATACGGTCTCCTATTGAGCAGAGGCGTACCTAGGCAAACTGGAGCCCTGAGCAAAACCTGAGTTTGATGCCCCCCATGGGCAGCCACCCCCACTGTGACCAAACAATGATTTTTTCCACCAGGTCGTTTCAAAGTCACCATCA
This sequence comes from Sphaerodactylus townsendi, assembly GCF_021028975.2. NCBI lineage: Eukaryota > Metazoa > Chordata > Lepidosauria > Squamata > Sphaerodactylidae > Sphaerodactylus > Sphaerodactylus townsendi. The sequence continues at coordinate 61,023,657 of NC_059427.1, forward strand.
CATTATAGAAAATCCCCCAACTCACAAATCTGAACACAGCAATGGGCCATGCCACACAGCAGAAATATTTTTTGGAAATCATTTTCAGAATGCTTTCAAAATGTTTTATCACTGCTATGAAAACATTTTATGATGTTGTATCCAGTCCCCCCAATTGGGAGAAACAGCATCACTTTCAATGTTATTTAAACTGGGGACCCCAGATTCTCCCTTTATGGTGGATTTAAAAGGAGAATCTGGGCTCCCTGGTTTAAACAAGTGATGCTGGAATCCACCCCCAAACGGCATCATTTTCAATGGTGTTTAAACTAGGGAGCCCAGATTCTCCTTTTAAATCTACCTTAAAGGGAAAATCTGGGGTCCCCAGTTTAAACAACATTGTGATGCTATTTTGGGGTGGATTCTCCCTCACCCTGAAACAGCATCCCTTTCAATGTTAAAACTGGGGACCTCAGATTCTTCCTTTAAATCCATGCCAAAGGGGGTGGATTTAATAATAATAATAATAACCTTTATTAGGCATTGAGAGAATAAAAGAAAGAAAGAAAACAAGCATTGGCAGGAAGGGAGTGGATTTAAAAAGAGAATCTGGGGAAATTTAGGGAGTGCCTGTTGTCAGGGGTGCAATTATTAAGATAGCAGCACCAAAATTGTCTTTCACCAGCACCTGGCCACCTAGCCTCTGTTGAAAATAAGGATCTTTTCCTCTCTGAGACTTCTTAGAGAACTCTGGCTGACTGCCATATTCTCTCTCTCTCTCTCTCTCTCTCTCTCTCTCTCTCTCTCTCTCTGCCACTAGATACAATCTCAGACCAACTGGATCTGAGGACTGACATGATCTGAGGACTGACACTGAGGACTGTCTCTTCTCTGACAGACTCAATCTGCTTCTATAAGGCGAGCACACCTGCTCTGTGGCTACATTTTGATTGCAAAGTATATTAAAATGTAATATGCCATGCATACCAATTCACTTATCCACTTTTGGTACAATTAGGAAGTGAAAAGAAATGGACCGAGGGAAAGTCTGAAGGATGTCTTCATTGGTGAGAGGATGACAGCTTTAATTTGACATAATTATTAAATGTATTCCTTTATATTCTAACCCTCTTTTGTTTTGGTAAGTGCCCTTCTGTTGCTTGGGGTCTTTTTGCCTTTCTACATGCAAAATACAAAAGCCAGAAAATACTCTAAGGGAAAAGGTTTTGACACAATTCCATCTACAGAGATGCCAATTAAGGTGGACAAAGACGACGGTCACTCTTTGTGCAGCTTTTCCACCCAGCTCTTTTTCAAAAGCTCCAATATTTTCCTTATTGATTCTGCCTGTTACACAGATGATGAAAGAGGGGCACTATGTGGGAGCACCTGAAGAAACACTGACAATCTGCAGTGACATGGAAGTTGTGCAAAAGATGTACGAAATGCTGGGGGGGGGGGGGGGTGTTGCTCTTTCATTGACACAAGGACCAATAGAACAAGACAGTGGGATCAAACACCTACTATCACTTTGTTCTAAACTGCATATGTTGAAATCAGCGTGTCTGTCTGACTCATTTTTTAAACTTGCCTTTTAGACTTCTATAAGAGATCTTATTGTGATTTATTTATGTATCATATGCAACATTCACAAAAACAGTTTTAAGAAGAAGAGAAGAAGAGTTTGGTTTTATATCCCACCTTTCTCTCCTGTAAGGAGCCTCAAGGTGGCTTACAAGCTCCTTTCATTTCCTCTCCCCACAACAGACGCCTTGTGAGGTAGGTGGGGCTGAGAGAGTTCCAAAAAACTGTGACTAACCCAAGGTCACCCAGCAGGAATGTAGGAGTGCGGAAGCACATCTGGCTCACCAGATAAGCCTCTGCCACTCAAGTGGAGGAATGGGGAATCAAACCATGGGGAAGTGAGTGTTGTATCCTGCAAGTGTATGATCTCCATATGCAACCTGCAGCCCTCTTTTGACAGGGGTGTCAAGGTTGCACCCAATTCAGTTATACACACACATTTGTATAGGACTATAGGATGAAAGAAAATAATGGCTCCTCCAGCTGGAGGCAGGTACAGAAATTAAGAGGTACCCAAGAGAATTTTAACATTAAATTGAGCCAGACATTGAAACACTGGCTGTAGAGACCTTGTCTGCTTGGAATGTGACCAAATTTATGCCCCAGAAGAGGGCCTTAATCAACAGTCTTCTTTTTCTGAAGCACTTTTGTTGTCAGAACCTTCTGGTCTTAAAATGCCATGGCTAAAACCAAATCTTTCAGAAAGTATATTTCTTTATTCAGTTACATTTCCCATTTTGCCCTTCTTTTTTTCAGGCCATCTTTCCATCCACTTTTTGTTTGCCCAGTGTATTATGAGAAAAAGTCCAACCCCTGCACTGAAAAATTAGCAGACTGGCAGTGCCTTGATGAAAGCTACTCTGCTGAAAAGTGATACAGTGACAAAAGGCAGGCTGCCATTCAACTGGTAAAAAGTCATTCTAAGCTGGGTGGCTCATTTGCATGGAGGCAGCTGGTAACATAAAACTACCCGTGTTTAGTGTAGACTGCATGATGGTGCTAGACACTTTGGTTGTTCGGGTTGGTGGATCTTTTCATGGCAGTGCAAGCAAAGGCAGCCACCATGACCACAAGATAGATATACGCAAGCTCCACACAAAGAAACTCAGCTGAAATTCTGTGATTTTTTCATTGTCCAATTCTGGCAACAAGTAAAAGGGAATAACATTTTGTCTGTATATGAAATTCTAAAATAGTGACATCCCTGTTTGCTAGTACCGCATACCTAACCATTCTTGATTACCCCTAATACCAAAAGACTTATCACTAAGCATTTTTAAAAATGAAGTAGAGCTTTTACTTGACTCCAAGCAAAACCTGCTGACTGGAGTTGTTCTGTCCTAAGAGAAATACGGCTTAATAGAGCAATTAGACAAGTACTATAGAATCTGTGTTCCAAGATGCAACAGAGCAGCACAACAGAACTCTACAAATCAAGGAACACATCTCGGTTAGTCACAGAGCTGTACTGAAAAGGGAGAGGATATCGGTGATAGTTTCCCTCAGTGTTAAGTCAAGCTACTGACTCCATATTAAAAATAATTTTTAAAAAGAGAGGTTTGGGGAACTCTACTCCCCACTCTCCTGTCATTATGCTGTAGTTTGCTATAACATCTGGTCCTTCTCCAAATCTCATCAGAATTCATCAGTACCATGATAGATCATTATTTGAAACAGGCTATAATTTCAAGGTTTACATCAACATTTCTGGCAAAAAAATTTCTGGCATTAGTTGGTTTCTGTCATCATGGATATATCTTGGCCGCAACCTTTGGAAATGGAAAGAGGAGAACAGCTCAAGCTGTGAGTGATTTTATTTAACTAAAATATTTATTTATTTTAAAAACTGTCACTTGTCCAGGAACATATCTGACAAAATAATTTAAAAATTAAAATATATTAATAAATTGCAGCATTGAAACCCAAAACCAATGTAAAAACATGCACCATATAAATGGACCTCTGACCACTTAAAATAACAGCTTCTACACTAAATTAGCATTAGAAGATCAACCCTTTAATTAAAATCCTTGATTAAAATCCTTAGTGAACAGAAACATTTTGGCCTGGCACCTTAAAGAGACCAATGTAGGCACCAGACAAGCCTCAAGCAGAGGAAAATTCCATAAGCGAGGTACCACTATGGAAAAAGCCCCCTGAGTAGTGTTGCCTAGTCTAGTTGGAGAAATACCTGGAGATTCCAGGTGTGGAGCCTGAGGAGTGCAGGGTTTGGGGTGGGGAGGGACTTCAATGTCATACAGTCCACCTTCCAAAGCGGCCATTTTCTCCAAGTGAACTGACCTCTGCTGGAGATCAGTTGCAATCCCAGATCTCTAGCCACTATTTGGAAATTGGGACCAAGGCCTGAAATCAGGGCCTGTGAGGCAGATCTTAACTGGCAGGCTGGAAAATATGACAGGAAGCATGTTATTCATGAACCTGGTTTTCCCTGTTTGCCTTTGCACTGGCAAATTTCACCCCTCCAGGAAGTGATTGCAAACAGCCTTGGTTGTTGTGGTTCCTTTGGTTTCTCCAAAAACATTGTTAGTGTAGCAATTTTTGTTAAACCCATGTTGACAGAAATATTATGGGCTGAACCTGTTTTGGGGAAGAGCCCTGTACGAAGTTCTCCCCCAAAATGTGATAAATAGCTTCCTCGGCCCATTATATTTGGGCTATGCGGAAACCACTAGTGTTTCAAGAACCCTGCCCCCAGGCCATTCAGGTAAGAACAAGCACTTTGAATTGTGCAAATGGGCAACCAGTGCAAATCTTCCAGATATATCCCTGTACCCCACCCTGACAATAACCTGGCTGCTGTATTTTGGATGAACTGATGTTTCTGGACCATTTTTAAAGGCAGTCTTATGCAGAGAACATTACAGCAATCTAACCTGGATGTCATTGCAGCATGGATCACTGTGGCCAGATCAAACCTATTTCATCAGGAAAACTGAAACCTCCTCCAGGACAGCCTGATTCTTCAGTCCTCAAGCAACCTTGTCATTGACCATCAGTAGCTCATTCTTGTCTGGACTGAAAGTTAGTTTATTGGTCCTCAAACAACCCATGACCATCTCCAACCACCTGTTTAGGTTCTTGAATTGGATTAAAAACCAAACTGACAGCCAATGCAGCTGTTTTAATGTTGCTATCAGTTAGCCTCTGACAGTAATCAGGTTGCAGCATTCTGAACTAGCTGCTGTTTCTGAGTTATCTTCATGAACAGATCATTATATGGAGCACACTGAGTAACTGAGCTGCCAGACTACAGTGTGGACCAATCAACAGAATCTAGGGAAGTAGAGAGCTGGCAGACCAGATGCAGCTGACAAAAAGCACTCTTGTCCACTGAGCCAACCTGCTTTTCAAATAGCAAGGCTGGTTCCAGAGAACTCTGCAAACAAGAAAATTTACATCTGCTAACTGGTCTCAATGCTAGGTGTGGATGTGCTTCTGTTGTATTTGGCCTCCCCTATGATATCTGTCTTTTACTTTGATTCTTTGATCGCTTCAGAATGACACACATTTAAATGGATTGGACCGTTTTCGCAAAGACAGTATTTTTTTTAAAGCTGTGGGATGAGGGAAATTTTGCAGGGCGGGCCCGAGTTAGACCCGGAAGCCATTCGAAGTCATGGTTGAACCAGGATGTTTCACCTCCTTATCCCAGGATAGATGGTCCATGCGAAAAATGCCATTGTCTCTTTAGTTGTTCCTCCCTTCTTGTTGTTCAGTGAACTTTCAGACAAAGGGAAACAAATGAAGAGCTGATATTCACAGTGCTATGTATGCTAACTTACTGTGCCGTGAAACCCATTGGGATAAGTCTGAGTACATGACACCAGACATCAAGCAATGTCTCTTATCTTATCTTATTAGATTTCTATGTTCTCACACTCATTGAGGCATTACTGGCCCCTCACTGACCTTTCTTTTCCATGCCTTAGAGAAGATGATGTTGTATTACTTTTCTGCTCAATAAACTGCAACTACCTGGTTAAATTGCAGACAAAGTTTCTGTGGGTTACAGTCCTATCTGAATGTATAATTCTCTCTCACTCTCTTTCTCTCTTTTTACTTACATTACTTTTTCCTTGAAAAATGGTTGCAATTTAAATTTACTTACTGTAGATGTTCTCTGAGCTTACAGGTGTTGCTATAGGAACAGAAGTATCATTTAAACAGCCAAGTTGAACAAACTGTTAAAAAAACCCCCAACAGAATAGCATTATTTCACAGATGACTGTGCTTTGGTCTTTCTCCACGAGTAAGTGGGCTTAAAGCCAACAGTGCAGTTTAGTGTTTGACAGCTATATGACTCTGGAGAAGTTGCTGTGCCTGTAATCATGCTCAAGAACTTATGCACAATCTGGAGGACGGAAAAACAGTGCCAGTTTATGAATATCATCACTAAATATAAAATCATCTTGGGAAAGCAAATGCAGAGGGATGAAATGCAACCCTTTAAAATCAATAAGGATGTCATTACAAAAGTGTTGGTGCATTAATGAAAAATTGTAAGGGATCAAAAGTAAACTGTGTTAGGACTTCCTGAAGTATAGTATTGGCATTTTCAGAATGGATGGGCCTTCCTTAAAGATTGTGGTTGCATATAAACAACCATTTTTTTCTGCAATAGTTCTCTATGTAAAACAGTACAATTTCAGCACATTAGAATATAAGAAGAAAAACATTGATAGGGACATCTGAGATTATTCAGAGGGATTTGTTTAAAAATAGATGAAGGCAAGTAAACCCACCAATAGACAAAAGAAAAAAGTCTTGTGACTAATATTAGTTGATTATGAATTCTGAATTAATTGCATTAGAAATAATTTATACAAATTCGGCACACACAAGGACTTGAGAGGGCATCTCATTTCTTTCCCCCCAATATTTCTACTTTTCCTTCCCTAAAAGCCCCCATAGCTCCTCCCTCTTTCCAGCTTTCATCTCTCCTTCTCACTTACCAGCCAACCTTATTTTATAAAATGTCCCCATCCCCCATCTTCAGCTTTCCCTCCTTTCCTTTCCCCCTGGCAGCCTCTACTCAGAAAATTATGGCCCAGTTATATTGTGCTAGTTACTAGGCTGGGTCCAGTTGCACAAGGGGGAACGTATTCGTGGAGGGGCTCATTTCCCCCCCGTATCCCTTTCCCCACATTATTTCTGCGTTCTCCCCTACCGGCCTCTTCCAGATTCTTTCCTTTCCCACCCACCCACCCACCCACCAACTTAACTTTTATCTGCTCCGCATCTTAAGCTAAATTTATTATTAATTTATTTCACTTATGCTTTGTATTTCTCCACACTGAAGACCCAAGGGTGCTTAAAAAATTCTCTTCACTTTCATTTCATCCTCCAAACAACCCTTTAAAATATGTTAGGTGTCTTTTAAAAAAAATCCTTGTAGATCCTGTCATGAATAAACTAAACTTTGCCCTCCAGCATTTGGTCAATAGGGGCAGAAAATCCTGCTTTTTACAAATGCAAGGTACTCTTTAAGCTTTGCTTCCTAATTTCTTGGCTATAGTAAGTCCTGCATTTGTGTGAGAAACTGGTAAACTCCTAAGCTTTTGAACTTCTGGGCATGATTCCTTTCCATAGGGAGGGAGGTAAGACATAATTCTGTTATTATACAATGTTACAAGCATGACCTGATCATAGTTTAATGACAGAGATTACGAGAAGTATATTACTACAGCTCTCTGTTTCTACAGCTCCATACCACATCACTTTCTGGACATAAATGAATCTGCTGGTTTCGATTTTTTTTTATTAAAAAAAAACTTGGACCTTTGGTAACTGTGAGACCACTTTGCCCTGTGCATTATTCCCAATTTCTGAAAACATCTTCTTGGCCTGCCTGTATTATTACCCTCAGACTACATAAAGAGACATTGCTACCACCTAATAAAAACTGGGATTCACTACCACGTCAACCTAGGAATCTTGTCAAAAATAAGAATTAGAGGACACATTTCTAGTACAAGGCTGCTGACAATAATATCCTGTTCTTGATCTCATGGTGCCCCACTGTAATTTTCAAACTCTTGTCATGTGGAGTGGAATCATTATGGCTACCAGTGGCTGGCAGAGAACATAGCAGAGGAATAGGCATACTCACTACAGGAAAGCTGTACGATACACCATAAACATGGGACCATAGCTATTTTCAGCATTTAGAAAACAGTGGGAAAAGCTAGTCACGATTTCAGACCCCTATTGATTGCAAAGGGCATTGGCATGACAAACTGTCTTTTGACACGAGTGCATTGTGATATCCCTGAGCCCAAGACAGTGTTGGAAGAAAAGCTAAATACAGTAATAATGAGCTGGTATTGTCATTTTTTAAAATCTATTTTATGGTTGGATTCAGTTTTTCTCATTTACTGTCACTGAAGTATCTGGGAAAGTGTTTTACCATTTTCATCCTATGTATACAAAATTAATTGAAACACAGTGTAAGAAAATGCATATGTTTGTTCAGGGAAAAACTGGCACATGGAGACAAAAATGGTGCAAAAAATAAAATGGTGAAATCTAAATGGAAATGTTTGAATTGAACCAGAGACTTTATGAAGTGCTGTCTCATGCTTAAAATTCATGGGAGAAGCACTTTATGGTCAAAGCCTGTGCAGTATCCCTGCTCTCCTACTAGCCCTACAAGAATAAATATGGTGAGTTGTTGGATCTGGCATAGGAACACCAACTCAGAGCTGTTTACAAAAGCCTCCATCTCTGTAAAAGAAATGGGACTGCCAAAAAAAGTGGGTTGGTTAGGCAGAGAACAGGCAAGACAGCAACATCCACTGTCAACTCTGAGCCTTAATGGGAGCCTGAAATGGTGGAAATAAATGGTAGGAAAAGACAGCCCTCAGGTTTCCCTCACCAGTTAGCAGTGGGACAGAAATTTGTATGACTCTTCACTGATGCTGCTTCCTAAAAGCCAGTGATGACTCAGTAATCTGGGATGTGAATGTCTTGGGTGCCATGAGTTTCAGATCAGATTGATGCTGTGACTTCTGAGGCACAGTGGGACAGCCAGAGTGTGATGCTTCCACCGTGCCCTACTTTTCACATTATAATAGGACTGTGAATCATTGTTTCTTTCCAAATGCAGAGAACACATTAAAATACATTACAAAGTCTGTCACTGTTCACTGTCAGATTCATATTCTCCTTTCCTCCACTATAAACCCCTTAACCATCATTGCTCTGGAGTAAGACTGCAGTCTCCACAGCATTTTCATAATATAGGAATTTGTTCTTCTTGAAATAATTGGCTTTTTTATTTTTCAAAAGAAAATTTGAGCAAACCAAATGGTAAAATTCTATTAATTTAAATTAATTCCTGAGAAACAGTAAAGAAAAAGCCAAGTGCAGCCTTTGGAGGAGCGGCTAGAGGCATAATTGTAAGTTTTAGATACTAGTGTTTGAGAAACTAAGGCTGGAGAATAGTTTTTAAGGAGGGTCTGAAAGTTTTTGAAGCACTGTGAAAACTTGCAGTTCCAACTTGGCCAGAGATGATAGTGGAACAAGCAAAGCAAGCATGCCTTTATTCCATTAGCGATTCTGGGGAGAGGGGGGTTGTTTATTGACTCATTTATAGTGTGCCTTGATTACTAAAGGCAGATTATACAATTAAAAATAATGCAAATAAAAACAACAAATGATGCAGTGATTGCAAGATTAAAACACACTTTAGACTATACTAAATATATATTTCTCTCCTCGGAAAAAAATATCCAATAGAAGTTGGTGAGAAACGTTTGACTCTATATTATTGAAAAAGTAAATTGCGTTATAGTGAACATTACAGATATTATCTGATATAAGAAATCGTCTATTTCTTTAGCTAACCTTTTAGCATGAGACCCTTGATTTCTGGTGCCTTCATGCTGAGAAAAGAGGTCTTTCTCTTTGGACATTCAGGTGTTTAAAACCATTATAATAATTTGAAATACAGTTTCAGTGTGCTATCCTACTGTTTTGGGTGTAAACTTTATTTAACTTACTGGGAATTATGTTAACAAAATCAGTCTTCAAATTTACAAATCCTGAGAGGCAAAAATGAACAACACTTGCTATACCTCTCAGAGAAAACACAAGACCATGTTAAAACAAACATGGGCTTTGAGTTTGAATTCATGAAGTTTTCATTTGTATTTGAAGAAACAAAAAAGAATTGGCAGGTATTTAAAAGGTCCTGCAAATTCAAGCATGAGTAGCAAGTAATAGAGACTAGGCACAAAGTTCCTGGGCCCAAGTCATCTGAAGGGCCCCTGAAGCCAGCTTGATGCTCAATTCAGAATCCATCACCATTTTACTTCTGATGCACTTCTGTACTGCACTGTACTAGAAGCACTTAGAAGAGAGAGCACAGTAAACAGAAGTCACTCACAGCTGGGTTATGGTGACCTCATGGAGATTTCAAGTCAAGACATCCAGAGGTGCTTTGCAATTGCCTGCCTCCATGATACCAGTATTCCTTGGTGGTCTCCCTTCCAAATTCTGACCAAGGCAGACCCTAATTAGGTTCTGAGATCTGAGAAAGGTTCTGAGATCTGAGAAAAGATAAAGTTTAATAGAAGGTTTGCATATCAGATCCTGCTAAAACCCATCAACCAACCAACAAGATCATTCAACACAGCTCAAGACTGCCAGAGTTATTGCCAGGCTGTAGTCTCCTAACAAGGTTGTTTCCAGCAGTCTTTGATAATCTATCAAAACAGTGATCAACAGCCAGCCATCAGTAATGCAATTGTGTTCCTTTGGCAGGAGAAGCTGGAAAGCTGAAGCCAAAGAGACAAGGGCATTAAAAGGTATGAGAATGCATTAATTCTACCAAGGTGCACAGCACGGAAAAAATGAGTAGCGACTCCTAATAAGCACTTTACTGAAGAATCAAGGAAGAAAGTTCTGAATCACATACTCAACCAGTGACTCAACATTTTATTTCATTTCTAAATGGGTTATTAAGAACTTAAGTTATAATCAGGCATCTCTTCTGGATCTGACAATTCTTATATAATTCAGCTGATTTGTTGTTAAGGTGGCAAATAACAAATTTTCAAATGAACTTGGTAACTCTGCTGTGGGATATATTTTTTTTATTTTGAAACAGAGATGCTTTAACTCTTCAAGAAAAGAAATGAGCAAAAGGCTTCTCAAAAGTTATGCAGTACACGGCACCAAAGTTCAATCAATAGCTTTGATCTATTCACTGAACATGATACTCATTTAAATTTCATTCATTCCAGCACCCTTATTCAATATACAAATGTGTTCAGAATCACTTTCACAAATCCTTCACCGCAATTTTCTAATAGTTAGGCTAATATTGAAAATCAGTGTGTACACTGTTGGAATGACAACACAATTGTTGTCTTGTCAATTTTTAAAATACTATATTATACTAAACTATAAATATTTAACAGTATTAATGTTAATTTTTATGATAACAAGTGGGCATTGGCATTCGCCTCTGATTTAGTACCCCAGTCACCTCTGCAACCACATGTGCATGTATGTGTATGTATCACATGCACTGCTTTGCTCAGGGACCTATAATGCTGTTGTCAGCCCTGACTACACTGCATGAAACACTGGCACCCTGCAATGTTCACAGAGACTGGCCATCCAGGCCCTGCAGGTTCTTTCTAGATTTGATAGGGCCTGTAAGACAGTGTTGTTCTGCCAGGCATTTCATTGAGGATGTTTGAGGCCAGTTTTTCACCTTATCAGCAGTGTCACCTGGTTTTGGTAATAGTCTCGGTTGCAGGTTGCCACATGCTGACTGATTATGTTTTATTTTGATGTCAGGATATTTTACTATCTTGTATTTTTAAGATTTTGTGTGGTTTATCATTGCTGAATTATTGCTTATTGTACAACTGTGAGTGCCCAGGCCCTGTGACACAAGGGAGAGGTGGGATATAAGTCTAAATTAAAGTAAAATGAAGCTTAACAATACACATATTGTTTCACATAGTAATAACTCCACGGCAAATAAAGTTTGTTCTAAGGGTTTTTTTTGAAGGCAATAGAGTTTCTGATCACTTCAGGGCATCAACCTTTTCTGCACAAGTTGTTTACAATTAATCTTGCTGTGAAATGCTGTTTTTCTTTGAATTCTACACACATTTTCCTTCATTTAGTTCCAGAACCATTTCCCCTTCATTTTTCCTCTGTTGTTTTCCTGAACTCTTTCCCCACTTTTTTCCCCTTCCCCTTTCCAAGCCAGCTTTCTTTGAGCATGTAGTCAATTTGAAACAGTCTTTTTATCTCTGCTCCTTCAAACATCTGGCCCATAGCCATGACCTTGTGAGGTCACCCAATCTCCCCTTCAACCATTTTTTCCTCCACTTTCTCCTCCATTTTCAAAAAGAATTTTAATTTTTTTTCTCTTTGTAATATTGAACTAGCTATGTACTGCTGCGGCAGAGATAAGAAACAGGGGAGATTAAACCAGCTTTGTCAATTTCTCCAAGCACTTGTAATGCTAACAGTTCAGGCACAAATACAAAAAAAACCACATTGGGGCAACTGGATCAGCTTTGTCAATTTCATATCAAACTAGCAATGTAACGTTAAAGTGAAGATACATTGTGTCGGTGATTAGGAGTGAAATTGTCAAGAGATTGCAACAGTAACAATTGCACATTACTGCAGCTCTCATTTGGCTGGAAAGTGTGTTTTTGGGGGGATGGAGGGGGTCTATGTGTTTCTGTTCCTTTAGATAATGTGCCTGATTCACTAGGTATTTTTGCCTTCCATTTTGTGTGAGTAGTTCTCAATGGTAGAAATGGAGATTAAGACTGTTTTTTAAATTCCTGCTTTAAAATGTAACTGTGTAGTAACATTAGAGCTCCTCCACAAAAGAAAAAGGGGGGGCATTGTTGTTCTGTGCCATGGATGATGTCCCACCCCCATTAAAAATAATACATTTTCAGCAGTAGAATGTGGAATAAATGCAACTGAAGAGAGAAGGGGGGAAACAACAGGGGGAACAGAGATGTGCACAATGATTTCATAGAAAACGTTTCCAAAACAAAGGTTTGAACTCTGGGAAAATGTTTGGTAAGCTATGCATGTGAAAAAGGCCATCCATTAGTTTGAAAGATACAACTCCATGACTACCTTTAGTAGGTCTTGGTCAATATATGCAAGCAGATAAATATCATCTCACTCTATTAAAATGAATTAGAAAGCCATTCTGAGAGTTCTGAGCTAATAATGGGAAGGGCAGTCTATAAATCAAATCAATCAAATCATACATTGGAGCTCTCATTCTTGGAATGGATTTTTGGATTTCTACTCCACTAAGATGAACTGAATATCTGTGCTATTTGAATTACTTTTCTTTACATCTTCAATAAGACTTTCTCTTCCATGGCATGAAAAAATGTTTTTGTCTCATTGACTGGACCCAGTATTGGAGGTACTTTCTTCTGCTAGCCTAAACACTTTTCTCTCCACTGTTTGAGTGGGTAGGTTCCAAGGAGTACCTACGTGGATTGATTATGTGCATGTGGATCTAAGGTAACTGAAACTTTATCTCATATTTTCTTTGATTTTATGTTGGTCTTTGAAAGATTTTGAGGTATGACCCTGGATAATTTCCAGTGTTCTCTTGCTTCTGTGTTTTCTTTACTAACTGATACTGATTTTGGTATTACTTGGACTGTGGCTCAATTTTTGGCAGCAGTGGCTTCTATGTGATGATGGAGGATGACATGTATGAGATTGTTGCTGTCCAAGATTGCTGGATCATCAGATTGTTGAAAAGACAATTGATCTGCCTACAAGCTCATAGAAATATTGGTTTATATAATTGGGAGGAGGGTTGTTTAACTCCCATGCAAAGTGGTGCAGTGATTATAGCAGAGGAGTAGAATCTAGGAGACTCCAGATTCAAATCCCCACTTCTCCATTGAAGCTTGCTGGGTGACACTATCAACCTAAACTGCCTCACAGGGTTGTTGTGAAGATATAAAAATAGGAAACTATTTTAGTGGATCCCCACTAAAAGAGAAAGGCAAGATATAAAGTATATATATATATATATATATATATATATATATATATATATATATATATATATATATATATATATATATATATATATATATATATATATATATATATATCATATATGTATATATATATATATATATATATATATATATATATATATTTAAATATAAAAATATTTTTAAAAGGGTTCCAAAGTTCCATCTTCTATTTCAGCTAAAAGAAATTCATCCAAAAGATCCTGCACAAATGTACATGACTTTTAAAGCAGTGCCAAGGTCATTATGAGCATTCTACCGGGTACATTTTATTCCACTGATTCATTTTATTTTATCTTTTGTCCAGTGGGAAGCCTTTGCTGATTCATTGATATCCTGTTCCATCCAACTATGCAATCAAGAAAACGATGTAATTTCACCTTCAGAAGCTCCAACCTTGTCACTGCTGGAGAAATGCTACATTCATATCACAATGATAAGAGCTCCCTCCACCCATCACTAAAGAGCTTTTGCACTTATATGTTATGAACCCTTTTAAAAGGCAAAATCTCTGCGGAAAAGCATGTTGTAGGAGGGCAAAAGTCCCTCTTATTTGAATTTTGACCAGATGTGATCACACTTGACTGGTGCACTTCACCTGCCTGCCATTGTGACATCAGAAAGCAAATCAAACAAAAGCTATGTTCCTAGATGTTTTATAAACATTCCACCACCACAACCAAATTCTAACAAGCCTGCTTTAGGTTTTCTAGCAGTGTAATGTGAATGTAAACAACAGAAAAGGCAGTTTGAGTCAGAGGCGTAGCAAGGCCAGAGTGCGCCCAGTGCACACTCTGGCTTTTTCGCCCCCCCACGGCACCCCCACCCCCCATGGCCCCCCGTGCCTACCCCGTGCCCCCCCACAGCAGCCCCCCTTGCGGCACTTCATTCCACTTACTTTTAGGAAAGGAGCAGGTCGAAGAAGCCTGCCTGCGTTGCCTGGGCCTGGTGGGAACTACATTTCCCAGGAGCGCCGGGGAAATGTAGTTCCCACCAGGCCCAGGCAACGCAGGCAGGGTTCTTCTCTGGGTTGTTCCATTCCTAAAAGTAAGTGGGGGGTGCGCCGTGAGGGGGTGCGCCGTGGGGAGCACTGCGGAAAGGGGATGGGGGTGCCGTGGGGGGAGCGCAAAAGCCGTGGGAAGCCGCAGGGGGTGGGGGATTTTTCCGCCCCCCACGTGACCAGAATAGGTGTGCCCGGTGCATTGCGCACCCCCCTGTCCCCTGGTGGCTTTGCCACTGGTTTGAGTTAACTTAATTGGCCCAGATCTCTTATCGACGTGCTCTAAAATGGCAAAGTCATCCAATAAAGAAGCACAAAAAAGACCAAAGATCTTTTGCATTCATTTTCAAAGTGGCATATTAATGTCAGTGAGAACAGAAGCTTCTGCACTTTGCAGTCTCTGCTTTTTCATATTGCTCAGTCAAAGGATGACAACGGGGACTTGGAAGGACCTCCTCCAGGGAAATCAAGTAGACTGTTGTCATTAAATCTCTCCTTCAGCTGTGATTTTAAGATCCAACACTTGCTGACCGGTGCAGAACCCTTTGCAAATGTAGTCCTTGTAAGAGCAATTTCTACCCCCTCCTAACAGAACACATATGCCTGTGGTCACCTTAGCTGCATTTACCACAGGAATTTCTTATTCCATTACAAATGTACCAATCTTTGATATTCCAGCAATTACTTTTCATTACTTTCTGCTAGATAAGGAAGAGCACATGAATCCAGGAAAAAATAGATGGAAGGCTAGAAAAAAATGAGTGGGATGGAAACCAGAATCTCTTTCTCCTCTCTCACAGAATCTAGTGCTTAAGCATTTTTTAAGATGAATTCCCCAAGGCTTATCCAACTGTGAGTCTGGTTGGATATCTGCGACCTGATATGTGTTGTGGGTGGCATGTACATGCCCTTAATGTACAGGTTTTCTAACTCTGTTTGCTTGAAACTGTCACACTATATTGTGTCCTGAACCCTGGGGAAGGAAAGGTACAGTGATGTAGGTATAGTTTTTTTATGAGGTGGGTTGGGGGGCACGCCCCCACCTGCCCATGGGGGCATGGCTATGCCTCCCAAGCCCCACCCCTGGCCTCAGTGCTTATAACAGCAGCTCTTCCAGGTCAGGGACAGCAGACTTCCCTCCCCCCCCCACACCGGTTGGCCCCCAGCCAGCAACTGGAAGTTCCTTCTGCTCTTCCCTCTGGGCAGAGGCATAACTAGGAAAAATAGAGCCCGGTGCAAAATCTATGTTTTGCGCCCCCCCCCCACATGGGCGGCCATTGTGATGCTGGAATCCACCCCCAAGCAGCATCACTTTCAATGGTGTTTAAACTAGATTCTCCTTTTAAATCTTCTTTAAAGAGAAAATCTGGGGTCCCCAGTTAAAACAGCATTGAAAGTGATGCTGTTTGGGGGTAGACTATCCCTCACCCTGAAACAGCATCACTTTCAATGTTTAAACTGGGGACCTCAGATTTTCCCTTTAAATCCATGCCAAAGAGTGTGGATTTAAAAGGAGAATCTGGGGAAATTTGGGGGTGCCTGCTGTCAGGGGTGCAATTGTTAAGCTAGCAGCACCAAAATTTCAGGGTATCTTTAGGAGCCTCTCCTGATGATACCACCCAGGTTTGGTGAAGTTTGGTTCAGGGTTGTCGCCCCCATCTTCTGTTAGCTCCCATTGGAAACAATGGGGGCGGGGCACCCAATTTGGGTGTCCATAACTTTGGACCCCCTGAACTAAACCTCACCAAACCTGGGTGGTATCATTAGGAGCATCTCCCAACAAATCCCTGAAATTTTGGTGCTGCTAGCCTAAACTCTGCACCCCTACAGGCCAAAAACTGAAAAAAACACTTGAAAAACAAAAAACCCACAAATGGGGAGCGGAACTTTGGACATGTAATGGGGGGGTTGAACCCCCCTCTTACCTATGTCCTTGGAAAGGTAGATGGTGAAAACAGGCCCAAAGGTTTTGTCATGAAGAACTGATGGATGGGGTGGAGGATATTAACCAGCTCTAAATCAGAATCTGCTTAAGCAAAAGGTAAAAAAGACAGGAAGTAGTTGGGGTTGGAAAACAGTGTCTTGAAAAAGCAGAGGAAGGGCAGAACACAGGGGAAAGGACCAATTATAAGGAGAAGAAAAGAGGAAAGGACTGGAGCCATCTCAATAAGAGCCATTGCGGTGTAGTTATGAGAGTGTCAGGCTGGGATCTGGAAGATACAAGATTGAATACCTGCTCTGCTATGGAATCTTGTTCCAGTCACACATGCTTAGTCTAACCTACCTCAACTAATTGTGAGGATAAAAGTGAAGAGAGAAGAACGATATTGGTTGCTTTGGGTTCCCACTGAGGAGGAGGGGGCATAACAGAAGTAGGCAAATACATAAATAAGGCTGGGGCTCAATCATACCTGACCTGGTGGAAGAGCAACAGAAATATAACAGAAATATAAGAGAAAAGCATTTGAAATTTGAAAAGAGGTAAGCGAACGAAGCAAAGAGGTGTTAATTTCATGTTAGTAATAACTGAAGCTTAGGGCAACACACAATAAAAAACTTGCAAATAAAGTACTAGGATATTTATTAGTCTCTATAGCAAACATGCACAGCAGAGGACTCATGAGTGGAGGGCACAGCTAATAAACACACAAGGTAATTTTTAAAAAAACATAAAATCTTTTGCATTCATTTTCAAAGCATTTCCTTTAGTGGGTTCGCATCTTCATAGCAGAGGTAGATAAAACCTAAAGTAAAGAATACTTTATCCTTAATCCATTAGGTTGTGTTCCATCAAATGAATGCAAGTGTCATCTAATTAGACAAGTCTGGGCCAACATGGGTTCTCACAGGAGAAGCTCACAGAGACCTCTTACCTCTTGCTAGACCATGAGGAGAAAAGGAGACCACAAAAGGGATAGGCGGAGTCAGAGGATCTCTCAATTTAGGTAATAAGAAGAATTCCATTCAATAAGGAGATAACACGCAGTCTGGTTTCAATGCAAAGAAAATATAGCACCTCTTAGCATCCAGGCATGCTACATTGTCTTTACTTCAACAAAGGAAAGGGAAACCTGTAGAGGCTGACATCTTGCATCCTCTCAGCTCTGATAAAAGAACAATGATAAGGTGACTTAAGCCAAGAGAAAAGGTGAGGTATAGATATTTTAATGAATCATAAAATGGCTAGTATCATAATGACCTTGCATAGATCTATGGTGTGGCTTCATTTGGAGCACTGACTACTGTTCTGGTTTCTAAAAGGATATTGCTATGCTAAAAAAGGTACAGAACATTTAAGATGAATTCCCCAAGGCTTATCTAACAGCCTGGTTGGATATCTGTAACCTGATATGTGTTGTGGGTGGCATGTACATGCCCTTAATGTACAGGTTTTCTAACTCTGTACATTTTGTCATGAAGAGGTTAGAGCTCCGTCTTTGGGGCTTTCTAATCCAATGAAAATATGATAGGGGCATAGGTGGAGCCACCACGGGGTAGGGGGACAAATACCCTGGGCACAGGCACAGGGGAGGGGCAGAGAATTGCTCCCCGCACCCCACCCTACCTACCCCTCCCCTCAGGCCGCCTCAGGCTGCCTCTGCAGCCTGCAGCAGCCCCCATGGACTGGAGCAGGCTGCTTTTTTAGCTTTGAAAATGTAGGTGAGGGGTGTTTGGGGGGGAATGGGGGCGCGGGGGGCAGGTGAGGCCGCCATTTCAACTTGGGCACCATTTTCCCTTCCTACAGCACTGGATAGGGGTTAGGGACATGTTCAGAGACAGTAACCCAATGTTAGTGTGGAAGAACAAGGGGAGGCTTTGTCGTCCATGTCCTGTTTGTAGGGCTTCTGGTTGTCTAATGTGTGAAATAGGATGCTGGACTAGATGGACTATTGAGCTGGTATCCTGAACCTTGTTTCTTCTTGATCTCCCATTGTCCATTGGGGCGGTGATCCATAACTGCAGGATCACAGCTGCTTTGACTCCAGGCACTTCAATTCTGTGTCTGTGAGAGGAATAAACTACACAGGGAAAGGCTACTTTTGCAACAGACAAAAAGGAGTGCAAATGGAAAGAAGGCCCAGTATAATCCAGCATTCCTGTTTTTATGCCAGCTATGCATACAAGATAATTTATATTTCAAGAACTCCAATAATGGAGAGACCTGTTAGTAGTTTGTTTAGATAACCTTGGAAGCACCATAAACCAGTTATTACAGTGCTAGTTTATTTTATCACCCTCTCTCTCATAAAGCATAAAATGAGCTTTGCCAGGAAATAATAAAAGCCTTCAATGCCCATGTTGGCAAACTTGGAAGACAAATCGGGGGTGGGGGTGTAAGGAATTCCATAGAAGCAGAAATAAAAGGCTTTTTGATGTAAAAGACCGTTTATTCAGACATCCTAGAAAGCTCACGTACACGACGTGGCAGGAATAAAGTCTCCCGCCAGAAGCACAGGTTATAACTCTGTCCATCCCATCCCCCCTCCCGGTTTCTCATGGGAACGGAGTTCTCATCTCTCTCGAAGAGATAAGGCCTCCATCAGAGTCTCCGCCGCAGATGCTGGCCCATCGCCCGGGTTATGGAATTCAGTCAAGGCCAGGCGGCTGTTCTGAACATCAACACCATTGAATCCTTTACACTCTGCCTCCCTTAAGAAAAACTTCTCCCCCCCAGGTTTGTGCGGAAAGGTGCGGTGGAAAGCAGAAATGAGGGAAGGGGCGTCAATATTTTCTGAATAGACCCATTGATTATACCCAGAGGAATATCCCACCCAAGAGACTAAATATTGCAAGCGTTTGCGATTAAAACGAGAGTCCAGGATGGCGTCAATTTCGTAATGCTTGTGGCCATCAATTATAGTCGGCGGGGGTCTCTCAGCGGAGTCGTGCCAGGCATCGGAAGCGGAGCCTCCTTGAGTAAACTGGAATGAAAGACAGGATGGATATTACTTAGAGAGTTAGAGCAAGTCTAATCGAGGACAGTGACATCACTAATCACTTTAGTAATCCTAAAAGGTCCCACGAATCTTTTACCCAGTTTTGAAAATTTATGTACGTCTCTGGAGTGCTTGGTAGCCAAATATGCCCAGAAGCCCACACGTAAAGGGAAATCCGAGCGGTGCTTATCCGCTTGAAGTTTTTGGGAATCTTTGGCCTGCTGTAAGGCGGTCTGGACCGTTTTCCACCCCTCAGCCAGAGATGAAATCCACTGTTGGAACTCTGGAGGATTCAACGCTTCTGCAGGTAGTTGCGGCAACGGAGAGGAAGGACCGACCAGACACAATTTCGAAGGGGTTTTTTTTTGTACTGCTGTGAACCGCATTATTATAGGCGTATTCTGCAAACGGAATTAATTCGCACCAGTTGTCTTGGTGATAGTTGGTGTAACAACGTAAATACTGTTCCAGGGTTCTGTTCGTTCTCTCCGACTCCCCGTCACTTTGAATGTGGTAGGGGGCGGCAATTGCCGGGGCGGCCCCCAACAAGCCCAGGAAAGCTTTCCAGAACTTTGAAATGAATTGGGGCCAGCGGTCGGAGACCACCTTAACGTATGGAGTGTAGGCAGATAAATATGCTGGAATGAACAGACGCAGCTAACTTAGGGCGGAGGGGATGGAAGCACATGGGATGAAATGGGCTTGCTTGGAAAATAGGTCCACTACCACCCACAAGACCGTGTTGCCTTGACTTTCTGGCAAATCCGTAATAAAATCCATGGAGATGACTTCCCAGGGGTGGGAGGCCACCGGGAGAGGCTTCAACAGACCATGGGGTTTTCCCGGAACGGTTGGCTTCCGCACAAACAGAGCAACCTTTGATATATGTCTCAATGTCTTTGCGCATCGCGCGCCACCAAAATTGATTTCGGCCCGGGCCAAATGCAGAGTCTTAAGGAAGCCAAAATGTCCAGCCGAGCGGGCATCATGACAGGCCTCGAGAACCTGCTTACGGAGGAGGTACATACCAACAATCCCCCCGCCTCCAAACACCATTCTCCAGGCGTAACTGGGAGTCACCTTCCTCCGCTGGCGGCTCAGCGCAGCCCGCCTCCTCGAGTTCTCGTAGGAAAGGAGAGACCAGGCTGGGAATGGCTGGAGAAGGAGGAGTGGGCGTCTGAGATCGGTGACAGCCAGCCCCAATGGTGGGAGGGGGAGAGAACAGTCGCGGGATATCCCGTAAGGCAGCTCCACCCTCCTCGGACAGACGAGAGTGCATCAGCCAGTTTATTGGTTTTTCCGGGGGAAAAATGGACAGTGAAAGAGAAACGAGAAAGAAATGCGGCCCATTGCAGAGTTGCTTTGCGGACATCTTGAGGGTGGAAAAGAAGTGGCCAAGTTCTTGTGATCCGACCAAACTTGAAAGGGGTGTTTAGCCCCCCCTCCAGCCAGTGGCCAAGTGGAGAGCGCTACTTTGATGGCCGCAGTCTCTTTATCTCCTACAGTCCAGTTGAGCTCAGCACCGGAGAATTTTTTTGATAAATAAGCACACGGAACAAGCCTATCATCTTTATTTCTCTGCAACAGGGCTGCACCAAGCGCTTTGTCCGAGGCATCCACGTGAACCACAAAAGGAAGATCTGGGTCAGGGTGTTTTAGGATAGGTTCGGTAGTAAAAGCTGATTTTAAATGTTGAAAGGCTGTCTGACATTCTTTAGACCAAGAAAGGGGGGGCCCCGGGCTTGGCAGCCTGTGGGTCTTTACCTTTAGTGCGTAAGAGGTCTGTGAGTGGGAGAGTCAGTTCAGCGAATTGGGGTATAAAGTCACGATAGAAATTAGCAAGCCCTAGGAAAGACTGGAGTTCCTTCCGATTGGTAGGGGCAGGCCATTGGAGGACTGCTTCAATCTTAGCAGGATCCATTTTTAGCCCCTCGGAAGAGATCCGGTAGCCCAAATAGTCGATGGAGGATTGGTAAAAACAACATTTAGAAAGTTTTGCAAAGAGGGAGTTGTTGAGCAAGCGTTTTAATACTTCCCGAACCAAGGCTTCATGCTCCTCCATGGTTTGTGAATAAATTAAAACATCATCTAAGTACACCACTACTCCCTTGTATAATAAATCATGTAGAACTTCGTTGATGAGGGCCATAAAAGCTCCGGGGGCCCCACTTAACCCGAATGGCATTATTAAGTATTCATACTGTCCAAATTTTGTGTTAAATGCAGTCAAATGTTCATAGCCTTCCGCAATCCTGACTCTGTAGTAAGCTTCTCTTAAGTCCAACTTAGTAAAAATACGTCCCTTGCCCAATGCATCTAAAAGGTCCTTGATTAAAGGCAAAGGGTATTTATTGGACAGGAAACGCATTGAGTCCTCGGTAATCCGTACAGAGCCTTAAAGACCCGTCCTTTTTTTAAACAAATAATACAGGAGCAGCATGTGTGTGTTTGGTAGCTCGTCGTATGAACCAGCGAGCAAGGTTCTTGTCTAAGAAGGCACGAAGTTCCTTCTCCTCATTGGGACTCATGCGGTAAATTCTACCCTTGGGCAGTTGAGCCCCTGGCTGTAATACGATTTTGCAGTCAGTGTCTCTATGGGGTGGCAATTGATCGCATTCTTGCTCCTGAAATACTCTGGCTAAATCTTGGTAAGCCGGTGGAATGCAGGTAGATTCGGGAGCAACTGGAGTCGTGCACCGCTGTGAAGCCAGGGGTGTATGTCATTAGGAGGTGAGTTTTCCCCAATTCATGTGTTCTCCACAGGAGGGTCAGTAAATTCTAAGATCCGTTCTTTCCAAATGAATTTTGGTTCGTGCAACAACAACCATGGCATGCCCAGGACTATGGAGTGTTTGGCCACTGGAGCCAGAATAAAACTAATTTTCTCCCAATGGTCAGCGCGGAGGAGAACCGGTTGCGTTTTGAACTGGGCCGGTCCTTCGGCCCCGAGAGGGCTGCCGTCCATTTGGGTGAAGCGGTATGGAAGCTTAGCTAGGGGACTCGGTCTAGTCCAAGTTCCTCCGCCACTTGGGACTGCATTAAGCAATGGGAGCACCCAGAATCTACAAGGGCTGAGGCTATAATACGAGTGTGCTTAGCGGGGTTGGCCAGAATCGCAGAATCGTAATGGGAGCGCTGCCTTCACTCACCGCATCTGGAGTCGAACCCATATCCATGGGGGCTGAAGAGAGGCAAACCGCTGCTTCCCCTCTTCTGGGTAAGCCCATTCGGTAACCCGTCTTAGACGAGCCCGTTGGAGGCGGCCGGATTTACGTGGTGGCTTGGCAGATGGGGTGCGCGCAGCGGGCGGTTAGCTTCTGTGTTTTCGGGCAGTTGGCAGCTAGATGACCCGGTCCTCCGCGGTAAAGACACAATCCCCAAACGGCGGCGGCGCTCGGAGGTGGTTTCCGTAGAGGCTGCTGGACTTGGCTTGCGAGTCGCCCAGCGGTGGTCGTAACAGCGGGTTTTGGGCGTGGGCGGCCCCCGGCGCGAGCGTAATCAAAGCGAGCGCCACTTGAGATCCTAATTCGATCCATTCAGCAATAGTGTGTGGGATCCGAATAAGGAACACCGTTTCTCGCAGTTTGCCGTCGGCGGCATCCGAGAAGTATTCACATTTCAGGCGCTCAGGCCACTCCGGAGGGAGGCGGGCAGCCGCCGCACGAAATTCACGGGCAAATTCGGCAAAGGAGCGGTTGCCTTGCTGAATAGATTTGATGGTCGCGGATGGCTTCATTTTCAGCACCGGATCTTAGGCGAAGCCCTTAAGGCTTGGAGCAGCGCCCGGCACGATCTTGCTGGTATCCTCCCCTTGCAGGTCAAAAGAGTCACAAACCAGTCGGCTGCCGCTCCATCAAAGACGGAACCAATGTCCCGTATTTTTTCGCGTTCAGACCGGTACAAATCGTCATAGTCCTCCATGTGGGCATCGAGTTGCAGGATGAAGTAGGGGAGTTTAGGCGGTCCCATCGAAACGGGCAGGTATTGGAGGTCTGTAATATCCTCTCTCCACGGCCCTCGGCGCCCGCTGGGGCGGCGGTTTAAGTTGAGGCGGCGGCGCAGGGAGAGCCGGAATCGGTGGAGGTGGGGGCACCGGCGCCCGGCGCCGCTGGTGCTCTGGTGGGAGCAGGTCTTTGGAAGGTGGCAGATACTTGCGAGTAGCAGGACCCAGAAGCGTCGCCCCTCTGGCGTTGGCTGTACCAGTAACTTGGCGTAGACTCCAGCTTGGGGCATCTTGTCCTGCTGCTTCTTCAGCTCCTTTTCAAAGCGGCTAAGTCTCTTTCCTTGCGAGTCAAGGCATCTTGGTCGCGCATGCAAAGCTGCTTTCTCTCGTTCCAGTTTGGCCGGATTCGTCTCGTTGAATAGCTGCAGTTAGTTCACTTTCGCGCCGCATGGCCTTAATGCTTTTCGTTGGCGGCTCTAAGTCCAGTTTGGAGTGTTCCAGGACCTTATCATGGACCGATAGATTCTTCATATATTGCCGTTACCTGTAGCGTCTTTGTACGCGGTCCAATTCGAGTTGGATTTCCTTGCGCTGCTGTTCCGGTCCTTTTGCAGGTTTTCAGCCGCTCTTGCTGCAGCTGCTCCGTTCCTCTTCCCATAGCTGGCGTTCACGGGCCCATGCTTCCTGAGCATCTCGCAGTCGGCCCACTTCCTCATCCCAGCTCTCTTTTGGCGGGAGGGGAAATAGATCCGGATGGGAAGGCAGGCTTTCTTCGGATTCCTCTTCATCGGAATGCAGCACCTCGTGTCCACCGGCGGCTCCAGCGCCTCAGGTGCAGCTGCTGATCCGGGATCTGGGGTCCGATGGAAGCTGAATGCGGATACCTCCCAATCCCCGATATAGTCCCGGTTTCAGCGGTAGTCTTAGGGCGGGCCCCAGTGCTATGCCACGGTGGATTCTTGGGAGCCTCACCAAAATACGAGTCCAGGAATCGTTCAATGGACTCCTGGGTTGCCGCATGAAAAGTGGTCAGGCCCATCTCCTCCGTGACAGGTTGCATCTGAGGTTTGTAATCCACACGGAAACGGGTAGATATCCGATCCACAGGCGCCCGATCCATAGACAGCGCCCCAAACGACTCATGCAAGTCCACATGATCGTTTCCTCGTCCCTCGTCCCAACGGAGTAAGGGAAGACTCGTGTTGATACGCGAGGGCGGAAAGAGTTACCAGCGAGACCCGTTCTCCCGCCGGTTCCTCCAAATCCATAAGGGAAAGCTCGGAGCCCTCTTTGGGGGCTACCGCACCTTCCACAGATTCAGGAATATTCAACCTCTCCATGCCGAGACACCAGAGGTCCGCTGTACTGGGAAGATAGATGAACGATGATTCCTGCCACAATGTAAGGAATTCCATAGAAGCAGAAATAAAAGGCTTTTTGATGTAAAAGACCGTTTATTCAGACATCCTAGAAAGCTCACGTACACGACGTGGCAGGAATAAAGTCTCCCGCCAGAAGCACAGGTTATAACTCTGTCCATCCCATCCCCCCTCCCGGTTTCTCATGGGAACGGAGTTCTCATCTCTCTCGAAGAGATAAGGCCTCCATCAGAGTCTCCGCCGCAGATGCTGGCCCATCACCCGGGTTATGGAATTCAGTCAAGGCCAGGCGGCTGTTCTGAACATCAACACCATTGAATCCTTTACAGGGGGGTGGGGTGGACAACAAATGTGTCCCCAGTTCTATGTAATGAAATGTTTGTGAAATGTGTTAAATATTCCTTGTGAAGAATATTTATAGCACAAGGATTGTGCCGGCACTAAAACAATATCTTTGCTTTTTAAGCTAAAGGCAACACTTTTTGGTCACCTGGGCTCAAGAAACACACATTCCTCTAACACAGGCACAGGGTAAGTCATCTAGATTTTCTGTACGTACATTAGAGCTGGATGGTGGAATTTAAATTAAAATAAAGTTTGAGTGAGGACATCTCCCTCCCTGCAGCCCGTCCCCACAGCCATTTTCAACCCTGATGCCAAACTGAAGGAAAACTGTTGTCAGGGAACAAACTGTAGAAAGTGGTGAGAGGAAGACTGTTTTCCTCAGTCACAATTAGAGTTGCCAGCTGTGGCTTCCTGGAAATTCGGGGCCAATGCCTGGAGAGGGCACAGTTTGGAGAAGAGAAGGAGCTCAGCAGGGACATGATGCCAGAGATCATCCTTCAGAGCTGCCATTTCCTCCAGAGGTCTGATTTCTATAATCTGGTGATCAGTTGTAATTCCAGAACTGCAGGCCACTCCTTAAAGTTGACAACCACAATCCCACGGCCACAATCCCATTTTTGTCTTGAAATTAGACTCTACCCATTTTCTAAATTAGGAAGTTCCATTTTAAATAATCTGCTGCCACCACATCTAGTTTAATTTACTGATCAAAACAAAACAAAAAAGAAAAAATGAGACATGCATGAGATTGCCAGGAAAAACAAACTTAATGCACTCTTTGAGGTGAAATTATATGTGTATGAGCTGTAAGCAGACGAAACCTCTATGGGAAACCTTAATCAAATGGTGGAGGCAGGAGGCTCCTGAGGAGGGCAGAAACTGGCAGGTGCAACTGCAGCAAAAGTAAAAGTAAGAGCTGAGAGGCAAGAGAAATAAAGCATTTCCTGTCTGCTTTTGTTCGCACAAGCAAGCAGGAGATATTTTCAACCCATCTTCAGGAAAAAAAATAGCTAGTTTGGTGATTTTTGAAAAACCTGGGTTAAGAACATAAGAACATAAGAACAAGCCAGCTGGATCAGACCAAAGTCCATCTAGTCCAGCTCTCTGCTACTCGCAGTGGCCCACCAGGTGCCTTTGGGAGCTCACATGTAGGATGTGAACGCAATGGCCTTCTGCGGCTGTTGCTCCCGATCACCTGGTCTGCTAAGGCATTTGCAAGCTCAGATCAAGGAGGATCAAAATTGGTAGCCATAAATCGACTTCTCCTCCATAAATCTGTCCAAGCCCCCTTTAAAGCTATCCAGGTTAGTGGCCATCACCACCTCCTGTGGCAGCATATTCCAAACACCAATCACACGTTGCGTGAAGAAGTGTTTCCTTTTATTAGTCCTAATTCTTCCCCCCAGCATTTTCAATGAATGCCCCCTGGTTCTAGTATTGTGAGAAAGAGAGAAAAATTTCTCTCTGTCAACATTTTCTACCCCATGCATAATTTTGTAGACTTCAATCATATCCCCCCTCAGACGTCTCCTCTCCAAACTAAAGAGTCCCAAATGCTGCAGCCTCTCCTCATAGGGAAGGTGCTCCAGTCCCTCAATCATCCAAAGAGAAAATAAGGCTCATTCCGCACATGCAGAATAATGCACTTTCAAACTGCTTTCAGTGCTCTTTGAAGATGTGCGGAATAGCAAAATCCACTTGCAAACAGTTGTGAAAGTGGTTTGAAAATGCATTATTTTATGCGTGCGGAAGGGGCCAAAGTGTCTTGAAAACGTTTTGCTAGAGAGAGCTGTGAGAACTTCTTTCCCAACGTGTTTTTTATCTCCTCAAGGCTTTATATTCTGCTGGGCAGAACAGACGATTGTGATGTCATTGGACAATGTGAGGAGATATGAATCTAGTATGAACAAAAAGCCACCTCAGAGGCTGCAGAGAAGATGAGTAGAGGGTGAAACTGCTCCTCCCACTTTTTGTATCATTGGAGTTATACTTGTGAAACAGTAAAAAGAGGCCAATTTGTCCTCCTTTTCACTTGTTAGTCCCACAACCCATGTAGTTTTTGTTCACAGGCTCATGCAAGTCCAGGAATCATCCCTCTGAAGGTCAAAAGAGATTGCTTGTGACGAGCGGAATGCAGCCAAAAATTGTATACCTTCCACCAAAAGTTCATTGTACCCAAAGTATGGTCTCTGCAGAAGTGCAGATACTATTGTCTTCTATCTTTTTGACCAACATGTGTATCGATTTAAGTTTCTAATGATACGAAATAGCCCATTGACCAGCAATGGTGAATGGTTCAGTCATTAATATATAGTATGTTACGGAATAATATGATATTAATTAGAATCTTCACATACTTAATTTTAATTTGTTAACTTCAGGGACAGAATAGGTTAAACAAAGAATATTACAAAGGAAATTGTTTACTCATTTGAAAAACTATTCAGAACAGGTCCACTGAATTCATATTTTGGGGGTTACCTTTCTCTGGAAATGAATGTCTCTTTGACCACAACTACACTGGAATTTAACTGGATTTTAAAGCATGGCCTAAAGAAAGCAAAAGATTGCCAATATATATGCCAAATGTGTAGGGGCCACAGGAACTTCACATATTTTTATTGATGAAGCTTTTCCACCCCTGGAAAACTCCTAAATTTAACAGGACCAGAAGCATTCTTCAGTATGTCTAGAATCCAATTAATCTATGGGTAGTGAAATCTCTGTTTAAACAGATGATTAATTGAAATTGTAGTGGGAAATGTTCTGAAAGCCCAGAACTCCTGCAGTAATAATAGTCTCCAGAAATTGTTGCAGGAAACATACTGTGCTACTTAGAACACTGACAACAGTTTTCCCACCAATTAAGCTGGATGCTTGGACACAGCATGGTGAATAACTGAATCCTGTTAATCTGTTTCAGACACAGAACATGGATTTGTGTCATTATAGTGAAAGAGATATTCAACCCAGGCAAACTAGGGAATATCTGGCAGTTGTGACAATATTCTTCTAGTCTGACACACACAAAAAGTAGTAAAGCAACATGTGATGATTAACCACTTGTAGTATGGACAGATCATAAACACCCAAATCCAAAAGAAAGAGCTGCCCATTTTCTGCATTTGAATGCCCACTATGACTTTCATCCTCTCCCAGCCAAAGTAACGAGTAGTGTGATGGGGCTGAGATGTCATCTGCCTGTTTCTATATATAACTGCCTTTTGTTGGTACCATTAAAAGAGAGACTATGATACATGGATCAGACCCTCTTTCATCTATAACAGCATTGCACTCGGCTTTTTCTTCAACAGCATATACCTTTTCTGACATGAACTCAGGCTGTTCTGCAGAACTTCATAAGCCTTCAGCCACTTAAAAAACCCTTTTAGGTGTATCTAAGAACCTTCCTGCTTTTCTACATGTATTTCCTTTTATTCAGTGACATCAAGTACAAGTCCTCTCATTTTTTAGGTATTGAGTTATACAGAACTTGATTCCTTTCAGATTGCTTTTTTTCTTTTATTGGTACTAACCTTCATTACCCTATATAAATCTTCTATATTACAGCATAATTAGTTTAGTTTCTTACAACTCCTAAAGCATCACAAAGTAATAATACAGGCAATAGAAATCTTTTCCATTCAGAAGACTGCATTAAAAAAAGGTAGATACATGAAACATTATGCATGGAACACTTACGTCAAGTCTGTTCTCTGTGCATTGGGTTCACAGTGGGCTGTCCTTGCATTTCTCTGTTTACACATGAGGAGACAGTTTGTCTAGGGAGCTCTGATGGTCCTCTGCTTCACCTGGTTCTTTTAACTCCGCCCATCAACAGCCTTAAAGACACAGAGCTGATATTCTCTCCCGCTCCCTTCCTCTCTACACAAACATACACACACTATGTACCTCTACCATTATTGCAAGACAAGAGAAGAGAAGAGAAGAGAAGAGAAGAGAAGAGAAGAGAAGAGAAGAGAAGAGAAGAGAAGAGAAGAGGGGGACTTGTTTTAAAACAGAGTCTTGCCTAAAATAAGTTTTTAAAGTTCTCTCAGCCACCAAGGAGGGCAGAAGCAAAGTGGGTGGAGGTGGGGTGGAGCCAAAAAGACACCTGCTTGTAATGTTCCTTGCAAAAGCCCTCTGTTACTTTGTATCAAAACATCAATCTCTTGATTTATAATATGTGTTCTTTAGAGAAGCAGGAAGGAGCCAGCAGCATGGAGGGGGACCAGGGAGAAGGCTCTAGGCAACTGAGGTTGTGCTGTGCTGAAGCAGTACTGGTGGAGGAGAGACTGAACACAGATGTTAGACAGAGATGAGGGGAGTTCTTCCCCCCACTATATATATGAGAGATTGATCACTCAATCTCTTGATCAGAGCACTTAAGGAAGCAGGAAGGAGGTGATAGTATGAAGGGGGGATGAGGAGGAAGGGATGCAAAGCAGTGTGAGGAAGTGAAAAGACAGAGAGAAGATGTCTGGGGCAAAGCTGTGCCCACTGGCAAATCTGTCCTGCTCTGGTGGCGAAGCAAGTTTTGAATCATGCTATAAGTGCTTTTGTTTGCCACAAAGACAGTGCAAAGTGAAAGTGGGGCTCCAGAAAATATGTCCATACAAGAAATCTTTCTGTGGCAAACACTGGCCTCAACTACACAGCAAAGACCTTGTGTGTAATTGGCCAAATATTATACAAACATTGACTGAATTAACACCCTCCTACTTTTATACTGAAAATCATATTTGACCCTCCAGTCAGTTTCTCATAATTATATTCAGCCTCGTTTTTACTCTTAATGTGGAAACAGAGATCTGTGAATATCTCGGTACAGGTTAGCTTCATAACTTTTTGTTAATTTTCTAAGGAACATGTGACGCATTAAAATGTATACCCAAACAGGATTCAATCAATTATGCTCAAACAGCCACTGGATCAGCTCAGTTCCTGTTCCCAATCACAAGCAAGGAATCAAATGTTTAACAATGTGTTTGGAATTTAGCTGCATCCTGTTTACAGACTACATAGTTTCATTACAGAAATAGTTAGCTTTCTTTCAGCTGTTGACCCTGTCACTATGTCATCTGATTTGAAAAGGCATATTTTTTTTAAAAAAAAGAGGTTAAGATTTTGAGCTGAGACACATTGTTTTTCTGTCCTGGTATGCCTTCAGTGCCTACCCATGAATCTAGCTAATTTTGCAATCAGGACTTGTGATCACTTCTCAAACAGATGGAGCTAAGTGCACAGCTCACAATAAGTAGGTAGTGTATTCTGTCTTATGTTGGTCATTTAAAAGATACATCTAACTGAATATGTGCAAAAAAGAGGATGAACAGCAAGCAATTCAGTGCTTTATATGAGTTGGTCAATTGCCTCTTCTCCAATACATGAAATGATTTAGGCAAATCCAGCCTAGGCAAATCCAGCCAGTAGTTGTAATAACCAAGTGGCTACTGTGAAGGCACAAAGGTGCTCAGCAACCTGCAGAGGAACTTCACAAGGAATATAGAAACAATCCAATGAGGTGCTCACCTTGCATGTAATGGAGAAAGTTCAATTAAAGGTATGTTTGCTTAGCAAACACATTCCCATTAAAATTTTCAGCACATTCTGGTTTAGAACCAATGAACCATGTATTGTCTATACACCTCTATGAGTTTTGCATGAGCTTCATCAGGAGATGTAGCTTCAAAGGCTGTATGTAGTATTCTCTTTCCCCTTGTGCTGATAGAAGGGAAAGAGAATGATATATACTGCCTTTGTAGCTTCATTCCTCTAATGAAGCTCATGTGAAACACACAGGGGTAAATAGACAATAAATAAATCCCCTCAAGCACCACTGCTGTTTGTTTTTCCTTTGGTTTGCTTGATGCGGTCCTCAACTTTTTCATATTTAGGGATGACACATACATTTCTAATAAGGGTCTATTTAAGCCTGACTGGGGACCTCAGAACTAACTTACTATGAATTAGTAGCAAACAAGATTAGGAAATCTAAGATGTGCATATTTTCTACCAATGGCCTGTTAACAACCGGTTTTCCCCTCTCTGTCTCTCATCATATTTTTTTACTCTTCTGACTTAGGTTCACTGTACACGCATTGAATTGGCGAGAAGCTTTGCCATAACAATGAAAAGGAACTCATTAGCTAGTCTTTAGGTACAGTTTTTTACATTTTAATTGGGTCAGGAGACAGCCATCCTTTATAATAGAGAAAGAAAGTCAATTCATGGCTGCATTTCTTATTTACTCCCCTATGTAAGCATCCTGGCTTTAAAAAGTATTCTTGGAAGATTACTTAACAATTTTCTCAAAACAAAATCACATATTTAGTTTTTAATTACTTCAGAATGAAAATCTTAACATCTTCAGAGTGCTTTTTAAAAATAGAAAACATGAAAATGATTTTTGTGTCAGTAAATAATAAATCTTATTTGCCATAAATGCCCCAGCGGTGCATGAATCAGAGCTTTAGACTAATTAACCAACTTTGCCCCCAAGAAGCTGAAGATGTTACGTCTTAGAAACATTTCTTTCTCTTTATAAAACTGTAGAAAAATTGTCATAACATATCAGCATGGAACAATACTATTGTAGTTACGCAGGTACAAAAAGTATTGCCAACCCAATATCCTGAATTTATGAACTCAGAAAACCTAAACATTCACCATAGCGTATTGTATCAGTTCTCCTCAACAGCAGATCCTGGGATAGTTGGTTTTCTGATTTGTCTTGAAATCCCACACACCAGAGGAAAGGTACAATTAGGTTGCATTCATGCCACACAATTAAGAAAACAAGTGCATGATCCTGGCTTGCTTCAGGGCAATATGTGGTTGAATCTGGCTTGTTTATATGAGGGATAAGCAAGGCAAATTATGAAGGTTTATATAGACAGATTTGCTGCATAAATAGAGGCTTGTTAACCAATGAATAGGGGTTTTTGGCAACATATCCTATTGTAATTTACACAGTGTAAATCATAAATTAAGTTAAATCTATTGTTTTATTATCTAATCCTGTTTCCTTCACTATTTCTTACCTAATAAGCAATTATTATTCTATTCATGATACCAGAAACCCAAGTTATTTGTTTTGTTATATTTGGTTTGAATCATGGTCATATGGGAGGCCCAGGTGAAACCTTTGTCTGGGGACCCATGGTGCCTCTCAGCAGCCCTGCTTGTAGGCTATTTTGTGTCTGCACAGCAGGTGAAATGATCCCTTAGAGCTAAAGATAATCAGGCTAGGTATTTAAATGATATGAGGCATTATGTCTCCCATAAGACTGTGAAAAAGCACATGTAAGAAATAGTGGGGAAAAATTAAATTAACTCCAAACAGTAAGACTTTAACAAAATATAGTTCAATTTATAGTCACTGGCTGACTAATCTACTTCTATTTATTTATTGCTCAGATTTTTATCTTGCTCAGAGTGGCTTACATCATTTCAATCAAACCATACATATATAATTATATGACTGGCTGCTAAGCAGCAAAAAGGTGACATGTCTGTGAAAGTGGGAGGAAACGAGGGGTCTCATTACACAACCCTCATGTCTGCCTTATCATTTGTAACTGCATGACTGCTCTGGTCTGTTTTTAGGCATGGAATAATGAATGTTCAAATGCCACTAACTCATGTTTGTCTGCAACTAAACACTAATGGCCAAGGAGCAGCCATGCCAGTCTATTATAGTAAAATAAAACAAAAGTCCAGTGGCATTAAAGTGCCACAGAACTTTAGTTTTATTTAATAATGTCAATTTATTTTATTTTAAATACCCTCTAATTATTAGAGATTTACATAGTGGTTAGAGAAATTGTCCTGATCCTGATCTTGTTTCCCTACTAGAAGTCTTAATTTTGGAGCTCATAGAATCATACAGTTGGAAGGGGGCACACAGGGAGGAATAGGTACCTAATAGGTCAAAAATAAGACACAGATCCATCCATTTCTCCATTCATGACATCGGCTACCGCTGATGGAGTTTGAGTGTGGGGGGGCTTCCACGGGCCTGCCTGGTGCCCCTCGGCTACCTCCCTGCCTCCCTGGTCTTCGGCATCAACTTCCAAGGAGGCAGGCTCGCAGAAGCCACCCTCCCTCAAATTCCATTGGTGGTGGCTGGCCGCCTCCCTGTCTGCCTAGTCTTCGGCATTGACTTCCTGTTGCTGGGTCAAGGGGTGCCAGGCAGACCCATGAAAGCCCCCCCTCCTCGGCCTGCCCTGCCCTGCAACACACCACAAAGCAAAGAACGGTTAATCGAAGAAATTCAAGAAAACATTTTAAAAGCAGTACATATAGTTCCAGTGGCAGTTCAAATGCACAAAAAATAACTAAGTAAAACTGGTTAATTACTTACTCAGCAGAGGTGTTGGGTGCTTGTAACCTAAAGTGTGGTATTCCAGGCCATGCAGCAATAGTCTTTGAGCATCACAGAAGGAGTAAGGAGAGGAAGACAAGAAATACAAAAGGGAAAGGGTGTGCTATCGTATCTTCATTGTAATTTATTGAAAAATCAGGCCATCACCACCTGACCTTCCCCAACCATCACAGGACTGTCTCCATGGAATATTTCAGACAGGAGCTGGCAGTTCATTCTTTGGGAGATGATCTTGGCAAGTAACCACTGATGTGGGGAGAGATGGTTGACACATTCAGAGTGCAGCAAAATGAAAATTTACCTGGAATTTTCCTCTAAGATTGCCCCTCTCATGACACTGCCCCCCCCCATCTAAATTTTCTAGAATTTTCCTTATGGGAGGTGGCAGCCCTGAAAAGGATGATAATTAGGGAACTAGGTCCATACAAGACTTGCTATTTACAGTAAAACTAGATGTCTTTTAATATGAAGGAATTCTATACTAAATAGGAAAGTTTTTTAAAAGGGGTTCTAACTATCTGTGGTAGGGATGGACAAAGATTGCAGAGGGCACATGAGTAGAGCCAAATAACCTTGCTAGCTCCACAAATCCCACTGTAGTCTGTTCAATGAAGCCTTGCACAGTTCACCATCACCAACACATATGAAATTTGAACACAGCTTTAGAAATTGAAAGTGGCCTGGTAATTTAACAGCTTGCATGGAGAAATTATTTGGTGAGCTGCTGCCTAGGGGGAAAAACACTCTTCAGTGATTCTTAAAGGGATAATTTATAAATCTTGGGGGTGGGGGAAAGATTTGGAGGAACAAATAGATGTGTTTAGGATTTTAGGCAGCCGCTTCTCTTTGCTTACAATGCTTTCTGACAGCTAGAAGGAGGAAGAATTGTTTTATGGTGCTCATCCCACTGTGAGGGTAAAATCCCAAATGATAAAATCCCCCCCCCCCCGCCCTTAAAAAAAGCACCAACAAACAGGAATCCAATCTAACATGAAGAAGTTGGCTGTCAGGCACAATGATATTATTGAATGTAATGTCTGAGATACATATATCCTACATATGTATCATAAATATGCCTACTTCAATGAAGTTACTTTATCTGGAGTGCTTTTTAATGTCCTAATATTTGGCTTGGAGGGTGTATTAAATAACTCTGTTGCACACTGGGTGGTATAAATTCTTGTTTTGACATGCAAGGGCTGCTGCTTGCACTGTTCCCAATCATTTATTTATACACTTATGTCTATATTGTGTTGCACTCCATACAGAACATGGGGAAAAAATCCCCCATCTACAAAATAATAATAAGAAAGTAAGGAGGCTCTACAGGAAGAGGTAAGGGAAGTTCAGTTGAGGTTAGTTGTTTTAAAAGTTTTTTAAAAGAAGTTTTTCTATTATTTTATATAGTATCATCAGTATAAAGGGCATTTTACCAAGAAATGGCAAAAAGAGGTCCATATATCAACACAAGGTGAGACTAGGTGAAATTATTACTTCCACAGTACTCTAATGGAGGTCAGGAAAAGACCAGTCAACAGAAAAAGGAGAAAAGGGGAGAATGGGAGAAAAACAAAGGCTGAATATAAGCAAATCTCTATATACTTAAGTTTAGTTTAAACCGAAGATTAAGAGGTTATGCTAAAACTTCCAAAAGAAAAGTAAGTGTTGAGGTCGCTGCATCTCAAAAAGGATATCGAAGAGATAGAAAAAGTGCAGAGAAGGGCAGCGAGGATGATTGAGGGATTGGAGCACCTTCCTTATGAGGAGAGGCTGCAGCGTTTGAGACTCTTTAGTTTGTAGAGGAGACGTCTGAAGGGGGATATGATTGAAGTCTATAAAATTATGCATGGGGTAGAAAACATTTCTTCATGCAACGCGTGATTGGTGTTTGGAATATGCTGCCGCAGGAAGTAGTGATGGCCACTAACCTGGATAGCTTTAAAAAGGACTTGGACAGATTTATGGAGGAGAAGTCGATCTATGGCTACCAATCTTGATCCTCCTTGATTTGAGATTGAGACTGCAAATGCCTTAGCAGACCAGGTGCTCGGGAGCAGCAGCAGCAGCAGCAGCAGCAGAAGGCCATTGCTTTCACATCCTGCATGTGAGCTCCCAAAGGCACCTGGTGGGCCACTGCGAGTAGCAGAGTGCTGGACTAGGTGGACTCTGGTCTGATCCAGCAGGCTAGTTCTTATGTTCTTATATATTATAATCATCTTTCCATAATACATTTAAGTGTTTCCCCCTTTAGCATATTTTCAATATAATATATATGAAGAATATTATTAATAATTCATATATATCCTTTTCATTTTTTAGAATTAATATAAATAAAATGCTTTCCATTTATCTTGGCATTCATTAATTGGTCTTTTGTTCACATAGTTTGTTAATGTTGCCATTACTGCACATTCAGTTAATTTATGTTCTCAGTCTTCCTGAGATGGACACTCTTCTGCTTTTCAAAAGGAATGTGAATGTTATAAAGTCCAACTACATGCCCTGTGATAATATTTTTCATGGGGGAGTGGGGGGCTGAAAAGCCACTGGAATTGGTGCAGGCTTCTGCCAATGCATTAGCCCTCTGGGCCAGTGTAAGTGGTACTTATGCCAGCTGGGCGGGCAAACAGGGAGGCAGGCAGATACCACAGAGCTACACTGAGCTTCACGGCACCTGATTGGCTTCTAGCCACTGCTACCAGAATTGTGTCAGCCTAATGTGGAGGCTGACACAACTGAGGGCATTCTGGGGGCTTCCTGGGAAGTTGAGCTGACATTAGTTGGCCCCCACCAGGCCTTGGCCCCGGGAATGCCAGCTGCAGAAAAGACGGATTTACACTCGCCAAAAGGCCGTTTTCCCATATGGAGAGCTTTCAGGCTGGTGAGGATTTTCCTACCTCCCTGCACTGCTTGGAAGCTTTCTGGAGGTGGCAGGGTGGTGTGGCAGCAATGAAGTCCCTGGCCACCTCCAAAAACTGGATTGGACTGTTAACGTCAAACAGATTCTTACATCCTCTTGAATAACCGAACAATGTTGTGTTCTTCCACAAAGAGGAAATTCCTGATTGCCCTTTCGTTGCCACTGTGTCAAGCTGTGAGTATTTCTGTGCTTTTCCCATCACATTTACTCTTCTGCCCCCATACAGTCAAGCAGTCAAGTGCTCTTTACAAGGCCAGATCTACATTTTTTGAAGGGAGGCTACAGTACAAAATGATGTCCCCCATTTATTATATAAATATATGTGTGTGTGGGTATATAGATATAAAATGTACATATATAATCAACAACTCTTTTAAATGATGGAATAAATGGCATTGATCTCTATGAATTATTAATGAATAATTACACTTTTACATTATCTTATCTATTATTCATGAATAATTATACTTTTGACATTTGTCAGAAGTGACAGCTGATAGGGCTCATAGAGGTGGTGTGGACTTTGTGGTGGGGGAAGTAACCATGTCCTCTTAGAATTCCTTTTGCTGTTGGGAGCAAAATGAATTCATAGCCAGACAGATATGTATATTAGATTTTAGGAACTCAAAGACATGATGAAAGTCATTCCATGGCAAAAATGCTGGAAGGGAGAGGCGCAAATGAAAGGTTGACTTTGCTAAAACAAGAGCACTTACAAGCTCAAGCTGTCAGTATTCCAGTAAGACAGAAATATAATAGAGGGAGTTCACTGCAGTTGAACTTTTTTTTGCTAGGTCCCCATTTAGGACAAAACGACTCATAGCATCATCATAATTAACAAGACCCTTGGCATAACCTTTCATGTGCATGCACGCTTCTTCATAATTTATGGCATTGGCCACATCACAGTTTTTACATAAAGTATATAGGAAGTTTAGCTAGCAAGCTAAGCTTTTAAAACCTGTAGTGATTGGGGGATACACACTGGAATAAAGAGTAAGGGAAGGCTCATAACTGGAAACAGGGATTTTCATTGTAAACTCTGATAGATTGCTCAAAAGATTGCAGAATTCTATGTGAAATAGCAGCTGTAATTGATAGTGGTGAATGGTTTGTTTTAATGAGCTCTTTGGCTTGGTTCTGATGCAAAGTGGGACTCTTTCTTCCCCTTTAAGAATACAATTTTAAACCAACCCAAGGGTAGATTATAATTTTCTTATCACCTTTGAAACAGAGAATCTGAACTATGAAAATTTGTTTGAATTGCAAATGTAGCTGTATTATTAGAGATTAAAAATATGTGTTCACAAGTTTGATAGCTTTGGGTGCAGAGTGGATTAGTTGACTATGTTCAGTGCATGCACCCCAAATCAGATAACACAATGTATCAACCTATTAGAAGCAGCCAGGTTGCCCAGGATAGTTCTTCTGCTGCCACTCCCATCTGCCTGCCTGCTGCTATCGGGAGCTGCTACTTGGCACATTGCAAGCCCAGGGAGCCACAGCCAGCAGAAATGGTTGTATAGCCACCCTCATATGCCCGATGCTTGGGGCAGGTGCCCCCCTCGCCCCCTAGATCCAGCCTTTACTAGATTGTTTTTTAAAAGGATATTAGGCATATTACTGTAGTGTTCTGACACTATATTGTTGTACCTACTATTGATTTTTTAAAGGTCAAACACCTGCTGGTGGTGGGGAGGAAATGAGTGGTGCAAGCCAAGGCAAAATGGAGAGGAAATGGTGCCAGATAGAGAGATGGAAATCTACTCCTTCCTATCTATACACTGCATTGAGTACAGTCTTTCTGGAAAGACTGTGCCCAAGCAGGTTTGGAACTATACAGCAAAGCCAGGGAAAACACAGAAGTGGGATAATTGCACAACAGTGTCATGCAGGAGCAAAACAATACTTGCTACAGTTTGAAGAACACATGACTCAGAAGTTCTGTGTGGAAACAAGCAACTCCTTGCTACTTAGACCTGATTCACAGATGACCAGCTTCTTCATTGTTGGGAGCCACTATATTCTCCAGTCCAGGAATCAAAACAGCTGTCTCATCTCATGGACATCCAGGCTTTGCAATAAAGTTGGCTTCACCTAGCACTAAAGAACCTGTTTGAATAAGGGACACATAGGCTTGGATGGCATGTACATATGGACTGCAGAACTGAGAAAAAGGCTTCCTGAAAGATTCCAGCCCAAGGGGATAATTAACAGTGATCGTTTGTCTTCTCAGAAAGTTCATGGGATAACACACAATAATGTTTATATGAAATGCACAATGTTTTTATGATAATCTACCTGCCAGCTGATAGACTTAAAAAATAATAATAATAGGCATGTTAATAGATAGGTCTCTGGTTGACCTTTGTTTTTTTGCTGTAAGATTGCCAGTTTATTGTTTGTAATCAATGCTGTAACCCAGTTGGAGTCATTTATTGGGAAAAAGGCAAGTTAAAATATGGAAAATGAATGAATGAATGAATATTTACTGGATTAAAGGTATTTGCATTCACAATTAATTTTCTACTCCTGTGAAATTCATGGATAATTTTGGGGTACAGCCTGGTGAGACTGGGATTCGGGGAAGGGAGGGACATCAGCTGGATATAATGCCATAGAATTCAGTCCATTTTCTCCAGGATTGCTGACCTCTGTTGTCTGGAGATTCATTGTAGTTCCAGGAGATCTCCAACCCCACCTGGAGGATGGCAACCCTAACTCAATTTGGTGGCAGACCCCCCCCCCCCCATCTCAGATAAAGGTATTTCAGATCACCTACTTCTATTTTTAAGCAACCTCATAGAGTTTTCAAGATAAGAGACTATGGAGGTAGTTTGCCATTGCCCGCCTCCAAGCCCTGGCATTCCTTGGAAGTCTCCCATCCAAATACTAGCCAAGGTCAGGGCTGAGAATGTGTGACTGGCCCAAGGTCACCCACCAAGTGGGGATTCAAACCTAGTTTTTCCAGGCCCTAGCCCACCACTTTAACCACTGCACCTCACTGGTCTACCTGATTCTTTTTAAATTGGAAATGGCAAGGACTGAATCAGGAACTTTCTGCATGCAAACCACTGAGTCACACTCTCCACTTTGTTTCATGCACCCACCAAAACAAAAAGCACAAAAAACAAAAAGCATACAAAAAGCACCCTAAAGCAGCTCAGGCTTTTTATCACCTTCCTTTCTCCATTTATCCATCCATCTTGTTTACCAGCTGGCTGCAAAAACGTCTGAACCAACCCTTAGCTACCTTTATATTTGCTGGTGGCTCTGTATATCTAAAAAAAAAATTGCATTTCAAGCTTTACAATAAAGCAGTCCAATAAAATTTTATTTTCCTGGTTTTAATTCCCTTATGACAATATGACAGTAGCTGTAGGATCCAGCACAAAACGGGTGTTCTAATGGAAACCCAAATAATGCTACAAACTACAGGCTTTTTTAGAAATGGATAACTATAATGCTGGAAAAAGAGGACACCAACTGGTAGTTGTTTATAACTGCACCTGAAGCATATAACAATAACAAATGCAAGGTACGTGACTGGAACATTTCTTTTTTTTCCTGCGGTTGATTGTCAGTATATTAATGAAGAAAATGTTAATGTATTTTGATTAGATTTAACATAAACATGTTAAATATTTGAACAGATGCTCAAAGGTATTTATCCAAATATATTTAGTAATCTAATGAAAATAGAACCATTAAGCTGAAATGTTACAAACTCGTTCCTTAATTTGAGCAAGATGATTACGATGCCTTGTAAACAGTC
This sequence comes from Sphaerodactylus townsendi, assembly GCF_021028975.2. Taxonomy (NCBI): domain Eukaryota; kingdom Metazoa; phylum Chordata; class Lepidosauria; order Squamata; family Sphaerodactylidae; genus Sphaerodactylus; species Sphaerodactylus townsendi. The sequence continues at coordinate 61,063,982 of NC_059427.1, forward strand.
TGAGCTGAGCTTCCAAATGCAGATACTGAATATGTCTGGAAAGCTATTGCTTGGAAATTCCTCCACAGGTTTTGCTGGTTTTAGTGTTCCAAACATTTAGTAGGAAAACATAAAATAGGAAGAGTTCATAATTACAACAACCCCATGTGATACAACAGCTACTAAAACAAAGAATCCCACAATTACAGAGAAAGGAAAGCGAACAAGATGACCGTTGGAAACAGCATTCATGTGTGGCTTTAGCCATAGAAAGCACAACAGGATAGATCTAACTGCATTAATGCTGAGTGATTTGAGATTTTTAAAAAAGTTCCAGCAGCTGAAGTCACATTGCCAGTTCACTGGAAGCTATCACACGTACTTGGCCAAATGGTCAAAAATGGGGAAAGTCTATTCATTTTAAAAAATGATTGTGATGTAGCTGATGGGAAAGGAATCAATCTAATGCCCCACTAACCTCTGCCTCTTGGTCATTCTGAATCCTGACCTACATACAATTGGAACACTCAGGGCAACCAAAAATATCAGGTCACCTCAGCAGTAGCTTAGATACAAGGTCTGTGAAGTACAGAACTGAGATGAAGAACGTCCCTCCAATGCTTCACTTTACAAGACTGTTTCCAGTATTCCATATATGCTGTTGGTGCACTGTCCCACCAGATCGCCAGTCTTTGACCTCAATCACTTTTTGTCTGTCATGGTGTTAGTGTTATTAACAATAATAATGGCAATAGTCAATAATACATTACTGCTACCTTTCATGCACAACTGAGATTAACAGGACAGAGCCTTCACCACAACAGAGTCTCATGAAAGGAATCAGATTGCCTGAAATTGCTGGAAAGCTTGGAAGAGAATAGAGAGAGAAACAAGAAGGAGAAGATGGTACCACTGGCAAATGGGCCAGGAGCCACAGTGATGTAGGATTTATGGGTGTTCACAGGGTAATTTCAGAAAGGTAAAGCAGAAGCAAAGCTGGAAGAGGCTGCCTTTCTCATTGCTCTTGAACCTTATGAAGATTTGATCCAGTGGATCTTGGACTTCAATTATGGGCTGCCATATAATCCAGCTGTTACAGACCGCTTATGCACTAATTACTTACTCCACAGCTGTTTGCTTTGTATTGGATTTTCCCCACAGTTAGTTGATTTGTTTGTTTATGCAGAGATTCTCCTTCTGTGAAGTGTCCCCAGTGGAGCCGATCTGCCATTTTGCCTGCCTGCCACTTCCTTGTTCTTTTCGCGCAACTTCAGTTGGGGAGGTTGCCTGCTGTTTCTGTGTGTGTGTCTTTGGTCTAGCATTACTTCGCTAGACCATGTCAATTTCATGTCAATTTCAAAAGCTCCAGCAATAGATCTTCAGCATTCAAAAACATTTTAAAGCCCTTCTGATTATTTTGAAGAGGTCTTATGAACGGTCAGGAGAATAGCTGTGGTGTGGATAGGGGAAGGTGGGGAGGAGCAGGAAAACCCAAAGAAAACCTAATACACATGGATCTTTTTCACTTTACCTGAGAAGGGATAGAAAAAAATGCTCTTACACAGATTTCAGAAACTGAGGGGATTCTCTGATCTGAGGGGGAGATGACTGCCAAAGAGGGTAAAATATGTGCATAACCAAGAAGTCCACAGGGAAGGCTCTCAACAGAGCAGCCATCCATTAGACTGTAATAACTTCTTTATCATTTTTTGCCAGTGGCAGCACACAGTTGCCTTGTGTTTCCAAAGTCCAATTAGCCAGTCTAATGGTCAAAATAATCAGATGAAATTGCTTAGTAGTTCAGAGCAAGGATGTTCATTTGTATCTGGGTGCATTATCATTGCATGACAGTACAGAAGAGCTAGGACAGTCTGATACATAATATAGTTAAGCAGAAATAATAGGGCTGATTTGACTCCACTTACAGCCTCATTCTAAACATGGCGATGAGTCCTGTTGAGTTTAATGGGCCTCAGGCACATGTTAAGTGTGTATAGCATTGCAGCCTTAGTTCAACAGGATTACAGCAAATGCAGATACAACCAGAAATGGCAGTCATCTCCCGCAGTTCTCACCACTTCTCTAGAAGTGGTTACTAATTTTTTCTGAGTGCTGAGAAGGGGTTACTAAAGCAACCTCCCTGCCCAATAGGGACTGGAGGTGCGTGTGTGCGGCGGCACCACTATTTGAATCCCACCACCATCGGAACCTGTTATTAAAATGTTTAAATCCCACCACTGGATACAACCTTGTAAATATATATGTCTTTCTTTAAAGTCACAAGGCTTAAGCAGAAGGACAGATTACTTATTTTATTTGGATGGGGGTAAAATGTAGATGACTGGGGAAGGCAACGGCAAACTACCCCATAAACATAATCTGCCTATTAAGCATAATGATGTCACATCATCCTGCAGGGCAGTAATTACTCAGTTCTTGCACCTTTATTTTTTAAAGAAATAAGAGTTAATACAGTCCTATAACTTGAGCTACACTTGGAACAAAATAGGAAGAGTTTGGATTCATACTCCACATTTCTCTCCTGTAAAGAGTCTCAAAGCGGCTTACAAACTCCTTCCCTTCCTCTCTCCACAACAGATACCTTGTAGGTGGTACTGAGAGAGTTCTGAGAGAACTGTGACTAGCCCAAGGTCACCCAGCAGGCTTCATGTGTAGGAACAGGGAAACAAATCCAGTTCATCAGATATCTTCAGGACCACATCTCACCATACTACCCATGGAGGACCCGCCAATAGTAATTTGCTGGTAGCTTCCAGCCCCAAGGATGTTTGGCTGTCATCCACCAGAGCCAGGGGGTTTTCAGTTCCCATTTGGTGGAATTCCCTCTCTGCAGATAACAGGGCCCTACAAGATATAAATCAATTTTGCAGGGCCTGTAAATCTGAATTATTCTGCTAGGCCTATAACTGCTGGTCTGTAGTGTCATACTGTCCCCAGGCTGTTGTCACCCCCCTTCCCTCCTTTACCCATAAGATATTGTAAAGTTAGGGTGGGAGTTGGAAATAGGATTTGGATAAGATGTATAAATCGCCATTGTTGATACTATTGGTAATGCTTTGTTTATTCATCAATACTGTTTTACTGTTTTTAAACATATATGTTAGCAACCCTGAACCCAGCTTTGATCCAGGGAGGATGGGATATGAAATCAAATAAATAATAATTATAATAACAATAATAGTCCACTGCTAATGTGGAGGAGTAGGGAATCAAATCTGGCTCTCCAGATTATCCACTTTTCTTAATCACTACACCACACTGACTGGAACCATACTCCTTTCATTACTAAAGCCTGAGATAACCATTTTCAGGTGTCATTAGGCAAAGAGCAAGATTGCAGGAAACAGTTTGTGGGGTGAAGTCAACCCTCATTCAGGTGTGCAGTTATATATTGCTAATGTGATAAGATGCAGGGTGTCTGAGCAGGCTGGTAATATTTGGCAATGCTGCTATCTCTCTGACATGATTCTAGATTCCCATGTTATCACTCCTGATTACATCCTAATTAGGAGTCATGTCACAGGACAGCAGCAATTAGATAATGCACTCTAGATGAGTGTTTTGCAAGCAGTAGGATCCCTCTTCCCACTAAGGGGTGCCACAAAAGGATGGGGGCTAAAGACTGGCATAAGAGCAAGACACTGTTTCTCTGATAGTAATTTGCTGGCAGTCTCACAAAATGGGTGTGTGTCAGAGAGTTTTGGGATCCAAATTGTATGTCAAGCCAGGCCTCACTGCACAATGGGACAAACTAATCTCCATTGTATCACCCTAAAATGATTTAATCAGTGCTCTGAACAAACCATTACTTACCCTATCTGCACCCATCCCAGCAATCAATCAGTATTCAAGTGAATAACCCAGGCATTTGCTTGGGTCCTGAAGATTCATCAAGCCTCTCATCTCTTATTTCTCAGAATCCTGGAAAACAATAAATTCTTTGCTTTGCTTCCAGCTTACCTCATCAGGAACCATTTTGGGGTATAAACTGTGGTCTTTCGGCCATTTATAGTTTGTGTATTGGATCCATGCATGCACCCCCACTTACATGTGGCCTCTTCCTTTTGTTCCTGGAAATGTTGGACATTTTCCTCTTTAGTGCTGCTTTCACTGGATGTCCCTTCAAAACCATCCATCCCTGAATCCCTATCCAACTTCCTCCCTTTTCTCTCAGTCTGCTCTTGTATGCTTTGTTGTTTGCCAGTTCAAGCAGGACTGTGAAGAGGCAGCATATAGATTTTCTAGATGAAATAAAATGTGATGACAATTTCCAACAGTGTGTGGGTGCAACCTAGGTAATTCACTATTTTTATTTTAAGGACCATTGTCTGCTCTGTAACCCAAGGATCCCCAACCTTATTGAGACTACTGCAAGTTATGGAAATTTTTTGCCATGGTACTGAGCCCTACCACAGAACAGTTGTGACAGAGCAGACATGAGTTACAACATGGCAATCGCATGGTGGGGCCAACAGCAATTTATGGCAAGGTTCCAAGCCAAGCATCTTCTCATGTTGAGGCAACTGTTCCAAATGGCACCCCAGGTAGATACAACTGCATCTACCCTTCATGGGCTCGACTGAGGCTCTTCAGTCCCTTGCTAGTCAATCAACAACAACAACTTTAATTAATGTTGTTATATTTAGAAAACAAGGAAAGACTGGCAAATGGAATTAGCACAAATCTTCAGAGAAATGGGCAAAGGATATTTGAGAGAGAGCTATTATTCATGATAGCCTTTATTGGCATTCCAAAATACAATAAAACAATAAATACAATAAAACAATAAAACAATTGTCCATAAAAGACAGATAGTTACGGCAGCCATTCAGAGTCTCATCAATAGTTTAGTCCAAACGGACTCATCAAAAGTGCCATTCCTATACACCTCTCCACAGACCTGACTGAAAACCCACCAACAGAGCCCAGGCATCACAACAGCATACAGTATCAACACTCCACTATAAAACACAGAGTTTGTTAGAGTGGCATCTAACACAGAACAAGGGATAGGGGGCGAGGAAATGGGCAAACAATTGATTTGACTCCCATAGGTTGCCACAGCCTTCAGTTGTCCCTCACTCCATCTAGCAATCAATAACAAAACTACGACATCCCTCAATGAATCACCCACATTTGACTTTGGGTGACCGTGACGGTGAACCCAAAGGTTGCTGGCAGAGGTAGGCACTGTGTGCCAGTAGCAAATAGTTAATGTAAGCAGCATTGTTGTTGTTATGATGATAGCAATCTAGTGCTTAGTATCCATCTAGTGTTGCATCTATAATCCTTAAAAGATATTTTGCTACGCTTTCGCAGAAGTAAGGATCAAGATTATCTAAGATTAAAGGAATCCTAAGAGCATCAGTTAAATGATTGTATAGAAGTGAAGCAATGATGGGTTGGGTCATTCTGATCTTGGCAAATCTTGCACAATGAAACAGAGTGTGCTCCAGTGTCTCTACTTGGCCTGAGTTGCATGGGCATAGCCTCTTTTGTTTATCTATGCGTTGGTATCTGCCTTTAAGGAGCATAGAGGGCATTAAATTGAAACGGGCCAAGGATATTGCTCTTCTGTGCCTTGGATTGGTAAGACAGAAAAGGTAGTTGGCTGTATGTCCTTGTTCAAAAGGGATAAGCAAATTTAGAGGAGAGCATGTTTTCCTCGCTTCAGCTATCATATTGCAGTACTCATGTTCCAGCAGCCTGATTTTCAGGCAATTATAGGCCTCCGGTAGAGTGGAAGAGTAAAGTGACTCTAGTGGGAGGCCGATAGAGCTAATTTTTTCTTCCACCAACATCGTCCATCTGGGAACTACCTAATCGGAGAGCATCGAGTGGATTAAGCTAGAATGATCTTGTGAAAAATGGATGTGCAGCCAATATTTGATGGTTCTCAGCCAAGCCATTGTGACATGGGATATTTGCCCAAGTTCTAAGCATAGGGCTGCATATGGGGCACAGTTGGGTAGTCCCATGATTTTATAAAAAAAACAGGCTTGAGATCTATTTAAGATTTTGTTCGCCGCTTCAATCCAGATAGGTGCTCCATAAAGGAGCTTGGTTCCACATTTGGCATTGAAAACTTTCAACACTGATGGTATATATTGATGGCCCGATTTGTAAAAAAAGCGCAGAATTGCTGAAGCGCTGTTATTGGCTGAAATGGGCAAAGGATATGAGAGGGCAGTAGAAAGGGTATTTACTTTTTAAAAACAAGACAAATCTCATGTCTGACACAAGAGTCTGACACAAACATTTTACCCACTTTTGTGTTCTTTGTGTGTGAAAATTAGAATTGCATGCCAAAAATTATGATTGTTACAACACTGATAAGCACCTGCCTTCCAAAAGCCTCACAAGAAGACATTATAATGAAATACTTTGCACAGTTCGCAAAGTTGAATTATTGGAGTAGAGGATGACACCATTTGAGCAGAGATTAAAACAAAAAAATGAATATTTATATTTAAAAATGAAGATTTGGAAAGGGGAACTAACAGGACAAGTTAAGAAACTTGAAAACTGTGAACCACGCATTTAATGATATTAAGTAGACTAACCAGTTGAAACAGACTAAGGGGAAAACATATAACTTGAAAGCAAGATATGAAAAAAGAGCTAGGAAATAGAGCTTTGTTGGAGCTTAAATAAAACAAAAAATAGGGATTGTGCACAGATTAGATAGCAATCAGATTATGATTCCTGCACGTTGTTTTTTAGCTGCCTAGTCCGAGACAAACTCAGTTCCCGGACTGTTCTGTCTCACTTGTCTTTACAGACGGTAGTACAGTATATCCTTCTCCGGCTTTTCACCAGAGGGGGCGCTGTATTTCAACAAGTCTCTCTCGAACGCTTTCTTGCTGCAAAGCCTCTTCTCGGGTGCTGGCGTTGAAGCTGCACTTCCGCCTGACAATTGCAGCGGCTCCTTCCAAGAGGCTTCTGCGGGAGCTGATGCGCGCGTAGGAAACGCACGTAGCTGGCTTTTGCCCGCATGTCTTTGTCTTTGCCGAGCTCGGCAGTGCAGTTCCGCAGGATCCTCGCTCAGTTCCCGCAAGAGCTCAGCTTCGCCTTTGCTTATGGCTCTGGGGTCTTCCAGCAAGCGGGGGCCTCCGCCGGGGAGAGCGCGGTAAGAGGGCACGAATAGACTCCCACGTGGGGCGTGTGTGGCCCCTCCTCTCTACCTGTAGGAATCGTAAAGCGTAAAAATTCCTGGCTCAAACCCTGCCCTTTTATAAGCCGATCCTGCTGACATTTTTCTCTGTGGAGGGCTTCGGAGCGGGATTAAAATGAAAGTGTCCAGAAAGTTTCATTTCACTTCACTTTATATTTATATCCCGCCCTATACCCAAAGGCACATGTGTCAAATTCACGGCCCGGGGGCCAAACCTGGGGAAGAGCAGTCGGGAAAGGCTGCAGCCAAGGGAGCCTCTTGTACCCACCCAAACCAACAGCAGGAGCCTGGGGTTCCTTGGCATTCGAAGAGCAGCTCCAACTGATCCTCTGGGGCTGCAACTTGAGCATCAGCTGCCTCCAGTTTCCCTTTCGTTCTGCAGCTTTTTGTTTTTAACCCCGCATTTGCAAAAGGCCAGCCGGCTGAGAGATTCCCTCCCAGGAACCGTATTTGCATGCAAACTTTGCAATCCTTTGTAAGTAATGCTCACCCCTCCATGCAAAATCCGTGCAAAAAAGGGGGCCATGAGTTACAGAACTCCAAGTCAAAAGGAGGGCAAACCCTCCTCTTTCACTCCACCCAAACTTGCAAACTCCCCGCCTCCAAGTCCCGTAGCATCTCCTTGTGGGCAGAAGTTGGTGTGTGTTTTTTTGCCTGGTGCTTTGCATGAGTTTTTTGCAAGAGCCGCCTCATCTCTGGGTCATGCTTTGGCGGCTGAGTGGAAGGGGCGGATGGGAGGTCCAGATTCAGCTTTGCACCAGGGGAGTCCTGCTCTGACTTCTATGCATACCTGCAGGGTAGGCTGCCGTGTGGGATGAACAGAAGCTGCTGCTCTCCGAAGGGCAGAGGGGGTTTGCATGTCTAGTGCTGCTGGCAGCACCAGTTAGGCTGCTGCTGCCGCCCCCTCTCTGCCCAATGAAGCAAGCAGCTGCCTTCTCCATGGGGAAGAGCGGGTTTGTAAGCCTGGTATTGCCGACTCATGCGGCGCAAAAGCAGCAGTGGCAGGCACGCCGCTGCTGCTGTCCCCTCTCTGCCCAATGGAGCAGGTGGCTCAGCCGCCTTCTCCATGGGGCAGAGAGGGTTTGCATGCCCGGTGTTCCCGGCTCACGCGGCGCAATAGCAGCAGCAGGCAGGCAAGTCCCCCCTCTGCCCAATGGAGCAGGAAGCAGCCTTTTCCGTGGGGCAGAGAGGGTTTGCAAGCATGGTGTCGCCAGCTTGCATGGCGCGAGAGCGGCAGCACCAGGCAGGCCGCCACCGCCGTCCCCTCTGCTCAACAGAACAGGTGGCTGCCTTCCCATGTGGCAGAGGGGTTTTGCATACCTGGTGCTGCCGTCCCCTCTGCCCAACGGAGCAGGTGGAACAGCTGCCCTCTCTGTGGGGCAGAGGGTTTGCATGCCTGGCACCGCCGCCCCTCTGCCCAATGGAGCAGGCAGCTGCCTTCTCCTTTGGGCAAAGGGGGTTTGCATGGCCGGTGTTCCTGGCTCGCGCTGCGCAAGAGCAGCAGCACCAGGCAGGCAAGTCCCCTCTCTGCCCAATGGAGCAGGAAGCGGCCTTTTCCGTGGGGCAGAGAGGGTTTGCAAGCATGGTGTCTCCAGCTTGTGCGATGCGAGAGCGGCAGCACCAGGCAGGCCGCCGCCGCCATCCCCTCTGCCCAACAGAGCAGGCGGCTGCCTTCTCCATGGGCAGAGGGGGTTTGCATGTCTGGTAATAAATGGTTATCCTGTTCGGCCCCCAACCTAAAGTGTGCTTTGAGTTTTGGCCCCCTGTGCAATTGAATTTGACACCCCTGCCCAAAGGGCTCAGGGCGGCTAACAATATAACAAACAGATACATTATACCAACATAACACTGATAAATTACATAAAATTAAAATAGAACCAGATTACAGATGGCGACTTAACATTTCGAACTAAACAATTTCAGAGAACAATAACAGCAGCATTTGCAGCACATTAATCTATACCACTAAATCCATAATATCCAAGACATTAATCATAAGTCAATACATTAGCAATAATACATAACAATATAGGAAAAATCCAATAATATCAGAACAGTAAATAACAGTTAAATCAAAATATATTGATACATTTACAAGCATATGTTTCCAACACATCAACGCCTTAACTCCACAAATACATAACAATCAACTAATGCAATAACAAGCAATACATTAAACAGTGCAATTAAATCATTAGCAATAACAGACTATCTCACATTAAACTATACTGCTGCAAAACCTAACAGAACTACCCAAATGAAAAGCATCTGAGCTGATACCACAACATTAGTAGCAAAGAGCAAGGTGGATCCTAAAGAGAAGCGTGTTTCAGAAGTATGGGGCCAAGACTAAAGAGGACACCAGAGAAACAAACGCCCGGTGCTCCATTTCTGCTCCATTAGCCTTCTTTATCTCACACCCCCTAGAACTAAGTAACATAATTGCAGACAAAAGCAGCATTACATTATTTCGTTGTTTGATGTTTAAGAGTGGCAACCATAACCTATTGTTTTATTCCTGTATTAAGAAGATTAATACTTTACACTGCCACCCTCAACGTTTCTTTCTTCTCTTAGTAGGCAGTACTTGAAATATGGAAGAAAAGGTAGGGGGCTCTTAATGAAACCCATAATCCCCATCTGCAGGCCAGTTCCACCCTCTGTGTAGTTGTTTTATGTTGCAGTTAAGCTAAAATGCTCTGGTGGGACTCTTCTTTTGAGTGCTGTGGGTAGATTGCAAAGTCATACTGTAGTCAGTTCACTTTAACACACCAGTTTGCTTAGACTGGCATATAACATTGGGCAATCGATAACATTCTTATAAGGAGTTATTGGGCTTGTTGGATATACTGTTTGTTTCAGGTTTTTTCCATATACTGCTGTTTTGTACTACAGTGCACCATCTAGCTTTTGTATCAAGAGCACCTTGGCTTTACTTTTTGCTATTAAGTATGGTCAAATTCAGATGTATTGTTTGCTAAGATGCTCTCTTTGTAGGCCTTATGACTGCAGTGGGCAAACTGGTTTCATCAACATTTTGCTTATTCATAGGTATGGAGGTAAATGTTGATCTGATGTTTATTTTCATATTTTGTGCTGAGTCTTCTATTGAGAGATCAAATTCTTCTGCCTTCTGTTGTGTTGTAGAACAATATGCTGGACTTTGTGTTTGCTTTGGATGATTCAGTATCATGGCACAAGATAAACCTGTCGAAGAATCGCAGTCATTATTCTTTTTTAAAATATTTTGGAGCCAAGCGAATCAGTAACATCCAAAATTACGGAGCAGGGATTTACTACAATACATTAGTTCCTTGTAATGGGAGGGTAAGTAAACATGGGTTGTCTATGAGTAAAATCCAGGTTTTGGGAGGGGTCACCACCAAGTGATAAAGGAATTAGTTTGTATGCAGAAGAGATGAGGTTTAGTTCCTGGCATCTCCTGTTTAAAAAGATCAGTTACAGGTTATGTGAAAGGCTGCCTTTGCCTGAAATCTTGAAGTCATGGCATTGGAGTCACAGTAAATAGTAAAAATCTTCTGTCCATTTATTGATCTTTTTCAAGCTTCATTTTTCTCCAATGCTGCTGAAAAGTGGTTTGCATCCTCCTCTCTTCTGTTTTGTCCTCACAGCAACCCTGTGAGGTCAGGCTGAGTATGCGACTGGTTCTAGATCATCCAGCAAACTTCTATAGCAGACTGGGATTTCATACCTGGAATCTATCATATCTAAGTCCACACAGTCTAACTGCAGCACCAAACTGGCTCAAATTAGTTGGACTAGTAGTCTGGATCAGTGTTGCACAGTTTTATGTGTTCAAGAAGGAGACATACCAGAAATTGACATCTTCAAAATTTGTTCTAAATTTTGTCTTTAACCTTCTGTTGTAAGGTGCTTTGAGAAGGCCATTGTTGTCAAAAAATGGATGTAAATTAGAATTAATGAATGCCTTGTATAGCATAGTAATACTGAGACTTTATGTAGATATTTTCACCCTGCCTTTCTCCATAACGGGGACACAAAGCAGCTTACAATATTGCTTTCCCTTTCTCTGTTATACAACAACCCTGTGAGGCAGATAAAACTGAGTGAGAGAGGGACCATGGGTTTCATGGCAGAGTGAGAATTTGAAACTGGGCCTTTCCACATTTTAGTTTGGCACTCTTTAACGTCTACACCAGATGCCAGTAACTTGCATCCTTCCATTACAAAAAGTTACACTGTTATGGCTGACATACATCAAGTTCTACAGTGTATCTCAAAGCTCGTTTGCTAAGACATACTTGCTACCACATATTTTGAGGTCTTTTATTGCATCTGATAAGATCCCATCAAAAAGAGAGACTGGGAAAAATGCAGCAGAAACTGCCTGAACAAGTGTCCTTGGTTTCTGCTTCTTACTGCCAGGCTGTATTAGGGACAGGCTGACCGTTGGCCAGAGCATTCAGTTCACAGCATAGCTTTGTGAATGACTAGGGATTCCCATCCCAGAGGCTCCTTAGTCACAAACACAATCTAATACCTTTTATTAGGACTAAACCAATGACACATACAGTGGACAAGCTTTCAAGTTCTCTGGAACTCTTAATCATAACACCCTCCCCCCCCCCCACCACCACCACCAAGCCTTTTGTTTGTGAGGATCCTTTGGAATTTTGAATGTCAAATAATTATGAGCATTGGTGCTGTTTGTACACCATTGCCACTTTTTTGTAATTTTCAATATAGCCCTGTAGGTGGGCCTGTACTATGTGGTACAGCATGTGAAGGCCTATAGAACAATGTCTTCCCTAAGACAGCTTAGGGAGTTTCAAACCAGGAAAGTCCTGCTTGTTCTCAAAACCATTCTGATACACAGTTAGTTGTAGCAACTTGTGCTTGACCTGGTGTTCGTGGTGCAAGTCTCTGAGGAAAATGACTTCCCGCATCATTGCTCTCCATTCTTGTCAGGTGGGCTATTTGCAGAAGTAGACACATCTCTCTTTCTAACACTTGCACTGCCATCCGAAACAGAGTTGTGTCCTAAACCTGTTAACACCAGTAGAAGTAGAAGGGTATAACTATGCTTATGATTTCACTATTGGGAAACTATTGTCCACAAGATTCCACTTCTCTGTATATTTATCTTTCCATCCTCTGTTCTGGTGACTGTGCATTTGACCTCGACCTATACTTCTTTAATTTTTTTTATTTCCCCCCCTCCTCTTTCAGGTTATAAAATATGGCGTTATTAGTACTGATGCGCTGATTGAAGATTTACTTCGCTGGAAGACTCTTTATGTAGCTGGACGTCTACAAAAGCCGGTATATGTTCAGCTCAAGTATATATTAGCATTGGCCAAAAGTTAGGACTGTAGGAAAATGGCAGAGAAAATAGTAACACAGATATGAGTTTGGAGACACTGCATTCCTTTTGTGGCATTGGCTAGATCATTCACTTGAATTTTAAAGTTTTGAAAAGATGTTAGATCAGTTTTTTTTGTTCTGTCTATGGCATTTTGTAACCAGATAGAGGTATTCCCAGACCTATTTCCAACCTTGCAGCTTTTGTAGCTGCTCAGATTGTAACAGGTACAGTGGGAAGAATTATCCCCACCTCTCCCACCCCCATTGCACTTTCTGTAGTTTCAACCTTGATCTAACAGCCCCTGTGTCTGATCCCGACGGAGGTCAGTTTCAGGTAGTTGGCTCAAGATTGACTCAGCCTTCCAAGGTCAGTAAAATGAGTATCCAGCTTGCTGGGGGGTAAAATGTAGATGGCAAACCACCCCTGTGAACATAGTCTACCTAGTAAATGTTATGATGTGACATCACCTTATGTGTCAGTAATGATCTAATGCTTGTCCAGGGGATTACCTCTACCTTAACCTGCCATAAGTAATCAGGATTGTTCTTGCGGGATGAAGGGAAAGAAGCAGACTACAGTCCTTCTCTGTCCTGACCCCACCACCCCCATTTTCTTGCACACTGTTGTATAAGGACATGTCTTGAACGGTAAAGCACCAGCTACCACCAGAAGTCTATTCTGAGCTGTCAAGTGTAGAGCTTGATCAGTCCCCATGCATGGCCTGAATAAACTGACCACAGTACAGATTCTGTAATATCATTTTAAAACAAAACATAGATCAAGTGTTAATTGACCAGTCTGTATTTCCTGTATCTACCTTGCCCTTCCTCTATCTAGGCTTACATGGGCTTAGACTGAAGGACAGCAACTTCCCCCAAATATATAATGTGAAAGGTACAAAGGTGGGATTGAATTTATATCTCTGTGTGCCAAATATAACACACAATTCATGAGTTCCTAGATGACCTTTATAGTAAAGAGTGCTGAGGTATGTCTGTCATGTTCTCTAATGGGGGTATGCTGAGAAAGAAACACACATGGCTGGATTGATTCAACCAGTTTTTCTACTGGAAAAAAAAGGAATGTGGTGTCCCCTGTGACCACCCAAACAGGCTGTGGGGATTGTGGGGGAGGGGGGGGGGGTCGGGGGAAACAGGCTGTAATAAGGGAATCGGGTGAGATTGAACTGAAAACCTACCTGGAGGAAATCCACAGTCTGAAGATTTCATTGTTTGTATTTCAGGTGTTTTAACTGACCACTAGGTGGAACCAGAGTTAAACCAAACTGACAAATTTTAATTTCAGCTTCAGATTGACAATAAAAGATCTGGTAATAGTGTTCATGCCCTCTCCCCCTTGCACTCAGTCTCTCCCTGTTTTAGGTTGAGTTTTTTAAACAGTGGACTGTTCCAGCTGCTTCAGTCCTGTGAAAGTCATCCAGAAAAATTCCAGTTACATTTTATGTTATGGAAGTGTAGTTGAAGAGTCTCTTCAGTTTTCTTGTAAACAGTATATTGAAGTGAACAGCTGAGAAGACTGTGAATCCCTAAGAGACTCTTGTGTCCATTCCCCTGAGTCATATCTATGTTATTGGGAGAAGGTTGGCAGTAACAAGAGGCAGCAAGTAGCAGGAAGTGTGTTTGCAGAAAACTCCTTCTGGTTCATTGAAAGGGAAATGGCCTATTGGCACTTCTCAGTAAATGTTCCTCAACAGATTTTTTAACATTTTATTCTTGTCAGAGTAAGAGCATAAGCCCACTCTTGAGTTCATCATCTTTGTGTTAAGTTCAGAAAACAAATTGCATAAGTGATCAGTGGCCATGTTTCGTATGAAGAGACATATTGAAACCCAAGTCTGAAATTGATTCATATAATTAGCCCCCATATATTCACTATTGTCACATGACTTTAGTGTCTAAAAATATGTACATACGCTGGGTCACTTGTCTGAAAATCCCAGTGTCCAAACCGTGCCATATTTCCACATGCTTGGAAATTGTGATGAGGTACTCCTTTCGAACAATTGCCCTGCAATTGTGCAGACCCTGAGAAGACTGTGCCACATTAGAAACAACAGATAGGGAATGGTCCACAGGGTTTATTTAGAGGTGGTGTGATGCAGCAAACCTTCTAAAGCGTAAGACATTTCTGGATAAGGCAGTACCTGAACGAGAGAGCCCCTGGGAGCCCTGGGCATTCTGTGATGGATGAAGGGGTGGATTTAAATATGAATAAAATATGAATGCAGATGTACTGGTTTTAAGAACTCTTGTATTATATAGACCCAGTGTCATCAAACACTGAGGTGGGGGCAGTCACCAGGGCCCATGGCTTCTGGCAGGGCCCACCTCAGGGCCTCCCAAGCACATGCTGCTGGGGAAGATGTACAGTGGTGGTTCTTCTGGCAGCCACAGTGGTGGTGTTCCTGCCTGCATATATCACCCAGGGAAACGACATATGATTACTGGGAATGCTCATGAATGGATGAGGGAAGGAAGGAAATGCAGGCAGGTGGGGATGTGAGTGAACTGGAAGGAAGGTATGTGGGGGTCCTGATGGTGGTCAGAGCAGGAATGGAGCCCGGGGCACTCTCTGCCCAGGGTCCCCTGGAACTACATACATGTGTTCTTGAATTTGGCATGGGATCAAACCTTTTGTTTTGAACCAGTTGTATTGCTGTGTGACAGAGACTGAAAGAACCCTCAGCTTTGCATGTGCAAACCTTCCTTCTCTTATGTGCTGCAAGCATGTAGCAATTGGGCAAAACCTGTTTGCTGTTATCATCTGAATCGGCAAAGTATGATCTATGCAAACTGAGTTTTTTCTCAGTTGGAAGTTTGATTTGCCCACAGTGTGAGAGAGGAGGAGGAGGAAGGATCATGTCAGCACACCCTGTGCAACTCCTTCAAGGTTATGGAACCACAGACCATGACTGAGCCTAAGTCCAAGTTGTTAAGTTGCACCCTCGGGAATCTCACTGATTTCTTTTATTATTGGAAACTGTGTCCAAAACTGAAAACTAATTTCAAGGACTGTTAATTTATACTTTAAACTATTAATTTATACTTTAAAATACCAGGAAATTTGGAGCAAATGTAACAAGAAAGGAATGGGGTTTTAAACTTAGTTAAAGGGTCAGCTCCCCAGCTCCTGGTAACAGCACTTGAGGGTTGATCGTTGATGAGGCCTTTCTCAATAGTTTTGGATGTTATAATTTCATTGCATTTTGATGTCTGAAGTTGATGGTGGCAAAGCATTCCCATTAAAGGTCAAGCTCCTTGCCCCAGTTTGACCAGTAGGTATATTAAACTTAATTTGGCAATTAATGCAGGGTTCCAGGTTCTATCTGGAATCAAGCAGAATATTTTCTAATCTCAGCGGCAGAGTTGTGTGCTATCTAGTTAATGTTCTCGGGCGGGAAGGGGAGACAACTCATCTAAGTTTTCCCTTGTCTGCCATCTAATCGTTCAGAATATTCTTGCCCTTGTCCTAATATGATCTATGTAGTTCAAATGAGGGCAGCTCCAAGAAGGCACAAATAGTTACAGCTTGGCTGTACCCACCTAAAGCTAGGGTATACATGAAGTTAATAAATACATAAATCTGCAATCCAGTTCTGCTCAAGTCAGTAACTCGCCTCTTAGTAGCCATGATAACTGAATGGTGCCTTCATGCGACATAATCCATTTTACAGAAGGCGAAGTAATTACTTAGAAGGACGGTAACTAAAAGCTGCCCAATGTTGCTTTTTTGTTTGTTTTATATTGTTGTTGTTGCTGCTTTTGTTGTTGTTATTGTTATTATTTATTCAATTTAATAACCCGCCCACCCCCTAAGGGCTCTGGGCAGTATACATAATAAATAAAACAAAATATACTCGTGATATTAAAACCTTAAAAAACACAGCAGCATTAACGCAACCACCATTGGTTGATCATAATTTGTTGATGGCACCCTATCCCAAGGCCAGTAGTGGGGGAGCCCAGCAGTGCCAAATAAGATCTTACATTGGCAATGCCGGAGATGGCACAACAAAGGGCACGGGGGCATCAGAGGGGGCAGGCAATCCGTGGCCGGCCTCCCCAAAGGCCTGATGGAACAATTCGGTTTTACAGGCCCTGCGGAACTCACCAAGGTCCCGCAGGGCCCGAACAGCTGATGGAAGAGTGTTCCACGAGTAAAAGCCAGCTGCAACATAGAGGCCGAGGGACTGTCAGTAAGTTAGCCTCTGCTCATCGCAGAGGCCTACTTAGGACCTCTAGGGTGAGACGGTCATGTTACATATAACAGCTCTTCAGATGCTTTCAACACTCTGGCTGCATCTGTGGGTCCTTTTAAGCCATGTTTTGCTGCAGTGGCCATGAAAATGGCTTGTTTCTCATGCCCTCTGGCTTTCCTGTGAATTTAGGGGTTTTCAGTTGTATCTGCCTAACTGCACCACTATGCACATTTGCTTGGGAATAATCTTGATTAAACTCAGTGGTGTTTATTGGAGAGGAATGTTCTGCTTGGTCTTGCTATCTCGAAGCATGTTCAGAATTTAGTCACATTAAAGTAAGAGAACAGATACCTTAACCTGATTCCTCTCCGCCTTCCCCATGATTGTATAAATCAAGTCCAAGAAGTCGGTTCCAGGGCCACGTTTCTTATTGCATATTTTCACTTGCCCGAACAACTAATCATTCACAGAAGGAACTTTCCAAGCCCTTGAACACAGTGATCCTCAACTGAGGTGACTTAGATGTTGGGTCATTCAACTGGCTGTGCAATTTGGCCCTTGGCGACAGATGGTGGAGGCAGCTGTCTTCCACTACAGTCGCTTATTGTCCTCTCAGCTGCCATTTTCAGCACTGGGAAATGATTCACGAGGCTTTGATTCCCTCACCCGAAGTCGAGTGAGAGAAGAATAGCTCCCTACAGAAATGCCTAATTTATAAAAGATTGAAGTCTTTTACTATGCAATTTCGAAAGAGAGTCAATTAAAAACATGTGTTCAAATGGCCTCTCCCAGGACCAGTTACCTTAACTGATCAGATGGTTCAGATTTTATGTTGCTAACAAAAACCACACTTCAAATGCAGCAGGAGATAATGGAAGAATAATGATGTCATATACCCCAGAGATTCATTTTGGGTCTCTAGGGTTGCATTCAGAAATATAGATCACCAACTCTTGTTTAAGCTTTTAAGGCTCTGGATACAATCATCCCTTTGTCAGGGACTGATTTTACCTATAGACCTTCTACGTTGACTGCAAAATTGCACATTATAATAATAGGAATCTTTCTGCTTGTTTCAAAGTTTGCTCTGAAATCATCGTGCTGATTTTTAAGAGGGAAATTGGTAATTCAGTTGTGGTAATACTTATGTGCGCAGCATTTCATGCCAACCCTGGAAAGCCAAAGGCAAAGCATACTGCCTAAAGGTATTCAAATTGTTCTGTAGAAAAGCTTAACATGGTTGTGTTTACATTAAATCAGCCTGGAAGCACAGTGACTGAATGTGGGTTAACTTTGTCCACATAACTCAAGGAGTGAACTGATAAAACAATGGCTGTTGTTAAGCTCTCTGGACTAAAGCAGAAAAATGCAGGCTGGGGTTCAATCGATGCATAGAGCGGGATTTGAACTACCTCAGAGGAATGTTTGATTATGAACAGCTGACCGCTGTGCCCTGTCATAAACTTCTGAGTTTGCTTCCAGAACCATTTGCTATTGGGAGAGGAGCTGCTGTTCAAGAAAAATAGACCTAAGATTTTCTAGAGGCTCATTAGGATAATTTCCCAGTATTTTAGATCTAACCACAAGCCTTTTAAAGATAGCAGTTTGTCACCCAGTTATATGGTTTAGTTAAGGATTTGTGTAAAATAAAATAAGTGCTTAGATTTGAAGGTTGGGACTCTGATGGGTAACAGGGCTCCACCTGCTTGGTTATGACTCCTTGTTTGAGTTCTTTTTTGGAAGATTTAGCTGGTGGTACACATGTAGAGAACCAACACACTGAGAGGAGCAGCGAATGGCAAGATAGGATCACTCAGTGGTGGAGAGGATTCTTTTTAGCACAGGAAGGCCACCTCTCCTTTGTCTTCTCCTGCTCCCCACCCAGCCAAACTACTACTCAATCCAACAGCTAGCCCTCTAGCACTATACACAGGGGCTTGTGGTGTGGAGCTTCCTCTCCCTGAAAGAGCTAATCTATCAAGGGTAGAGAAGCTCTATGTGGCAAGCGTGGCCTAGGTACGTAGTACAATGGAAAGGGGGTAGGACTGTGATGGGGGAGAAGGAAAGCATGGCAGAACTTTTAGAGAGGGATGTCTCCCCAGCGAAATACTGGCTTGTTCCTCTCTGCCATACATATTCTGGTACTTTCACTGCCCTGTCTGTCTTGGTTTGCTGCCCATGTTGCTGTTCTGGATTCCGATGAGGTCATAACTCACTCATTCTCTTCCTGTCACATTATGATGTCACATGACCACTATGCTTGCTACTCAGAAGGTCCCAAACTGCAATCTGCAGGATAAAAGTAGATCCCAGCTCTTCTCCTATACTTCAACCTTCCCAGGCTATATCTCAGTGCCAGTTTCCCTCCAGGTCTGAGGATTGTATGCTTTATTTCTTAGGCGCACTGTGAATTAGATTCTTGTGTCCTCCATGTAGAAATAGAAGTGTCTGTAGATAAGTGAGTCAGTCCTCCCTTGATGTTTTTTGTATTCAACCTGGTAGAATCCTACAAATTGGAAAACTAGGCTACAACTAGTTGTTTAAAAAAGTCAAAATAGTATTTCAGTTATGAACAAGCTCCTTACTGAAATCATTGTAGGTGTTTATCCCCGTAGGTTTGCAGATGTCTTGTGTACAAAGGCGGGGATCTGCTTTGTTTAAGACAAAGTTGGAACGTATTAAAGATCTCAAGATGATTCTGCTCCATTTATAGCTGTATTAATTTATAAGTGATATCTTCTTTTTAGTAGTTTTTGTTACAGATTCTCTAATTACTACTTTCAGGTGAAGATCCTTGCCCAGAATGAGAACAGCAAGCTCCAGGCTGCTCTTTCCAGCAACTTGAAGAGTGCCGTCACCGCAGCTTTTCTCATGCTGCCTGAAAGTTTCTCTGAAGAGGATCTTTACATTCAGATTGCTGGACTTTCTTACGCTGGTTTGTATGATTTTTAAATGTAAACATGCTGAGCTGTAGTGAAGGTTTTGTCATTTGACCCCTACTGAAATTTTATTTTCCACTTCTTGCTTTTTCTTTTTTGTTTTATGGTCCCTGGAATAACATTTGAACTAAAGCCACCAGTGATTTGGGAACTTGTTCGAATTGAATACCATTAATTCTCCAAGTTACGGAGGTGGTTTTTTTTGCTTTTGAAAAGACCATAACCTTTGATTTTAAATAACTGGTCTCAAGTTTCTCAGATTTACAGTATTTTGAGAAACTGTTTAATAACCTTCTCAGGCCAACTTGAGTACTGGGCATTAGAATGGCATCATCCACCTAAAGGAGTAGGGTTAACACCTTTGAAGATAAGTACAAAGGATGAAATTCTGCTGAGGAGAGAACAGTTGCAAGATCATTCAAATGCTGATTGAAAAGTCAGGGTGCCAAGAGACAGCCTTTCTTCACTCCCCTATCAAGACAAAAGCACTCTGTACACTCTTCCTTTTTTCCACAGCGTACTTGAGCCACACAAAAGGAATATTTTTAATAAACCAAAGCAGTCCTTTGTTGATTTAGGTGTGTTCCAGTTTTGGCCACCATATGCTCCTGGATATAGTGTGAAAATCTCTTTTAAGATATATAAATTCAATACACAGTTTAACTCTAGGTGGGAAGGTATATATTTCGACAAAGTGGGCTAAGATTAAACAGTGATCTTCAGAAGCAAAGCCTTTCCTAACATCAATTTTTCCCATCCTAATATGTTGTTAGAGGTTATCCATTACTTTAATCTGAGATATAGTATGCAGTCAGGTTGGAACAGATCAATGAGCTGGGTTGTCCAGCAACCTCTTCCATACAGTGACCAATCACATTTTGTCCAGAAGACCTACAAGTAGGGCATGAAGGTCAAAACTTTCCCCCTATCGCTGTCCTGTCTTCAACACTGGTATTTATATTACCTAAGAGCTTGTGCACTATTTTCCTCCCTCCCATTGCATTTTTGTTTTAGTTGGTTTGCACTAACCTATGCACCATTTTTGTTAACCATGTTCAGCTTCAAACCACAGTTGATAGCCATGAAATAATTTACATGCAAAAACATGTACCTTTCTGTTTACAGTGTGTTTGATCATCTCACTTTTGGTTTAGGTGATTTCAGAATGATGATTGGGGAAGACAAGTCAAAGGTTATGAACATAGTGAAGCCAAATATGTTGCATTTTCAGAAGCTTTACAGCAACATATTGCAAGATTGCCCACAAGTGGTATACAAACACCAACAGGGCAAATTAGAGGTAAGCTGTCCATTGTTATAAATGTTTAAAGCTATTAATAATATGATGCCTTCCTGTTTCTCCTCTACAATTAGACTTCTGAGATGGACTCTAGGTTCAGCTTAAATAGCCAACATGTCATTGCTTTTACTATGAATAGGTTTTGCACCCATTGTTGGAGTAACTATGTGACATGATAGGTAATAATGAACCATAATGACTGATGGTACGGTTTCATATATGTAAGTTACCAAGTGATATCTGCAGTCAACCATTGTGTTTTGTTCTCAGGTCCTTCCTTACAAGTTAAGTTATTGTTAATAGACCATGCTTGTAATTATAACATACTATCAATAAATGTTTCTGGAAACTTATTGCCATGTACAATCTAACGGATGAACAGACTAAGCCCCTCAATCAGTGAACCTTTGTGTGAAATAGGGTCCCATTGTCTGCTATGGAATGCACAGTCTGTGAGCCTAACCTATTCTGTAGCTCCTCTTCAGGAAACATGTGTCTAAACCCCTCAAGGTTTGTGAAACTAGATGTGGTGCTCTTGGGATGCTAGCACTTGGCTTCTGCTAGCTCAAGAATACTCAGCCTTTCTGAGTCTGCAGGTAACTTTGGACTTTTCAGAGTGAGTGGTGAGTGCCACCCCAAAATGGCCTATTCTGGAGGCAGAATCAAACCCAAAATGACTTTGCAGGAGCCGGACACAAACACAGTATTTTGCTTTGCAAAATAATTGGGAAGAAACAAAAGAAAGCCTAAGTGAGCAAAAAAGAGGTAGGAATCAAAAGGAAAGTGTGAAAGGAGAATGGAACTATATACCTACCTGAGTGCTTACCAGTCCCCCTGATCCTTCAGTGGCTGCAGCTGCTGTTGAAACTTTGGTGGATCTTTTCATTTGAATGAGGGCAGCAAATATCAAGCCCTGCCTTACTGTAGCCCTATGCACCTTCTGAAAAGTTTGGTGCGTGCCAGGGGAAATACTGATAGGTGCTATGTTGGGGAACCTATAATTGCAGCACTCATTACAGAAGGAGAAACAGTCTATTGGCACCCATTTATATCTCCTTCCATTATGTAGGGTTCCCTTGGTCCTATCAATACTAGTTTGTTTTAAGACACAAGATGGATTACTGTTCGATCTTGTCAGCAAACTGTTGTGTTCCTTTCAGAAATAAAATGTGCACAAGGTAGAAAACTAACCTAATGGGGAGTTTGGCAGCCTTTCCTTTTATTGCGGGTACAGAAACATCCTAACTCGTGCTTATTAATATTAATAGTGGCCTTGGTGCACTCCTGCATAAAATGTGAAATCAGATAACTGCAGCCAGCCCAATCTTTAATCATTAAGTAAAGCATTAGGGAATTTTGAAAAAAAAATGACAAGTTGAAACTTGCTCTACAACTCTGTCACCTGATTCTTTTAAATTCTGAAGAAAACCTTTTCAATACATTAAATAATTTCTGGGCAGTAAAGTCTGCAACTACTTTCTGTACGTCAGAGAATTGTGCAAGAATATTGTAACATTTCTGTGGCCTTTTCGGAACACTTTTTATTCATGAACTTTCTGTTCACAGTATTATTGATCCTTCCTTGTACAGCAGATGAGGGGTTGAAGGCCAAACCTGACATTTTATGTTGATGTATGTAAATTCTCTATTATTATACTGAAAAGCAACCTCTGAGGGTACAAATTTGGCTGGAGGAGCTGTGGAGGATCCTACCAGGATGTATTTTGTACACACATCTTGGGTGATACAGTCTTCTGCTCTTAAGCATGTCTTTTCTCCTTGGGGAGGAGAGCTGAAAGAGTTTGGAGGCATAACTTGAAGAGAAAAACCAGTTGGTGGGAGAAGGGTTGGCCACCCCCTTCCACCATTCTTGCGTTCTTCATAGCAGCCTGCTAATGCTGCTTTTCAGTTTTAAAAAAACTTGGTAGAAAACTAGTTGTAAAGTTCAGATCAGACAGGGAAGTTGAAGGTAGTGGCCTGTATCTTACCATTTCACTGAGCAAAATTTGAATTCCTCCATGTTAAGGGGCAGATTATTGAGTTTGTGCCTGAGTAGAATTTTAATTAGCTCTCACACAGTAGGAGCAGCAGTGGTGTAGTGGTTAAAAGCAGGTGTACTCTACTCTGGAGGATATGGGTTTGATTCCCCACTCTGCTGCTTGAGCTATGGAGGCTAATCTGGGGAATTCAGATTAGCCTGTGCTCTCCAACACACGCCAGCTGGGTGACCTTGGGCTGGGAGCAGCAGTGGTGTAGTGGCTAAGAGCAGGTGCCTTCTGATCTGGAGGAACCGGGTTAGATTCCCAGCTCTGCCGCTTGAGTTGTGGAGGCTTATCTGGGGAATTCAGATTAGCCTGTGCACTCCCACACACGCCAGCTGGGTGACCTGGGGCTAGTCACAGCTTTTTGGAGCTCTCTCAGCCCCACCCACCTCACAGAGTGTTTGTTGTGAGGGGGGAAGGGCAAGTAGATTGTAAACCCCTTTGAATCTCCTACAGGAGAGAAAGGGGGGATATAAATCCAAACTCTTCTTCTTCTTCTTCTAGTCATAGCTCTGCAGAGCTCTATCAGCCTCACCTACCTCACAGGGTGTTTGTTGTGAAGGGGGAAGGGAAAGGAGTTTGTAAGCCCCTTTGAGTCTCTTTACAGGAGAGAAAGGGGGATATAAATCCAACTCCTCCTCCTCCTCCTCCTCCTCCTCCTTCTGTCATTAAAAATACACATGTATACTTTCCCTTCCCCTTTTCTTTCGATGTAATTGCATTTGTTGTTGTGATATAGTGTTTATTCTTTCCTTTTTTCTATTCTGTTTATATTTATAAAAGGAGAAGATAAAATCTTATTTTTAAAAAGTACAGCCGAATCCTATTTCCCGCTTTGTTGCAGTGATCCACTTAACATCAACTTGACTACTAGAGGAACTGATGCTCTATAAGCTATCATTTGGTTGTAAAGATGTTTTTGAATGATCAGAACAAAACTTTAGGAATAATTAGAGTCACATGGCATTTTTGAATCCCCACAGATGTATACATTTTTCTGGAAGAATTTGAAAGGGTTTTTTGCCTACTGTACTTTAACATCTTC
This sequence comes from Sphaerodactylus townsendi, assembly GCF_021028975.2. Classification (NCBI taxonomy): domain Eukaryota; kingdom Metazoa; phylum Chordata; class Lepidosauria; order Squamata; family Sphaerodactylidae; genus Sphaerodactylus; species Sphaerodactylus townsendi. The sequence goes on from NC_059427.1 coordinate 61,088,048, forward strand.
CCAAATAATATGGAAACTCCTATGTCAATTTATTTTGCTGTTTATTCATCTTTTTTGGAGGGGGCTACTGGGTAAATAAACCAGTGGACTTTTGTAAAAGCTCCACTTGCTTGCTATTTACTGTCCAGGCTCACTCATTTACCTTCCTCCTCCCAACTGCACACAGAGAATAATTAAAGATTCCTGGTTTGAAACTAGCTCTGATTCCTTGTGATGTTCAAATGCAGGCAGCCAGGTGAATCAAAGTTTGTTTATTTTCCATAAGTCAGAATTCTGTGCTGTGATTTAATCCAAACATAGAATTCCTGTGAGTGTACACAGATTTCCAGTTGTTGCAGGGACTTTAATTTGTCTATTGCAAGGAAGCAGCATTTTCTTCAAAACATGAATCTAATTGCATTCTGTGTGAGAAGTGAGGAGGATGACTGTGGCGGTCATGTGAGCATAACAAAAAGTCATGCTTCTGCAAGCCCCAGCTTAATTGGAGCTTATCGCAAAGTAGGTTACTAACTGTAACAGTGAAATTGCTGAAAAAGGATGTATGTTCATTCTTCTGACTCTTTAGATCGATAAGAGCCCCGAAGGTCAGTTTGCACAATTAATGGCTCTGCCAAGGACCCTGCAGCAACAAATAACTTCTCACTTGGATCCTCCAGGGAAGAACAGGGATGTTGAAGAAATTTTATTGCAAGTTGCTCATGACCCTGACTGTGGATTGATAGTACACCAGGGTAGGTATACTAATGCTTAGTGATGGACACTTGCAACACAATCCATCTTGGAGGGAGTGTTTAAGTGGCAGGTGGGGGAGGGGCCAGAGAGTGGCAGTGGCTCCAGAGAGGTTTTGCTGGGAAAGCACCTGGGTGCCAGTTGAGAGGCCACACTACAGTCGAGGGGTCAGACGCTCCAGTGGCAGGATTCTGGCATAAAGCAGGACTTTGTGGTGAGGGAGCAGGGAGGCTGGAAAGTTCAGAGGGTAGGCCCAAGGTGGTGAGAGGCAGAGGAGGGGGCAGAGAGTGCAGGAGGCAGCAGGGACTGCAGAAGGCATTAGTGATGTCTGTGGCTGCTGATGGCATGCCCCCAGGGAAAGGTATATTGAGGGTGCAGGAGAGCTCCCCCAGTGCCTCTTGCATTATTGCCCTCCACCCTCTCTAGTTGGGATAGGGAGCGCTTGCTTGGTGCTTTCACAAAGTTCCTGCACTGCTGGCCCATCTGGCAGCATGCTGTGCCTCAACAGGCTGTATACACTGGGTGCTTTGCTCTGGAGCCAGGGCCGTTTTGAACTTCCTGCCTCACATTGGTCCTCATCCCTCCCCCTCACCCTGACTGTCCCCATTGGCCACAACGTTGTTCACATTCTTATGGTGCTTAGCTACTTGTGGCTCACAGTCTGGCGGTCTGTGCTCCTCTTCTCACCACTATTGCCACCACTACACTGTCCTTTTTGTCCGTGTATGTCTCTGTCATTGGATGTGGGTGTTCCCACCCCTGAAGTCTCTGTGTAACAAGTGGACATCTCACCCCTGTTCCCTTCTATGCTGTACTCCGCTCCCAGACCAGTATGTCTTTGTCGCTCCAGCCTTTTCCAAATCTGGGTGTCATCGACCTCCAGAGCACCCATCAACTCAAATAATTGCCCTCCCTGCAGGTGTGGAAGTAAACACATTGGTACGACCCCCCCAGTGGTGTAACTAGGCAAACTGGAGCCCTGGGCAAAACCTCAGTTTGATTCCCCCCGGCACGTGCCCGGTGCAACGCACACCCTCCCCGGCCCCCTTGTAGCTACACACAGTGGCATATCTAGGCAAACTGGAGTTTGGCGTCCCCAACCATGGGCAGCCGCCCTCCCCCACTGTGACCAAGCAATGATTTTTTATACCAGGTCGTTTCGAAGTCACCATCACATTATAGAACATGCCCCAACTCACAAATCTGAACACAGCAATAGGCCATGCCACATGTTTGCTATGCAAACATTTTATGGTGTTGTATCCAGTCCCCCCAATTGGGGGAAACAGCATCACTTTCAATGTTATTTAAACTGGGAACCCCAGATTCTCCCTTTAAGGTGGATTTAAAAGGAGAATCTGGGCTCCCTAGTTTAAACAAGTGATGCTGGAATCCACCTCCAAACAGCATCATTTTAAATGGTGTTTAAACTAGGAAGCCCAGATTCTCCTTTTAAATCCACCTTAAAAGGAGAATCTGGGAGTTCAATTCGCTAACATTGAAAAGTGATGCTATTTTGAGGTTGATTCTCCCCCACCCTGAAACAGCATCACTTTCAACGTTTGAACTGGGGACATCAGATTCTCCCTTTAAATCCATGCCAAAGGGGGGGGATTTACAGGAAGAATCTGGGGAAATTTAGGGGTGCCTGCTGTCAGGGGCACAATTGTTAAGCTAAGCTGGCACCAGAACTTTTCAGGGTATCTTTAGGAGACTCTCCTAATGATACCCCCCAGGTTTGGTGAAGTTTGGTTTAGGTGGTCCAAAGTTATGGACCCTCAAAGGTGTAGCCCCCATCTTCTGTTAGCTCCCATTGGAAACAATGGGTGATGGGGCACCCCCTTTGGGAGTCCATAGCTTTGGACCCCCTGGACCAAACTTCACAAAACCTGGGTGATATCAGTAAGAGATTCTCCTGATGATTCCTCCCAGGTTTGATGAAGTTTGGCTTAGGGGGTCCAAAGTTATCAACCCTCAAAAGTGTAGCCCCATCTCCTAAGCTCCCATTGGAAATAATGGGGGATGGGGCACCCCCTTTGGGAATCCATAACTTTGTACTCTCTGAACCAAACCTCACCAAACCTAGGTGATAGCATCAGGAGAGTCTCCCGAAACATCCCTGAAATTTTGGTGCTGCTTGCCTAAAAATTGCACTCTCTGCAGGCCAAAAACGGAAAAACACTGAAAATACAAAACGAACCTGCAGTTTTTGCGCCCACCCCCCACAAGGGGGCGCCCTGGGCAACTGCCCACTTTGCCCAATGGGAGGAACGCCTCTGCTGCCCTCTGCCACTCCCTTCCTCTTCCCCCCTGGATTGGACAGTCAGTTTAGTTGATGTTTAAGGATCAACTGTATAGATACTTTAAAAATATGAAAACATGCATTTCAATTTTGTTTTGGAATAAGTTTGCAAGATGGAAAATACTTAGCTTTCTTACAGTTAGAATATACCGAACATAAATATTCTGTAGTATGAAGTTTGCATGTCTGGAAACTTTTTAAAAAATAAAGCAAGATATTGTAGGGAAGATGGACCTGAATCCAAAGACCACACTCACTGGCATTTTTCACTTTTTTTCCTTTGAACATCGGCATTCTTTCCCATTCTCTACTTTTCCTGCCATATCACCAACTACTATGTTATGTAGAGTTTACCTTTTGCACTGTGGCTCCAGGCAGACTACACAGAGTACGTCAGTGAATAGGATGGGACATCTAATAAACATCGAAAAGATAGAAAAAGTGCAGAGAAGGGCAACGAGGATGATTGAGGGACTGGAGAACCTTCCTTATGAGGAGAGGCTGCAGCGTTTGGGACTCTTTAGAGAGGAGATGTCTGAGGGGGGATATGATTGAAGTCTATAAAATTATGCATGGGGTAGAAAATGTTGACAGAGAGAAATTTTTCTTTCGCACGATACTAGCACCTGGTCTGCTAAGGCATTTGCAATCTCAGATCAAGGAGGATCAAGATTGGTAACCATAGATCGACTTCTCCTCCATAAATCCATCCAAGCCCTTTTTAAAGCTATCCAGGTTAGCGGCCATCACCACCTCCTGTGGCAGCATATTCCAAACACCAATCATACGTTACGTGAAGAAATGTTTTCTTTTATTAGCCTAATTCTTCCCCCAAGCATTTTCAATGTATGCCCCCTGATTTTAGTATTGTGAGAAAGAGAGAAAAATTTATGTCAACATTTTCTACCCCATGCATAATTTTATAGACTTCAATCATATCCCCCCTCATAATTTTATAGACTTCAATCATATCCCCCCTCAGACGTCTCCTCTACAAACTAAAGAGTCCCAAATGCTGCAGCATCTCCTCATAAGGAAGGTGCTCCAATCTCTCAATCATCCTCGTTGCCCTTCTCTGCACTTATTCTATCTTTTCGATGTTTATTGGATGTCCCATCCTATTCACTGACGTACTCTGTGTAGTCTGCCTGGAGCCACAGTGCAAAAGGTAAACTCTAAATAACATAAATACATAAAATAAATATCAGTTTTGTTTTCTTACAGTCTCATTGCCCTTCTCTGCACGTTTTCTAGCTCTTCGATATCCTTTTTGAGATGTGGCGACCAGAACTGAACACAGTACTCCAAGTGCGGTCGCACCACTGCTTTATATAAGGACATGACAATCTTTGCAGTTTTATTATCAATTCCTTTCCTAATTATCCCTAGCATAGAGTTTGCCTTTTTCACAGCTGCCATGCATTGAGGTGACTTTCCCATGAAACTATTAACTAAGATGCCCAAATTCCTTTCCTGGTCTGTGACTGATAGCACTGACCCCTGTGGCTTGTAAGTGAAGTTTGGATTTTTTGCCCCTATGTGCATCACTTTGCATTTTGCTACATTGAACTGCATTTGCCATTTCTTAGCCCAGTCACCTATCAAGGTCCACTTGGAGCTCTTCGCAATCCTTTGCGGTTCTCACCACCCTACATAATTTGGTATCATCCGCAGACTTGGCCACCACGCTACCCACCCCTACTTCCAGGTCATAATTAGTTGCCCAGTTCTTTGGGTCCTAACCAATAAATGGAATTTTAAATAATCTACAGCCCTAATGACCACAGCAAGGACCAGTGGCTGCAAGTGGGCAATGTTATGTTGTATTGCATTGGCGAGATGGGGGTGGGGACTGCATTCCTTTTAGCCTCAAATTTGTCCATCTGTAAAATGGGCAAAACAGTAATACACTGAATAAATTTGTTGTTTTAATGAACAAGGTAAAGACAATGTAAAATTTCATACCAATGTTTTATCAATGGAAATTACGTAAAATAATGGATACAATCCAGCTGCAATTTAGCCATTTTAAGCCCAGCTGATTACTTTGGGAAAGAGCTGAGCACATACTTTAACTCTCATTTAGGGTCAGTGAAAGTCCATACTTTACATTGGGTGGGTTGTACCCAATGTCACTTGTACAAGTACTGTTTGTAAGTTCCGGTGAACACATGTACTATCCGTGTACAGTATACTCTGAATTTTTCTTTATGCTCAATAATTCTCATAATTCAACAAGCGCACAGTGGAACTTGCGCTTTAAACTGCACATTTATCCCAGTACTGCCCCCTGGTTTCATTTATAGTGAACATACGTTGGGTCTCTCTTACAAACAGATTTATGCAAATATATGCAGGATATAAATACACTCACTGTAACATGTGAACAAGGCTTGGTCCTTTAAGAGAAACGTTGTTTACAATTGTGAACCAATATAGATAAAATGTCAAAAACATAGAAATTCCCTTGATGGAAGAAATCTCCATAAAATACCTAGTGTGTCTTTCATGGAGGCACTCATGTATATCATTGGCAACATGTCAGTATCTTTTCAGAATGGGAGATGTATGAGTAAACATGAGTCATTTAGGGTGTCGGGAAATATTTCACTTTGATCAATAATATTAAGGGCCATTGCACATGTTACTGGAAAAATAACAGAAATGTGTTTGCAAAGGTTTATGGTTTTTTAAATCTCACATTTACCTTGCCTTTCCTCCAAAGAACTGAGGGTAGCAGACATTGTTCTCTGCTTATCTATTTCATCTCACAACAGCCTTGTGTGGTAGGCTAGGCTGAGAGATAACTGACCATAAGTCAGAATGGGCTGGTTGCTGTGTGAAAATCAACAGAACTATAAATGGCTGCTGTTTATTGAGTTTATACTCAGTGGCAAAATCTGAATTTGTCTCTTTGTAATGTTTGAAACAACCTTCAGAATTATTTTTCTGGGCAAACGTATGCCATCAGTATATTAAAATTGTTGGAATGAATTTTTTTATCTACTTCACAAAAGAAAGATAAGCACAAAAGAAAAATAACAGACAAGTTATGCTGCCATGCTGGGTTTATTGTGTTACTACAAAAATATTTGACTTGTAACATTTTAAAAAGAATGTGATGGATAACATCTGTTTGTTTATCCCTTTTCTCTTTCTGTCCAGGCATTTCAGGAATTGTGAGATCCTCCAGTCTAATTCAGAGTGCTAAAACCACCCTAACAGCTGGTGAGAGTGGGGTATTTTTCTGTCTTATCCTACATTTGAGGAACAGCCATTTGCAAGGCTAGCAGGGCAATTCTGAACAGAGTGATTGTACTTTAATTACACTGAAATCAGTGGGCTTGGGTTAGGGCAGCTCTGCATAGGATTCTGCAGTGATTCTAGTGTAGAACTTTTTTTTTTCCTGAAGCAGTGTGGAAAGATGCATGAAAAAGCATCAGAGCCTTTAAGAATGGATTGAAGTGCCTTTAAGAACCAGCCCCTTGGTAGAGATTGGAAGGTGTGGGAAACCAAATTACCGGTAGTCTGTTATCTACTTTTAATACTCCCCTGTGGGTTTAGAGCATTATGCTTGCTCTACTGTAAAGGAAGGAAGCTGTTAGGCTTCTTTTTATTGAGGTCCAAATTGATTGTTGTTCTGGCTTGAGGTTCCTTGTTGGTCTTTTCCTTGAATTATGAAACTTCCATTGCAGAAATGTGAACATTTGCAGTGCCTTTAGTAAGACTGAGTTGAAGTTCACTTGACGTTTTCATAAATGTATGGGATGTTTCCCACAAGAGGCCAGTTATTTGCACCTGTATTTCTGAGCAGAAACCATTTATTTTGAAACTGTTAATTGGGAACCCCTATCTGTCTTTACTCTGGACTGTTTACACACATATACGATATTGTGGACTCCTACATGTGCATGGATGATAATAATACTGTAGAATGGTCTTATAAACACAATTAGGTTTGGCTAATGTGTAGGTGGTTTTCAGGTGTATACAGGGATACCAGTTTAACCACTTTTTACCCCTTTAACCATCTCTCTCATGTTACAACCGTAATTCTTCTAATGAACCTTTGAACTAGCACAGACTTGTATGAGTATTATTTGTCATTTCTGTATTATCCACCCATCCGCCCTTTTTCCTCTTTCCCACACAGATGTTATTCAAATTTTTGAAGGCAGGTTTGAGGCGGAATCTTCAATGCCAGACATAGTTAAATTAGCAACTTGCATTTTCTTTTCATTCCCCCCTTATGTCATTCTGATGTACTGTTGACATCTAAAACCTTGTACAGGTTGTTATAATTTAATCTTGTTGCTGTTACTAGCATTCTACTGGCCTTGTTTCTTTTTTCAGTATAGTACTGGGTTCCATAATTGTGTAAGATGTCTCATCTTAGAGCACAGGTAAAATAGCCCTTGTTAAGTTCTGAAATAGTTCCAATGATCACAAGATGACTTTTTGTCATCTGAGAGATGGATCTGTGATGGCAGTTATCTTGTAATTGGCATGCTCTGTTTGCAAACTTTATTTGTCAAAGAGCACAACAAAGACCTTCAATCATCTTAGAGCAGGGGTCTGCAACCCGCAGCTCCAGAGCCGCATGCGGCTCTTTCGTCCTTGTACTGCGGCCAGTGACGTAGGTATAGATTTTTTATGGGGGGGTTCGGGGGCGAGGCCTCCCCAAGCCACGCCCATGGCCTCAGTGCTTATAAAAAACTGCTCTCCGAGGCAAGGGATGGCAGACTTCTGTAACCTGCCCCCCCCCCCCACCGGCTGGGCTCCCCAGCTGGCAGCTGACAGCTGACAGTCCCTTCTCTCTCCCCTCCAGGCAGAGGGATAGCTAGGGAAAATGGAGCCCAATGCAAAATCTGAGGTTTGTGTACCCCCCCCCCCTATGGGCGGCTGCTGTGACGCTGGAATCCACCCCCAAACAACATCACTTTCAACGGTGTTTAAATTAGGGAGCCCAGATTCTCCTTTTAAATCCATTTTAAAGGGAGAATCTGGGGTCCCCAGTAAAGATAACATTGAAAGTGATGGTGTTTTAGGGTGGATTCTCCCCCACCCTGAAACAGGGTGGTACCCTAGCAGTGCCACCTTGGGTTGCAGACCCCCAGCAGCCCCGCTGAGCTCCAGGGGTTTTCCTGGTGGTTGGCAGCCTGGCTGAGTCCAGGTGAGAAAGACGATGTCAGGTTTTAAAGGAGTTATTACCTGCAGCCCTGCAAGGTTGTACTCGTTGGAGCTGTTTGATGGGGAGCAGGGGTGGGTGGGAATTGTTTGCTTCTGCATTGCCAAGGAGAACAGGAGCGCATGGGGAAAGCCTTGCACATGGATCTTGGAAGGTTTACTTCAGAGTAAGCCAGTGGAGGGTAAGCTTGTAGATCGTGGAAGGAGGAAGGCCAGGATCATCCTTAGCCAGGGTTGTTGCAGGTTGCCAACTCATGTCGGGCAAATCCCAGGACATTTGGGGGTAGATTCTCAGAAGCTGTGGGTTTTGGGACCAGGGCGGGGACCATGCTCAGTGAGGAATATGGCTGTCGAGTCCACCCTCCATGGCAGACATTTTCTCGGGGGGGGGGGGGGAGAAGTTCAGCCCCCCCTGGAGGGTTGACAACCCCATTAAAGGCCCCAATTTTGATCCACCATGCAAATGAAATTTGAGGGGGAAATTCCACTTGGATGGTGGATCAATTTTTTTTCTTTTTTGGGGGGGCATAATCAGCGTCTTTCAGCACAAGAAAAGAGAAATGTGTGAAACGGGGGTTCCATTGCTGGTCATTTGAATCATGTACAAAACAAGCTTTTACCCCCCACCCCTTTTTGCTTTGATGGGTAAAAATGGGCCCCAAAGAAGGGAACTTCTCCCTGCATGAGAATATATAGTGTTATCTTCATTTTAGATGTTAAAAAATATTTACGGCTCCAAGTGTTTTCTTTTCTGTGGAAAACGGTCCAAATAGCTCTTTCGGTGTTAAAGGTTGCCGACCCTTGTCTTAGAGGGTTTTCTTCAGCTTTCTCTGCCAATGTGGTTTTCAAATAGCCTGAGTCTTATATTTTTGTTTACTGTCAGATGCCCAATTTAGCTCCTCAAGAAAAGAGGCTGTATGTTTTCTGAATGTCTGTGGCAAGACTTCTAGTCTGGTTTCTATTAGAAGAGGTACCATTTGTTGATTCATTTTTCCTTTTAGTCTTACGGTCTTTCTGAATTTAGAGCTTTGAAAAGTTTTATATTTTGCTACTTCTAAGGATGTTGCACGGGTTTTTTACTTTAAAGATTTGTATTGTTATTGTATTTGGCAGCCATATGGGAAATAACATTTTGTGTTATATTTACAATAACGATCCAGTCATGCTTTGTTTTCACCCAAGGGCATGCATTGCTATTGAACTCTGATTGATAGATCTTCTAGGCATTCATAGATATAATAGGGGAAAAATCTAGACTTTCAGATTTTAATATGTACCAGCAGAGGCATTTTGTCTCAGGCACTAGATCTCCAATGTTAATTCACTGGGACCAACGTCAGGAGTCTTCTGCCCTTGAATGAATTTCCCTTCTTTTGCTTCAGTCTATATGTAACTTCTGGCCTATGCCTCCGAGGAACAAGAGCAGTTTCTGATTGCCTACCAGGAAATATTTTGGATAATGAGCTCCTAACAGCTGTTTGGCAAGGGGGAGGGGTCTAATACCTTATTTTTTAAATCTCAACCCTGCTTTTTCCACTCTATGAGCTGCTGAACAAGTCAAAGTTGGTTGTTTATTTCTCGAAAAGGCCATGAGTTAGTACTGCGCACACATGCTTTACATGAGGGGTTTCCTAGCTCCAGGTGGGGGTTGGAATTTTCCAAGAATTACAGTTGATCTCCTAATTACAGACATTTTCCCCCCTGGAGAAAATGGGAGCTTCGGAGGGTGGAATTCTGACATCGCAACCCCACTGAGCTCCCCCCTTTCCCCAAACTCTGCCCTTCACAGGTGTTGCCCCCACATCACCAAGAATTTCCTAACCTGGAGCTGGCAGCCCCATTTGCATGCAGAAGGTACCTGGTTCAGAATCTCCACTTAAAGTATCTTCTCAGGTAGGAGATGTTATAAAATATATATTTTTCCCCCTGAGACTCCAGGGAGCAGCTGCCAGTCAGAGTAAACAATGCTGATCAATAAATAAAGCTGATCAATAAAGCAGATTGTTTATTTACCTGGAATATTTCTACACCATCTCCTCGGATTCCTGCTTGTAGTGGCTCACAGTTAAAAGCCGCAAACCATTAAAAATATAACATATTACACATAAGCAGGACAAAAAGTATCCATAAAACAAAGAGACTATTAAAAAGCTGGTAAGAGGAACCCATGGGCAAGAAGATGCATTTTGCTCTGATGCCTAAAAGCAAGCAAAGGGGAGGGGTATTCCAAAGGCCTTCCTAGAAATGCCCTAGCCCTAGTAACTACCTGCTTCACCTCTAAGACGAGATTGGAGTAACCAAAACCACTGTTAAATATAGAAATTGCAGAGAGGTATGGAAGTGAAGGACTGCTCCTCCCTATTTCAGTCTTTGCAACTATGGACCTCTTCCCAGCAATTTCTACTTTCAGTCTTTTCTGTGGAGAATGGCCTTCCAGTTTGGACTGTCACACTATTGGGAGTTTCAAAGCTGCAATCCTACACTTGGTCCAAGAAATTTCTCTGTTGGTAAAGGGACAGGAAACAGGAGAGAGGTCAAGGACGTAGGTAAGGGGGGGTTCATGGGTTTAAAAACCCCCATTACATGTCCAAAGCTCCGGCCCCCCATTTGTGGTTTTTTGTATTTTAAAGTGTTTTCCAGTTTTTGGCCTGCAGAGGGTGCGATTTTTAGGCTAGCAGCAACAAAATTTCAGGGATTTTTTGGGAGACTCTCCTGATGATATCAGCCAAGTTAGGTGAGGTTTGGTTCAGGGGATCCAAAGTTATGGACTTCCAAAGGGGGTGCCCCATCACCCATTGTTTCCAATGGGAGCTAATAGGAACTGGGGGCTACACCTTTGAGGGTCCATAACTTTGGACCCCCTGAACCAAACTTCACCAAACCTGGGAGGTATCATCAGGAGAGTCTCCTAAAGACACCGTGAAAGTTTGGTGCTGTTAGCTTAACAATTGCACCCCTGACAGCAGGCACCCCCAAATTTCCTCAGATTCTCCTTTTAAATCCACCCCCTTCGGCATGAATTTAAAGGGAGAATCTGAGGTCCCCAGTTTAAACATTGAAAGTGGTGCTGTTTCAGGGTGGGGGAGTATCCATCCCCAAACAGCATCACTTTCAATGTTGTTTTAACTGAGGACCCCAGATTCTCCCTTTAAGGTGGATTTAAAAGTAGAATCTGTGCTTCCTAGTTTGAACACCACTGAAAATTATGCTGTTTGGGGGTGGATTCCAGCATCACATTGGCTGCCCATGGTGGGGTGTGTGTGTGTGCAAAACTGAGATTTTGCACTGGGCTCCATTTCCCCTAGCTATGCCTCTGCTCAGATGAGAGGGCAGAAGGGACTGCTGGCTGGGAGCCCAGCTGGGAGCCCAGCTGGGGGGGGGGCAGGGCAGGTGGGTCAGGAGAGTCTGCCACCCCTGGCCTCGGAGAGCTGCTTTTATAAGCAGTGATAACCGGGGGAGGGGCTTGGGGAGGCGTGGCCCCTCCCCCTGAACCCACCCCATAAAACATCTATACCTTCGTCCCTGGAGAGGTTGCTCTCAAGCACACCCCTTCTAGGCAATAGCTCTCACAAGAAATCCAGTCAGTAAGATTTGATTATGTAAATGCTTCTAGCCAACAGAAAACAATTACCAGGGATGATCTACAGAAAATGGTGCCTAGGGCAAGCACTGAAATTGCACCCCTGTGATGCATTCCACTTTTGAAAGCCTATCCGATCCACACTCCACACAGTACCCAGTACCTCCTATGCCCTATGGCATTGTTTTCTTCTCAGAGCTTCATGGGGGTGGGAGAGGGACGATTCACTGAAGTCTTGCCAAGTAGTGGCCCTGATACTAGCTTAACAAAGATGTAGTATCCCAGTCCCAAGATCTTTATTATTATTTGCAAATGGGGAGGGGGAAGAGACAAGATAGATAACATATGCCAACCCCTCCCTTTCAGAGCAAGCTTTTTGTTGGGGTGGGGATCTCTCTATCTTTCTCACACACACATGTGCATACACTCTCCCTCCCTCATTCAAAGCACATATGCACCTGTGCCAAAACAACTCTGCTGGCCTCGGGTCCCCACCCACCCATACCACAAAGACACCCCGATTGCCACACTGCCTCACTTCACTTGGGATTTTGGGAGTGGTAAAGGCAACCTGAGCTTCTAACCCATTGATTTAGGAAACTGAGGAACATGCAGATGGAGGGAAGAACAGGAAAAAGGGAAAGTGCTTCTCAGTGGCGCAGCCACCCCATATCTCCTCCTTTCCTTGCCACACACCTCATTCTCAACTTTCATATTGAGAGCCCAGTGCAGACATCTCCACTGGGGGTTCTGCATTCCAGAGAGGGCTTCTGCAACCTTCAAAGTGTGCTCTCCTGCCCTAAACAAGAGGGCAGCATTGCCTTCCTCCATTGTCTCCATCCTGTTCTCCAGAAGGGAACACACACAGCCCTCCCACTAACAAAGGCCAGAACCCGCAGACCCTTGGCATTCCATACCAGTGCTCAGCAGCTACACCTCTACACGCACCCCTCCCTGGGACCAGTAATGAAGGCAAGCCCTGGCCCGCTGTCTCCTTGAGTTGTATCTTATCAGCTGGGACACTGGTTTTCAGCTTTAGCCCCCATATGCACCCTGCAAGAAATGCTCAGATGTGTGGCCATCAGAGGGTGAACCAGGAAGGGCCACCATTGCTAAGATAGTGGGGAAGAGGAGAAGGGGCCAAGTTGGGTGTGTGTGTGCCACATGTGAACGTTGCTGACATGAAGCAGAACACTGGGTGGGGGGTGGGGGCTGCCAGACCCCACACAAGGCTATGGTGCCCTCCTTCAAGGGGCACCTCTGGCAAGCATCATTCCTACCATACCTTATATATGCTTTTGTATATACCTAGCAGGGAACAGAGATATAGATATGCCAAATAAATGCTACATGGAGTAACAGGAAGAGAAGGACTGACTCAAGAAGGTGAGGAAACAGAGATGAATTCCCTTGACCTGAGCGGAATGAGATCTATTTTGGTGGGTTTCCTCTGGAAATAACTGGCAAGAAAGAGCTGTCACACTTGCGGGCCATCTTGATGGCCACCATTACCATGTGGAGCTAACAAATGGCAGGTAGCCTGGACAAATACTCAGTACCCTAGAACAACAAGTAGGGTATGTCTAGTGGATATGTCTAGAGGAGGGCTAGAGGATTGCATGTGTGTTCTGTTACTTGGTGTCCTTGCTTGATCTGCTTTTGTGCAGCATATGTGTGTAGATACTGTATACTGGAGATCATGGCGTATTGTATTGTATCCTTGATGGATACCGCTTTGAGTTGTGAAGGAAAGGCTTCAAACAAGTACCTAAGATTTAGAGAGAAGAAGATGGGCAGGTTCTAAGTTTGAACACTTCACAGAAAGCACAAACAGAAGAAGTTAAAATAACTCATGATTCCTTCCTCTGGTTCTGTATAAGGCCAAAGCTTCTCTGCTTTCTTACTTGATTCTTAGAAATGTTCCCATTTTATATTGATGATGAATTTTGTTTTACTAGTCTGATGGCTCGGAACAATTTCTTGTTAGGCGAGCTTTGAGAAATATTGCTCTGTTTCCTTCTGAATGAACCAAATATCTTGTAGTAGTGTACATAACAATATACAGATACCTCATTCCATCCATTAAACTGTATATGACATCAGTTTTTCAAGATTTAAGGCAGTGCACCAGAAAAGGCAAACTATGATTTATTTATTCATTTATTTTTATTTTCAACCCACCCTTTCCTGAATAAGTAGGGCACAGAATGGCTTACAACAAAAAATTTACAAAATTAGATAAGTTGACAATTAAAAATCCTCAATAACTAATAAAACTCAATGGTGCCCTAAATATCCACAAAAATGGAAGAGCCAGTCGGTTGGGGGGAGAAAGGGAAAAGGTACAACTAAAAACAGCTGGGAATAAAGAACAGATAATTGAATGATATGTAAGAGGAAGGGGAAGGCCAGCTCAATGATATATCTGGCATAGATCTATCCTTCATAGATGGGAGGATAAGTCTATTTTTGTAGAGTTTAAATACTGTGAAGTTTTAAAAGAACATGTGGCTGGACAAGAAGCAGTTTTGTACGTTAGTTACATGATGGAGGACTGAAATTTTGAAAATTGTCATCCTAATTGCAACAAACACAGCTGCTTCTGTAAAGTCTGAAATCATGAGATAAATGTAAAAAGATGGATCTAGAAATCCACTGAGCCAACAATTGTGGATCTTCCCTGATGGGAGCAGCAGTGGTGTAGTGTTTAAGAGCAGGTGTACTCTAATCTGGAGGAACCAGGTTTGATTCCCTGCTCTGCCTCCTGAGTTGTGGAGGCTTATCTGGGGAATTCAGATTAGCCTGTACACTCCCAACACAGGCCAGCTGGCTGACCTTGGGCAGCTGGGCTAGTCACAGTTCTTCTGAGCTCTCTCAGCCCCACCTACCTCACAGGGTGTTTGTTGTGAGCGGGGAAGGGAAATGAGTTTGTAAGCCCCTTTGAGTCTCCTATAGGAGAGAAAGGGGGGATATAAATCCAACTCTCCTTCTTCTATCCCCTCTCCCTTGTATTAACTTCCAAGTTGATTCCTAGCACTATTGGACCAACTGAAGAAACAGCCATTCAGTTCAATGGGCTGAGGCTTGATGGGGAAATACTGCAAAATTGCTCCCTCAGCATGACTCAAAAGGGATTGATGGAGTGAGGGAAAAGTGGGGAAGATCTTTGACCATCCGTGCTTTCCACTGATTCCATTCCCAAAGAGCAGCATTTAGAAGTGAGATGTCAGGAATGAGCTGTTTTAGAGCTGCACACTAGGGGGCTAGTTAAAACTGATTGATTGCTGAAGGTGGTCAAATAGTCTTCATAAACAATTGATCATAAAATTGTCAGATGTATTAGTAGCCTGTGAAGCAGTGGTTCCCAACTTTTGAATATAAGAATCCCCTTTTTAACATCAACAAGTTTTGCAGACCCGCACAATAGTAGTTGTACTACTAATATTTGTTGATTGAGATTATGATTAAAAGGTCAAAATTACAATGCTTAGTAGGCACATGGATTTGCAGCCCTCTGCTGTAGAGTTCAGACATTAATTACTGAATTGTAGCTTTTCTTGCAATATTTTTAACTTTTAAAAAACTTTTATAATTTTGAATGGGTAGTTTGAATGTAAAAGATAGTTCTAGCCACTAAACTTTCCCTTTCCCCCTTCTGATGTCCTGACTCTTCTTTTTCTTTAAGGGTTAAAAAAATCTGTGATCTACAGCATGAAGAAGATGTATAAAATGTCAAAAGGATGGTTAACAAAGTCATGATATCTGCATTTGGATTTTCTGGGAAATCAACCTGATCTCTTATTGCTCAATGTACAAATTCTACCTGTTACATAATTATTGCCTTGAAAAACTAAATATTCAGAAACGCATGTCCGCTACATATATGCAGACAGTTTTAAACAGACGACAAAACACATATTTTCATTTTTATTGTTTTGAAGATTATGTGGGTTTTTTTATATTCCTGTTCTTTTTCTACAGAAAACCCTTGGTGAGTTTGTATTTTTAATGCCTTCAAAATGTTTTCCTTTACAGATCTTAATGTCTTATTTTGTCATATTTGCATCTTGTACTTCAGCAAATTTTGCATAGGTTTTCTGTACTGGATTGCATGTTTTTTTTTCTGTTCGCATGCTTGCTGATATATAGAGTTACATGCTAAGTAACTTTGAAAGAAATTGGTCATTCATTTTTACAGCATAGTTGACAGCAGCATAATTCAAAAACAAATACATATTTTTCCAACTTACAGCAGTTCACAATGGAAATAATAATAAATAATAAAGATAATAAATAATAAAGATAATAAAATGGAAAATATAATCCTTATATACAATTCCCTAGGGGATGGAATGTCCCACGACAAACACCCAGTCAATGGGTGTGCAGGACTCAAGACATTCCATCCCGTCTCCGCCCACCTTCCCCCAACACAGGAGCCTCCCCTGCCTCAAATAATATGGACTGCTCTCCTGGAGCGGAGGGAGATCCCCTTCCTCCCCCCCCCTTCTTGAGTCCATTTTATTTTAATTTAAAATGAGTTTTAGGGCTAGTAAATAATAAAGGACTTAGAGGTATCTGAAAGAGAAAGAAACAGTCTCAGATAAAATACTAGTTAAAATAACTGTCTTGCTCTAAGGCTCAATGGATATTAGGCCTGCAAATTTAACTCTCTCCCTTCCTTCTTATTTTGTCAGAACCAAGTACACATCAGCCCTGACAGCATTACTCCAGGGTTACTCTAAGGCTCAGTTGTTCATGATACTGTTTATAGTTTGGGTCCTGGCCTATAAATAATTAAAAAAAAAGGCTTCAGTTCCTCCTCAAAAGCTCACTAGTTCATGGGGGGGCGGGGCAGGATAGGCTATGGAGAATAGAGTACAGTGGAGTGTTATTGAAGGTGCAGTATACATCTGTAAACACTTATGTTGAATACATGAAAACAATCATGCATAACCAGTATGTTAAATGTACAAAAAATTACTTGTGTTTGATTCACTACTTTTCCTTGATTTAGGGGTATGTGTAATGTGAGTAGAAGGAATGTGATACTGCCCACTCAATAATTCTGAACTCCGTAATGACCAGACATGTAAAGTTTTTTTATAATGTATTTATCTAATGTCATGCATCTAGTATATCTGCTTTGTTTTTAGATAATATATTTTAATATAACATTTACTGAATATTAGGTGAAAAAATCAGGTAATGAATAGTCTCTGAGCACTAGTGTTGGGTTTTTTTAAAAACTTGCCAAGTAATCATAAATTAAATACAGTCTTGAATACAAAAGCAGTATCAAGGCTATTTTCTTTTAAGTCAGCTGGAACTTTGGTGGCAAATAGAAACAGCTAATTAATGTTCACACTTCTTCCAATAATCGCTTCAGGGCCAGGAAATATACCGGTAACTCAAAGGAGGTAAATCTTACAGAGCTCAATCTTTCACATCCTTGCAAAGCACAGATAATCTTCCTCCAATATATTATCTTAATTTGCTTGCTATTGATTGGCAGAAGTACTATGCAACCAATAGATTCTTGCCAATGATTACTGGATTACCAGCTAATGCCTGTCTTGGCTTTCTTGGTCCCATAAAGGGAAAGGTACACCCTAATATGGCTTGTATAATGTGGGCTGACTGCTAGACATAAAGCATGCCAGCAGAGGAGGTGTGAGTGATTTTCATCACTGCAGATCCTCACATTGTGGCCAGTGCTGTTCCTAGAAATCCTGTGAAACTCAAGGGCATTTATGTGTGGGACACAGTGGGCAGAAGTAGCAAGAGCAGTAGCATATCTACAGAAAATGGCGCCTGGAGCAAGAACTGATTTTGCGCGCCCCCTTCCTCCGAGCATCTGGCCAGCAAGGGGGTTTGTGTGGCTGCCTGGCCCTTCCCTACCCCCGTATGGTGGAGAACCAGAACTTCACTTCCCCACTCACCAGCACTACTCCTGCCTAGGAGAGACAGAGTGGGAGAGAAATAGAAAAAGAGAGAGGGAGGGAGAGAAAGAGAGACAGAAAGAGATTGGCTAAACTAAACATAAGAAGAATATGAAGGAAGCAGGAAAAAACTCAGGAGGCTGCTTATTTCGCCACATGCTAGTGTCATCCTTAGCACAGGAACAATAATACACTGGGAATAAATTTTACAAAAAGCAATCCTTTATGGACTAGCTAGTCCAAGCCACATTTGACCCACTACTTGTGGGCATTCAGGAAGATACTTTTGTACATGTTTCTAGACTCAGCGAGCCATGTTAGAAGCAGGGCTGTGACAATGTTCACAACTCTTATTCCATTAATTGGATCATAGAATCACAGAGTTAGAAGAGACCACAGGGGCCATCCAGTCCAACCCCCTGCCATGGCAGCAACATACAATCAAAGCACGAGCACTCCTGGCAAATGATCATGTAGCCTCTGTTTGAAACCTCCAAAGAAGGAGACTCCATCACCCTTTGAGGCAGCATATTCCACTGCCTCCCTGACATCCTTCAGGACCTCTCTTCATGTCTAGGGCAAACCTCGTGTCAACATTTCACAAATGAAAATAAGGATGCCAACTGACATACCAAGGAGCTTCCCAGCAAGTCATCACACCTTGCTAAAGTCTACCCTGTTTTCTGTATAATTTATATTTTTGTCCCATAAAAGCTTCTATCACTTGAAAGGGTCAAAGGTTTACTAGAAAAATTAAATTGTCCAATAATAGTTTATTAGGTCAAAAATTTACCTCCGCAGCTGCAGAGTAGGAAATGTCAGGGAGTACATTGCCTGGTTTGGACTTCTCAGAAGCAAAATAGAAATATTCTAAATATATATAGAAATATTCTAAATAAATAAATATGCCTCACCGTGGATTTGCAGGGATGGACATTAATGACAAGACACGTTTACTCTCCATTCCAAGATGCAACTCCTATGGTCTATGGGAGAAAGCTGAACCCCAAGAATGACAGTTCTAGCCACGGGCCAGCCCTGTTTTAACAGAACATCCTTGAAATGCAGAAATAGGGTTGTCGACTTCCAGGTGGGGCCAGGAGTTCTCCAGAGAACTATCTCCAGAGAACAGAGATCAGTTCCCCTGGGTAAAAATGGCAGCTTCCAAGAACAACCTCTGTGACATCACATTTTGAGTGTTCCTCACGAAATCTCTAGGAATATCCTAAGCCAGAGCTGGCAACCACACAGGGAACCAAAAACAGGAACTGTCACTGGTAAATAAGGAGAGTTGGAACACACTTGAATGGAAGATAATTTAAACTATTGATTGCAGACTGATCACCATGCAAAACCCTAAATATAGACATTGAATTTTATTAAGAATATAGAATTTGCTTCCAACAGCCAAATATATTGGAAAGCTTAAATCCAAATATATTGGAAAGCTTAAATCTTCTCTGCGTGGAAGGTATTCTTGTGCTTATGGAGCAACAAAAACTATTGTTTCCTTTACTCAATTTTATTATCCTCTGTCAAGAAAACACATTTTGGAAGCAAAGATAGTCAGGAAAAACATAAGAGATTGTAATTTGCTTTATGGTATACATATATATTGTTTTATATTTAAATAGATATTTATTCTTTCTCTATTTTATTCTTTCTCTCAACTCACTGTGGTCAGACATTATGCCTTCCTTCACACATTTCCTTGTTTTTCCTTCACTATTCTCAGTGCAGGGAAGTGGGACTATCCTCCTCTTTTTCTTCTTCCTCCCCCCTCATGGGAGGAAATTTTCTTCCCTTCTGGCAAATGTCTTTCCTCCTTCTTTTATGTGTTGTTTTCCTCAAGTTTGCAGGCATATCCTTGTCAAATACACCAGGGTTCCCCTCTCCTTTAACAATAAGACTTAGTACAGCAAATAATAACAGACTCCAGTCAAACTCCAAAATCACAATTAGAAGCCCTTCTCTTCCTAAAAGAGAAAATAATGTCTTCATTATGTGGCACACAAGTGGAAACACCATGACTATTGCATGTTAACTCTCAATCCTCCGAAGTTGGCATGCATTTATTATTTTTATTTATTCTCAGCATTTATACGCTGCCTTCCTGCCCTCACCAAAACCCCCAAGAAATTAACAGACTAAAAACATACCTAGCAAAAACTTTCTTAAAACCATTAAAACCAACCATTTTAATTAAAGCTGTTCAGCAATCTGCCCGCCCCCCAATACACCACTGTGCAAGAGGGAGGAGAAAAGGACAGCTGTGCTTGCAGTTGGTTGGATTTCATCCATCTTAGCAGGCTTTAGGAAAAAGAAGGAAACCTCTGTCTTTAAAATTTTGACCTTGAATAAATGAAATCTTGCAAGATGGTGAGCAGCAGTGGTGTAGTGGTTAAGAGCAGGTGCACTCTAATCTGGAGGAACTGGGTTTGGTTCTCTGCTCTGCCGTTTGAGCTGTGGAGGCTTATCTGGGGAATTCAGATTAGCCTGTGCACTCCCACACACGCCAGCTGGGTGACCTTGGGCTAGTCACAGCTTTTCGGAGCTCTCTCAACCCCATCCACCTCACAGGGTGTTGTGAGGGAGGAAGGGCAAGGAGATTGTAAGCCCCTTTGAGTCTCCTACAGGAGAGAAGGTGGATATAAATCCAGCTCTTCTTCTTGAGAGATATGGCTTGCAAAAAGTCAATCAGGGAATCTTAAAATAGAGTCCATTCCTTTTACCACTGAAGTGCAATTTGAATCTAAATGTTTTATCATTAGGTAGACCAGGAAGGAGAAATTTCTGCCTAAAGCCTGTCTCAAGTTGATTAAGAAGAAATTTAGGAAATCTAGGCAACAAAGGATATTCCATGGAATTTCACTAGCAGATGAACAGACTGGGATTCAAAGATTTTACAGTCTAAGAAATTTCAAATGTAAGAAATGGAACAGAATTTCCAAATGGAATAAAACATTTGGAATCTAGTCATGTCAAGCTAACTATTATAAACCTGGTTCATTGCATGGTTTATCTTTACTGGAAGCAACTGGGAGAAGAAAATGTTTCAGGCTTTATTTTTCATGCTGTGACTTGTACACTTTTATAATTTATATTTCTAATGAGCCATGCATTTTCAATTCTGTGTATTAAGAATTGAAACCATTCTCAGATCCAAAATGAAGAAGAAACACCTGTTCTCAAAGAACTAGCTTTTTGGTAAATTCAATATGTATGTGTTTTATAATTCAATACTGTATAATAAAATTGTTTTATAATTAAATATGGCACCTTTGGAGTCAGTATTTTAAATAGGATTAGCGTGTTGTACACATGGTGAGGAAGTGACCAGAATCCTGATATCAGCAAGTGAAGTTTTGCTAGTGAAATGGATGTTTTCCATCTCCTTCCATGCTTCATCCTGCTTTCCCTCCCAAAAAAGCTGCTCTGAGGAGAGGGAGAATGAGGGAACTGCATATGGAAGGGGGGGGGGGTATCCACATCCACCTCCTTTATGTGAACAATAGAACCAAGTGAGTTTTTCATCCAAACCTTTGAGCTTTTGCTCAGCTTTCTCACGATCATGTACATAGATAGACTTGTTTATAAGTATGTATCCTTCCTCAGAATGCCAATTCTGGTTTGGGAAGCACCTGGAGGTGAAGGGTGAAGCCTGGTAAGGTGGAATTTGGGGAGAGGAGGAACCTCACTGATTTGCAATACCATACAGTCCACCCTCAAAAGCAGTCATTTTCTCTGTTGTCTGGGAATCAGTTGTAATAGGAGGTAAAAAATTCTAATTCTACCATCCCACCAAGCAACATCCAGACTTCCCTCAGCCTCAGGAGTCTTCTAACTTAAGTGATTCTTCCACCACAAATCTGTATTTTCCACAGACAACAACATTTCCCTGATCTGATACTTCATGAGATGCCCTGTAACTAATGCTCCACATGCACGCATACACTCACCCAGTCCAAAATGGTTCAAAATCTCTCCCATGTTCCAAACCTAGTTTGCGGAAACTCGGAGAAACCGTATATGTGCTTTGGGCTGCATTTATCTATTCCTCACTCCTGAACACACAACCAGCTAGAGTTGCAGCTATTCCATTTTAAAAAATGGGAAGAGTTTAATCTTTCCCCACTTAACTGACAGCCAGTTAAATGTAACCTACACATATTTTTGAAGAGCTGCGAAACATCAGGTAGAAACCTGACTTATTACAACAGGAAGCCTTGTGAGCCTATTACAACGTGTATAAAATGAGTGGAGAATGGTGAGGGCTCCAAATAGTATTAATTTTCTGGAGCACCAATATTGGGCCTATTGTAATTGGGAAGACAACTGAGCTGTCATGTCAAAGGGAGTTCTTAATAGTTTATAAATAGGTATTTATTTTGGATGTGTTAAGAGATGCAAGTATAAAATCTCATTAGTATATTTTTATATCCAAGCATACTCACATTTCACATATCTGCTTTCAGAAGACAGGCAATACAGGACCTTGGGTAAGCATGCAAGTTTCAGTGTGGCCAACCATAACAAATATTAATTTTAAGAGTTTGCATAACTTGCCACTTTGAGAGACAGTGCACTTATGAGAAATATGGTTTCAAACTTTAGAAGCAACTAGATTAAATCTGCAAGAGACTGGTGACTGGAACCTTCCCCCCCACATCTTGATAAGAACTTAATTGCTTCCTTCTGAAGCTTGCTAGATGAACAAGGGAAGCTTGCTAGATGCAGAAGAAAAGTTTCATGCAGTTCAACAGCTAATTAAACCTTTTTTATGTACAGCAGATGTTCTGTGTAAAGCCAAACACCAGGAAGCCAACAGTGCAGTGTCCTTCACATTACAGGTGTTGTTTTATTATAGATCTTGACTGTAACCTGAGTCGGCGTTGTCTGACGTGGCTGAAATATGCGGTACATTTCTGGGCTGGGGTGGTGAACTTGTTTGTGTACAGAAACCGAATATGCTTCTGGTTATACTGCAGGGGAAGGCTTTTTTTTTAAAAAAAAATGGAACACCCCTCCCCCTCCGAATTTAATGGGAAATGGGCTAGTTTATTCCATCTTTTTATGCCTTACAAGTTGCAAGGATTTTTGTCTGCACAGTAAATCTTTAGAGAGGGTTAAAGCTTTTCCTGGACAATCTTGATAGCCCTTTATTTCAAAATATTCTTGTTCTGTAAATCATTCCTGTCTTTGTGGTTTTTGAAAAGTAGCTTGCCTTCCCCTCTAGAAGCCACAAGTCTTGCAAAACAGGTTTCTTGGCAGAATAAATTGGGGTCTGAAATACATCAAGCTATGAGCTTTTAATACCTTAATTTTTTTAAAAAAATGGAAGATACCCTGTTAAGTTGTAATGTCTACCAAAAAAATAGAATAAAAAAAATCTTACTTCCTTCAGACAAATGTGCAAACAGGTTAGAACTATCAATCAAGTCTGAAGGATTTGGAGACAAGGTTTGTGTGATTTGTTGTATCAAAAATTCTATTAGTGCTTGTTTACCATAGACAGTCTTAATGTTGAGTGGATACTTAATCTCATATGTGATGATTGTGGAAACTTAAATGACATTACCCACTTCTATATACTTCTTGGTAGTTATTGGTTCCTTTATTAAACTTTTCTGATGGGTTTATTGTTGTGCTAGATTTATTCCACCACTTCCTGGAGACCTATGATATTTATAGCCATAATTGATGGCCCAAATATGCCCAGTACTTGGCCAACTTTTTTCTTGCTTATAATACTACCATTAAACAAGAAACTACAAGAAGGGAAGCCCTCTCCCCACTGAAATTGGAGAGGTGAGTGGAGAATAACAGTGTAACCCCAAAGTTGGACCTTTCTAAACTCACTGACTTCAACTGATTTAGAAGGGTGTAATTCTGCTTGGATTATACTGAAAGTGGTTTTCAGTTTGCCCTTTAACTGTAGACTGTTAACACAACCTCTCTCCAATGAAGGATGGTATAACAAGGTATAATCTGGTCAAGTATTAGCAGGCTAGAGAATATAGGCATTCTGATGTGAGGAATGTCTGAAAGAAATTGCTGCAAACTGAGTGTGTTAGTCATCCCAGGAAGAAGGAAAACAAACACTATACCTTTAGTTGCCAATCCAGATACCTGCCTATCTCATTGCATGAGAGGTCACTACACAGTTGCAGCTATTCTTTGCTGGATATAAATGAGCTCTTGCCTGGGCACTTCAGAACGCACTTCAGCTTGCAAAAGGGAAGTAGGTTGGTGGTAGATCTTTGGCAGATTTATAGTACAATATGTTGACACTACGCCACTGTGGTATACTTGTTAACAGAAGTGGACTCAAACCTGGAAAACTGAGTTGTTTCCCCACTCCTACACATGAGGCCTCCTGGATGAGCTTGGCTAGTATTAGTTCTCTCAGAACTCTCAGCTCACTTACCTCACAAGGTTTCTGTCGTGGGGATAGGAGGGGAAGGTGTTTGTAGAGAAAAGTGGGGTATAAAACCCAACTTGTCCTCCTCGTCTGTATTTCTGGAGATCTTCTGAGCCTCAGGAACAGTTTCAGAAAACATAGGAGGCTGTAGTTCTATTGAGGACCTCAATGAGCTCCCAAACATTCTCTTTGAGCCTGCCTTAGATGCCCACCAAAACATATGAATATAAACCACTTTATTCTAAAGAATGGTGGGCTACCTTTTTGCCATTCTTTTTACTTTTATTGATGCAATTAGTCAGATTCCAGAAGATAAAGGAACAGCAATAGTTATCCCTCTTTTAAAAAAAAGCAAATAGAAACTATCCTTTCAACAATAGACCTCATAATCTATTAAATATCATCTCTAAATTATATGCCAGGCATCTACTAGAGAAATTTAGATTATGGGTGAATCTGGAAAGCATTATAGCAGAAGAGCAGGCAGGGGTTAGGGAGGGAAAATCTACCTTAGATAATTGCTTAATCCAGAGTATCAAATAGAAAAATGCTGTTGAAAGGGACCCTTTAAATTATATGCTCCATTTATAGACCTTAAAACAGTTTTTCATTCTATATCCTGCCCCAAATTGTTGGCCAAATTAGAAACCTCTTCTTTAGACAAAAGACTTTGGCCCCTTCTGCACATGCAGAATAATGCACTTTCAATCCACTTTCAATGCACTTTGCAGATGGAGTTTACTGTGTGGAGTAGCAAAATCCATTTGCAAACAATTGTGAAAAAGGATTGAAAGTGCATTATTCTGCATGTGCGGAAGAGACCTCAATTTCCTCATTCATACTCTCCATGAAAATGCATCACTTAAAGTTAGATGCAACAGAAAGGGACAACTAACAGAATCTATTCAAACCTCTAGGAGAGTAGAACAAGAGTGTATTTTAGTTCCAATGTTTTTTATATATTGACAGCAGGCTCAATGAAATGGACTTTCATCCACCAAAGATTGCCCATTGGCATATCTAAGTTTTATTGCATGCTGATGATGCTGTAATAATATCAAGAACTTCATTAAGGCTTAGGAAGGCACTTACCAGATTTGTATCCTACTGTAAAAAAATGAAGAGTTGAAAGATAAACTATCAGAAAACAAAAGTAATGGTATTTGGCAAGTATAGAAAGTTTAGGACTTGGTCCATTAATGGCCAAAGGTTGGAAATGATTAGTAAATGTAAATACTTAGGAATGGTTTTTCAATCAAATTGCTCTAAAACAGTACAGTCATTATGTGGCTGATATAGATACTAGATCTGCCTCTATCAATCTTTTTTCATATGAAAGGCAGATACATTATTCTGGCAGCCCTTAAACAAAAACACTTGCACATCTCCTATATGGTTCATTTTGGGGGGCCTGCCTCCTCTTCCTTTGCTACTCTTGAATGGACACAAGGTAAATTTTTGAGAGTGGATCTTCAGTTCCAAAATTGTGTTTGAAATTTGAGGGTGAGATTGGAGACTACAGAAATAAGAGTGAAGATCGAGTGACTCTTTTATCCCTCCATTTCTAGCTCAAGTTGAATTTTACACTCATGGCCTTTTAAAATTTACCTTAATTTATCATTTTTCATCAAGTTGGCTCAAGGCTGTGAGGCAAAATCTAATGTCTTGGTTTTTCACCACAAGTCCCTTTATCTTTAGGATTAGATACAGCCAAGCAAGCAGTAAAACAAGACATTTTTGATGCAGAAAGACAAGTTGATCTTGGCCGAGGCCCTTCTTTTAGGTCACCATTTAATATTAAACATATCCTCTGTACAGTTACAAATCTGTCAGCTCTGGAAATAAGCAGATATAGGAGGGCTTACACTGGCACATTGTGCAGCTTTGCCTTCTGCCATTTCGGAAGGGAGGTTTAAAAAGATCCCTGGCCCCCAGACACTTTGTCCACATAAGGCTGTTGAACCAGAAACCATGGAGCATGTCTTCTTTAAAGTAGCTTTCATGATGAGTCTCAATATGACATTTTAGGAGTCTTCCTAAGGAAGACTACTGGTCATTCTGACTAAGAACTAATATTCTTCAAATTACAAAGCCGGTGGCCAAGTTCTATGCAATAGTGTTTAAATTCTGTAGCACTAAATAGTCTTGACCTAATTGGATGTTTGGTAAATTTTAACTGATTTTATTAATTTTACAATATTTTATTATTTTATTGATTATAAATATGAAATCACATTATTTACCCTGCTTTGAGACAGAGTTAATAGGGGCCATGGAACTTTGTCCTTTTAAATCCCAATCTCATGGGCAGTCCAGCAGGAATGTAGAAAGATCTTTTCTGTGTGTAAAGTTCTGCTCAAGCAGGTTTTAGAATCCAAACCATTAGGTAACTCATTGCAAGAGGATCTTTTCAATGTCAAGTAGACCTACTTCAGTGATAACTGAAAATTTTCATTAATAACCTAAACTTTGGAGTTTTCTCAATGACTCTTCTCCTCAAGCTGGAACACTGTTGTTCTCTGCAGCTTTTGGAACCTTTGACCTGATCTATAACAAACTACTCTTTTCCGTGGAAAGATGACAGTAGAATTGTATATTAATCCACCATCTCATGGACCTTCTTTGTTCTGGAATGTTCCGCTTGGGTCCTAGTGCCTTGGGGATAGAACTGGATAGGCACTAAGACCCAAGTGGAGCATTCTGCAACAAAAAAGGTCCAAGAAATGGTTGATTAATGTACAAGTCTTCTGTCATCTTTCAATGGAAAAGGGTATGTTTCTCGGTTTATTCTTTGTACAGATTGGCCAGTTACTTTGGGAAGACAGCAAGCTTCAGAAATAAAAAAACTCCAGAAAGATTTATTGTTTTCCATCTGCTCAATACCCTATCTCATTATTTTCCCCTTGAAGCAATATGTGGGGCATAACTGAATGGCATGCTGCTCCAGGATGTTAGATATCTGACTCCTCAAGTATTCAACACTATATTTAGCGATTATCTGAATCTGAAACTAGACTGCAGGCTCCTTTTAAACTAATGGCTGCTGTAAGCTCCTCTGCTTTATGGGTTAGTAAAATTCACTAGCAAAGGAATGCCAGCTGGTAGTGCAGGATAACAAAGAATAATTATAAGACAGTTATCAGTTAGCTGTTGTAAATCCTGGCACAGAGTCACCACTTAAAACACATTTTGAGTATAAGTAACTTGCATCAATTATCAAGAGACTCTGAGAGACTGGGAGGACTACAAAATCCTGTTCTCCATGGAACATGTCCATGCATGTGCACAAGTATGGGAAATGTTAATGAAACTCTTACTGGACACTGTTTTTGCAAGCAGGATGAGTTCAGTGCTGTTCAGCTGAGTTTATTCACAGATCCAGCTGCAAGTCATCCATTACAGAGAAATCATATGAAGACATAGTAGACTAATGTGAACTTGTGGAACAATCCTATATCCCTTAATTATCTGAACTTGGTAATATACATTGTATATAGAATAATAGCTTTAAACTGTTTGGTTCTTGCATGTCAAAGGTTAAATTTGTGTGTAATAGAACTTTTGTGATAACCAAGCTTTTTGAAATATTAACTACGGTAATTACTTCTCTTCCACATGAATGCAGGGGTGTACCACCCAGGGAGACATATGGGGTCATATGTCCATGGACAGAGGCCATTTAGGCACGTGGGGGGAGCAGAAAATCACCCCCACACCCCTCCTCCTTCCCACCAGCAGTGGCAGAGTCCGGGCCATCAGGAGAGGCCACCTGGCCTGGTTTACCCGGCGGCAGCAGCCACAACCGCCACCAGGCCTGCGTGTCCACCCTCTGCTGCCGGCTGGATGGGACGCTGACATTGTGGCAGACACCAGCCTAGTCCCGCCCCTGGACACCCTGGGGAAAGCACTGCCTGCCAGGCCAGCCCCAAATGCCACCCTGCGGGGCCCAGAAAGCCGGGCTAGGGGGAGGGGTGCCGCGCTACCTCTCAACAGCCTCTCTGGCCAGGGCTCTGTGGGGCAAGTGAGCGAAGGCCCTCGTGACCCCTCTCCTCCATCATAGAGGACCGCTGGTGCTCAGCGGTGGGGGGGGGGAATGCAGTGGGAGTATCTGGCCCTGCAGCGCAGCAACTAAAGGGGGAGGCAGTTAGCGTGCTGGACACCCCCCCCCCCCCTCTGCTTCCAAAGCACCCTGCTGGACCTTGGGCCAGTTAGACGCACTTGTGGCCTCAACTACCTTAAAGGATCGTTGTGAGGATAAAATAGAGGCAAATGTGAGAAGGTGGGGGGAGGCAAGGCAACCCGTGGCGGGGGAAGAAGAAAACTCAGTTCTTGTCCTGGGCTCCATTTTCTGTCGATATGGCACTGAATGAATGTCTGGCTTTATTTCTATTAGTTTAGATGCCATATAATTGTATGCAATGTTTCATTTTATTTTTGAATTATTCTTGTGTAACTCAAGCCAATTTGTATTGTCACATTTCTTTAAAAAAGCTGGAGCTTTATATCAATAATTAATTTTGTCGAAGGCTTTCACAGCCGGAATCACTTGGGTGCTGTGTGGTTTCCGGGCTGTATGGCCGTGTTCTAGCAGCATTCTCTCCTGACGTTTCGCCTGCATCTGTGGCTGGCATCTTTATTGATCCTCTGAAGATGCCAGCCACAGATGCAGGCGAAACGTCAGGAGAGAATGCTGCTAGAACACAGCCATACAGCCTGGAAACCACACAGCACCCAAATAATTAATTTTCTTTTTGTGCCCCAATTCCCCAATTTAGAAGATACAATGTTGATACATAGGCTACCTTCCCCACGACAGACAGTGAAGTCATTGCTTAACAAGATATTGAAACCCATGTGTTTAATTGGTTGTCCACAATAAAAAGTGAATAAACCTTCAAAATTGAAAGTACAGACTTTCCAATATGAGCCTTTACTAGATAAAAAAGCTCAATGCAGTTTTACATGCTGTTCTTCACAGTTCATTTATTCAGCTTTTTAT
Organism: Sphaerodactylus townsendi; assembly: GCF_021028975.2. Lineage (NCBI taxonomy): Eukaryota > Metazoa > Chordata > Lepidosauria > Squamata > Sphaerodactylidae > Sphaerodactylus > Sphaerodactylus townsendi. The sequence goes on from NC_059427.1 coordinate 61,117,208, forward strand.
AACGTATGCTACTTAACGTTTATCTTTCATACATTGGTCAACCAGAAAAGCTTGCATGATGTCCTAGAATGGGAGACTTTTTTGGATGGAGGCTAATAGTGAGTCCTTTTTATGAAACTGACAATTGCCTGCTAAGAGATCCATTTTAATCTATTTACATGTACACTTAATGCCACACTTTTCATGATTGCCATCACAGTGACAGACATTCATACAATTGCTTCTGCCTTCCTCTAACTGTGTAGACACTTTTCCATACCTAAAAAGCATCTCCAGGCAAAATAAGCATGCTGTTAGGAACCACATGAATGGAAACTTTACAAGGCATGGAAGAAACCACATAGGTGACTGCCACTTGGGATATATGCTCAAAGTAGTTGCCTGTGAAATTCATGCCTTCATAGACTTGTTAAGCAAGTCTCTATCAACTCAGTAAAACTTACTTCATGTAAACAGTACTGGTACTGCATCCAAAAAGACCAAAAAATTCATTTTCTGCTGATATTAGGTACTTGACTTGGGCCTTGAGTACTTCTCTTTTATTATTATTGGGAATCAGGTAAATTGGTTATTCTTTTAACTGACAGGCCACTTTGTGATGTATTCTTTCATAATACATTTTGTGTGTACAAGCAGCATGCTTCTGCATGGCAACCCTAAACTTCCTTGGTGGTCTCCCATCCAAGTACTAACCAGGGCTGAGCCTGGATAACTCCAGAGATCTGACAAGACTGGGTCAGCTTGGGCTATCCAGGTCCAAGCAGATTGGTGAATACATGGCTGAAAAATAGAGCATCAGACAAAATCTGTACTACATTTAATTTTATTATTTATTTATTTATTGGGCATATGGGTTGTCCTTCCACATATGGGCTCAGGACAACTTACTAACAATCCAGTAATAAATTCTAACACCATCTTGGTATCACTCAAATCCACCTGAGGGGATGGAACTTCTCAACCCCTCACAAACCAACATTCTTGTCATTCAAAGAAGGAGGGAAGCAGGGATAAGAAAATGATAGGAAAACAGGAAAAGGGGATGGGAAAGGGAAAGCTAGTTGGGAACCATTGTAGCCCTCAACCTTAAGTCTGGTGGAACAGCTCTGCCTACAGGCCCTGCAAAACAACAATAAGTACCACAGAGCTCTGGTCTCACTCAGGAGAGTGTTCCAGAAGATTGGAGCCAGAGTTGCAAAAGCTCTGGCCTTGGTTGAGAACAGCCAGAGAACTTCCAGGCTAGGGACCACCAATAAGTTGTTACTTGTCGAATCAAGGGCTCTTTGGGGAATGTACTGGGAGAGCCAGTCCTGCAGATATGAAGGCCACAGACCTTTTAGGGCTTTGAAGGTCTGTATCAAGTCCTTGACTTTGATCAGTGATCCACCCCGAGCAAATACAATTGGCACAGCACTGGCTAAATATGTGCCCACCCTGTAAAGATTTGTGTAGCTGCATTTGCACCAGCTGGGGTTTTTGGAGCAGTTTCAAGGACAACCCCACATAGATTGAGTTATAGTAGTCTAACCTGGAAATGATCATTGCATGGATCACTATGGCCAAGTCTGGTTGAGACAGAAAGGGAGCCAGCTGCCTGACTTGGCAAAGATGGTCAAATGCCAGCCTAGATACATCAGTGACCTGCACTTCCATTTTAAGAATAGATCACACTTGATGTCCCTGCTGTTGTAAACATTTTGAACTTGCCTAGGAGGAATGATATAAAAGTTTTCTCTTTATGAGTAATATAATGCTTATATTCTGTAAACAGAATACCAATAAACAGATGCCACTGGAGTTTCATAAGTTAAGTATTCCTTATACTGCAGTTGGAGCATGCCCATAGTAAATAAATTATTTGTAGTCTGATTGACCTCCATGTCTTACTACAAATGTCATGGCTACATGGGAACTGGAGTTATAATAATTATGACATGTCTGAACCCTACCTTCCATTTAAAATGTTTCCCCTTACATTTAGAATGCCATATGCAACATTCTTAGTAAACATTTGAAGAGGGGTGACGGAGGGGTGGGTTAACCATTTTTAAAAGGAACCATCTAGATTTTTGTCAAGTTCAGGGTTTGTTGGGTGTATTTTTTTTTTTGCATGAAAACACTTATTGTAAAGGCTAGAGCTCAAGAAGAAAAGTTGGTTTTTATATCTCACTTTTCTCTACTTTAAGGATTCTCATGAAGGCTTACAATCAACTTCCCCTCCCCACAACAGATACCTTGTAAAGTAGATGGGGCTGAGAGAGTTCAGAGAGTACTGCAACTGACTCAAGGTCATCTAGAAGGCTTCATGTGGAATGGGGAATTAGTCCTGGTTCTCCAGATTAGAGTCCACTGCTCTTAACCACTATGCCATGCTGGCTTACACGAACCCACTGGGATTTAACAGATCCCCAACTCATGGAAGGATTAATTAGAAGAGCGCAACATTCTTCAGTTTCAAAAGTCTTTGTAAATGTAGCATGCAGGGATGCTATTCAAAAAGCACAAGCTATACACACACTTTGATGCATGGAACTAGTTGAATGGGTGTTTTGATCTTGTTCAATGCCTAAGCATAGAACAAATAGAAATTGCCCTTGGGATATGAAAACTAGCACAATAAACTCAAAACATATTTGGCTATTCTTTGCAAATGGCTGCATCTTTGTTAGTTTATTTATTAGATATTTACACATGGCTTTTCCATATGGCTCAGAGATTATGTCCCCCTTCCAGAGGTAAGAAAGATCTTCCAGTCTTGCCATGAGGAGGGCAAAGGATATCCCATACAAAATAATTACAGCCATTTGTTGTTGTGATAACTATGGCAGTTACCAACAAAGTTTGGGGCATCTTCTCATCTCTCTGGAATTAGTTCAATTTGACACAACTTGAAGTTGGCATTTAAAAAATCTTTTTCAAACAACTTTTAAAAGAGTAATCCTAAGTATTCCCATATGGGCCACACTGTCATTACTAGGGAGCATTTTTGATATAGTTTGACTGCATGTTGTCATTTGAGTGAGGCTGTGTGAATCAGAAACTTCACTACTGAACAATGCTGAAATGTTTGCTCAAATTATTTGCATATGGAGCAAAGTGACTTGCTTTAGATTAAAGTTTCCTTAAAGTACATTTTGCAAAACTGATGTCAGTTGTTAACTTTGACCAACAGCTTTATTAAGACAAGATGTGAATGGAGTTAAAGTCTCCAAGAATCTACTGCACTATTGTAAAAATCCCAGGTGTACTAATGGAGAACTTTATTGACACTAAGTTCAGTTACATTTTGTGGCAGCCTGAAAAAAAAACTTAGTGAGCAGAATAAATTATTATTGATATTTATAGTTACATGTACCTCTCAAGGGCAAGTTTTATGTATTTGCTTCAGTCTATGCTGACTGTATAAGTTCTCTGGCATCAAAATTTTCCACGAAAACACCCTCTGATGTCATCAGCAATAGTAAACATGCAATAATAACAGCTGGAAAGCTAAAGCCTCTTGGGCTACACATCTCAGGCTAGACAAAATACCAATACTTTTATTTTCATATGCTGAGTTATTTTTTTCTATATTTCTTTTCCATTAGGATGGTTTTCCACAGGAAAACTGTCCATGGCAGCTGATTCATTCATCTTATTTTAGCAATCAATGTTGTTTATACATACAGCTGTTTGTGACTTAATTGATATGATCTGTTTTTCAGCAATGCTACACAAATGACGGAAAAACACAATATAATGTAGGCAAAACAAGAGCCTATAATAAAGGCTACTTATAGCTGAATTATGAAGTACTGTAAAAATGAGAGGCTTTCCTTGCTGAGTTTTTGTGGTTAAAGTCCTTGAAAAGTATAGTGCCATTGTAGTTTTTTATTCTGTTAAAGCTCTTCAGCAGTTTTATCCAAAGGCATTAAAAACAATTCACAAACAGATTGCCAGTTTTATCTTGTTTTGGTAGCCTTCATCAGTGTACACAGCTTTCACATTGGATCACGTAAGCTTCTCAGCTATTTTAAGATCTGCTACAAGAGCTTCTGGTCTCTTGTAAACAATCAATATGGCACCTGTGGCTTATCCAATATACATTTTTAATTACTTCGGATAAAACTGCTGAACAGCTTAAACAGAATAAAGAACCTTGACTGCACTGCCAAGTTTTTAAGGACTTCAATGACAAAAACTCGGCAGATAAATTTCTCAATTTTTCAGCAAAGCAACTGCATCCAAAAAGAAAAGCTGCTAAAAGCTGTTAAAGGGGCATCTAATTTCCCTTTTACCTAGGCATTTCTGTTGGATTTTCAAGCATAATACTTGACATTACCCACTTACACAAATTTGTGAACAAGCTATATCTATAACATGATGTTTACCATGAAAGCAGCATGAATATTATTGTGTATCCTGTTATAGAGAGGGAAAAAAATGACATTACATTCAATTGATTGACATAGTTCTCTAGAAGTGTATGCTGATCAACAGACCGAAGAAGCACATCTTAAGACAGATATATTCTTAGGAAATAACTATGCATGTCCACTAGATACCTACATTTGAATTGTAAAACAGATATAGACTTATAATTCTAACTAAAATAAATTACCACCATTTGTGTATGTGGTTTTTAATGTCAGCTATGATAAGCAACCACATCAGATGACAACTAGGAGTCCATAAAGACAACAGTGTGACCTTTGGCAAGTCATGGTTCTCTCAGAACTCTCTCAGCTCCACCTACTTCACAAGGTGTCTGTTGTGGAAAGAAGGGAATGAGTTTGTAAGCTGATTTGAGACTCCTTACAGAACAGGAAAGGGGTTATAAATCCACTCCTCTTCTTCCAGACCAGCATTCTGCATGTTAAGGACCAAAGCCCAGCTCTGTCCCCTTGCCCAATTTCAAAGAGAAGGAAAAAGCAAAAAAAAAAAAAAAACCCCAATAGAAATTGCTATGTAATATTTGACAAGACATTCTGTTCTTCATTTTTCTCCAATGCTTTCAACTGTAAACATACTTGTTTTCTCTAATCAATTGTGATGGAATTGTAAGGGACTATACCAGGGGTAGGGAACTTCCTGACTCTCAGAGACCATGTTCAGGAGACTACAATTCCCATCAGCCCCGCCAGCATAGCCACTGGCCATGCTGGCCGGGGCTGATGGGAATTGTAGTTCCTGAACATCTGGAGAGCCGCAGGTTCCCTACCCTTGGACTATACCCCTTCTTATTGCATTTCAGGTAAGATAGAACAAGTGTCCCTATTTTATAGGCAAATAAAACTCTCCCTTGTGAGCAATTGCGGACACTTGTCTGTACCAGGTAAGGCACAGATGGTTGCATTCTGCCTCACCTGAGGTTTCAAGGGCAGCCCCACCAGGAACACATTAGAAGAAGAGTTTGGATTGATACCCCCCTCTGTCCTGTAGGAGACTCAAAACAGCTTACAATCTCTTTCCCTTCCCAGCTACCCCCAACAAACACCCTATGAGGTGGGTGGGGCTGAGAGAGCTCCGTAGAGCTGTGACTAGCCCAAGGTTATCCAGCTGACGTGTGTTGAAGTGCACAGGCTAATCTAGTTCCCCAGATAAGCTTTCACAGCCCAAGTGGCAGAGTGGGGGATCAAACCCGGTTCTCCAGATTAGAGTACACCTGCTGTTAACCACTACGCTACTGCTGCTCCTAGAGTGATGTTCATTAGAGTGATAAAGCATGGAAATTATAACATAGTTTAATGTAACAAGACCAGATTATGCAGATGAGATTAGAGCCAACACACAAAAAGAACTAGCTCCATCCAAAAGTAGACTTGGGGCAGGAGCATCCCAAGGTCTTAGTTCAAGAGAGCCACTCCTGGGAGCTTAATGAGACAGAGCCTAGTGTACTTGGCATATTGATGGCTCCCGACCCCAAAGCTACAGATTATCTCACTCAGCACTTCTATATAAAAGTTAAAGCAATGATAGCAATAGGACTTACCTCTATGACACTCCTAAAACAGATGCTGAATGCAGCATCCCTGCTGACCGTTCTTTAACTCATATCATGCAAAGACGCCAGATCCTTTAGAAAGCCCATTTCAAGCCACATTCTAGGCTAATATTTGCGTAGAAATGTTCACAATGAAATCATCAAATGCATCAAAAACGATTTATTTAATGTATGCTTATTACCTGGCCATCACCAGAATCCCTGGGCAGGGGTACAGTTACACAAAAAACATTCAACAGAATTAGCATGGAAGAAATTTTCTTGTCACTCCACAGCTGAAGACCATCCGCTGGGGTCATCAGTGCCACGGTCTGGCGTTAAAGCAGACTGCAAGAGTCCAGAAAAAGATGTCTTAAGCCTATAGGAATAGGGCATTTTTTTCAAAGAATATTTTTAGGTCTCTACTCTAGAGCTTTTAATGGCAGTTTCTTCAAAGGCTAACCCTTTGTCAGGTGCCAGTGCTATCAGTGGAACTTGCTCCTGGATTTAAGTGCCAGCCTTAGAGAACAGATCAATGCTATATTCCAGCATAACAGGTAACAAAGTGCCTGTCCTCTGGCTAACAATGTCTATTAGCACCCCAAACAAGAAAGCAGCAAACTAAGGAACAGTACTCTGTCCTTAGTAATTATACATTTCCCACACACACGCTCATGCAGGATAGTACTGATCTAAAACCGGCTGCAATACAGGAGACAGAACAATTCACCAAACTTCAAAACAAAGTAGAAGCAACTGCACCAGCCCAACTTGGTTCCTTTGCTTCCCGGATCCATAAAGTATTATACCCACGGTCCCGCTAGGAACGGCCGGAGGTTGTCCAACAAGCCAGTCCAGTTTGTATCCAGTTAGAGATGGCGGATTGCCAACTGCAAAACCCTACGTGTAGGAGGAAACTAAGGTGAACTCTGCTCAGTGGGCGCTTCTTTCACTTCTTGGCGCCTCTACTGCAAAGAGATTTTTCCTCCCTCCGCTTCTCCCGCCCCTTGCCATTTCTACCTGCTAAGGATGTGACGTCACGGCCCGATTAGCCTAATATATGCTGATCTCATGGGCTGGCCAGCCAATGGGGCACCCGGGCTCTCCCCACCTGCTAGGAAGAGAATGCCATCATTCCTGGGATTCTTCGCTAGGCTCGTGCACGGCGCGGGATTCCGAGCGCCGCTGCTGACTCGGCAAGGCTCGCATTGTTTGGGGACCGGACGAGCGGCCAGCCAATCACCGATCAGGGCGCTCTCCGAGCCTGGCCGGCCGAGGGCGAACGGCACTTGGCTAAGCGGCGGCGGGCAGCGCGTTGTTCACCGCCTCCCTTCTGGCCTGGCATCGGAGGAGGGGAGCGACCCAGCAGCACGGAGGGCGTGCAAACTGGTAAGTGAGGGGCCGGCGGAAGGGACCCACTGGGCGCCTTTGGGGAGGGGGTGACTGTGGAAACGAAGCGCAACTTCGTCGGAGGGAACCGGGAGCGGGCGTGCTGGTGTCTCCTGGCTCCCCGGATGCTGCGGAGCGGCTGGGCGGCCCCCTGCAGGAGCGTAGGCAGAGTTAGGGACGAAGCCCGCCCAACCTGGCCTCGCTGCAGGCGGTTGTTCGGTCTGCGGTTGGGGCGAGACCGGCCCCCGATCCACGGGATCTTGCAAGAGCAGGACCCGATTTATGCCACTCTCTGTCTCCGATTTAGGCTCCCTGGTTGTTGAGGTTTTTTCTCTTTACTCCGAATTTGCTGCTTCATACGGTTTTATAATCTAAATGCACACATGCACGCAAAGAAGGGGCTGAGTTGCACTGTCGAGTCTGGCGTTCTCTTCAGAAATATCTTATTCTGAGAACTTCACTTGTCTTTCACTTGACAATATTCTACACCCAAAGAAGCCCAGACGGGAGTATCTGATGAAATGAGAATGAATTCTTAGGGAACCTGCCTGAACCAGGTTTTATGATTTAGGCACCTCTTCTCCCTTATTTTCTAAGGATGCTGGGCTGCCTGGTTTTCATTTGGTTGTGTGCTCTCTTTCTCAAGCCAAATCCTTGGCTTTCTCCTTTATAGTACCTCACCAACTTTTGCAACAGACTACCTCTGTTTATTGAGCATGAACACATTAGAAAAGCTGAAATTGGTCCCCGATTCCTTATTCAGGTTGCCAGTTCTTTATTTGCCACCAAGAACCTGGTATTGCGAAGATTAGAATAAAGAACTGGAAGGTCTGCATGTCTTCTACACCCCACCACATATTATACACCATCATATTCAGGGGACTCAACTTTCCAAGGGGACATATGCCATTTCCTGGTTCAAAGTTCATTTCTTGTGCCAACTGCTCCAGAAGGGTGTCCTCAGGACAATTGCATATTCATAAACCGAGGGGAAGCTGCACCCCAAAACCGTATTTGAACCACTCCAAATTACACTTCTGCAAAATTCAGATACTATCCTCTGCAAGAAGACATACAGTGGTGCATAGTCTAAAAACACTCGTTGTGGCACCACAAGCTTCTGTTTGGGTTATCTCCAAGAACCCTGTATTATGACGATTTAAATAAGGAATTGGAATGGCTACATGCCCCCTTCACTTCAACATAAAGTTTGGACCGGCACACATCCTAAACCGCCACATTTGGGGGCCAGGGGTGTGTGCGCTCCAAGGGAACTTTTGCTGTTTCCTGGTCCAAAGACCAGTATTTGTGCCAGCTGCTTCAAAGTGGGTTCTCCCCTGCCTCAAATGGGCAGGCAAAGAGTGGGAGGAAGCTGCATCCCAAAAGAATATGTGGACATCTCCACACTCTGGATACTGTCCTGAAAGAAGACATATAGTGGTGCCTGGGCCAAACACTGGTTCTAGGACCACTATTTGTGTTTCTACCAAGCAGTCTGTATTACAAAGAAGATTTGAATAAGAAAGTGGAATGGTTGCATAACCTCTGCATCCCAAAATAAAGTTTGGAATACTGTCTGTCACATACCCCCACATACCCTCTCTAAAGGGGCATATGCTGTTCCCTGGTCCAAATTCCAATTCTTGTACCAGTTGTTCCAAAGTGGAATGGTTTCAGCCCCTGCATGCATGAAATGAGCCAAGCACAGCTTCTGGTACCAACAGCTCATATTACAACCACTGTGACCCATATTTTCTCTAGTTATCTTCAGTCCAGCTTCTCAGTCTATATGAAAGTTATTTAGTGTTCTATGCAGAAACAGAAACCTTTGCTACTTGGAAACTTATTTGTCTAATTTATTTCAATGTTCTATAATGCCTGACCAATCTTTTTGTGTAGCAAAAGATTCTATTTTAAGAATACACTTATGATTTTGACATCTAAGATAGAATCATATTGACTGGTTTTCCAAGGCATTTGGAAAAAATGAAAAGAATGTCAACATCACAGTTGTGAAGATGCCCATTTATTTATTATTTATTACTTAGACTTGTACCCCGCCCTCCCACAAAGGGCTCAAGGCAGCAACAGCAGTATAAAAACAATTTCAATAAAAGTATAAAGACAGCATAATAAATAAAGTATAAAATTACCCAAATCCAGATGATGACTTACTACCCCTAATATGTCCCCCCCTGGGAGGCCAGAAAATGGATGTTAAATAGAGGTTAACCCGGCTGGTGGAATAGCTCCATCTTACAGGCCCTGTGGAAACTACTAGATCCCACAAAGTCCTGGTCTCAAACGGGAGCATATTCCACCAGGTAGGGGCCAGGACCGAGAAGGCCCTGGGCCTAGTCGAGGTTAGCTGGATGATTTTTGGGCCACAGACTTTCCGAAGGTTACCCTCTGAAGAGTGGAGGGGCCTGCCTGGGCAATATGGGAAGAGGCGGTTCCTAAGGTATGTAGTTTGCAGCACCTGGCTCAAGAACTGAACTTTGGATATGGAAACAAAATATGTCCTTTAATGGTACAGTCCCCTGAATCTGAGGGTGTATGATGTGTGATGGTCTAAACCTTACTGTGGGGTTCAGAGCTTTTAAATTATCCTCAATATTTGATTTGCTAATAAGGAACTAGGTAATTTGAATCATCAACTGGAACCCAACTGTCATGATCGGTTCTCCCTCTGTATTGGACAGCGAAGATGAAAGCAGCCTACCACACACTCCTGTTAATCCCCCCCACTGACAGCGAAGGAATGTTTCAGGAGTGGAGGCGTGAGAGCAGCTGTTCATCAGAAAAGGATGAACCAGCTGTTGATCCAGAGTCCTCTGCAGGGTCCTCAAAGTTAGGACTTTCTCAGAGTTCACCCTCAGCACCCCAAGCAAAAAGTCCTCCCAGTTCACCCACCCCTATAGAGCAGCATCGCCAATGTCGTTAATGCACTCTGAATTAGCTGGAGCTGTAGACAATCAGCCTCCGACTGAGAAACTGTTCGTCATGTTGTAGAAGATTACAAGCAAGGATCAGCTCCCTGAAGAGGAAACATTCTGCTGCAGCATTTCTTCCCTCCATGAATGATGAGAGAGACAGCTCACAGGCCAGTGCGTTTTGCAGAGAAGGCAATTAGGTCACCTCTAATGGCAGGCTACTCTGCTTCTCGGTTCTGTGGATTGCTCAGAAGAAGCTTGCTTTCCCGGTAACAACCAACTTGACTTTGCCTCCCTGGACCTACTTTTTTGGATTTGTGGTTTTTTTGGATTAGGCTGACAAATCTGGGGAACTGATGAGCTTGGCTTACCTGGTTCTCGTGACTGAACTTCTAAATCCAGTGCCTTGTCAGGTGCCCTTAAGGAGACATTTCCTGACCTGTATGTTTTAACCTGCAGTAAATATCCTATCCAGCTGCACCCCTGTCTTCTGGCATCAGATATCCTTAACAGTCCCAGGAGATGTGCCACTTGAACATCAACTTCATTCTCCTACACAATAGGCAGTTCAGGACCTACTGCATGCCAAAAAGTTGCAAATATTACATCAGTTTTTAAAAAGGGATCCAGAAGAGGACCAGGAAATTACAGCCCAGTTACCCTAATGTCTGTCCCAGGCAAATTAGGTGAAATTGTGGTCAAAGATACAGTTATTAGGCATATGGAAGAACAAAGCCTGCTAAGGGAAAATCAGCATGGCTTCCACAAAGGGAAACCCTACTTCATCAAACTTTTGGAGTTCTTTGAGGAAGTAAGTGAACCAGCATTTCAATAACATGGGATAAGAGGGAGGTTTCTCTCATGGATTAAAACTTGGTTAAATGAAAGGAAGCAAACTTGGTTAAATGAAAGGAAGCAAAGGAAGGAATTAATGGGCAATTCTCATAATGAAGAGAAATATGCAATGAGGTTTCACAAGAAGTGATACTGAAACCAGTTCTATTTAATTTGTTCATGAATTATCTGGAACTTCGAGCTAGTAGTATATTGGCCAGGTTTATAGATGACACAAAATTATTCAGTATTCATTGGAGGGGAACCTATTGGGGGTTTAGCTGGCCTCCACAAGGGCCAGGGCTTTTTCAGCCCTAGCCCCCACCTGGTGGAATAAGCTCTTTCAATCAGGGCCCTGCGGGACATTACTGAATTCCACAGGGCCTGTAGGATGGAGTTCTTCCGCTGGGCTTTTATCTGTTGCCAGCTGGCCTGAGTATACTACTGCTAATCTCCCATGGGTGTCCTTTGTATGTTTTATCGCCATCTGCTTTTACTATGCTGTTGGGTATTTTAAATTGGTTGTTATTGTTTTACCGTTTAAATTTATTATGTGGTTTTATATTGTTTTAAATACTGTTGTTTGCCACCCTGAGCCCCTTGGGGGAGGGTGGGATATAAATACAAATATAAATAAATAAACTAAAATAAGAGCCCCAGTAGGATCTCCTTGAGTTGGGTGAATTGATGACAGTTCAGCAGATGCAGTTCAGTGATGGTAAGTGCAAGGTAGTGTACATTGGGGGGAAAATCCCAAATTCAAATATAGGTTGATGTGGTCTGAACTTGCTGAGACTGAGGGAAAAAGATCCTGAGGTGGTAATAGATAGCTCAGTGAAATCGCCAACCTAGTAGTGAAAAAGACAAACTCTGTATTGATGATTATTAGGAAAGAGATGGAAAAGGAAACAGCCAGTATTATAATGCCATAGATCTATGGTGCAGCCTCACTTGGAATACTGTGTGTAGTCCTGGTTACCATATCACAGAAGGAACATTTCAGGGTTGAAAAAGGTACGAAAGAGGCCAACCAAGGCTGTTAGGTGTTTTGAGCACCCTTCCTATGAGGAAAGGCTGAAAAGTTGGACTTTTCAGTTTAGAAAAGATAATGAATGGGGCAGGGGGAGGGACACGATAGAGTTGACAAATAACTTTTTATCCATCTCCCAAAATACTAAAACTTGAGGTTATCCAATGGAGCTGCTGGGCAATAGATTCAGGCCAGACAAAAGGAAATATTTCTTTACCCAGCAAGTGATTAAAATGTGGAATTTGCTTCCAGAGAATGTGATGATGGCCATAGACATAAACAGCTTTGAAGGGGATTAGACAGATTCATGGACAATAAGTCTGTCAGTGGCTACTGGCTACAGTGACTAAAGGGAGCCTCCACATTCAGAGGCAGTAAGCCTCTGAATCCCTGTGCTAAGAGGCAACATCAGGGGAAACCCTCAGCATGTATGCTCTGTTGTTGGACTTCCAGAGAATCTTGTTGGCTACTGTGTGAGACAGGATGCTTAACTAAATGGACCACTGCTCTCATCTGTCTGGGCTTGTCTTATGTTCTCATGTAGATGCAGAAGTAAAATATCCCAACTTGGTTGTACAAAATAGATACTTTATGAGGAGAGGTAAGGACTGGAAGAGGACAAAGTGGCAGTAGTGCAGCAGACAAGTGATTTTCTATATTGTTTCTGCCGTCACTTTTCCTTCCACTATTTCTACTCTATATTCCTAGACTTGGCACTTGCCCTTAGACTGGCAGAACTCTCTGGTCAACAGGTTTCTGTAACAGGTAAGGTCTGACTTGCTAGATTTTGTGGTGACAGTTTGATAGTTTTATCTCTGTTCTTAGATTGTGTATCCCTTGTGGTCCTTTCTGATTCTTCAAGTCCAGAACAGCTTCTGCTGTTTATGAGCTGTTAATTTTATCTACTGCTTGGCTTTCCTCATTATAGTTTCATGCCAATGAGAGACTTTGTACTGAAAATTATTTTCAACATTGATACCTGTGACTAATTGGAAATGAACAAAGGGGCATCTTTCGAACTGGTTTGGTTCTGTGACAGTTAATGTCACAGCGTAATGTAGTGGTTAAGAGCAGGTGGATTCTAATCTGGAGAAGAGGGTTGGATTCCCCACTCCTCCACCTGAGTGGCAGACTCTTGTCTGGTGAACTAGATTTGTTTCCGCACTCCTACATTCCTGCTAGGTGACCTTGGGCTAATCACAGTTCGTTCAGAACTCTCTCAGTCCCACCTACCTAACAAAGTGTGGGGAGAGGAAGGGAAAGGAGTTTGTAAGTCACCTTGAGTTTCCTTACAGGAGAGAAAGGTGGGGTATAAGTCCAAACTCTTCTTCTTCTAGTAATGCTGCGTTCCCTAAGTGGATGCTGTTTGCATTGTTGTTTAAGTACATCATTTGCAGTTGTGATGTAACTTGGTTTACATTCAGGACACATTCAGATGTGACAAAGCATGGGGAAGCTTTTTAAAGCAAAATGTCATCTGAGTTGCAAGTCAATAAGGACTAGCAGCTGAAGAAGCCATGGAGATATGCAGGAAGTTACTTCCTGCCATGAAGAAATATTAAGCTGATAAACCTCTGCATAATATATATGTGTATATATATGTATGTGTGAGAGAGAGTGGGAGAGAAGTGATGGAAGGGCAACATGTTGCTTTTCTTGCTCAGTCTGAAACTTCCTCTTCATGTTTTCACACACAAAGCAATTTCAGCAGACTCCTCCAACAGGGTGAGTTGGCAGCATGGTGGAATGTTGCATCCTTAGGAAAGAAAACTAAACTAACCGGCTTAGTTTTGAAACTGAATCATTGCAGGGTTTTTTTTTTCAGGACAGTTAACAATTGCAACTCATTTACAGTCAAAATTAACTAGTTTTGTAGAAGTGGCAGTATCTTTAATTTTCCCACAGGGACTCAGTCCACTCTAAATAATCTTTCAAACACATTAGCCACATTTAATAGAAAATCATAACTTGCTTTTCTAATTAATGAGAAGTTTTATTGAAAGGGAACAGGGGTTCCTCTTATGTAAGGCGTTGTATGAGACTTTTTGGGGGGACAGGGTGAAATATTTTGCTTAAAAGCCCAATTCATTGCTAAAGTATACTTTTTATTATACTTAATAGTTATGGAACCTGAAATCTTTCTACTCTGCCTTCTTACCCTGAGGCGGGATCTTCTACTGTCAAACTGCTCTAGTAGATCATATCTAAATTATAGTTTGGTATAATTGGAGAGCAGGTGAGACACAGGTGCTAGAAGCTCTTGTGAAGTAGTTCTAAATGGAGGTTTGTACAGGCACTTCTTTTAATGGCTTCCGTAATTTTAAACTTCTGCTCTTCTCTCCTTACTGAAGTTCTGTTGAGACTATTAGGCTGCAACAATATTGTATGTAAAGTATTGGTTGAAATGACAAGGATCTACCATTGTTTTGTAGAAAAGAGAGAAGCTGCATTTTCTGCAAACAAGCAAGGTCAGCAAGGTACTTGAGCAGTGCTAGTTTTTTACACTTTCTTGTGAATACTCTTTAGCGGATTCCGCATGGGCCAAAAACATCAGTGTGAAAATGGTGTAAAAGGGTTTACACCGTTTTCACACCGCTTTCACGCTGCTGTTTTTGGCCCATGCGGAATCTGCTTTTGGCTGATCACATTTCAGTTTGGATTGACAACGGAATGGTTGCTGGATAGTGGGGATGTCAGGCTTTTAAAAACAGTCTTTATTGGTTTGTTTGAGGTCTCCCATGGATATTTTATGAACTTGATGAGGCAAGAAGATAAAGGACCACTCCTGAACTGGAAGGAATGATCTGTCCCAAGCCCATAGGCTGCATTCAGACATCATGAGCACAAATCTGGTTTTGTTTCTGGTCCCACATGCTCACTCTCTCCTGCCCTCACGCACAGATCCAAGCTTCTTGTTTTCTATCTAACCCTAGTTTGTTGTGATGTCCAGATGTGGCTGTTACTTTCTGAATACTGGGTGTTATAAATCACAGTTTAATTCTGGTTTAGACCTTTGGTTCGGAAAGAAGCATACTGCAGTTTGTAAAAACACCCACATTTCGAAGTCATAACTGACTGGAGTTAGATCTTAAACAAGGAAGATTGAAATCTCAGCTCCACATACAAGAAGAGGAGGGAAAGGAAGGGAGTGTGCAATCCCAAGAATATGGGCGGGGGGGGGGGCATGTGCTCATTGTGAATCAACTCTGATTTGTTTGTGATGTCTGAAGAGAGCCATAATTTTTAGTCATGTAGAAGCAGGCAGACGCAGTGGCAGTCCAAGCTGTTGTGGTCCTTATTGGAGCTGCAAGTGGACTGTGAATGAATGAGTCAGTCTGCCATCCTGCTGTGGAACCTGGCAGGCAGCCAACATCAAGGTCAGAAGGTAAGCAGCAGGACTAATAGTAAGGCCATGGACGTGAGTTAAGCTGTTGGGTCTAAGCAGACTTGCCTAGGTGTCTGTAAAATTCTAGAGAGATGACAAATCTATTTGGCTTTAGCATTAGTTTGCCTTTTTTAAAAACTGAGTTCTATGCTTGCTGTCTTTTATTTTTGTCTTATTATTGGTCTCTGTATAGTTGTAAAAAAAACCTTAGTGATGGATTTTTGCATACTCTTGGAAGCACTGGGAACATGTTTTAAATTCCTAGGTATTAGTAGCACATTTTTAGGCCCCGGGGCTTTTCCAGGGTTGTTTCTTGGATTTTAACTAAATGTTTTGGATTGTGTGTTGCATAGCAATGATGACTTGGCTTGTTAGGCATGCAGGACTCTGGGAATGCCAGTTGTCTTACAAAAGAATAAATGGAGAGATTTCCTCTCTGTCCTGTTTAACGTGATGAAAGCAATGGGCAAGGAAACCAAGACAATCTGTATACTTCTGCAGTCCTACAGACTTTGTGGGAACTACCTTTTCTGAAGAGCCCAAGGACATCTCTTCTCTAAGCTGGAAAACAGACTCATCATTTTTACTGATGTTTAACTGGCACCTTCCATTGTGGAAGAAAAAGCAAGAGTGGATGGCAGTTTGGTATCTTCCCATATTCTGTGTGCTGAGAGTTAGTCATCCAGCACAGCCGCCATGACAAGGGCTTTTTAAGGTCCCTTTCAAATGAGCTTTTAAAATTCACTTTGGCTTCAGAAGGCAAATTGATTTTTAAAAAAGAGTTCACACACCTTGACTGTAAGATATTGTCCTCCCATAGTTAATGAAGCCTTTATCTGGATTTCTCCAAAATCTGTTTTGATTTTTTTTGGTGCATTTCCATCTTCTAGATGTGTAAAACCATAACAAATTCTATGCCTGCAGAAGACGGATTTAAAAAAAACCCTGTATGAAAGAGACCTTAGTCTGATGTTGGCATTGGTTAACCATGGGGAAGCTTACCTGCACATCATACTTACTTGATTTGGTAAAAATTAATTTCAGTTGGACTTAAAACAATTTGCATATTAATTTTCAATTCTTATTTTGTGCTAAATACTGTATGATGAATGTTGTCAAAGCTTTACCAATGAATCTCCTATATTACAATTGTCTACTGGTTATTGGATGGAAGACACATTTGTCTCCTTTTGCTGTTGTTAATTCTTCAGTCAGTAATAATATATTGTCCTCTTCCATTTAGGATCCTGTCAGGAATGGAGACTCCACTGGATGTTTTGTCGAGAGCGGCATCCCTAGTGCATGCTGATGATGAAAAACGTAAGTCTTAAATACACCCAGCAGCTTCACTATGAGTCTTGGTACAGAATATACACCATATACCTGGCTTAAGTTCTACCCTGTAAACTTTCCATAGTTTCCTGATGAAATGCATAAATGAATAGAAATGGATTAAAAATTATTTTAAGTGACTTCTAAATAGATTCATTCTGTGCTGTGTACTATGTACATACTATGGTCTTTCTCATATTATCTATATACTGTGGTCTTTCTCACAGAGTTTTGTATGTATGCAACAGAATAATTGTTGGCATTCTGTTAATTTAGAAAGCATTATATAAAGGGGTTTTTTTTTTGCTATTAAGTCACAGCTGAGTTTTGGCGACCCTGTAGGGCCGTGGTGGCGAACCTTTGGCACTCCAGATGTTATGGACTACAATTCCCATCAGCCCCTTCCAACATGGCCAATTGGCCATGCTGGAAGGGGCTGATGGGAATTGTAGTCCATAACATCTGGAGTGCCAAAGGTTCACCACCACTGCTGTAGGGTTTTCAGAGCAAGAAACTTCCAGAGATCGTTTGACATTGCCTGCCTCTGGGTTGGCGGTACTAACGAACTAACCAGGGCCTACACTGCGTAGCTTTTGAGATCTGATGACATCAGGCTAGTCTAGACTATCCAGATTAGGGCATTAATTATTAATAATTCCTCCAAAATAGATCAATTATAAACAGTGGTGGGATTAAAATAATTTAACAACTGGTTCCGGTGGTGGGATTAAATAATTTAACAACTGGTTGTTTACAAGCATTATTTTAACAACCGGTTCTGTCGAAGTGATGTGAACCTGCTGAATCCCACCATTGGTTATAAAGCAAACTAATAGTGATGCAAATGAAGATGCAGAAACTGACTTTTGGATTTTCAAGATGAAATGAAAGCACCAGTGACAACCATTGCTCAGCGTTCGTTTATGGTTAAGACAGAAATACTCTAAAAATCCCACTTTTGAGACTTACCCTGCTTTTTCATAGGTCGATTCCCCACAGCCAATTTATCGCATAATACTCATGTGAAAAAACACAGTTTAAGCAAGAACTGCCCACCGGTTTAAGTGCCGAACACGGATTCATCTTGGTTCTGGCACACATGCCCCCCCCCCCCCGCTTATCCTGCGTTTTTTCAGAACCTGTATTGAAGTGCACCTTTTTTCCCAATCACGCTTCGAAGCCGGATTGGTGGGGAGAAACGGGACAGACACAGCTTATTCTTCCTGCCCTTTGAACCTTCTAGCCAATCAGAACGCAGTGGGCTGTGTGCAGAACGCAGGCAGCCTTTTTTTGTGCTGCACTGGGTGTGGCTATGAAGGAACATAAATAGGAAGCTACGGTATAATGATTTTGAGAAATTGTTTATGCATGGCTCCGTTCGAATGTAAAAACGAGAGAAGAATAACATGAATTTTCAATCAGGGGTGGAGTAGTGTCTCCGCTCCAGCACAATAGCCAATCAGAAGGCGGGGATATTCTGCCTACGCATCTACGTAACGATGTAGCTGCGTGAAAAATAAAGTTAAAAAAAATGTTCCTGCCCCAACACAACACAACAGCCAATCAGGATGAGGAAGAACAAACCCGCCAAGCAGATCTCATGTTCGTGGGGAGTGTTGCATTGCTTGAATCTGTGATAGACATCAAGATCATCACTAGACACACGCTGCAGTGGGAAGGGAGAAACTGTGATGAAAAGGTGCTGTTTCTTTTGAAACCTGGTTGTATCCGGCTTTAATTTCTCAGTGAGGAAATGGCCATAGTCAGCTGACATTAGACTCACATAAGATCACATAAGATGTCATAATGTTACTCCTGGTACAAATGTTAACTGCAATATTAGTATAAAGGAGTGATGAAGGATTATAGCAAGTAGGTAATTTGATCACCTCCCATTGTCAGTTGAAGAATTGGCGAGATTTCTTTAGTTATTTTCCTGAGTTCTGTCTTAGGAAGGATCCAGTTTCAGTGAATAAGCTGTACTACCCCAAACTTTGCTAAATGCTAGTGAAAAATTCCCATATAAACATCAAATTGATGTTGACACTGATTATGATAGTTTGTTTTTAACACTCAGTGGGCACTGTACAATTAGTTACCAAACAATAGCCATGGTTATTTGCCTGTTTTGTTAACTTGGGTTATTTAGCACTTGATTAATCAATATTCTTGCAATTGAACTGATTCCTTCAGTTCAGTTTTGTAATTCTTCTGTAGGCTTTGCCCTGTGTTCTGTTTGCCTGTGGGGAATCTGAATAAAGCATTTGAGAAATAGTATATGTTCATTGACAGTGTGCTATCTTTCTTCATCTTTCAGTTTTTGTTTTTTTACATTAAAGCAGATTTAATTTATTTTTAAACATGTGATCATGTATGGAATTGCATCAGTTTTCTTTCTGTGTAATGCAAAGGCCCTATCTTGTCAAGTCATATAAAAATTCTAATGTTTCCATTTATTTGAACATGTTCCCATTTATTTGAAAAGTATAAAGACTTCTCCTATTTTATTTTAAAAACTATAAATGTGCACATCTCTTTTTAACAAGAAAAGAAATAGACTGTTTGTGGAATGTAGAGAAAGACATGCAGATGGTGCTCTATTTAAATCCTGATTTTTTTTTGTGCGCCTCTGAATTCCTCACAAGTTGAATTGTCACAGTTTTCATGATCTACACAGAATCTTTGAGAAGGCTCTTTTTTCCTTCCTTAGTGAAAAAAGATCTCATTGACTGCAACAAACAAATGAAATGTTACATCTGGCTTGTAGTTGGTGAATAATCACTGCTACCGCTTGCTGAGTAGGAGCACATAAAGCAGCTATGTTTAATTTATTTCGAGTAATTCAAATTGAGGTAAAAAGAAAGGACAATAACTTGCTCAGGAAGAGCTATCAATATAGGAGGGAAGGTATGAACTAGCAAGGTGGGAGAGAAATCTAGATCTACGTATTTGGATTGTTTACTCTTCCCAGTTACAATGGAAATCAAGTTTATGAACCTTGCTCTACAAAAGAATGTCATATAAAATGCAAATGTTTTTATATGACACTACTTCATGCTCAGTTGACTATGTTTCATCAAAGAAATGTCAAATAGTTCACCATTGTGTCACACCCTCAAAGTAGATTTAACTAATATTCTTTGAAGGATCTTGTTATTTACAGTTGTTCTAACAGTTTGACACAGAAAAACAGACAACAGACATTCTTTTCTATGAACAACAGGAACTGTAAACTGCCAGACTGCTGAATTAGTATGGTTGATAGAGGAACACTTAGTATCTTAAAAAAGCAGTGTTTTTACAGTCAGTTGAACCTTTTATGAGCATCTTTCAAAACAGATGTGAAAAATGTTTAGCCATCTCTCACTGTTTATGAAAATTATACATCAGCTACTGATTGTACTACGTAATGAGTGCCAAGCTGCATAATAATGATTTTAAAAGCCAAGCACCAAAGCAGACAATTACTCCATTTTCCAGTCTATTTAACAAGTTGAAAACTGTCTATATAAACTTTCTTGCAACCACATAACACTATTCTGTTAACATTCCTGCTTTTCCTGGAAAAAAGGTTAAGAGTTGAATAAGAGTTTGCACAACTCATATTTAATTAAACCTTCTGGACAGTAGTACTCAGCTCCTAGACTCTTTGTTTTTTATAAAAATCTGTATACTGGACTCTCAGCCATTATATTTAATAATAAAACCCCTAAAGCTTAACAACTTCTGTGGTTACTTCCATTCAGTTTTAAATAATATATGACTTCAGTGCACTTTAGAAGAATGACACAGTTTCAAAAGTCTGATTGCCATATTGGACCAGTTGTAGTCTTGTATAGCACTCTCCGCTGTATAGAAGACCTTGCACAAATCTCGAGAGCTAGTGTGATATGATTAGATGTAGGACTAGATCTGGAAAACAGCACTAACAATAGGGTAGCCAGAGTCAGTGGGAAGGAGGAGCATATGTTACTTCATGGTCTAATAGATGCAGTATTTTATTTTGTTATGTAACATTCAAATTTAGGGTATGTATCTTCCTTCTGTCTTCTGCACACCCCTTCATGTCTGTTGCATTCTGTGATAGTTTGGTCAGCCTGCCGCATCTCAATCAGAGGCGTAGCTCCAAGGAAGCGGGGGGGGGGGGGTTTGGGCGACACTCTGGGCGCGCCCCCCTCTGGGGGTGTGGTTGGGGCATTCTGGGGCAGGGCATGGACAGAGGACGCACCAGTGCACCGGGCACTTTTCCCCCTTGCTACACCTCTGATCTCACTGCCCTACTAACTCTTCCCTTAACCTTCCCCATCCCTTGCATACTCATTGTGGGTTGCAAATGCTTCAGTGTAACTACTGTAGCTTCTTGGGAATGGGACTTTTATAATAGTCTCAAGAAGACACTTTTAACAGTGATGGCAAAGTAGGCTGGTCTCTTCACCTGTCTCTCCTACAAGGTTCTTTCTTACCCTAGTAGATCTGGACAGTACTTCCAGAAAAAAGTGCTGTTTCCCTGCTGAATATCAAGAGTTGCTTTTTTAAATGATTCTTGGAGTAACCTACCAACAAATGCATTTCTTCAGGTGTTTATCAAACCAGCATATTCCTGAAGCACCTGAATTTTTTTTGCAGGGCGGGGGGCTCAAAACATGATGAAGGGTTAGGGATGTGGCAAGGGAGATTAGTAGAAAGTGTCTTGCTAGCTTTCTTCTGCACCAGAAGTGCAGTTGAAAGTATAAGGAATGAACCGCTAGTGGTCATGTGGGCCTCAGGCATGAATTCTCAGTAATCTGAGAGTAGTGCAAAGTATGGCTCTAGGTCTGTTTGGGAAAAAAATTCCTAAGTGAGAATCATAATGGTCAGTGTAGCCGGCGGGGCGGGGGGGGGGAGATATTTGAAAAGAGCAGGTGTTATGATGGTGCATAAATCTGATGAAACAACATTAACTCAATAGCCACCAGATTTACCTAAGAGTCAAAACTCTTTACCAAAGTGTGTAACAGACTTCCCTCTGTGATACATCTCTGAAGATGCCAGCCACAGATGCAGGCGAAGCCTTAGGAATAAGATCCACCACACCACAGCCACACAGCCCGGAAAACCCACCAGAACCAGTTGAATCCGGCCATGAAAGCCTTCGACAATACATCAAATTAAACAATACATTGTTTAATGAATATTGATTGTATTGACTGCTTCTGTGTAATCCACACTGTATAATCCACCTTAAGGGCCAGTGAGAAAGGTGGACTATAAATAAACATTAAGATTAATTTATCACATACTTTTGTTGAAGAAATTTGTTGAAGTAATTGCATTTACTTGGTGAGTAACTGGGGGTCATTGCTCAACACACAAACTACAAAACTGGTTGTAATAGATAAAATTGTTATTTAATAAACTTTGATTTCTAGTAAACAGCCCAAGATTGCTGTAGTACCTGCATATACTTGGTTCAGGATGTGGCAGTTACGTTATTGTCTGGGGGCTAGCTGGTTGAAACATACCTTGCTTATTTTAAAACAGCTGCACTGACTGTCAGTTTGTTGAGTCCCATTTTCGAGGTGCCGGTTGTGACTGTTGAAAGTCCACATACCTAATGGATCATCTCTTCCCATATATCACTGTATGCCGCTTATGATCCTCAGGGTCTACTTCAGGTATTCTTCCTCAACCAACCAAAGCCCCTGCCTTCTCCATTGTAGCTCCTACTTTGTGGAACAGGCTTCATGAGGAAGTGAGAGAGGGCACCATCTTTAGAAATTTTCCAGAGACACTTCAAGGCCATTTTATTTACCAAGACTTTTAATGGGACTGTAGGCATTTTTTTTCTCTGTGTGTGCGGGTGGAAGGAGGAGATCCTGGGGTTTTATTTGATATGGTTTAAATTGTGATGTTTTTCATAGTGATTTGTAAGCTGCTTTTAGGAATGAGGGAAAGATATAGACAGACAGACCTGAAAGGTGTGTGTGTGTATACATATCTGAAAAACATATGCCTATACACACACACACACAAAATATAGGCCTGTTTTTTGTTAAACAGAATAATAATTTTGCCATGCACTGATTTAAATTTGTCCACCCTTAACAAAAGTGTAGTAGAAATCACATCAGAGTAGTTGACTGCATGCTGATTGGATCATAATTATATCCTTTATTGTCTTTCAAGTTAAAGAAGAAGAGTTGAGTTTTGTACCCCACTTTTCTCAAACTCAAAGGGACTTACAAACATTTTCCCTTCCTCTCCCCACAACAGACACCTTGTGAGATAGATGGTGCTGAGAGAGTTCTGAGAGAACTGTGACTAGCCCAAGGTCACCCACCAGACTTCATGTGGAGGACTGGGGAATCAAACCCAGTTCTCCAGATTCAAGTATGCTGCTATTAACCACTAGACCATACTGGCTCTTTAAGCTACAATTGATAAGCAGAAGTTGAGCCTCCATCCTTGGGATGGTTGCTCCTGCATTTAGGAGATTCTCTGCTTATAACAGAAAGTGACTTGATTTAGCTACTAGTATTTTATTCTTTGCCAGCTTAGATAGCTCTTAAATAGTTAACATTTGCTTAGGTTCCAACGGCAGCACTGAGAAATACAAATGTATTCTGTCTATGTAAATGTTCCTGTTCCTTTGTTTTCATGATCTGATTATTAAACAAATATGCTTAGCAGATATGCCTTGATAACAAATAGAATTTTTCTTTTCAGCATAGCATTGGTAAACTAGCTACCCATATCAAATGTAATCATAAAAGAATATCCACTTGAAAGAGGAATATAAACAAAGCACAAGACAAACATGTATCTGTAAAGTTCATATCTGTTGGCATCTAATTTGTAAATTTTGTTTGGGAAAATGGAAAATAGATTTGGGAAGTGTAACCAACTAGACACAGGGAGGGATTCCTGGTGAAATTATGTTAAAGATTATAGTTTCTATATTCTGTTTCAGATAGAAACAGTAGTATATGTGTGTATGCAGTGGAGATGTTAACCGTCACAAATGTATAGGCACTTTGTGATAATAGAAACCAGGGATTCTTCAGCGTTGCATTTGACAAGTTAGTCTCTTCATCACAGTACTCTTGCATGAAGATAATGACTAGCTAGGATTTTGTTGCAGAAAGGTTCAATTATATGGCTGTAATAACATTCATAGTAGTGGCAGCCATTGAGATGGCATGCTGACAGGCAGAAGGCTGGTGAAGGGAAGTGGAGATGTGGTACTCTCTCCTGCAGGACATGTGAGGTATTAATGGAAGTAGGCATGTCATTGAGGCCCCCTACTTTCTCTGCAGCTGTACCCCTTTGGCCGGTAAGTTTCCTACACCTGCTGTTCAGCTGTAGTGGACTCTTCCTGCTTCCCAATGTGAGATCGCATTGACTGCTGCTGACTTAACAGTATTCAATTTCATTTTGTGCTCAGATGTCGCTTAATAGAGACTTGTGACAACATACTGTTTGTTATTCTCTCAACACCCTGCATTTACTATCATACAATAGAATTAAATGTAATAAATGTATGTCTATCTTTACCTTTGTTTTACCTAATTATTAGTTTAGTTGCTTTTTTGTATTAAATAGATTTTATTGTTGTGGCTTATTTGACCCTAGACTGAGAGGTGTTCTAAGAACGTGACAAACTTTTTAGATGCTCAATGCAATCTTTGTCGTTCAAGATCTAGTCATGTAGTAAAAGTACAGTAATAAATAGCCAATCAATTGTTATTTCATAAATAAACAAAAACACAGTAGCTGGAAGCAATCTATAAATGTAGCTCAGGCTTTATTAAGGGTAGCTCAAGGGTAGTTCACATTGAACCAGGATTTGCAGATATAGATGTGCTGTTCCAAGTCTTTAGTAAGGTTTCACAAGTCTTGAGTCAGCAGAAATTCTTTCACAGGATCATTTCAAAAGAACCAGCTGTTAGTAAGCAATCATTATTCTTGTTATCCAGGATAATCAATATAATATTTTAAATGCTTGCAAGTGAAACACAAGTGAAACACAGTTATTGGGTGTGTTTAATGCTGGCTTGAACAAAATACAAAATTGATCCTTTGGTTTGCTTTTGTTTGCTGTGCTGCTTTTTTAGTCCAGAAGCTTGATAAGTTTAGTAATTTGTAAATTCATTAGTGGCAGCCAGCTCAATCTTAAAAGTTTTTAGAAAAAAAGTACAACTGAGCGAACTCTAAGAAGTATGAATAAGTCCTTGGTTATTTATGTATTTATTTAAATATTATATCCCAACTTTTCCAAGGATCACAATAGTTCAGTGTAGTCCACTGAGATGTGGGTATCAGGCAACAGGCAATTAAAAATCAAACAGTTACGTTAAAATACACCAACTGTTATCTCACACTTAAAGAATGCTGCACATATTAATTATTTGCTAAACTTGTCTGAAAATGACAACCTTGCACTTAACATGTTATATTTGTATTTCTTAGTTAAGCCCTTGATTCATGCTATATGAGGTGGTATGGCAGCATTCAAGCCTCAGTAGTTTGTCTGTTAAACATATAAATATATTTAAAGCAGGATGGTTTATTTCACTAGTAATTCGATGAATTCCCCCAAAGCCTTGTTCAAGCATGGTATCAACTCTCTACACATGGCTTTGATTGTGTACGGAGCTCTGGACAAACCTCACTGACACTGGAGCAATGATAGCTGCTGAACTATTCACCTGACAGAAAAGGATCCCATATGGGTGTTGATAAATATATCTGAGGAAATGCACACAAACTGAGCTAAGTTCTTTGCTTGCCTTACAGGTTGTTTAGCGTCTACGAAATTAAATTCTAGTAATAGAAATGTAGATGTTCTGAAAATTTGAAACAACTGCAGTGTTTTGCGGCATTTTCAAGCCCAACAAATTCATTGTTGTCTAAGCTTTTGTGTGCTAGACTCTGCAGAAATATATACCTCTATCTACACAAGTTTCTTTTGACAGTGTTATAATTTTGCTAATTCTACTGTATGAAGTAGAAATTTATCAGCCTTCTACTTGTCTGACTCTTACTTTGCTGTCATGTAGGAGGCAAGCAAAGACTGTTCTGTTTCAGTGGATTTATAGATTTGGTTAAAATACACTGCGTCTTAGCTGTTGTCAGGGCTGCTTTAGTCTGATCCTTCATTGAGCGGGGGGTTGGACTAAGTGGCCTGTATGACCCCTTCCAACTCTATGATATTCTCTGTCTGACTGATTCTGCACAGGTAACTGAAAGGGGTTACATGAATCCCGGCTGCCTGTACTGCCATTTGCATGGTGAATGCAGGGGCCTGCTGGGATCACTGGGATCCTGGTGGCAGGAAGCAGCATGGTTCGCACAGGAAATGCAGTGTTTCCGTGTGAACTGCGCAGCCTAGAATCCCCCCACCTACCAGCATAACATGGCAGCCACCTATTGGAGAATCCAATCTAATGGCGGTCACCTGGGGAATCCACAATAATGGTGGACAGGAGGGAATGGGCATAGAATGCTTCCTGCTTGCTGTAGTTCACACAGACTAGCAGGAATTGTTTGAAACCTGGGTTAAAGGAAAAAGGTCACTAAATGAGTGACTTTCATTTAACCCGGGTTCAGGCAAATATAATGGGTCAGACATGTTTAGGGGACAGTTTCTGTGGGAACTTCTCCCCTAAAGCACTCTTAAAAAGAGCCTGGACCCATTATATTTGGCCTATGCAGAATTATCTCCCCTCCCTACCCCTCTCTGTGGGTTCTGTTAAATTGGTTGTTTCTGTTTGGGGGCGGCTGCTTGATGTTTTAAAGTACCATGAAGAGAGGCCAAACAGCAGGCACATAACCAATACTTAATTTATTATGAATCCAAGGATACATTAGGAGGAAATCTTGAATGAGACTGGGTGCTGCTGGTAAGAGATGAATTGAACTGGAAAGTGAAAATGCTGTTAAGTGGCTGAATTCTAGCAGCAAGGGAAGCTGGGAGGGCTGATTCAGTAGAGTTATGTTGGTGACTGTCTGTTCATAAGCTTGACTATACTTCCAAGTAAATCTGTATAAGTCAGAGGCCTTTCTAGATTTTGCCCAGGAATTTGCCCCCTTCCCTTTTGCTGTTCTGCTTCTATGCACACACAGAAATACACTAACTTTCTGCTTTAAGCACAAAGCACATTAAGCAATGCATGTGGAGCTGGATTCTACAGTTTTTGTGCTAATTCTGGGCTTGGATCTAGTTACTGCATAGGATCTTTGTTTTCCTTTTTAAAAATCTGTTTTTTCCCCTCCTTAGAATTTATGTCCTTCATTGTTTTCTTAACTCCAGGAAGTAATTGGGTACTATTCTGAACATGTATGCTGTGTTTAAGTTTAATTGTCTGACATAAACAATGAGGTTCAGCATCAGATAAATCTTCATAATTCTTTTTATTGTTAACACACTAGGCTGCATCCTGCTCAAATTGCAATCAAAGGGTAATGAAATCTTTCTATAGTGTATTCTTCATCCCTCCCCTCCCCCCGCTCCTGATTTTGAATGAATTCATATCAAAGTATGCACAAATAATTTTTCTTTTGAAATGCAGGGTGGATCAGGTTTGTGTGTATATACACACATGTGCATGCAGGAAAAATTCTTCCATAGCCCTGATTTCTCTGCAATCTACAAATTAGTATGTTTTGTAAAGATGGCTTAGCTTAGGCAAGAAACAATAAGACTTGCCTTCCCAATGTGAAATACAGTTGTTACAAACTACTGGTTGAGATCTTGAAATCCTATAAGCATACATTCTTGTGCATCAGGTTTCTGCACCCCTTCCCCCACGACTTCTTTTTTTCAGAATACAGCTTCATATGCAGCATAAGATGCTGTTCCCAAGTTTCCTATCATTTTGAAGACCAGCTTGGCTACTTCTAGAAGGGGATTTTTTGGTTTACAATATTTATAGTCTACCACTGTCATAAAACTATGTAAGAATTTCTCAGAAGCTCCACATGGTGTTCTCTAGCCCTCCCTGCGATAGTGCGATTGCCACGGTGTTCTCCTTGCCGTGATCACTTGCCACTGCTGAGGTTCAAGGAAGGAGCCTTGGCATACATTGTGGTCAGGGTTGCCAGGTCTTCCGTTGTGGCAAGAGACCTCCAGCAATCTGGTCCAAGAGGTGGTATGAAAAAATAACCAAAACATTTACAGTTTATCCACAGTTGGTTTTATCACAGAGTTTCTAGCAGTTCCTGGAGAGGAATGACATTGCTTCTAAGTTTTCCTTGGAAGGGATGTCACACCAATTGCTGACAGTGGTTGTTCCTGTGACTCAGAGTGCTAACCAAGCTCTTGCCAGATTTTTTTTTAAAAAAATGTTTACAAATGGGTTGAAATTATAGTAAATTTCTTGTTGGGGGGGGATTTGGAGCTAAACCAGATGTTGGGAGGTTTTTTAGTTGTATGCAAGAAACAGCTACATAATTTTTCAAGCAAGTGATAACAATGGCTTAGGCGGAATCATTTGGTAATGCAAGATAATTGGGTTAGCTGCAGAATATATCTTAAACTACAGCTAGCAGAAGGGATATAAATAAATAAACAATTCTGTCAGTTCTGGTGAACTTTTCATGACTCTTTTGGATGTTTTGCTTTTCAAGGTCAATTTAACATGCCTTAGCCTTAAGTGGCATGTCAAAGTAGTTAAAAATTGGGATGTAACTGCATAACATCAGAAACATATTTTTAACTAATGATTTACCCACTTGCACCGCATCTATGTGTGTTTGTAGAAACATAATTTTTACCTTTATGCAGTTTGTCAGTCATGTTACTAAAAAGTTCTGTGATATGCAGTGAATACATTTGCTTGAATACATTTTAAATGAACATCTTGGTTCCTGCAGGAAAGGTTTCAATTGGAGAACAGGAAGTGATAGATTAAAAGTAACATTAAAAATACACAGTAAGATTGTAAAATATGTCCATACTGGTTAAAAATAGTATAAGTTTGCTTCAAAGTTTTTTTCCTGTTCGGTAAATGCATAGTGGTACTATGTATAGCAACCTGGATCACTAGTTTTTTGTTTTTAAATTATTTTTCTTGGCTTGTATAGGCTAGGACATCTATAGTTAAACAGATAATAGTGAACTCATGGTTTTATAGGATGATACTGACTGATTGTTTACACACAAGGCAGACTAAAATATTTCAATCTGGTAGGATTATTTGACAATAGACTTTTTCTACTTGTAAACAAGTCATCGTATTTCTGTTAGATCCTCTACTGACCTAAATGCAAACAAGATGACATCTGCTATGAACTGTATTAAATAGAACATCAAATCTGACGCTATACTGATGCATCTTTCTGCCTAGAGATGGACTTACTTTGCTATTAGTTTCGGCTGGGTTCTGTCATAAAATAAGCAGCTGCTGTCCTTTATAGAAGCAAAGCTTCAGTGTGATTATTTGTTGGTGATGTTTATACTTCTGTTGAGAACATAGAATAAAATCTCAAGGGATCATCTGAAGAAACCCAAGCCCTTTATTCAAAGGTGGAGTCCTGCATACAT
This sequence comes from Sphaerodactylus townsendi, assembly GCF_021028975.2. Taxonomy (NCBI): domain Eukaryota; kingdom Metazoa; phylum Chordata; class Lepidosauria; order Squamata; family Sphaerodactylidae; genus Sphaerodactylus; species Sphaerodactylus townsendi. The sequence goes on from NC_059427.1 coordinate 61,146,596, forward strand.
TAGGTCTCCACATGATAATTTAAAATGCAATCAAAACTGTTAATGTGATGAACAATTCTAGTAACTGAACCTAGTCACAAGGATCAGCTTGTAGATCAGATGCAATTGATAGGGTCAGATAGGAAAGATTGGTTCTGCTGGTAGAATCTGCAGTTGTTTAAGAGTGCGTGGAGTTTCTAAAAAAAAATGGCACTCCACCCCATCCCACAATATAACATGGTACACTGCTGTTTGAAACTAACTATGGTCGTTTCCCCACTTACCACAACCACCCTTTGCTGCGCGCTACTCCCAGCGTGCGTCATTTCTGGCGTGCTCCCGGGCTTCCCCATGACGGTCATCAAAAAGCGCCGTTTTGAGGAGCGCCAGGAATCATGCGTGCTGAGGGGGGGCGACAGCGGCAGCGTTGGGGCAGCTGCGTTGTCACTGCCCCTGTAGTGGGGAGTGCCGGGGGACCCCGCGCTACTTGGGGAGAGTAGCGCACAGCAGCAGGTAAGTGGGGAAACGACCTATGCCTATGATTTGCTGCAAAAGATTTGCTGCAAAAGACAATGCTAGGAAAAATTGAAGGCAGCAGGAAAAGAGGAAGACACAACTTGGGATGGATAGACTCAATCAAGGAAACCATGGCTCTGAGTTTGCAAGCCTTGAGCAAGGCTGTTAATGATAGGACCTTTAGGAGGTCGTCAATTCATAGGGTTGCCATAAGTTGGAAGTGTCTTGACTGCACTCATATGTTAGCACAGCTTTATGTTTCTGGGCTTCTGGATATATCTTGGGTAGTATAACATGTTCTCTAAAGCTATTAGGTTTAAGAAGTAAACTTTAAATGTTAAGTTATTTGGTTTATATTTTACTATAGAAAATTGAATACATGTATTACAGTAAAATCATTTTAAGGAATATTGTCTCTCACACTATTCTGCCTCTGACTTGAGACATAGTATATTTAAAATAGGAGAACAAAAGTCTTAACAAGGGAAAGAGGCAAACTTTTTTCCAGTTTGCAGCTTCCAATGCTTTTCAAGTGATTTCTTCTTTGCCAGGGGAACGCAAAATACCTTTGTTCAATTATTCCCAGAAGAGCTACTTCTGACTAACTTTTGTGGTGATCGCTGATCTTTATAACTAGAATAAATAATTTGTTTTTGCTCCTGTTTTATTTTTGTATTTCTATTTTGGGTTTTTTCCCTGTTTTGTAATTCTACCCTTGCGGTATGTATGGCATTTCACTAGTTCAAGGCTTGTTCATTACCAACATAGGGCCAAACTAGACTTTACGGCATCCTGCCAAATCACATTTCAGCTCTGAAACAATCATGCCTGGGTGAGGACGGCACAAGATTGAGCCTTGCAGCATTTTGAAATGGCCAATTTTTTCTCTAAAAAGCGCTTTTAATTTTTGAAGGCATCTGGCCTAATTTGGCCTTTAGTCATGGATTCTGTCTTGTATAATGTGTAAGTATGAAAAAAATGTAATTGGAGATAGGTTTTAAATAATTTTTTTAAGGAAATTGCTTCTGAATTATAAAAATTTTTGTGTGCTTTATATGGTGGAATTAATTTCAAAAACATGTGTTTAATTCCTGCAGGTCTCTGTCAATTAGCTTTGAATGGGTTGTCCCAGTTAAAAAAAAGTTCAGTAATAGGAATGGACTCTAAAGCAATATTGCAGATTACTTGCAGTTACTTTGAGTGGTTCATTCATTTTTATAGCCGCCTGTTGCTTTTCATCACTTGCTAAGATTGTAAGATATACAGAAGAGGAATTGATTTTTTTTGGCATAATTACAAATTGAATTAAAAGTATTTGTGTATCCTACCAAGGAAGGAGAGGTACGACATTCTAGAAAATGTTAGCACAATTAAGGTGACAGCACTAGCAATTCATAACTGCTCTGCCTTAATACTTGATTTTGTTATCTTATTTAAAATTTGGATAACTATTTTAGAAACAATAAAAAAGTTGTTGTGAACTACTTGGTGTCCTTGATTTTTCACCAAACTGTTTATACAGCACTTTTTAATGTTCAAAACATGTTGTGTACATTGTCTCTGCAAGTCTTGAAACTGAGTCCTTCCTCAAAAGTACTGGCTTTGTTCTCTGACTGAGCAGTATTAATAATTATCTGGTGATTTGAGGAAGCCCACTAAACAAAGCAGGAAAAATCCAAGACAGTGTGAAATTGATTTTGCTTCTTAGGCAGAGTTGGAAATAGGCATGCCCCTCTTCCCATCAAATGAATTTTAAACAGTAAAACTATGCACTATTTTAGAACGTTCAGGCAGAAGATTATACTAAATGGTTGCAAATGGATACTTCTATCTAATGCTAACGCAAAACAAATACCTATTCACCAGCAATTTTGCATTGTAGCAGTTCATGTTCATACAGTGAAAAAAGATGGAAATGAGTGCTGCTTTATTTTCCTCATTTTGTTTAATTTTTTCCCCTTTGATGCTGGTTCTGTTAATTCATTATATTAATGTGGGAGGTATGTCAGTAAAGATGCTTATGTTACTTTTAAATATATTTGATGATGGAGTTAATGCATTTAACTGTAGTCCAGTGCTGTACTAGTCCAGTAATGGTTTGATTTATGTCCTCAGTTCAGAATTGTGTGAGATGAAATACTGTCCTGTGTGACCTGCTTGTAGAAACAAAAATAGTAACATCTGGTGTCCCCCTCCCTGCATCCAAAAGAGGGTGTGGTGTGCCTTCCTTGATGTATGGCAGTGATGATCACTCACATCATGAAGGGAAACCTTTGGGGAGGCCAGTGGTGCAAGCAGTGGCAATGAAGGAACAGCCAAGAAGCAGTGAAATACAAAACTGTAACAGGAGGCTTCTGAGCAGGCGACAGTACAGCTTAAGGCTCAGCTGCCCAGTGTACTGGCGATGGAGAATGTGGGAGAGAGGGGAAGACTGGCTGAGGTTGACTATACAAGCCAAGAGCTGATATCTTCAGTAGTGGCCATTTCATGCTGGGAGAGGTATTGGGAGCAGAAGACCTCCCCTTCCCAGGCTGAAGCAGGCCTGAGATGCCAACTTTTAGAGGCTCACTAGGAGCTGGAAGGCAGAGGTGGGAGTCCTTAGCTGCCCAGCATGGGCCCAGAACCTCATCAGTCAGGAGGGCCCCGCCTCTCAGGAAGAGGGAGTGAAGGAACCTAGAGAGGTTCCACCCCCATGAAGGGCTTTAAAAGTCATGTTGATAATATACCAGGGAGGAAGAGCCCTAAATGTGGAGAGGCATGTTGGAGTGAGCAGGGGAGAGGGAGATGGGTGGTAGTGAACCTCCTTCCCCTTTTGCTTATCTGATGTCTGCCTAATGACCAAGAAACAATGAATCCTGGAGGGCACAGTGTCTCCAGGCTCATCCTCAGAGCCCCCAAATGCTGACAATCTGTAGGAGATGCAAGTCTTATAAAGAAGAATGAAACAGCCATGAGAACCCCTGCGAAATGAAGCATACATAACTCTTTTGCTAACTTAAATTTTTAAAACCCTTTATTTGTTTGGGGTACTGTGTGGTTTCCGGACTGTATTTGTTTGTTAAACTGTTTTTTATTTGTTTGTTAAAATGTTTTTCCTCAAAGGTAGTTCTCATTAATCTGTCGCAAAAAGCATATGGGAGAACATTAAAACACCAAAGGCAGTTTTAAAAACATCAACAATTAATAGCAACGGAATACAGTAAGAAGCATTTAAATAGTGCCCATATCCTAAAACTCTGCCACATTAAAAACTCTGCCATGTATCCAACCATATTGTTCTGAAGACTTAATGGTACTTGCCAGCTTGTGAGATGGGGTAGTGATTTCCACAGACCCCACCCCCCATTTCCACTGCAGACAAAATTTTAGGTGGGTTAGTGGGCTGCAGTGGGAGAAGGAGGAGGAGTCTTCAATGCAACAGGATTCAACCAGGAAAGCTAGAATTGCCTATAACTTGTATAAATATGACTCTGTCATAGCTAAAAGTTCACATTTGGCCTTTGGTTTGTGTTGCTGGGTCCTGAGTAATTGTTTAAAAATCACATACGCAAATGAAAAGCCGCACACCTGTATTTATTTAAGAATAAATTGCTGCTAGTTTTTTAAAGGATTTGCTAACTTATGATAATAACAGCTGTCCACCCATTTGTGTTCGCTTAATACCAAAGTCTTAAAAGGGAAGAGAAGTGATACTTAGTTTTTGGTTTTGTGCAATAGTGAAGAATTTACATGAAGAAATGTTTTGCCCTTCCCCACTTATCATACACTGAAAGAATGGTTGAGGATCAACTTTTTCAGTCTCTGATCTGAAAAATAGAATAGAATAGAATAGAATAGAATAGAATAGAATAGAATCTTTATTGGCCAAGTGTGATTGGACACACAAGGAATTTGTCTCCGGTGCATATGCTCTCAGTGTACATAAAAGAAAATACATTTGTCAAGAATCATAAGGTACAGCACTTAATGATTGTCATATAGGTCTAGTAAGCAATCAGGAAACAATCAATAGTAATAAAAACATAAAATGTAAAATCATAAAATAAAATGAAATGTCAGCACAGGCTATAGTCATACAGTCATAATTGGGAGGAGATGGGTAATAGGAATGATGAAAAAAGTAGTGCAGTAATTATATAATAAATATATAATAAATAGTTTGACATTATCGAGGGAATTATTTGTTTAACAGAGTGATGGCATTCGGGAAAAAACTGTTCTTATGTCTAGTTGTCTTGGTGTGCACTGCTCTGTAGCGGCGTTTAGAGGGTAAGAGTTAGAGCTAGTTTATGTCCAGGAATCTTGTGAGGGGTCAGTAAATATTCTCACAGCCCTTTTTTGACCCGTGCAATATACAGGTCCTCAATGGAAGGCAGGTTAGCAGCAATTGTTTTTTCTGCAGTTCAAGTTATTCTCTGAAGTCTATTATTAAGTCTTGTTGGGTTGCAGAACCAAACCACACAGTTATAGAGGTGCAGATGACAGACTCAATGATTCCTCCTGTAGAACTGTATCAGCAGCTCCCTTGGGCAGTTTAGCGAACTTCCTGAGTTGGCATAGAAAGAACATTCTTTGTTGTGCTTTTTTAATGACATTTTTGATATTAGGTGTCCATTTTAGGTCATGAGATATGATGGAGCCTAGAAATTTAAAGGTCTCTACTGTTGATACTGTGTTGTCTAGTATTGTGAGAGGAGGTAGGATGGGAGGGTTTCTCCTGAAATCTACCACCATTTCTACGGTTTTAAGTGTGTTCAGTTCTAGATTGTTCCAGTGGCACCCACGAGGCTAGTTGTTCAACCTCCCGATCTGTCACGGTTTCATAGTTGTCTCGAATGAGACCAATCACTGTTAATATCATCTGCAAATTTCAGTGTACAACAGATGGATCATTTGAGATACTGATCATTGGTATACAGAGAGAAGAGAAGTGGTGAAAGTACACACAGCAGGGGCCCCTGTGCTCATTTTACAGGTGTCTGATGTAATTTTTCCTAGCTTCACCTGCTGTTTCCTATCTGTTAGGAAGCTTGTGATCCACTTACAAAATATGCTCAGGTACTGCTAGCTGATTTGAAAGTTTGGTTAGAAGAATGTCCGGTCTGATAGTATTGAATGCTGAACTAAAGTCAACAAAAGGGACCCTTGCATAGGTCTTTGGCGATTCAAAGATGATGAAGGATATAATGCTAAGCCATATTATCAGCATCATCTATCGATCCACTTGCTCGGTATGCAGAATTGCAAGGGGTACAACAGTGGATCCGTGATGGTTTTCAAATGGTACATCACTAGCCTTTCAAGAGTTTTCATAACTACGAATGTTAGAGCAACTGAGGGTCTGTAGTCGTTAAGTTCCATGATGGAAGGCTTCTTCGACACTGGGGCGATAATTGGGCGTTTGAAGCAGGAAAGGGAACATAGCACATCTCTAGTGATTTGTTAAAGATTTGGGTGAAGATAGGGGGCCAATTGGACAGCGTACAGACTTTTAGGCAAGAAGGTGTTATCTTGTCTGGGCCTGGTGCTTTTCCAGGCTTCTGTCTGTGAAATAGATCTTGCACTTCCTTTTCTGAGATCACCAGGGGTTGCCAAACCCAATGAAATGAGTTCAGTTATAGGAAGTTTGCCTATTGTTGGTGCATGTGAGATAGAGGGTGTGGAGAAAGGTGACTGTAGAGCGTTTTCAAACGTACAGTAGGAACCGCGTTCAGGTAGATCTGCCAATTGCTGATTTCCTTCAGCTTGGGAAGGTGGTTTACTTCCATAACCAGTGATATTTTTTGAGAGTTTCCCACATGTTTGCTGTTCCGTTTGGTGAAAACGGCAGTTTTTAACAAGTAAGACACAGTTTCACTTAACTGCTCTGATCTCCTTTGTTAATACATTTTACCCAGCCTGATTGTACAGCATTCTATCACCCTTTCTGTAGGCCTCTTCTTTGGAACGGCGTAACTGCTTAAGTTTAGCTGTGAACCAAGTTTATTTATTTTACTATATATACATAGGATTCCCTGGTTGGTATACAAAGATCTTCACAGAAGCTGACATATGATATTTTGGTATCTGTGAGTTCGTCCAAATCTGCAGAGGTGTATTAATCTCCATAATGAAATCTAACCCACAATCAAGAAACAAAACCTACAGCTGCTTTTACTCTTCAGTCCAAGTTCTCACTGATTTAGTTGTGGTTTTGTGGCTTTTAAATCTTTGTTTGTAACGGAAGGTACAAGGTAGATCATGCAATGATCAGAATGGCCCTGGCTGCTGCGTGGTAGGAGACCGATGGCATCTTTCAGTGTTGTATAGCAGTGGTCTAAGATATTCTTGCCTCTGGTGGGACAGTTGACATGCTGAAAGTATTTTGGTAGGTCTTCCCTTGAGTTTGCTTTGTTTAAATCTCCCAAAATAATAACCAGTGAATCAGGGTATTTGGCTTCAGCCTCCATAATCTGATCGGTTAGAGTTCTTAATGCCTTTTTTACAGATGCTTGTGGATGAATATAAACCAAAAAAAACAGAACTAAATTTATCTCTCGAGGGGAATAAAAGGGTTTGCAATTAATAAGTAAGGACTCCAAATTTTCATCACAGAATTTTTGAATTATTGTTATGTCTTCTTTATTATTGTTTACGTCTTCTTTATTATTGTTATGTTATGTCTATATTATGTTATTGTTATGTCTTCTTTATTATTGTCTTCTAATTATTGTTATGTCTCCCTTCTGTCTTTAAAGAAGCTGCTATGATTTCTTGTGGTGTCTGCACTAGTAATCAGTTGAAGCAGTCCCTCCAGTAACTCTGAGGTGAGGTAACCTCCCAGAGTCCTGTTGCAAAAAGAGAATATCGTGGTAGAGAATTGCAGGTTTCTGTTAGGACTCATTGGTGCTTAACATACATAGTTAACATAGGTCAAATACCCACTGAGAAATTAAGCTGGATACATCCTGGTTCCAAAAGAAACAGCACCTTTTTCATCACAGTTTCTCCCTTCCCGCTGCAGCATGTGAAGACCTCGATGTCTCTCATGGTTTCAAACAATGTAACACTCCCCATGAACACGCGATCTGCTTGGCGGGTCTGTTCTTCCTTGTCCTAATCGGCTGTTGTGTTGTGTTGGGGCAGGAACTTTTAAAAACCTTTTTTCGCGCAGCTTTGTAGCTACATACATGCGTAGGCAGAATTTCCCTGCTTTTTGATTGGCTATTGTGCTGGAGCGGGAGCGCTACTCCGCCCCTGATTGAAAATTCATGTTATTCTTCTTCTCAATTTTACGTTTGAACGGAGCCACGCATAAACAATTTCTCAAAATCATTGTTTTGTGGTTTCGTATTTGCGTTCCTTTGTAGCCACACCCAGCGCACAAAAAAAGGCTGTGTGTGCTTTGCGCACAGCCCACTGCACTCTAATTGGCTAGAAGATTCGAAGGGCGGGAACAATAAGCCGTGTCTATCCGGTTTCTCCCTACCGATCTGGCTATGGAGCGTGTTTGGGAAAAAACGTGCACTTTAATGCAGGTTCTGAAAAAACGCGGGATAAGGGTGGGAGCCCATACCATAACCGAGATGAATTTGTGTTTGGCACTTAAGCGGTGGGCAGTTCTTGCTTAAACCGTGTTTTTTCACATGAGTATCATACAATTAATTGACTGTGGAGAATAGACCATATGCAGCTAAAGAATTGTATAATGCATCAATTTTCTTTCAATTTTGAGCAGCAGGTAAGAGAATGTGATCATGGTAACCTCTCTCTATCACATGTTTCTCATGTGTTCATTCCCAGAGTTCACATTGGCAAAGGGGGAAAAAGAAACAATTTCTTTCTGTTTCATGAATCTCTCAAATCCAGTGTTTGCAAATGATGTCTTATCAGTAAAGATTGCAGCTTTTCACAGTACTGAGTTCAGCACACACACTTATTCCATGTCCACAGTCTGTGAATACAACAGTATCACCCTTTTTGAGATCAGTAAGTAAAACATGAAAACTGAACTGAAATGCTGCAGGTGTATTCATGTTGTGACTTGGCCCCAGTGTGTGGATTAGCACTGAAATTAAATACATGGAAATTGTAAAGATATAGTCTGATAACTTGCTTGTAGCAGATGTTCTGCTATGTGCTATCTGAATTAAATTTTTAAGAGGCTGCATTTTTAATAATGGAGTGAAATGTGAGACCGCTTGATCTCTCACCACAAGGAAAGCTTATTTGCTCTAGTACAGAAAAATGTAAATTCTGATTCATGGCTAAAAGGTTTCTACTGTGAAAACCATGTGTGTCACATATGGATTTTCTAGCTCTATTCCTACAGTTTTATTGATATGTCCAACTATGTTGAAGCCAGCAGATTACTCAGAAAATTATGCAAAAGGAAGAAATAGTTGCAAGTATATTTGAACATGACAGATGTACAAGACTTTAAACTATGGTAGCCATTATTCTTCATCACTGAATTTACTTCATTTGATGTATGGACAACAGCAGGAGAACTTTCTGAGTGTAAGAGTTAAAAATCTGATCTGTATTGATGAGCTGATAATTATAGTAATTTCCTGAGATATTGTCTCTCTAGCAAGGAACTACTGCATTTGTAGTTTGTATGAAGGCATCATGATCGCTGCCACTTCATGAGAAGAGCTTGCACAGAAGTAGACAACAGCACTGTAAGGATATATGAAGACTTGTGCTGAAAATGGAATAGGAGCAAATGATTTTAGGTACAAATTTAGGTACAAACTGATTTTCGATACAAATGACAGATTTAATCTCTAATGTTTTAACCACAAAAGTGTTGGATTAGGAGGGATTTTTCAAGTTGTCCATCTAGTCTAGCATCCTATTTCACACAGCAGTCAATCAGCTGAGGGCCAACAAATAGGGCAACACTGTCATTTTGGTGTTCTTCTTCTGTGATGCAAAAGGAATATAAGAAAAATACAACTTTCTTCGTATCTTAATTCTATTCAGTTTCTGTAATTTATCCAGAATATCATTGTCGAAGGCTCTAAAAAGATCCTGTTAAGTGGTTCTGTGTTTGTAGGTTGGGTACTGAAATATCTTGCTGGTTTAGAAGCTGAAGATATCATTCTGCCATTTTATAGTACTAAAATATCAGTTGAAATAGTTGTTAAATCTATTAACCAAGCAATGTTCTTATTCGTACATAAATTCAGTGAGTTCCTAATCCACCCTTCTTTCTCAAAAAACAACAACAGCAACCAAGCATTGTGTTCAGGTCTAAAGGGGTTGTATGGAAGATGTCTGCATGTTGAGCGACATATCTATAAATGACCCAGTTTGAAGTGTTTGTCCCCAGAGAATTCCATAGAGATGCCTCTCGTTCCATATCCAGAGTTTAACAAGCCAGGGCTTGGCCAGGGCTTCAATGGGCAATCTTGTGGGAACATAGGAACATAGCAATGTGCATGTGACAAGGGATAGTGTCTACAAAAGACTTGAGGGTAAAGCACATAAATCCCAGGTTAAGGACAGAGACAGGGTATACAAGTGTCTCTATGCTAATAGTAGAAGCATTCGACCTAAAATGGGGGAGCTAGAGTACAGAGTTTTGAAGGAGGACTTTGATATAGTGGGCATTACAGAGACATGGTGGAATGAGGAGAACCAGTGGGATGCTGTTATACCAGGCTACAGGCTCTATAGGAAGGATAGGACAGGGCGCATTGGGGGTGGAGTTGCCCTTTACATCAAAGAGAGCATAGTATCACATAAAATAGACAATGCAAGGGGAGCTGGTTCCCCTACAGAATCACTATGGATATCAATACCAGGTGTGAAGGACCGTTTAATATTAGGAATATATTACTCGTCCCCTGACCAAAGTGCACAAAAGAGGATTCACTGAGATGGAAAAAAGAAATTAGAGGAGCCAAACAAAAACAAAAATGTAGTGGTAATGCGGTGATTTTAACTATCCCCATATAAACTGGAAAAAATTCCCATGTTCAGGTCATAGTAAGTAAGGAGGAGAGCATTCCTGGATATGCTAAATGACTGTGGCTAAACTAGAGCAGATTTTGGTTTGTGGAACCAACCAGGGGAGAGGTGATCCCAGATCTAATTCTATGTGGGACCCAGGACCTGGTGCAGGAAGCTCCAGTGTTGTTGAGCCGATAGGGAACAACGACCACAATGCTGTCAGATTCAGTATCTCAAGCATGCGAACAAGTGGCAATCTACTAATGTAGTTACATTAAGCCTTCAGAAAGGGAAATTCCAAGCAAAGATGTGGGGGGATAGTCTTGGGAAGCTGAAAGGGCTAAAATCAAAGAGAGTCAAGAACTGTCAGGATGCTTGGAAGTTATTTAAAAACACAGTAATACAAAAGCTCAGCTGGAATCGTGTTCCACAGGTTAGAAAAAGGGCAGCACTCAGTCCAAAAAAGAAAGCCACCATGGCTTTAACAAAGAGGGTTGAGGAAATTATCAGAAAAAAAAAGAAAATGTCTTTTTTTTAGAAAATACTGGAAGTCCAGTTTGGCTGATAAGAAGAATATGAGAGGGAACACAAAATGGTGGCAAAAAGAGAAGTGCCAAGTTAGCTGTAAGAGGAGGCAAAAAAAGATTTATGAGAGGAACGCATGGCTGCGAACATCAAGACCAGCAACAAACAGTTCTTCCAGAGTACATCAAAAGCAGGAAGCCAGCAAGGCCGAGCGTAAGGCCCGTTAGATGACAAAAGGAACAAAGGGTGTGCTAAAAGATGGCAGGAGATTGCAGAAGCTGAATGAATTCTTTGCATCTGTCTTCACCTAAGAGGAGGTGAGGAACATTCCTGCACCTGAACCAGAAGAAGCTTCTTAGGGCTGAGAATCTGAGGGAACTAGCGAATGTGGTGGTAGACAGGGAAAGAAGTTCTGGCAGCCATTGATAAACTAAATGTTACCAAATCCCTGGCCCAGATTGCATTCACCCAAAAGAGTTCTTAAAGAGCTCAAGCATGAAATTGCTGATCTTCTCCACTTTAATACTATACAACTTATCCCTGAAATCAGGCTCCATCCCCTGAAGACTGGAAGATGGGCCAATGTCACACCAATCTTTAAGGAAAGGGATCTGGGGGGACCGAGGAAATTACAAAAAAAAGGCCAGTCAGTTTGACATCTGTTCCTGGTAAATTAGTAGAATCTATCATTAAAGATAAAATTATAAAACATGTAGAAAAGCAAGACCTGCTGAGAAAAGAGTCAGCATGGCTAACTTGTGAAGAGACAAATCCTGTCTTACAAACTTTCCACTAGAGTTCTTGGAGGGTGTAAAGCAGGCATGTGGACTAGGAGGTGGAACGGTGGACATTGTCTGCTTGGATTTCCAAAAGGCTTTTGACAAAGTTCCTCCCCTCCCCGAGACTATGTTGAAAACTCAGCAATGAGAAGGAATAAGAGAGGAAGTCCTCCTATGGATTAAAAACTGGTTGAGAAACAGGAAACAAAGAGGTATGCGGTAGTAAATGGGAAGTTCTCTACGCAATGGAGAGATGTCGGGAGTGAGTGTCCCTCCAAGGATCCGCTTTTGGGACCAGTGCTCTTTAACCTATTCATAAATGACCTGGAAGTAGGGGTGGGTAAGCGTGGTGGCCCAAGATTTGCAGATGGATACCAAATTATATGGTAGGGTGGTGAGAACCACAAAGGATCGCGGCGAAGAGCTCCAAAGCGGACCTTGATAAATTAGGTGAGTGGGCTCCAGAAATGGCAAATGCAGTTCAATGTAGCAAAATGTAAAGTGATGCACATAGGGGCAAAAAAAATCCAAACTTCACTATTACGACGCTACAGGGGTCAGTGCTATCAGTCACAGACCAGGAAAGGGATTTGGGCGTCTCAGTTGATAGTTCCATGGGAATGTCAACTCAATGCATGGCAGCTGTGAAAAAGGCAAACTTTAAGCTGGGGGTGATTCAGAAAGGAATTGATAATAAAACTGCAAAGATTGTCATGCCCTTATATAAAGCAGTAGTGCGACCGCACTTGGAGTCCTGTGTTCAGTTCTGGTCGCCACATCTCAAAAAGAATATTGAAGAGATAGAAAAAGTGCAGAGAAGGGCAACAAGGATGATTGAGGGACTGGAGCACCTTCCCTATGAGGAGAGGCTGCAGCGTTTGGGACTCTTTAGTTTGGAGAGGAGGCGGCTGAGGGGGGATATGATTGAAGTCTACAAAATTATGCATGGGGTAGAAAATGTTGACAGAGAGAAATTTTTCTCTCTTTCTCACAATACTAGAACCAGGGGCATGCATGGAAAATGCTAGGGGGAAGAATTAGGACTAATAAAAGGAAACACTTCTTCACGCAACGTGTGATTGGTGTTTGGAATATGCTGCCACAGGAGGTGGTGATGGCCACTAACCTGGATAGCTTTAAAAGGGGCTTGGACAGATTTATGGAGGAGAAGTCAATTTATGGCTACCAATCTTGATCCTCTTTGATCTGAGATTGCAAATGCCTTAACAGACCAGGTGATCGGGAGCAACAGCTGCAGAAGGCCATTGTGTTCACATCCTACATGTGAGCTCCCAAAGGCACCTGGTGGGCCACTGCAAGTAGCAGAGAGCTGGACTAGATGGACTTTGGTCTGATCCAGCTGGCTTGTTCTTATGTTCTTAGTTAAGTAGTGTTGTGAGTTGAACGTTACATACTGACTTAATTATTGGAACTCAAAGTATCAGCAAAGAAAAATCAGTTGAAAATGCAGGTACATACATGTGGAACTTGTTATAAAGTTCTTCAACGAATTTCATTCTATATCTACATCTCAGTTAGCCCAAACAAGAATTCTGTCTTAGCAACTTCCTTGTGGGAGTAGTTAACTCCACACAGCTTTCCCTAAGTCCACATAAATGCCTTAGGCTGCAAAGTCAGAACCCTGTTAATTATTATTTCTGTTGGACGTTTTTACCCTGCTGCTATATTCCTGCAATCTGCATCTGCAAATACAGTCACAATTTGCTCTGTAGTAGGAGAGCGAAGGAGGGGAAAATAATTGGGGGGCACTTGTCAGTTCTTGCATCTCAGTAGCACTGCCTTTAATTAAGTAGACAGACATGTAGTAACACCTTTGTAAAGAAGTACTCTACTCAGTGTCTTTAGGCCTTTTCACTTCATAGTAATTCAACAGGTCTGACAGGTTCTACGTGAAAGCGCTCCAGAGTAACTAAGCAAGGGTGTGGTATTGAGCAAAAGATGATGCACTAGAAAATAGCGTCCCCAGGGCATTCATAGCAATTATATTTTCTCACTTTACCATCTGCAGAACATGTAGTATTAGGAATTATACTGCTATGCTAGATATTGGTAAAAAAAATTTGCTAGTAGTCTTCAAATGTTGGCAATAGTTTTGATTTTTCTGACTGAGAATCTCCTATTACAGAATGTTTCTATCATATTGTGGTTTTTCTAAGGATTTCTATCTGTGAATTCTTCGTTGGGATATATCAAGATACCAAAACTTCATGTGTGCTTTTGCTTCCTTGGGAAACTTCTCTGCGAGGTTTTGTACATTTGTTTTTTTTTCTAATACAATTGTTATCACAATTAGAAGCGGGATCTGGGAGTAGAGGTGCAACAAGACAATGAATCTGAGGTGCATCTTCAGTATTCTTTCCTGTAATGTGTTGTATAGAATGTCAGTATATTTTTTGTGAGTGGGGTAAAGATTTAAAAACAAATAAGACCAGGCAGCATTAGTTTTAAGTTTAATTTTATGAAAAGAAGTGTACTATTTTGGAATATGGAGGTTACACTTTGGATAGGTATATTAAGGATAAGTAGGCCCTCCTATTTTGAAAGGTTTATTAACATTCAAAACATTAACATTATTAACATTTTGGAGTTCTTTTTAATAGAATTGGAAAATATTTAACAGCTTCTTATTGAATACTTTTTCTTTGTGGGCTTTTAGTTCATGCTCTTCATTTTATTACTCACTAGTTTCTTTCTCTGCAGAAGAATTTTGTGCCAGGATTCCTTGGACAAGCTTAGACTAGTTGTTTATTGTTTTACTTAAACTGAAAATAAAATTGAATCTGTATGCTCTAAATCAATGGTTCCCAAACTTTTTCGGGCTCAGTCCCCCTTGGCTCCCAGGCCTCGTCCATAGTCTCTCCTCCCCCATATGAACACACATCTCTTCCTTGGTACTAGGTCTACTGCAAAACAACAGAATTCTGCCTCTTTTCTATAAAAAATCTTGCCTTGCAAAGCAGTTGTTGAGCCCTAACCCCTTCCCCCAGCTACACAGTGAAGAGTGCGCTGCTGCTTTTCTGTAACAAAATACAGCTTGCCTTGCAAAGTAGCCAGCCAGCAAGCCCACCCTGACCCTGCAGCCGCCATTGGCTCAGCCACCTTCTCCTTCAGCCACACACTCTCTCACACAAACAGGGCCATATGCGTCCCCACAGGCTATACAGTGAGGAGGCTGGAGTATTTGTGGAGTATCCAGGCTGTATAGCCGTGTTCCGGTAGCATTTTCTCCTGATGTTTCGCCTGCATCTGTGGCTGGCGTCTTCAGAGGATCAGCAGTGAGGAGAGGGCTGCTTTTCCTTTAAAAAAATCTTATCTTGAAAAACAGTAGTGAGAGGCTCTCTGTCTTGGCTTCCCCTCCCCTCCAGGCTACACAGTGAGGAGAGTGCTGCTGCAAAAAACATCTTGCCTTGCAAAGCGGCAGTGATGGGGCTCCTTCCTTGGCTCTCCTCCTCCCCTCCCTGGCTGCACTGTGAGGCAAGTGCTGCTGCTGCTTTCCCTTTAAAACTCACCAGTCAAGACATGGCTAGGATGGAAGGACGAGGCCTTCTTCCGGCCAGCTGGCCCAGGAATCTCTGCCTTTTTACTGCCTCAAAATTCTCTGCCCCCCAATTCCCTCCCCCTTGATGTTTCCATCACCTCCAGAGCGGTGGTTCTGCCCCCTTTGATAATCCCTACTCTAAATCATGTAAATAAAATATAGTACATTGGACTTTTATGCCAGTAACAAAACACTGGTCCCATTTTACTTGGAAATTAACTTTCCATGTATCTTGTGACCTACCTTACAGCTTTTGTCATCTGTTGTATACTCTTTTATTCCCGCTTCTGGCACATAATCTGGATTGTTTGATTCATGTTTGCCTTCCAGGCTGTGCCATTGGGCTGCCAGACTGTTCCTAGTTTAAAAGATTGCTCCAAGTACATCTAGTATGGTTGGATTTGACAATCATTCACTGAATACAAGAATAATAAACTTGCTGCTGTTTTGAATCAGTCATTAGTGAAAACTTGTCAGTCTGTGGTGAAAAGCTGAAGCATTTAGAAAACTCTGATGAATGCTGCTAGCCATTGTTAAAACAATAAAGCTACTTTGGTATTTTTAACACTAGATTAAGCAGTTCTGTGAATGTGAAGAATGTGCAGTTTTCATATTTGCCTGTAGGGGACAATATTGTGCTAAAAATATACCTGAAAAATAAAATTTGCCCTGTAATTCCCTAAGAGTGGTGTGCATTTGTTGCAATAGAAAATATCGGTGGTTTCTTAAAGATTGTGACATAAGCTTTCCTGGAATTATCTATTTGCAACATCAGTCTAAAGCTAACAAGCTCGTCTGAGAAAGAGACCCTCTACTTCTGAACTGAATCGACCCTGTGTGTGTATATGTACCCAAACACCTCTTTGCACAGTATTATTATTTGCCTTTACTATGCTTCTGATGGAACAAGTTAATGCTGTGATTAATCTATTAGTCTTTAAAGTGCCACAACATTTAATATGTTGGAAATTATACAGTAGTACAAAACCACCTTATGAAAATTCCACATGAAGTATTCAGTGATACCTGATATGAACAAATGATATAGTAAATTTTATGGCTTATGTTCATAGAAGGCAATATTTGCATGTCTCATATTTTCTGTGATGCTGCTTTTTTCTATTATTACACATTTTTAGAGTTGGCAGGTCTCTGCTGACAACTTGTGTTTCCTGCCACTATTTCTTCAAGTGGCAGGGGGAAAACAATTACATTGCTTGGGCTGTTACAATGTGACATCACTTCCAGGAAAAATTTGGACATTGTAGAAATTGCTTGAGACTCAATGATAAAATACATGAGTTTCCAGCAGTTTCTAGAATGATGTGACATTCCTTCTGGTTTCCCCTAAAAGTGACTACATGTTGTGCACAATGATGGTGCCCTCTCACCATGTCTCACTGCATACTAGCCATTGTATAGCAACCATACTTATCATTGTTAACATTTTCATTTGAGTTAACTGCATATATTCCTACTAAATTATTTTATAAGACCAGTGGGAATTTATCATTTGGAAACACAAAAGTACATTTTCATACTGAGAGCCAGTATGGCATAGTGGCTAAGAGCAGCGGACTGTAATCTGAAGAACTGAGTTTGATTCTGTTATTGTTGAAAAATAAAAGAAGGGGAAAGATAAGAAAGACAAAGACAGACTATGTATGAGAAACACAAAGAAAAGGAGGAGGCTGTTTCCAAGAGCTCAACGGCTCACTCACTGCTGATTCTGGGCTTTTTAAAGAACTGGTTGGTCTAATATTCAGACCCTTCCAGTCCACCTGTCAAATTTAAGGTCCCCAATATCTGGGGAGGCGAGAGCTAAGAAAAAACTTGTTCTATAGCTGACAAAAGAGCCCCTATCAGCAATGTGTAGTCTGGGAGTACTTAGATGCTCAACCAGAGTGAAATGCCATTCCACTGGAAGCCTGAACTGGGTGTGATTTCTCATTTCTCCATATGAAGCCTGCTAGGTAACCTTGGGCCAGTCACAGTTCCTTCAGAACTCTTTCAGGCCACATACCCCACAAGTTGTCTGTTTGGGGATGGGGCAGGGGAGGAGGAAGGGATTATGATTGTAAGCTTCCCAATCAGTCAGTTGTTCATTACAATCAAGAGCCAGCACAAAAACAGATGTAATACCATAAGAATTGTTAAAACTGCCTAATAAGATAACTGATCCCAGACTATTGGAGAGAAATACAAATTAAATACACAAAACAAGAACTCTATACAAGGAATATATAATAAATAAATAATAAAATAATAAAATTAGAATTATTAAAACCCCTAGACTATATTGTTCGTGCCTGTCAAGCACTGGCACCAATCTAAAAATCTTCCCACCTGAGTTTGTGAATAGTGTTCTTTCCCACCTCTTCCCCATCAATCTCCACAACCTCATCTGAGAATAGGATTGACTAACTCAGGAATCACTCTGCTGGCACACCATGAGCAATACATAGGCTTCAAGGGAACACATGCAAAAACATGAGGTGGTAGGGGTGGTGGTATTTCTGTCTTTTCTTTATGGCCGCAAAACTGAGGACTCAAGTAGGAATTCTGGTGATAGGCAGGTCCCTTTAAAATGTATTGCTTTTTACAATCTGCAGCAACAACAAAAAATACAGCAGGGAGATGAATGAATCAGACTCCTCTAAGTACTCTGCTGAAGCAGGAAGACCACAGTTGAATCCTTTAGTGACAGTAGTAATAACCAGCAGCTGTTCTATGGTAATGTGCTAATTGTTCTTCCTAGGATTCTGTGCCCCACAAAAGTATATGGTATATGAGAATGTAACAGGTGCAGAAGTACAAAGTATGGGTGGCATCTACGCCTGGCACTCTCTGTCGAGCAGCTTTCGTTGAAACAGAATCCCTTCATGGATACAGGATTGGCTCTTGCACATTTCTGTGATGCTGTCAGGGCTCAATACAACAAAAATGCTGTCTAATAAAAGCTACAACAGTATACCAGTTAAGTGTATTGTTATGAGAATTGTGGGCAATCATTTGAGGATTGGAACTTTTGTTGTGTGTGGGAACCACCACCATAGGCATCTGAAGACAGAGAAATGATGTAAAATTGGGAAATTGAATAGCAGTATTGTGGGTTGGGAAATCTTTTCTGAGAAAGAAAATAAAATCAAGTGTTTATGCACTGTCTCTAAATGTCTAGCTCTTCGAAAAATGATAAATGTTATTGTATCTTCATTTAATACTTGTCATCCAGGATTAAAACCTTATAATCTGTTTCAAACCTCTAGACACAATACTGTAGGTTCTCATCCAGTGTAAAAAAAAAACACTTCAAGGGAAGGATATTCCAGCTAAGTAGGAACTTGTTTCTTGCTGAATTGTTTCTTACAATTAGCAAACATTCCCTGATATCCAAACTAAATTTACATTGCTTCATGAGCATTACTTCTTGTCTTTCTCTCAAGAGCCCTGATAACCTGCTGTTCTCTCTATTCTTTTATGCCTTTTCAAACTGTCATTATACCCCCTTCTTTCTCTCTTCTCCCACTCCATGATTCTTAAACAATGTCATAGCCTGTGCCAGCCCCAAAACTAGGACAGGAATCTCTATTGATTCCCCGTCCCCTCACCCACCCAAACACAGGCATCAGTGCTGCATAGTATATCCAGAACTCTGCAATGTCTTACTGCTGCTGCAGCAAGGACACTCGGTTTCCCGTGGTGATTTAGTATCAATCAATACAAGTGGCCTTGGTGGAAGTCATGAATCTGCTCATATTGAAACCTGATAGAACTGAACAAGTGAAATGAAACACTCTACTTTCTGAGCCTTTCAGAAGGTGCATGAAGACAAACTGAGCCAGGGAAGCATTCATCTCTAATTCCTCCAAGCAAATGCTCCCTGCACCTGTTTTATGTTTTATTCTGATCTGATATTCCAGGTGCTATGTGATAAGATACTAGAAGGTAGCCACCTTCTCCATTTTGCATGTGTGTGCTTAATTTCTAGATCCAGTCTAGTTTACTCGTTTATAAATTAAACAAAACTACACATTCTCCATCAATTTTTCACCTCTGTGGATTTCTCCACCCCCACCCACCCCCGTCATGTATCTTTGGTAAAAGAGTAGGTAACTGTTTGAGTGTTCTCTGGGGGAAGAAACCTTCTTGGAGAAACTCAGAAAATGGCCAGTGAGAGGCAGAAATGGCAACAGAGGAACTGCAGCCAGGAGTGGGGTAGCCTCAGTGGCACCTCTTGTTCAGCTGTTGAATCACTATATTTATTTATTGATTCATTCATTCAACTTATAGGCCGCCTCATCCCCAAAGGGCTCGAGGCGGTTCACAATACGGCTGTTCTTCAAGACAGCAAATCAAAACAACATAAAACTTTAACCTATTAACCAATTAAAACTTGAGCAGCAGTTACACACCACAAATATAAATTAAACAACAAAAGTTGTTTAACAGTTAATTAAAATCGGCGCCCGATCTATACTTAATGACTGTGGCTCTCTTTTAAAATATTTTGTTTTAAGTTCTGTCTGACAAAGCCTTTAAAAATAGAAAGGAAACTATTGCCAAAGTATTAGATCCCTGAGTTCCTGTCTTTCCCTCCTTTCCCGCCTACATTTATGTTTAATAAAGCAAATTGGGTTTTAGGCAGTGATTTTCCACAGCGGAGTAACAGATTGATTCCCACTGACCCAAAATTCATATATTGGCACTGATTACAGATGTTTCACCTCTGGGGATGATTCACATGCATCTGTATAAACAAGCAAGAACACTTTGGATCAAGAATTGATGTGCAGTAAAACAAGCCACATCCTGAAATGATAATAGTGGATAGATAAATCCCCTTTGTTTCTCTCAAGATGGAGAAAGCTTAAACAGTAAAATTCCCAGGTAGTAAATGCCACTTTTATAGTTTTTTTCCAGCTATTAAGATCCTATAAATATTTCAAATGTACTAATGATTTGCTGCCTCTCTACTTCAAACTATGATAGTTGCTAGCTCTTGTATAAAAATACTTCAAATTAGTTCTTTAAAATATGTTTTCTTTTAAAAAGAAAACAAACACCCTATTTAAAAACATTATTTGAAGTGTTATTAACTTGGAGTTACTAACTGCTTGGAAACTAAACAAGAGTCGTATGGTATATAAAAAACACCAAGTGGGGAACTTTGAAAGCAAAAAAAAGCCCCTGATTTAAATTTGGTACTTTAAAAAAATTATTTCCGGGATGGGGAAATCCCTCTCTGAATGTAGTTTGCTAACATGTTAATCAGAGAATTCGTCTTCCTTTCTTTCCTCTCTCCTCTCCCCTCTGCTAGTTCTGCAGTGGCAACCGTGCTTCCTGTAAGGACAGAATCTGACATGGCCTCTTTTGAGTAGTCTTCCAGCTCCTCCTCCTCCTCTTTCTCTGATTTGCTTTCAAACTCTCAATACATTTAGAGCCTGATCTTGTGCAGAAAATATCCCTGACATTTGAAGAGCTCCAGGGATTCGCTGAGCATGCTCAGTCATCCCCGTCTGCTAGAAAGAGGAAGCTAGTTTACATAGGAGTCATACCAAGCATAGCCTGCATGTTAGTGCAGTTAACTTGCAGCGGGCTGTGAGGAGAGTTAGCATGTCTTTGTGCTAGGAAATCGTTGCCGTTCTCTCTGTTTTTTCCCTTTTCCTTTTCAGTCTGGAAAAAGAACTAGATGCAATTTCGTTTGCAATTGGGAACGCAATATATTGCAAAATCCCCGTCTCCGATTCTAAACGTCTTTGAAGGAGATTTTGGCTCCCCCTCCACTCGCTTTTAATATACTTTGTTTTGCTTAGTCGGAGGCTGGGCCTTGAGCTTGGGGGACTCGGGAAAGGGCCCGGACCTACTCATCAGCATTTGCCCGCGTTCTTGTCGCTGTTTTGGGGGGGCGGCAGCAAGCAAGCTGGTCTTCTTTGCTAGCCCGCTAAATGCTATTTATGAAGATGGACCTGTTGAACTACCAGTATTTGGACAAGATGAACAACAATATTGGCCTTCTCTGCCAGTATGAAGGTAACTTGGTTTCATGTTGCTGTGTGCTTCTCTGCCTTTATTTTTGGGTCGCCTGTTCTCTGCTGTGTCTTTGTGAGTGGAAGCGATTTGTAAAGGGTTTTTATTTTTAACGACAAAAGAAAAATACAAGCTCCCTTCTTTTGGCATGTTGCTATCTCCCTCTCCCCAGTGTTTTTGTCTTATGCAAGTGAGTGGAATCGTTGATCAAAATGAATGTATTTGTGGGAGGGGAGCCTTGTTTAATGCTGAGCTAGCCAATGGAAGCTTTCATGCGCGGCTAGTTTTTATCTGTCGAAAATATACATCCGTTCGTACTCGGAGTGACTGTAGACCTATTGTATCGGAGACTGGATCGTAGGATGGGAATACTCTGTGTGCTTTTACTTTTCAGCTCCGGCGATTGAAGGGTGTCTGTACTACAGAATACAGAGTAGCCCTTTGTTTGACTTCTCATTTCCTGTATAGCTCTGAGAAAGCTCTGACACTGGGAGCTGCCTCCCTTTCTCCTCTCAGATCCCACATCTCCTCCCTCCAGCACCTCCTCCCCAGTCTATCTCAAGCAGAAAGAACTACAAGGCCACTAGAAACTATAACTTTATGGTCATCTGCTGGGTGGTTACTCTTTGCTTTGCCTCTCCCCACCTCCAAATTTGTGCTGTGGGTAACCTAGGTTTGTTTGTTCCAAATACATCCGTTTTACAGTAGCGAGGTTTGTGTTTTATTTCCTTTCAAGTACTGTCAGGAGGAGTGGTAGAACTTCGCCGCTTTTTAACTGGCTAACTTTTCATGTACTTGCTGTTTGAAATAGTAGCAATGGCTTGGCTTAGCAAGCAAAGGAAAGGCAGGGTTGAGCTAATTCTAATTGGGAGTAGGGCTGTTTCTCTCTCTACCCACTCTCTTTTTCTTTCTTTCCCCCTCCTCCCATATCCCCTTCCATGCTCAAACAAATTGTACTGTGGTGGTCAGTGATGAATGTGTAAAGAATTACCTAAACATGGAACAGCTAAGGCTGGAGAAATAGGGCTGACTAGGCCTCAGGGCAGACAAGCAGTGTTGCAGACATGCCAGTTGAAATGGCAAGGCCCGTGTGGTCATGGTCCTGGGGGAAAATAATGACCAGGTATTCTGTACCGAGTTCTAGGTGTGTGGTTGTTCCCTAAAAGTACAAATTCAAACACATTGAACTTGGAAGGCATAAAGAGGGGAGAGGACATGTTTATGGAGGATAGGGCTGTCTATGGCCACTTGTCAACATGTGTACCAGTCATGATGCATACCTATTCATTCCAGTGTCGAGGAGGATGTTAGGGGCTATGGAATACAGATAGGATAAAATTGCTGCAGTCATCTTGTTTGTGAGCTCCCTAGAGTCACCTGGTTGGCCTCAGTGAACGGACTTGATGGGCCTTGGTCTGATCCAGCATGGCTTTTTTGTACGTTCTTATGTATCTGTTTGTACATTTGTAGTGGAGAGGAAATTGCAGAGATCAGTATGATGGGATATCTTCAAAGGTTTCTGATTTCCCCATTTTTTCCTTCAGATTTTGTTGCTTTGAAAGAACTTTTTAGTAGCAGTAAAGTTTTTTAAAGAACCTTTGTTGCTAATATCACCACTTACTGTTTAACAGTTGCTGCTTTTTCCTTTCCTCTGTAAAGAGAACAAATTTGGAAGACTTCTATATAACTAATTATGCTCTCATGGTTTGAAAAACTAATATATAATTATATTAGGTATCCACAACTATCATCTTTTTTCCCTTTCAACAGGGTTTCAGCGAGGATGAATTCCTTGCTGAAACACCATTGATCCACTTTTAAATCCCACTGACTTTTAATCAAGGAGTTCTAAACCCATGTAGGACTTCAAGGGACGTTCTTTTACAAAACAATTTTTCATAGAATATATGTTGGGATTATTCTCTTAGAATTAATTAGGGGTGTTTTTTTAGAGTTATGCCTGGACTTTCATATTCTGTACAGGAAAAGGACTTTGAAGATGCAAAGTTTTAACTGATAACAGAATTGGAAAGAGATGTAAAGAATTTTAGGTTGCTTGCTTTGTTAACTTTGTCCATGTTTATATAAACAGCTAGTAGACTGAATCCAGTTTTTTTTTTTTTTTGTAGTGGTGAAAATGCAAGGAAGGGGAACTCTTTTACCACCAGTGTTTGGCTATGTTTGGAATCATGGGATCTGTGTGGACAAAAGCCATATAGGGTGGGGTGGAGCTATATTAAGGAGGGGGATTGACTAAGACTGACTGAATCCAATCCAAAATCAGTTTTAACTAGGCCCTGGTGCTTGCATTTTTCTCTGTAAAAGAGTAATATAGATATTCCTGAACTTCATTCATGAAATCCAGTGAGGATATTCATTGGGTACCTTCATAAGGTTCTTCTGTTCATAGGACCAGTGTTTTCTGTCTACAAAGCTGAGCAGTAGAGAAATGCAAGTTTCTCTTTTTCCCATTTCAGTTATTGTTATAACTTCAGTGCACTGTTAGTAAAATGCATTTTCAGTGTTCATGTTGGTTGGTTTTTGAAAAGCCCTTACTTTCTTCTAGTATACTGTAAGTCACTTCCAGAAGAATCATAGTTCTGATTTATTAAATTGTGAGGGCATATTAAGCTTCATAAATATATTTTTTACTTATAGAAATTAGTAATATTAACTAAAATGTGGGGGTAAAATATGACTTCATCTTTTTCCAATTTTGTTGGGCCTTTGACTAGAGGCTTAGAGAGGTATAGTAGTTGGAACATTTGAACCCCACTTTGTCTTAGATGTTTTCTGAGTGACTTTGGGTCAGCCATACACTCTGTCTGTCCTGTCTTATAGGGTTGATATGAGGATAAAGTGGAAGAAAGGTAAATACAATTGGTTTGGGTTCCTGTTTGGGATAAAGGTGGGGTATAAATGATGTGAATAAATAGATTCAGATCCCTTGGACTCAGACATGTGTTTAGATAAATTGCTGTGTTTCATCCTGAGTTCCCCATCAATAATAGGAATACTATTGTGGGAGCTTGTTGTGAGGATATAACAGGATCCATCCCAAGAGCCTTACCCAGATTTCTTGAAGTGAATGAGGGCCATTTGCGAGCACTAGTACTCTTGCACAAATCTCATTCATTTGTGTGGGGTTTGGGTAGGGAATTGTTCTTCTGGATTACATTCTCAGAGTGGTGTGTAACTTGGCAAACACTTGAAAAGTCCTGTTGGTAGGGGAAATGAGGACTGTTCTGTGGGCTTACCCAGGATTTGGTCCTCACAGCATTTTAAGATGTTTTTAAAACAATCATTACATGTAGTTTGTGATATAGTAAATCTTAAATCTCCATGCAAATGTAAGGCTAAAGTGACATCTCACATTATGTGTCCAGTTCATCAGAGGAATAACAAAACAACTGGTTATTCGTATTGGTGTTTTTTTTTAATTTTGTCACACAATTTTGAAATTGTTTTATGTTTGCTTCTAAAATATTCAAGCTAAATGTTATGACATATAATTCTGCTTATACACTGCTTATAACACAACTGGCAAGCTTGAAAGGGGCTATAAAAAGCAACTTATTTTCTTATACATTACTTTGATATGGTTTTTGGCTCCACTACAAAGGCATTTTACTGCAAAGCCTGTCTGCTTAACCTAAAACCAGGTTCTTCTGTCTGGGACAGGAATCTGGCTTCCTATCACTGGTGACAAAAGAAAACTGATAACCTGATGATTTGTTGATAGGAGTAGAGGGGATCCTGCTTCCTGTTGGAGGAAGTTTCTTACTTAACAGGAAAGTGGTCAGGGAAAGGTTGGCTGTTGGCTTGTTTGTGTAAACTAGACTTTAAACTGGTTGAGGATGCTCATTCAAGAGTGTGCAGCGGTATAGTGTAGACAAACTGGCAGGGGATATGTTTTGTCTCTGTTGTGGTTTCCTCATGATGCCCAGTGTCATAAGGAATGATGAAACACTACAATGAAAAAAGGCTGTAGTTTGGAATCTGTATTTCTGCATAAAATATGCCTTCATTTCGTTAGAGATGAGGAGGATGGGCGGAAGTATTGGGTGAAAAATGAAGAGGAAGAAAGAGCAGGAGCAGCAGCTGTTTGGATTTATACTCCGCCTTTCTCTCCTGTAAGGGGACTCAACGCTGGTTACAAACTTCTTTCCATTCCACTCCTTGCAGCGGGCACCTTGTGAGGTAAGTGGGGCTGAGTTCTGAAGAAGACTAGTCCAAGGGCACCCAGCAGGCTTCATGTGTAGGAGCGGGGATATAAATCCAGTTCACCAGATAAGAGTTTGTAGATTTTGTAAATTCATGCTAATGGGTTAGCATCAACAAACGAACATAATGTTGCATAATCGCTGAGAAGACAAGGCCACAAATCTTCATGGTTATTTATGAACACTCTTAGATTGAATAATTTTAATTTTGTAGTGAAAAAGGAGGCATATGCTCTATTCTTTGCCCAAACTCATTGGTGATGAAGGCGGTGCTGGCTGAGTCATGAGTCTGGCCTGGTGCTTGCATCTTTGGACAAGGAGGGGAGGAGATGGGATGTTCTGGGGTGTCATATTTATACTCCAGAGCAGTGGTACTCCCTGTTGCAAATTACTTTGTAATGATGGGACAATATTGCCTAGGGGAAAGGTTGGCTCCTATTCTAGCATATGTCCCCAATGATAAAATGGCGTCCCTTCACCTCTTGCAGGCAAAAGGATTTTAAACTGGCTAAAACTCAAATTAATGGGCCAAATGTGTTGCATTCAGATGGCTTTGCCAGGGCAGTAGCATCCGGTATGGTCATGTGGTACCATGCATAACTTTGCTCTTTCCATCCTGTCTCAGGACATCAATTCTCAGGTGAAGGATCTGCCTTTGACAAAAAAAAGTGTTTCATGAAGGCACTGGCAATGACCTGCAGGGCCTTTATCAGAACAGGCCAAATCCCTTGGGATCTCCTAGCTCGCCTTCTTGAGGTATTCAGGGAAACCATTTGGTGCCTTCCTGCAGCTTTCCCCAACAAGTGGACCCATTCAGGCCAGGGCCCTTGCAATATCCTAACAGAAAATACCAGGACAGGGAGAAAAGAAGGGAATGGCTCCCCAAACTGCCCTCATTCTTGGGGAAAAAGCCATTGACCTGACTCGTTAAGCCCACTGTTGGTGAATGTTTGCAATTTGATAATAGGTTGTCATGTGTTTTTCAATACTAGTAATTGATATGCCCTGACACTTGGGTGTTATTTCTGATTAAGCATGGTTATTTTTTGGAGTTCATTCTATGTCTCCTTTATCCTTCCAGAGAGGGAGGTTCTACTCCCACTATTTCCTGATCAGTGCTGAATATTCGGGGTCTGCATAGTTTATCACCCCTAAGAACTTCTGCATGCTATCCATGCCCAATATTATGCCCTTATTGGGTAACAATGACTGGTTTACAGTCACAGACCTGAGGGATTCTTAATTTCACGTGGCCATCCATAAGTTGCTACAAGTACTTAAGGTTTGCTATGGGGGACCTTGTTTATGAATTCTATGTCCTACCCTTTGGTCTGTCTTCTACCCCAAGAGTTCACTAAAATAATGGATCAGTGGTGGTCAGATACCTGTCCTTACAGGGCTGCACCAATTTTCCTTACTTGGATGATTAGCTCTTTGTCTCCCAGTCAGCAGATGATCTCTTGAGCTTGTTGGAAACAGCCTTACACATCTTTTAAGCACTGGGGCTTGTTGTTAATGCTACAAAGTCCAAGTTACAGCCCACTCATAAGATTGAGTTTATAGGCACTCAGATATTGGCTGTGCCAATCTCCCTGTTAAAAGGGTTCAAGCTGTTGGGTTTAATGGACCTCGGCAACATCCACTGTACACTTTGCCAGGCTCCGAATGAGTACCCTACAGAACTGGTTCATTAGGGCATTCAGAATTAATGTGGACCTGCTAAGGTACAGATTGTCTATTCCCAGACACCTGCTTTATCACTGTTGATGACAACGGATGCCTCCCTGGTGCGTGGGCGGGGGGGGGGGGGGCACATTTCCAAGGCTTTGTTGTGCAGGGACTCTGGTCTCACTACAAGTATCCTTTTACATATCAACCTGCTCAAAATTAGAGCTATTAGACATGCTCTGGCTTTTTTTGCAGATCTGCGTCGAGGCAGAGATGTCCTGATTGCCACTGACAGTGTGGTGGCCAAGTATTATGTCAACAAGCAGGGTGGTATGGGCTCCCTTTCCCTGTACAAAAAGGCATGCAAGATCTGGGAATGGGCCATCTTCCATTACTCCGGACTGTCAGTAATCCATGTAGTGGATTTGTCCAATGCCTGGACCTGCAAGACCCAGCACGAGTGGGCAGTGGCAGGGAAACATCTCTGGCCAGTGTTCGACAACTGGGGTTTTGCCTGTATTCGTTACTTCCAGGAAGCCCTCTACCAGAAAATCCTATTCACCCAAATGGGCTAAATTTGCGACCTGGGAGGAATCTGAAGGGCTGGATCCCTATTCCTGTCCCATTGATAGAGTTTTTCCCTGTCTATTGTCACATAAAGCACTGACCTAGCCAACTCTTCTGTTAAGGTGCATTTGGCAGCTATATCTGCCTTCCATGACAGGGTTGGCACCCGCTCACTGTTTTCACTTCTCCTTAAGGGATCTTAATAACATGTTCCTGCCTGTTAAACCTCCAGTTCCTCCATGGAGCCTGACTTTGGTGTTAAACCATCTCACCCATGCTCCTTTTGAACCCCTTTGCAGTTTTTGTTATACACAATGGCCTTCCTGATAGCCATTATCTCTGTACGCACAGTCTGTGATTTACGGGCCCTCCTCTGTGACCCTCTGTTTACACAGCTTTTTCCTGACAAGGTAGTCCTAAGACCTAGCTTTGAACATTTGCCTAAAGTGGTGTCCCAGTTTCACCTCTCACAGGATTTGGTCTCACAGTATTTTTTAGGAACCTTCTATCTCGTGAAGACAGAGCAATGCACTCCCTGGATATGCACAAGACTCTCAGTTTTTATTTATAGCACTAAGTCCTTTAGGGAAGGGCTCTGCAGTGTTTGTTTCAGAGGACCTAAGAAGGGTTCCATTGTATTTATCTCCAACTTGTCTCCTTGGTTAGCATCTGCTATTAAGTTGACTGGTTGCAAGGCTAAGGCTTCCTGCAAGGCTGAGGCTCCTTGCCCAATTGCCATCAGGGTGCACTCTACCAAGGCCCTCGCCTCTTCAGTGACTTTTAAATCTCACATGGACCTTAATGTTGTCTGTACAACAGTGACATATTCCACTCTGTTGACTTTTATCAGGCATTACACTGTGGATGTCGATACTAGGGTTGAGATGATTGTAGGTCAAGCTGTATTGCAATCTCTGGTTCTCCACACCCACCTCTACAGCATGTAAGCTTGCCATTCTCCCATGTGCGACTGCACAGAGGCCACAAATTATGAAAAAAAACATTGCGTACCATAACTGTTCATTTAGTTATCCTCTGTGCAGGCACAGGTCCTCCCATCTTCTTGCTGTGGACTGTCATCTAGCACAGGTGGTGACTCCCCTCAGTAGCAAAGGGAGATCGGAGGGACAGTGCACCCCCTCCCCCATGATCAGGTGACCCTTGGCAGGAAGAGCAGCTAACCCAGGCATGTGACTTGGTGGGGGGAGCACTTGCAATATGCCTAAAGCTCTTTTTAAAGCCAACTAAAATGCTCCACAGCTGACTTGCACAAGCGCAGTCCCACATATGCCTGCACACAGGACCACTAAATGAACAAACAGTTATGGTAAGCAGCACTGTTTTTTCAGTCCTATACCCTTCTTTAACTGAAGAATCTCAGGAAGTAAGTGTTGGGGAAAGACCTTCCCAGAACTGAAATAATGGTGGGTTGTTGCTCTTATGGGCTGTTACTAGCTGAAATAGGTGGTACTGATTTAAATGTTTGACTGCAGTATAAGAGTTTTGTGTGTTTATATCCAACTATCAAGACTATGGAGTGCTGGCATGTGTTATTAGGCTGGGTATGCTGCTGTTAAGATGCATGTTTTTGTAGCCTGGACCAACCCCAGGATCAGCTGAACCCTAGCTCCATATTGGTAGGCTTGAAATGTGAAGACTCAATGGAAATGTACTTTAAGAGAATGCAAAATGGAGAAAAGGGGAGTCATGTAAATTGCCTAGGGCCCCTATCAGGAAGAAAGTTGCTATGTGAACAAAGAACATAGATTTCTGGGGGATTTTTACATCACTAACTGCAAATTGTATCATGAAAGCAACTTGGAGGAAGGTGATAAGATGAACAGTCTCCATGTTCAGGTTTGATACTTGCAAGTGTTTGCAGTTGTTGGTAAGGCAGAATTCTCCAAATGTAGAATTGTGTTGTTAGGTTGGCTTCACAGGGCATGCAGATACCTCTGTGATCCAGGAGGATAGGCTTCTCCCTTTTCCAGTTCTAGAATTCTTGGGGCTTCTTCACCTGGGCAAAAAATGCAGTAAGTTGTAGAGAATTCCCTTCGGAATGTTATGGGGCTCGCAATTGTCTTTCTTCTACCATTTGTACGGACAGCCTAGAAGACTGCATTTTATAACAAAGGAAATCATACCCATATGTGAAGATCAGAATCACTTTTTTTGTCTCAGTGTTGCATTTTGCATTAGTTAGTTGCATATTACATAATTACTTTACTTAACTTCCTGTAACAGTGAAACATGATTTGGCTGAGAGTAATGTTTGGCAGTGTAGTATAGCACAAACTTTTTGTGTATCTTTTCCAAAGCAGCTTAGTGTGCACATATTTTAAATATAAAAATGCAGGCCCTGGAATCTACTTTCTAAACTTCAATTCTGCACCAGCAAGCAATTTGCTTAAAGCCTGTGACTTGCTAACTTGCAAGTCAAATTTGTTACAGTGCCTAGCTTCTTTGTATGCAAATCCAGGAACTTTGGGAAGTATCTGACCAAGCTAAAATTTATCCAGAGTCTACACAATGTGTTGTATTGTCCAAAATGTCTTCTGAACAGCAGCTCAAAGCTTAAGCCTGCATGTTGTGGCACCTCAACTGTGTGTATAAGAATGAATATTTATATTTTTCAAAAGGTCTGATTTGCATGAAATGTTTTATTAGTTCCTTTTTGAAAGATTAACATGGACACAGTGCTTTTACTTCTTTCTTTTAGCTGAGTAGGTGTTGGAAGGAAACATGAGGCATTCAGAGTGCTTGTCAGGCAATTTAGCGTTTTCCCAAACAGTCATCCACGAGCACAGAGTACATAATTATTCACATATAGTGGCATAAGGCAACAGTGAACACAAGTTTATATTATATTCATTCAAACTTGAAAGATGTTCTGCTAATTTGATTTTTAAACATTTGATGTACAGGCAGACTGCATTGTCAACCTTTGTGTTCATGTACAATTATTGCTTGATGCAGAGATACTTTATTTTCCTTCCCTTTTCAGTGAAAGTCCTGGCACTTCAAAGTTAATTAATTGTGTTTATGCAGGCACATAAACAATTATTTTGCTGCTTCATTAATAATTACATCCATTAGTAAAATTGTGTACTGTACAAAAATAGTCTCATCTTCTAAAGATGCATTTTGTTTACCTTCCACGTGTAAAAGCTAGACATAATGCTGTCCTAAAACTTCCCTTTAATCTTACGTTAGTTTTATGAGACCTACCTTTTTGATTTATTTTGGCTGGTCATCCTCAACAGAACCGAGGCAGAAACAGCGTCCCAGGGCGGTAAAAACACCGTCCCCAGGGCGCTATTTGTATGACTATCACCTCCACAACGAGGCAGCACCTTGCCCCCCCCCCCCCCCCAGGACAGAAATGCTGTTTTCCTGCCTCGCTCAATGAGTGAGGCTTTTGGGAAACAGCATTTCCCTGCCAGTGCCGCTTTTCGGTGCCTCCATTTCCCCCACACTTACCTTCTCTCCCCGGGGGTCGGAGGGCAGCCTGGGTGTGCCTCCCTGCCCCTGTGGAGCTCCACAGAGAGAGAAAGTAAGTGTGGGGAAACAAAATGGAGGTGCCTCTGCGGGCTGTGGCCGTGTCTCTGTCAGCTGTGGCCGCTCTCAGGGCCACTCGCACTTCAGCTTGCAATCAGCCCCGGGGCTCCACTGGCATCATATATGCCGCTGTAGTGGCCGCTGTAGTGGCCTGTGTGGAATCCACCCAAGAACAACACAAAAGTTTCCCTTGTAACCTATTGTAGTAAGAGGCTACTTGTAGTAAGAGGCTTATTGTAGTAAGAGGCTACTTAAAGTGTACCTTTTGTTCTTGGAGTATAATCCTATGCAAAGGTATTCTAGTTTTAAGATTAATTTCAACTGTGCATAGAATTATGCTGTCAGTCACACATTGTCAGAAGCTAATATAAAAATGGTGCTACCAAAAAGAATAGTTTTTCAATCTGTCATAAAATAATCACTAGAAAGTTGTAGTGATGTTATAGGGTTAGTTGGAACCTTAGATAGGTTTCTTTTATTTTTTGTGTATTAATAAGGTTGCATTTAGAATCCTCTGTAGTTAAGGTAACAAAAGGTCAGGGTTCCAACAGGCTGTTTGCTATAAGCACCATGCAAGCAAAATCAGCAACCTCCTGTATTCATGTTTTCTCCTTTGGACCTGCAAGCTTCTTCAGCTGGTTCCTGAAAATAATCAGCACATCCACAAGGGAGTCAACTGCCTTCTCAAGGTGGCCTCATTCATGGCTGATGCTACTTTGGATTTGTTAACTTTGTTGGCCAAGGCCATGGCTTTGACAGCAGCAGCAAGACACATTCTATGGCTTCGGGCCTGGCAGACCAACTTTCATTTCGAGGTCATGGTCGCCTCTTGCCCCTGTTCAGGGAGACAAATTTAGAGATTCACTCAACAAGATCTTTGTGGCCACAAAAGACAAAATTAAGGCCATGCTGAGAAGTTTGAAAAGGTCAGACTGAAGACCTGCTAAGAACTTGTCCTTTTGTTCCCAACATGCTCTCCCCAGATTATGCCAAGACAATCAAAGAAACACCAGGCCCAGTCCAGATCTTAAAATAAGAGAGGCTCCTTCAACTACAGGTTTGGTTCCAGATCTGAGAGACCAGAACAGGACAGTAAGACTTCCAAAGTAGCAAGTGACTCCATTGGGAGGAAGATTGAAGGAATTCAAAGAGCCTGGTTAACATTAATAATGGACGATTTGGTTTTAGAGGTGGTCTCCAGCAGCTACACAATTGAGTTCATCCATCTCCCACTGGAGTATATGTTGGTATCACCAGTTCTGCAAAACCTATAGCAAAACAGGATCTTAGCAGCCATTCATCAGCTTTGAACAATTCAGGCCATAGGACTTATTCCTGTCAAGGAAAAGACAAAGGTGTATACTCAATCCTGTTCACGATTCCCAAAAAGAACAGGGATAGGAGAGCCATTCTGGATTTGAAATACTACAGTTGCTTTTTGAGGTTGAGACATTTCAGGATGGAAACCTTACAATTCATAGCAGAGGCTCTCTGACCTGCGGAGTATCTAACATCCATCAGCCTCACAGAGGCATATCTGCATATCTCCATTTGGTCTTCACATTGGGATTTCCTCAGTTTTTGTTTTGGGACTTTACACTTCCAGTACAAGGCCGTTAGCCTATGCACGGGTCCTAGGGTATTCTCCAAGCTGTTTGTCAACCTAGTAATCCTTCTGCGTCATCGGAGGATTCTTGTCCATCCTTAACTGGATTATCTACTCATCTGGTCCAGATTCTAGCAACAATCTATTCTGGACATGGAGATGACCCTCTAGTGCTTATAAACTCACTGATTCCTTCATGGACATCCAGAAGAGTTCACTCAATCTGGATCAATTCCTGGAACATCTAGGAGTCCTTATAGCCACCATGTCCCACAAGTTTTTTGTAACCAAAAAGAAGGCCACGAAAAAGAGCCATCATCACCAGCAAATATGAGTCCCTCCTTTTGTTACCAAGCCTCATGGGACAGATTATTTTGAACATGGACGCTATGTAGCAGAGCAGATTTCATTTTAGAACACTACAGAAGCTTCAACCCTATCAACTGCCAGCCAGAAGGGACAGTTGCACAATCCTAGTTCCTGGAGAGCTCAAGTATGATTTAGGATGGTGGACAAGATGGAAGAATGTGACCCAGGGCAGATCCTTCTGCATTCTGGAATGCATCCAGATATTCCCAGATGAAAGTTTGTCCAGTTGAGGAGCTGTGATGAATGCCCTTCCAGTTCAGAGGATTTGGACCGAAAATGAGACAAGACTTCCCATCAACTATCTGGAACGTCACACAATTTAAATTAGGATTGCATTCTGAGTGAAACCTGGTGGGCCACTGCGAGTAGCAGAGAGCTGGACTAGATGGACTCTGGTCTGATCCAGCTGGCTTGTTCTTATGTTCTTATGAATGTCAGATATTCCATTGGAAAGAATGGTAGCAGCCTATAATAGCTGCATTTCAAACCTACTCAATTACTTCTGACCAAGCATGCTTTGAATGGGATTAGACTGGAGTGACCCTGACCTGGATAGCCCAAGCTAACCCAATCTCATCAGAGAACTGATGCTAAGCAGGGCTGGCCCTGGTTACTTTTAGATGGGAGACTTCCAAGGAATAGCAGGGTTGTGATTCAGAGGCAATTACAAACCATCTCTGAATGTTTTAAATGGTAATGAATGTTTTAAAGGAATGAATGTTTTAAATTGTAATATGGGAAGCAACCCTTTAGGGTTGAAGTAAACTGAACTGAATGATCCTTTTGAAATGTACCAATATTGCTTTGATTTACCATGAAGGCTAGAGAGGTTGCTAATCCAGTATTATCTTCTGATAAGTATATTGTAGGCTAGATTTTAAGAAATATAATCTGGGTGTTTAAATATGTTACCTATCCATCTGATAGTGATGAATAGTTAGTAGAATATACTCCTGAACTGGACCTTCAGTCCTTGCCTAAGGATTAGCAATCTCCTCTCATGGAGGTCACGTGTGTCCTGGGGAAAGAGATCAGATTGCTGTTGTCATGACTTACTGTGTCTTGAAATTTTCATTGCCTGCTCTAGTCTAGAACTTGAATTCCATGGATATGCAGTATGTAGGAGGAAGAATACAGTTTCCAGTTGAGTAATGAAGGGTGAAAGGGGTGGTTGCCATTATTTTTACAAACTTTGCTAAGCATATTGGCTCTTGGATTACATGCAGATATTTGTAGCATGGAATGGGGATTCTTTCATGTATGCTAGAATTTAATAATTCAGATGTTTGTGCTGACATCTGGTATGCATTGCTTCTGTTCAATCCTCCCATCCCCCGCTCCTCTAGCTTGCTTGCTGTGGCATCTTAGAAAGCTATCACAGTCATTCTGTGGCTGACTTAAATTAAATCACATGGAGCCAGCAGAAGAATGCTGACATAGACAGTTTTCATGCTGAACCACACTGAAACCACAGGCCAGAGTTAAAGAACTCCTTACTGTTTTGAGTCTAGACAGCAGGCTACAATTTGAGGAAGAATACTCATAACACAAAGATTTAATTATGCAAAACTGATAAAACTCTGACTTTTAAATCTGAAGCCTTTTGCTGTAAACCTAAAACTTTTGAGGTC
The DNA here is from genome assembly GCF_021028975.2 of Sphaerodactylus townsendi. NCBI lineage: Eukaryota > Metazoa > Chordata > Lepidosauria > Squamata > Sphaerodactylidae > Sphaerodactylus > Sphaerodactylus townsendi. The sequence continues at coordinate 61,181,542 of NC_059427.1, forward strand.
CCTAAAAGTGGCTTTAAGTAAAACCATTCAGGATTCTACTAGCTCAGGGGTAGGGAACCTGCAGCTCTTCAGATGTTCAGGAACTACAATTCCCATCAGCCTCTGTCAGCATGGCCAATTGGCCATGCTGGTAGGGGCTGATGGGAATTGTAGTTCCTGAACATCTGGAGAGCCGCAGGTTCCCTACCCCTGTACTAGCAGATGAACAACCTTGATCATTACTGTTTCCACACATGTTTTGGTCTGCAATGGCTTCCTTATAGGCTGCACCTTCCCCCTTAACTCTACTCAGTAGGAGTATAGTGTCTAGAGGGATGTAATTGTACCTCTCTATTCTGCATTGGTTAGACCTCACCTGGAATATTGTGTACAGTTCTGGGTACCACTATTCAAGAAGGATATTGACAAACTGGAACAGGTCCGGAGGAGGGCAACCAAAATGGTAGAAGGTCTGGAATCCATGCCTATGAGGAGAGACTTAGGGAGCTGTATATGTTTAGTTTAGTGAAGAGAAGACTAAGAGGTGACATGATAGCCATGTTTAGCTATTTGAAGAGATGCCATGTTGGTGAGGGAGCAAGCTTGTTTTCTGCTGCTCCAGAGTCTAATACCAGGAGTAATGGGTTCAAGGTGAAGGAAAAGAGATTCCATCTAAACATCAGGAAAAACATCCTGATAGTAAGGGGTTGTTCAACAGTGGAAAAGCACTGCCTCAGAGTGTGGTGGAATCTCCTTCTTTGGAGGTTTTTAAAGAGAGGCTGGATGGCCATCTGTCAGGAGTGCTTTGATTATGTGTTCCTGCATTGCAGGGGGTTGGACTTTGATGGCCCTTGGGGTCTCTTCCAATTCTATGATTCTATGATTTTTGCAGCACTTATGACATGAGCTTTGTGTGTAATAACTATGCATAACCTCCTTTTGCGACTAATCATTATTAAACATTTTAACATGTTTGCTCCTTAATTCTTCACAAAATTGCCACAAAAAAGTATAAAATATTGGGTGTACTTAACAAGCATTTTTTAAAAATATATTTGTCACTATAAACAATCCAAATTTCAAAAAGTCTTGTGAATGAACAATATGGGCTGCTTCCATGTGGGAATGATTCTTGTTGTTACTGCAAATGCAGAGGTATTTGCAATGCAACATCCAAACAGTGATTGTCTTATATTTTCATTGCCTCAGCCTCTCCTGACCTCAAGTACAACCCCCTCCTCCAGAAGGTGTTTTTTTTAAAGGTGAATTGCTAGTGTTGTATTGATCAGTTGCCACTGTCTTCTAGGTCCCAGGGTCTAAAAAGTCAGTGTCTGGCCTTTTCGCTGTAGAGTGAAGGGGGAAGGTGCAGCCTATAAGGAAGCCATTGCAGACCAAAACATGTGTGGAAACAGTCATGATCAATGCTGTTCATCTGCTAGTAGAATCCTGAATTTCTTGTCCACAGTTACTTTGGTATTTGCTTTGCTTAGTCATGGCTAGACCACAGATAGCTGATCTGCATTTTAGAAGTGTTAGGTAGGACTCTTGGCTAACTACATATAGTCATGTTTCTTGTGACTAGACTTTTTGCCTTTTAAAAGTACCTTCTAAAAGTGAAAAATGTCTGGGGGAAAAGGAACATGAATTAATTTCAGTGAGTCAGAATGCTTATTAATATTTCTAAAAACCAGAGTTGTTATCCAGCAGTTCTCAGTTTCTAGAGCTTCATGGAGTAAGCTTAATCTGAATTTCCTAATTTAATCATAGAATCTTCTTTCACTTTTCTGTAAACACAGGGTGTAAGAAATTGACTGCACTGTCGAATAATTCAGAATGGGCATGTGCAGTTGAATCAGTGCCATATTTCTGTTCATGGCATTGTAGTGCCCTTACAGATCTGGGTTAGAAGTGACAATGGCTGTACAAAAGAAATATACCTTTGTGAGGCTACATGCAGTTAGCACAGTGTTACCAGTTTCTAAATGTGTAGTGTTAACAGGATTCCGTGGCTCATGTGTACACTGAGTTGGTGTGCTACTGATGAATGTGTAGGAGTTGGTGACATACCTTAAACTTTGAGTTGGTGTTGTGTAATGCCAAGTACCTTTCTAGTAGCTGCCTAGGGAGGGAAGGCAGCATAATATAGGTAGCCTGATATTGGAAGCTTAGCAGGGTTGACACTTGGAAGGGACACCACCAATGAAGACTTGTTGAGATTGCTATAACTTTTCTATGACTTCATAGTTCTTTACACATAACTGAGATGCTACAGGTATGCTGTAAAATATTCCTGAATTTGCATGTAAGTTAGAAAATATTATGCATTCTTAGGTGACATATTTTTAGGAATATGGGCTGCCTGAGTTTTTAAGCTGCGAGTTCCAGCAAGGGGAGGATTGGACCATTTGAATTTTCTTGACGTTTCATGTTTACTGCTACTGAGTATTTCCTATCTATATTTTTTCCAATTTACCAAATAAAAATATAAACATCTTCTAGAATAATTTTGAATTCATTTTTAAAAGGTCACATAACTTTTCTGGAAGCTAGTTGGTGCACACAACCATGTCTTAAATTGCTTATTTATTGGTTTAACATATTTATACCTTGCTTTTCTCCCCATGACAGCTTACAACATCATTCTTCTCTCTTACTTTTTACAATAACAACCCTGTGAGGGAGGCTAGGGTGTGAAAGAGTGGCTGGCCCAAGGTCACCCAGTCAGTTTCCATGGCAGACTGGGGATCTGAAACTGGATTTCACAGGTCCTAGTTTAACACTCCTAGCCAGTACACCACACTATCTCCAGAACTGATCAACAAGGGCATCATATGAAGCCAAAATTAAACAAAGAGCCTAATAATTGAGTCAGGCCTAAACAGAGCAGACGAGGTTCTTTTTGCAAACGTTAATGATCGTGTTTTCATTGCACATCCAAGGATTTTTACCCCAGAATTCAGGGACGCATAAATTTTGACTGGTCTTGGAATCAGCAAAAATCTGAGCTTAGAACTAATCCAGGTTTTCTTCCTAGTAGTAAAATTATAGGAAGGGTCAAGGGGCTCATTCCTTTTGCACTCAGTCTCATTCTCACTTTGGTGACTGGTGAATAAATGTATATACATCTGCCAGAGTGCTATAATACACTGGTATCTGTTGCCCATATTGTCATGAGTGACTGACAGCACTGTCATGTACTGGTTGATATAAAATCCTGTTCTGTAAGCTTCTAATTTCTTGGCAGAATTCGTTTCCTTCAAATGTCTTATCTTAAATTCCTACCAGAAATTGTGTATGGAATGGCCATTGGTTTCTCCAAAATAAGTGATCTTTGATTACTAATTGAACTACCTTTCTGTAACAGTTTTGTTCTCATTCTAGGCATAATGTTGGCTAGTCTGGTGGTGATAGTCTTTAGTACCATAACATGCACCAACATTATAAACAGTCCTAATAATATATTCCCACCTTTATCTGGGAGTCCAGGAGCTCATTTCTTTTGGACTAAGTAGAGGTACTATTTCTCAGTAGAGTATTTTGTTCCAACACAACAAAGAATCTTTCCCCTGCATCCCCACCTAGTAGAATTTAATTAGGAATTATTTTATTCTGCTTCACAACTCAATCCCAGCTGCTTCTTTGAGACAGTTACTAAATCAGTTTGTAGTGAGGTTTTATAGAGAGGTTACCTTTGTATAAGGAATGTTGCTGTGGGGCAGGAAGACCTTCTTTGTTAATACTCTTTCCTCTTTTAAGGGCTATAGCTTTATTTTTTTGGCATCTCCCCATGTTTTACAATTGCTTGTAATCCAAGCAAATGCTTCCTGTTTCTTATTCATATAGTAATGCATGCAGAGATTATCTGGAAAAGAATACAGACAATGAAAGTTACGGTAGCTGAGTGACTAAGACATTTGATAAAACCCTGAGCAGCATGTCAGTTAATAGAAAGTAAAGTGGTTCATGTCAGTTGGAGATGCAATAAAGGAGTGATTTCCAGCCTTTTGGTATGGTGACCTATTTAACAAACAAATTTACAGAAGGTCTAAATTTACTTGGCATGGCAAACTAAAGGTCTAAATGTACTTGGCTCATGGTGAACTATCTAACAAACAAAAAAACCCGAGAGCATGCTCCAATTGATAAAACAGGAGAAGGCTGAGGCCCACATTCACAGGCCAACAACTTGGGACCCACAAATTGGAAAATGCTGCTGTAAGGAATATTTCAACTAAACAGACTCTTTCCCTTTATAGCTAGAACTAAGGCCCTTTCCGCACGGACCATAAACAGCGCCCTGGGGATGGCAAAAACGCCGTCCCCAGGGAGCTGTTCACACAGGGGGCGCATCTGCTGCGAAGCCGCCGTTTTCCGACCTCGCTTCCCCAGCGAGGTTTACGGAAAACGGCGGCTTCGAGTCGCTGCCGTGCGAACGGCAGTGGCTCGAAGGCGCCATCCCTCCCCCCTCCGACTGGTCGACCTACCATCTCTGCGGCCGTCCGGCGCGTCGCTGAGGCCTGGGGACATGCCCCCCTGCCCTGCGATGCCGGAGTGGTCATGCAGGGCAGGGGGACGTGTCCCCATGCCTCGGCGACTCACCGGACGGCCGCAAAGATGGTAGGTCAACAGGGCGACGGCGCTCAGCGGCGCCGTCTTCCAGATGGTTTCTGGAACCGTTCGTGCGAACGGTCCCAGGGGGGTTGGGTCGGCGTCATGTACACCGACCCAACCCCCATCGTGGCCGTGCGGAAATGGCCTAAGACACTGTCAGGCAGAGAGTTTATTTCCGATCTTGTACCAGATGTTTAGGGATTTTCCTGGAAGAACCAACAGTACCTCTTGTGCATCCCAGCTGTGAAAACTGATTTTTCTGTGTCCTTCTGAAGGTATTTCTACAACACTTATTTTTTTGCCTTCATTTGTCAATTTAATGGCTGCTTTCCAGATTTTCAAGGAGGGAGTCTTTATGCTCAGCTCTACTCTTTTTTTTTTTATAGAAGCATCATAGGAATGAAATGGAAATATAGTAGCTTGAAGTTTTGAGCCTCTCACTACAGCATCCTAAAGTGCTTGTTCTGTACCCAACCAGTACTAGTTTTCTTACCTTTCAGAAACTTATGTTTACAAATATTCCCATTCATACATGATATCAACTGCTTAGGAAATTACTAGTGTAGACACCCACAATTTATCCTCATATTCACATGGACGCCCATGGCTGCAGCATTTCTACTATGTGGTTTCTACTACTACATTTCTACTATGTGGTTATTCAGTGCAAAAAACAGAGAATGAGATGGGGTAGCATGTAACTTGAATGGCATAATGAAAAAGTCTCTGTGGGGTTGCAGTTACAAACATCTAGAAGTCCACTGAATGCATACATAAAATTAGGTCAATTTTTTTTATTCCACTATGTGTGTAGCTGAGCAAAGGTATATTCAAGACCATATATTAAAAGTACATTTTGTTAACAATATAATCCTAGAGAAAGCAGGCTAACATGGAGCCTGAAATAACATAAAATTGTTTCTTCTTTTCAACCTGTTTTTTAAAATCTCTTTGCTTCAAAAGATTCTACCCCTCATGATAGAGTTGAGAGGTAGCATGCTGTGAAGTATCCAAGTCATACAGTAATAATTATCACTTTTGACAATCCCTACTTAGAATCCAAATCTTTGCTTTTTTTTAAAAAAAGGGATTTGCTATCTTTTGCATGAATTTGCTTTGGTAAGAAGGAGTTGAGATATACCCCAGAGTTTGAGCATCAACCATCATCCTTTATTCTGTTGGTTGTCACAAGGATCTTGCTTTCAAAGCTCTTCCCGTTTTCTCTCAAACAGTCTGTGTGTTTAAAGCAATAGGCTTGGCTGAGTGTGTGTCTGGCCCAAGGTTGCTCAGTTGCCATGACAGAATGGGGATTAGTTTTGGGTATCCCAGATTGTAGTCTGACACTTTAACCACTGCACCATGTTGGCGTACATTCTAGCATTTCCATTTTTGTAGCACTAGCGTGCACATTAAAAATGTTGGATGTCCCTGCAACCTGTGACTCTGGCCTTCCAGAATCTGTACCCTTCCCTGAGGCTTCTGGCTGGAACACCATAGTCGCAGTGGTGATCGCACAGCCCAGGTCCTACTGAGAGGCACTGATTTTCTTAGAAGCCAAGTTGCATTTGTGAGATGTTCCCCTTCCTTTGGCTAGTGGTAGTTCTAATTCCGCTTCTCAGCTAATAGAAAGGTAGTGTTCAGAAACATCCAAGCTAGGAAAGCTTTGTTGCACCTATGGCCATGTCACACATTATGCAGAGGCAAACCTAAATTAGCTGTCGAGCCACCCACAGCCACCTCTTCCAGTTCACTCTGTTCTTCTTCTCCTTTCTGGCCTCTCAGTGCAGCTGTGAAAGAGTTGTGACCTTCTCTTGGGTATTGTCTCCCATGTTGAGAACCAGTAGCTTAGATCATGTTCAGTGGTTTGGACTTTGTTAGCTACACCTTTGTCTGTAAAATATGTAATTCAAATTGTTCATTGTAGAGTGAAAATCTAATCTGAAGCTCTAGTCAGTTCCATTTGCTTTATAGTAGAAGCAAGGAATAAAATTTATGGTGGAATTTACTTGCATGCCCTTTGAACTCCAAACATTATCTTTCTGAAATATCAATATTCCATCCAAATGTCATCCAAAATACCATCCTATTACACTATCTGTGGTTTTGTTACTAAAAGCAACATTAATTTAACCAACATTTCAACTCTCTTTTCCCATTTGGTCATAGATAGTATTGCAAATATGTCTGGATGCTGCTTTCCTGTTAGGGTTCTGCTATTAACATAAGATCTAACTCACTTTTTCTGTTGTAGCCACATTCTCACAAAATTTGCTTTTGAAGTATAGGGGCAGCATTAAGCCTTGATCATTTTAACTTAATGACAGAAGCACCTTTGATCAGCTCAGTTTTCCTGTGTCTTGTGTTTCAAACAAATCACTTTACTGGATAATAGCAAAACACTGATAACTCCATGATGCTATGCCTTTAGGAAGCAGGGGTAATTTGAACTCCATATCTAATGTATTGCATACTGAAGTGGAAAATTGCATGTATCCATTGAAAACTCTGCTTTTTGTCATAGCAGTCTTGTTAGGCAGGCATTAAAATCAGTTTTGAAGACAAATTTAAAAGTCTTTTGCAGTCTCCAATTTTGCAGAAGTACTCATCTATAGGGTAAGCTGCATAAGACCTATACATCCAAATTATCTGCACAACATCACTGCAAATCTTGTTGAAAACAGATAATTCATTTTCAACATCCAATACATTACATTTCTTAAGCTTATACTGGTAATTGTTTGAAATTGATACAATGTATTTTACTTCCATTCTGTAAGGATTAACTTGAATTATACTTTAGCTGATTCTACTTTAGTGGGGGGTTCCTCGTGATTGTGTTCTTCCTGAGCATGACTTATGGGGTTTCTAGGATTTTCCCATTTAAGCTGCAACAAAATACTCCTTTGTTCCAATTTAAAAAGGAAAACAGCATTGTAAAAAGGATTGCCTTCAGCAATCCTTAAAGGGGTCTGTACTTAGTCCTGTTTTCAAAATGGTGGCTCCAAGATCCAGCATTTCACTTTTAGCTGTTTTTTTTAAAGGCTCAGGTGTTGGAGAGAGGAAGGATTTTTGGGCTGTGGAGATATCTGGCAAATCTCATCAGAGTGGCACTTCTGGAGAGGGTTGGAGGCAACAGGGAGCAGTGCACGGATGTATGGTACACACTCATCTATCACCCTTGTGGTCCTATCCCCTTTTAGAGACAGCCTTTATGTTGTGCCAGATGAGGTCTCCAGTTAGCCCCGGGCTTGTATTCACATATATTAAGGATCCATGATTGGCTGCTTTTAATTAGGGACTACCTCCTGTACACTGTGAGAAGTGAACCAAATGTGTTCTCTATCCCCCCCACCCCCACCCCCACCCCCCGCGCGCGCGCAAACCAACAGTACTATACATAGCGGGTGAAAATGTGTCGATAGAGCTAAACCTAAAATGTCTAGGGTGTATATATATGGTAGAAATCTTAATGTAGGATTTCAACCATGTTAATAGAGCTGTTCATATTGGTTATTACAGACCATGTAGATACTTGCTGGTACTCAGAGATAAGGGCAGTGTACTAGGTAGGTATAATATACTTCTGGCAGACAAGTCAACAGTTCAATACAGCATTAGCAGTTGCTGTGAAATACAGCCATAATTTCATATCTGTTATTTCTAAAAGATCCATATCTTTTAATCTTCAAAAAGATCTTTCCCATCTGCTATACGTTATTCTGTAGTAAGGACAATCTCAATTCCCCCCCATCCGATTTTACAACTTCAGTGGGAATCCACGATATAAATATGAAGCTTTTTACTTTTAAACATAATCATGGGTGTTCTGTAGTATGCAGAAAATGAATGCAATCCACCAACACAGCTGTGGACATGTTAACTAGGTCATGTGCCACAACTGGTGACCCAGATGGGATGTATATTACAAGATTTGTTCTTCATGGTCTCTGGAACTACACAAATGGACTCTGCCCCTTGCAGAGTTCAGTTTGCAAACTTCTATGTCTAGCTTGTAAGTGTGAAAATACTTTCCCCTCAGAAATACAGTCTTGATGATGCATTCCTGATTGAGAAGCTGAGACACTTTCCATGACAGTTATCTTTTGTTAAGCAAACAAAACAGCTTTTGGTATCTTCTTTCTCTGTCTTCATTAATACTGGGAGCATTAGAGCAAAACTTCAAAGGTTGAAATTTGTAGCTTGTTGTAAAGGTTTCCAAATTGAAGCTCTGCACAGGAAGAAATGTAAAGATGACCATTTGAAGAACATCAGTTAACAGGTAAGCAATCTGTTTTTTTCTGTCAGCACAGTGGCACCCCTGTAAACAGTGTGATCCACATGAGTATTTGTAACCAGATGCTTCTCAGCTATATATACTGAGAGCTGTTTCTATGCATGGGCCTCCTTTGATGGATCAGGCTATGTATACTTACTAAAGAGAACCACAGAAGCCTAAAAGATAGACATTCCATAGAAATCACATTTTTATATGGACTACTCGTTGGTAACCCAGCTTTGATTCACTGTAGAATAAACAATCCAGGCTGTTCCTAAGAAGAAATTCTTGAGTCCTATGTGAATTTTATTAAGTTGGAGGCTGCCATTTGTTGAGCCACCCTTTCTACCAGGAGCAAAGATCACCTTCAGTGGCCTGGGAAATCTGGCAAGCTTGACATAAATATTTAGCCAGATAATTCATTTTAAAATATAAATCAAATCTAAAATCATTTCTTTGAAGCACAGGCAAAAGGAATAGTTATTGGCAGACTGTTTATGGTGTCAATCAAAGTTGTTACCTCTTAATGCTGTATGGCTTTGGCTGGGCTACTTGAATGACCACCTCCTCCCATATTCAGTCTACGAGTTCAAACCTGCCTATCTTGCTCTGCTCTCTGTGGCCCTGTTACAATCTTTGAAGTTGACAGGGATGGCAACTAGAGACAAGGCATTTTCAGTAGTGACATATTCCCCTTGAGCTCCATTTGGCATCTACTACAGAGTATTTTAGTGCCAGGCAAAAACATATCTTTTTTGGTAGGCTTTATACCCTTTTAAAAATATTTTCAGCTGTTTTATAGCCTTTTGGAAAGCTAAAAACATTAAATAGTGAAATACATACAAAATAATAGTGGTTAGCTTTTTTGGTATTCATGAAAGAGCAGAATTAGAATGACAGTGTAGTGCCTTTACTGAAAACCAAATGCTGCAATCCTATACAGAATTAATCCTGTCCAAGTCTGTTTAGTTCAGTGAACTAGAGTAACTCTCTTTAGGATTGCACTGTTAAGGAATTTGAGGATCAACATGTTAGGATGTGAGATGACAATAAATGAAGCTCAGAAAATATTGCTATTGAAGTCTTGTCTTGCTAAATAGCACAGCACCACGTCTTAATCTTCAGGGAGAATTAATTGCTTTTGATGTGTTCAAAAATAAAGGCAAGGTTTTTTTCTTTAACCCACTTGGTTTGCAACTTTTTGCAAGATACCCTGATCTAACTTTAATCCTTTTGATCAATTAAAAAACATTCTATGGACTTTGTTGTTAATCTGTAAACCATGTTAAGCAGACAAATTAAATTAATCTAGTGTCTCTCTATGAACTCTCCAAGCTGCTGTTTTGTGTGCTATTTCATATTTAGATATTGCAGCTTTAGGGTGAATTCACATGTATATTTTGATCAGGTGCAGTCTGCGTATGAATTTGATTGTCTCATCTAACTACAGGGATGTGTTTGTTTAAAGATTTATATTCTGTACTTTTCAATATATGCCTGAGGCAGTCACTTATGTGCAACGGAACAAAAAAGGTGTTGACTTCTAGAGCTGTTAACATATCATATAAAATTTTCCACTGTGAAATGCTAAATTAAGCATGTGTGGAACTAGTCTTAAAAAATCCAAATTAGTAACTGGTTTTTAGTTTTAAAGATAAAGCTTTTCGTTTCATGAAGGTGACTGCCTCATGACTACACTGCTGGTGGATAGCGCTAAGAAAGAGAAGTTGTGGTAGTCATGAGCTTTAACTGGGTGCTATACTTCTGCATGGAGCAGGTGATGAAATGCTCTTATACACACATTACCCACGTGCACTTGGAAAATTAGAACATGAGGAAAATGTCTAGGCTAACATAAGAAAAGCCACGCTGGATCAGCTAAGACCCATCAAGTTCAGTGGTCTGTTCACACAGTGGCCAACTAGGTTCCTCTGGGCTGGGAACCTGTTTCCTGACATCTCACATTGATTTGTGGAGGATTACTTACAGGAGTCGGACTGAGTGTTACAGTCTGGCTCCAGGTTTGCCACAGTGAAATCAACTGTGTTTATGCTTCTCATGTCTGTCATCCGCTTCTAAAAGAATGGATAAGTGATTTACTTGTGTTGAAAAATGAACAAGTTGAGTAAAGAGTCCTTCATGAGCTCTCCATGCTCCATTGTTTGGAGTGCTTTTCTTCAGCTACTGGACTTATACCTTACTTAGGCCAAGCTTGGAACCCTGAGCTTGGAAAATATGGAGGTAAAGTGTTGGGCTCACCTTCCTCATTCATGTGCACTTTTTTGTTGTAAAGAAGTAGGCTTCTCTCCTCTCTTTTCAGTCTGTATGGTGGATATTCAAATGCAAATAAAAATAAATAAAGCAAATTAACAACCTTGGGCTGCCCTGTACTGTCCATTTGGGCCTGTAACCCAGGCAAGGTGTGAGATGAACAGCAGGCAATCTTTCTGTTAACTTTAAACAAAAATTCCTTGCAGCACATGCATTAAGGCAGTTTCTTAGGCCTTATGAAAATGTTTGAATTTATTTATTTGATTTCTAAACCGCCCTCCCCCTAGGGGCCCAGGGCGGTGAACAACAATTATTAAAAAAACGCTTAAAACGTAACATAAAATTGATTAGCAGCAATAAAACCCGGAACTGTACAGCTTTTGATGGCGTTCCCCCCTCCCCCCTCCCTACCATTATGCCCATGGGAGGCCAGATGAAATGGCAGTGATGTATTTAACCAGGCTGGCCAGATGCCTGGCGGAACAGGTCCATCTTACAGGCCCTGTGAAAACTGTGCAGATCCCACAGGGCCCTGATCTCCCTTGGAAGCCTGTTCCACCAGGTAGGGGCCAGGGCTGTAAAAGCCCTGGCCCTTGTAGAGGCCAGCCTGGTAGCTTTAGGGCCAGGGATCACCAGGAGGTCCTCCTCCGATGAACGGAGGAGAGGAAGATTGTGGCAACTGTATTGAGAAGCAGTTTATCCCCAGGTTAAAACATTTTGTGACAGGGAAGAGAAACCATCAAGGCATTATAACTTCAGACGAAATGACTTTATTGATTTGATTTTGACTCAAATGCGTAGTTCAGTCATGACAGACAAAGAAAAGAAATACAGAATTTAAAATGTGCTCATTTAATCTGAATTACATGGACCTTATTCAGTGAACTTGTAAATGTATTGCTGGCTGATCTGGTGCTATTACTATACTCAGACAATACGTCACATAGTTATCTCTGGTTATCTTGTTTATACTTCATCATGTTGCCTAACATTCCAGATCTTGGGGGGTGGGGAAAGGTTGATGAATAGAGCTATGAGCTGAGCTATTTGAGAGATGCAGATATGCTGTGCCCCAGCCCAGCTGCTTGCTGAAACAAAGAGAGACATTCTAAGTGGTGCAATGAATATGCATTCACTATGTGTGCGATTCTGTCGTAGGCCAGACACAGGCCCGTACAGTAATGCATTTGGAAGACTTGGGGTATGGCCCTGGGGATTTTTTAAAAGTGCATTTGTTTTATCAGTGGGTTACCCTGCCAGTGGGATGATGTCAGTCTGGTTACCACAGAATGTGGTCAGACACAGAGAGACAAATGCAGTGTGTGAAATAGTATTTTGTTTTGGGAGTCTGAGCTGTGGTTTTTTTGTCCCTTTCTGAAACTCCGTTGCTTTGAAGAGTGAAAGGCTTGAAAAGCTGCATGTGTGAGAAAATGAAATTCACATGTTGGGATGCCATATTTTGTCTGTATGTGAACCTGTCCTCAGTCTCTTGGCCTTGGGAAGGGTTTTCATATATTAGTGAAATTAACAGTCAAATGTGTAGTCACTTCTGCATTGAAAGGTTGGTGCGGAAGGAGGAGTAGGCTATATTTGTATCTGCAGTCTGTGCAAGCTCACCTTTGAATGTTAGAAGAAATTGTGCTGTACAAATGTAGAAGTGGTTGCATATTCAGCTGGCTATGGTCTTGCAGAAAAATCCAAAGCAGCTTTGAGCTTTTTTGTGTGTGTTAATGCTCTTTGAACACTATTGCAGATATTTTTGAGAGTATATGTAAAGCTTTTTGACACTGTTCAATAGCATTTAATTGACTGGTAGTTGGGATGTGGCAGGAGATTCTATTCACTGGCACTAGACCAGATTTATTTTCTTATGTTGAAAATGTATCAGTGTCTGTTGGTTAATGTGTATTTGTTGTATTGCAATGAATTAGCAGAGTAAATAATAGGACAGACATGTGAGTGAGTTGTTTGGTAGAACTTGACTAGATAACAAATGAATTTACACTAAATATAGGAACAGCAAACTCTAGCTATGCAAGTGCTCAGTCTGGGTGTCTGTTCAGTATACCTATGCCTGTGTGTCTGCCTCTCCTCTTTTGTTGGAAGAAGCAGAGTGATCTTTCCAGAAGCTTAGATTATTCTAGTCATGTGACTTCAGCAGTTAACTGTTACTTGACTGAATGAGGCAGGCACTTGTAAAATTCTGACAGTATTCCTATTAGATTGTTTCATCAAGTATCAGAAAATTTCAGAGGAGTCCTTTAGCATAAGAAGTAGGATGAAAGTGATATTGGAAGTATCAAACCACTTCAAGTGCTCTAGAGTTCACCTTTTGAAGTTGTTGCCAGTTGGCCTCTCAGAGTATATACAGATATTATAAAATAGAAGAAACAGCTTCTTACAGTTTGCGAATAACTGATTGCATGAGATCTATTAAACTAAAAGAACTGCTGCTGAAGTTTTATAATACAGTTAGAGTACCTGAGCTACAGAATTAAAAACCCTCTTTATTAAGCCCTCTTTTTGAACAGTTATATGAGATTTTAAATTGTTGAGGATTTGCCCAATAGTTCTGTGTGACTCATGTTTGTGTATGTAACTTGGATTTTCATATTTCTGTGCTAATCATATTTCTGTGCTAATCACCAACTTCAACTGGAAAGTATTAGAAATGTAAAAGAGCTTTAAAGTCTACAGATTTGTAGTGTTAAGGTTTATAAGTATCCTTTCTGCACTCCCGAAGAAAGGGAGGAAGGTGGGGGAGAAGTAATCCATCATAATTAGAGTTATTCATAATTTGTGGTTAACACAGCAGGATGTTTGGCTTCATAGTGCTTGGGTGACTGTGGAGCACACATCTTTTGCTTTTAGTGTTCAGATGGAAAGTTACAGTTTAGCTTTAGTGCCAGGGTCCTGAAGAGAAGTCATGGCTTGTGGTATATTTACACAGTATATTTGCTAGTTCATATCTTGCCTACTAAATTAACAAATGTTTATTTTTTACTTGTAAACATAGTGGTGACGAGTCCCTGGTGGTTCCTTTCACAACAAAATAGTATTTGTTGCGTATAGTAAACAGATCTACTTTTTATGTGATACATCAGCTAGAATATGAAAATACATGGCAGTAGCACAGTTATTTTTGTAGGCATGGTATGCTACTGATCTACTTTTCTTGTGCCTTTTTTAATGTGAAGTAATTAAAAGAGAGAGGAGGAGGAAACTCTTTAAATGTAAAACCCTTGAAGAAAGATAGCTGTGTATGTATCTCATGAAACTTGGGTAATTGGCTTCTTACATTTAGATTAAAGAAGCATCAGTTGCACAACCAGTTTGAACCCTTGTGAGTTTTGTAGCCTTAACTTCACAAGAAGAGCCCTGCTGGATCAGACCAATAGTCTATCTAGGACAGCATCAACTGACCTGGAAGGCCAACAAACTGAGCATAAAGGCCAAGACCTTCCACTGAAGTTGTCTCCTAGCACTGTTATTCCTGGTTTTCTCTCTCTCTATATGGAGATTGCTTTTGTTCATAATGGCCAATAGCAATGTATGGATCTCCATGAACTTGTTTAACCCTCTCTTAAAACCAACTACTCTTGTGCTATAATTATGGTCAATGGCCGCGAATTTATTTATTTATTTATTTATTGTTTCGATTTATAAACCGCCCCATCCCCTGGGGGAATTTCACAATCAAATCATGAATTGATTAAGGAGGTAATTTCTCCATCCTGAATCTGTTGCCCATTACCTTAATTGGCTTCCCCTATGTTCTACCTTTTTGTGAGAGGGTGTCCTTCTCCCTGTGAATTGAGTTCGTGAGAATTTTGGATGCTTTCAGGCCTATGTGTCTGAATATGAAAGAAGTGAGAGCAGTTCTTACTTGCTACGTAGGACAAAAATGGACTTATCCTGCCCTGGTGTAATTATTCAGGGAAATGTATTGTCGAAGGCTTTCACAGCCGGAATCATTGGGGTGCTGTGTGGTTTCCGGGCTGTATGGCCGTGTTCTAGCAGCATTCTCTCCTGACGTTTCGCCTGCATCTGTGGATTCAGCTGAAGATGCCAGCCACAGATGCAGGCGAAACGTCAGGAGAGAATGCTGCTAGAACATGGCTATTCAGGGAAAAACAAGTGATGCAATTTGGTTCTTTAAGACGGACTTTAGGAGATACTGCTCTGTCTTTATTTGACTTGAAAGTATTTTTAAGAGGCCAGCCTACAAGTTGTGCTGGTATTAATACTACTGTATGTTCTCTGTTGAGTGGACCATTTTTTATCCTCCAGGTTTCATTTTTTTAATACAGTTGGCAAAACAATAGTCTTGAGCAGATCATTATCTTTCATCACAACCTATCTCACAGTTGTTTTGGGAGGCTCAACTATTGCTTTGAACTAAGCGAGAAAGTGAAAACAATTGGTAACAAATAATAATTTGTGAGTGAATAATATAATTTGAGCTTATTACTGTCTGATTTAAAATTAACTCAGGAACATGGCTTAATTATTTTTGTACTTTAGCACAAATATTTTGTTTTCTACACAGGGACATGGATGTATAATTTTGTTATTGCTCCTGCAGCTGCACCTGCAGCAAAATGGCATAGCAGGTTCCCGTCTTCCAAAATCCCCATAGCAGGTCCCCCTCTTCCAATAGCTTCCATGCCCTTGTCCCCTAGCAGTGGTGAGCACTTTCCCATGCCATGAGGGTTTTTCCCCAAGTTTTTAAAATTGGCAGTTGTATATTGTTACAACAGTCTTTGCATAAAGTTATCTCAGTTCCCAGATTTCATTTTTAAAAGCATAAACATCTAGCTCCTTTCATTGCAAAGAGACACCTTTCTCCTTATAGGTTATCAACAAAAGGGAATAGAGACCAACTTAAAAAATTAAACTCAAAATGCAGAGAACTTGATGCACAGGTTTTTGAAATGCTGTAACAATATTTAATTGCTAATTTAAAAAACGAAATAAAAGGCAAGGTGGAATGACCACAACTGGAATCAAAGAGGCTACCATGTTGGCAAGATTGGGAAAATCCAGATTTTTTTCACCCACATAGTGGTAATTCAGGCTTTTCCTTAACTTTTTTCAAAACTTTGCAGCAAAACAGGTTTGGGAAAGAGTGTAGAATGGCTATGGAAAACCCAGCAGGTATACAGCCCCACCACAATATTGTGGCCAATAGCTTTTAACCATAGTCACATAATGTGGTATGGAAAAAGCCTTTGTTTGATAATGCAAAGATTTTTGTAAATTGTGAAGATGATCATTTGCCTACTCGTGTACTTTTGATTGCAGTTTTCAGATTTGCATTCCAAGTAGAAAATTGATCTGTCTATAGAATGACCATTATGGCCAATTGGTACTCACACAGCACAGACCTTCCATGTGACTGTCTTTGCATCACAGTGGTCAGAGGGTATAATTAATTAAGAATCTTTTCTGTATGGAACACATAGAATACCACCACTATTATGCTTAAACTGTTAAGTTACTGGAAGTAAATGCTGTATTATGAAGATTATTTGAACTTTATAGGAATTGCTTTGTTCAAAGTACATTTTTAAATGCTCTCTTTCAAGCACATCTGTTGTGTTCCCTGTATTGAATTGAGTTGATAGAGAATGAACAAGAACATTGAGAAACCAAAACATAGTAAGTTGATAACTATGTTATTGTGTGAAGCTGATGGAAAATGGAATGTCTGCCAATAAACATACTGTTAAGGATGTATGTCATTTTAGTTCCTAAGGGCACTTGAGTTGAGTCAACTGTAGTTCCCCACACTTTTTACTAAACTGCTGTTGTGTCCCAATTATTTGTATTTTGACACGCATTTGGATTGTAACAATGATGTCTTACTTTAAGAAAATGAATGTTCTGCTTCTAACCATATGTTAAAATGTCTCAAACAGGCATTTCAAGGCTCGCAGTTGCTATTTTGAAAATTGTTTTAAGGACTTCATAGGATTTATATTTACCGGTATCTTATCTGTATAATATATATTTGCTTCTGTCCCTTTTTTAAAAAACAAACAAACATTTTTTCTCCTAAACTCTTTAGGTGAAGCTGCTCTAAGAGGGGAATCCAGGATGCAATCTCTTCCAGTATCCAGTGCTATAACCAACCATAGGACAGGGCCACCCCCTATCAGTCCCTGCAAGAGGAAGTTCAGCTTGGATCAAGGAGATGATGACCTAGACTGTGAAAATGAACATGTCTCAAAAATAAGTCGAATGTTCAGTCCCCATCTGTAAGTCTTCCATTTTCCTTTGGATGTTTTTGGCTTTTGGGTCACCTAATTAATGTTCCTTTCTTTTCTTTTTTTAGCAATGCCTAATTTGTTCAGTTTTATTTAAAATGTATTAAGATTTTGAAGAAATAATCATTCACCATATTTCGTAAGCCTGTAATATATTTGAGATTACTCTGCTAGGTACAGAAGACCTAAGAAGACCCACCCAGAATGTCATCCAGTTCTCAGATTTTCCCCATTCAATGTGTAGTTACCAAATTCCCTCTGTCATTCCCTTTCCTCAGCAAAAGGGAAATATTCAGTGACATAATAATTGTGCATTACACCTAAATAATGTCACGAATAAGCCAAGAGGAAGGTAACTGGATCCAGGGATTCTGCTTTGATTGGGGTAGCACTATAACCTTTACGTTGCCTTATGGCATATCAGAATATATGTTGAGACTTTCTGATGTTGTGTTATAATCACTTTTAGTTCCAATTTTTATATGCCAAGTTGAAAATAATGCATTTTAAAAATCACCTGGGATCTGCTTCTTTCTTCACAAGGGGAAGAAATATACAAAAAGAACATGGTACTCTTAAAAACCATGTTTTCTTACCGCCTGATTTCTGGTGACCGGAAATACTTAGGTATATTTAAAAATACCATTCCTATTCACTTTAACTTTTCCCTGCAGCAATCTCCTATGCCTTAAGTCTCCCTGCCCTGGGAGGGAAAAAATGCCTCACAATTATTATTTTTTTAGGCCAGGAAATGTAGAAACAGCTGCTTAGTAGACTAAGTAGACAGCTGGTCCATCTACAAACTCTAAGCACTAATGTGCTTTCATTTTCACTTGGCAACAGGTTTTTTTTGTTTTTTGTTTTGCTACTCAGGTGAAATATGGGTAACTGGAAAGGAGGAAACCTGTTTCCATTCATTTTGTGTTATTCCTAGGAATGTTGCTGTGGTTGGCATGAAGTAGAATCTGAGAGGATTCCTTTCATTCCTTACTAGAGGAAGTGATTGCAGTCAGAGCCAGCTTGATAACTTTGTGCTGTTCCCTGCTGCCTCAGCTCAAGAAGCACTCCACATTCCCCACATTCCACTCAGCTTTAGGATTGTTGTGTTCAGTCATAAGATGTAGACTGAAGCACTTTATCCTCAAATAAATCACAGCAGTGTTAGCCAGAAACTTGCAGGCTACAATTCTGGAATGTATTACAAATAAGGGTTCCAGTACCAAAGCAATAAAAATTCTAAAAATGGGAAAGGTTAACTTTGGTGTACGCGCTTTACATACAGTGTTCATGTTGAGCTAGCAATTTCTAATCACTCCTTATGCTGATAATTGGGATACTTCTGAAGAAAAAGGCAAAGTACTGAGTCCTTGTGAAATAAAAGCTACAAAACAGCAGACATCAAATATTAGAAGAAGTATCTTGGGAGCAAGGAAAAATCATTACTTCAAAATTCACACAAAATGCAAATAAAATGAACTTTTAACAAAATTCAGTTTTATGCTTCACAGACTATAAAACGCTTTGATCTTTGAATTACTGGAGTTGGATGAAAGTTTAAATTTTCTCTGGCAACTTGATAATTCCCCAAAAAAACAATCTGTTTTGGATTGTCCAAATGTAAACAAATTCATGAAATGTATACAAAGACAGCAATATGTATTTTATCATGGACTGAATATGTGAAAATTCTGTTGGAGGCTTGATTTTTCTGACTTTGTTTTGTACTGTTCCCTTTTGGAAGTAATGCTGAGCTCCTGAAAACCATCAGTTAAACTCCATGCTTTTAGTGATTAAAAATTTAAAAGCACAGTAAATGTGAGAAACAAAAGATTGTGCGTAGAATTGTTTGGGCAGTGTTACGTTTGAATGCAGTGTAGCTGCATGTAATTTTTTTTTATTTATTTCTTATGCTTCTTAGGGGATGTGGACCATTTGTGAGCATTGTATAATGGCATCCCTGACAAGATGGATGATTTTTAAAACTGAAATGTCTTGGTGGCAAAGAGTCAAAAAGACTTCTGTGTTTTTTAATTATAGCACTTAGCAAAGTGACACCCCAACATGATGGCTATCTGGCTGAGTCATTATTGCAATAGCCCCTGCAGGATCAATAGAGTATTAGTGAGTAGCTCACTAGAGAAGGTAATTGTTCACTCTGAACAGTTTGGTAGAGTTCATCACCAATAGGGAGAGGTCTGCTCTGATTTAAAAAACTTTTAGCACTGGATCTTGTATCCACTGATGCTCTGGATAGCAAAGTAAACACAAATATTTGTTGGGTCGCTGGGTTCATTTTGGCTTCATTTTGTAATTTTTCTGACCACCCTTCTTCTGTTTGTGAGAATTCTGCTAATTATGTGTAACATTCACATACCTGATGAAGTAGACTCTAGCGTGCAACAGCTCCTGCAATCATATGTTTGTCAGTCTTTAAGGCTATTTGTGGATTAGCCATCTAAAACCTATGTTACCCAGGGTTACACCTAAATCACCCTTTTGAGCCTGCCTGTATAAGCCCTGGTTGGAACAGGAAGTAAGAACTCACACTGTGTGGTAATCTGTCCTCTTCATATGAAATATCTGAACAGGTAAAGCGATCTTTCTTTTCACTCATAGCTTTTGAACAAAACCGAATGTTTGAGGACTCTTTATTGTTAGAATCCTTTGCCCCTGCTCACTTCTGTGTTTTATACTGTCTTCAAGGGAGTATTTCAGACAGTACTGTATTATGTTCACCCACACTTGCACACATAAACATTGCTGAATAAACATTCAGCAGTAAGTTGCTTATTGGTAATGTTTATTGAGCTCAAGATAGATCTCCTGAAGTAGATTTGCGACTCCTGAACAGAGCAAGTTGGAAAGGAGATTTTTAAGTGTCCCAAATATAGTTGTTTTAGTATGGGAAATACTTGGTATCAGATTCTGGAATTACTATTCATTTATCTTTGACTGTCATTACCTGTAGATTTTGATGCCTGGATGATATGCAGATGTAGATGGTGAGCAATGGGGAAGACCTATTCCCATGGCCACTGTTGCCTTAATTTGGGGAATGGTTTTGTACTCTTTAAAAGTTTACACTTGAGCACATTCTGTTTAATGTTGAAAATGTCTGGATGTGTCAGTGCAAGTGTAACACTAATGAAGTGTTGTCCCTTTAAACAGAGGTCTCAGGCCTGACCTATGTTGTGTGGGTTTCTTGTTTGTCAGGCTGGAGGTATTTTCTCATTTTCACAGTTCAGCTGAAAACAAAGGCCTCCTTATCCTTCCAGGGAGCTCTTAAGAGCTGACATCAGCCTTTTCCCAGCAGGCATCATTTCTGCCTTAAGAGTCCTTGCACAGAGCTGAAAGGCTGAGTAATTTCTCCTTAGATCGTTTACTTTGCCAAGTAACAAATAAAATGAGCAAACCCTGAGAGTACCAAAATGTTAAGACAGTAGGAGAAAAAGGCTGCTAACTTGCTTTTGCTTTTCTGACTTACCTCAACAGCCAGTTAAAATGAAGCTTTTAAATTTTACATTTTCCTGTGAGCTCTGTGGCTAGCTTTTATGCAATGTTTTGTAAATTTTTAGAAGTTTTGCATGTTCAGGAACTTTATGATTAAGTCAGCATGCTTGTCCAAAAATGTTTGAGATTTTGCCTTAAGAGGTTTCTCAGCCTTTTGTATATGAACAGTTTTTAGTGCATTCAACATAAATAACTGGCAATATTAAAAGCTCTTAGGGGCCAGATTCGTCTTTCATTCAGGAGTGGTGCAACCTTGACAGCATTCCTGTGTTAACTTTTCTCTGATTATGTGGCATACTTGAGAGCCAGTGTAGTGTAATAGTTAAGAGCGGTGGACTGTAAGCTGGAGAATAGAATGATATGTCAAGGTTTCAGATATTTTGTTTATGATTGAATAATATGATGATGGTTTTAAGGACACATTAGTGTTGCGCTTACATTTACAGGAATCAGCTTATATAGGGGTCCTCTGGAAATTAAATTAGAAACTGTGTTGTAAAAATTCCAAGTGCTGCACCATGTTCTTAAATTTATCCTTGTTTAGGAAGCACAGCATGATGTAGTGGTTAAGAGTAGTGGACTCAAATATATTTGTTTCCGTTCTCTTCCACAAAAAGCTTGATAGGTGACCTTGAGCTTGTCACAGTTCTCTCAGAACTCTGTCAGCCCCACCTACCTCACAAGGTGTCTGTTGTGGGGAGGAGGAAAGGCTGCTTTGAGACTCCTTACGGGAGAGAAAGGCAGGGTATAAATTTAAATTCTTCTTTTGATAGTCGCCCAGCATACCTTAATTTTTTTCCTTGACCTGAGAGTCAAGCTTTCAGTAGCTTTTGAAGATTCACATGAGTTCATGGCAGAACCTGTATATTTATTATTATTATTATTATTATTATTATTATTATTATTATTATTATTATTATTATTATTATTATTATTATTAACACAATGAGGAAAGCAGATGTAAAGTTCATGGCTGCTTCTGACTCATTTCTCTTTGGCCTTTTTTGCACGACTTATTTACAATATACCTTGCCACCAAATTGTACATTTTATTCTTTTAATTCTGCATTTTTTCTGCATTTGGTTTTGGAAAAGTCTGTTCACTTTTCCTCTGTTGTTTTTCTGAGCACATTTACTACAATTTCTTTCCTATCCATTTCTATGCCAGTTTCCCTTGAGTATATGATTGTATTGGAACAGTCTTTATTTCTCTGCCCCCCCCTAAATACCTGACCATTATCCACACACACCCATGTAGTTGTCCAACCTCCCCTTCAGCACTTTTCTCCTTTCCCTCATCCTCTGTTTTTGAAAGGAATTTTAATTTTTTATCTTTGTCATATCATATTAGCGATGTAACATTAGGGCACAGACAGAAGCCAAGTCCATTGTATCAGCATTCTCAATACCATCTTAAATTAGCAGTGTAACATTAAAGCAAAAACATACTGTTTCCATAGTTAAGAGCGGGTGAAATTGACAAGGGAAGTTGCTGTTGCAGGAGGAAATTGGCAAGGTATTGCACAGTAATGATCATGCCTTACTGGTGCTCTAATTAGGCAGGCAAATGTGGCTGTTGGAGGGTGTGTGTGTGCATTTTTTGATTCCTTCGGGTAATAATGCCTCCTCTAGTAGCTTTTTTGCTTCCATTTTGTACAAAATCCTGGCCCGGTGTAGTTGCCCAACTTTCCCTTCACCCCTCATCTGTTTTCAAAAGGATTTTTTTTTAAAAAAAATCTTTGTCATATTGAACTAGCAATGGGATGTTGAAGCAGAGATACAAACTATGTTGGTTAATTGGATCAGCTTTGTCAATTTCACACAGAACTTGTGATCTTAACATTGTGTCAAAGATCCACACTAGCATGGTTTCTTGGATCAGCGTTGTCAATTATAGATTGAACAACCAATGTAACATTAGGGCAGAGAGCCATGTTGAAGCTGAAGACGATTGAAAAGAGTACCAGGAGTAATCTCTGCATGTAATTGAGGACTGCTGTAGTAATTATCATGTGTTACTGCAGACCAAATTTGGCTGGAAATGTGTGTATGTTTTTTCCCCTTCAGGTAATGGCACCTGCACCAGGAGTTGTTTCGGCTTCCTTTCTGGGTTGATTGTTCACAATAGTATAAATGGAGGCTGAGATATTTTTAAATTGCTGCTTCAAAGTGTAACTGTGCAGTAATATTAGAGCACCTGAACAAAAGAAAAAAAGGGGGGGAGTTGTTCTTTTACATCACAGATAACATCCCACTGCCATAAGGAATATTATGTGGAATAAATGCAACTGAAGAGATAAGGGTGGGGGATCCCAAAATTACAGGGGAAAAGGAATAACAGAAAACACAGAAAACTTTTCCAAGGGAAAGGTTTGACCACTCAGAAAATCTGTGATAAGCTGTCCATGTGAAAAAGGCCTTCTGTTGTGAAGTGAAGGTTTTCTTTCTGTGGTTCTTTCCGCATGGCAGAATTATACCTGTGTACCACCAGTTTTTTTAACCTGGGTGTATTTTATCCTGGGGTGTACGTTCACTTGGCTGCCCATTTTTTGAAGGAATACAGTAAAGACCGGGAGGAAATACTCCAGCTTGTTTTGCACGAGCCCAGGACTTCTGTATTTACATTTCAAGCATGTCTGAGCATGCCCGGTGTCCCGAGTTCTGATTGGCTGCTGTTTTTGAGTGACAGCTTGAATGAATGTCAAGCAGAGAGATCATGTGGCTGGGCGGGAAAAATAAACAGGTCTTGCTCCTGATTGGCAGTTTTTGAATACCCCAGGAGGAGGGAAATATTGCGAGGCAAACCTGCTTTAGAACCGGAAACCGCGCTAACATCTTGCCTGCACAGGCATATTTTTCTTGCTCAACCCAGGATATTTTGACCGATCGGAAACGACCCGTGTGTTTCTTTTTGTGCTGCTCTAGTGTGTTGTTACTGTTTCCTAGTTATTTATTCAGTAATGGAAAAGGTTCATTCCAGGGGTCCCCAACCATTTGAGCCTCTGGACGTCTTTGAAATTCTGATAGTGGTTTGCACAAACACAAAATGGCTCCAACAGAAGGAAGAGCCAACCACAAAATATCAGAGCGTGAGGTTATGCTCAACTCTAATGGTAATCCTTATTTAAGGCAGAAGATCTGTCTACCAGGTTGCCTTTTAAAATGAACATACTGTTTTAAAATATTTACTTGCATACATAGAGCCTACCTTCAGTCATGTGGTGAAGATCCTTCTGCTTTGGTAGCAGCTGCAACCAAAGTGACATTTTCAGAAAATCTATGCAACCAATCAGATTTCCAGTGGCCAGTCAGAAGCCCTGCTGGGCAAAAGACCTACTCGACGCCACCCACCCTCTAAAACACTTGGTAGACACCAGGAAAGGTTTTGGTGTGTGCCATGGTGCCCAGAGGAAGCGGGTTGGGGACCTCAGGTATATTCTGTTCTGACAGTGTTAATAGTTAATTCATATCAATTATGGTGTTTGCATTGGGTAGGTTTTCAAGAATCCCCTATTGCTCGCAATTAGACTTTAAAAAGAATTATATACAGTTTATGGTGCTTCTGGACTTCTTTTACTAGCTTAGCCTGGTTTGCCAACTGTGATTGATTCTTGAAGAAGAGGACCTGCTACAGCATAACCCAAATTAAGCAATAGAACACCACTAATGGCCACATAGGCTCACTGGACTTAACAGCAACAGCTATATCATCTCACATTAATTCACTTGCTCATCCTCCAATGTAGTATATGCTATCAAGTATTACCAGTACTCTTCTACTCTCTGCATCAGATACACAGGCCAGTTCCTGTGCAAAAGAATATGTGAATAGAAACCTGACATTAAAAATGACAATACTTAGAATTGAATGGAAGAAAAAAGTAATCTTCCAGGTCATTCCATTACTGACCTAACAGTGGCAGTCCACATCCAGAGAAGCTTTAGAGGGGAATTGCAGCATGAGATGTCAGAACTAGAATTCATTAACAAGTTCTGAAGGTGGACCCCCCTCCCCCTTTGAGTTAATCAGAGACATAGAATTCTTATCCTACTACAAATTCTAATTTTCTGCATTTCTCACCACTGTATATATTTCACGGTGCAAAAGGCACAAACAATGTAGTCAGATTGATTAGAGAAAGGAGATCTATACCAGTGGTTCTCAACCTGGGGGTCGGGACCCCTTTGGGTTGCCTAAGACTCTCTGCATCAGTGTTCTCCATCTGTAAAATGGATAAATGTTAGGGTTGGGGGTCACCACAACATGAGGAACTGTATTAAAAGGTCACGGCATTAGAAAGGTTGAGAACCACTGATCTATACAGTGATGAGAAATGCAGAAAATTAGCATTTGTAGTAAGATAAGAATTCTATGTCCCTGTTTAACTCGGGGGCTGGGGGCATCCATTCTCCAGAACTTGTTAATGAATTCTAGTTCTGCCATCTCATTCTGCAATTTCTCTTTAAAGCTTTCTCGAATCAATCTGACTACATTTTGTGTTGTACCTTTTGCACTCTGACTCTTGTAACACCTCACTCACTTTCTGACCAGGACATAAAGACTGATGGAGCTTCATTCTTGTGTGCATTTTGCTGAAGGTTGTGCTGGGTTCTCCTTTTGGAGTAGAAGGGCAAGATAACAAATACACTAAAAAAATGTGTAGTACATGGTTGATACAGCAATCTTACGGTAAAGCAGAATTATATGTAGTCACATATCCTGTACATGTGGATATTTTGCCAAAACACCTCACAAGCTGGCTGTGGCTGCAAGCAGCCAAAATACATGTTCTTTATGTCCAGGTTTTGTTCCATCAGCATGGGTCGTGGTTTTGGAAGCATTCTAGAGACACTGCCAAATGGGTGATTGCAGCTTGCATGGGATCAGCACATGCTTATCTGTGCAGTATTTTAGTGACTCCTATGTACATTTTTAAGTGATCAAGGCCACAGTGAAGGAAAATTCCAACTTCTTTAACATAGTATTGTAGATTATACTCTGTAAGCTAATGGAGAAAAAATTATAAACTTGCTATTTTTTGTTCAACCATTTTCCCAGATGTTTCCTGCAGCTTGACAGATGTACTATTTACTAGAAAGTTGAACTCTTGAGAGTTAGAATGTTGTGGACACTGTTGCTATAGACAATGGCTGTAAAATCAGGGTTTGGAATAAAACCTTATGTTTACTTCTGGTTGAATAAGAATATTTTTTCCCTAGACTCAAAATGATGGCCTTGACAATATCCTTTCATTTTCCCTTATACTGTAATCTGCTACGAGTATTTTTTCCCCCAAATTGGCATTAACACTGTCTAGGACTGCCAAATGTTAGCACTTACTCAGGAGGGGAATTCTGTAGTGCTAAAAAGTTGTTGTTTTGGCGTTTTACTTGAATCTTCAAGCCAGTTAAGGTACTTGCGTTCAATATTTGACAATGATTAATCTTTTTTATCAGTACAACCTCTTTATTGCCCAGTCTAAAGCTAGGTCTGAAGAGTCTACAAGGCAGGCAGATGTGCTGAAATGTGATGAGAAGATAAGACGAGCAATTGCTATGATCTTGTTGGTCTATCAATGAAAAAATAATCTTTTTAAATGAGTATAAAAATCAAGGACTGTAGTATCAGTAGGTCTGTGTACTCAAAGCAACTCTATGCGTACCTAGTAGAGAGATTGTTTTGTGAGATTCCTTCAACATTAAGCATTGTTTCACTGGCAGAATGATTACAGATCTGCATATTTGTACTATGGTTTATTAATTGATTTGCCAATTAAATAGATTTACCTCAGTCCTTTATTTAGTGTTTGTATTTTGGTACACAGTGAAAAAATGCACTGCGGCAAGCCAAAAGAAAGCTTTGCAGTGTAAAATTATTAGTGCATTTCCTAACTTAAGTTTCTGTATAAGTTAATACTTGGGCAAATGCACTGTATAAATATTAAGGCCCAGTACCACCTTAAAGACCAACAAAAATTTCCCATGACTTCTGACAAAGTGAAGTTTGATTTCTGAAGAACTTGTACCCTGGAAAATTTTGTTGACCTCTTAAGTGACTACTGGATTTGAATTTTGGTCTACTATAGACAAACATGACTGCCCACCTAAAACTAGATAAATATTAAGTTTGTTTGGATTAATTAACATCTATTTCTCACCCCTTTCAGTCCATGTGTTTCAAAGAAGCTGTGTGCTGGTTAATTTCATATTCTGGACAAGTATTATATGAAGCATTTGTGAGCTTTTTTGCGGATCAAGTAACATTGCTCCTCCACCACCATCTTTGCTACAATTAGCAAACTGGAGGCCCCGTTGCCGTCTTCAGGTCCTTGCCTGTACCAATTTTCCCTGCTCGCCAAGGCCAATGTTGACAGGGTCCTAGCTGCTGTTAGACCTACTATCTGTCCTCTGAATCCATGCCTCTCCTGGATAATTAAAGCGTGCCTGGAGGAGTTATGACCCCACCTGTTGAATATCATCAATTGCTCCCTTGAGCAAGGAGTGTTTCCAGGTGGATTGAAGGAGGCAGTGGTCGACTCTTAAAAAGACCATCTTTAGATCCCAGTGTTCTGGCCAATTACCGGCCCATTTTGAATCTTTTGTTTCTGGGGAAGGCAATTGAGAGAGTGATGTTGGAGCAGCTTCAAGGCTTTCTGGAGGACACATCTGCTCTCGATTCCTTCCAGTCCAGCTTCTGTGCTGGGCATGGGATGGAGACCATCCTCGTCGCCGTCACAGATGCTCTCCGCATTCAGCTTAAGGCAGATCGGCGCTGCTGGTATTACTAGACTTTACTGCAGCATTTGATGTGGTCGACCACGACCTTTTGATCTACCACCTGGTTGTCTCCAGGGTATGGGGTACTGTCATTCAGTAAATTGCCTAGTTTCTCTGGGACTGGAGTCAGCAAGTGTGGCATGGGGATCAGACTTCCCAGAGGTGCCCGCTTCATTGCGATGTTCCTCAGGGGACCTTATTGTCCCCCCTGTTATTTAACATCTACCAGTATATGCGGTCCCTTGCTCAGCTCATCAATATGCAGATGACACTCAACTCATTCTGTTGATGGAGGGGGGGCAGCCCCTGCCCCTGCGGCTCTACAGCATTGCTTGTAAGCAGTCACTGGTTGGTTGAAGCAGAGCAGGTTAAAACTTAATCCATCAAAGATGGAAATTCTCTGGCTGGGCCGCGGGGGGGGGGGGGTGGATTTCCAGCCGCCAGTGTTGGAAGGGGTCTCTTTGGCGCCAACCTCCTCGGCTCACAACCTGGAGTCCACCTGGATTTGTCTCTTTCTGTGGAGACCCAAGTGGTCCATGTTACCCTGGTTGCTTTTTTCCATCTTTGCCAGGCCCAGTGGCTGGCCCCCTATCTTTCCCAGGGTGACCTGGGCACGATGATCCATACAACGGTCACCTCCAGGTTAGACTGTTGTAACTTGCTCTACGCGGGCCTTTCCTTGCAGCTGATTCGGAAGCTGAAGCTGGTCCAGTTATGAGGCTGCTATTGATTTTAATGGATTTTAATGTACTTTTCTGATTTATTTTGTTTATGTTGTTTTATATTATGTTGTATCACTGTTTGTTGTTGCTTTTATTGTACACCGCCCTGAGCCCTCTGGGGGTAGGGTGGTCTACTACTACTACTACTACTACTACTACTACTAATAATAATAATAATAATAACAATAACAATAATAATAATAATTTGAACTGGAAACTGATTGGTAGCCCATGGTGTTGATAAAGCATTGGCAAAACACACTGGCAGCAAGTTTGAGGTGGACAGATACATTGCATATTACTGTGCTTGCCAGCAAAAAATCCTTTTCTCTACCAGAGGCTCATTGACTAAGAAGTAATGCTTCAGTAGAAATATGCAACTTGTCACTGAAATCCACCTTCCTTTCAGAGAATTGTAAGGTAGTAGATGTAATAACATTTTTTTTAAAAAAAGGATCCAAAAGAGATCCAAGAACAACAGGCCAGTTAAGCTGTTCTGGAGAAATTGAAGGAAACTGGAATAAAAAGATAGAGTTTATCAATCACATAGAAGAATGAACACAACTAAGGAAGAATCGCATAGCTTCTGTAAAGGCAAGTTCCGTCTTGGGGAAG
The DNA here is from genome assembly GCF_021028975.2 of Sphaerodactylus townsendi. Taxonomy (NCBI): domain Eukaryota; kingdom Metazoa; phylum Chordata; class Lepidosauria; order Squamata; family Sphaerodactylidae; genus Sphaerodactylus; species Sphaerodactylus townsendi. Next base: position 61,210,572 of record NC_059427.1, read on the forward strand.
GTTAACAAACATTTTGAAAAAGAGGATCTGGCAGACATATACTTGAATTTTCTTCCCCCCAAAGGCTAATTAGCATCTGGAATTTGCAGTTGCAGGATGGCAGTGATAGGCTTTAAATGGGCATTAGACAAATTCATGTAGAAGGAGAGGTCCATCATCAGCTGTTCACCATGATGATTCAGTGGAGCCTCCATATTCAGAGGCAGTTAATACTTTGTACACAAGTACTAATAGCCAATAGTAAAGGCAGGCTTTGTTCTCTCTGCCTTGCTTGTAGGTCTTCTGGGTGCATCTGATGGGCTGTCGTGTAACATAGAATGCTGAACTAAGATGGTCCATTTGTCTGATTCAACACAGCTGTTCTTACATACTTAAAGAACTTTATTGCATACATCAGTCCAAGCATTTATTATGTTAGCACGTCTGCAACAGCTGCCTGTAGAACTATTTACATTATTTAATTATTACTTTTATACTACTTTTTAAAATATCCAAAGCGGCATGGTGTGCTGGCATAACAGTTTCTGCACACACCTAGACTACTGATTCACAGGGAAGACTCTTTTCCCAAATTTTATTCCTCATTCTGTTGTGGGACAGAATTTCTCAGCAGTGACCATGGAGGTGACATGTGAAATTAGCTGTTAAGTTCAACAACTTTGTAAGGCAGAATCATTTCCGTCTTATCGACTGGGGATTAGGATTTAGAGAGCTGGATCACAGAGAATTTGGCAGAAATTAAATTTTCTACTTAGTCACAGTGCTCTACAACCCTACACATTTTAATGGAGTTCTAGTGTAGAGATTTGAGTGATGGACAAGGGTCTGGGAAACCTAGGTTGAAATACTCCCTCTGACATGAAGTTTGCTTGGTCATCTTGACTGAAACATTCTCTTAAAGCCTAGCCTATCTGACATGATAGTTGTTTAGAGAACATGGAGGATTTGAGAATACATTATCTTGCACAGTTTCACTGTGTTAGGTGCTGTGTGGTTTCCGGGCTGTATGGCCGTGTTCTAGCAACATTCTCTCCTGACATTTCGCCTGCATCTGTGGCTGGCATCTTCAGATGATCCTCTGAAGATGCCAGCCACAAATCTGGCAACATCAGGAAGAATGTTAATAACCACGCCTTCAATGAGCCCGAAAACACAGCACCCAAATGATTCCGGCCATGAAAGCCTTCGACAATACATTTCACTGTGTTAAGTTGCTGTTTGGAAGTGAACAGTGACTGCTAGGACCTGAACCTATCCAATGCCAGCCTTCCTTATATAATGTTGGGGAGAGGTCAGGTTAAAATCTCTTGAGGAGCAAGAAGCTAGCCATGACCTGGCATATGCATGCAGACTTGTAAAGCATACTGATGTAGGGACACTCACTTATTCCTGGTTGCCAGGATTTCTACCCCAAACTTTCCTTCTGATTGTTCAATTTGGAGAATTTCAGCACTGCCTTACAGATAGAATTGTTAATAGCCAAGGAGTAAAACTGCTAGACTTGCTTGAATTTAATTAGTAGTGATGCTTCTAAAAACAACAAACTACTGGCTGAAGAAAGAAAATGGCCAAGTGGCATCAGAAGGCCACGTGCAGCAAATTGCAATATAATGGTCTTCTGGTTGATTATCAGCGCAACAGTCCAGTAGGGAAGGCACATGAGTCTCACTGCTTGTTTACTTCCTGACATGTGTCTCTATTCCTGGGACCTTTAAGCAAGCTTTGGAATGCATCTTTTTGCTTGGCTCTCTGAGATACCACCTAATCTAATCTGCCTCCTTGAAGACGCTCAGACACACTTCTTCCTCTTTTTTGGTGCTTTAAGAGGGAGTCATTTAATTTTGAAAACCTTTTGCGCTGGAGTGAACATACTTTTTTCACAGAAATTGTGTGTTTAAGGAATATAGAAGAACTCCATTCTGGCTGCTTTTGAGTACAGCTTTCCTAAGTGGAAGGACTCTTATTGTGACACAGCTTCTGCCTTCTGAGCTTTTTGAGCTGGAGAGTGCTTGCCAAGTTTGTGAGGCCCAAGGCTTTCTTGTGGGAGGACGCAGGGCTGTCTTCATGCTCTTTGGCAATGATTAAAGTGAGGTTAGTACAAAAAAAAGTGGGGGGGGGGAGAGGGAGAGCTTTCATTTGATTCCCTTACCCTTGCTTTTTCAAACCAGATGGCAAGCCCGTATTTTCAGCTGTAATTAATTTGAACTGTAAGTGCAGAACAGAGAAGAGTATGAGTGGATCAGTAGCTGTGCTCTGGAGAGTTAGTAGTGATTTTTCTTCCAAGCATGCATCAGTTTCATAGTGCTAACACCTTTCCCCTTCTCTCATCCCCCCCAAAACACCAAAGAAAAGAGCAGGACCGTCTGTAACTGTTGCTCAGTGGCCTACTCCATATTGCAGGAGTTAACCAAAGGTAGTTTTTTTCCCCTTAATTGTAATTAGACAGTGACATGTAGGAATGAAATGCTGTTACTGTCATGTAATAGCTGCAAATTGTAATGAGTTTATTTTTGAAAATAGAGTGAAGAGCTGTGCTTGAATTTCTTTTGAACCATTCACCATCTGACTGTTCCTATTTAGAGACCATCTCTGAAGTTGAAGACTGCTGTCACTCCCTCTCCCCCAGTACAGTACTTGGCTATTCAATGCAAGTAGACCAAGGGGAAAACTCCATCTTCCCTGTAACCACCAACACTTTACACAATACAGTGTGTTTGAATTTTCCTATAATAAGATTACTTTTGTGTGGAAAATATTGAATGTGCAAAACAATGCTTACTGGGTAGTGTTTATTCCAATAGAAGATGGAAAAGGCAGGTATAATTTTACTCAATGTTTATCCTTGAACTGAAGAGAATTTTTTTAAAAAAAAAGTCTTGCTGAATTTTCTGAATTCAGTTTTTGGACCTTTTGGTAGAAATTTTGCTGGACTTTAAACTTTTTTGCAGTTTACACAGTACATAAATGTAGAAGAAACTGAGCTGTCTCTTTAGATTTTCTGCTTTGTTGCCACACATCATGTGAACTCTGAACAGCATCCAGATTTTAAAAAAATGGCAAATAAGCTGATTTGTAAAAATGATTAAATTTACCATATGTTCAAGAACTGTGCTGTGACTTACACTGTACGTTAAAAAGCTTCACATGGCTTTCGTTGTTTTGCTCGAGTGGCTTTGTGCCAAATTTGGTACAGAAACTGAATTCCATCTACTTTTTTTTTTCATCAGTTCATCAGGCAGCTGACTCGCCTGCTGTGGATACAGGGAAGTTATATGTGATTAATTATAACCCCAGGAGGCAGCAACATGTGATCTCTGTTCTGAATTTGACTTTTGCATATGGTTTCTGAGCTGTTGCTAGATATTCATAGAATTGCAGATTAAAAAAAATATCCTAATGTATGCAAATTTCGTTCCAGAGTCTAACGAACCATGAGTAATGGTCATTGTATGAGTGAGAGATGCCTTTTTCTGAGAAGGGAATAGGAAGCTTCCCAACCCTTCCTGGTTACAAGGCTAGGCGTCCTCCCAGCAAGTGAAGCAGATTGCAAGATCCTGAAAGCCTGGGAAAAGATGGAATGCCTCTTTTCCATTCCCAAGCTCCAGGCACTACCAGCGTTAGGGAATGACAGTGACTCACTTTCTACTTAGCCCTGAGGTGTAGAAAAGGGTGGGAATGAGAGTCCTACTTCCTGTTTCCACCAACCATTGTAGATTCAAGAGCCTCATATCTGGAAAGGGATGTTTCTCAATACTGATGTAAGCTTGGTAGGTTCTTCCGCTTATTTCTGGCCAAATATCTTGGTGAGTAAACACCTCGTATAACACTAATTGTAAGCAGTGACATTTTGTTTCTTTACTAGATGGATTTTTTTGTGCATACCGTCCCTCTTAGTGTGCCAAAGAGGGGTGGGGTTTGTAATGCAAAACTGTTACTCAGGCATTATTTTGATTGTACATGCAGTGCTGGCTTTAAAAATGCCCTGTTTTTTCTGTTTTTATTATTGATTATTTATTGAATTACTTCAGTAGCTGTAAAGTGGAAGTCTCTTGAGAGGTGGGCATAAAACTAGGCATATTTTTTTCTATTCATACGGCTGGGAAGCCCTAAGACTATATGATGGAAGGACATTTTAATTGTAGATATTTAAATAACTGATGTTTTTATTAGAAATGGGCTGACTGTTTTTATTGATTATATTTACATCATATGATGTTACTGTTGTTTGCTGCCCTGACCTCAGCTACCTGGGGTAGGGCAGGGTATAAAATCTAAAACAAAGTAAAAGTAGAGTGGTATTGCTTAGTTGTGTTCAGTCAGTGGAGAGACCTTGCATGAGAAGGACTGGAAGGGAAGGGGCAGATTATTATGTTTAATTATTATGATATGTTTACATGTTACATGTATTTGTTATCTGCAACAGGGTAGTTGCAATAGTTGTTGTTGTTGTTGTTATTATTGTAGATTTCACAGCTTCCAGATCTTTAGCTGGTATAATAATAATAATAATAATAATAATAATAATAATAATAATAATAATAATAATAATAATAATAATAATCCGCCCACCCCCTAAGGTGATAAGCTTGCTAAAGATAAGCTTGATAAGCTTGCTAAAGAAAGTGTTCTCCTATGTTTAATCCCCTACTCATATATTTCCAAGACAACAGTACTTTATGTTTAAATGTAATAGCTGTATGGGTCAAATTTCATGTGAGATTAACTCAATAAAATACATTCTTCTTCTTCTGAAGATTGGGAGGATCCAGCCAGCCTTTCAGGTGGTGAAAAAGGAAGATGTTATGCTGGGGGTCTTGGAACTGCCAGGGAAAGAAATCATGTGAGATGGAAGCTGCATTAAAGAGGGCAGTTTTGAATGAAAAAGCTGGTGGAATCTTATCCATTGGTAGATACAAATTAGCAATCCCATGTAAGTTTTGTCCAAGGATACTTTGGGGAGCCCCTAAAAACTTTGTAAGGATATCAGGGAAGAAAGGACATCCATCAGTTCCTGACTCTAGGTTTTTATTGCAGCAATTCCAGTTGTTTTATCCTGCTTAAAAATTGTGCTTGTCAAAGATGGCATTGTTTCAAGCAGGGCGTCTACTGTGCACATTGAAGTATCAGTCAACTGTTTATCATGTTCTTCAAAATATCTTGAGTGTGCTTGTACCTAAACTTCTCTGATGGGGGAAGGACATTTTGATTGGGTGAAATGTATATTTGCTATGTACCTATTTTATTCTGTATTGTGATGGCCTTTGGCTTTAAGCAATAAACAAATTCATTCATTCATCGTATAACAGTTAAAAGACAAGCATCATCAAAGTATTGTTTTAAAAAATACTTACTTCTTAACTTGTCCTGTTACTTTAAAATAGGTTTCTTGTACTTTTTGGGCAGCTTTACTTTAAATCCTGGCTTTTGGCTTGTGTTGTATAGTAGGTTAGGAAACGCTTCCAACAATTAATTGCATGTCGTATGTAAAATTGGGCAATCTTGCAAACCTTTTCTGCTTCACCTTTTGTTCTAAGCCTTTGAAGATGGGCTTTGGAATTGATTCATCAAAATGAAGAAAAAGTTTGGCTTAGATCTCAATCGCTGTAGTTCTTCACAAATAAAATTCTAGTTCTTCTACTAGGTTGTAACTGGGTGGCCTCTTTCAGAATGGTTATATTTGTGTATAAACAAATTGAGTACATCAATTTATTTTCTTCTTTTCTTGGCTTGAGTTACATTTTGAGAATACAAAGAGTAAGCTAATCTTTGTTGTCACTTTTAAAACATGTTTATGCCATCCTGTAACAAGGCCTTTGAGCCAGGTCAAAACAATACAAATATAATAAAATACAATCAGTACTTTTCTGTTACAGCTTAGTACAAAATAATTATAATTATTTAAAAACAATTCTTGAAATACATTTTTTTCATAAAGTTGGGAATTGAAAGTTTCAGTAATATATGGAAATAATTGCCACATCTCAAAGGGATGGTACAGGGATGGCAAAGGTGCAGAAATAGAGAACAAACATGGTCAAGCTATTGGAGTCCCATCCATGTGATGAAAGGCTAAAGATTTTGGAGCCCTTTGGTAGAAAAACAATAACAAAGGAACAGTGTAATAGAGAATTATAAAATTTGTGGTCTTAGAGTACATACTTGTGAGATGTGGGTATGCACAGAATTGATTCAGAGAAACTTGTTGAACTAAGTTTAAAGGATTATTCAGCTGTTGCCATGCAAGCCTACAGCCAGACAGGGGGCCTAGAATGGTATAGTGGTTAAGAGCAGTTGGAGTCTAATCTGGAGAACCGGGTTTGATTCCCCAATCCTCCAACTGAGTGGCGGAGGCTTCTCTGGTGAACCAGATGTGTTCCGCACTCCTACATTCCTGCTGGGTGACCTTGGGCTAGTCACAATTCATCGGAACTCTCCCAGCCCCACCTACCTCACAAGGTATCTGTTGTGGGGAGAGGAAGGGAAAGGAGCTTGTAAGCCACCTTGAGTCTCCTTATAGGAGAGAAAGGTGGGATATAAATCCAAACTCTTCTTCTATTTCTGAAGGCCCTACCAGATATTTCTTGATATTATGGACAGCCCAGACTCATGGAGCAAAACAAGGGTAAGATGGATGCCAAATCTTAATTCAAGGTCTTTCATATCAAGAGGAGTTTGCCTGACACATGACATCAGCCTTTCCTCCTCCCAAATCACGTATGTGTAGCATCAAACAATGCCTTCCCTGAAGGCTCAACCACTCAAATCAGGATAAAAACAACCCAGACTTGAGATGATACACCTGACACCAACCTCACAAAAAATATGCAAATGCTCTCACCCTGATTTCATCAGCAAATCCACTAGATCACCCTGCACTTTTTTCTCCAAAGGGTTCATTTAATCTTAAACCCCCTGTTCAACTGTTAAGGGCCATGAACCTTCTAGAGTTTCTTTGTTTTAACATTCCAACCTCATCTAGACTTGTAATGCCGCTGGTCTTAATTTCATCAGCACAGCCCAAAACTCACCAAGTCTAGGATGTACCCATCCAACCAAGGCTTTTTCCACATCATTTTCTGAACCTAGAAATGGAACTTTGCTTTGTTCCAGGAAGATTATCCCTCTTATAGCCTGAGGGCCAATTTTTCCTATCACTAGCCCTTAAGAGCCATGGCAAATCATCCTTGGACCACTCTCTTTGCGTCTAATGTCCTTTCCTGGGAGCAGTGCTGGTCGCTGTGTCTCTCTTTCTCGGACTTCTTCTAGATTGGTAAATATTGCCATTCCCTCAGTGCCCTCCTCTGTTCCCATTGTCGATCATCTCTCTTTATAAAACTGTGTGTGTGTGTATTTGCAACATGTATGTATATTTTTATTATTTTTCATCCCTCAATGAAATTGTAACCTCTTTCAATTCAAGTTTTTTAATGGATTTCTTTTACCTCTATACTGGTGTAGATCTCATTACCTCTATACTGGCATAGAGGGTGACCTCTATACTGCTGAAGGTCAGAGGGTACCATATAAGGTGTGAAATTGGATGGGACAAATGAAAAAGTTGACTGGATCTAACTAACTCACTAGGTTTCAAGGTAGGAAACTTCAGAGTTTTAGTTGCTAGGAGCAAGGGGTTTAATTTCTGTGCTCCTTCTGTGGACTTTCTAGGCAAGGATGTTTTCACTATGTAAATATTTTGCATGTATGTTTTGTTTCTATGTTTCAGTGTGAAGTTTTATATGTATCCATGATTTAGCATGCTGACCTGTACAGTAAGAAAGAGAAGGGCTAAGTTAAGTGGTTGGAGTGTCTTATGAGTGGATAGTAGCTCTACCCTAGGGGGCAGAGTTGATGGGGAAAGGTGGGGGGAGGTACTGTTGAGTGTGAGAGACATGCAGAGAAACAATTCTCACTGTGACATACCTCTGACAATGTCAGCCATAGATGGTGGGCAAAACATTAGGAGCAAAAACTACCAGACCATTGACAACACAGCCCAGAAAATGCACAACAGCCGGGGAGAGATATCTTTGTTCTGTATGGAAGCTGTGAGCTTAAGGGGCATGTGAGAAAGTAAATCTTTGTGACTAGATCTATTTATTTAGAGAGAAACCAGAAGAAAGGTGCACCTATCTGAAACTATTATGCTTATGTATCTAGCTAAAATCATTACACTTATTAACTGTATAGAACTTGCTATTTTACTTATATGTATTTTATTCTACATGTAAGAGAAAACAACTGTTTTATTTAGAGCCACCCGCACTCACTCACTGTTCTGTCATCTTATCTTATACTTTACAGAGGTTACACATATAAGGGATCTTCCAGAAATGAATAAAATATTACATAGACATGTGCTTGGTCACTGTGGGAAATGGGGTGTTGCACTAGATGGATCCGTACTTCAGCTGGGTGTCGTATTTGAAATTGGGCTACCGGAGTTGCATTAATTTTTAATTAAGAGTAATAGTTTAACCTGCTTAGCTTTAGTTAATGTAGAACTTGAATTAGTTGAACTGTTGGATAGGTAGAGTCCTAAGGCAGTAGAATGGATAGCACAACTTAAGATGGCACCACTTCAACCTTGCTTTTCTCATAATGTTGAATCAAGTGAAGTATAGAGACCAGTTAGAATATGTTTCTTTATTTAATTCATTTATACCCTGCCTTTCTCCCCAGGGGAAATCCAGAGTGGCTTACATCATTTTTCTTGCCTTCATTTTATTCTTCACAACTCTGTGTAGTAGGTTCGACTGAGAATGTGTGACTGGCCCAAGGTTACCCAGTGAAGTTTCATGGCACAAGCAGAGATTCAAACCTGGGTCTTCCAGAAACTAGTCTGACACTCTTAACCAGTACACCACACTGGCTCTCTACATTGGGTCAACATTTATTAGCACAATGTATGCATGGTTGAACTTCAGTAGTTGTGTTTAAGATCTTTATCCATTTTCTTTGTGCATTGGCATTAGTTCGAGTTGTCTTCCATGATTTTGGATTTTACTTTTTCATATTTTGCAAAATTGCTTCAATCAAATAATTTCCGCATCATGTGAAAACCAACTTCAGTTAGAGATACTCTGATTTAAAACTTGTTTTAACAAACTCTGAGTGTTATAGCAATATTAATACAGTTTTTGAGTCAGTCACTCAATCACCTTTGGTGAGTGAGAATAGTCTCCCAGAAACCAAGCAGTTTCTTCAAAGCCCATCTTTTTTCAAATCTGCTAATTGAAATAAAAAATAAATAAAAATAAGGAGCCATGTGGCACAAAGTAGTAAGTTCAAGACTGACTCAGCCTTTCATCCGTTGGTAAAAGAGGTACCCAACTTGCTGTGGGTAAAGTGTAGATGACTGGCAAACCACCCTCTAAAATGTAGCCTGCCTAGTAAATGTTGTGATCTGACATCCCTCTGTGGGTCAGTAATGACCTGGTGTTTGCACCTTTACCTAATTGAAATAGTTCTGAAATTGGTGGTGGTGGTGGTGGAAAGTGCCATCATGTCACAACAAGTTTATGGTGACCCATAGGGTTTTCAAGGCAAGAGACATTAAGAGGTGGTTTGCCATTGCCTGTGCTACATAACAACCCTGGTCTTCTAGGCAGACCCTGCATAACTTATGAGTTTGGGCTAGCATGGGGCATTCTGTCAGGATATAATGGGATTAAAATTTTAATTGTTAGAAGTGAAATATTCATGTACCTTAATCTAGCCAACTTGAACATATGCTTTATACTGAAAAAAAAGACTGTGATGTTAGCTTTTTCCTCAGCAGTGCTTTTGGCTGCTATTCTATAAAGAGTTGGACACTGAAAATGAGGTTAAGGGAACAGTCCCTTTTTCTAGGCCTCTCTCTCCTTTTCCTCTTTCCCCTTTTTCCTTAAACAGTTGGCGAATTTTTCCTGTTTCTGTAAGATGGGTGTGAATTACCCATTTCTCTGTTCCAGTAAACAGCCGCATTAACAATTCTACAACACAAGAACCATTTAAAGACAATATGTCGTAACCACCCATTGAACCTTTTAACACACCGGCTCAGCTGAGACTTTGCTTTGAATTAACAAGGATGAAAATCTGCTACATTTCGGTTCTAACAGTCAGGATGTGTGTGGTTTTGGTATGTCATCCATCTAAGCACATGATGCTTGGGTAAGCAGTGGAGCCTAGTTATGATTCACTGGGGGGAATCATGGAAAACAATGTCTGTTTTTAGCATGGTGAAAATAAGAAGCTTTAAGCAATACATGGGCATGTATGAGCTTCAGCTGTTTCGTACCTGATGGTTTGTGCCTAACACTTCTGTTTCATATGTTCAAACAAGAAACTCATACTTATAGTTTTGATTTAGAATTACCAAAATCAGGTGATGTTGGCCATTTGTAAGACATTCAAAAAGTCAAAAATCTGGAACCTTTTCTGGCAGGCAAGTTGGAATCATAACCCCAAGTATTGCAAGGTGACAAAGGAGATCTCAGTGAAAGCCCCTTCATTAACAATGTGTGAACTTTTAACTTAGAACTTTTTCTTGGAAAGGTTGAAATAATACAAAACTGAGGATGTTTGATCAAAAGGCATAGTTTTCAGCTGTCTGTACTTTATTTCAGTCTTACAGTGGTTTTTGAGGAGGTTTAGATGTTTTTGTATACTTAATTAGGATAGAACCCTGTTTTGTGTTAAGTTTTCAGGTTACAGAGACATGCCAGGGCAAAGAAACAATGGATGAGTTTCCTTTGGAAGTACCAAAGTAGCCATCATGTCTGTCTTAGCCCTGATTCAAACTCACAAGTCCCTTGTAAGGTGAGAACGGTTACAATAAAGATCTTCACCTATTTTAAGCTAAAGAGTTACTCATGAATACAGATAGTGCCAACTGGCAAGGATTGGTACCAGGCAGTGTCTTCATTGGCAAAATCACAGAACTCTTCTACATAGTGGCGATCTGAGAAGTCAAAACCAAAGCTTTTCAGGTTGTAACAGGAGCTTTTGTAGTGCATATGTGTTCATATGTATATATAGACAGTCTAAGCTCTTTCTCCACTTATTTCACGCCTTCATCCATTTTACTGGTTCCCCAAATACACCAGCTGGGTGGTGAGGCTCTTGGTTTTCTCAAATGCTAAAGGCACCTTCAACTCAGAAGCAAGGGCCTGGAATGTGGCCAGTTGTTCTGCACATGCAACATTCCTGCCCAGGCTCACAAACACAAAATTGTCAAGGTAGTGTGTGATGTGTGGACAATGACCCTGTCTTTAGCAACCTTCTCCAGGAATGTACTGAATGTCTTGAAAACCACGCAGACAACTGAGCACTTCATGAACATAGTTTTGTCCACATGCCATGCACTTTCGAATTGAAAACCCAGAAGGCAAAAATCGTCTGGATGCAACAAGCAAAAGGCAGATTGAACATTGCATTTTGCCATAAGGGCTCCCCGCTCCACAGAACCTGACCAGGGCCATGGTTTGACCAAAGGAAGCATACTTGACTGAGCAGAACTCTGGTTGAATGGCCCTGTTTACAGAGGCACCCCTAGGGTAGGAAAGGTGGTCGTTAAGGTGAAATTTGTCAGGACCTTCTTAGGGACTATCCTCAATGGGAAAACATTCATGTTGGACAGCAGAGGGACTGGAAAGGGGCCAACCATGCAACCTGTCAAGCACTCCTTTTTAATTTTCTGCATGACCACTTTGGGCAAGTCCTGGGCAGATTTGAAATTGCCTGAATCCATAGGGACCCATGGGCCACTGAATGGTATATGGAAACCCTGGCTGAAACCCTCTCAGATAAAACTGGCAGCTGCCCATCGGTGGTACTGATCCAGTAGAGGGCACAACACCTCATGGAATGCTGGGGTAATGGCCAATCCCAACCCCCCCCCACACACACACACACACCCTAGGGCCGTGGTGGCGAACCTTTGGCACTCCAGATGTTATGGACCACAATTCCCATCAGCCCCTTCCAGCATGGCCAATTGGCTATGCTGGAAGGGGCTGATGGGAATTGTGGTCCATAACATCTGGAGTGCCAAAGGTTCGCCACCACTGCCCTAGGGACTCACTTCCCTGGGGCCTGGGGAGCAGTGCTGATGGCACCTCTGGAGGGATGCCTGCTGCCTTGAAATGACTGCTGTAAGGTGTGGGCAGGAAAACCTGGGGTGGTAACCCTCGCAGTGCTCACAAGCTTGGCCATACCTGCATCAGATGTGTTGCCATTTCCCTTGATTGTGCTCCCGGCAAGGCCACTGAGGCCCCTCCCTTTGGTTCCCATTCTGCATGATCTAACCTGCCCCAAATATGTGAGCCAATCAACCAAATCTTGGTATTCACCAAGTCTTACGCCAAAAGAAAGGCTCAGGGAAAAAAGGGGAGACCCAGTAGCCACCCAGAGGCCTGTCTGCTCTTCATGGAAAAAACCCTCACTGGGCCCCAGACACTCCCATAAAAGGGTCCAGAAAAGACCAAGAGAAAGTACCCGGCCATAGAAGGAGACCCCTTCCCAAGACTCATTGCTTCAAAATCTGAGGTCTGGCTCTTTAAATCCTCAGCAAGGCATCTGCCACTCAAAATAAAACACAAGGCTGAATGCGACCTGGCAAGAGCAGCAGCCCTGGGAGCCTTACAAGGACCCCAGCCTTCCCCATGGGGCCTTCCAAGCCATGCCGGATTGGCTGACCAAGCAGGAAGGAGGTTGGTGGCCATGCTGGGAAGCTCCCCCAGTCGCTACAAGAAGGGCCAAGCAGTCAGAGCCAGCCACCACCTTTACTGCCCAGTCACATGAGCAACTGACCTCTCTGAGAAAGCCAGCTTCCCCTTCTCTTCCTCCCCCATGGGCCTGCAAACAGTAAGTCTGGGGTCCTTAGCTTCTCAGAAAAAATAGTAAGCTTATTTACTTGAGCTATAGAGGCTAGCTTTTTGTTGTGGTAATTACCGTGGTTACCAGTGAGATTTGGTTTTAGTTCTTCCGGAGACGGAGGCCATCTTGGTGGGTGATTCCATACCCCTATATCCAGGAGGCAGGAACTGGTAGTGATTATTAGAAAGTGTATGGTCTTTAAAATATAAAACCTTGAAGGCTCAAAAATAAATCTGGCTTCTGAAGTTTTGGGGTGGCTTTTTAAGCCAAAGAAAGTCTGTCAGGCCCTGCATAATGTCCTGTTTTTGTTTTGACATTGTGTTCATTGCTAGCACAGAGAAACCTGGGTTAGAGTCTACAGTCTTTAGTGCTGATTATAACTGGTTATTATGTAATTATTATGTATATTATCTAGCAGTTAATACCTGTGTGTTTGTTTTTCTGTTCCATTTCTGTATATTTTCTCTTTTGTGTCAGATACATTATTATACTGAGAGCAATTATTTTGAAATATAATCTGCCTTGAATGTTCTGGGGCAGAAAATAAGGTATTTAAAAGCAGAAACTGAGCCATCCTTTAGATCTTTCTGCTGGTTAGATGACTGATGTTACCCCAAAGCAGTAGTAGGGAAGGCTTAGTTTCTGTAGGGACAGGTCTCTGGCGTAGCACCACTTCGCCTTTCCTCACTTTTAGCTGACAGTTGTTGTAAAACAACTATTTGAATCCCCTTCCTCCTTTGCCTACCAGGACACACACTGCAAAGACTCCCAGCCTTCTCACACTCAGTGAAAATGCCACTATTGAATAGGGGATGGAATAGGGGATGGAAAGCAGTAGGCTTTATGCTGTTCTCAGAGGGAAACTTTCTATTCTTAATGTTTCATTCACTTTGTATCAGTCTAGTAAAATGATACTATGTCAGTAGGTGGTGTGAGCCGTAAATTATTTCTTCAAAACATTGTCATGAGGTGTGCTGTTGGATGCACGCGATATGGACACTGTATTACTTTTTTAATTTGTGTATTTCCCCAAAAGCTAGTTGAAATCAATAAATATATTTATTACTTTTTAAAATTGTTCTTGCAACACCATTTCAGCTGGTAAATGTGTGTGTTCGTTCACTTGCTTGATTAATATCAACATATGAACAGAAGACATGCTGAAATATTGCTTCTAACTGCTCTGGATTGGACTAGCTAAAAAAAAAAATTCTGATGGACCTGCCTGTTTTCTCTTAGAATGAAGACTGCCAATGGGGATTACCGGAAAGAGCACAGAGAAAGAAGCCGCAGTCCAATTGACCGGGCTGCTGCACCAACAGTGAGCATTCATGCTAATCACATGTATGCCTCAATCCCAAGTTTAACCATGGATCAACCTCTAGCACTGACCAAAAACAATATGGATGCTAACCGCTCTATCAGCATCACTCCTACAATGACGTCGGTGGAACGGCAGCAGGTATGTGGCATTCTGATGGTTATGATGCGCATTCTGCTGAAGGTCTGCAAGGCGTATGTAACTTTCCTGTAAATGATATGTACACAGTTGTGCGGGTAATTCTTACTTCAGGAATAGAATTATGTTTTCTAGTTTCTCCCTGTTTGTAATTTTACATGCGTAGAAATATCGTTCACAGTTTTTTCGAAGGCTTAAATCATTGCCGAATATGTCTCTGACACACTTTCCTGAAGAGCACCACGGCTTGACAGTGACTAGAAAACAGTTCATTTTTTCACATAGTCTTCGCAAGGGAGTCCTTTTCCCTGTTGCCCAACCTTGATGAAATCAAGCACCTCCCTTTTGCAGACATTCAGTCCAGCCCTCCAAGGCAGAAGAGGCCTCCTGTAGCTTCCCCTCTATTCTGAGAGAGGGAAAAGGAGTAGGGGGAATGAGCTGCTGCACACCAACCCCTCAGCAGCTGAAGCTATCTTGGGAAAACATCAGTTCCTTCTATATGAATGAATTCCCCTGAGCAGGCAAACAAGGAACTGCTGCTTTCAAAAGATTGTCCTGCTTTTACGCAAAGAACCGATAAGGCGGTTCCCAGACTTTACAACTTCAATTTGCAAATGGGAGAAAAGTATGATTAAAATGTTTCCTATATTAAAAAATAAAACCTCTTCCTGTATGTGTTGAAAAAATATATTCATGCAAAGCAAAACAGCCATGACTCTTGCTCAATCTCTCCCCCCACCCCCCGCTACCCCCACTCCATCCCAGACAGGGCAGAGGAAAATCAGTTTCTCAGAACTTCATTGAGCTAAGAGATTGGTGCAAAGGTGACTCCCGCCTTCTTTAAAGTTGCAGACATCTGGCTAAGGCCCCATCTATGTGTCTGAGGGATAGTTTGGACTTGGTTATTGGGATGGGGGGCTCATCTCATGATTGACTTTTCAAAAGACAGATGTTCTATAGGAAATATCTAAGGCTTTGGGAAACCAATGTTTGTTGAGATGTGAGACAGAAGCCTATGAGAGGTTATGTTAAGGGAGAAATCCGAACTTGTCCTTGGGCCAAAAGTCTGGCGTTATCAACTGCTCCTATGCCTGGGAAGTTGCAGATCGCTGAAATCCTGTTCAGCATGTACCACTTATGCACAGAGCCAGTGACACTATTTTTACCTTCTGCTGATGGCTGATAAATAACCATCTTTCCTAACTCCTATTTGGAGTCTCTCCCCCCCCCCCCACTCCCAGTTCCTGTGTTATAGAAAGAAGCAAGCCTAGTAGGAGGTACAGACTTTTTCCTGAAGTTTTCAGTTGATTGCATGTGTGAAGTTGCTTCTGACTCATGGCGATTATATGAATCAGTGTCCTCCAAAATGTCTTATCATTAAGTGCCTTTCTCAGGTCTTGCAAACTGATAGCCGTGGCTTCCTTTAAAGAGTCACTCCATCTCATGTTGGATCTCTCCCTCTTTTCAGTTGATTAGTCTGGCTTATATTATGGAGAGCAATTTTTTTCCCTTCTTTTTGGGAAAATTCCTACCGATGTTTATAAAAGCTGCTTTCCTCACCCACTACATTCCCACTTTTTTATATTTTGGTTTGCCCAGAACTATTATTTTCACTCTCCTCCTCTGCTGTTTACTTTCAGCTGGGGGGAGGGAAGAAACTGACCATGTTTACTGTGACTTCCTACAAATATCAACATACAAGCACACCTCTTGGAAATTAGGATAGTTTTTAATGAGTTTGGAAGAGACTTCATCACTTAATCCTCTAGCATTTGACTGTGTTTCTGACATTTGCGTTTGGCACTTGGGAAGTATTCCATGCGCTCTCTGCCCACCCGATACACATGCTTGAGTCATGATTATTTTGTGTGACCCAGTATACAAGCTGAAGTGCTGCTGTTCTACATACACCGCCCCCTTTTTTGCTTCTCCGTCATCAGCTCTGCGATGACAGATGAGGAAGGGAGAGGCTTTCATTGACAACGTTGGAACTCTTTGATAAGTCTTGCTATTGTTTCTAAGCTTGGCAACCAGCCCTGGCACTCATAAGAGCACCTCAGAAGCTGATTATGGCCAGAATTTTTTGAATGAGTGTGGAACATGGCTGGATGCTGTCTCAAATAAGATGCTGCGGTGCAATGTGCTGTTCATGTTTAAAACTAAACTATGCTCTTTTTTTGGATTTTTGGCTGCAAGTCATAGCTGACTTTCAAGGCAAGAGATTTCAAACGTGGACTGCATCACAGTCCTGGGCTCTCTTGGTGGTCTCCCTTCCAAATGCTGACCAGGACTGACCCTGCTTTGCTTCCAAGATCTGACAAGATCAGGCTAACCTGAGATATCGAGGTTAGGGCAAACTATGCCTGCAGTTCTTCATAACTAAAGCCCCCTTTCAGTGGGACTTCTGTGAAAGGAGAATGTCCACATTGGTAAAGCCTTGATTTGTGTATGATCAGAACGCTGTAGGAGCAGCTTGCTTGTGGTCTAATCACTTGTAGATTCAAGAAGCTGCATGAGTTGTGTGTTCCCCACATCAATGTCTTCTGGGAATTTTTCTGTTGGCATTAGAAATAGCCATGTTGCTCTCCCATTCCCATGCCTGTAGCTACTAGTAGAATATGGCAACAATACCCCTTCAGAACTACTCTACATTGAATTTCTTTCTTTCTGTCTGTGGTGGAGGCCTTGCAGGTCTTATTTGGATTAACTTGGGAAGAATGGGGAGCTGCAAGATGGCTGGAGCTGAGTCAGTTAATCTGCTCAGTTAGATTACTTTTAATCTCTGGCTCTTTGGTTTTTCCTGTTTGTGCCTCTCCTTAAGATGTCTGCAGTGACAAGTGAAAACATTGGACAGAAAATTAGAGAGAGATTTATATTATTTGGATGTTGCTGCTGCTGTTTGTGGTGGGATGAATGATTTGCCTTGGGAGCAGATGGGATGAATGAAGCAGGAGGTAAAAAACCGTGTTTCAGCCAGCCTGCTCTCTGTGTTTAACATTAATTGTAAACCACATTGCTGTAACTTGTCTATGTGAAATAGTGTCTGCCTCTGACCATGTGTAGAGTGCCTTTAATTCCCCAGTGTAGGTTTCCTGTCCTCATTTCCCCTAAAATCTTGGATTAGGGCTAATTGGTTAAATAATTATAATGCTCAGGCAGATTTCAACTACAGAAAATGAAGTGCAGGGCCAATTGGATCAGATTGTCAATTTCATATGGATCTTGCAATGGAATATTCAGGCAGAGATAGAAACAAGCAGGATCGATTGGGGGAGGGGGACTGTGATGTAATTTTTAGGGCATAGACACAAGCCATGTCGACTGTATCAGCTTTCTCAATTTCATCTCAAATTTAGTGAGGTAACACTAAGGCAAAAATAGTAGGAGCAATTGGGTTTGACAAAAAAAAGTTGTTTTTGCAGGAGGCAATTGACAAGGGACTGCCACACTAACAATTGTTTGTTACTGCAGCTTTGATTTGGCTGGAAAATGTGTAGAATACTAACAGTAATTGCTGCATGCAATTGGGGACTGCTGCAGTAATGATTGTGGGTTACTTAGCAGATTGAATTTGGCTGAAAAATGTGGTTCTGTCTGTGTTTGGGGGTGGGGGTGCTACATTTTCCTATTGCTTCAGGTAATGGTGTCTGCTCCAGGAGTTGTTTTGGCTTCCATTTTGAGTTGGTAGTTCTTGGTACTAGATACAGAGGCTGAGATATTTCAGAATTGCTGCTTCAAAATGTAACTGCACGATACACTAGAGCACCTGGGTAAAATGAAAGAAGGGAGAGGGTTGTTCTTTTGTGTCATAGATGGCATCCCCCCACCATCAGGAATAACATGTTTTCTGTAGTAGTCTGAGGAATAAATGCAACTGAAGAGGAGCATCAGTAATGAAGCTATCCGGAGCAGTGCAAAGAACAATTTCATAGAAACTTTTTTTTGGAAAAATAAATTTAAAATGTAGAGCAGATCTTTTCATATTCTTTTCAGAAATGTATAAGATACCACCTGTCTAGAAGTTTGGTATGTGATGTTGTTACGGAGGCCACTTGACATAGTGCCCTGAATATTTTTCATGCTGTTGTTGCACTAAGAATAGAACTGTAGTTTTGAAAAACTGGGGGATTGTCACCAAAACCAGCAGCCTAGTGGTGAGTTCCAGTCCTGTTGCTCTTTGTAACCTAATTCTGCTCCTTTTGCCTTTAAAAATGTTTTTTAAATTTTGGAACATTTCCCTGATATCTGTCCCAGGCTATTATGGTGGTAATCTAGATTAAGTATGCATATCTGTGTGCTGATGGGAGCAGAAGACCAAGTGGGTGAACAGCTGATGCAAACCCAGACCCCATTTCCAGAGAAGGAAATGCAACAGTCTCAAACCACCTCAGGTCATACAGTGATTCAGAAAGATGTAGTGTGACCATGGTTATATCTAGTAACCATTTCCATGAATCCCAGTCTTCCCTTAGTGATATCACTTCATCAGCAGCTGAAAGTAGTCTGCGCTCACCCAGTTCATACATTATTTTTGTACATGTGGTTGTATATTTAAAAAGCTCCTATTGAAATAAATGTTACTAATCTTTAAAGTGCCACTGGAATCTTATTTTGTATAGCTGCAAACAGAATAAATGAGGCATGCATTGTATTAACCAGTTACAGCAATGTGATGAAGTTTCATTTTTAAAGAGTTGATGAAGCCTCTGGATCATATTTTATTGATGTTTTAGCCCAATGCCTAGCCGTTCTCCTGGAGGTAGGGGTCATCTTGTCTGGGTTATTCTCCACCAGTCTCCAAGGAGGCAGGAACAAAAAACTTTTCAACTTCGTCTCTTGGGCTCCTCCTCTCTTCTAGCTCCAGTATTGTTCCTGCCTTGACAGGGAGAACAATTGGGCTCCATTTGTTACTCCTCCAATCCGCATCTGTGTGTGTGTGTGTGTGTGTTTTCTTCCCTGACCCTATACTCGTGTGTCTTGACTTACTGTGCGCCTTTAAGACAGCGGGTTTTTGCATGCGGTACAGGACTTAGAGTGTCCCCCGCCCAGTTGGCAGACTTGGTCCCCACTGGATTTTGCCAGATTCCTTAAACAGACAGTGAGGGACAAGGTTAGAGCATACCATCAGCAGCAGGAACCTCCCAGACCTGCCAGTCAGATCCCTTCTATTTCCCATAACCCCACTAGACCTCCAAGCAGGTCTAGATTGGAAAGCCAGAATCAGGACCCCTCACATTTCCAGGCGATGAGGATCTGGAATCAGAGGAAGGGGTGGAAAGGGAGGAAGGGGAATGCTTTTCTGACACCGAAGAACCTACTTCAGAAGGTTCTGATCAATTTACAAGGCTGTTTAAGCCAGAGGACTTTTCTTTTTTGATTACCAAGACCATTGTAAGCCAGAGGACTTTTCTTTTTTGATTACCAAGACCATTGTTACCCTAGAGTTGCATGATGAGAAGGGGGCAGAGGATCCTTCTGCATCAAAACGAATCAATCCCTGCCTCCCTGGAGATAGGTGGAGAATAACCCACACAAGATGGCCCCCTACCAACCAAGAGAAAGGCCCTTTGCGGTAAGTATCCAATGGACCGTTTTTCTGAAATCATTACTTAGCTATTCCCTTCTCCCACTGATACTAAAGAACTTGCAGAAAGACATTCTTCAATTTCTGAGTGATGTAAAAACTACCTGCCTGAGCACTGATTACTGTATCAAGTAGAAAGCTGCTCTTATTCCCAGATAGTTTGGCATTCTTTTGTTGTTAATGCATGTAAACCAGACTTCCAGTTATGGTGCATTTTATTCTGTTGTGACCTGAACAGCTGTTTGCTTTACTTGAGGCAGTGTCTGTGTTGATTGAGTGTTCTTTTCTCTGCCCTCTCCAGAACCGTCCATCTGTAATCACATGTGCCTCTGCAAACAATCGTAACTGTAATCTCTCCCATTGTCCAATTGCGCACAGTGGATGTGGCACTGCCATGCCAGCCAGTTACCGGAGACCATCTAGCAGTAAGTCATTCTTCATTATCACTGGGAAACTAATACAAGGGTCATCATATACATATAATGTTAGTAATCAATTAAACAATATAGAGCAATTATTGAGTACAGTGAGATTGGGGGAGGAAGGGAGATATGCTAGGGTCAAACTAAATGTGTAATCATGTACCATAATAGAACTTTTATTGGGATCATCCTTCCCTGTTGTTGGCAGCTGAAAGCTTGCTACATGCCAGAATCTCTGTAGATGGGAAAAAAGCCTGGCTCCCAATAAAATGTTCTTGTGTTATTCTTTGTACTTGGGAGTCCCTAAACCTAGCAGTGCCTTAGTCTTGCTTTGCTCCTATTTTCTTGAGTCAGATCAGTATCTGTCCTTTGTTGTCTTCTTCTTTAATATTGCAAACATGCCATAAATGTGTAATGTGGCATGCAGCAGAATTGCCGTCCAAATCCAGAATTGGATCCAAATTATTAGAAGAATGTACTCTGGTGTAGACCAAATCTCGCTAATTTGGAGACAGGCAAAGTGTTCAATTCCCTTTGTATAAAACTATTTAGCAGTGTCTGTGGTGTGCAGCACTAGATAAAAATTATGGATTAAGGAGGCAGAATGCAAATGATTTTTTGATAATTGTTCTGGAAGAAGGGAAATAACCTGAAAAGAACAAACATACATGGGCAGGGACTAGACCTGATCCCTATTCATGATTTCTCATGAAACCATATATCTGATTTTGGGATCAGTTCTGTAAAACTAACTGATAATTTTCTTTTCAGCTTAACTTCTGCAACAATAGCATTGTGTACACTCAGTTATTCTTTCACTTCTACAAATATATGGATTAAATACATAGGCAAGCAGTAGCTGGAGCATTTGTCATGAGGGAAATTAATCTTCCCGCTTCCTTGACTTTTAAAAAAGACTTAGTTGTAAGAGACCAGAAGGGCCATCCAGACCAACCCTCCGCCATGGAGGCACGATCAAAGCACTTAAAATACCAATTTTAAAAGTGTGTGATTGTTTATAAATGATTTTATAAGTGTGTGATTATTTATAAGTGATTGTTACATTAAATAGTATAAACACTATTCAACTTAACTCAGAATGCTCAAATTAATGCAATCTTAAGCAAGACAATTACATTGTTCTTTGAATTGTTAACAAATGTATTTAGCCAGAATGTAACAAGTGTATTTAGCCATAAGAGCAGCAGCTGCAAAGAAAGCTATAACCATTTTTGATCTCATCAGTAAAAAATGTTGGGTGGTTCTTACTAGTCCCTCTCATTTCTTTCCCCCATGAAGCTACCACTGCCTGTGATCCAGTGGTAGAGGAGCACTTCCGTAGAAGCCTTGGCAAGAATTACAAGGAGCCAGAGCCGGTGACAAACTCTGTGTCCATTACGGGATCAGTTGATGACCACTTTGCCAAAGCACTTGGAGAAACATGGCTTCAGATCAAAGCTGCGAAGGATGGAGTGTGCAGCAGTCCTGAATCTGCCTCCAGAAGGGGCCAGTCATCTTCTCCTTCCTCCCATATGGTCAACCATAATCACTCACCTTCTGTAGTATCATGAGCAGAGGACCACCATTTCTTCATCTACACGTGAATTTTCATGGTTTGACTGAGCATGGAACAGCGCTCAAACAGTAATAGTGTTTGGGGGGGAGGAAAGGAGGTGAGATTTCAGCAACATGCATTTTTATGTATTTGCTTGGTTTTTATACAAGTGTGCCCTTAAAACATAGCAGGAACTATCTGATTAAAAACAAATCCTATGATGTAGCACTCTTTTTTTCCTGCCTCAATTACCAAAGAAACCTCTCATGCAAGTCTGCTGCCCCCTTTTTGTATAACACATGCAGAAGCAAGTTAATGGGCAAAAAAAAGCCATTCTGTACAGTTGGTTGACCCAAATACTGTGTGCTTTGATTAGCTTCTTGAGACTAGAAAATTGTCTGGGTTTTGTTTTTGTTTTTTGCTTCCATTGCTTTCTTCTCTCTTTGTGAAGCAACTTTGTATGTATATACTTGAAAAGAACTGTCATGTATGATTTGCACTATTGGAGGAAGTCTAAAGTTGCATAGCAACTTCATGCACGATGCTTATATTCTGAGGGCAAACTGCTTGGGGAAAAAAGTCTAAGGGTGACATTTCTGTCTCTATAAAGCAAGAAAGCAAAATTGCTTAGGAAGGGGAAGTCTCATACAGGTTATAGGCCTTTCTCTTTAGCTGTCAGGTGCTTAGTGCTTGCAACTGGACTGCATAACTGACTTATCATGGGCATTTTAACTTTTCGTAACATTGCAGTTTGTTAGAATAGAGCTGAAGTCAGAGGGTTCAATAGTGCTTAAAGATGCATGTGTATGAAAAAATAGCTGGTATCTATTAATGTACAGACAGTAAAAACATAATACTTATTAGCCTTTGAGAACTATTTTTTTTTTCAGTAACAGCCCTAGGTAGATTTACTGCTGGTACAGTTGTACTCTGATATTTGTATCTGATATTCATCTTTAGTAGCAGCCAGCAGACATGGACAGTCCCATGTTGGCCAAAAAAGAAGCAGTTTTATACCATAGCAAATGCTGTGAAGCACAGGATGTTTTTGCTCCATTTACTACTCCATCTGCAACATCATCTATTTAATAAAAAATTACTTACTAAGAAGTTTAGAAATGTGTAAGCTAATTAGTTGCAAAAAGTGATCTCTTTTCCAATCTTTTGACTAACCAATAGATTGTGGAATAACAATCTTTAGTTATTGAGGCTGCTTTTAAATCTAGGCCAATGCACCATACATTCCTCCATTTAAAACAACCTTTTTATAAAGATGTTATTTGCATTTATTTCATTTGCTGTATTAATAGCCAGTAACTAGGTAAATAGAGGCAGGCATAACAAACAGATTTGTGTTAATAGCAATGAGCTTCTCAGCTTTGTTAAATGCAGCGACTTGTCCCTTCTTCTCCCCCTCCCACACATTCCACCATCCCCCAGTGAAGTTACACCATGTGGATTTTTAATATACTGGGTTACCTGAAAAGATTGGCTCCATTTTTGAGAGAGTTGGATTGTGGTGTATTCTGGACAATGTTACATTATTGGGTCCATATTGACTTTTACATTTTTTTCCAATGTTAAAGCTATTTAAGAAAGACGTGAGGTAAGAGACCAGAACATGATCTGTTTTTTAATTATTATTATTATTGTTGTTGTTTTCTCTGCATATGGCTGCCTAATTTTAGAAGCAAGAAAAGGCCAATAGAAGCTCCTCCCTTATCATCCATTTCATCCTGGGTAGTCAATGTACAATCTGCTTTGGCATTCATTACCCATCTCCCTATAAGAAAATTTCAGAAAAAAACCAACACTTTTTTTTATATAGGTGACTTTAAGACCATCATTACGCTGTGCGTAAAGAATGTACAGAGAAATTTGTAGGTATTTTTTGAAGAACAATTAATTTGTTAATGATATGTAGCTATTTAATTTTTCCCTTTCCTTTATTGTAATCATTCTCTTTTTTTTGTCTGTTTGGAGAAAAAAAGTTGATCTTTTTTTGTTTGTAGAGGTGTCTGTAATACAGTAAAAGTGCAGGAACACAGTTATTCTATGAGAACACTGCATTAGCAATTAATAGCCACTAGTGTGTTATTGCTATAGGCTACTGAGCGGTCTAACAGGAAAGTACTAATAACTATAGATGGACTCTGTGAGATTATGTAACTCCTTTGACATCTCTCTGAAGCACAATAGAACAATGTCAGGTTTACTTATCTGTGATAGGTAAATGCAGTTGTAGTGGGGAAGAGATCGGCATCCATCCACACAACACTTGGAATTTACTTGTACTGATTTTGGTGGAACCTATTTCAAAGTAAAAGGTGCTTGGGGTTGTACGTTTGGTGTGAGGTATCCCATGTTTAATCATTTGAGGGGGGGATAATTTCCATGGAAATCATTATTTTGTGGAAGCCAAAGGGGGTTTGGGGTGGGTAGAAGGAGGATATTACTCTCACTGTTACATGACGTTTTATCCCAGAGCCACAGTTGTCTACAGTTCAGCTTGAACAATGCTCTCCATGTTTGTAAATCTGTAACATACCATTCTTTTATGGCCTCGTTTCACCTAGAGATTTTTAAAAAAGGTTTGGCAGGCCATCTTTTTTGTACTTAAAGTAGCCTTAATGAACAATAAAGTGCTCTTAAAATCTCAGATGTGAATAAGTGTGAGTTTTGATTTTTAATTATTTTTTTAAAGTTGTATTTTGCAAAGCAACCACAAACTCCAAATCAAGATACTTGCAACTGTTATGCACACAATACATCAACTGCTCTGGTCCCCATGTTTCTGCTACACCATAATAAATGCCACGGTGTTTTGATGAGATTTAAAAATGCTGTTTCTTCCACAAGCCAAATTTTCAGAGCAAAGCATACTCCTCCCAGGCTTTGTTCTTACAATGGAGCTTATAGATGCTATCCTTGTTTTAGCAGCAAGAACGGCTCCATTGTGCATTTTTTCAATATAAATTGTTTGAAAATCATTGTACCTTTATGCTCATGCAACGGAGCCGCTTCTCTACAGTGCCAGTAAAAGAAGCCCAATCATTGGTGACGGGCACAGTTAATCAATCTTATCTGTAAACTTTTGCTACATAGCTCATGTTTCTGCTGGAGGCAACAGGGTGGGGAGAGGTAAAGAAAACCTTGCTCTGTGCCCTGCCTGTCTGATATTACTGGAGAGTTAATAAAGCCACCAAGCAGCTCAGCCAACACTGAGTTCTTTTTTCCAGTTGTAGTCACATAAATGCACCCTATACTATATGATACCACTCATTTGTCCCTTGGGCACTTCTAGAACTGTAAAAACAATCACAGTGGATTTGTACATGTGGAACGCTTACACACACAACATCTTTCTACACGCTATTCCTAACCAAGCAATAGTCCTCAAGAGTCCAAATCCAGGAAAAAATAACTCTCCATGTACTTCAGCTGCCAAGTATGTATATATGACCCATGAGAGAAACTCTGATAAAAATAATAGTGTAAGAACACCGTAAAACTCAACACACATAGCATTTTATAGCTACTTTACCACTGCCCCAAACTACGTTTATTATTCATGAAAGCCAGGACACATTATTTAATATTAGTTGTAAATAATTCAAAAATAACATGCTTGTTGAAATATCAGAGCATCCCCCATCTTGAAACTAGTCATTTAAGATTTTTACAGTAAGAAGTTTTGTCTCAAAGTGAACTCATCCTAAGTTTCTCCCTAACTTCTAATCTGTTCGGCTCTGTAATGCTCCCAATATTCTCAGGGCCAATAAGAAGAGTAGGTTTTTATACCCTGCTTTTCTCCATCTTTAAGGAGTCTCAAAGTGGCTTACAATCATATTTCCTTCCTTTCCCCACAACAAACACCTTGCAAGGTAAGTGGGGCTGAGTAAGTTCTGAGAGAACTGTGACTGGCCCCAGTTTCAGAAAACAATCCCAAAGCAATATGTTTGTAAATGATGTACACTCATTACATCTACCACGGCAACACTTGTTTCCATGCTGCTGCTTTAAATATCCTCATAAAGTGTCAAGATGCCCCAATGAATATAAATATTTGTATTTCTTACACAGGCAAAGTTTAGGCGAATCCAGTGTTTTGGACCATCCCAGCACCAGACTTACAAAGGAGTTCAGTACAGGACTTCTATGCCAACACAACTCTTGATGAAACAACAGCATTCCTACTTTTGGTTGCCAGTGAGTGTAGTAAATGAAAGTATACTGCCAATCCCAATCTTGGTACTAGCACTCAATAGCTTACTGAGAACAGAATGCTGCTAAAGCATGTCCACACAGATGCAGGATTATGACTGATGATCACAATTCATCTAAGTGTCTCATCTCCCTAAGAACCTTCACCAATCATCTGTTTCAAGGAAGCTTACACTGAACCAAGTGGCATTCTGAGTTCTCCTCCAAGCCAACCTTCTCCTATTTTCCACCTTATTCTGTTCTGTTTCTATCTCCTTCTAAGGGTTATCTCCTCAGAAATGTATTATGGTCACCATCTAGTGTTGTATTTTAGGTTGTTTTATATTTTGAACTGATTACATTTTATCTTTGGTTGTTGTTGGAAGCCGCTTCGAGCTCTGTGAGGAAAGGAGCAGTGTATAAATCTAATAAATAATATTCAAATGTTTTATTTCTAAAAATCAAAGCAACCAAAAAAACCCCAAAAAGCCCTTGGCTGTTGCCCTAGTTGGCTCAGACAATATTCTGAGTTGTATACAAACACTTCTTTTATTCAAAGTTTACCCTGCCTTTTCCCAACAAGTCAGGATCAGGGCGAATTCCGATAAAAATCTATCAATTAAAATCTACAAATACCATTAAAACCAAAACTATAACAATAAAAGAACATTTTAGGATGAGCCTCACAAGCATTCTTTGACATGTGGTTTGGTAGTTGGAGAGTGATTTTTTTGTGTGTGTCAAGTCACAGCTGACTTACAGCAATCCTGTAGGGGTTTTCAAGGTGAGGGACATTCAGAGGTGGTTTGCCATTGTCTGCCTCTGTGTCATGACCCTGGTATTCCTTGGAGGTCTCTCATATGAATACCAGCCTGGGCTGACCCTGCTTAGCTTCTGAGATCTGGCAAGATCAGGCTAACCTGGGGAAAACCTACCAAGGCCTCATATTTTTTTCCACCCAATTAAGATGCAACAACCTATTATCAGCTGAGAATGCAGAAGTCATTTGTTTCATAGTCTGGAAAGGGAAATAACGTATCTTTACTTACCCATCCTCTAAGGAGCTTGGAGTAGCTTATGTGGCTCTCCTTACTTCCATTTTATCCTTACGGAGTCCCTGCAAGCTAGGTTAAGTAGAAAAAGTGACCTGCAATCTCCAAATGCATTTCATGGCTGACAGGGTCTTTAAACTCAAGTCTTCTGGCCTGCTTCAACATTTCCTCACCCACATGGTGGCCATTATACCACACTTGTTGATTAGAGCCTGAGGACTTCCAAGGTTAATTTCTGAATGACAAACCTTAGTTTCTTACACCTTAACCAGTTTAGAACTAGCCACTATGAGTAAGCCCATACAAGAAGGAGCTGAACAAAGGGAAAGACTCTACTAGTAGATGGATAAGCTTTGCTTAGGACCATGTTTGTTAGCTGGGAAACTGCAAACTCAAGCTAGCTATCCATTCCTCCTTTGGGTTTGCTATGTAAACTTAGTTCTCCCCTGAGCAAGGAGGACATCTATGGGTTATTTCCACCAATTAGAAGGGAGGCTGGAACTGACTTCCTGTATCCTGTGGGAGTTGTGCTGTCCTCAGTTTCTTTCCTACCTCATAGGGAGAAGCAACAACCCAGCTGCTTGTCTTGCATTTTTCAACTTTTTTCTCCTTGACCTAATTGTCTTTTCTTTAACTATCTTTTCTATTATAAGTTGTTGTTCCTCTCTCTTCCCTTCCCCCTCTCTCACCCTGGTTGGAGAGTAGAGAGATTTGTGCTAAGCCTTGTCCCTGCTGAGGACTGAACAGCTCTGTGCCCACGCATGTCCCTTTTGCCACAGCAATGGAGCAAGACTCAATAGATGAGAAGAGCAGGCCACAGGCAAGCATGACCCATGAGAAGGCTGCCTTGACCTTGGCAGGTTCAAGGGCAAGGATGCTATCTTGCAAGGAAGAAAAGGTGGGGATGGGGGAAGAAGGGAGAGAAAATGGTGGCTGGAGGGGCTGGAGACTCTGCAAAAGGAGCCAGTGTAGCCCTAAATACCTGGAATTCAAGGAAATAACAAATTGATGGGCTGGTAAGGTTGGTGCCCACAGGTCCTCCCCCTTTTCTCCAGAGATTATCACAGTCATTAGAGTCTCTCTGAACGAGGAAATGACTGCCCTCCTTAACTCCAGGGCCTTCCCCACACCCCAGGTCACTACTTACCCTTTGTACCCTCCCTCCCTCAGAGAATAGAGCCCAGTAGGAACACAGGGGCAGGGGACAACAATCCTGGCCAACAAAGGCTGCTAGGAAGCGAGGGAGAGAGAGTCCCAGGAGGGATTGTGAGTATTTTTCAGCAGAGGAGAATCTAGAGAGGAGGGTAAGTTCCTCTCTGAGGAGGAGCAGGAAGACAAAGAGATAAAAGTTCCTAAACAGTCTCTTTATTTTTTCACGGCTAAAGATTATCAGTACTTGATATCTAAGACCCTGACAGTCTGAAATTTGAAGAAAATTCAGGAAGGGGGGGGGGGAGCCCAAACCTAGCAAAAAATCTATACAAGAGAGCAACAGGGAGTTTTTCCCTCACAAATCAGCCAATGAGAAAGTTTTCCCCCTCCCTGAATTTTTTGGAGATCAAATTGAAAAGGGAATAGGAAAAACCCACGGCTAACAGGTAAGTGCTGCGGTTAATTAAAAATATTTATGCACTGCCCTCCTGTACTAATGATCTCTTTCTTTGGTAGAGGCACCTATTGTTGCCCTTCAAACTTCCAGCTTTCTGTCAGAGGGCCCTATCAAGGACAATGTGGACAGAAGGGCAAGCCAATTGTCCAAGAAAGCCCCATTTCTCCATTGAGCGAGGGAACATCTGGGTCTTGCTAATCTACCAATCAGGGAGGCAGGGATTAAATGAAATTCTTCCCAGGATCCCTCCGTCTCTGCCTGGCTCCTCCTTCCGCCAGTTTGTTCCCTGCCTTAAGGGAGTGCAGTCGCAGTGGCTGTTACTGCCACTGGTGTATTCTTATTTTTTATTTTTTAACTTTGAAATCCCTCCTCGGAGGGAAGGAGAGAGGCAGCGTCTGTTGCCTAGAGAGATTCAGGCGGCCCCCTCACTCTGCTCAGCAACCTTCATTGCAGGCAAGCAGCGAGTGGCGGGAGACAAGCGGCAGGCGCGCGCGCGCGATGCCGCGCAAGAAAGATACAGTGGTCTCCTCGGAGGAGGAGAGCGACGAAGCCTCATACGGCCGCCAAACACCCGACAAACAGTCGGGAGAGGAAGACAGCAGCCCTGAGAGGGCTCGCTCTGCCGCGGCCGCAACGGGGAAGACGCGAAAAAAGACGAGCGGCAAGGACCCCGTTTCGCGCCAAAAGAAAGAGGCGCGCAAGATGGCCGCCGCAGATCACGACGGAGCCGGATCTGCTCCAGAGGGCCCGCAGTGCCTTGTTATCCCAGGCCAGGGCTTAGAGAGTCAGGCAGCCCCGTCAGAGGACCAGACGATGACAGAGGTCCAGGACGAGGGTAAGCTCTCACTAAAGGATCTTAAATCCGAGATTTTTAGCTACGTTAAGGGGGCCTTCCAACAGGAAAAAGCTTCTATGAGAGAAGAGATGTTGGCACTTTACAGGGAGCAGGTATACCAGCCCTCCAGTCCCCCCCAATAGCTCCAGAACCTCTCCTAATCGGCAAGTAATACCAGCTGCCAATAGCAGAGAGAACAAAAGACCTAACCCCACTTGGCAAACCAAAGCAGCCCTTAAAAAACCTAGATTAAAAAACCCTTGGTGCCGATGATTCCTCTGGTGCTGAATCACAGAGCAGAGAGGAGGGGGAAGTCTTATCTGACCTGGAAGAGTTGGAGGAAATTCAGGTCACAGAACAATCTTCTCGTCTCTTTAAAAATGAGGACTATCAATATCTACTGTCCAAAGCAGTTTCTGCCTTACATCTAGGCGAGGCTAAGAGTGGTGAAGGAACTTCCAAGAGAAAGTCTACCTCCCTGCACAAGGGAGATGGGAAGTATTTTCCTTCCAAAGCACATTTAAAAAAGGTGTTCCCTTTTCCTGAATATTTTGAAACGCAGGTCACAAATGAATGGGACAAACCGACTGCAAACAGGAGGTGTCCTAATTTCCTACGTAAACTTTATGCCTTGCCATCTTATGCCAATGACATTTTGCAGGTGCCAATCATAGACGGGCCGGTGGCGGCTTTACAGTCCACAGGGGCAGTTTCCAAGGACGGTAGAGGACAGATTAAGGATCTGCAAGACAGACGTGCAGATCAATTATGTCGAAGGTCCCATGAAGCCATGGCTATGGTTATCAGAGCCTCCGCCACTGCTTCCATAGTTTGTAGGGCTTCCATTGCCTGGGCAAGGAAGGTGCTAGAACTGTTACCAGAAAGCGAAACTAGATCAATCGAGGGAGTTAACAGAATGCTAAAGTCAGTATGCTTTGCTTCTGACGCCACTTTAGATTCAGTAACCTTTGCAGCTCGAGCTATGGCATCATCAGTAGCCGCCAGGAGACTCCTATGGCTAAGAGCGTGGCAGACAGATTGGAAATCTAAAGCCCTGGTGTCTGAGTGTGCCTTTCAGGGACAGAAACTGTTCGGAGATGAGCTCAATGATTTCCTGGTAGACCCCAAGGAAAAACCAAAACATTTGCCTAAGTCCTTTCGCAAATTTGACAGGAAAACAAGTTCCAGCACCAATTTTCGACCCTATCAGAGTCAAACATTTCAGCCTAGTTTCAACCAAGGCAAGAGAGACTTCAGACGACCTTACTGGAGTCAGAGTCGCCAACCATTCAAGAGGGGTTTTGCACCTAGAAAACAACAAGGCAATGACCGCTCCTTTCAGGAGAATCGTAACACCAAAGCCTGACGCCAACAGCGAGAGGGTGGGGGGAAGACTCCTAAGGTTCCAAAAGATGTGGAGGTCTTCCAAAACAGATGCTTGGTCCCTAGAGATAGTATCCTCAGGGTACGTAATAGAGTTCGCATCCCTACCACCCAGCAGGTTCCTATTGTCCCCTCTCTCCCAAAATCCAGAAAAAAGATTAAGGAAACTACAGGCCATCTCCCACTTGTTAAAGATCGAAGCTGTGGAGCCTGTTCCAAAGGAACAGAGGAAAAAAGGAGTGTACTCAGTCCTATTCACTGTTCCCAAGAAAAATGGAGAATGGCGCCCCATCCTGGATCTAAAGTACGTCAATCAGTTTGTAAAATTAAAACATTTCAGGATGGAGAATCTAAGATCCATCGCCGACTCCTTACAACCACTAGAGTTCCTCACCTCGGTAGATCTATCAGAGGCCTACCTGCACATCCCAATCTTCCAAAGTCATCGCAGATTTCTAAGATTTGGGGTAGGTCAGGATCACTTTCAGTTCAGGGCTCTCCCCTTCGGGTTATGCACCGCCCCACGAGTGTTCTCCAAGGTCCTGGTCAATCTTGTGGTGGTGTTAAAGGAAAAGGGGATCAGACTACACCCTTACTTAGACGACATCATCATCAGGTCGGACTCTTACCAACAAGCCTTACTGGACAGCCAAAGGACCATCCAGACCTTGGAGGAACACGGGTTTGTCGTCAACCGGAAAAAGAGCTCTCTCAAACCCTCACAGAGGCTGGAACATCTTGGCTTCCTCATAGACACCAAGTCCTGCAAGATTTTGGTGCCACCAGAGAAACAAAAGATTCTGTGAGACAAGATTCGTCAAGTGGTGTCCAGAGACAGCTGCCCAGTGTTAACCCTAGCCAGCCTGATGGGGTTACTAGTAGCCTACTCCGAAGCTATTCAATGGGGAAGGTTCAGAGCCAGACCTCTACAAAAATTTATCCGTCCATTCCAGGAACTCATTACCAACAGATCGACCAGAGAGGTAACAGTGCCAAGAACGGTAAAGGCCAGCCTCTTATGGTGGACAAAGACATGCAACCTCAGTCAGGGCAGAATATTTTGGATCAGCTCCACCAAACAGATCTTCTTGGATGCAAGCCTGACCGGATGGGGGGCCACACTGGACAGTATTCCCATTCAGGGTGTATGGTCCAAGAAGGAGTCGCAGCTTCATATCAACATATTGGAATTAAGAGCGATCAGACTAGCTTTGCAACACTTTCAACATCTACTGCAAGGGTCCCATATTCTAGTACGGACGGACAACGTCGCCGCCAAGACTTACCTGAACAGACAGGGCGGCTCCAGGTCCAGGACGCTCCAGAGGGAAGCGATTTTGCTATTTCAGTGGGCGGAGAAACACGTGTTGTCTATTCGAGCGGAACACATAAAGGGATCGCTAAACATCCAAGCGGACTGGCTGAGCAGGCAATACATTCACCCGGGAGAGTGGCAACTGAAGAAGGAGATTTTTACACTGATATCCCAAACCTTAGGACATCCAGTGATGGACTTGTTCGCTTCCTATCAGAACAATCAGTTGCCCAGGTTCATGTCCCGATTCAGCCATCCGAAGGCAGAAGTAACGGACGCCTTTATCGCCCATCTGGCCGAGAGGAATTCTTTACTTTCCTCCTTTTCCATTGCTACCCAGATTGCTGAGGAAAATCAGGGAAGGGAGAGCGGAGATCATACTGGTGGCCCCCTGGTGGCCAAGGAGACCTTGGTTTGCAAACATTCTAAGGATGTCAGTACGCATGAAACCACTTCTGCCTCCCTCTTGCACACAAGATCTACTCCATCAGGGTCCAATAGTACATCCGGAACCAGAACGTCTGAGCTTGACCGCATGGAGGTTGAACGGCGATTTTTAGGTTCTCAAGGTTACAGCCAGGCAGTCATGGAAACGATCCTCGCATCCAGAAAGGCATTTACTAAGCGAATATACAATACTTCATGGAAAGCCTTTGTAAGATGGTGCTGGAGGAAGAAAGTGTCCCCCACCACTCCAGCCGTCAAAGATATTCTTGGATTCTTACAGGAGGGACTGGAATCAGGTCTCAGAGCTAACACTCTTCGGAGACAAGTAGCAGCTTTAGCTTCCGTTGTCCCCAAATTAGATACTTACCCAACTTCTAGTCACCCACACATTATTAGGTTCTTGAGGGGCGCTACCTTAAAGGGTAAGCCAGTGCAACATCATTTCCCCACATGGAGACTACATACTGTACTGCATGCCCTTACAGCCTCTCCGTTTGAACCCATCATGGACATACACTTAAAATACCTTAGAATGAAAATCATTTTCCTAGTAGCCATCACATCGGCAAGAAGGGTGTCGGAGCTGGCGGCTCTGTCGATTAAGCCCACTTTATGCATATTCCATAGAGACAAGGTGGTCTTACGTCCTGACCCCACCTTTGTGCCTAAGGTTAATTCCAGCTTTCACAGAAAACAGGAAATATTTTTACCCACCTTTTGCCCGACTCCGCAGCATCCAAAAGAGGTCTACTGGCACAAACTGGATGTTAGGAGAGCGCTTAAGGCATTCCTGATTAGAACACAGGACTTCAGAAGGTCAGAATCCTTGTTTATTTCTATCGCCAATCATAACAAGGGTCATAAGTTGTCTTCCCAAGCCATCAGCAAGTGCCTTAGGGACTGTATAGGGGAAGCCTACAAAACACAAAAGTTACCCGTTCCTGTAGGGATCACAGCACATTCGGTTCGTGATGCATCCACGAACGCTGCCTTCAACAACAATGTCTCAGTTCCAGAAATTTGCAGAGCGGCAACATGGTCCTCTCCTTCCACGTTTGTAAGACATTATAGACTGAACGTTTACAGTGCAGCAGATGCAGACTACGGCCGCAGAGTATTACAACATATCATCGGAGAGGATTTTGATCCCACCCTTTAAAATGATCGTGACACTGCTATGGGAGGTCACCCAGATGTTCCCTCGCTCAATGGAGAAACGACATTGGTCTTACCTGTGAAGGGTAATTCTCCATTGAGCAATTGGGAACATCTGCCCCCCCCCCCCCAAGAAATCTCATACATCCTCTCCGGTGCCCTTTTTTGGTTCTTTGGCCTTTTTTGGTTTTTTGGAAGTTAAGAAGTTTTTTAAGTCTTCTACATAATTAATCTAATTGATCTCCCAGTTTTTTACCTCCGTTAAAATTGTTACTTCAAGTTATGCGACTTTGACCTGTTATGACTAACTGGTTTTGTTCGGGAGTCGACTTTTTCCCCTCTCCTAAGGGTGAGCATGCTTGGTACAGATCATTGCGGCAGGACTGCTGAAGGGAGAGACCTAAACTGGCGGAAGGAGGAGCCAGGCAGAGACGGAGGGATCCTGGGAAGAATTTCATTTAATCCCTGCCTCCCTGATTGGTAGATTAGCAAGACCCAGATGTTCCCAATCGCTCAATGGAGAATTACCCTTCACAGGTAAGACCAATGTCGTTTCTGTGAGGATCAAAGCCTCCATGACAACATCCACAGTGTAGATGATCCATAGTGTCCAGGGCAGCCATCCTGTGGGTGAGGAAGATCACCCAACTCCTTCCCGAGAATGAGAGGCACCTCCACAAGGGTGCTGCCAGGGTACATAAAGTTGCCTCCTTTTCAGCCAATGCCACACTGGATGCCATGATGGTCACAGCTTGAGCCATGGCATCTGCAACAGCCAGTAGGCACTTGCATTGGCTCCGTGCCTGGGCCGCCAACTTCCACTCCAAGGTTATAGTGGCAGGGTACTCCTTCCAGGGGGACAAAACTCTTTGGAAACCCTATGAATCTCATACTTTTTGAATCTAAGGACAAATCCAAGGTAATGGCTAGAACCCTGAAAAAGACAGACAGATGGGGCCAGAACAACTACTTTCAGACCAAAAACTCACTCCCACACATTCACTGGGATTTTCAGAGATCCTTCTGACATCAGAACAAGAGGTGGTTTCAGTCATAGATTTCCACCCAAGCAGGACAAACCTGACAAACAAGGCATGATTCCTTGGAAGCTCCAGTAGGAGGCACTGTGTCGCTATTGTAGGACAAAGGTTGGGCTAAAGGTTGCTGACCCGTTCTAGACACATAGATGACTGCCTTGCTCAGTGGAAGAATGACCTTGGGCCCTTACCTGTGAAGGGTCTTTTTCATCCTGTTATATTCACACTTCCTGTTTTCTTGTTCACTGTTGTTATTTTGCGTTTGAGCACGGTTGTATGTTCTACCGCAGTGATGGCGAACCTTTTCGAGACTGAGTGCCCAAATTGAAACCCCAAACCCACTTATTTATCGCAAAGTGCCAACCCGGCAATTTAACCTGAATACTGAGGTTTTAGTTTAGAAAACCGGTTGGCTCCGAGGCATGCGTTACTTGGGAGTAAGCTTCATGGTAGTCGGTGGCTTTGCTTTGAAGCAACTGTGCAACTCTTCCAATAGGTGAATCACGACCTTAGCAAGCCCCATTGTCAGCAAACGAGATTACTCCCAGGTAAAGGATCGCACTTTAGTTCTTCGCATGAAAATCAGTGGGGTTTAACAGCACTTAACAGGGTTACCTACACTGCCTCCCCAAAACTAGGGCTGATTCTGCATGGGCCAAAAACAGCAGTGTGAAAACGGTGTGAAAATGGTGTAAAAGGGTTTAAAACAGTGTAAAAGGGTT
Source organism: Sphaerodactylus townsendi (assembly GCF_021028975.2). Taxonomy (NCBI): domain Eukaryota; kingdom Metazoa; phylum Chordata; class Lepidosauria; order Squamata; family Sphaerodactylidae; genus Sphaerodactylus; species Sphaerodactylus townsendi. The sequence goes on from NC_059427.1 coordinate 61,246,208, forward strand.
ATTACTGTTTTCACACTATTTTCACACCGCTGTTTTTGGCCCATGCAGAATCAGCTTAGGTTTTAGGTTTAATGCTAATAATCGAGCCCAGCGGCCCAGGCCAGCCTAGATATGGGGGGGGCGGGGACGACTCTGTTTGCGCGTGCCCACAGAGAGGGCTCTGAGTGCCACCTCTGGCACCCGTGCCATAGGTTCGCCATCACTGTTCTACCGTCTATATGTTTCTTCTTTAGCTCTGGAGGTCCACTAAGTTATTGTTCTAGATTAAAGTACTGGTATTCAGAGTTACTCAAAATGAGGACAGGGCAACTCCCAAAGGACACAGGAAGTTAAAGTCAGTTCTTGCCTCCCTGCTAATTGGTGGGAGTCACTCATAGATATCCCCCTTAAGCTCAGTGGAGAAAGATCTTCACAGGTATGGGCCAATGGTCTTTCTCTTAAACAGCACATGGCATCATAAAGTTGTTTTTGGATTGGACTAATCAGAGAACATAGATGAGGACTCACATTATTGAGTCATTTACCTGCAAAGAAGTTCCCAGGAAAATAAAAAGAAACCCACTCTGCTATCAAATAATTTAACTCACTAAACTACAATAATGTACATGTACTCTGTTCAGAAGTATCTAATAAATAAATAGAACATGGTGATCCCCCCAGCTTACTTTAAAAGTTTCCACTTTAATAGTTTCCACAAAAGTTTCCACACACACTATTCTGCCTATTTTCTTCCCTATTTTTACTTAGCAGGAAACTTGAGTTTTATTTCTCTTCCCCACTTCGATTAGCCCATTAGTACAATTGGTTGCTTTATCAAAGGACATAGGACCTTTACTTGCTTAACTCCTGACTGTTCTGCCCGTACTTTTGAGCTGCCTAACCTTAATATTTGCTACATGTGAGTATATAAATATTTAGAATTATGTATAACAGCACTACCACTGCATGTCTCAAAGGAAGTTGTTTCAGAGTAATTTAATTTTGCTCAACTGACTCACCAGAGCTGGGAAGTTACTTGCTGGAATTCAGTCTTTCAACCTTTTTATGACAATCAAAAGGCCAATTTATAACACAACACGCTAATAGTATTTCACAATTTGCTTACTGCCATATTATTTCACCCAAGTATTTATATCCAGCTGACAGACTTCTTCTCTGTTTGCTGCAAGTGGCGTGGGAGGCATCAGAACTGACGTTCTCGTGCTCATATACAACTAAGGTGGAAAATAACATTTCTCCTACAATAGGCTACTTTTAATTTAAGACAAAGCTATTAGTCAGTTCCAGCAAGAGTACACTATATTCCATTGACACAAAATCATTTCAGCTTTTCTCATGTGACATGTGACTGGCCTTACTGTCTATTGTTGGTCTGTCACTTCAGATGTCACATTGATTTTGAAAGAAAGTAGCTTTAATTCAATAAAGCATATCATCTCACTTTTTCCATGCATTTTCTGTTGAAGTTATTTTCATGTACCGTATATACTCGCATATAAGTTGAATTTTTCAGCACATTTTTTGTGCTGAAAAAGCCCCCCTCAACTTATACACGAGTCAGGTGTATTTTTAAAAACATTTTAGGGTTTTTACTTTGTTGGCCGCCAGGGGGCACAGTTTTTAGGCTAGCGGCACCAAAATTTCAGGGATTTTTCAAGCAACTCTCCTGATGATACCACCCAAGTTTGGTTCAGGGGGTCCAAAGTTATGGACCCCCAAAGGGGGTTCCCCATCCCCCATTGTTTCCAATGGAAGCTAATAGTAGATGGGGCTACATTTTGAGGGTCCATAACTTTGGACCCCCTGAACCAAACTTCACCAAACCTGGGTGGTATCATCAGGAGGGTCTCCTAAAGATACTCTGAAATGTTGGTACTGTTAACATAAACAGTTTGGTCCCCTGACCAAAAATCCAGTTTTGAAAGATTTTAACTCTTGTGTTTTAGCTTGGTTGCTGGTTGAGCTAAGGTTTTTGTACTTTTAAAGTTATTGTTGAGACCATATTGTTTTTGTTGACTCTCTTTTCCACTTACAGAGCTAGTTTACTGTTTTTCTTTGAAATAAATATTCAAAAACATTTAACCTACTGATGCCTCAATTAATGTAATTTTATTGGTATCTATTTTTTTATTTTTGAAATTTACCAGTAGCTGCTGCATTTCCCACCCTCGACTTATACACGAGTCAATACATTTTCCCAGTTTTCTGTGGTAAAATTAGGTGCCTCGACTTATATGCAGGTCGACTTATACACGAGTATATACGGTATTCATCTTTACATGGTCACGAGAGGTGGACTTTAATCTGGAGTACTGGGTTTGATTCCCCACTCCTCCACATGAGTGGTGGACTCTTATCTGGTGAACTGGATTTGTTTTACCACTTGTACACATGATGCCTGCTGGGTGACCTTGGGTTAGCTGCGGCACCACCTTCCTCACAAGATGTCTGTTGTGGGGAGGGGGAGGATTTTGTAAATCACCATGAGTCTCTTTACAGGAGAGAAAGGTGGGATATAAATCCAAACTCCTACTCCTCTATTTCTTTAATTGCACATAAGTCTTCTTTGCTGAAAGTCCCTATTCTGCAATTAATGGTTATTATGTCATGATAACAACCATTTAGCATGGAAATGGAACCATTTATGACTGCTGTTCTTAAGTCTAAGCAATCCAAGGACCCCATTTTTATTTAATATGTTCCACAGACACTGTCTTGTTGACCCCGACCACAAACCAAGTCACCCCCTTTCAAAAGATACACCACAAGTTCTATATATCACATGCTGGCCTCCTGCCTCTTGTGACATAAAAAAATAATGCAGGGTGAACCACATTGCACTAGTGGTCTTCACTCAGTGGCTTATGGAAAGCTAAATGTGCAGTTATCACTTTCCAAAAGAGCCACCTGCCTACTGTATGCCTTATGGGCCAGACTAGAAACATCTTTTTTGCTGTCAAGTCACAGCTGACTTATGGAGACCCTGTAAGGTTTTCAAAGCAAGAACAAAGGTGGTTTGTCATTAAATGCCTCCACATCATGCCCCTAGTATTTCTTGGAGGTCTCCCATCGAAATACTTGCCGGGGTTGAGGTGTGTGACTGGCCCAGTGTCACACAGCAAGTTTTCATGGCATAAGTAGAGATTTGAACCTGGGTTTCCCAGATCCTAGTGTGACACTTTAAACACTACACCATACTGGCTGTTCTCTACAATCATGCACATATAAAAGATAAAACTATTAATATGTAATTATGCTCTTTTTAATTAAGAGAGGAGTTCTGAACATGTAAGATGAAAACTCCCCACCATTGTGAAACCTTGGCCAGTGTATCTGGAATGAGATTTTCCCTCTAATCTGCATGAGGTACAGAAGCTCAGGCAAGGGAGTCAGATTGCCCAGCTGCCCAGTTGAGAGCAAGCTGGATGTAGATAAAGGGAAGTAAAACCACTTCCACCACCCCACTGAGTCCAGTATATTATCTGCCTGGCCAGTTCCAGGAGAATGGGGGGATGGGGTCAGTACCTGGGTAAGGTAGCGTTTCAGGAGATGTGGTGTCACATCTTCCATAATGCTCAAGAATATCCCTAGTCTCTATGGTCTTTACTGCAGACATTGGGGAAATTCCTATAGCACCACTATTGATCCATTTCCCTCCCACTCCTCAATTAATGAAGTGTCTGGTATTGCCTGCAGACATCAAGCAATGGTAAGAGAAAGATCTTAGACTGTGAAGAAGAATTAAGCTGTTTGGTACAGAGAGGGACCTGCTGTTCCAAGCACATGGAACAACAGGAAGAGGGACACATAAAAAGCAGTGAGAAGAAGCAGGCTCAGACCTCCATGGCAATGATGAGCATGGGCAAAAAGCAGGTTTAGCCCCATCCTTGGACACCTTTAGTTTCTCCCATAAAAAGAAATCAGGACCAAAGGACCACACTGGGAGACACCGCTGAAATGGACCAAATATTTCTGTCTACCTCTGTCATGAGTTGGCCCAGAACCCATTAACAAGGAAAGTCACAGGCATTTTGCTATCTTTGATTTCTGATATTTTTCAGCATCTAGGGTTGGGGGCTTTTTTTGTCATCTGGTCACAGTAATGCAGGGGCAAGAGACATTCAAAGGTCTTCCATCCAAATACTAACCAGGGCTGACCCTGTGTAGTTTCCAGTATCTGATGAGAAGATGATTTTGGATTTACACCCTGCTTTTCTCTCCTGTATGGCAACTCAAAACAGCTTACAATTGCCTTCCCTTCCTCTCTCCACGACAGACACCTTGTGGGGTAGGTGGGGCTGAGAGACCTAGCAACTTCATGTGGAAGAGGGGGAAATTGAACCCAGTTCTCCAGATTAGAGTCCATTGTTCCAAATCACCATACCACGCGGGCTCTCAGAGAGTTAGCCTGGACTATCCAGGTCAGGGCAAGCATCTAGTTATTTAGGGCTATTACCCACCATAGTAATAAGATAGGCAACTGCTTTCATTCCATAAAGCAGCTAAATTCAGCACCATCTTTTGGCATCAGTGCTAGAACTTCAGTAACAAGCAACAGAGACAAACTGCCTTTGTAGCAGAGTATTGTATCACAGGGTGGTGTTTGTTCCACTCCTTCTCTGCCCACCCCGCTCCCCCTCATGATCCAGTAGTTAAGTCTTTTGAGAACAATCACAATGGGCGCTTATTATACTCCCAGTCAGCAAAAAACAGTCAAGACTAAAGTTTTCAATGAATTCTCCAAATACAAGGCACATGGTGTATCTTGTTCTAAATTTTCAAACCATCTTGCCTACAAAATGTTAATACTGCTCAAAAGGTATGTGTCAGACCTAAACCTGATTCCTAATAAAACACTTGCTGTAGTCCATTTAGATTTGTGTTCTTGAGCATATGTAATCAACTATTCTACATAAATGAAAAGCAGATATTCTGGCCTCCATGTGCCACTTTGGTCAAGAACTCATAACGTACAAAGAGCTGCAGATACTTCACCTAATGACTTGAAAATGAAAATAAAGTACTAATACAGAAAGAGTATGCTTTCAGTAAGGAGACATGGATCACTTCTATTCTTAAAGGCCTTTCATTTCACTTTTGAATGGGTGCCATCCATAAATACTTATATTTTTATATAGTTAATTTCATTGCTGAAAAAGAAGCTGGCAGCCACATCCCTTGTGAAACTAAGTCAATCCTTGGGACTGCTAAGGCACACAAACTTCTGTATCTGCTCAAGCATTTCCAGATCTCTTCAGCTGCACGGCACCTCCAGTTTGACAATAAGAAGCAATTCCAAACTTTCATGTTCTTACTCTTCCACCATTTTGGAAGGCAATGCCTGATGGCTTTGTCAGATGATGGTTAAGCACAGCTGTTACTGTTCTTGTATCCCACTGAAGTCTGTGGTCACCAAACATGGATGTACTGAAAGAACATAATTCCAAGCACCAAAGTTCAGCTTCCCTAAGGCCAAGTCTAGAAACTTAGGTGTTAATGGAGCCAGGGACATAGGTATAGATTTTTATGGGGTGGGTTCAGGTGGGGCATGCCCCCACTTGCCCCTGGGAGCATGGCCACGCATCTCCAAGCCTCGCCCCTGGCCTTAGTGCTTATAAAAGCAGCTCTCTGAGGTCAGGGACGGCAGACTCCCCTGTCCTGTACCCTCTGACCCCCCCACTGGCTGGGCTCCCAGCCGGCAGCCAGCAGTCCTTTCTGCCCACCCCTCCGGGCAGAGGCATAGTTAGGGGAAATGGAGCCCGGTGCAAAATCTGAGTTTTGCGCCCCCATCCCACCCCCCCATGGGCAGCCGCTGTGATGCTGGATCCACCCCCAAACAGCATCACTTTCAATGGTGTTTAAACTAGGGAGCCCAGATTCTCTTTTTAAATTCACCTTAAAGGGAGAATCTAGGGTCCCCAGTTAAAACAACATTGAAAGTGATGTTGTTTGGGGGTGGATTATCCCACACCCTGAAACAGCATCACTTTTAATGTTTAAACTGGGGACCTCAGATTGTCCCTTTAAATCCATGCCGAAGGGGGTGGATTTAAAAGGAGAATCTGGGGAAATTTGGGGAGTGCCTGCTGTCAGGGGTGCAATTGTTAAACTAGCAGCACCAAACTTTCAAGGTATCTTTATGAGACTTTCCTGATGATACCACCTATTATTATTATTATTATTATTATTATTATTATTATTATTATTATTATTATTATTATTATTATTATTATTATTATTATTATTATTATTATTATTAATAATAATAATAATAATAATAATAATAATAATAATAATAATAATAATAATAATAATAATAATATTTCTAAACCGCCCTCCCCCGAAGGGCTCAGGGCGGTGAACAAACAGATAGGTAGAGCACAATAAAATCAATAATCATTAAATAACGGCTCTATATACTTAAAACCAACCCCATTAAAATGCAGCGTTCTAACATCAGATATATCGATGGTGTCCTATTAATACATCCCCTAACGGAAGAGGGGGAAGAAGAGAAGAAAAGAGAGACAGCAGGGTCCACAGATGTTAAGAAAGGGGGGGCATCAGCGGCCAGACTCCCCAAAGGCCCGGTGGAACAACTCTGTCTTGCAGGCCCTGCGGAAATCATTAAGATCCCGCAGGGCCCACATAGCTGGAGGTAGAGTGTTCCACCAGGCAGGGGCCAGAGCTGTAAAGGCTCTGGCCCAGGTGGAGGCTAGCCGCGTCACTGAGGGGCCAGGGATCACCAGTAGATTGGCCTCTGCTGAACGCAGAGGTGGATTTGGGACATATGGGGCAAGACGGTCCCGTAGGTACGGAGCTTCAGACCTAGGTTTGGTGAAGTTTGGTTCAGGGGGTCCAAAGTTATGGAACCTCAAAGGTGTAGCCCCCATCTTCTATTAGCTCCCATTGGAAACAATGGGGGATGGGGCACCCCTTTTGGGAGTCCATAACTTTGGACTCCCTGAACCAAACCTCACCAAACTTGGGTGGTATCATCAGGAGAGTCTCCCAACAAATCCCTGAAATTGTGGTGCTGCTAGCCTAAAAACGGTACCCCCTGCAGGCCAAAAACTGAAAAAACACTTAAAAATACAAAAAAACCACAAATGGGGGCGGAGCTTCAGACGTGTAATGGGGGTGGGTTAAACCCGGGAACCCCCACCACCACCACCTACATCCTTGAATGGAGCTCTGTTTTGTTGGCCAGCAAATACTGCTTGGTGAATAAGCTGCTCTAATCCAGTCCATGCCAATTATTCTTTAAAACAATTTATGCTCATCTATACATCTGGAAACTACTGCTTGATTTTTCCATTCTTTTTTCTTCTAACATTAGGAAAATGTATTTGAAAACTGTAAAATTTTCTATCAATGAACAGATTTTTACTTCTATTCCTATTTTGTTTTTAAAAAATTAACATACACCATTACTGAACATAATTTTTCCAAGACGTGCTGAAATAATCACTCATGAAACATGGCTGCTGTACCTTCGGTCTGAATGTGAAAACTATTCAAACAATGAGTCAAAGGTTAATCTCCAAAAAGGGTGAGTTGGCTTTAAAACTACTACTGCTGTCTATTAGGCATGTTTCCACTAGTTGGTCTTAATTTGCTTCCCCACACCCACAGCTAGATCATACTGGTTTGATTTGGAAACTAGAGCAATTCTAGCAGTCAGAAGCCTCTGGACTAAGATAACATCAACTGGTATCTTATAGCAAGAACTTGACAGTGCCAGGAAAGCATAAATTGACATTCATTATGACAATTAACAGATGATGGAGAAAATGGGCAAAGAAGAAAAGAAAGCTTTCTGTTCAAGTTCACACAACAAAGGGGCATGTCTGTACGGCAATTAAAAACAAGCTCTAAATTGGCAATGCTGCCCGCCTATGGGATTCTGGGCACTGTACTTCTGTAACTGAACAGGGGCTCTATCATTCTCAGTTCAAAAATGTTAAACTGGCAGAATCTTTACCAAAAATATGGATAAAGAAACATGTTCCTAGTTAATAAGAAAATCTGATAAATAAGAAAGCCATCTCGAAATAAAATAGCCTATAAATCAATACAGATTTTACACATAAAGTAAACGACACATGAAACAAAACGAACCAAAGTAAGTGTACTAGTACTTGCTGCAGTTCACTTTTAATAGTAGATAGTACTAAAGTCAGGCTAGGTTCAAGCTAGTGGTCTGCTGATAGGTTAAGCTGGCCAGGCTTCAGCCATGTAGCACCATACTTCTTGCTTCCAACAGTTAACTTCAATACATTTTACTATGAAATGTGCTTAATTTATTGTAACTCATTCTTTCTCCAAGGCACTCAGCACAGCTTACATAAGATTCCCTGGCTGTTTCTCATCAGGGCAGTTCATAAGCCAGAACGCCTTAACTTCAGCTGTACAACTTTCCTTTATGTCCTGGATTTTATTTTATTTTATGGGGTCAAGATCTGTGGCAACAGGTTTCGGCTGTAACTGTTCTGCCCACACCAGGTTAGGCTTGAGCTCATCACCAAAAATATATTCGTGGTTTGGATCAGCTACATTCACAAACCATGCAAGGCAGCACTTGTACCACATTTCACTTCGGACTGCCAGATAAAACATCCTCAGTCCCACTGCTTCAAATGGAAAGAGCAAACCTATCACTCCATATCCATTCTGCTGGTATAAAGGGTCCATAGCTTCTTCATTCTTCATAGAGCCCCCAGATTCAGGGGGTGGGAACAGAAGGAAGTAAATGAGGGAGCATGCACTTGAAAGGAGCGAGATGGAGGGGCTTCTGCTGGTGGTGGGGTGTGGGGGTGGTTATGGTTTGTTGAAATCTCTGCAAATTGCAGAGGATCTCGCAGCTACAATGCTGGCTGGTAGGTGAAAATCACCAGCTGAGTTAGCACTCTGGACAAACAGCGTTCAGGGGGGAAAGTGTGAATTTGTGGTGGCATCTTTGGGGTATGTGCTTTCTACTTCACTAATCATTTTAAACGTCAGCAGCTAATTTAGGAAGAGAGTTACAAGAGAGAAATGTTACCTTAACTTAGCCACAATTTTCTCACTGCAAGCTGAGTCTGTGTTGAAAAACAAAACAAAATCAAGTGAATATCAGGAAAGGCACAGAGCAATTGGCCATGTTGGCAGGGGCTGATAGGAATTGTAGCTGGACACCCCGGGCATAGAGGGTGGGGATGCAGTTGTTTATTGAATGGCTGTCAGAAAGTCCCATTTGTATGTTCTCTGAGGCCCCTTCATCCACAAGAAATCACTTTGAAGAATCAAAGACAACCTTGACTTGACCACTGACTTGACCACTAAGCAATTTACAACCCCCTCAAACAAACAAACAAACAAACAAACAAACAAACAAACAAACAAACAAACAAACAAACAAACAAACTTGTGTGGGAGTGGGAGACAGTGAAATTGTCCTACAAATATAATCAATAATGGGAGTAAAGCAATATTTTATATGCAGTCCCAGTATGATTATGAAAATACCACAATGCTGTATTTTTTGTATATGTATATATAGTAACCTATAAATAGAACTTTCTAAGAATCAATTTTATATGACAAGAAAGCAAGGAAAAAGTCTTGAATGTTAGTAAAGATTTTTTAAAGTGTGTGTGTGTGTGTGCGCTTCACATTGCAACATTAAATGTTAACAGCAAAAGTCCGTGTGCAATTAAGTGAATATGCTGGAAAGCCCCATTCCCATTTCTCATGAGCCATGAATTGATTGGGTAGCATAAGGAAGCCACTATCTACCAGCCTCACTCCAACTCCACTGGTATGATGGAGTTAATAATCCACTGACTTGGTTCACATTTTGGTTGTAAGGATTAGAGTGATCCCATATGTATCAATGCTAAGGGCGATGATAATGTAAGAAGAGAGCTATTTTACAATTACTCTGTCATTACATGACACTTTTAGCTTGCCGACAACTTGACTGAGACTCATTTCTTAACTAGCTTTTCAAAGTCAGTTCTTGCCCAGGATGACTCATGTGCAAATTCACTAATATTCAGTTTCAGTAGATCTGAGTAATATTATTTGTGTACTGATTCACCCTTTGCTCTTCATAGGTTAAATGGACCAATGAGAATGATTTCAGTTTTGCCCAAAGCAGTAATGCCTACCTACTATGTACCCATGTGCTTCACATGCATTAAAACCTAATTCAGATCAAGCGTTGAGTGTTTCAGAACTGATTCAACAGTTGCAGCCTTAATCTATTGCCATAAGCTAGCAATCCTGATGAACAAAGAAAGGAAAAATGTCCTGCAAAAAGTTCTCATGATTCTGGAGAAGTCAATTAAAACAGATGACTGCAGGAGAAAGCAGTTTGAGCAACTGAGTTGTTTTTCTCCCCTAAAAGAATGCTCAAGATAGTCACTAGTTCCATAATTTTTTCTCAGAAGTAAAAGTCTGAGATGGAATCGCAAAGCAAAATGAAAAAAATATGTTTCCTTGCAGCAAGGAAGTCCGTTTTTGCTTCATGTTCTCCTAAATGTCAGTAGTAGCAATCACAGTGGCCCCAGTTTCTCCTAGCTGTCCATCCTCAGACACGTTCCCTAGGGAACCAATACACCACTGGTGGTCTGCATCTCAACAAATATACCATTTCCATGGTCAGCACTAACTCAAACAAACATTGCTGAGTGTGCATGGATCTTTTGGATTAATGCCAACCTCGCCCCCGCATGCTATAAGCAGAATGTGTAGCTCTTACCACTCATTCTTTCATACTCTGAATATGATCCAGAAAAATAATTGATGCCCAGGCCATTATTTCAGCACCTGGATCACTTTTGCTGGATAGTCTTTCTTTCCTTCTTTCCTTCCACAGATACAACAGTTATTGTGAGAGAACAACACAGCCAGCACTTAAAAAGGGAAAGTCCATATTGTCTGGTTAAAAAAAAAAAGGCTGCACTTACCAACAACTGGTGTTCATTGAGTGGTAACAAGTGAAGCCACACATGGATACCACATGTGTACTGGCCTGCTGTAGAGAATACAAAAGGTCCTAAATATGTGAAGCTCACCCCTCCCCAAGCTGGCTTCCCACCTTTTTTGAGCATGAGAGGAGGAAGGGGAGCACTTCTCTCCCAATTCTTCAAGGCTGCCACTAGACAGAATATATCAGATAATAGAGAAAAAAACAATAGAGCTCACAGTGGGCCTGGAGTAAACTCGACCGTGTTCGCATCATCGTGTCCACTGTGAAGTCCCACAAGAGAGAATACTGCTTTACCATGGTAAGGAGGCAGGCACGAGCTGTAGCTGAATCAAGTCTGTAGTACTGCCTTCCTTACTCATGCTTCTTTTGCAGTGTTGGTAGCCATGGAATAGTGCTTAGCACAGGTAGAGGCAGAAGATCAGAAGACCAGTGCACTGCAAACTGTTGATGGACAATCCACAATGAAAGGCTGCAGAGATGACATGCTCTAGTGGAGTGCACAGAGATCTGTAAGGGACAGTCCACACAGCCAAGGTTGTCTCTGTTCGCCCAGAAGAATAGGGATGAGATAATTTTCTGTGGATATTGAACCTCTTACACTACTAGTATGAAAAGGGACTGAATTGGCAGATACCTCAGAACTGGAGAGGTCTCATGGGTAGCCTCGCATAAGGGACCACAAGGGTGGTGGAGGCTAAGAGACCTAGCAATCTTTTAATGGGTAAGGCTAGTTGTAACCTGACACATTGAACAGCTTATTGTACTCCCAGTCAGCAAAAAACAGTCAAGTCTGAAGTTTTCATGGATTCTCTCTCTCAAATTCAAGCCACACTGTTAATTTTGTTCTGAGTTTTCAAATATCCTGTCTGCGTATAAAGTGCATCAGTCCTTCCCCGAGGGGGAGAGTCTTTGAGTTGGGAGGAGTCTAAGACTCTGTATAGGAAACAGATTCTCTGAGTTGGTATTGGACTGGATTTTTCAAAATTGACTTGGCGTTGAAGGCCTTTGACAGAGCAAAGACTCATTTGGGAAAGTGAACAGTGTGTCTTACAAATGAGTTGCTGTAAGCAGTTTTTTAGATAAGGAAAATTGTTGTACCACAATCATCTTAGATGAGCGACAACTACAGTCATAATTTTTGTAAAGACCCTGGAGGTCAAGGGGTAGAACTGTGAATTGAAAACAGGTATGATTGCATTGGAAACAGAGGTATTTTCTGAACTTCTAGAGTCATGAACCAGATGTTTGGGTGCAAAACAGAAAGAATTTGGGTGAAAATGGAGAAATCATTGTGAGTCTTTTTAGTCGCAGAAATTTATTTAAGGCCACATCCCCCCTCCTATTTTTCACTAGGAAGTCCAGAGACATTGTGATCTTCCCCGGGACAAAGTAAGCAGAGCACATGGTCTGCAATACAGTTGAACTGCAGCCCATTTATTTTCTATAGAAGACTTTTTGACAAATTCTGAGCCATAGAGTGGGGCAGAAAGAACCCCCTAATTTATTGCAGAATAACACAAGAGAAAAAAGGGCAAATTCTCACAGAGTTCAATGAAAAAAACACTTTATCTCCGAGAGCACAGAAACTTTGGAGTCAAAAGAAGAAAAAATATAGTGTGTTTTTTTTTATCAGAAAAGGAAGAAAACACCTCCATGCAAAAACAAAGCTATTACAAAACACAACCCCTCTCTGTGCAGGCAAAAAGAATTGAAAAAAGAAAGGAAGCTGCTGTGGGGGAAAGAGACTTCACATGTTTAGGAATTTTGGCATGGCAGTCTTATGCACACACAGTACCCATGCAGGACTGCACTGTGATCAAGGCAGCGAACAGAAATCTGGCATGTGGAAGGTCCCAGGCACAGTTCCTCACCATTCCTCTATAAAAAAGACATTTGAATAGAGCTGATAACCCACTTTTGAGAGTCACTCCTAGTCAGAACAGATAGTATTAGGCAAGATAGACCACCAGGCAGTATAAGGTAGCTTCATCTGAAAAAGGGAATCAAGGCTACCTTGGATTCCAAGATGGCAGATAATATCATCAGCAATATATTTGGTCCCAAAACACACGGTATACAAGTGGCAAAGTGGGATTACACTACTTTTTAAAATTACCACATTCTCAAACTATTAAAGCAGCCCCTAGATATGTCACTTTTTTACTTTCACTAGAGAGGTCCCCTAAGTATTATGACTATGGTTGGTTTTCTAGAGGCTGCTCAGTTCAGTGTTATTGCATGAGACCAAAGGCCATTACAAAGAATCAACAATGAAAATACCATAAAACTGGATTAAATGTAAAAAGTTACATTTTAAAACAGGTTAAAACTAATTTCATTAAAGAGAGAAAGGTTACCATATATGTCTGTCAGATGACTAACAGAAATTAGGTCTCCAACATTCATGGCCCGGATTTTCTCTGAAACTAGAGCAAAAAGGGCAACATTTTGAAGTTTTACTGAAGTTCTCTTTTTAATCTTGAAAAGCCATGTTAGCAAAAATACCCAAGTTCAATCCACACCCATTCTATCTCTAAAACTCAAAATTCAACCTCTCCCATTATACAGCAACAACAGCAGATGAGAAGATGAATTGCCAGAAGCCGGCTGTCTGTGTACACAAGGCAGTGATCAAAAGTGCTTGGAATTTCTTTTAATATATGTTTCATTCATGTGAATAAAAGCTTTCATTATGTCCCTCTCCATACGTGCTTAAAACATTCAACAAAAAGAAAATGGTTTTAGAAGCAAGCAAGCAAGAGTGCCATCCCAGTTTTTCAGGGAAGAAACAATAAAAGTTAAACAACATAAGGTTTTCCAAATCACAGTGGAGCCACTTCTGCACAACACAGACATCTGGGAAGCATATGTACAGGAAGCAAGCTCAGTCTTATACAACCCTGGGTTACTGGAATTACTAGGCAAGGAAACATCATATTACCCTGTGCCTAAAATGTCATATATGGCTAAAGCTCAATGAGAAAAACTTAGTTGACAAATTCAGTCTTGATAATTCAGCTGTCAAGGTAGACACTCTTCCTGGGAGACACCAAGATGTTTGTGACCCTCAGCTAATTAAGGCAGTGGAATTTCAGAACAAGAGTTTCCTGTTTCACTATCAACCAATGACGTCTATGAGGGTGACTCAGAGTAAGCTGTCGAGTATTAATTTTTCCCAGTGTGACTTCTAGTCTGTCAGCAGAGGAGCTGAATTTCCTCAGCAAAGGAAGTCTGAGAGTTATTATGCAATTTATTTCATTAGTTTAAACTGAAAGATTTCTTTTGCATACAAATGAGCACGGGACTTTCCATTTCAGATCTGATGTTCACTACATGTTTATCATTCCTCAAATCTGTACTTCTTGAATGGCAGAGAATTCGTCCAATTCTCCAACTGAAATATCGTTTTTGAGACAGGGTGTGCATTTACAGTTACTTGGTAGCAAATGTATGATTAAACAAGCAAACAAAACAAGGACATAGTTCAGCAAGCACAGGAAGGTGGTTGTGGCTAGTGATAGAGTAGCTGCTTCGCAAGCTTGGTTCAATCTTTTGCATCTCCAGTTATGGTAGAGGATATGAAAAACCTCTGGAGCAGAGCCAGAGCTACCAGGGGGCAGGGGCTGCACATTGAAACAAGTGCATGCCTGGGGGGCCGGAAAATTGCTCCCACCCCATGTCACTCACACTTATCTTAGTTCAGCCTGAAAGTGCAGTGTGAGCCCCAAGGTCTCCTGGGAAGTGTAGTTCCCACCAGACCGTTTTCAGTTTCAAGTGAACAGGCTGCTTTTCCAGCTGCACTTTCAGGCTGAACCAAGATAAGTGTGTGGGGGGGTAGGGGAACCAGGGGTGGTGGTGGAAAATGCAGAGCGCACTGGGCGCAGTATGCCCCAGCTACGCCTCTGCTCTGGAGAGCCACTGCCAATCTGAGTAGACAATACTGACTGTGATGGGTTAATGGTCTGATTCAGTGTAAGGCTGTGTCATGTGTACAATATGCATCATTAGAAAATACCAAAACATCAAAGTGATATGTCATGACCTACAATCTCAGCTCCTTTTCATTTTTTTAAACAATTCATACATGACTTGAGAAAGTGTTTAATCTTGGCAAGCAGGCCTGAACATTTTGTTCAGCTCCTTATTATTTAGGGGATGAAAGGAGAAGTTGTGGAAATAGTGCTATTAAAATAATAAATAGAAAATAAAGCATATTTCCTTACAATGTGCATAGGTAACATATTTAACATTTAAAAGGGTGAATGAATCATCCTTTTGGTAATCCATACCATTATTTAAAAACACATAGTCTAGGCATCATGTGGCTAGTATCTAAAGACCTACATTAAATATATTCAGGGCTTGGATGAACCCTCATAAACCTTTTTACCTCTAAATGACAGAAGAGTGTTTCTGTCTGTAATATATATCCAAAGTTCCTTAGGGTACATGGACCAAGCTGTGCTCTTCTTTTGAATCAGATCTCTGAAAATATTTTGTCTTATGATCAATCAGTGATAAATGTCCTAGGTTGATCCCAGACGGGCTTACAATTGTTCAGATTTCTGTTACCCATCAATCTTAGGGCTGAGAAGCCTTTGGATGGGAACCAGTTTGCAAATACATATGGGAATCGAACGATTGTTGCTGCCAGTTAACTGATATTGTGTCTCATCCTTCCTATTGCATGCAGAGTATGAAACATGCCAGCATTAAAATGAGGTGCACATTCTATCAATGTGACTTCAGTAGAGGAATAATTCCACCTCTATTCTTATAGGTCCTAAAATCTGAAAAATCTCTGCACAGCTGGCAACACAATACAAAATCAATGTGGATTACAAAATAGCTAGACTATTTCAGTATCTCTTTGATGCCCTAAATATCCAGGTCTCTTAAATTTCCTTTTTGCCCAAATAATGTGACTAAATCCTGATCATCCAACTCGGTAACAAGGACTCAATTGTCCTAAACTGGTGTTTCAAAGGTTGCAAATAGTCCAGAATGTATATTAAAAAAGAAAATTCAAATTGGAGAAAACAAGAACAATGTTTACCTAAGAGACATTTTAAATATAAGATGTATTTAGAAACTGAAAAGATACAAAGAAGAATTTTCATTGTCACAGATAAGATGAATAAGCACACAATAAAAATGAGAGTTACACTCACAGTAGAACTGCTTAGTGAAACTGAGATACTGTCTCATTCTGATCAGAGATGTGAGTTAATGTATATATCTGCAACAGTCAGAGTAAGCAAGCAATCATTAACTCATTAAATGACTGATAAAAGACACCAATGCAACCTCTGGGCAGCTGTCATTCACTTCACTGTGGATCTTCAGAGTGTCTCATCATCACTCATGTCCCAGATCTGTAATGAAAAAGAAGGAAAAATGTCATTCATTATCTCAGATCTACTTGGATAGCTTTTACGCACCCAATGGTTTAATGTTAAATTTAAAATACATTCTGGTCCTCCTGAATCAAATAGCAGAAGAAACTCCAAGATGGTAATTTTGAAGGAGGAGGGAATTTTTTTTCCTGTAAAACATTTCATTCAAATGTTTACTGATACAGAACAACTAAACAATTTTAAACAAATAAATCTTGTCAGTACCAACATATATATAACATTTTGAACATATTCACAACACTGAAGAGATATAACCCAAGCTTAAACAGGAGTTTTCTCAATTCAAAAGCAAAACAGTGATTAAAAAAAAATCAAAAGGAAGTCTATTCAAAAAGGCATCATTCCAGAAATGCAAGCCTAGCCAGTGCAAATACAAGTGGCCAAATCAGGATCAAGGATGTGGAAATAAAAGCAAAGAATCTATCTGTAAATAGAACCTGAGAAAGGAGGCCTCTTTTGGCTATGTTTATTTTACTATAAACTCTTCTTACAGCAACTGAATTCGAAACTCATCCTCCGTTCTCCATGGCAAGGCAAATATAGCACAAAGCAATATAGGTTTGCCACATTGTTATTTCAAGCAAACACTTTGAGTAAAGATGCTAGACACAGGACTCTATAAATCAGACATTTCTTATCTACAGCACAGTCATGTCAGGTAGGAACAGATTCCACACAGTGTTAAGACAGCATGAATTCATTTCTTTGCTGAAGGGCTGAAAAGCTGATGCTTTTCACACATTTTTGGTTTGGACAGTGCTTTAGTAATTATGTCAATTGGACTGGAAATTTTCTTTTTCGGGGGAAAAAAGACATTTTCTCAATAGGGAGAATTACATTTAATTTCATCTGATCTTCCTATGAAAAAGTGCTGTTGCCACCCGTTTCTTAGATGAATTTGTTTTAGCTGAAGAATGAAGTCATGGTAGACTTCATTCTGTTTTACCTTACAGAACACAAAGAGAGCTAGAAAAAATAAGAAAGGGAGAAGGGAACAGGAAAATAATGCATTTTTCATGCTTAATATGTTACTTCTAAGTTGTCATATGTCATAGACAGATAAATGGATTGTGATCAGTCTATATACAAAGCTATGTTCTATGCACTAATATAAATACAGAAATATTAGCATCTTAAAAGATTTTAAATAGGAAGGAGAGGCAGATAGTCGGTTGATAGGAATTTTGATCTCTCTATATTTTTGTATAACATTTGAGTACTACATCCATACCAAAATCAATTAACAAAGTGGCCTCTGCTGCAATCACTCACATTTGCTTCATTCCAACACAGCTGAGCTAGAGGCATTACACATCAAACATCTGGAACATATTCACCACTTTAACCACTTAATCTTTACATTTCCTACAAGAGCAAAGGGATGATTGGACTTTAGCATTATTGATGTTCAATATGTCATTACGTCACATTACTGTTATACCATTGCATGTATATCACCAGTATTAGTACGTAACAATTATGTGTATTTATGTATGCCATTTTCAGAGGAAAGTTGATTAAAATAATAGAAATTAACAAAACTTGTGAAATTTAGTAAATAATATAGTCTGATAAAAAAAATTAAACAACTTATGGTCCAAACCTATGATGGGGGGAACAGGTTGATGAAGGCAGCATGGGGCTGCACCGGTGCATTTGCCCCCCGCTGCTGGTGTAAGGGCATCCCCACCGGCAGAGAAGGCAAAGGTGCTGGTGACTTGGTGCCCCTCAGCTCTACGGGGGAGAAACCCAGAAGTAGGCACTGCTGCAGAGGAATGCTGGCATCTGATTGGA
The DNA here is from genome assembly GCF_021028975.2 of Sphaerodactylus townsendi. Lineage (NCBI taxonomy): Eukaryota > Metazoa > Chordata > Lepidosauria > Squamata > Sphaerodactylidae > Sphaerodactylus > Sphaerodactylus townsendi. Next base: position 61,264,394 of record NC_059427.1, read on the forward strand.
TGTTGGTGCAGTGGGGGCGGCTGGGGCATTCCCAGGGGTGGACCCAACTTCAGTCAGCTTCCACCCAGCCTTTAGGGCTGGAAATGCTGTGCTCAGAGTGTTCAAGATACATTTGCTAGAGTATTTTTAAATCTGAGCCTGAGTTGCTCAGAAAGCAGTCCAGCTATATTATATGAAAGAATGCTAAATTACTTCCCTCCACTTTTTTCTTTTTTCAAATAGAGAAGGAATTAAGGGAAAAGGACATATTGGTTTCATTCTTGCTTCTTCTGTAGCTGGTGAGCTAAACAGTTATGCAGCAACACTTCAAGCAAAATTAAAAATCCTTAAAATTGTACTAAGTGCTGTACAAAACTGCTGAGGAAAAGGGAAGTTCCTGATACAGCAGTAAACTGTCTAACAGTCCCATTCAGGGGGGAACGGGAATCCACCAGTGGGAGTGGCGCATGGCTGTGCTGGTGGATTTGCCCTCCTTAGAGAACTAACTCTCGCAGATGGGCGAATCCTCTGGTATGTGGCTGCTGCCACTCTCCCCAGCAGTGGGGTGTAGCATGGGACACTGCACCAGCATCCCTATGCCCCTGCTGCTGGTGCATCGAGGATGGGTCCAGGAGAGAAGATGACATTAGTCAGCCCTGGGACCGGCAGCTGAGGCTGAGGCTGCTGATTTACTGTTCCAAAAAGGTGGTGTAAGTCTATTCAACCCAATGGGAGCTTCCTGGTGGTGGGGAATCTCTCTGGCATTTTAAGCCTCTCTGTGCTTCCGGAAAGCCTCCTTGGGGATGGTGGGGCATGGCAGAATGGCTGTTGCACCACAGCTGGGCACCAAGCTCCTTGGATGGGGCTGTCCAAGACATGATGCAAATGAAGAGGGAAATGGCCATAGGGAGTATAACTGACAAAATAATTTACAATTATATGCCAAGTAAAGAGATAAAAGAAAATAACTAGAAGGGGGGGGGGGACTTTTTTGCAGTAATTCTTTTACAAAAGCATGGAAGTTGCCTTAGTTGCCAGGTTTAGATCAGGAACTGGCAACCCTTGGAATGCATGCTGAACATCAGCCACCGGAACATTTTGCTTGGTCTAGAAACAAGGGACCAAGATGAGCCCTTCAGAAAATGCTCTGTCTAATGTGGGGTAACCGAATATCTCTCCCGATTCCTTTGTTGTTTGCTGACACACCAGCATCCACCTTCATAGGGAGACAATTGTTGAAAGATCATTGGTCAGTACCCCTTGTTATACTCTATCTCACCAAAAGAAAAAGCCAAAATTGTAACTTCATTTGCCACATGCATATTTATTTTAGAATGCTCCGTTTGGGTACTAATGCCTACTTAGTTCTGTTAGGTAGGCACTGGGATTCAAACGGAGCATTCCAAAACAAAGACAGTCCAGCATGTAGCAAATGGTTTTTTTCCTATGGTGAGACAGAGTATGCCATATACAGTTTGTTATAATTCTCATGTTCTTGCTTCCTAGGTCTTGGTTTTGCTTTTGTTGTCTGTTGAGGACCCTGTCCCTTTTTCTGCCTTTACATCAACGCTGGTTTAACCTAATTATGGCAGAAATCCAACACGCTTGTATGGTTATATGGAAATTACAAAGATCTGTGTTGCAAGTATGTGAATGCACTACTACAACGCTGCCTGGTTCACACATGCAAGAGAATGAAATTAAAATAAAAATGTCAGAGACCCAAGGAAACAGAATAAGTTGTACCAATTCAGGCTGAGGGGATAGACCTTGGGAGACCATACTTTGGTGTCCTTCTCCCTCTGTTAAAAACTTCCTGCTAACAGAAAACCAGCACATCAAGTGAAGAGGATTGGTGTGTGTGTGTGTGTGTGTGTGTGTGTTGTTTTCTGTATAACTACAGTATTAGTTTTCTATGTGTGGGACATTTTTCTGGAAAGGAGCACTTAGAGTGGGAATCTCCCAACTGCAGTCTTAAATGGTCCTGTTCCTTCTACCATCTCAGGGATCTTCTACCTCGTTGTCTTTGCATGTGTGAATCAGGCCTGAAGCTGAAAATTTCTCCACAATTAATCTGAAGTGAGAGAGATTTCTAAACAAATTATGGAAATGATTCAGGTAGGAAACTACTGATGAAGTCTGTTCATAGTTTTAGACTACAAAAATCAGTTAAGGACATTTCATTTTAAACATGAACATAAGCAAGTCTACGCAAAAGGCTGAAAACCCATGTGATACAGTGGCTTGATTCAAAATAGAGCTGGGAAGATTAGATTTCAAATCCCTGACTAACCATCATGCTCAGTATATGTCTTTGGGTGCTACTTTATAGTCAAGTCCAATCGACTTCACATTATTGTGAGGATAGAAAAAGAAAAGAAGGCCTAGGATGCCAACTGAAGTTCCCTGGAGGAAAGCTAGAATAAAAATGTAATAGACTGAAATAGCTCAGCAAATATGGTATATAATCTGAATTTAAAGAATTTGACATTTTCTGACTGACAATCACTGAAGCAAAGGAACCCAGATTATTTCTTTAGTACCACAGTTAACAAATATTACAGTAGTACTCTACAGAGAAGTCAGCAATGCCGAGAATGCTGCAGATATGAGTCACTACCTTAAAGGCTTCCAGTTGCTTACAAGCCAAACAGCTTGTTTTGGCTCTCAACAGACTCTCCTCATATGGGACCTACTTTGATCTTTTTAAGCTATTGTACAAACACAATTACATCTATTTTATGGGATCAACAGGGACGAGAGAAAGAGCACACTAATCCCAGCGCGAGTGATGGTGTAAGAAGCCGCTTTTTTGTGATTTGAATATAGGGCTGCAAATAACCTTAGTGTGTTCCTGACACGTGGCCATGCAGCAAAGCTGCAAAATGAATTTTCGCTATAAAACACTTCAATACTGTCAGCTGATAAATAGCAGAAGATTTGTGGCTCATGGAATGGTTTCTTAATTTACCCTGAACTGATACAAAAAGAAGGAACCTGTGTTCGTAACAATAATTTATGACTTTGTGACTGTTTAGCATATTAGTATCACCTGAAGAAGGTATTTTCTAAAAGCTGAGTTGTTCGCTTATCTAAACATAAAAGCAAGAAAACAGAAGCTAATTCAGCCAATATTGTCTGTGGAAGTTGCACAACACAATGTATCACTGATTTATGTGTGGAGCCACCCTTTGGAAAGCTAACAACTCAAGAGAAGAAGAAGAGTATAGATTTATAGCCCACCTTTCTCTCCTGCAAGGACACGCAAGGTGGCCTATAAGATCCTTTCCCTTCCTCCCCACAACAGACATCTTGTGAGGTAGGTGGGGCTGAGAGAGGTCCGAAGAACTGTTAACTAGCCCAAGATCACCCAGCAGGCTTCATATTGAGGAGTTGAGAAATAAAGCCAGTTCTCCAGATTTCAGTCCGCTGTTCTTAACCACTACACCACACTAGCTTTCTGAACTAGAATAGCCACTGGGGACACAACACTGGCTGAGCTGAAGGGTCAGCAAAGACTCATTCTGACCCCATTCCCAGCACCAGGTAATGCTGAGCACCCACACTGCTTTTTCCTCAGTGCAGTGAATGTGGGCCTTCAATGCCCACTATGCAGTAACCCTATGTTCAGTTGAACTGATTGGCAGGTATGAGGGGTGGCATGCAGTAGTAGAAAGCAACAGATGGTCCTGGGAAGTGAGGTAGAAGCACGGTTAGCACCAGCAGGTGCTAAAAAGGAGAAAGGCAAGCATGGGTCACATTTACTAGAAGGGAGGAAGGATGCTTGCTGCAATAAACAAATTTAAGAATGTATTGTCGAAGGCTTTCACGACTAGATTCAACTGGTTCTGGTGGGTTTTCTGGGCTGTGTGGCTGTGGTCTGGTGAGTCTTGTTCCTAACATTTTGCCTGCATCTGTGGCTGGCATCTTTAGAGGTGTATCACAGAGGGAACAGTGTGTAACAGACTTCCCTCTGTGATACACCAGCCGCAGATGCAGGCGAAATGCTAGGAACAAGACACCAGACCATGGCCACACAGCCCGAAAAACCCACCAGAACCAAATTTAAGAATCCTCTAATTAAATAATTTAACAAAGCCCATATGAAGATGCCACGCCAATACAACTGCAAATACGGTTAGTAGTTGAGCACTATATAAATTTCAGTATAGCAGCTAGAAACTTAAGTTCTAACTACTTCCATGGATTAAAAATCATAATGTATTTTCATTAGGTTTCAGAAGTCAATCCAAGCAATCCTACATATGTACCATCAAGTTGCAATGGACTTATGGAGACCCCAGCAAGAAGACTAAAAGGCAAGTGAGAAGAAAAGTTGGTTTGCCATTGTCTTCTGCTGCAGAGGCTTCCTTGGTGGTATCCCATCCAAGTAGTGACTCTAAGGTTTCAAGACTGGGCTATACCATGGCACCTTCCCTCCCAAGCAACCCAACCTTTCTTCATATTGCCTATTATTTAACATGGACAGGGTCTTCAGCTATTCTAATGTAGGTTCGACTATCATCACTTGAAGATATAAAATGTACTTCTGATCTGGTGGTCAACTTCTTTATAACAAAAAAGCAAGATTACTTGTATCTAGGATAAAAGATTTCAATCTCTCTCACAGGTAAAAAATAAAAAAAATCTTGTGGTATAATCAGCTTCCTCCTTGGAATAAGAAGCAAAGTGTCTTGCCCTTAATGTCTTGAAAGGGATCCACCAGCTTGCTAACTGTAACTGATAAGAATCACTCCCAGTTACAGCAACCAAAGCTCGATCCAGGAATCCATTCTAAAACAATATATACCAGGAATATTCTTCCCTAAATTACACATTATCCTTCTTTTCCTTGCATGAATTTGGATTCATGGATTAGGAAAGCAACTTCTGTTGATTAAACAGAAAGCAATCACAGAGAACAACAAGATAAATCTCAAAGGCCGTTTCCGCACGGCCCTTAAATGGCGCCCTGGGGACGGGATAAACGCCGTCCACAGGGAGCCATTCGCACAGGCGGTGCTGCTGCTAAGCAGCAGCGCCAACCTGGCGTCGCTCCCCCTCCCCCAGGGCGGCGTCAGGCCGCCCTGAAAAACAACCCTTTAAAGGGTTGTTTTCCCCAGACAGCGTGTTCCCGGCGGCGCGGTGCGAACAGCACCGCCGGGAACACGCTGTTTCCCCTCCCCGTCCCACTCACCATGTCACAATAAATTACCGGCCTGCTGGCCGTGAAGCCCACGCTGTCCTCCTACCCTTGGAGGTCGAGGAGGGCAGCGTGGGCAGGGCCGACGGCCAACAGGCGGCGGCGACGGTGAAGAGACGGGGAGGGGCGAAGCTACATCGGAGCCGCCTGCCGCCTGCCGGCCTGTCCAGAGGCCGTCCGCATGCTTGCATGCGGACGGCCTCCGCCTCCACGCCGGCAGAATTCTTACCGGCGTGGAGGCGCCTCGACGGCCGTGCGGAAACAGCCAAAGCATTCTTTTCATAGTGTTAAATAACTGATGTTGGGTTTTTTTGCCATCAAGTCACAGCTGTCATGGTGATCTTGTTTTCAAGGCAACAGACATTAGGAGGTGGTTTGCCATTGCCTGCCTTTGCATCAGGCCCATGGTATTCCTTGAAGATCTCCTATTCAAATACTAGCCAAAGTCAGGACTGAGAATGTTTAACTGGACGAAGGTCACTCAGCAAGCTTCTATGGCACTAGTGGGGATTCGAACCTGGATCCTAGTCTGACATCTTAATTACTTTACCATACTGGCTCTCTGCTAAATGGCATACCTAGATAAATACTACCTCAATACACTCTATGTTAAACTAGCATAATCCACTGCGTAAGCAGTGGATGGTTTATTCTTATGCTAACAAACTATCACATGGCACTGAATAAACATCTGATTTCTATTTTAAAATGCAGCAGTTTGTTTTGGTGCTCAGTGTAAACAGTCAGCAAAGTCAAATGAGTATAGAGGATAACTTCCCTGAAGAAAAGGCCTACTTTGTGATCACTGGTTATCCCAATTTAGTACATCCGAAGAGTATAAAATTTAGTCATTTATTTACATTATTTATAGTGTACCTTTCTTACTAGGATTCAAAGAGGATTATGCAGAGTAAGTTAATAGGATGGGACATTCATCAAACAATGCAATATGACTCATACTACAAAAACCTCGAACCAACCATAAATCTGAAAAAAGAACTGAAGGAAAGCATAAATATTAATTTAACATGATGTGTTAAATGATGCAGAAATTGCACTGTAGGATCCTACTTACAGCAACAGGCAGCATGAACTATACACACGAACTGCACAGACAGACCACACAAATTTTACACAAATACAGGAGAAAGAGTTTAGAACATGTTCTGGCTTGCTCACATAACAGAGCACATTTCACAACCATCTTTAATTGTTCAGGGAAGACAAAATGTGTTGAGCCGTGTCTGTTAAGGAGGGAAAGATGTTGCAAGATATCCGTATACTGCCTTTCCACACAGATCAATTGCATGGGAGGGATTTAAAATAGCTACCCTCCAGCCACATAGCCGTTACATAAGAATGTAGAAATGGAAACGTTAATTATACATACAATAACATGTGAAAAACTATTTCACATAAACTCAACGTAAACAATGAAGAGTTTGTGACAAAAATGACTTCCTTAAGATTGTAAAAGTCAGTTTCGAGCTCTGTTCACATCATTGCCCTGTACCCTATTTTGCTTTGTTCTTTTTTTTAACCTTGTGGTTCTTGTCCCTCTTCTTCTAATCTATTCTGGAGCTCTAAACACATTACTTGCCATTACTTATCAAAAGCAGTTACATTTCTGTCAAAGATATTGATTCTATATTGTAGGTGACTATTGCTTTAATCAATTAAATGGACTTAGGTACCAGGTAAACCAAAAAGGCACAAAAACAAAATCCAGATTATGTGTTGGATAAAGTGTTTAGAACCAGAACTCCCAAAAATTTGATCTGTTTCCATTTTCTCCACAGTATTATAAAGTAGACATCTCTGTTGGCAATGCTTAAATTACTAAAAGACAGGAGACACTGGACTGAAATAATATTGATTTAAACACCAGCACAAAAGCTTCCTCTGCCAAAAATGTTTAACTTTAATGCAAAAAATTATGCCAGCTCAGTTATCAGCGTTGAAGTTGTCACAAACATCTACATTAGACCCTTGCCATTTGTATCGAAGTGATTTGCAATTTCATTTATTTGCAGTCTGATAAAGTGATATAGTCTCCATCCTGATTTCTCTTCAATTATACCATCACTGTAATTTCCAGTTAAATTTAGGGCATTTTTTGAACTGGGAGGCAGCAGAACCCAACAAATGGTTAGGGTCTACTATATTTGACCCTGCAACTTTTGCCAAGAGTTTTCAGCCAAAGGTCTGTGAAATATTGACAGCATATATCCACAGAGAAAATATAGTTCCCATATGGAAGAATGGAAATCAGTTTCTGAGCACATTTTCCCCAGAGCACCCAATGATCTGGGGAGGCCCACTATCAAAACAGTGTACACCTTGGGAACTGTTGTTCTGTCCCACATACTGAGATATTAGTTCTGCACAATCATCTACAGTGTACAGTACTATGAGTCAGTCTTCTTATGAAACAAAATCACACAGAAAAACATTTCTGATTCATTATTATGTGTTACATCTGTATATATATTTGCAGCATATTTTAAAAGCAATCATGCTATTCACCCAACAATCCTACTGGAACCTGGGAAATTAAAGTCCTAATACAAAACACATTTATGAAGTAAACATGACTCACTTAAAAAGGAAAGGAACCTGTTTCCTGGAACAGGTGCTAAATAGAGAACATCATAAAGAACAGAGTTGCTACAACATATGCATAACCTAACTTTTCACAAAGGATTTGAGATACCCAAAAGTGGGATTGCAATCTAGATTATCCAAGTACTTTTCGAAATATGCTGCATAAGAAGGATGCCATCTTTACTGATATTTTCTTTTAAAAGCTTTAAGGTTTTTGGAGTTGGTTTTTGTTCATTTTGTTTTGTTCGTTTTTAATTTTTGCTGATGGATTTCTAATAGGGATTTGAATTAAAAACTCATTATATTTCAGATTCAAGTATGTTGGAGCTGAAAAACATTGGTTTTCCAGATGTCCCTAAATTCCAATACCGGTATTGTATTTGGGTTTTATTTGGGAATTTGAATTTATTTAGCTCTATTATAATCAATGGGAAGGTTATCTGGGGTTCTGGGGGGTTGTTTTAAGCTATAGGCACCAAATTTTCAGCAAAGCTGCTCGTTCCCATCCACAGAAGAACCCCAAAGTTTCAAAAGAAAAAAGATTGGTTCAGGAAGTCTTACTCTATGGGCCTCTAAAGAAGATGCCTCCATCCATCCACAATTGTTTCCAGTGGGGAAAAAGTGTTTTTCTCCCTCCAGGGCAAAAGCAAAAGGGCATGCCTGCAGCAACCACTGTTCAATGCTGCTCAAGCCCAAGAGATCCAAATCAAAGCCCAGAAATCCCAGCAGAACCATAAGCCAATGTGGAACGCCCAAAAGAACCATGAAACTAGAGAATTCCAGGAGAATGAATAAGAAATAGGGGAGGGGGGGTGAACACTTTGGCAAGACCAGTAGAACCGATGTGTAATGGAGAAGCCAAGCAGAATCTGGGGCCAATGTGGCAATGAAAGCCCAACAGAACCAATGTTAAACCAGAGAATCCCAGCAGGTTTTTTTTAAAGAACCAAGGGAAATTCACAGAAACCCAAAACAACAATCTTAAGCAGGGGTGGGCACTTTTGCAAGTTCAGCAGAGCCAAGTGACTATGAGATGCTAGCATTTCTGGAGGAGATGCTGGAAATCATGTGTGTCAGCATCCAGCCTGGGATTCTCTGCAGAACTCAGACCAATGGCACCCTTAACTAAAAGATGAAGAAGGTAAGCCATGCAGCAATTGTGCCTAAGAACCAATGCCTGTGCCTCTGCCCTAACGGTTGCACTAATATGGGTCACCTTGAAGTCCATGGAGATGTTCCCACCTATCCACTCCACTAACCGTTCCACAGTGGTGACAGAGATGTTGTCTGCTGTATATATCTTGTATTCCCAAATAATTCTGAATAAATGCCATTCTTATAAAGATTTTTCCAGGATCAGAATAGCAGGTTAGCACTGGATATTTTCTACTGATGCCGACCGTCAGGAGTCTCAATGTGATTCTTGATGCCTCCCTATCGATGGAGGCTCAAGGCTCACAGGTGGCCCACCTGCCCTTTTTCCACCTTCATCACGCAAGGCTACTGGCACCTTATCTGTCCCAATCTGATCTAGCCACAGTGATCCATGCAGTAGTCATCTGAAGGCTAGACTCCTGCAACTTGTTCTACATAGAGCTGCCCTTGGGCCTGCTCCACAAACTGTAGCTGGTGCAAAATGAAGAAGTATGTCCTAACTGGGACACTGGCGAATGCACATTCAACCAGTGCGAATGCATATTCAACAAGCGAACGCACATTCAACCAGTGCAAATGCACATTTAACAAGCTGCATTGGCTCCAGGTGGAGTACCAAATCAGATTGAAGTTTCTGGTGCTTACCTTTAAAGCCCTAAACCGTCTGGAACCAGCGTGTCTGCAGGACCACCTCTCTTGTTATGTACCCTGAAGAGCACAGTGGTCAGCAAACAACAACTTGCTAGTTATCTCCGGCCTGAACGAGATCTGGCTGGTCTCAAACAGGGCCAGGGCTCTGATGCAATTCTTTAAGATAGAGCTGTTCTGCCAGGCTTATGATTGAGGCAACAAAGGGGTTTATCTTTGACTTCCATCTCCTTTACTGTTCCATCTTTCCCTTATTTATAGCCATAGGAATTTAATTATTTAATATTGCATGATAGTTGCCATCAAGTTTTTTTAATATTTTATTATAATTATTGTGATAGGCTTTAACTCTGATTTTATTGTAATTTACATCATCATCATATTCTTGTGGATTTTTGGAAGCCGCCCTGAGCCTGAAAGCAGAAAGGCAGCCTACAGATGAAACAAAATGAATTAAATGAGTGTGCAATTGGCTGAAAATACTGGTATGGTATTTTTGCCTGTAGAGCCCTGTTTAGGTGATTCAATCAACAGGGCTCTACAGACTAATGGTTACTCTAATACAGAAATCAGAAGGGCTGCAAGACCAAGAACAAGCCACATGAACAAAGATAAAGAGCCATCTAGAGGTAAAGTGTTCTTACCATACATCAAGGGAACCACTGATCGCATAGGAAAACTGATGAAGAAGCACAACCTACAAACAATCTACAGACCCACTAAGAAAATTCAACAGATGCTATGTTCAGCAAAGGATAAGAGGAATCCTTTAGCTACTGCAGGAGTCTATCGCATACCATGCAGCTGTGGAAAAGTCTAAATAGGAACCACCAAACGCAGCGCGCAGACACGTATCAAAGAACATGAAAGGCACTGCAGACTATTTCAGCCAGAAAAATCAGCAATAGCAGAACACATGATAAACCAACCTGGACACAGAATATTATTTGAAAAAACAGAAATTCTGGACCACTCTGAAAGCCACTACGTCAGACTACACAGAGAAGCAATTGAAATCCATAAGCACATGGACAATTTTAACAGAAAGGAAGAAACTATGAAAATGAACAGAACTTGGCTGCCAGTGTTGAAAAATACTAGAGTCAAGACAATGTCTAACCAGCTCCACACAAACACAGGATGGCCTTAGACAAAAGAAACAAAGGCCAGGATACTTCTATTCAGATGCTCCCACCAGTGACCTTGCTATCTCCATTGTTACTCCCATGCTATAGTCTTCATTGTTACTCATACTTCTATTCAGATGCCCTCAACTATTGACCTGGTTGCCTTCTTTGTTACTCACAGACAATGTTTCTCCACCCACCCTGGACACTCCAACAGATATATATATATACACTCCACTTGCTTTCCCAACATCAGATCCTCTGAAGATGCCAGCCACAGATGCAGGCGAAACGTCAGGAGAGAATGCTGCTAGAACACGGCCATACAGCCCGGAAACCACACAGCACCCAAGTGATTCCGGCAGTGAAAGCCTTCGACAATACATGCAATATTTTATTTTCAGTCAGGGATGAAACAGGCATTTAATCTGGTTCTTGGTACTGTCACTAGTTGAGAGGTACTTTAAGATTTAGTTCATTGAGCACCAAAGCTGGAAAGTCACCATTCATTTCCACATGGATTCTGTATTCAGCCCACAACAGTGAATGGATCTTGCAAGCAAACAGGTCTTACCATATTACAAAAAGTACCTCATTATAACCTAACTGAAGAACACTATCACTATAGAACATGAACATTCTTGTGCAGTCTTTGATTTGATTTCTAGAGGACTGCTGCGATATTAAAAACTCATAATAATTTTGAGAAGGATATGGAAAGGGATTAAAGAACAGCTGGGGAATGATAATTGCTATATTCCACGACTTTCTTCAGCTACATTTTCTATGATTGCAGCTGTTCCTTTTCATGCAGGAGAACAAGACACAGGTGTTAACGTTTTTAAAGTTGAATAATTAAAAACTGGGGACTTCCCCCCCATACATCTCTCCAGTGACTTGCTGTCACTTCATAACTGTTTGCAGATACAAGTATAACACAACTTCACTCTTTAGAAACTTTTTAAAAGAAAGTGATATATATTTACATGTATTTCATCAATATTGCTGATGTTAATAACTGAACATTAAAATACAAACGCGCCCTGGAAGAACGGTTGAGCAGATGGCTAACTGGGTGACTAGCAGTGGAAGCCAAAGCAAACAATTAGAGGAAGAGCAACAGTTGTCATTATGATAAAGAGTTGATTCAGAGTTAATTACTGAAGTCCTGTTCCCAAAGGCTGTATAGTGGGAATTCCAATCTACTTCTGAACTTAGTCCTTTAACATTGCTGTGCTGTTCTAGCCTTAGGCTGAGTATTAGAAATTATAAAAAGAAGTTCTTTCATACCCAGTTTTAAAATCAGAGCGGTTGCATTGCCAGTATCAACATGACAAAGTGCTTTTGGCTAAAGGGAGAGAGTGTGTGCTGTGGTAAGTATAGACAAGTGTGAACAGAAACTTCCCTAGCCAATCAAAGCACAGCCTTATCTCAGTGCACAATGTCTTTTTTTAACCTTTTTATATTTCAGCCGCATTTATTCCCAGACAAATGTGAACAGAAACTTCCCTAACTAATTAAAGCACAATCTTATCTCACCGCACAATGTTTTTTTAACCATTTTATATTTCAGCTGCATTTAGTAACTGCTTCTTTGGCAGTAATTATAGGACAAGTTCAATGCGATTATCCTTTCATCAAAAGGTGACATTCCGTTTTCAAAGCCCTTCCCCCTCTATCTGTTCCTTGCCAGTGTGACCACGGCACTTCCTCTGTAGCATGTGAAAGGAAGTTATGCAACAAGGGAACACCATCAATAATGCTTCCTTGGGATGGGAAAAGGAAACAGTTTTGTTTTATTGCGAGTAAAAAGCTTGGTGCTCTATTTTCCTGCTTAAATAATCTAAAATTTCTTTTAAGAGCTGAGGATTAAGATGAACTTCCTTGCTCCAGTAAAAAGCAGGCAACGAAATAATTCTACATAACAACACTACCAGAAGGATCCATCAGAATGCATTTCCTTCCTCAAGATGAAGAGACTGGATTAGATCAGGGAAAGCAGCTTGTTCAGCAGTAGAAGTCAACACACACACACACACACACACACACACACACACCAGGGGCATTTTTAGTTGCCATTAACAGAATCTACGTAGCACTTTTATGAACACAGAAGAAGGCAAGCTGATATATGTACTGCATTTATTGAACAATGTTTTAATATGAAATTAGTGCCCATGACAATCTAACCCAAACCTAAGGAAGGAAAATCCCTAATTTTGAAAATTTGGAGAAAACAAACTGCATGAACAAGGAACTAAGATGTTGTTCAAACAAAGCTTGAATGTAAACTGTGGCCTTAAGTGCTCCTGCACAAAGGTCTGAATGCAAAAACTCTGGATCAGACCATTAGCTCTTAATGCACAATGGCCAGTAATACCTGTGAGTGATAAGGTAATGGCTGGGAATGATCCAGTGGGGCTGGGGTATTTGGGGGCCTTATGGGGTTTGAGTGGTTTATTGAGTAGGCACCTCAAGGGCAACGGAAGGTTCTATGGTGGAGGGGTCAAAGCCCACATCTGAAGTTGGAGGCAATACTGTTCCCCAGGCTGAAGAAGCTAACCCAGTCTCCTGGGGCACCTCTGAGACATCAAAAGGGACTCATGTTTTCTGAGATGCTCCATTTTGAGGTGGTTCCAGGACCTCAGCCTATACCTCATCAAAATCTTCAGTTCTTTGACCAGCAAAGGAAGATAGTGCCCTAATTTATGACAATTACTGAACCAGAGAACAGCAGCTTCTGCCAACATTTCCCTTACAAGGTAATCGTTCTGTAGCAAATAGGGTAGAATGGTTAAGATCCAAAGAAGAATGAAACTAGTAACATGAACATTCATCAAACAGCATTTGCTAATTGCATGGTAAGGTACTCTTTAAAACCAAAAGAAATTTAGAAGGAATTTGAGATGTGCCATGGGGCAGTCATTAAGTTTAAAGAAAAAAGTAAAAAAAAAAATCACGGGGCTATTGCAAGTTCCTTGAATGATTCTAATTAGCTCTCAGAATCCTGACTGATGGATATAACAAAATACTCTAAGCCTACTATATATTTTAATTTTAAACTGGAAAGGGTCCCATCTCCATTTACTATCATTCCCCTGACAGAGCAGGAATTGCTGGGGACAGGTCCAGCAGCAACCACTGCCTACAGCATTTGACCTGATCCCAGCCCTAGAAGTTCAGCCAGACTTTTCTCAGAGAGAGGCTGCTGAAGGAAGAAAAGAGGGCAAGCAGAAGATGGGAGGTGGTAAAAGCTGGTTGGCAGGTGGGTGGAAGGAGAGATGGAAGCGGGGAAAGACAATGGGTCTTTCAGGAAAGGAAAAGAGGAAATAATGGTGGTGGTGGAAGGGGATGCAGTCCTTGGGTGCATCCCACTTGTAATATTCCAAAGCCTAATTACTTGGACAAGAATTTTAAGGGAAACTCAAGAGTTCTCTACATTAATAGATAATGAATCTCTGATCATCATTTTGAAAGCTGCTAAAGGATGAAATAAATTGGGTAACAACTACACAATATCCAAATTTAGCATTGAACGTTTTAAGTATAATATATGTCAACATGTATGTCACCAGAAATGAAGAAAGCTGTGAACAAATGACAGTTACTTTTGAAGTAGCTAACATACTACTCTGCATTTACATACATTTTCCTCGGGTTCTACATCGGTACTTGTACAAGTTTCAACCCTAAGCCAATGTTGACAATTCTGCCCTGGTACTTTCCTCTCCACTCCCCCTTCCTTTTCTGTTTCGCGGTGCAAGCATGTGGCTCCAGCAGATTTGAGGCACTTTCGAGTTGATTATTGAGCAGAAAGGACTAAAGAGATGCCACAATGAAACCTGAAAGTTTATATTGTTGGTATGCCAAGCACTTTGGCAAAAATTAAACCCCTGTACATAAGTTCAAAGTTCTGTACCTGCAGCTATGATTCCTCGCTCGAGGGGTGAGAGATTTGAGATTTACTATTTTATTTTGGTTTTAGCTGAACATGTTTTTAACTATTATGGTGAGTGCCCTTGAACCACAAGGAAAGGTGGGATATAAATGTTGTAATAAATATTAAATAAATAAAAGGCTATTGCTAAACAGTAGTAGTAAAAATTTCTGGGTTGTGTAATATCCCAGCTCCCAGGTATGCCTAAAATTTGTCAATTTGTGTTTAAAATATTCTAAATGTAGTCTATAACATTCTCTACTTACCAGCAATCAGTTTGTGTCTTATACAGAAACACAGACAGCATATAAGTGGCTCATGAATAGCAATGAGGCTGTGGTCATATATGCTAGCTTTCATGTATTCATGGCAGATGTTTTGGTGGGTGTGGAACATTTTGGTGGGTCTGGAACATTTAGTGTTCTTCAAAGTCTTGCTGGAACATGTTTGTAGGGAATTATAGTTATAATCTCTCTCTGTCTCTCAGATCTCAATGACTGAATGATTTGTGTTATATAATTTGCCAAGCTTTTGATTTCCATAATCTTAGATGAGATCACAGCATTCTAAGCACAGCACTTGTTAGCTCCACTTGTTTGAGAGAGAAAAACCTTGCCAAACTATACTGTAATAGTTACCCTGACAAAAAATGCTGCCTTTGAAAGAGAAGTTTCAATCTATATACTATTTTGCTCTATGCAACGTTCTATATTACATTTCACATGGATCGCGTTTGAAATAGGTTCTTGAAGTACAAAGCTAAGAAGTTGACAGGTGACGGAGATAGCAAAATATTTAAAACCAAGTCAATAAAGTGATAATAGCATGGACATCTGTGGCCTCCATCTGAGAAATGCCTTCCTCTCAGATCTAAACCCATTTTGAATACTGATTAATGCAATGGGATTCAGATCCTTTCGTGAAATTCTGAGGCAAATATTGAAAATGGTGGATTGGACCCTCTGCTTAAGTAACACTGGGAATTTCCAAAAGCAATTCACATGTACAATCTTGGTAATGTTTACAACAGTCGTGTAAGGTAGGCTGATATAATCAGCTGCACAGTGCCTTGCTCTTCCTCCTTCCTTCTTACATTGAGAATCCCATTAGCAATTAAGTCCTGCTCGTGCTGTTTTCTGTGACAGACAAGTGTAGATACACTGGATAATAGGAAATATCTGGTTTGGATTAGAATTGTGTTTAATGGGGAAGAAATAAACTAACTGCATCCATGCTCCCCCCCCCCCCACCCCCAAGACCATGTATCACCAAAAAAATTTTACTGGAGGGTTACGAAGGGTAGCTCTAGGAACCGCTGGTAAAACTACAGATTTTTCAACAATTTGTACAGCTAACCTTTGTTACTTCCTTTTGTTTCTTTTTACTGGAAGTGAGGTAGTACCACAAGTAACATTTTGTCCCACCATGGCCCTGCCTAGCAACCTTATAGCAAGAGGTATACCTGCAGGAAATGGCACCTAGGGTAAGTACTGAAATTGCATGCCCCCTCCAAAAAAAATTGAGGCAGGCCATCAGGCAAGTGGGTGGGCGGTAAGCTAAGACTGGAGGATGGGGCGCAGGAGAAAGCTGCTGCAGACTTCAGTGGCGGGGTCAGAGGCGCGTCTCTAAGTTACCCCACCCACTGCCCTTTTGGGCTTCTGCAGCCCCAGGCAGTTGCTTGCTTTGGGGGAAGATGGGGGGGGGGGAACCAGTCAAATGAGCCTCCCACGTGATACTTTAAAGTATTGCTTGGGTGTCTGGCCCCTCTGGCCCCTGCTAAGTACACCATGGCTTATGATTCGCCCAAGCTCACCCAGCAAGTTTTTGTGACAGAGTGGGGCTTTGAACCTGAACCTCTTAGATCCTAGCTTGACACTCTATGTCATTCTAGCTCTCCAGAAACCTTAGTAATTATTTTACTGTGGAGTCACATAGACAGAAGCAATTTCTACCTGAAATCGTTTTTATTAACATCTTTGGGAAACAAATAACAAGTATACACAAAAATGCTCTACTATAAGGGGGAAGGGCGAGCTTCCAATTTCTTCTGTGCCAAATAAAACACACTTACAAATTTACTACATACTCTCAGGGTACAAATATGGAAATATAACTCAATTAATTCTTTATTATTGTAGATTTCACAGCTGCCAGATCTTTAGCTGGTTGTTGGCCTTCATTACAATTCGAAGTTGTAATGTATCGGCGTAGTTTTTGTGCGGATCCCAGCAGGGCTGCCTTCTGAATTTGACAAATGTTAATTTTGTCAATTTGAAAATGTTTCAAGTGCTGCCCTGGTGTTTTTGGGATGGCGCCCAGCGTGCCGATTACCACTGGGACGACCTCAGCTGGTTTGTGCCATAGATGCTTGAAACTCGATTTTCAAATCGCGGTATCTACCATGTTTCCTCAAATATAAGACAGTGTCTTATATTAATTTTTGCTCCCAAAGAAGCACTATGTCTTATTTTCAGGGGATGTCTTATATTTCTGTATTCTGTTCATCAGGCATGCTTCCAAACAAAAACTTTGCTACGTCTTACTTTTGGGGGATGCCTTATATTTCGCACTTCAGCAAAACCTCTACTACGTCTTATTTTCTGGGGATGTCTTATATTCGGGGAAACAGGGTAGTGACCTTCTCGTGTTCTTTTTCAATGACCCTGCTGTCACCGGGGACTGCTATGTCGATGATGGTCACTTTCTTGTCCTCGATCACGGTGATGTCTGGTGTATTGTGTTTCAACACTTTGTCCGTTTGGATTTGAAAGTCCCACAGGATCTTGACCTTCTCATTTTCCATTACGTTCTCTGGACAATGTTCCCACCAGTTCTTAGCTGTTCTTATGTTGTAATTCTTGCATAAATTCCAGTGGATCATCTGAGTCTCTGTTTGTACTCTGTTTGTACACTGAGTCTGTTTGTACTCAGTCTGGGCAATCTTTTTGCAGCAGCTGAGGACATGATCTACAGTTTCATCAGCTTCTTTGCACAATCTGCATTTTGCATCATCTGAGGATTTTTCAATTTTGGCCTTGATCGAATTTGTTCTAATGGCTTGCTCTTGGATGGCTAAAATCAAGGATTCAGTTTCCTTTTTCAGAGTTCCAGTTGGTAACCACAGCCTGGTCTTTTCGTTATCCACCTTGTCTTTGATTTACTCCAGAAATTGGCTGTGCAGTGCTTTGTTGTGCCAGCTTTCAATCCTCATTTTAATCACATTTTTTCTGCATTCTTGTTTGGTTTTCTGGGTTTGCAGCAAATGCCTGTTCTTCACTTCAATCAATGTCTGTTCTTGACTTTCCTTCACATAATCGGCCAATGCATGCTTCTCCTCTTCCACTGTTTGCTGTACTTGCAGTAAGCCCCTGCCTCCAGATCTCCGGGGAAGGTATAATCCATCAGTATCACTGCGTGGGTTTAAGGCATGGTGCATTGTCATAAGCTTCCGAGTTTTTCTATCCAATGCTTCCAACTCAGCCTGTGTCCAGTTGATGATTCCAGCAGTGTACCTGATGATGGTTATGGCTTAGGTATGGATGGCCTTGATGGTATTCCCGCTGTTTAATGTAGATTTCAAAATTTTCCTGACCCTCTGGGTGTACTCTCTGCTGACAACAGTCTTCACTTGCCCGTGCTTGATGTTATCCAGCTGCAAAATGCCCAGGTATTTATAAGCTGTCTCTTGGTTGCACTTGATGAGTTGGCCATCAGGCATTTCACTATTATTACTATTATTACTATTACTATTATTATTTAAATAGGAGTCACACTTTTCTCTATTAAGTCAATTTCATATTCTGCTGGCCCTAAAATCAACAAATCATCAATTGATTTTTTCCATTCTATGTGAAAAGTCCATCAGAAGTTTCCAGTTATCAATAAACATACATAAGTTTTTTTCTGTAATCAAAAAAGTAAGCTTAGGCGTGACCCCAAGAGTTATTTATGTTTACATTTTTTGCATAGAAATCTGCTTCTGACACCAAGAGAAGTCAAATAGCTATGGTGAGTAACAATAATAATAAAGTAAAATTTACATATATAGAAGCACTGGTATACTGCACTGGCTAGAGTGTAAGGCTAGGATCTGGAATATACAGGTTCAAATCCTCTGGAATTGGTGTGACTTTCACCACAATCCTACATAGAGTTCTTTCAGTCTATTTCATTTATTACAGGCCCCTTCTGCACTTGCAGAAAAATGTACTTTCACAGTTTCACTTTCACAATTGTTTGCAAGTGGATTTTGCTATTCCGCACAGCTGCAAAGTGCACTGAAAGTGGATTGAAAGTGCAAAATTCTGCAGGTGTAGAATGGGCCATAGTGAGCTCAGCTTGAACCGATTCTGCTTAAAATTGCACTTCTTTCCAGATGACAGTCTCTTTCAACCTAACCCATTTCTAAAGGCTGTTAAGATAATAAAATATAAGAAGGGACAACCATGTATGCTGTCATGGACTTCTTCGAGAAAGATGAAATTAAAAATATGACAGAGAAAGCAGTTTTTTTGAATCCTATTTTTTTTAAAAAAATTCTTTTTGAATTTTTAATTCTTAAGGAGCTCCCTCTGCCTCCCGGCTGGGTGAGAAAGCCCAGCCAGCCAACAGGCAGAGGAAGCTCTTTATTTGGGCAGTGACTCCCCCTGATGTCACTGCCCAAATAAGGAGGTCCCTCTGCTTCCCAGCTGGGTTTGAGGAAGCCCAGCCAGCCGGCAGGCAGAGGGAGGTCCTTATTTGGGCAGTGACATCAGGGGGAGTCACTGCCCAAATAAAAAGCTCCCTCTGCCTCCCGGCTTCCCACCCTTGGCTTATACGCGAGTCAATAAGTTTTCCCAGGTTTTGGTAGTAAAATTAGATGCCTCAGAGTTTATACATAATAAGATCGGAGAAGCTTATACACCGAGGTATATCACGGTAGAAATATATAAAATAAATTTCAAGGCAAGAATTTTGCATATGAGAGAAAATTTTCTACCTCTTCACAAAAAGAAGAATCAGAATTATTCAACAGGAGAAATAATCTGAACAAATTTGTTAACTCAGGTTGAAAAAGAGGAGGTAAATTAACATACTTGGATCCAATTTTGGCAAATATAGTACAGTGTAATAACTGGTGAGCCAATGTTTCACCTTGATTGGAATTACAACTGCATGGCCTCTTAGATTTTTTGAGATTATTAAACCTGCTGTTTAACAAGGCATGACATTAAATCTAGCAGTTGAGAGAGCTCTCCTTGAGCAGGTATTGGTTAAAGCATATAAGTAATGGGCCATCCGTCCCTGCTCAAATGAAATTAAAAATTGCAAGGGAGAGTGGTTCGTTTGGCTGCGAGAGATAGGTTAGCAAGTTCCTGGTCTAAAAGCTGACATTTTAATACTTTATATGCTTCTGAGTAGGAGAGAGGGTAGAGTGATTCAAGAGTTAATCCAATAGGTACAATTTTCTTTTCTATTGTAGAAAACCAGAGATTAACCTGTGTGTCTGAAAGTATTAGGGAAACAAGGAAATGATCGGATTGTAGGTAATGAACATGCAGCTAGAATCTAAAGGTCCTAGGTTCCATGGATTTTTGACCAAGTTCCAAGCATAAGGCTGCATAAGGGACATAGTTCGATAATCCCATAATTTTGTGAAAAAATTTAGAATGAAGAGAGTTCAGTGAATGGTTAACAGTTGCATCCATATTGGAACCCCATAAAGTAATTGGGAATCAATCTTCGCATTAAATATTTTTTTTACTTTAAAAAAACCCGAAGGATTCTGGAGATGCTGTTTGAGGACAAAGTAAGTACTGCTCTTTTGTGGGGGATCCATGAAAGGTTATAGGAGAAGAGAAGGCCAAGATATTTAAGACAGTTAACCTGTTCAATTGGAATGTTGTTTAATTTCCAGTAGAACTTCTTCAAGAATCTGGAAAAAAACATAATCTTGGTTTTTTCGTAGTTGATAGTCTGAGTTAGAATTTCAGATAGCCTGTAGGCACTCCCATCAGTTTTCGTCAGCATAATTACAGGCTATGCTGTGAGAGAACCTGCGGCTCTCAGATGTTCAGGAACTACAGATTCCCATCGGCTGGCCTCTGTCAGCATGGCCAATTTCGACATGCTGGTAGAAGAGCCTGATACAGATGATCCTTCTGAACAGGCCTGAGTTCCCTGGTCTATTGGAATCACAGTACTCTGCAAAACACTTCATGAGTTGTCTCAATCCGACTCTGGATTGAGAGAGCAAGATGCAATCATCAGCATAGAGCAGAATTAGAATATGGTGCGAGGACCACTTGGGAGCATGGTTATCAGGACCTGAAAGGGCTGTGGGGAGATCACTCAGGTAGAGGGTAAAAAGGGTAGGGGCCAGCACACAGCCTTGCTTGACCCCCTTGGTAGAATCAATGGGGTAAGTAAGAAGGCCTTCCTGGGAACATTTAATACGGCAGGTGGATCCTGTGTTCATCTGCCTTATAAGGAAGAGTAGTCTATTGTCAATTCCTAGCGTGGCCAGCTTGGCCCAAAGGAGTGATTTGGGGATAGTATCAAAAGCTGCCTTTAAATCTTTATCTTTATCTTTATTAACCTTTAGTAGGCATCAAAAGCTGCCTTTAAATCAATAAAGGGAGCATAAAATCTGCTGCAGGGTCTAGATGAGATTTGACAGCTAAATGGGCCAGAACTAGTGTATGGTCCAGCATCAACTTGCCTTTGGTGAATCTAATTTGATGTGTTAATATAAAAGCTAGTCCTAACTAGCATCATATCACACAAGAGAGATATGATCTTGTACGCATTACCTGGAAATGAGTGACTTTTGTTTCTGGGCTGCCACTCATAGCCCAAAAATTGCGAAAGTAAATGAAGACACAATTTGGGACTTTATATGTCTTGCAACAGAGATTTCAACAAGAACACTAATTAGACATAATCCAATGGAGTCATTATACACATGCAGCAGGGTATTTGTTAGGCTTTCCAACTATTGTTCCCATGGCTAAAGAATGCTTCCCTTACAAGCATGCACACTGCTGCATTAAAAAGACATCCATGTCTGAAAACTACTGTCAAGCATAACTTAGACACATTCAAAATGCTGGAAAATTAAATGTAGTTCATACTCTTAGCCAATGTGCTTCAATGGCTCAGAGAAAATGGCAGTGAAACAAGTTTAGCTTTAATTTATTATATAAATGGAAAATCCATTGCAAGCTTTTTGAAATTAGGAAGCAGCCTATAAACTTAGCTTTCACACACACATGCACTTTAGCTAATAAAATAATATCAATAGTGTACCACTGTTTGCCATGTCCACTTTGACTTGATCAGTGTAAGCCATAACTTAAAACACTGAGTATAAGTATGAAGACAGACAATAGTTGTTAGAAATCTGCCATAGCTGCTAAAGGTCACTATCATTAAAAAAAATGTACCAATACTAGAGGCTTATAGGGGGAAATGGCACCTGGGGACAACACCCACTCCAAGTGCCCTCCTGCTCGGGGGTGGGACTTGGGGTGGCTTGGACAGGCACCACAGTGGCAGGCTGACTTCTGGGACAGCCTGCTGCTGCGGACCCGATCCAAGCCCGCCCAACCTTCCTGCAGGCCGTCTCCTGCCCTCCCCAGACCCTGGGGAGAGCAAAAGCCAGTCTGCAGGGATGCAGGGGGGAAAGAGCAATGTGGCAGGGCCATGCTGCATGGCTGGGCTCAGCCTTGGGCACTGGCACAACCCCCCAGTGGGGGAGAGGCCTCCTGGCTGCCCAGCTGAGCCCAGCCTCATGCGCCAGTGCAACCCCTTGGTGGGGCAGAGGCCTTTCAGCTGCGCGACTAGGCCCGGCCTGGGAGATGCCAGGTACGGGGACCCAGCCGATGCCTGCTGCCTCCTCCCACATGACTGAAAGGCATGCGCCTGGGGACATGGGTTAACTTAGCCAATGCAATGGGTTACTGACCCATTATTGGTTACTGACCAATGCAAAACATACTTGAAAGTGCCCCAAACAGCTCAATTTTGTGTGATTCAATGGTTCTAATCTTCAGAGGACTACCCATCCAAGGGGTTGGAATCTGAGAGTTTAGTCCAGTCCTGCAAACACGTCTAATAAGAGCAGATCATCAACTAAGGAGCAGCAGTGGTATAGGAGGTTAAGAGCTTGTGTATCTAATCTGGAGGAACTGGATTTGATTCCCAGCTCTGCCGCCTGAGCTGTGGAGGCTTATCTGGGGAATTCAGATTAGCTTGTGCACTCCCACACACGTCAGCTGGGTGACCTTGGGCTAGTCACAGCTTCTCGGAGCTCTCTCAGCCCCACCTACCTCACAGGGTGAGAGGGGGAGGGCAAGGAGAGAAAGGGGGGATATAAATCCAAACTCCTCCTCCTCTTCTCCTTCTCCTTCTTCGCTTACCAGTGCTGTCTCTGTTCTGTAGCTAGGCCTAAAGCTGTCTTAAAGGAGTTGAGGGCAGATTTATCCAGGAAGAACTGCAGTTGATTGCATTTCTTCCTGGATAAATTCCTAGGAATTTAAAGGCTTAGATTTTGTAGTCAACCACTTTTTCCATAATCTAGTGCCATTTTGTTGACAGTACTTGACTTGACTTACACTATGTAATCTACCTTGAGTCTCAGCAAGAAATGCACATTATAAATAACCTAAATATAAATATAATATAAATATTTTTTCCAGGAAGCAAATTAAAGACTAGATGATAAGCGGCCACATCATTCTTAGGGAGGAATTTTGCAAAAGTCCCTAGTACTTAGGTGGCCAAGGATCTAAAGCACAGATGGTCATCTTCACAGACCCCAGGATCCTGTTGGCATCCACTGTAGTAACCAGACCAGTATGATCCATAAAAGGACTGGATGATGTGCTGGGAGTTTCTAGTATCTCAGCTGTATTATCAGCAACATCCAAATCAGAATGTAATCTGGTTGTTGTGGGTTTTCCGGGCTGTGTGGGCGTGGTCTGGTAAATCTTGTTCCTAATGTTTCGCCTGCACTTGTGGCTGGACACAGTGTGTAACAGTCTTCCCTCTGTGATACACCTCTGAAGATTCCAGCCACAGATGCAGGTGAAACGTTAGGAACAAGATCTACCAGACCATGGCCACACAGCCAGGAAAACCCACAACAACCAGTTGAATCCGGCCGTGAAAGCCTTCGACAATACACATAATGTAATTGTATGCAACAGGTTTTCTCAGCAAAAATCTGCAAAAGCATTCACAACTAATTACCAATTCCTAGGAATTTAAAGGCTTAGATTTTGTAGTCAACAAGTAGTGAGCTACTTTAAACCAGGGGTCTTCAACCTTTTTGATCCTGTGGATTCCTTTGGAATTCTGACAAAGCGTGACAGGCGCAGTCGCAAAACGACTGCCATAAAATGGCTGCTGCAGGAGGTGGGGTCAGCTGCAAAATGGTTGTCCCAACTTACTTTCAGTCACACAGCACAGATCTTTGAGCTGAGGTGAGTTGTTGCAGAAACATTTTTTAAAATCTGCAAAGTCAATTAAATCTCCTCTAGCAAATTAAAAGCCTTGTTGGGCAAGCGTCCCACCTGGCCCAACCTTGTTTCAAAATCACTTGGTGGGCAACAGAAAAATTGTAGGCAGGTGCTAAGGCGCCCATGGCCACTATGCTGGCAACCCTTGCTTTAAACAGCTGAACTGTTGAAGCCACAATGGTAACAGCAAAGTAGGACTTGTTCCATCACTGCAACTTCACAGGTTTTGCAAGGAACTCTATAGCATCCTCAGTCAGATTCATTACATGTTTTATGCTAATGATTTTGGAGACATTGTTCAAGATTTTAAAGAGTACGCTTAAAAATTACTATTTGCTGATCCTGATTTTAATTAGAAGTTGTATCACAGTACAACCGCTCCCAGATTTGATTAATCTGTAAATAGAACAGAAAGTGAGACACTGCAATAAAGAGAGAATTAATGAACAGGTATAAAGTGTTTCTGTTTGCAAGGAGAATGAAATTATAGCCACAGCCTAAAAGGTTATTTAATTTAATTACAATTAAGGCCAAACTGTGCAAGCATAAATTTAAAGTAAAAGGTTTTTCTTTAAGCAGGGGGAAAGAAAATGGTTTCAAACCCAAGAGAAATTTAATGAGGCACCTCTCCATAAAAGGAAGCTTCCAAGAAAGAAAAACCCTCCAGATTATTAGTTTTCTTCCTATTCCGCAGCCCCATCCAAATGACTTTTTGGAACTGGTGCAGATTTGCACTGGTGAATTTGCCCATTCTGCTGGCGCATTTGACAAATGCACTAGCAGGGATGGGCAATCTGTGAGGTGGGTGGGCACATGGAATTTCACAATGGGCACATGGAATTTCACAATGGGCACATGGAATTTCACAACTGGTTCGTAACAATTCACAACCACCTCCTGGTCTTGTTTTAGCAGATATAATAGGGTTTCTCCATCTTCTGCTTCCAATTATGAAATTATTCAATTTCTACATTGGCATTGATGTCCATATATACAAATCATCTCTTCAGTTTCTGGAAACATGTGTTTACAATTAACAAATTCTTATCACAGAATTCTATGAGCTGCTCTGACACTTCATGACTAGTAGGGAATGACATAATTTTAAGGATGACAATGAAGAAACTGAAACTGTTCAAAATTTTCTATTCCTTGGTTCCATCATCAACCAAAAGGGAGTCTGCAACCAAGAAATCAGAAGGAGATTGAGACAGGCAAGGCAGCCATGGAGGAGCTAGAAAAGATTCTGAAGTGTAAGGATGTGTTACTGGCAACCAAGATCAAGTTAATTCATGCCGTAGCATTTCCTATTACTATGTATGGCTGTGAAAGTTGGTCATTGAGGAAAACTGACCAGAAGAAAATATATCCCTTTGAAATGTGATGTTGCAGGAAAGTTTTACAGATACTGTAGATTGCTAAAAAGACAAACAAGTGCATTCTAGATCAAATCAAGCTTGAATTCTCCCTAGAAGCTAAAATGACCACCCTGAGGTGATTATACTTTGGTCACATTAGGAGAAGACTGGAGTCTCTGGAAAAGACCATAATGCTAGGAAAAGTTGAAGGCAGCAGGAAAAAAGAAAAACCCAACATGAGGTGGATTGGCTCAGTCAAAGAGGCCATGGCTCTCAGATTGCAAGACTTGAGCAAAGCTGCTGATAGGGTGTTTTGGAGGACATGAAGTCATAAGGTCATAAGAAGTGACTTGAAGGCTCTTTACACACACACACGCCTAAATCTATGTAGTTATTAATTATCATTTCTAGCTACTGATTAAAACAGAGGCCTTTTCCACACACACGCGGAGCCGAGCCTCCACCGGCATAATGCCGGCATAATGCCGGCTAGCATGCGAGCAGCAGGCACTTCCCCCTCAGCCGGAGAGGTCGCCCCCCTCCACTCACCATCCTATCCAGGGTCGCTCTGGAGGACTACAGGGACCTGCCCACGCTGCCCTGTGACCTCCAGAGGGACGATGCACAAGATCGTGAGTGGAGCCAACGAGGAAAACAGCATCTTCCCGCACGGTGCAGTTTGCACCGTGCTGGCGAGAACACGCTGGTTTTTGGAAACCTCGCTCATTGAGCGAGGTTTTCAGGGGCGGCTTCACACCGCCCAGGGAAAGCCAGGACAGCGATGCTGTGAAGCAGCAACACGTCCTGTGAGAATGGTCTCCCAGGGATGGTGTTTTTGCTGTATATGGCCTGTGCGGAAAGGGCCAGAGTGTTGATGTGGAGGGTGGGAGTGATATTAATCTAATTGACGGCTGAAAGTAATCTAACCTACTGAGAATCATGATGATTTGCAATTGTGTAGATAAAGAGGACACAAAGTCAACACCTTTCTCTGCATTTCTATTATTCCCATCTTCAAGTTCCACTTTCGTCTCCTACATGCTGTTGTCACATTTGTTTAAAGAACCACTTAATTCTTAGTGTATAGATTTCATTTCTTTCCTGAAGCAGTTGCAACCTGAGATTTTTTTCTTTCAGACAGCAGAACTTCAAACTTCTTATCATCATCTATTTATTTGCTTGTATATAGTATACAACTATAGTAAACATCCTTCTAGAAGTCTGGGTTTAGTTTATATTATGTGTTCCTATAGTGACTTGGCCTTTCCATTGCTTTTTGTTTTGTAGATTTAATTTTTGTTTTGTTGATCCCATTTTTGTTTTGAAGATTCCATTTAATAGTTGCCTTGTTGAACTCCCATCTTTTTTATACAAGTATTCACTTTTTAATACAAATATCTACTCTATTCCAGTATTTTCTTATTTAATTTTCAAGCTTGTAATTTTGTTCCTGGCCAAATGACATGAAGCAGTTGTCTAATTGTGTTTAGAATTAAGCAAAAAAAAAAAAGTAAGAGTAAACTTTAAGATACATACAATGAGCCCTAGGGCTTCTAATACACCAGTAAAGTGCAATCTGAGGCAGATTTATTTTTTTCTTCATTTATTTAATTTATACCCTTTTCATTGTATAATTTATATATATGCCACAAACGGTTTCTAAATCTAATTTATACCCGTTCCATTCTTCCCACTTCCTTTCTGTCTAGTTGCTTACACTATCTTATTCTCATCTAACCTTGTGAGCTACGTTATGCTGAGAATAGGTGCCTGGTGCAAGGCCACCCAGCAAATATCCATGGCACGGACAGGATTTGAACCTGGGGTCTCTCAGATCCTATTAACACTCTAACCACTATATCACACTGACTTTCAGTTTCTTCTCAGAAAGGAGATAAAATATTTATACTTAATTATTACAACTGTATCATCAAGCTTATGAGTTCAAAGCAACCTTCCATCCCTCCAGCTGACAAGATAGATCTGCTGAGCTTGATGGAGCCAAGCATGATAGACTTTCAGAAGCATCCCTCAAGGTAAGAAAGCTTGCAAATGATTTTGTAGTAGGCTAAGACCAGCACTGAAGCCAGTAGTCAGTGCAATGGCTTCAGGATTATTAGCTTATCCTCAGTGGTCTACATTATTCAGGAGATGGGCTGAAATATAGCAGCTTAGGGCAGAAAGTATTATAGAAATGCATCCTCAAGCATCAGCGGATGAAGTTACCTAGGTTGCCATTCTCCAAGGGGGGGAAAATAGTCAAGAATGATTGATCATGTTCATGTAGAAGTTGCTACCTTCAACAACATCAAATAGCCTGATCTGTTATAAAAATAAGGGTTAAAAATGATGTGGCTTATAACACCTTCTAACAGTGACCTGGCCTAGTGGATAACAAAAGCAAAACACCAGGGTGAATAGCAACTGTAAGGGAATTTCTGGATAAACTGCTCACAGAAATAGGTGGAATTTTATAGTAAAGCTGCTATACATAGTTTTCTGATACAAGCATCTCCAAGTAAGATATATTTATTAAACAAAATAAGCACATATTTATTATTGCTGAAAGCTTCTTCTATTTTCAGTTAGTTTCTCTGATTTGATGGCAAAGGCCATGATAAATGCATAATAGACAGAACTGAGGAATCAACAGCAATGACAGAAATCAAGCCACAGCTGAAATTGAAATGAAAACATGACAATAACAAAAGATTTAATAAACAATAATTCAGGATGAATAGATGTAGGTGATGATTCATTGTAGTTACCATGCAGTAATGTTTGAAGCTGTATCAATTACTCCATCTTCAGCATATGGAAAACATCCAACTATATATTTCCATTTCCTCTGACCTGACTGTACAGCTGAAAAACTCATCAGCAGTCAACAACACCAGGATCTCAGATGGAAAGCTAGCTAAATGAGGACTAATCCAGAATAGAGGTTTGCAATAAAACGTCTAAATTGGAAGTAAGAAATTGTTATTTGGGATATTTTTTGTAGGAAAATGCATGAACAACCCTCTATACAGGCAGGCTTGTGATCTATTGTTAGTCTTATTTCTTCCATGCAGAAGCAATCATATTCATTTAGTATATTTTGATTATGCTCTTCCTCCAAGGACTGCAACATGGCATAAGTGGTTCTCCCCTCTGTTCTATTCTTACAACCACTCTGGATGAGAGAAAATACTGGCCCAGCAATGCTTATGGAAACACTAATTTCAATCTGAGGCTTGATGGTCCAAATTCAATCCTACCCTGCAATTTGTGGTGCATGTAGATGCTTCCGACAAAGCCCTCAGGGCAGCCCTCCTCCAACGGGGAGTGGATGGCAAATTGTTCTCCTGTACCTACCTGTCTAAAAAGTTTACTGACTCTGAATTGGCCTGTGGGAGACAGGGGCTTTCAAACAGGTTTTATCCACCTGGAGGCACTGGTTGGAGGGGGCAGAAATTCCATTCGAAGTGTGGACTGATCATAAAAACTTGGCTGCGCTGAGTACTCCAGGCCGCCTACCAACTAAGCAGCTTGGCTGGGCTGATTTCTTCTCTCGTTTTAATTTCACCATTCACTTTTTCCCAGGTAAATCCAACCGTTTGGTGGACGTTCTCTCCCACCTCCCGGGGGGGGGGGGAGCTGAAGGGGTTGAGTTATGGGCTCCTCAAACCACTCTTTCCTCCTCCCAGCAGGGCATGATGGTAACTACCCGGTCGCAAACACGCCTCCAGAGCACGCCCATTATCGCCCCCCTTGTTTCGCCTCCTTCCAACTTCTCTCCTCCATTCTGTAGCCAGGCAGGCAATCTGTCTTCCCTGAGGAGGGAGTCTGTTGCTGAGCCTTCATGACAGACTATGGAGGAGGGTGATTTGCTGTTCATGCCGCCTGCTCTCCACAAAACAATAATCCAGCAGGGGCATGATTCCAAAACTGCAGGACAGTTTGGCTTTGTAAAAACACTCTACCTCCTTCAGAGGCAGTTTTGGTGGTGCTCAATGCGCAAAAATATTGATGCCTATATCAGGGGTTGCCCTACATGCGCGATGGCAAAGAACAATCCTGGTAAACGACAAGGGCTTCTGCATCCGATTCTGTACCCGATAAAATAATTTCAGACGGGGCAGTCAATTCATTTCTAAGTTCTGGAAGGTGTTCCTACAGCTGTTGGGGTTTGTTTGTTTGTTTGTTTATTAATTGTTTGTTTATTAATTGTTTATTAATTGTTTGTTTATTAATTGTAAACTGCCCCATCCCCTAAGGGCTCTTCCTCCTCTCCTTCTTCTCCTCCTCCTCCTCCTCCTTCCTCTCTGGAGCCAGCACACCTCCTCCTTCCTCTCTGGAGCCAGCACACCTATTCTTCCACGAAGATCGCAGCCACGAAGACACGCGAGGAAAATGAAGAGCCTGCATGGAGCAAGCCTTATCTTTGGCTTATCACACCCAATCAGACGGCCAGTCGGTATGTACCAATCAAACAATGGAACAATATCTTAGGTGCTATAGCAACTACCACCAAGATAACTGGGTGGACCTCTTACCATATGTGGAATATGCTTACAACAATGTGATGAATAGTAGCACAGGAAAACACCTTTTGAAGTTGTCTCAGGATGATCAGCCAAGCCCTTCTCCTTTTTGGGTCAACCTGCTGTTGATCCTCCTGAATTGCAGGAGTGGATTCAGCAGATTGTGGATGGATGGGATCCCTTCCAACAAGCACTGCAGAATGCCAAAGACACTCAAAAGAAACAGGCAGATAAGCATCGCCGCCGCATTGCCTTGCTGGCGGGAGATATAGTTTGCCTATCTACAAAGAACTCAGTGACATACATAAGTTAAATAAACTGGGACATAATTATATTGGCCCTTTCATGATCACTCATATGATTAATGAAGTGGCTGCTCAACTTGATCTGCCTAAGGCCGTGGTGGTGAACCTATGGCACTCCAGATGTTCATGGACTACAATTCCCATCAGCCAATTGGCCATGCTGGCAGGAGCTGATGGGAATTGTAGTTCATGAACATCTGGAGTGCCATAGGTTTGCCACCACTGGCCTAAGGTTTGCGCAAAATTCACCCTGTTTTCCATCGTAACCTTCTCAAGAAAGCAGCTTCTCCACATGCCTGGTAACCCGCACCATCTCCTCCTCCTCCAGTTCTGATTGTTGGCTTTTTATTGCCTGAGCGGGGGACTGACACTTCTGCATGTTCACAACATGCAAAATAATTAATCAGTCACCCATTGCCCACCCTCCATCCCTGCATGGTGGGTCAAAATGCAGATGAGTTCTCTGCATACAACTAGTATAGGAAAGACGCACAGAAAGAAACTATCAGGGGGTACTCCCTCCGCTGTAATTCTATTGGTTCCTAAATAAATTGGTGTGTTGTTTTGTTTTGAAGAACAGATGAACATTCTTTATATTCAACCTTTTGGTGGCCTAGACTATATTTCTCAACATTGAATGTCACCATATTTACTTATTTATTCAAACATTTATACCCTACTGTTACTTTGTGGTTCACAGTGACTTATAATTCCAAATGTAAATACATTAAAAATAATTCCAAATGTAAACATATAAAATGCCAACAAGATTATACCCCAGGAAAAGCCCAATAGAAAAAAAAATAGCCATTGAAAATATCCAAAATCATCTACAGACTATGCGACCTCACTTGGGAAGTCTGTTCTACTACAAAAAATTCACAACTTTTTTCAATCTGCCCCAGTGGTGAGCAGGCTAAGTTTACTTGAAGTCTGCAGTTTAAAGCTGGTCAGCACCTGGTGGGGCACCTGGCCCCACACTCAAACTCCATGCAGGCTTTGGGGTGGGGCAGCCTGGCTGGCCCCCTCCCAAGCTCCACATAGAGTTCGGGAGCAGCCAGCCTTTAATTGTGCTCTGTCCCGAATGGGCCCAAGGCACAGTTGCAAGGAGGGGGCATGGTAATGTACCCCCAGGAACTGGTGCCCAGGGTTCTAGTCCCCTCATGTTCCCCTCATTACAGTAGTGATTAATGTAATACATAAAAATGATATTTGAGCAGAACAAAATACAGAAAGTATACTGAAGCAATAAAATCAGTGCAGATATAATAATTTTGGGGTTGGCACTGGAATGGATTCATTAGAATTCTAAGGATAGGGTTTTTGCCTATCCTTATTGCCATTTGTTTTCAGGGAAAAATATAGTTTAATCAGTACATGGTGGATAATGTATTAATATAAACTATTTTGGGTGGGAAATCTCACTGTAGTTTGTTACTGATTATATTTCTACATTTTGTAGAGATTATGCAAGAATCTGATTTTTTAAAAAATTACACACAACAAGCCAATTGTGTATTATAGAGAACTACTATAGGAGTCATTCTGTAAGGCAACTTGCTGTGAAGGGACACGTGAGGAGTTCCACTAGAGGAGCTTTGAATAAGAACTTTTCTGTCTTTTTCCAGGAGAGGAAATTGATAAACATCTAGCCTTTGAAAATGATTCTGTGGTTCTGATTTTTTTTCCCTACTTTCATGGGGTGTGCACACACACATGCTGTGTTGCATTATCACATGTTGGTATACTTGTCCAAGAATAACCAAATAAAATGGAAAAAAATCTTCATGATTATGAACTCTTGTATCTTACAAGTCACAGTTATTTGGCAATCTCTAATAAGATCTTTTAAACATTTTAATTGTTTACTGAAGGCAAAAGATTATTTAATAAACTTTTTTCTTTAAACTGCCAAATCTTTTGCAGAAATAATTTCAAAACCTACTATAGTGATTTTTATTTAGCATGGGCCAAATTCATATCACATATGCGAGAAGAAAATTGGCACTGATCACATGTGAAATAAACTCTTGGCAGGGAAAATATAATTATATGCCATTTCAAAGATTGGATTTGGAAGAATTGCCTCTTAACTTCCCCAAAACCAAGAACTTGCAAAAAAAAGTAAGTTTTTTTTAAAAGGCAATGCTTTGTTTCAAAGTTACGTAAATCACCCTGAAAGCCTCATGCACTTAACTACACTCTAAATATCAAGTTGCAAAAGATACTGTGCCAACTTAAATATCATGATGGGAAATCATAGAGCATTGCTCTCACTCATATGATGTCTGCAGATGGAAAGTTGCCTTTCTCATTTCCCAGTAAAAACAGGGATTCACAAGAGGCCATTACTACTACCAGTCATATATATGTTGTAAAGGTTTCTGAACATTTTTTTTTGTAGGGCCATGCCATGACTTCACATACATGGAAACCATTCAGCAGAGACCCAAGTTAGAATCACTGCCCTAAGGAAAGTTTTATGACAGTGAAATCCTAAGAACACTTTCTGGGAATACCGGTTGCACTGAATAAGATTGAGTAAGACTCTGAATAGACCTGCTGAGTAAGGTATTGTGAGTCCCTTTTATGTTGTGGTTTTTCTTTAAATTATTATTATTATCATTAATTATAGTCCGCCTTTCTCACTGGGGCTCAATGCCAGGAAAAGTGCAATTAATCCCTGATAGCTGAAGCTGATCAAAAGTTATTAATTTTCATTTTTATGGACCAGAATTGAAAACGTAGGAATTTCTCCTTTCACACTGAACCTTTCAGAGACCAGTTCAAGGTGCAATACATTCAGTCCACTTCTTATTCTACTTTAATTCTATGCTTCTGCACAGCATTAGGACATTCTTATCTTGGTGTTGTCCATTGAGAAACCATCATGTGCATTAGTTTCCTAAGGCCCCTTCCACACATGCAAAATAATGCATTTTCAAACCACTTTCACAACTGTTTGCAAGTGGATTTTGCCATTCCGCACAGCTTCAAAGAGCACTGAAAGCAGTTTGAAAGTGCATTATTCTGCATGTGCGGAATGAGCCCTAGAGTGAAAGGCATATACACTGCTAGTCAAATGTTAAAATATACATTGCTGCTAACACAGATAAAATTGTGTGTCTGAAAAAGTAACATCAGCAAGTGGAGAAAATTAGAAATATGCACCTTTCCCCTTTTCCCCTGTTCTTTCATGATTATGCCTCATTCTTATAAGCAGTGCTGCGGAAATAAGGGGATTAAGCAGTGAAAGTATTTGCACTGACCATAAGGGAATCTTAAGGAACACAGTTCAGAATTCTTACAAGTTTTGATGATTAGCCAAATCTAGCTAAAAGCAACAATAAAATTACTTCTAACAGTACAATGAAAGTCAATGGTGCACACTACATACAGGTAAGCTGTTCAGTGGTTACTTTTTATGATGGCAACCAAAGCAAAAATGCATGCACAGATCTGTGCATCTTACTTTTTCTTTCTTTGCTCATTATTCTCATTAACTTTTAAAGTTACTGGCATACCATCAGGCAGATGTTTCCATTTTGCCCTGCTATTTCAGCACTAGCAATACAACACAGAACAGTTAAATTACAATTTTCAGTTTCATTATTTTTTATACCTTTAAAAAGACAAAGCATGTAAAAGCTAGTAACAGCAGGGCAACTTTTACGCTGAATATGCATTTATTAAATGTTCATTGTTATGTGTATTTATTTTTGTTGCTACTTGTTTTACAGCCATAGTTTTCTTCACTGAAAAGAAAGCATGCTTGCTGAAACATAAAAGAAGTGTAGCCTCAATGGACAACCCATTAAAGTCTTCAAGTAGTAAAGAGTTGGGAGAAGCCATGAATCTTACCTTCTTTTTTCCCACAGAGTTCCTCCTGACCACCCTCAGATATCTGGTATCACCCCCAAAATGTGACATGTGAAGCAGCAATGACCTACAGCTATTCAGATACTGCTGAAACTTTAGTGTCTTCACATCACTGCTATATGAACTAACACATAGTTTTATTTCCTCTAATACTGATACTATGACATGCTTTAAAGTTGTACTTTTTGAAAAAAAAACATAAAACTGGAGACCACCTGATGAACTGGGATACAGTCCAGTTTCAGAGGCTTTTGGCAAAATGCTTTTTTACATAAAGAGTTTTGCCATACATTCAAAGTTTTGCTATATATCTGATTGAAAGGATTTCTCATGAAATAAGTTTGTCTCAAAACAGAATGCCAAAGCAATGATAAAAAAAAACCTTTCTCCATGTGGAACATCTGCTTTTCATTTAAAGATAGAATTTGTCAAAATAATTAATATACGGGAGTAAAATTTCATAGGTACTAAGTTAATGTTCAACAATTCTGTTTTTCCTTGAAAGGAAGTTTAGCTAGGACCATAGTTACATCGGTCCATTTCATTTACCAGCATTATGACTCATAAACCAGTGACCTATTTCTAGAAACACTAAATAAATTGAATCATAAACAGCAACTGAGAAGATTCTGGTGATCGCAGCTTAGAGAAATAGTAGTTCCCATTTGAGGAACACCAAATAAAAAGAACAGCTCAATTGGAAGCTAATATTACTATGCATACAAGTAAACCTGGCCAGACAAGTTTGTGAATTTTCTAGAAGCCTGAATATTAGTCTGTGAATATAGCAAATAGCGCAATATCATATTACCTGATTCAACTGACAGATTAAGTAAATGTTGAAAAAATCTTATTTTGTGGCCAAGAGTGCCTTTTACCAGCTTCAACTGGTTAGCCAGCTTCAGCCTTTCGTCGGCAGAAAAGACCTGGCCACTCTGGGGTACCCCATGGTTATATCTAGAGTACATATCTGTATTGCACTCTAGGGTTGCCCTTGAAAAGTGTTCACAAACCACAAATGGTACAGAATGACACAGCCAGGGTATTGACTGGAGTGAGCTTAAGGGACCATATGACTCCAGTCTTGGCCCATCTACACTGGCTTCCAGTTTGTTTCTGAGTACAATTCAAGGTGTTGGTCTTGACCTTCAAAGACCTATATTGTTTGGTACCAACATACCTGAAGGATCAACTAATCCCTTATGAGCCTGCCTGACACTTATAGTTATCTTTAAAGGCCCTGTTTGGGTGATCCTTCCTTCTGAGATTAGGAGAAGGCGTTCTCAGTCATGATACAAAAGCTTTGGATGCTCCCCTCAGGGAGATTTGTTTGTCCCCTCCTGTTGCCGTCTTTCATCATGAGGTAAAGATTTCACTTGATATTCCCTTAATGACAGATCCTAACCAGTGTCTGTATGTATTTTAATTGCTCCAAATGTATTTTAAAACTCTTCTTTGCAACTCCTTCTAAAGTTGTTTTAATGAAGCATGTTTGGGAGAGGGGATTATTTAAACTGTTTTGTGATGTCCTTTATCATGTATGTTTTAAATTGATAGCCACTTTGTTGGCCCTTGTAAGGACAGAAAGGTTGGATAAAAATTTTGTGGATTAATAAAGCAAATAATATTGACCACAAGACTGTTTCTTTCCTGATGGTGTATAAAGCAGACAGTTTAAAACTGAAGGTATCAAATGAGATGTTAGATAACAACCTTACAAAATATGAACACCTTCAGCATATGTCCTGAGTTACGCTTAAGATCAGTAATGTAAATATTGTTGCTATCAGACACATGCGAACTCGGATAAGATTTTCAAGTTGCTTTAAGAGGCTTCCCTCCATCCAAAACCTTAAGGAATCTTGAGATTGTATTGTCAAAGGCTTTCACAGCTGGAATCACTGGGGTGCTGTGTGGTTTCTGGGCTATATGGCCATGTTTAGTGAAGCCTTTTCTTCCATAGAATGTAAACTGTTAATATCATTTCACTAAATTGTTGGCATTTCCATAAAAATAACATGCAAAACAACTCAGGCAACAAGGGAAGGGTGTGTTGGTATTACTGTACCTTGCCCTATTGCTTGATTAGCATCTTCTAAAATAAAGGATATTAGTGGTGTATGAAATGCTTATGGTAATCTGGATGAACTTGGAAATGTAATAGATGACAAAGAACTATCTTACTTCCTACTCCAGGAAAATGTGAATGCCATTTTAATGGTTTTCAGACAACAAAATGAGGATGAAACTGAGAGTTTATCTGCAGGCAACAGCATGTTCTGGTCAATGAACATGCTTATCTTTCAAGCAAATAATTATTGATCTTAATAGAACACTTATCTTTGCATGCTAGAACTTGCTGTGGGCTCTTATATTCAGAAAAAAAGCCTAAGTGAAAGTAGGCATGCTGTCACACATTGGAAGCTTTTTTCATAACATAATAGTCCATAGCAAGCTCTAGCATGCAAAAAATAATTGCTGCAAGTTACCTTTTCTACTTCTGACAGATTTCAAATGAAAGTACCTGCCCTAGCTTCTCCCAGTCAGAAAGAGAACTTCAGCCTATTTCATGTCTTCAAACATAGTAAAGGCGGCTGAGAAATCCAGATAGTATTTTTTATAACCCAAAGAAGTAAAAATAAGGGGATGTCTCAGAAACAGTAACTGGAATCTAGCAGGCTTTCAGATTTGGCCCCTAAAGAGCTCCTGCTTATTTAGGAAGCAAGGAGGTTTCATCTTGTTTTAGATGAATTTTCAAGATACTTGTTTTCATTCAGTATTTGGGAAGAAGTCATGGCTTCTGTGGCACTAGAGGACACATCTTGCCAATGCCCATTATACATTTATGTCCTTTCAGATCTGAAACACTGCAAGTTTTATATTGATTTATTCAATAAAAAAGGAAATTTATTGAAAGCCCCATGGCACAAAGTGGCAAGCTGCAGTACTGTTGTCTAAGCTATGCTCACAACCTAAGTTTGTTCCCAACAGAACTCAGTTTCAGGTAGCCAGCTCAAGGTTGACTTAGACTTCCATTTTAATGAGTATTCAGTACTCAGTAAAATGAGTGCCCAGCTTGCTTGGGGTAAAGTGTAGATGACTGGAAAAGGCAATGGCAAACCGCCCCATTAAAAAAAGAGAAAGAGGAGTTTGGATATTACCCCGCCGTTCTCTTTTGTAAGGAATCTCAAAGCAGCTTACCAACTCCTTCCCTTCCTCACCCAACAGACCCCTTGTGAGTGTGGTGGGGCTGAAAAAGTTGTGAGGAACCGTGACCCAGCAGGCTCCATGTGTGGGAGCAGGGAAACAAGTCCAGTTCAACAGATAAGAGTCTATCACTCCTGGAGGAGTGGGAAATCAAGCTTGGTTCTCCAGATTAGAGTCCACCACTCTTAACCACAAACCACGCTGGCTCTCTACAGTCTGGTTTCACATAGTGTGCCTAGTAAACACTGTGATGTGACATCAACCAATGGGTCAGTTATGGCCTGATGCTTGCACAGCAGGCTTCATATGGAGGAGTTGAGAAATGAAGCCAGTTCTCCAGATTTCAGTCCGCCGTTCTTAACCACTACACCACACTAGCTTTCTGAACAAGAATAGCCACTGAGGACACAACACTGACTGAGCTGAAGTGTCAGCAAAGACTCACTCAGGACAGGGCTGATTCTCCCAACATAACCATCACTAGAATAAGAATACTGGGCAATTATTCTTTGCAATTCCTCCACTTACTGGAAAATTGTTTAGTTTGCACTCAGGACGAGATTCCTCCCCACCCTTTTGGTTAAACTGAAGGGAAATGTATTTATTTGGCTTCTAGTGCCCAATCTTATCACGACAGCCCCAGGCCAAAAATATCACATTATGAAAAAATGTTGGTCTCCCACTACTTGTCCCTGCTCCACTCCATAGAATTCTGCTTGCAGGGGAAAGGGAAACTATGCATGATGAACTAAGTATATAATCTTTAATAAAACATTTCAGAAGCATAGGACATGATTTGGAACCCACGGTCCTCTCAGCAGCAGTTATGTTTCCTTGTGACATCAACCTTTGGCCTCATTTCATCAGGAATTTATGTTTCAGTGGCCATGGAGGCATGTATTTTAACATTTAAAGAATAAAGTTGTCTTGTTATCATTAGTCATTGTGCAGTCATTGCCATCAAAAGTAATATATAATACTATATTCCAATGAAAGTATATTCTCAATATTATATGCAATGTTTGATACACATCTAAAATTACTAAGTCACACATATTTGCATAATAAGGTAATATGTACAGATCTCGTTGAAACATAACACAGCTATTTTATATACTTATTAGCATCAAAAACATATGGCTTAACTAAAATGGAAGTGTATGAGAGCCAGTATTGCTGATGAGACTGGGCTAATCATATACTCTCATCCAAATCTACCTCACAAGATTATCGTGAGGATATAATGGAGAACACCGTAAGCTTCTTTGGGTCCCCACTGGGGGAAAATGTGGGGTATAAATAATGTAAAGTGTCTGGGATTTCATACTAAAAATTAGATCAAAGTTATATTTTATGATATGGAGTGCCTACCAAAAATGTAATTGCTGTGTTAACGGTGGTCCATATTGTGTATGATAACTTATTATGTGATTTGACATCATTATGCTGTGTATTTTCTGCTCTTGCTCTATATCACCAGCTGCTTCTCTCAGAGATGGGACTGAGTTATGCCAGCATAACAAAGTGCAAGAGACAGAAAAGAACTTCACAAGGGGAAGCTGTTTTCTGCAGTTATTCACATCATGGCCAATGTGTTTCAAGCTTAGTTACAAGAGAAGCATCATTAAAGGCTGCATGCCAGTCTTGAAACAATTCAAAACATTAGTTACTTTAGCAGATGGAGCCTTGTAGAGTACGAAGCTAAACTCACCACTGTCAAATTGGATTACACTAATGTAAGAGTTGGTTCACATAAATAACAGTTGAAAATTCTGTATATGGAGTAAGAACCATCAGCATCATGGCTTCCTCTTACCTATTTGCAAGCAAAGTAATGTATAATTCAGAGCACGCTCATTGGAGGGGAAAATGTATGGCACATTCAGAATTTTCATCTGGTAATTGTGTTGACTACCCCTAAAGGGTAGTTTGCCACTTCTAAAAATGGAACTGCCTTCACATAGCTTACTCTAGTGTGAACTCTCAAAGGAATTCTTGTACAAAGGAAATGCACGCACTGTGGTACAAAATATATGTTAACTATTACAATACTCCAAAATGTTGTTATATATATAAAAAAAAGGTCCTAAAATGTTCAAGTGTTTTAAATGCTAGGAGGGAGTATTCATGCAGACAACAGTAATTTTACTGGCACTCAAATATTCAACAGTTTACTAGATGCAGACTTGCCTCAAGAAATTCACAGCACCTTTGGGTAAAGCAACAACACTATGTGTTTATTGAAATCTACATCTGGAAGTAATTTGTACAACCACAACCAAATTTTTCTCTCTCAAAGTCCAAAGACCTTCAGGGGGCTATATACCAGGCAAGTGTTCATTTGTATGCAGACATAACATGTTATAATTTATATCCTTAATCACAGCAAAAGGTTTAATATGTTGCAATGTTTTCTTCTTCATATGAGAACCATCTCAAATGACAATATACTGTAAAGAAATAAGAATGAAATAGTTGCTTTAAAAAACTCAAAACTCTTCACAGAGTATTTTAAGCAATCTTTTGAAATGAAGATAGGGTTCTGCTGGGTTCACCTTTACATCCGAGCAGTCACTGTGAATATCAATAAGATTTCATAGTACTGTACTAGTTTATAGTACTATTACTGTAAACTGGCTTGGAAT
The DNA here is from genome assembly GCF_021028975.2 of Sphaerodactylus townsendi. Lineage (NCBI taxonomy): Eukaryota > Metazoa > Chordata > Lepidosauria > Squamata > Sphaerodactylidae > Sphaerodactylus > Sphaerodactylus townsendi. The sequence goes on from NC_059427.1 coordinate 61,304,467, forward strand.
TACTGAGTTAGAATGGAAGGCAATGTTTACTTAAAAAGTATAATAGAACACAATCCCATAAAAAGAAAATAATCAATTTTATTTCCATGTTAAAATGTAAAAGAATAATGGAATTATTGTTTCATGCTTCCTGTGGCATCATATCACTATAAAGTTGCAATTTAGTTCTCTAGTGACAAACCATAGGTACACTAGCTTAAATATTATTGTTAAAGCTTGTGTTTCATTCTGCTTACAAGATTATTGTTCTGACCAATTGCCCCCATGTGATTAGTTAGCTGTTTTATATCTCAGACGTGTGGTTATACGTCTGGTATACAAGTGACCTGGGAGGAAGGCAGACAGGAAATACAATTAACAGCATTGCATGGTGGTTTGAGACTGTACAAAAGAGTTTTAGATTCGTCATGTCCATTGTTTGTTTATTCCACAAGGGCCAATTTCCTGGGAATGAACCCACAACATACATCATTCCTATGGAAGTTTAAAAGTTTAAAAATGTATCTCGTTACTTTTCAACCACAGTACATATGAAGTTACTATAACTCAAGTCTCAGTTTTTATACACTTGAAGACTATCTTGCAAAAACCTGCTTGCCAGAGTATAGCCTTTTTACCAAACACTGTGAGAAGCAGTTTATGTAATTTGGTGGTAAGAAATGGATCAGAATTTTGCTAAATGAAAAGAGATGTGTACCTGTCCTAAAAGGGAAGTACCAATAACATATGGCAACCAAGTAAAAATCATGAGCCACATTGGACTCTTAAAGTTTCACATAAGTAGTTTAGGACAATATGATTGGAGATAAGTCTCTTCCTCCACCTTCAAAAATTAAACTTGCTATTCATGGAACACATTTCATATTTGTCTCTAGGAAACAGCAAATGTCTTCAAATATCTGCAAAACCTATCTGGTGAGGAAAATACAGTGGAACAAAAGAAATGCAGACTTTTAACCACTTTTTTGTATGTCAGATTGCAAGCCACTTTCCTGGAGGCCAAAACATGGGCCGAGGTTAAAATTATGATCCTGTAAAACACTTCACAACAAAGAACAGAGCTGCAATGAATTTTACAGATCTCAAATGTAACATTTATTACAGCTTCATTTTTTATATGAAGGGCTAGAAGGAGTATACCACAACTGGCAAAAATACTCAATTCATCTCAGTTTGGATGAGGTGTCCCATATAACGTTTCTGTGTTACATAACTGACATAATTTGTGCATGCTGTGAATGTTTCATAAAAACTCAGCACCTAGCAGGCATAAATAGCCTACATATTGCTGTCATTCAGCTGTTTGCAAATCTCTTTAAGACAATTGTTCTGCACTTTCTTAGTTGTTAAAAAAGGTTTAGAAGAAGTAGTAACACAGATAGCAATAACAATTTAAAAGAACTTTGAATTTTCATGGAACTTTTCTAAATGTTCAAGCTTTTCATATATTGCCTTTCATTGGGTATAGTTCAAGAACTCTTTCAAGCATTTCATATTTTAATTATGAAAGAAAACAGTATTATATGTTCCAATTATTAAATCACTTGCTTTAAAGGATACAAATTAATGGGCTATCAGTGGCTACTAATCATGATGGCTATTTATTCCCTCCTGTACCAGAGGTACTATGCCTCTTTGAATCAGTTGCTGAGGAGCACAAGAATAATTCTATTGTTGTTGTCTTCCTCTTTGTGGGTTCCCTAAAAGTAGCTGATTGAACATTCTGTGAACAGAATCTAGGACTAGGTGGGTCATTTGTCTGATCCTCTTCTTATGGCCTTACGGGTTTTCATATACGAGAACGAATTCATCTATGGAATAGCCTAATCTTTAACAAGGAGGCCACGAACTTATTTTATATTGATTTATTTTAAAAAGGTAACCTCTAGGAATTTTGTTTCACACTAATACCTGATTACTGTATTTGTGATTAAGAATAATGATCACTATAGACAATCTTCACTAATGACAAATGACATTATTCTAAAAATAAAAAGATATCCAGTCTTCTTAGAGAAACAACCAAAACACCCCAAAACAGTGTGTGAGCATTTGAGCTTTTCAAGCTTGATATTTAAAAAATAAATAATTTGCTCAGCACCTTGCAGGTAAAATCTCTTACATCTGTTCCAGCTTGGACCATGTTAGCAGTGACAGGGTCAGATGGTGCCAAGGTGCTAACTTGTCCAGTATATTTTTCAGTCTATTCAGTTCAGTCTAAAAATTTGGACAGGATCCTTGGAGTTTGAGGCCTACTACCTGCTAGTATGATGCTTGCCCTTCCTGGTTACTTAATCTGCCAGTGGGATATGGCTGAATGGGACCAAAAGGTAATTAAAGCTTCATTAAAAGTGTCTACTCTGGATTCAGCAGAGCTCAATAATTATAGACCAGTCTCAATGTTCTATCCTTGAGCAACATCATTAAGCCCAGGCAACCAGGAGGTGGAGGGAGCGCCTTATTTGGGCAATGACATCAGGGGGAATCACTGCCCAAATAAGGAGCTTCCTCCACCTCCCCTGGGTTTGAGGAAACCCAGCCTGCCAGGAGGTGGAGGGAGCTCCTTATTTGGGCAGTGACTCCCCCTGATGTCATTGCCCAAATATGGAGCTCCCTCTGCCTCCCAGGGTTTGAGGAAGCCCAGCCAGCCAGGGTTCCCCTTCACCCTCCGAGGAGGGCAGCAACAAGCGGCTTGTGCAGCTGCAGGGAGGTCCTCCCGGCCACGCCCCCAGCCTCAGCAGAGGTCTGAAGAATCAGCTGATAAGCAGTGACTCGTGTACAAGCTGAGGGGGCATTTTTCAGCCTTAAAACAGAGCTGAAAAACTCGGCTTATAGGCGAGTATATACGGTAAGTTCTGCAAGAACGAAGGTGATACATTTTGCCAATTTCTTTCTGAAGCCCATTTAAGAGTGTCTTCAGAGGTGAAGGCTAGCAGCTTCATTGGGATGAAGAATGCCACAGCATTCCCTCTGTAAACTCACTCTATTTGTGGATGCATTGGATTTAACTCATAGGTTTTAATGTAAAGGAAATAATCCAAGTACCTCTGAGTGATGCTACTACAATAAGCTGCCCTTGCAATTTATAAAAATCCCTAAATGAACACAACTTTACTACCTGAAATGTTGGACAGACAAAATAAGAGCACTGTATTTATGTAGTACATCTCCCTCATTCCCCTCAAGGAGTTCAGACTAACATACATGGCTCTCTTTAAAAACTTGTGAGGTAGGCTGAACGAGAAGGAATGGCCCAAGTTCACCAACAAAGTTTTATAGCAAACAGGGATCTGAACCCATGTTCACTCAGTCCTAGCCCAACCACTGTGCCACACCGGTTCACAGTTACAATAAGGCAAACAATCACGACCCAGAATTAAAGCAATACAAATACATGATGAGCCACTGAACTTGGTATAGCTAATGAAAAAAAAGTGTGAGATTCTGATTATCACTAGCTTGAACACACAACCCTCGAATAGTGGAGATGGAAACTTTACCTTCTAAATAGCAACACTCTTAAAATCTTACTCTAATTTGACTGAAAAGGCTTCGATCCAAACATCCCTATGCACAAGCAGAGATGCAGAGATAATGATTGAAAAATTTAATTGGTTCATTGTGCTGAGAAATATTACAATAAATGTTGCTGACTTCCTTCCAGGTTGAAGATAATTTTATTCCTTACAAGATGCTTGTAATAGTTTTGAGTTTGCTTTGTCTCCATTGTTTACTTGTAGAACAAATGAAATGCTTTACTGCATTCGACAGGGTAGATTCAAATATCCCAGTATGTAAGGTCAAAGTATTTTTGCTTGAACATGGTGGGGTGGAGGAAAGATTGGAAAAACTTTATCATATAGAATGCACAACAGTAATATATGAGTATGACTGAGACAGAATAACCTGGACACTCCTTTCCCAATCTATGACTAGAAGAGACATTTGAACTCAACTTACACTTTGCAGTGAAGTAAATCATAAACAATATTGTGATATACAAAACTCAAGACCATTACAATAGCTTGGAGAAATTACAGTTGTTTCTGGCTTAAACTTGGCAGCAACTCTAGTACCATTTATTGTAATATTTCAGAACACAGTGAACTGATTAGCATTTGCAACATCTCCAGACACTGAAAACAAAAGGATATTCTGGAAAAGGAGGAAAAAATGAATGGAAGGACAAAGGAAAGTAGAAAAGACAAGTGTGGAATACACAGGCTTTCAAATCAGCTTATTTCCCACCATACAAAAAAGTTATTCTCTTGCTGTTTGTCAATGTTGTATCACAAACCAAAATGAATCCTTTAGGAAGAACAATACCAGTAAGGAAATTAGAATTGTTACTTTAATGATTCTGAATGGACAATCCAAACAAAGATGCGTAAAGAATGGGATGAGTTTAGGGTCAGGTCAGAGAGTCTGACTGGCCCAAGGTCACCCTTTGATGGTGTGAGTGGGGATGTTTTCCACATTCTAGTCTGACACCTTAACCACTACACCTTGCTGGCCCTCCCATCTTAGCTACTCAGAAACCACATTGAGAGGAAATGATTTAGCAGAGATACTCACTGAGCAGAGCTGGGATCAGAACCTTAGTTCAAAGCCCCACATGCTGTATACTTTATTATCTTGACTCTTATAAAGCTCTGCAACCATGGTGTGGATAGTGAAATACAAGACACAATTTTATTTACTTCATTTATACCTCATTTTTCTTCCCTATGGGGACCCAAAGTGGCTTACAAAATTCTCCCCCTCTCAGTTTTGAGTTTGTTAGATTCTATTTTGGTTAGGTTTCCATTTTCTCAACTCAATGGACTCTATAGAGTATAGACTTATAGAAACCTTCTCTGGGGTAACCATAATTCATAGCACTGATTCAAATATAATGTTAAGCCATCATTTAGATTTGTGCATCTTAAAATGTGATGGAAGTTTGCCTAGTTTTTATGCAATAAAAAGGTGTAGCGTGCAGTAAAAAGATGTAGTGTGTTGCAAGAAAGGAAGGGCACATCAGCAGAAAGGGAAACGTCAAAAGGGCTCACATAACATGAGCTAGTACTGCAAAACAACAGTAAATTCCCACACCGTCAAAAACCACAAGTTATTTCACAGTTGTATAAAGAAATCAAACAATTCAGACAGTTTATCATATTGCTCAATTAAAAAACACTAGACCTTTAAATTACAAATTAACTATCTTCTGAAAATTATTTTTGAGTCTTGAAGGAAGGAGGAAAGAAAGCACATGATACAACCATGGATGAGATTTGTGTTTAACTTTGTTTGCCTCTGTTCTACAAACAACAAACCCACTTGTGCCACAAATCTGGTTCTTAAAGTCACTGACCACCCCTAATGAGGATAATATTTATAGTACCTAGGATCTCAAACTGTATATGTTTTGTTATGATATTGTCTGGCAGAAGCTCTCAACTGGCCTGTTTATGAGAGGTAAAGATTGGAGCCAAAGAAATGCAGATTGAGTGAGCTTTGCCAATTCCCCCTTCCCATTTACTGCAGCTCCCAGAAAGAAATACTCCTGACATTTGGGATGGAGACCACTGGAATGAAGAGGGGTGAAAAGGAATGGCATTTGGCTTTTTCCTTACACTTATGAGAGCTTAAGACTAGAGAAAGATAATTTCAACACTAGGGAATATGTGGCTGCGGCCTACAGATTTAGCTGACCTCAGCCTTCTCTTATCTGCCTCTTGATGGATTTAAAATACTTTAAAGCTGCTTTTCCACCCAATTTACAGAATAAATTCTAGATTAGCTAGAAAAGTCCTGAAACACTCTGGTTCAATTTTTGAGGAAGAAGACCAGAGATCAAATCTTGTAGCAACATTTTGATTCAAGATTGCCAATACATAAATAGTGACATAACTGTGGAAGAAATTCTCAGTTGAATCTTATGTTAGAGGAAGGCATACACCTTCCTAATTAAAAAACTAAAACAGAAAAAGATTATATTTTATTGGGAAACATTGGAGGGTGTATTTTTTACTTTTAAATAACACAATGGGTTCTTGAAAACAAAGACTTCAGAGGATTCGGAAAGAAAAACAGATACAACAAGGATAAGGAAAGGAAGATACTGGACCAGATGGCAAAGACTTTTAATAATCTGGATCTTAACTATGGATTACAAATATTTAACATGGAACATACGTGAAACTAATACTTCTCAGAAGTAGAAAATATTTCATCATTTGAAAATAAGATATAATTTGTCTACAAGAGATTCAAATTAGAATCTGTCTAAAATATCTGTCTCGTAAAATCTCTGGGTGAAGATTTTATTTCAGCTAGTAATACAAGAATGGTGTGCTGTATATTTGAAGTCTATATTGGTACTGACTGATGATGATGGTAGATTTGTAGAGGTGGAATTTAATCTATTTAGGATTTCAACTATGATGTTGGGAATTCATGCTCCAAATGAGGACAAAAGGGCATTTTATAAACCTCTTATTTATAAACTCATAGACTTTCTACATGAAATATGGTGCCTGCTGAGAGATTGAAATGGAGTGATATCACCTCAAATGGATGAGTTTAACAGACAATGGAACAATTCAAAAAACATTCTATAATTATTAAACAAATTTATATAAAGGCCAAGAGGGTCCATTGATACAAATAGATGATTATCTTAGAAAGCAAAATTTACCTAAGATTACAGAAGAACAGAGACTTATTATGAATGGCACTATAACAATAACAGAAGTGGTGTATGCTATAAAAAAAACTGAACCAAGAGATGTTTCTGATCCAGATGCTTTAAGGGGCCTGTATTGCAAATGCTTTGAAGATTAAATTTTACAACCTCTACAAAATACAATGAATTTTATTCTGCAAGGAGGAAAGATGCCAGAGTCATGGAAAGATACCAATAAAACTTCAATAACCGAAGAACGACAAGACAGGAAATTATAGACCAATATTATTATTGAGTAACAACTATAAGTTGTTTACAACAATTCTAGCTGATAGATTGAAAAATAGTTTTAAGAGAGTTTATTCATGAAGATCAATGTGAATTTTTACCTAGAAGACAGTTACAGGACAATGTTAGAACTGTTTTAGATATCTTGGAATACTTGGAGAAGGGTAAGGAAAAACAAGGCATTTTGATTTTTCCAGATGCAGAAAAAGAAATTCACAATTTGAACTGGTCTTTTATGTTTAAAGTTTTAGAAAATATAGACTTTGGAGAGAATTTGAAATTGATTTATACACAGCCAGAACAAATAATTATTAATGGAGATTTAACGAAATCGTGTGAGATAGAATAAGACATGTTGACTATTTCCCCTCTTGTGCATACTAGCTCTTGAAATACTGAATAGAGATAAAAGTCAAGAAGATTGGGGGTAAAATTATTTAAAAAGAGATCTAAATTAAGAACATTTTCAGATGATGTTAGTTTTGGAAAACCCCTTAAAGGGAGTTGAATTTTTTAATGTTGAAACTGAAAGAATTTGGTGCATTAGCAAGTTTTAAAGTCAATAACACTGTGTGTTTTGGTGATACTACTTTACAATAGTACTGGGGGCATTCCCAGGCTGGACAGCTTAGGAAGCTGACTAACATGTCACTTGCCCTGCCTTTCCCTATCTGCACAGAGAGTTGCACCAGAAGTATCTTGCAAATGTTTTTTTCTCTACTCATCTCGTCTTGGCTCACCTCTTCCAGACCCCCCCAAAAAGCTCTCAAAACTGTTAAGTATATTTTTGATACTGCAAGACAGAACAAGATCAATTGGTGTGACAAAATGGCAATAAGGTGTGTCACCAAATCTAAAAAAAACAGGGTATGAACTGGCCTAAGGGTACATGACAATGTAAGCTTTTGAGATACACCTGAACTCAAAGCTACCTTTCCAAATGCAACTGTATTCAATGTTTGGAATCTTGGGCCATTTCCGAACGGCCACACTCGGGGGGTGCATCGGCATATACAACGCCGACACCCCCCCGGGACCATTCGCACGAACGGTCCCGGTAGGGGCAGGGAAGACGGCGCAGCACTGCGCCGTCGCCCGAATGCCTTACCTTCCCTCCGACCTTCTGGTGCGTCGCCCAGGCCAGGGACATGCCCCCCTGCCCTGCGCGACAGCTCTGGAGTCGCAGGGCAGGGGGGCGTGTCCCCAGGCCTGGACAACGCGCTGAAAGGTCGGAGGGAAGGTAAGGTGTTTGGGAAAGGGGAGGGATGGCGCCTTCCAGCTGCTGCTGTTCGCACAGCAGTGGTTGGAAGCCGCTGTTTCCGAAATACCTCGTCTAGGGAGCGAGGTTCGGAAACAGCGGCTTCACACTGCTCAGGGGTTGCAAGGCCACTTCTGCTGCGATGCGGCGGCGGCCATGCAAACCCCTCCCCAGGGACGCTGTTTTTAGCATCCCTGGGTCGCTGTATTCTGCCCATGTGGAAACAGCCTTGGTTTCCAAGAAAAGCACACACCAGGGTTTGTTCCATTCAGATATAATAACAATTATTGTTCGCCTCAAAAAACCCTAGTAATTTTAACACTAATGTTTGAGAGGAGAGGGAGGAGGCAGCATGTAGGGTGCTGAGTAAAAACATGCGATAGTCTGCAAAGATTAGTGAGATAAAATAGTAGTCTTTTATACTACACTGCTTAAGAAACATGCCACAGATGAACACATTTACTTTCTGAATGATCAAACCTGGTCAGAAATGGCACATGACTAAACAGCTTAGAAAGTCTTGTGCAGGCAGACAAAAGATGCTATTTAACTATTATGGATAGGGATTTAGAGGTCGTGACTGTGTTAAAAAAAAGCCCTCAGTGTGAGAGAGAACAGATGCAGTTGCCAACTAGGTCTCGTAGCTGGTGCATATTACCAAGATGGTGGCTGTCTTTTCTTCCACAGTCATATGAAGAGGCAACAAGGAATCCATCTTGTATCATTTATTCTCTGGAACCAGAGTGACAAGAATGTCCTGTGCCTTGATACTTCAGGCTTTTAACATGTAATTCAATACATGTTGATAATGTTACCACTCAGTAATGCTGAGTAATAAAAACATTTTCTACAGCTAGCGAAGAATACTCCTTTGCTCTGTTGATTTTACAAAAGAAAAATATTTCTGTCAAACAATTCTCCAAACCTGAATAGCTAAGATAAAAATAACTTACAATTCACTGAGTAATCTGGGTAAATTTTCAATATAAAATAATTATGAAAATGCTGTCTGTTGCTCATAATAATGACAGTATGAATCTACTAGTGAATTGGTTGCCTTTGTCATTCTTTGGAGTTTCTCATAATCTTAGAACATTAAAACACATTGATCAGAACTTGAGTACGATTACTCAAAATTTCCACAAACAAAGGCACAGGACCCAACCTTCCCTCATGTGTTTATATCCCAGCATCTGAAACCCTGTGGAGCATCATAGGGCAGATAGATCCATTAGGTTCTTTAATCCCTGTATAAAGCCACCAATGATACACCTACATCATGTGGTAGTCAGTTTCAAAGGTCAGCTATGTGATATGTGAAAATGTACTTTTTCAGAAAATCCAGCTTTCCACAAACCATCACTGTCACATGCCCCTCACACACAAAGAAAAACAATGTCGTCTTTAAACATAACAAAGTAGCTTTAAACACAATAATAGCTATACACCTTACACATTTAACTTTTAACCACCTACATTGTTAATGACCTGGTCCAAGGAAAAAATACTACCTACATTCTGATGAAGGGAAACTGTTAAAAACCTATTTTGCTGTTGTTAAGAGTCAGTTAAGCTTATCTTTCAACTTCATTTGTTTAGCCATGAGTGGTTAATGAACATTACCTCAGCTGCTTGGGTTTCCTGATGCAACAAAGTCAAACCTGTGAGATCTTCCAAGAAAGAGTGTGATGAATTAAAAACCTTTGCTAGGAAAGGAAAGCCTTCTCTTTCATACTGGTCAAGGACCTACACAAAAAAAACAAAGAACAGTGTCAATGCTTCTTTGTTGCTCTAAGAACATTGTTCATATTACAAGACAGAGAAGCTGTTCATAAAAAGCCTCTTACAACACATATAAATTATATCCTCCCAATTTAAACTTATGGGAAATATGAATTCATTTTGCTTATACTGAAAGAGAACCATGAAACTAATTTCAAGCTAAGCTTCTCAAGATATATTTCCATAACACAGTCTTTCAGAGTTAAGAAGAAGAAGAAGAGTTTGGATTTATATCCCCCCTTTCTCTCCTGCAGGAGACTCAAAGGGGCTGACAATCTCCTTGCCCTTCCCCCCTCACAACAAACACCCTGTGAGGTAGCTGGGGCTGAGAGAGCTCCGAGAAGCTGTGACTAGCCCAAGGTCACCCAGCTGGCGTGTGTGGGAGTGCCCAGGCTAATCTGAATTCCCCAGATAAGCCTCCACAGCTCAAGCGGCAGAGCTGGGAATCAAACCCGGTTCCTCCAGATTAGATACACGAGCTCTTAACCTCCTACGCCACTGCTGCTCCTTAAGTTCTAAGTACGGGAGCTGCTAACCAACTGAACCACAGCCACCTGTGAAATTCAATGCAATTTATTCTCCCAGGTACCTTCTGTTTATTTGTAATAAGCATCATCTCAGTTAAAACTGTAAGAATCTATCTCAATGAATTCTTAGACTCCTTTTAAACAAAATATAAATATCCAGTGTTATTGTAATGTGTACGATTAAAAAGCTTCAGCAATTTAAATGAATTCATTATACAGGGTTAGGGTACAGACTGAATCTTAACACAAATTAGCACTATGATCAAAGTGAATGCAAAGTTGAAGATGCATGATCAGATCTCCTCTCTCATAACTTCTGTGAACAGTCAGAGGAGTTTCAATTTGGATCAGGCCTGGGGAGTTGGATTGGGGCAGAGCATGTGCCATTCACCAGATACAAAACTTCAGCCTTTGAGGTGATATTAGAATATGTTTCTCCTGCAGGGACAATTGTACAAAGAACACTGGAGGAAAAAGTAAACTCTGTTCTTCTCCCAGTGACACAGCTTCATTTACTATGACTTATATAGAATAATCATTACATGGGAGACTTTATCATATTCGATGGGAACACTAGTAGCTCAGCAAGGCTCACATTACTATAACCAAGAAACAAAGGTGAATGTTTCTCAACTGCACCTTTGTATTTGCAAATCTGCAGGAAAACAGATCTTCCACATATACTCCCATTAACTTCAGACATATTACTTGAGGAATGTTAATAATTTTAGGTGACAGTACTGAATTCCTGATTACTCAAGGAGTCTGGGATGTTGAGTCAAACCCAATGCCAGGTATCCATTTTGCAATTCCACTTGACACTGCCCATTCAATTTCCAAGTGAACACACATTTTAAAGAGGAGAGAAGGCAGAAAAAGAGCCCACGTCAAAAAACTAAATAATCCTGAATGAGACATGTTTTGAGCAGAACAAAGGATGAGTTTTGAACTGCACCATCACCAAAAACTCTCCTTCAAAGAATCGTAAAGGCAGAAAATGTTAATACTGTCATTAAAAATGTTTGTTATCAATTCTTCTGCAGAAGCTAAGTAGACCCAGACATACATGTTAACTAGATGTAAAGCCATGAGAAATCTTGTTGGAGCAGGAAAGCATTTGTCCATTTTTTTTTAAGTACCATACATAAATTGATCAGAAAAAGGAAGAAACAATGAACAGTTAATTCTGAACCATTTAACCATTTATTTTAAGTTTTTATATCTTGACTTCCCACGATGTTCAAGACAGCATACAAAATATAAACATATCATTACCATCCAATATTTCTAAAGGGCCAACAGGTACTACTCCAAACACAGTATTGATGCTATCCATGCACAGGCAAGAAACTGGGAACTGAAAACAAAAAACTGGGGTTAGATGCGTGAGGAGGTAAAAAAAAAAGGCAGCATAAACTGAGATTTAGGAAAAGTTTAATTAAGGTCTTAAGGAAAGACTAAAAGGAAGAAACAAAGAGGCTTCACACATATCAGGAGAACAGGCAGTTTCAGTGTGTGGAAAAGAATGGAGGAAAGCTTGAAGAGAACATGCCCATAGAAGTTAATAATACTAATCCATTACTAAAATAAGAGCTATTAAAAAACAATACAGACAAGACTGGGAAACTGGCAGTGCTGCAGAATGTTCTGTCTTCCTGGATTGGTTACATGAAGTTCATGTAAAACAAATTCTTGCTACTTCCTTGTCATACCAGAAAAACTCTCACTGCATACATTTTGTTAATTTGCTGGGCAAGCAAATCAAAAGAATAGTGAGTGCAACCACACAGAACATGGGTAAGTAGTAAGATATGTTCTTAACGTATGGGCACTGGCTATTTTAGATAGCCACTTCTGATTTGCTTTTCTCAACATTATTTTGGTGCACACAGCAAAACAAATTAATTTTGCTCTTGCAGAGTTAAGATGACTTTAACATTCTTACTGTATTCCAAGAAATTATGTAACAATCCAACCAGATGTGCAGCAATTTCTTGCAGCTGTCTCTTTATGGTGGATAGGGAAGTCAATTTATACACTTGGACTATGTTCAGTAATGTGACTATATCCATCTTTCCCAGTTTCCTAGTCAGCAGTGGGAAAAAAGTCAGGTACAAATATCCTAAAAAGTATGTAAGTAATAATGCAGTTTGGTCCTTGGCTGAACTGGTTTGATTCTAACCTATAAGTTTACTTTTGCAGCAGTATTGCTGCTTTGTTTTGTTTTGTAACAGCAGACTCTGTTTTGGATGGTAAAATCGAAAATTAGAATATAAGAATAAATGTCAATGATTAACCCACTACAGAATACCAAGATGCTTCATACATAGTACTATGCAAAACAATGATAATAAATTATCCTAAGGTTAGTGATTGTAAAAGACTTTTTAAAATAACTGTACAATACAGGGATGGAGAACAGTGTGTGTGTGGGGGGGGGGGGAGGCATGGCTCATCACAAACTCCCAAATCAAGAGACCACACACAGATTTTCTGCCGGTAATAAGTATTAAAGCCACCCAAAACACAATGCGTAATTCTAAATAAAGATTCTCTGATTAAATATATACCCATTTTGTAAACACACAAGCCCACTATTAAAATCTCTCACACACAATGAAAGGAGAGCTGATGGCATGGATACTTATTTCCAGTTCATTATGGGGGAAAAGGAGGACCCTAACAGTTACCATCCAGTCAGCCTGATATCAATACCAGGGAAGATTCTGGAGCAGACAATTAAACAGACGATCTGCCAGTACTTAGAAGGAAATACTGTAATCACAAAAAGTCAGCATGGATTTCTGAAAAACAAGTCATGCCAGACTAATCTTATCTCTTTTTTTCTGATAGACTGACAAGCTTGGTAGAAGAAGGGAATGCTGTGGATGCAGCATACCTTGATTTTAGTAAAGCTTCTGAACAAGTGCCCCATAATATTCTTTCAAGTAAGCTAGTGAAATGTAGACTAGACAATGCTACTATTGGATGGATTTCAAATTGGTTGACTGACCGAACTCAAAGGGTGCTCATTAATGGCTCATCTTCACCCTGGAGAGAAGTGCCTAGTGGGGTGCCACAGGGTTCTGTCCTGGGCCCAGTGCTATTCAATATGTTAATCAAAGACTTGGATGATGGAATAGAGCGCATGCTAATCAAATTTGCAGAGGACACCAAATTAGGAGGGGTAGCTAGTATCCTGGAGGTCAGAGTCAGAATTCAAAATGACCTGGACAGATTAGATGGCTGGGTCCAAACTAACAAAATGAATTTCAACAGAGATAACTCTAAGATACCACAATTAGGCTGAAAAAAATGAAATGCACAGGTATAGGATGGGTGACACTTGTTCACAGCAGTACATGTGAAAGGGATCTGAGGGTCTTAGTAGACCATAAACTGAACATGAGTCAGCAATATGATGCAGCAGCCAAGAAAGCCAATGCAATTTTGGTCTGCAACAATAGTATAGTGACTAGACTGAGGGATGTAATAGTACCTTTCTATTTACATTGGTCAGACCTCACCTGGAATATTGTGTCCAGCTTTGGCACCACAATTCAAGAAGGATATTGACAAACTGGAACAGCTCCAGAGGATGGAGACCAAAATGGTAAAAGGTCTGGAGTCCATGCCCTATGAGGAGAGACTTAGGGAGCTAGTTATGTTTAGTTTGGTGAAGAGAAGGTTAAGAGGTGACATGGTAGCCATGTTTTGATATTTGAAGGGATGTCATGTTGGTGAGGGAGCAAGCTTGTTTTCTGCTGCTCCAGAGACTAGGACTAGGAGTAATGGGTTCAAGGTGAAGGAAAAGAGATTCCACCTAAACATTAGGAAAAACTTCCTGACAGTAAGGGCTGTTTGACAGTGGAATGCACTACCTTGGAGTATGACGGAGTCTCCTTCTTTGAAGGTTTTTAAACAGAGGTTGGATGGCCATCTGTCAGGAGGGCTTTGATTATGTGTTTCTGCATTGCAGGAGGTTGGACTTAATGGCCCTTGGGGTCTCTTCCAACTCTATGATTCTATGTAGTTTACATGCATAACACACACACATCCAACCACTTAACGTGTATGAATCTGCGGCAGGTGGACTTAAGTGCCACCTCTGCCATTAATTCATAGTGTGATTTTCCATTTGTGACTATTTCACAAGATGGCTGTGAGAATAAAATAATGGTTTAGCATTTCATTTTCAAAGCGTGTTATACTGAACAATATTCTGGATTCCATTTCTTATATTCCATATTTCATTTCTTATATATCCCAATTACATGGATTCACTTCACGTAGCGATAATTTCAGAGGGCTAATATCCTCTGCAGTAGAGCAGCTAGATTGCAGTCCAATAGAACCTCGGAGACCAACAAGATTTTCGCAGTATGAACTTCTGCGAGTCAAAACTGCTTTTGTCATATATGAACCCTTACACTCCCAAAATCTTGCTCACTTCTAAGGTGCTATTGGACTTTAATATAGCTACATAACAACAATTTGGGATCATTCCCTTCAGCTGTGGAAGGGGCAGAGTGAAGCAAATAAGAAATTTTTTAGCAGCTCTGAATTGGAACTATTAAAATCTATTATGTAACACTTGACATCTATTGATGGGTTTGGTTGCAAGGAGGTAGACTGATCAAAGTGTAAGATCTAGAAGAGACCTGTTCCAGGGTCAGTTTAAGTATTTGCATTATGATAGACTTCAGTGCTATAAAATATTACAGGATGTCAGTGATCAAGACACCTTACAACCTTACAAGCCAAAAGAGACCACAACTGAACGACGACAGGGACAAAAAGTCACCCTCTTAATCAAGATGACGACATAGGAAAGGTCTTAAGGTCAGACCAATCTCAGTGGAACATGCCTGCTCACTTTAGAAGTCACAATAAAATATTCATGGTAATTGCACATAGATTCTGGTTTTCTGAATATATGTTCATAAATGAAATAACTATGTAAAATTATACAAGTGCAATCACTAAAAAAGTTTTATGACAGCAACAAAAAATACAACTTGTGCATCCTGAAGGAAAGGTGCAAACAGGAAGAGTGAAGAAACGTCTCTGTTGAAATACTGACCAGAAGCCAGCAATGGCATCATTTTTGGCTCTATTCCCCAAATTGTGGATGCATAGTTTTCTATTTATTTCCCTAAAATTACTATTTTGAACAGTGAGCATGTGGAAAAAGTATATCCTTGGGTGATACAACCATAAACATTTCCTGTTATGAATTCATCCATACAAAACAGTTCAGCTTTCATTTGGATAGGGAGATGACCAATATTAACTGGTCTAGTTCCCACTGCTTGTAAAAGTGGTTGTAAAATATCAATGTTGAAACATCATACATATTATTTTGTGCTGCTACTGATGGCAAGCAGAAACTTCTGCCTACTGTATGGCATATTCAGAGAATTATTCTACCAAGCAATTATAGTTACACATTTCAAATATCACTCAGTTACATCATTCTATCTTATTCTACAATTACATCAACGCAATATTTTCAAGAGAGCCATATGCTGCCCCATATCCTGGCATTCTGTTCATTATTCCTATGGAAAAAAGAGTTTCATGCCATTGCCACTGGGTGAATCACAAATATGCCACACACATTTAGATTCAAGTGTTTCCCCTATACAAAACTTCAAGAACTCAGTGGATGGCACACAATGCCAGGCTGTACTCTAGTTATGGGCCACAGAACTTAACAGGATGACCAAGGCCCATTAATCTTATGCACCAGAAATTTTCAGTGGATTGTGTCCAACAATGCTTAGCTTTCTTCCCAAGAAATAAACTTTCCAAACTTAGTTACAGAACATCTACTCCAATGGGATTTATAATCTTTGAAGAGACAGGTGTAACAATACATATCATCTACATTAAAAATAGGGAGAAGGTACAGTCAAATCACAGATGATATAATTAAAAGAGGAATATAAAATCATAATGGATGTGTTCAACAGGTATCTAAAAACAGCTGAGGGATTTTGGCTCGAGTTTAAATCAGATCTCATAAAGTTAAGCGTCTCCAGAAGTATACAAGAACAAGCAGGCAATCACTTTATATAAACAGTCAATTACCAATGATATTTTACCATGATGTGCATAGAAACAGTGACTTGCTAAGTGAGGAGGAAGCAGAAGCATGCACAGCTAAAATGCATAACAAAAATGAGAGAGATTAGAGTTGTGTGACTTTTTCTATTTACCTGTACCCAAACCTACTAAGCAAGTCTACTAAGGGGACATCATCTGGCGGTCTCAAAATGGATTTTAGGAAGGAGGGACACAGCTTAACAAATAGGGAGCAACCTGGCAAGGAGAAGAAGGGGAACAGTGACTGAAAAGAATGGAAGGACGCCAAGATGGAAAGATTCCACTGCAGTGTTTTCAGATACTGGAAAACAGCTACAGCTTTCATGGACATATGCTGCCAGCCACCTATTCATTATGAGACAGCAGCCACAGAAAACAACTAATTCCCCTCCATTGGGAATTAAATACAGTTTTTGCTTAGACAAGAAACCCTAAAAGGTTGCATAAACACTGGCATTTACCAATGTCCAAATATACTGTTTGGCGAGCCCTTCCTGTTTAAGTTTGCCTTTGGCTCTGAAGACTGTTTGAAAAGGATAGGAAAATTTCACTGAAACACATGAAATTTGGGGGAAGGAGGTTTGCCTTGAATACTACTCAGAGGGACGGAAAGGCTATAAAACTGAATAAAATAAAGACCAATAGATTCAATAATTAAATAACTGTAATAAAATAGAATGCAGCATCACTAAGAATGCCTTCCATATGGTAAAAGCCCTGGAAAGAACTACAAAAGAAGTCTTTAAAAATGACTTCTTAAATTTGGCAGTAGAGGAGGGATTAGTGTCATCACAAAACTAACCAGTAATTTCTGTTGCCTCATTTTATGCCTATGTTTCAAAGGGTTTTGGAATCAATTATTTACGTTAGCAAAAAGCAAGTTGCTTCAATTTGGAAAACGCTCTGCAGAGAAATGACAAAGCAGGCAGCTAGCCTTGCAGCAATCCAAAGAATCCTTACAAATATGCTGTGCTCTGACTCAAAAGGTATCAAGGATTATATGGTGCTAGACCAACTTCTTAGTGGAAGACTTCAACACAATATACGGGACATGGACTTCAGACAAAAATTTACTCTGCTCTACAATTACATACACTTTTTCACAAAGTTGTTTTTTAATGGAATACTTTCCAGAGACAGTGAACACTTTGATTACTTTAAATGCACTGTATGAAAGCCAAGTATTAGATATTATTTCCTGTATCTTCAGTAAATTTCAAGTAGTGACAAATTTTTGACAAGACCAATGAAGCCCAAGATTTTCCTTCACCCCAAGATCATTCTGGGGGGAAAGAAAGGATTTTGTATGCCCCATGATTCTGCGGAGGTTCACATAAAAAAAAACCTAAATACCCAAATCAAAAACCTAAATACTGATACTTTCTAGATTCTGTTAAAGTCCAATATTCCACAGTCTGTTCCAAAACATAGAGAACAGTAATATTAGAGACTCCTTTCCGTATCTAATTCACAATTTTGTTAAAGAAACAGGTTTAGTGCGTATCTCTGGATGCCTGAAATGAATCCACTCTCAAGACTGAAGTCCAAGGAAACCATCTCACACTGGAAAGGTATCTATAGTCCTTCATTTAAAAAAAATCTGGTGGACTGTTCTGGAACCTCCATATCCTCTTCATCTGAGAGGAATTCATTATTCCTCAAGGTCAAAGTCTGACTCAGAATTGGATTCCCTAAGAGTATTGTCTCCTGTACTCTTTTTGCAAGCAGAATGGTTATTTCATGCAGCCTTGGTGGGCTATCTAAAGAAGGGTTCTCCCCCCCACCCCACCGCTCTTCCCTATCTATCAGGGACAGGGGCCAAGGACACCATGGGGGAATAATTCTCAGGAAGCAGTCCAGTCTGAATGCAGTCCATTCCAATCCCTCCCTCCCCTCACATGCCACCCCTCTCCCTCCACTACGGTGGGTGGGCAATGTCCAGATTCTGGGCCCCCTCCCTTCCCTGCATGCCACCCCTTACTCTCTCCTCTCCCTTGCATGCCACCCCTCACTACCTCCTCACCATCCCCTTGCATGCCACCCCTCCACCTCCCCTTCTCTCCCCTCCCCCTCCCTCCGCTAGGGTGGGTGGGCCATGTCCAGAGGCCCTCTCTCTGCCCTCCCTTGCATGCCACCCTCCCCCTCCCTCCCCTTCAGATGCATGCCACCCCTACCTCTCTCTCCCCCTGCTAGGGTGGGTCATGTCCCCTACCACTCCCTCACATGCCACCCCTCACTCCCTTTCCCTCCGCTAGGGTGGGTGGGCCATATCCCCTCCCCCTCCCTCACATGCTACCCCTCCCTCCCCTCCCTCCATTAGGTGGGTGGACCATGTCCAGATGTTGGGCCCCCTCCCTTGCATGCCTCCCCTCACTCCCTCTTCTCCCCTCACCTCCCTCACTCCCTTTCCCTTGCATGTCTCACATGCTTTGTCTCATGAAGGCTATGCTCTCAGATGCCATCGAGGTGCTTGGAGTATTGGTGTTATTCCTGTGTAAACCAGGAACAACATGATGGATTGGGATCAAATCTGCAGGTCAGGAGTTTCCCGGGGAACAGCAACATTTGACTGACCTTGGTGTGGTTCTGAAGGCTCCCTGAGAGTTTTTCCTATGATCACAAAATGGCAGTTGCTCAAAGCTTCCTGGCTAGAACTGGCCAAATGTTTTTCTAAAGATTGCTGCAGGTGCCATTTTTTGGTGTGCTTTTCAGGGTCTTTGGTGGTGGTGCTATTTCCTCGGCTGGAGCAGCCCTAGTAAGGAGCCTGCCTGCCAGGACTTGCAAATTGCTCGCTCCCGTTGTAATCGGAGCGGCAGTCAGAAAAAGAATTCACCCAGTCTTCTCTCTCCATAGCTTGGACAGCTGATACAGGCTCCCCTGGCAAGCTTTGTTTGTCTTTGCTCTGATGGGAGCTCTAATGAGAGCAGGTATGAGTATGAGGGAGAGAGATGG
Organism: Sphaerodactylus townsendi; assembly: GCF_021028975.2. Classification (NCBI taxonomy): domain Eukaryota; kingdom Metazoa; phylum Chordata; class Lepidosauria; order Squamata; family Sphaerodactylidae; genus Sphaerodactylus; species Sphaerodactylus townsendi. The sequence continues at coordinate 61,324,052 of NC_059427.1, forward strand.
GGGCAGGGAAGCAATCAGAGAACAGACTAGGAAGTATGGAGTTTAAGTAGGAGTAAGATTTAAGCAAAATTTGGAAAAATGTAGGAACACTTTATGAGTGAGATAGAATTTAGATAAGCCTTAGTGTAGCACAGATTATGGCTAAGCAGCTTGCCCCGTTGAGGAAGGAAAATAACTGAGGAACAGCGGGATTCCCACTGGAGAAAGGAAGAAGAAAAATTGTTCCTGCCTCCCCGACTAGATGGTGGGAATCACCCAATCAAGATTGCCTCTGCCTGAGAGGGAGTAAGGTGGGGCATTGGGTACGATGCAGTTTTTAAAAAAGGAAGCTGGATCCAGCCCATAATTTACAATTCAACTAAAAAGTATACATTAAAATATCAGAAACAAGAGAGCCCATTACCTTCAATGAACATATATACATTTTGATATATGTATAAAGTCTGGGTTGCCACCAGTATTGCAGATGCTGCTCAACTCTACCTTGCACTTCCAGTGAATCCCAGGGAGCCTGCGTTAACCACGAACTGTACATGCAATCTAGGATGGATGAGGGCTAATAAAGTGAAACTAACAAAGTGACATTTTTCCCCTTCCTTTCCCCTTTGCCCTCTCTTTCCTTTTATCCTTTCCCTTGTCCCTTTCTTTTTCTTGGACCTTTGAGTTTCTTAGTAGCTGCTGGTCTCTGTCATCCCTTCCCTTCTCTTCCTTTTTTCCCCTCCCCCTTTTTACTGGTTATTTGTTTTCTAGATTAATTATGACTCCAGGAATAACCAACTTTTAAAGGCACCATCTGAAATTTTAAAACAAGGTTTTAAGTACAAATTATATAGTTTGATATTTTAATTTTTTGTCTTTATGGCTACTAGCCACCCTGAGCCTGACTGCAGTTGGGAAGGGATGGGACAGAGATAAAGAAAGCAAAAGGCAAAGGGAAGAAGGGAGGAAGAAAGGAAGAAAAGGGAGAATGAAAATTGTGATTTTCTTCTTCAAAGCCTCTTCAAAATTCTGACACAAATATCCACCAAATTAGAACTGTGGAACTATACATATAAAAGGAATCCACAGGAACTAAATTCTCAATCCCAGGTCTCAGCTTTCTAATCTCTGCTCTGTACTTTTGACAACCACATAACTGGTTCCATCTGATTTATGTATTTGGAAGCTCTTAAAATCCTCAGAAGAGAAAACACATTGCTAATAATCTTAATTTTGTAGGACAACTTCTGTTCATCAATTTTACTTCTAGCAGTACCATGCTTAACATCCTTTCCAAGTGCAGAATTTATTTATTCACATTATTTATAGTCCGCCTTTCTCCTTGAGAGTCGATCAGAGCTTCTTGTTCTTCAAAGTGACCAATTTTTCCTTCTGTTACTATCCCTGTGTTGGGATGCTAAAGAACAAGTAGCAGCAACTTTTTTTAGATGAGGTAGGATGCAAGATAGTTCACAGCAATAATACCAATGCAATATTTTCTTTGTGTATTTTTACATTCTTCATACAAACGGAATTGTTGCAAGAGAAAGACAGCTGACAGTGCAGTGCAAGACATAAACTATGTCCTTCCCATTAATTTCTGAGAGGCTTAGAAATGTCCCCGGAAGCCCCAATCCAGAGAAAGTCACACACTTGTGGCATTAAAATCAATAGCCCAAGTTAGTTGCAGGGCATGGTTTAAAATTAAGCAGCTCTAGATCTGGTCTGTGACTTTATGGGAGACAAAGTGAAAAAGGCCTTGAGTCTCCAGTGACAGAAAGACAGAAGATATAGTCAATTTCAGTGGGAATTAATCATATCTCTGGATCAGGGCTGAACTGTTTGAAGAAAAGATAAAAGACACATGACACCATTGCTTCATTAAATTCTAAGATTACCTTTGTCAGTGCATTAGAGCTCCCACATAAGCCATTCGGAAATTCCCAAAGGAATAACAGGGTATTTACTTTTCAGTGGTGGTGACATACATATATAGTGTTGAAAACTTTAAAATAAACCTGGGGCAATACTACTGCAAAACTTGTTTGAGGTGGCTCATTTCCTGCTCTTACCCTATCTGTTTGGATGTTGCGTCTTTCATGCAGTTGGGAATAGGTAACAGATATTAGATATATTTCTACTTCTTGTGCAAATCTGGGTGTAAAAGATATGAAGATTTCTCTCTCTCAAAGCCATATTGAAAACTCACCTGTTCAGGCTGTTCTGGAGGACTCTGGTCAGGCCTGATAAAGATATAGGCACGTACTTTAGAAGGCCCATATTGGATTATTTATTATCTAGCAGGAGGTGCACCTCAACAATATTTTCAGTTTGTTTTGGTAAAGTGCATAAATAAAAACATTTCTAAAGAATCTTGCGTCCATTTTGTCTTTCTACTAACACATAATTATATATTCCTTTAAGCTTGACTAGTTTAAGAATATAATATCATTTAACATATATAATTAAAGGAGAAAAACTATTTGAACCCATTAGTTATTTCTTACCAACAGTAAGGAATGTTTTCTAGGAAAATGCTCTGGATCACTTCAGTTCCCCATAGTTATGAGTGTTAAAATCATCTTCCAATGATAGTTAGCTGTCCTGTTACCAGACAAACCCAAAGTGGGTTGGGGGAACCCTGCTTTTAAAACAGCAGTGTCTCCACTCATCCTACCAACCCTTGGGGTGCCTAGCAGTGCAGTGTCAAAATGGAGAGCCCATTCTCTGAATTGGCTAGTGCACCCACAAGGACACAGAAAAATCTGTCTGGACATGCCCTCGCCCATATCTGCCATGCAAATTCCTATCTCACACCTTTCATTAAGGGAGTAAGAGAGCACAATTACCCTGCTTTGGAAGCTGTTGCTTCTCATCTCCAGCCCTGGCCTAACCCCTCCAACCCCCAAGAATACAAAGGACTTGCTAATGTATTTGCCCCAAGTGTTCCTACCAGTTTTGTATTAACCCAATACTTCTTCCTCTGATTAATACCTCCTCATTAAATTGTCATTGTTATAGAAACTGTAATTTCATCAGTTTCCTCCCACCTTCCAGCATTCCCAAGTTTGGCCCATCAAACTAATGCCTCAACCATTAGATGAATGACTCAAACCATTAAAATTGATGTCTGTCTCTGTCTTTCACTCTGTCTTTCACCATGTTGTCCTGGGAGATTAAAGGTCACTCTGCATAACTCTGAGGGTCCCTTTATCCCTGTAAGAAGCCACTGTTCAATATCTCTAGACACCTCTCTGTCTGTGGATATTGTCCCACGATGCATTGTTCATTCTTCTACCAGGCTGCTCAAGATCATTGGACTATTCCACTCCAAGATCAAATGACTATACCCTTATTCCCCAATTTCCTTCATCAATTTCAAACCTATCTATTCAACACTGTTTATATCCTAGGACTGTGTGCATGTTCTGCTGCTCTGATTGAGTCCTTCTGTATGCAATTATCCCTAAATAAAATTGTTAAACTTTATTTGCTCTCCTGAGCATTCTCTTGCAAAAGCTGACTTCCATATACATAGCCAACAAAGACTCCAAGCTTGCCTGACCTTTTGCTAAGCTAAGAGTTTGCGCTCTCTAATTCCCCACTCTAAAAGGGTCAGATTTCCACCACTTCAGGTAACAATTCCACCAGATGGGACTCACATTTTTGGCTAACTATATCATAACTTCTAACAGCATACAAAGTTATCTAAATTGAAATATCTTCTTAAAATGCAGAAAAGCTGTGTTAGTTCATTCTCACTGTTTTATAATAATGAATGTAAAAAATAGGGATTACAAGTTTTTCATATATATGACTATCTGTTGGTTCTGAACTGATACACCCATCTTTGAATTATCTATTCATTTCTATATCTTCTATATATATAAAAATCTATCAGTGCGTTTTTCTGCTGACAGGTAATCTCCCAAACTACTGGACCGACTGCTTTGAAATTTTTACACAACGTCGCATTCGCGCATGGCCAGGTTTCCATACTGTTTCCACACCTCCTGTTGTGTACATGTCACAACTGTGCCAGTTATTGTGTACATGCTGCTGCACATTTGACCCTGCTGCTGCACATTTGAAGAACAGAAGGAAGAAAATGGGGGGTTGGGGGAGGGAAAAGGGGGGTAAAAGGATATGGAGGATGTAATATAATGATGTAAAGCATAAGCAAGAAATGATCCAAAATATCAATAATTTTTTTTAAAAAAAGAATTCCCCCATTAGATGGTTAGAACCATTATGCAAAAATTAGAGTTCCACTGCTAATAGATTTTAATACTCCTTGTGGTTGCTGTATTGCTATATGTCTGCCCTACTTGGCAAACAGCTCAGGAGCCATGGGTTGATTTCTATAAGCATGCCATGTAATTTTTTAACATTTGCTTTCATGCTGGCTTGGATCTAATAGAAAAAAGTCAAATATCAATGGAGTATCTTCTGCATTTCAAATATTTTTTAGAACAGGAATGAGAAGAAATGTGTTCAGAAAGCATTTCCTCCTTGTGGTCACTTTAAAAGAGCCCTGCTTTATATAAACAGGTTTGATGATTTAATAAAATCTGACGAGGGTTTTAACAGCTGTGCTATTCCCAGAGTGATCTTATTTCATGTGGTGAGAATATTAAATTACTTTTATACAGAAAAGGTTGCTTTATGGATCTTACACTGGAAACCTAACATTTACATGCCCAACTCCATTTCAGTGTTAGAACATGTTGCCTCATATCTAGAAATCTAATCCCAGTGGCAAATCCAATTACATGTTTATCTTGATTCTGTTTGGGTTTCTTTTTAGTATGTTAAGGAATAATTTTGTTCCCTATGCTCTAACCTAAAAATGTCAGCCTGAATAATTTTTAAAAATCTTAATATTGTTAATGACTTTCTTTCATCTTGCTTCCATTTTGTTAAATATAGCTATGTAAGACAGGTGGTGTAGAAAAAGCATGCATACACATCTAAATGTTGACATAGTAATTAAACACTTCTTGAGCTCCATAAACATTAGTTCTTATTTCTGTTTCTGATTTTCATGTGAATCAGAGATTTTCATGTGAATCAGAGAGAAAATTTAGCCACAAAGAGATCTAGACATCCACACTTCAAATCAATCTTCAGGCAGAGCTATTACAAACCAACTGTATGCCTTATAGATTTTTAGCTTCATGAGGGAGTTATTGAAAAAAATTGGGATGGCCACTTTGAGAAATTATCTTTTAAAATTTTGGCCTAAAAATACTTTCCACAACTTCCATCCTTAGTAGCTGTGCATGTGATGTGACTAGAACTGTGAGTAACTGCCTTTTAAATGAGCGATTCAGCTCAGACCCACAATTAAAAAAAATAGGAATAAGCATACTGAAGTCTCATAACCACAATCACTTAGACAGGGTTCCAGATTTCTTGGTTGTGTTTAATCGGGAATAATTGCAGACCTGCACTTAAGCCACTGTATATCCTTTACTGCTGTAGGCTGACTAAAGCTATTTCAATTATTTAAAAAATAGACCCTGATTTAACTAACAAGGTCATTGGGAGGTCTAGTTTAGAAAATACCGGCTTAACTCATGATACACAAATCAAACTGTCCAGGAGCGGGGGTAGCCCCCCCTCCCCGGACTTGCACCCCTGCCCGCCGCGGGCGGCCGCTTCCACCCCAACGCGGGGCGCCACAACAGGGGGGAGCACCATCGCCGCACCGGCGCAGGTCGGGTGTGCACCGAGCCCGGTCGCCGGCGCGACGAAGGGGCGGAGCGCCTCCCTGCCGCCGCCTCACCTGCTGCTTGGCCAGCGGACGCGGCGGGCGAAGATCTCGGCGGCGGGAAGCAGCGTGCCAGAGAGGCCGGGCCGGACAAGCCCGGCCAGCTGAGCCCTGTCGGGCTGAGTGTGGGGGTGGGTTTTTTAGGCCGGAGGTGGGCTGCAGAGGGGATAAAAGGGAGCAGCCTCGGCACAACAAGGGAGAGGGCAGGCGAGAAGGAGGGAAGGAGGGTGTGTGCGCTTGTGGGGGAAGGAGAAGGAGAAAACGTGGAGGAGCAGCAAGGAGGAGAGGGGGGAAGCCAGAGGAAGGTGTGGGAGAGGAGGAGAGTTGGTGGACTGACGGGGAGGGCAGGGACTGGGAAGCCAGGGGAAGCCAGCAGCCCTCAGGCAGGCAGGGAGGCTAGCCTACTCTCCCTGCCTGGTTTCTTGCGGTCCCTGGGTCAGTTGTGGGCAGCCGGCACAAGCTGTGGTTAAAGCGGCTGTCCCACTTAGTCCACTCCCCGGACAACGGGAGTGAGGCTGGTAGTTCCAGCATCCGGGCAGGGGAAGGTGGGTTGGCAACAGGGGTCCCAGCGGGGACCCCGCCCCGGGCGCAGGACACAAACAAACAAGAATAATCAATTCATAAGAGATATTTTGCCTCAAAATGTTTAGTATAGTATTGCTGGCTGTCAGTGAGTAGACACATGAAGTCAGTTTATTTGACACAATATGCTTTCAGCAATTATGGCAGTTACATTCTTCTAAGTCCAGTCAAGGCAACAACCACCACATCCCAATCTCTAGATGTGTGTCAGTGTCCTGCTGGTCCGAAGCAGGGGGGCACTGGCAGCTGCTAATGGTAAACTTTCTTCAGTTGGGGCATGAATTTAAACTGTTTTTCTCCCACCCACCCCCAGTTTTTTCTGCAGATCGGGGGTCTTTCTGAGTTTGCAGAAAAATCTGTTGAGTGTCAGTCTGCCCCCTATTTAGGTGTATAGATATATAAATGTGAAGATTCTTGCACTCCTAATGAAACTATACCAGTTTCATTAACGAAACAAATCAGCATTTCATTACAACGGGCAAATTTCTTGGAGGAAAATATTCATGTTCTCATAAGGACTATCTTATTCTTCATTCTTGTCCTCATTTCCAGCGATCTTGGAGGCCCTGTAATATATATTTACAGTGCAATCCTATATCAAATTACACTAGTCTAATCTCATTGAGTTCACTGGACTTAGACTGGAGAATTTTTTCATAGGACTGCATTGTTAGAGTATGAAGGATATATATTGTACAGAGAGTTAATAGAAAATGCTTGCAGTGTATCCCTGACATCATTGAATTAATACCACTTACACACAAGCCAAATTATGAGTCACATCTACTTGGCGTTCACAGCAAGAGCTCTCAGTCAAGAAGATTGTTTGATATACCTGAGGAACAACTGAAGAGCTAAAGAACTCAGAAAGTCTTGCATAAACTGCCAAACTTTGTGTGTGGTATTGAGTGTGTGTATGTTTGTGCATAAATAAATTCTGAGCCTCGAAATATTAGTTTGCCAATAAGTTTTTCAGGTAAAACAAATGCCAGCATTGTAACCTAAGTTACCCATGCAAAATCTTTTATTAGATGGGCAGGAGTAAGAATAGCTGTATTTTGTGCTTCTGATGAGAAGGTAAGTCATTCTCTGATAAAAAGTACACAAAAGTACATCAATTCAGTTTATTCAGATTGGGAGATTTGCATTTTGAGGTTTGAATTATTTTCAATACAAAGATGTTAGACTTTTTTTCTGGCTAAGAATGGCAGAACAAGCAAAAAGAGAAAGAACAGCTTGTGGAGATGGTAGAGAGTGTTAGACCAAAAAAACTAGGAATGGGAACCATAAGGAAAAGCTGTGAAGAACATCAAAACTATCCCCCAAACACTAAACCAAGGGCTTCCTTATTTTTAGAAAGTTCAGGGTACAGTTATATCCTAACGATTGGCTACTAAGTTAAGTAGATGCAAGTCCTGTTGATTAATTGGTGCAACAAGGTTATAAAAGATAGACCTGTAACAGGAACAGTGGAGGTAAAAACAGCAAAGAGAAAGTTGCTTGAGAGGGATTAGGACAGAAGAAAAGGCAAAGCCAAGGCTGGGGAAGGTCAGCAGTCTCAAGACTGATAAGCCAGTTAGGGAGAGACCCGAACAAACTAGAAGAGAGCTTTTTCCCAAATGCAATCTAAACTGCAACTGTTTCAACCCTGATTTCCCCCAGACCTTATGGGGAATCTTAGCCCCCGAATGGGGCCCCAAGTCACTGCATTTCAAGCACTGTCATATTCCATCAGTTGACAGCCCAGGTTGAAATCACATTCTAAACAGGTTGCAAGTGACTAAATTTGCAAAAAGACAAAGTCTACCAAAAAAGTACTAAAGACAACAGCTAACAGCAACACTCACAAAGCCATGGATATAAATGTACATTGAAGAGTGCATGCAATAATACAAAAATCATCAAGAAAGACAACAATCCTTCAAACAATGTAATCCAAATATCAAACTTAAACAGTCCGAATTGTCCAAGGATGAGCCCCCTGGTCACATGCCCGTTTTGTGAGTCCACTTCCTCAGCATTGCTGTTTATAACATGCCCACAATCCCCTGGGAATTAGCATGCGATTCAATTCTTATCCATGCATAAAAGGGACACACAGGGGAAGAATAAATGGATTTCTAACAGAAACTTACTGAAGAATGTTGTGACCCCAAGAGATTGCGGGCACATTATAAACATAAACGCCGAGGAAGTGGACTCATTATATAACCTCCACAAAATGAGCAAGAACCAGAAGACTCATCCTTCGACTATTTATGTTTGATATTTGAATTACATTGTTTGAAGGATTGTTGTCTTCCTTGATCACTTTTGTAGTATTGCACGAACTATTATACTGTACATTAAAGTTTGTAAAAGGTCACACATATGGAGATTCTCTTACCAAGAGTTAATTAAAGTTTCCTAGGAATATAATAGAGGCTTCACTATCTGCCATGGTGAAAGCTCAATGAATTAAAAAAAATGAAACTGTTGCAGTACAACGCAAAATGAAAGCGATCAGATGAAGTTATTCTTATCTGTAGTTTGGAGCTGAGCAAGTCTGTGACTTCGTTAGACAAGTAACAAATTCCAGGTCCCTTCTATTCTGATATTACCGCATTGGCAAGGGAGCTACTGAAATAACCAGATTCCTCATGCTTCTCCAATAACATTGGAAATCCAAACCTAGGTGTGATGAGCCTTCAGCACACATCAGGATAGGGAAAGCAGTGGATGTAGGAACATCTGATTATATCTCTAAAAGGAGGCTAGTTTCAGATTTTGGGAACATCAGATAAACAATGAACCTAATATTCTAAGTGTTGTGAACCTAATATACTTATAATACAAAGCGTTGCAGTCCTAAAAAAGAAAATTATCTCAATTCAACTTGAATATACCACTTACTGAACACTATGTACTGTACATAGTCATCTTGTACTCTTTCATCCTGCCAACTGAATCGCTCCCAAAAAAAAATTTGAGACAACTGACTTGGCAGCCAATATTTAAAGGAAGCTGGAAAATTGTCTAAAATTATACAGCCAAAGAATTTATTCTGTAACAGTATGTACATCAAAAGAGAGGAAAATTTCTTGTAGTAAACTACCGTAAGCTACAGACACCATAAAAGTTGCATGCAAAACAATATCTAGGGAAGAACCATTTTTATTCTGTGTAGACAAAAAAGTTACCTTAAATCAAACTTACTTTGGGAGAACAGGCAGTACACTTGTCAAAAGCCAGACTGACAGGGAGGACATTATCAAACCTTGATAAAAAACCTCGAATCTGAAAAGAAAAGAGTCTAAGGTCATCACATGACTAAATAATAATGTGTTATCAAAGTTATTTTTAAAAAGAAAAGTCAGCCAACATGTATGACTGTGTACAGCAAGAATCCATCAATGCTAGCATGTCTTTCTGCTGAAATCAATTTGGAATGTGACATGTTTTGGTTCTACAGGCAGTACTATTTGACATGTAGAATTATTTTACTCAAGCCAGTCGCCCTGCTCCACCTAGAGTTTAAACTTCCTCACTGCAACAAGTGACAACGGTGGAAAAAAAAACCCATGCGGACAAGCAGAATGGCAGGAAAACATTGTGATAGGTTCTTGTCTAGAAGAAAGGGTATGTGTAGCTCCTTTTCCAACTATTTGGAGTTAAATTTCTGCCTATTACAGAAGTGTTTGAGACTAGAATATTTCTAGCCATCAACTTTAAAAAGCATTTTGAGAGAGGCAAAATAGGTAATGTGATACTTTGGACCCATAAAAGTTATGGACTCCCAAAGGGGATGCCTCCATCTCCCATTGTTTCCAATGGGAACTGATAGGAGATGGGGGCTACACCTTTGAGGGTCCATAACTTTGGACTCCCTGAACCAAACTTTACCAAACCTGGGTGGTATCATCAGGAGAGTCTCCTAAAGACATGCTAGCCTAAAAACTGCCCCCCCCTTGCAGGCCCAAAACTGAAAAAAACACTTAAAAATACAAAAAACACAAACGAACATGGGGGCACACAAAATCCAGATTTTTGCACCGGGTTCCATTTTTCCTTACTATGCCTCTGAATGATGGTGATTTTAGATTTGTTGGCAAACATGGGGCTTTTCTCAGATCTGAATAAACATCTGTCTGATGTGTTCATGGCCTCAGTCTCCACAAATAGGGCCATGTTGAGAATTAAATAGAATATCTAATATTCTAGGGAACTGAATTGTACTCTGCATAGTAGAGAAGAAATGGGACAACTAAGGCAGGTTGAAAGCACAGCAAACAAGCAATATTCCTAACCATTATGAACAACCTAGCATTTGTCATGGCATTTGCTTGCAGCCTAAAACTTATGAGCAAACCTTAGGTTCATGCATTGCTTTCGTCATTCTTCCTTCTCTTTCCATACTGCCTGGTTGAAGGCAAATTCACCAATTTGTCCAACCCTCCTCAAAACCACCTGCAAACTACTCACACCTCCTACATGTTGGCAAACCACAGTTTTACTCAGATCAGAACACCACTGCTTGCAGTTCTACTCCACCAAACCATGATTTAGTTGTAGTTTGCAACTGTGCCGATCTGTGCAAAATGGCAAACTATGGCTTGCTGAGAACTAGGAAGTAAAGGAGAGCACTAGTCTCTCCCACATCTGAACCATCCTTATGTGACCTCCAATTCTTCTGTCACTTTAACCAAGTCAGGGAAATTCAGGTACAACTATAATAGAAGAAATATTAACTCTAACTACTAATACTACACAGCACCTACATTGTGTGTGTGATGTGCCATCAAGTTGCTTTCATCCTAAGGCAACGCTACTGTAAAGCTGAACTTCAGAAACTACCTGGGATAAATGATTGAGAAAAGGATGGGTATACAGTTATTGTAAGTAGGATCATATTATATAATTTCTGGACCGCCTAATGTGTCATTTTAATGCTTATGCTATGCTTCAATTCTTTCTTGTGGTTCCAAACTTCTACAACCCTAATGCACCAATTATAGAATGCTGCATTTTGTTGACAGTATTATGTTTAATCTGCCTTGAGTCTCTGTGACACAGGGAGGCTTTTAATAATGTAAATAAAAAAATAAAATGAATAAAATAATATTAATTCTTAGTTTACTAACCTGATGAGGCACAAGTCCAAGAGAGGTGGGAGGTTCATTCATTCTGTCATCACTACTGCTAGCGACAGCATAGCCACTTAAACAAATAAAAGGATAAAGGTGACTACTTGACCTGAAGAGCCTGAAATCCTAGTTTTAAAGAAGTCAGAATTATCTTTTCAATGAAGTGAAACTTATTACAGGCCTTCCCTCCCTCTCTTTGTAGAAGAGGGAACTGAAATACAATTATATTCATACTTCTCCAAAGGTAAAGAAAAAATATTTTGCCCTGTTTTTAATAGCTCCAACCTGAAAAATCTTAGTATGGCGATTAAGCCCTATGCCAGTAGCAATTGACAGTTTTTGAACTGAGACATTTGCCCCTCTCACAGGCACACAGAGATTAGATCTGTTGCTCCTGTGATTCTACAGTTCATTGCTGCAGCTTGCAGAGGCACAAGAGACTTGCTGGGACATCAGAACTGACAGTTCCTTTCATCTGACTTGCTTTTAATGTTTCTGATGCTCTTGAATACTTTTGTGGAGTGCTACATTGATGTATCTGTTTGATCAGTGTTTGGCAGATTAGGCTGTGTTCATGCTCCCTGGTCATTACCAACCTTAGCTGTCTCCTGTATACAGTAAGAGGAGATAGTCAAACGGACTGGCTAAGTGAGAGGGAGGATCCCTAAGTAATGTGCTCACTCACATCACTCCTGGCATTTAATAAGCCGTGGAGTGCAGATGTTGCTGGAACAATCAGGAGTGGACGGGGTGGGGGGCTGATTTAGCCTCATAGTGCTCCAGGTGGACAGTCAAGTGAGGCTTGTGGTACAGAAGGATGGGTACATGGATCAGCCAGTCAGTTTGAGAAGTGCACATCAAAGGGTTCTGTTGTCAGGACACAATCTCAAATGTAACTGGTGTTTGGTTTTGGCTTCCACAGTACTTCCCTGGCTTTAATTGCTATCCCTGGGCTTTCCACTGCACCAAACTTTTCTCTGGTCTTCCCAATTCTATTCTATATGGCTGGCAATGATGGAAAAATGTCTGATGCTGAACACCCTGTGCTGCATCTTGCCCCCAGCGCACCCATGTTGTATGAATAGTTGGAGAAGTGGTAGGGGTTCCAGCCCAGTCAGTCACTGATATTTTGTTGCTGATCAACTGTTGTCAGCAAAAGGTAAACTTCACTCTCTTTCCTGTATTCCTTTCAGTGGGAACCATACCTGTTCCTCCTATCCGTCACATAGATGCCTGTCCCAAATTGTATCAGTGGGCTGATACAATTCCCTTTGGGTAGAAGTGCAATTTTGTGTTCTCATCTTGATGCTCGTGTGTCGGTATTTCTCTTGCCCAACTAAGGGCTTGTGCTAAGGGATCCAAACCCCTATATGTGAGAGTGCTGTAGCTGGAGTTGCCATGTTTTCTTCCCTAAGGTGCCCCTTGCAAAAGAGAACTTGGTGGCAGCAAGGGCTTAATCCCTTGTCTGCAGAGTTCAATCCCAAGTTCCTGCCAGTTGCGCCACAGAAACCCTTTCAGGAAAGGGAGATGTCTTCCTTTTGTTCCCTCTCCTGGTATATTCCACATATGGGCACAGGTTGCCTGACATCTGGGGAACCTTGGCCAAACAGGTCTGCATTAGCTGGCAGTCTCCAGCTTCCTGTTACAGGATATCAGCAGCATGCTATTCCATAACTGATGGATAATGGAACTGTTGCATTGGATTCTGGTGCAATCACTATACTTCATGTGCCTTGCTGACACTTATTTCTTCTCTGTCATGCAAACTAATGCTCTTGCGCATATCTGGGACCCATAAAACAGTTAGTATGGATTTGGACGTTAAAAATGATTACTAGCACTAATACTTTCATTTTTAACTTAATTCTGGAATCTTTTTATTTTAACAGTACTACTTAGAAATTATATAATGCTTTCACATTCAAAGCAATTCACATGCATTTTAAATACAGAACTGTCTGTAAAGTCTGTCAATATAATCCACAGATTGCAGATGGCAGATTGGGAAAGAAGGAGTGATTTGCTTAAAACTGTGGCAGCATCAAGACTTGAACTGGAAACTGCCTGGACAACACCTTACTCTCGGAGCCAATACGTCACCCCAGCTCCTTGTATCATATCAGTGTTGTGGTTATTTCTTTAATATTTAAATATGAAAAAGGAAACTATCCAGTTGTTCAAAAATACACACCCAGAATTAACAGTGAAATAACTGAAATTGAGGATTTCCAAAATCTCTCTCATGCAATGCTGCATTTTCAGACTATATCTAATGTTTTGTAACATAAGAATTGCTAGATTAACTTCTGTTTAGCCAAATACAGATATCTTTCAGCATCTAGTCAAGTATTTTAAAATGTGTTCCAAGTATGATGCATGCAAAACTGAATGATTTCATAAAAACTCCTTAAAAATCATTTCCCACAATTATAACTTACCCTTCTGGATGTTGCAAAATTGACACCATTAATTCTACAGCAAGGGCTCCTGCTATCATGGCTAACCCGGGACGACTGACTGTGCACTGCTGATCTAATGTCCGATCCCTGGTAGACTACAAAGAAATGTGGTTATCAGTCTTATACTTCCCATTTGTACAAATTGTTTAAAAGCTTTAAAAAAATAGTACTGATTAATTAGAGATGTTTCACAAGAACCCTTAAAAACAACCCCAAGAAAAGTAGTTACTATGAAGACTACTTACATCTCCTGGTGCTACAACATCATTGCAGAAATAGCAGCCAAGTTTATAGCCTGGAATATTTGAAAATAGTGATGATCCTAAAAGATCCGCCGATCCAGCATGGTTATTGCAGGGAGAATCGCCCACCTCTTGATGCTTGGGTTTCTTTAGTCCATGTCTCATCACCACAAAGGTGTCATATCCCAACGCAGCATTGATGACCAACTTCGTAAAAATATCCATAAAAAACAAAGTGAAATTCAAGTAAATGCAGAAAAAATGAAACTATTAATAAACATTGGGTTGGGTCCAAAGATGCCATTGTGCCTGAAGAATAACAATTCTGTTGCAGAGGTGACATTTTTGTGAATTCCCTCATCCCACTGCAAATTGCCACTGCTTTCCTTGATCTCCTCCATGGCAGAAGAACAGGTAGGGGATTCAGTGGGCTGCAGCACAAGATGGGAATGAGAAAATTCCCACTCTGCAACATTTACAATGATTTGAATCCAACCAATTTTTTTAATCTTCATTTTTGGCTCCAAGTTACTCTGACAAACCTACTAATGCCTCTGCTTAAGTATGAGTTTGTGGAAGCAGTTTAGATATTTGCTGCATATGATGGATATGTTCATTCAATCAAAAGTTGAGCAATCTTTCCTGACTCTTCTGGTAACAAGAAATCTTTGGACAAAAAAGTTGCCCACAATTCTTTAAAAATAAATGGCTTATTCAAGAGACAGAATAGAAGCTTCTCCAAACTCCAGAGTGCACCAGTTCCAACAACAATCATGCAGTCCATATTTCTACTGCCATTTTAAAAGCAGTTTGTGAAGTGAAAGAAACTGCTGCAATATAAAACAGGAGAATAGGTTTCACAGCAGGTATATTTATATACTTCTGGATAACATACAATGTTGTCTCTGTCTTTAATGCTCAACAGGCTACAGGGGTCCCCAAGCTATATGCAAATTATATTTTATATAATCAAATCCACTTTGTACATTGCCAGTAAAACAATGCAGAGATATGCTCCTAAAGATTTAGTTCAGTTTTTTCATCCTTCCCACAACCTCTCCCCCCTTAGACATCATGAGCCAATTTGTTACTTTCTCTTTAGAGCTAGTCAGAGCTTGTCCATACATCCAATCAGGCAAACTGTAGCTTATACTGCCTTACAAATCAGATTGCAAGCCACAGTTTGTTTCACTAGCAATTCCAATTTGCAATGCAAGCACAAACAACAGTTTGATGAATCTGATGTAACCACAAACTATGGTTTTGCAGCAAAACACGGTCTACCTGTTCCGACCATGGCACAAAAGAGGAGCAAAGGGGAATGAATTACACAAGCAAGCCCAGAGGCCCTTTCAACCTCATTTACACAGCATAAGAAAAATGTATGGCATTACACCTGAAGGAGAGCATTTTAACATCATAAAATGTTAAGCCAGACTTGCTTTTTAAAACAGTTTCTAAACATCTAAGACAAGAGTCTGCAATCTGCAGCTCTCCAGATGTTCATGAACTACAATTCCATGCTGGCAGGGGCTGAAGGGAATTGTAGTTCATGAACATCTGGAGAGCCACAGGTTGCAGACCCCTGATCTAAGACATCAGTGATTCTGAATTGATGGCTCCCATTTTCAGATATTACTAACATAACTGTGATGTACTAAGTGCAATTGAAAAGTCTGATTCATGGTTTAATCAACAATCACAAATATCTATCAAATGCTTTCAAACAGCCCAAGCAAACTGTGGTGTGCTGCTTATGGAATGTCTCTAGGGCACGAACAATGTCTGTATACAGTACCTTTCTTTTGCTAGCTGCAATTACAGCTGGAAGCCATCTGCTTTCACGGGTGTCCATTAATAAAAATATGATATCATGCATTTCAATGAGATTTTCCAGCTGTGCCACATCCCTGCGAGCCTGCTCCATGGTGACTTCAGAAAAATTCACTGGGTGACCTGGCATTGGGATGCTCATGTTAAAACCTTCAGCATTCTAAAAGGGAAGAAGACTTTTAAAAACAAGATAATAGCCTCATATGTTATTTAAGACATATGACTTTTCAATATAGTGGGAAAAAAGGATGGGTTGGATACAACAGCTTTTTTCTTGCCACCGAGGCATCTTGCATTGGAGGAAGGCTCTCTGTTCATTAGAAAGGAATACTGGTATACAATCCTTTGTTATGACTTATGAGAACCCACCTGCCAAACCAACTAATTAAACTCTATTTAAAAGGCTCTTTCCGCTTGCACTATTTTAGAAAATATATTATTTTAAATAAGGTAAATATTAAATACTTCAACTGTATTTAGGAGCAATTATAAGGGGATATTGCTGGTTTCTGTAATGTTGTATTCCAGGTGCAATTAAGTACTACTCAGAGAATGGCAAAACTAATGCATCCAGCAAGCAGACAAAATGCCAGAAGGAACAGGTGTCAACCCACTGGAAAAGCAAAAAGGCAAGTAATGTATAAAGGCTCACAAAAATAAAACACATTTAAAGCAACCATTTCATAAATATCCTTGTGTTACTGGACAGCTGCATTAGAAAACAACTAAATGTGTAGGTGACAGAGCCCTCACACATAAACCATATATCCTAGCAATGAACACCAAGAGCCTTCCCAGATGCTATAGTTTTTCCTGACAGATGGGGCAGCTGTCACTAATCTGCCCAGACAATGCTGACCCACTAATCACTACTGTTTTCAGGGTATCATTGTTTCCTAGCAGTCAATACGCAAACCAGCTGCTGGAAAACTGAGATCCTTGCACAAACAAGCATAACGGTTGAGAATGCTGGATTGTGTGAGGTGGATGTTATGTTATTTTTTTTAAAGTATTTAATATTATTTTTAAGCTTGCTTTTCTTTCAACATAGTTGAGACCTAAGGCAGCCACATGAAAATACAATCGACTGAAGCAATATAGTGAAGTCAGTGAATTAAAACACACAGCCAGAGAATTACTGCCCCGACAATGATGGAGAAAAACAACTGACATGCCCATAGTCCACATATCATCCTCAACAGGTCCCCAAAGCCCTCCAGTTTCATAGTCTGAGAGGCCAGCGAGGTGGACCACTTCGTATCTTCTCTAGGAAGCTGTTCTAAAGTGAGGCAGTGGCTAAATAACACCCACATCCAGACAAAATACTCCATTTGGGGGTGGGAAGACAATGATATTACAAGCAGAGCTGCTAGAGGGGTACATACAAAAGGAGCCAGCCCTTCAGTCATGTAGGTTGCAGGTAATGAAGGGCTTTAAAAGTAAGCATCAGCACTTTGAATCAACCCAGGGAAAAAAAGATATGTACTGAAGAGATCTGAAAATGAGAGTATCATGCCTCCAACAGCCTATCTCAGATAGCAAATGAACTGCTAACTTTGCATACCAATATAAAAAATGTTGCAATGATTGAGCTTTGAAGCTACAGAAACATGGCTAAACAGGCTAGCTATTATTCAAAATAGAAAGTTAGCTTCCATATCACATGCAGCTGAAAAAAAGAATTCCTCTCTGACATACTGACTTGCTTCTTCCACAGGACAGACTGATACAGAAGGACTCCTAAGCTCTTCACAGAGTCCTCTTAAGAAAGCTGGACTCCATCAATAATAGGAAGAACCACCCCCATCTACAGCAGCAGGCTTCCTGATCAACACAGCCTCCATCTTGTGTAAGTTAGTGCAGAAAAAGCAGCACCCCGGGCTTCATTTAATGTGAAGTATCAGCATACTAATGACACCCCCAACTCCAAGCTATGGATGATATCATTAAGGAGCCTCCTGCAGATCTTAATCAACATGAGTAAAAACACTGCCTATCATTGAAGTTCCAGAGAAGAACCAGTTTTTTTAAAAAACTTAAGCAAAGTAACCAATTTCAGATTTACAAAATACTCTAGTTTACTATTTAGAAATGACTTAGATTTTTAGAAGCCCCATGCCCCACATACTTGGACAGACTGGTATTGTAAAACAACAAAATACAAAGACAGTGTGATGTAGTAGTTAAGAGTTCTGGACTATGAACTGGAAGACCCATGTTTGAACCCCCACTATGTCACGGAGGTTTGCAGGTGACCTTGGGCCAGTCAAACACTTCCAGCCTAGCCTACCTCACAAGGTTGCTGTTGTGACGATAAAACAGAGGCAATGGAACAATGTAAGCAGCTGTGGGTCCCCATGGCGGTATAAATGAATGAATAAATAAAATAAAAGGGAATAAGAAGAAGAGGAGGAATAGGAAGAGTTTGGATTTATATCCCCCTTTTTCTCCTGTAGGAGACTCAAAGGGGCTTACAATCTCCTTGCCCTCCCCCCCTCACAACAAACACCCTGTGAGGTAGGTGGGGCTGAGAGAGCTCCAAGAAGCTGTGACTAGTCCAAGGTCATCCAGCTGGCGTGTGTGGAAGTGTACAGGCTAATCTGAATTCCCCAGATAAGCCTCCACAGCTCAGGCGGCAGAGTGGAGAATCAAACCTGGTTCCTCCAGATTAGATACACGAGCTCTTAGCCTCCTACACCACTGCTGCTCCAAAGTTTAATTCACAGTTCTTAAAGTCTTCATCTGCAGCGTAATTGAATGTATTGGCCAGCAGATGGCACAAAATATTTTCCATTGCAAATTCAATTTGTGTTATCACAGAATTATCCATAATATACATGGCTCTTACACACGGCAAGAAAATACATTTGACATTCAAAATGGTACATTTTAAATTATGAGCTAAGGTTAATATACTAAGCATTTGCAAAATAGACTTTTTGTGTGACATGCCAATGTAAAATCTAAACATCATTGTTATATAATGAAATTCTTGCAAATGGACCAAATATATACATTCACAGTCAATGCTACCAGAAAAGCAATTAGACCATTTGAGTTCCTTTGATAATACTTGGGCATTTTGCGTTTTTCAAGGCAATATGTTTACTAGTTCAACTTTTCCAGAGCTTTTTTTTTCAGAGCAAATGATGTAGCAAACATTTTTATTAGAATGACTTTAGAAGCCAGCAAATAGCTTTTAAAGCTAATGATCAATGCTCCTCAGCAACTCTAGTTTTCTTATTCATATAAGGAACCAGCAAGTGGCTGGTATGTGGCAGATACCCATTCAAGACTCAATGCCTAATTAAACATACCATTCCAGATAGCAGCAAATTAAAATCAGGACTGGTGACTGACATCTAGCTTCTTGAAGAGCATTATAGCCTCTTTAAATGCTAGGGTTCAGCTCAGAAAGATAGGAAGCAGCACTGTCAGCATATGAAAAAATGTCTTTCTGACTAATCACAGCTTACTAAAGGAAAGTATCCTGAGACTATGACTCCAGACTGCCTAATCCCCTACACCACTTAACGATACAATAATTGGAAAACTGGGGTGGCAGAAATCACAATGCACTGGTGGGAAAATTATCTCTCCGCACACTACCACATTCAGGTCTCCCATGACCCATTCCATTCCAAGGTTTGTTTGCAGTTTTACAAAAAAAACTATGCACTTCTGATTCTACCTTTCTTTCATCGACTCCATGTTCTAGTTGACATGGCAACCAGATATGAAAATTGTACATAAGGCCACAGCTAGCAACCATGGGTGTATTTAGGAGGCAGAGACTGACAAGTGTCGTCTCACCAGCACATTGATACCAATTCCAGTAAAAATCAGAAGTGACATCATGGGATATTCTAGGATTTGCCAAAATGTTATGGTTAAACCATAGGGGAGGGGGGGGGGGTTGCAATCTTAAAAGTGTCCCACGACATTGCTTCTCATTTTCAATGTAAGTGGGGCATGCTGACACACTTTTTCCCCTTATGGAACAAAAGACAAGCTCTTACTTAAAATGCTAATTTTTAAAAGTATAAAAACCTACATTATTAAACAATGATATGCATACACGACACAGATATGGCAGGCATATACAATACTTAAAATGTTTTTAGTGCAAATAAGTTTGTAAATAATTAATATTATAATGTGATTCATGATAATATGTTATTGAAGAGTTCAGGGTTTTCAGTGTTATAAAGTTTTACTTAATATCCAAAAATACTGGTAGTCTTAATATTATGGTTGTATGACAAATACATTTCCATTTGTTTACTACAGGATTTTCTACCTTCGTCTTATTTTTCCTATTTCTCAGTGTGGCAATAGTAGCTTTAGATGAAGCAGTTTACTATACTTTCTCAAGTACTGAGCATACTTATAATTTTTTCATATAAAACAAAGGTGTTCATATTTTTAAATTCCCTGAGCATTTACAGTGTGCATTGTATCCTTTGGATCCTGGGTCCCTTCTTTACAACACACCTGCCACCTTCTGGCTGGGATATAGGGGTTCTGGGATCTCCGCCTTACTTGCATCTGACAAAGGGAACTTTGACTTTGAAAAGCTTACACCTCAATCCCCTAGGTGCTAATGGCCTCAAGTCTAGCTGTTCTATCGCAGACCAACACAGCTACCCTCTGAAATCTTGTGCTAAATCACACCTTCATGCTTAAACCTTCCCTCATTTATTTAACATCTCTCTTGAGTAAGAGCTCAAAGTCCTTAAAACCTACATCCTATTTATTCTTGCTTTTAAAATTTGATTGCTTCAGCAAGTTTAATTTCAGCTTCCCTTGTACAAAGACACAGAAAAAGAGAAAAGAGAAAAAGAAAGAAACCTTTCAAGCTATCAGCTCTCTATCAAGGTTATCTCCTTCGTCCTCAGTTCTCTTTTGAAGAAAGGGAATTAAAAACATCATAGACTGTAATTTAAACCCTTGTTCTGAAGATTAAATCAGATTTAAAAAATTTACTTACCACTCCTGGGAATATTTTTTGAAGCCTGTCTGCTGCTGCAAGTGCCTTGGACTTCCCACCCCCAAGACAGTCTTCAAACTCATAGAGTGGCTGCCGTACAGGGTTTGAATAAGAGATTTTTGCATTATCTACAAATGTGATCTTCCTGACACCCCATCCCTGAGTGGAAAAATTACAGAAAAGGATGAACTGTTATACAAATAATGAAAAAGAGAAACGTCTTTTAATCGAATGGGTTTGCTACAAACAGTGCACTCATTCTGCCCCTAGAACTAACAGTCAGAACAAAAGACCACAAGAGATACCCATTTCAAATTGACAAGAAGGAAAAACAAGTTGACATGCTGCCCCCACATCCCATAAAAATGTTGCAGTTTAGTGTGATTCATTATTGGACTTCATGGTGATCTGGTAGCATCTGAAAGGGGGAATCGTGGGTATGATAGGTCAGACAGGTTCACCTACTTGGTCTGTTGATCTGTTAATCCATAAAACCTATGACTCAATATGATTCTACCCTTCAAATGCCACAAGAACAGCATGGGATTCAGTTATGGCTAAGAAACAACCACATCACTCTGGCTACTAACTGGGCCAGAGTGGTACACTAAAAGAAGTCAGGGTCATCTCTTATAACCAGGGAAGTCATTTTATGCTATGAAAATCACTATACTAAATACTCCCCACTAACAATTAAAATGAAATTGTGGGAAGTAATGGCAGATAATGTTCTTGTTACTTCATTATTTTATTCAAAACGCAAACTGGCATTTTCTTTGTCAATCTTTCTTTTTAGAAATAACGTATTACAAAAACTTCAGCATTGTCAAAAACTTTTCCTCCCAAAAGATTATTAGTCTCAGTTTGGAGCTAATTGTAATCTATTTGTAATTATTATTTTGTAATGTACAATTGGTTATAATTGGGTATCAAACTGTGAAAGCTATAATCCAATTTTCTCCCTACATGTCCAAGGTGACCAGACGTCCCGCTTTTGGCGGGACAGTCCCGCCTTAAACGAATTTGTCCCGCGGGGTTTTGTAACTGTCCCGATTTTTGGAAGGCTGCGGCACTGCCTTCTGGGCGCTCCCCTTTTCCTGCCCTGTCACAGGGCGGGAAACAGGAGAGCGCCCCAGAAGGCAGAGTGGCATCCTCCTGTGCACACGGCCGCAGGAGAGCACTGCCTTTTGGGGCGCTCCCCGGTTTCCCGCCCTGTCACAGGGTGGGAAACAGGGGAGCACCCCAGAAGGCAGTGAGGCAGCCTCCCATGCACGCAGCCGCAGGGGCGCTCCCTTGGAAACCTTCCCGCGCTGCCTTCTGGGGCGCTCCTGTGGAAACAGGGGAGCGCCCCAAAAGCCAGTGCGCTCCTGCGGCTGCGCGTACGCCCGGGGGGTGTCCCGGTTTAAAAAGGTGAAAATCTGGTCACCTTATACATGTCCAGGGTATGCATGCAAGCAGTGCCAGAAGGATGGGTGCCCAAGAGGAGAACGGTACCCTGCACATAGGAGGAGGAGGAGGAGGAAACAGCAAGGGAGATGATTGTTTACCCTGAGAAAATTCTTATCAGTTAAGCTTTACTTATTCTCTAGCGTAAAATAATGGAATGACATTAGAATTTGGGGGGAATAGCATCAGTACTTGCCATCAACGTTCTGGCTACACTACAACCCAGCGTACCAGCTCCTAGAAGAAGACACTTTGCAGACACAACTTTTTCCAGGTCAAGAGTAGGCACCAGCCGCCAGCACATCAATTTAAGATTAAGATCCACTGATGATTCTGCTAACCTATGTAATAAATAAGAAATATATTGAACATACCAAAGTATTTCATTCTTCCACAGACACAAAACTACATAACAAACTCTTACAATCGCTCTTTTATTAATGTCTTTTTTGTATTTCCTTTTTTTTTGTTTAGAAATAAATCCTATATTTTATTTACTATTAATTTTTTGCACTCCCCCACTTTTACCCAGTATTTCAAATAATGAACATTATCTCAGGAAAAGCAAGTTCCAAAGTAGAAAGTACAGGTGCCAGCCAAAGGGCCACAAACAAAGAAAAGGCAGATCTGAGATCTAACAGTTATACTATCATTGCCTTTAGAAAATTTTATAAGTAAAAAATGAAAGTTAAAAATCTAAATTCAACCATGGACTAAAGATGCACAATTAAAATAAAATAAAACAGAAGTCCTGTAGTATAATGTCCTTGAAGTATAACAACATTTATTCTATCATGAGTTTCCATATCTCAGAGCTCACTTCTTCACATACAAATGAAGACAAATCATTTTCCACATTTGTATAAGGAAAAGTACAGAAGGAGGCAAGGGAAGGAAAGGAACTGGCACATTCGTCTAATGCAGCAGTGGGAGCATCCATTTATTGCAAATGACAAAACTTTAGATACATAAAATCCAAAGGGAGATAGAAATAAAAAGTTAGATAAAACAGAAATAAAAATTTCTTAGCCCTCCAATAAGACAAAAACAATGCGTTAACAGCAGAAGGTCACTGTTGCTCTCACCGTAGCATATATTAAATTGTATGATGGGTAAACAGATGAGCCCAAGGTGATCTATTTGATGTTGGTTTGCACTATAATAGTATTTGCCCCAGTGTACGTGGAGACGAAGTTGGAAT
The DNA here is from genome assembly GCF_021028975.2 of Sphaerodactylus townsendi. NCBI lineage: Eukaryota > Metazoa > Chordata > Lepidosauria > Squamata > Sphaerodactylidae > Sphaerodactylus > Sphaerodactylus townsendi. The sequence goes on from NC_059427.1 coordinate 61,347,680, forward strand.
CTACATCGGTTGAGTGATTGGTTCTCAACTTTTTCACTCTCTCAGTAATTTTCTTCATAAAAATGTGGAAAATGCTGGAATAAACCTTATTAGCCTTTAACGTGCCACTGGATTTCTGCTTTATTTTGCTAAAGCAGACTAAAATGGCTACCTCTCTGGAATGGCTAAGGTTAAGTAAAACATTTTTTAAAAATTTGCATTTAGGACAATTGCTGAGAGTACAGTATCAGGTTCTTTACAACTTCCTTATTTCAAAATTTTATGACAACACTTCAGCGCTCATGTGATAATCACACTCTAGTAACACAAAATGTAAAAAAAAATCTACTACTACATGTTAATTCACATAGAAACATCTCAAAAAGCAATTATAAACAAGTAATTGGCAAAAGATTGCTCCTGTATTACACATTACTACTGGAAGAACCCTGTCAAATTTTAAATTACTATCCAATCTGTATTTTCAAACAAATATTAAATCAAATATAAACTGTGTAGTATATACAAAAAGATTAATGAATGACCCCCCCTATTAAAAAACTTAAATTAGAAACTTGGGTGCTGTGTGGTTTCCGGGCTGTATGGCCGTGTTCTAGCAGCATTCTCTCCTGACGTTTCACCTGCGTCTGTGGCTGGCATCTTCAGAGGATCCTCTGAAGATGCCATACAGCCTGGAAACCACACAGCACCCAAGTGATTCCGGCCGTGAAAGCCTTCGACAATACATTAAATTAGAAATTTTAAATACCAGTTTTATCTAGACAGAATCTAAAATATAATCCTCTTGTGACATTATCTGACAATAGCTAAATTACTAAATATCTCAAAATCTATGAATGATTATATTTAACATTTTTTAAAAAAAATGCTAGCCAGATGGCCACGTTTTATAGCAGGCTACAAAACATATGGTGCCATATATCACCAACTCCCTTACATGGCAAGATGTCTCCCTTAAATTTCATACACTTATTTAAAGAGAATTGAGTCTCATTTTAAATTTGGAAACAGAACACGGTTGTGGAAGGCCTGCAAATTTATGGGAAAAGTAGAGGAAAAGCTAGTTTCTACCTTCCCCAAAGCTCTAATCCTTGTCCAGAGGCGTAGCTGGGCCAGAGTGCGCCCGGTGCACACTCTGTGTTTTCCGACCCCCAAGGCACCCTGCCCCCCCGCCCCCCCTCCCACTTACCTTACTTCAGTTTGGAAAAGCAGCCTGTTCCCTTCATGCTGAAAACAGCCTTGGGGATCGCAAGATCTCCTGGGAAATCGCAAGATCTCCTGGCAGGCCGTTTTCAGCCTGAAGGGAACAGGCTGCTTCTCCAGCCTGCACTATTTCAATAAGGTAAGAGTGTGGGGGGGGGGGGTGTGCAGGGGTGCGGGGGCGATTTTCTGCCCACCCACCACCCAGGCATGTGCCCAGTGCAACGCACACCTCCTGGTCCCCTGGTATCTCCGCCTCTGTCCTTGTCTTACATAAATGTTACTACATTTAAGCTTTCCTTGCAGTGTATGTATAACTGACACTGATGGCCTGGAGGAACACAAACAGACCATTTTAAATAGTCTACTCCACAACAGGGATGGCCACCTTGCAATTCCTTTAGTAACATCTCGGTCTGCAAAGACACATCACATTTGTAACAACATAATCTATATATATAAAAATCTATCAGTGCGTTTTTCTGCTGACAGGTAATCTCCCAAACTACTGGACCGATTGATTTTAAATTTTCACACGTCGCATCTGCGTGCGGCCAGGTTTCCATACTGTTTCCACACCTCCTGTTGGGTACATGTCACAACTGTTCCAGTTATTGTGTACATGCCACACCTGTGACAGTTGGAACCACAGTTCTGTTCCGCAACAGCACCATCTGCTGGCTGTCAAAGCAACACCCTCTGATACAAGGGAAACAACCATGCCTTCCTTGAAAACCGCTGCCACCTGGAGTGAAAGGGACGGGGCCCGCTATCTGGACATGGCCCACCCACCCTAGCAGAGGAAGGGGAAGGCGAGGGAGGGTCCAGGGGTTTGCTGGACCAAACGCTCTGAAATTTGAACACAACGTATCTCATGCCTCCCAGCGTGTTTTAAGCGAGGTAATTCGCCTGCAAGGGAAGGGAGTGAAAGAGACACGGCCCGCCACCTGGACATGGCCCACCCACCCTAGCAAAGGAAGGGGAACGTTAGGGAGGGACGGGGCGCCATGCAAGGGAACGGGAGAGAGGGAGGGGACTGAGGGGCCCCTTGCCCTTCCCCTCCCTTGCAAGCATTGTGGAACCGTTCAAACCGTTCGCTTCCCCTTTTCTTTCTTTTCCACTTCACCAGACTGAGCCACAGCAACGCGTGGCCGGGCCCGCTAGTTGTCTATTAAAAGAAAAAGTATTCTGCCTCCGTTGGTATGGATTTGGAACAAACAGAAACCTGCTGTTTGTTCCAAAATCCTCTGCAGATATGAATAATACGCTGCACAAAATGAGTGGCTGCAGCCAGGAAGGGAAAACAGATGACACTGCATTTTCCTCCTGGTAGCTTGCATGGGCCAAGGGGAAGTTGTGGGTTTCTCTAACAAAACTAGTCTAAATATGTGCAATATTTGCAAATAGTCTAAATATGTGAAATATTTGTCTGAGACAACATCTTCTAGTAGATAGACACACACATACTTTGAGGGGTAGATCATTAAGACTTCTAAGAATGCATACCTTTTGGGATCCATACACTCACTCAGATTGACCATTCTTGGGCCCATACTTCCCTTTTTATTTTTCTCCCATCCAACCACTTTTGGACAATCTGCATTACCAGTCAAAAGAAAAACCAAAACACTGCATTAAATAATATGAATTTACACTGTAAATATAAACAATTTAGGAGGAGTGATTTTTAAGTCAATAATTTGAACATTGCAGAATTATTGCAATTATTCAAGTTTAACATAAAATTCTCAAATATCACTTCCTCGAAATGTTCGAATATTTGGAACAAGGCAGTTAATAACAGCTAGCCCTGAACTCAAAGAGTCCTACACAGAATATATTGAATTGGATCCAGAACAGCATTTCAAGGTAGTGCAAGGATTTATGTCTACAGATTGCAACTTTCACAGCAACTCAAAAGAAGAAGAGTTGGATTTATATCCCCCCTTTCTCTCCTGTATGGAGACTTGCAAACTCCTTTCCCTTCCCCCCTCACAACAAACACCCTGTGAGGTAGGTGGAGCTGAGAGAGCTCCAAAGTACTGTGACTAGACCAAGATCACCCAGCTGGCATGTGTTGGAGTGAACAAGCTAATCAAGTTCAACAGATAAGCCTCCACAGCTCAAGTGGCAGAGTGGGGAAACAAACCCAGTTCTCCAGATTATAATGCACCTTCTCTTAACCACTACACACCCCTGGCTGAATGCTTCGTGAAATTTTTATCCTGGGGGAAAGAAGACCCCTAGGAAGGGGGTGGAGGAAACTGGGGCTGCTGTTGGATGGCAGAACCGTTAAACTGCTCTCTATGGGAAGGAAGCCCATGTACTGAAGAAAACACTATGCTAGATCCAATCCATTCACTAGGACCCACTGCAGCAAAAAGTACGGACACAGCAGAGAAGAAAGGGAGGGCACTTTTGTACAGTTTGTGATTTAATTGCACAAATATCTAGTCTACATAAATTCTAGAATGTTCTCAGTTCTCATATTCACACAGAAAAACAGGTTAAGCTTTGCTAAATATATTTTATTACATGGTAATTATTATCATTCCCGGTAACACTGGAACATTAAACATTAAATTACCTTAATTTCTCAGTCTGCTAATGTTGCCCATATGGTATGAGTTAAGCTATGCATTAAATTTGAACCTGTGCTCTGTCACTAAACTCCTTGAGAGGGCCAAAATAATTTGAAAGAGAGATAGTGTACTATGTACATTAAAAATGATTAATAATGATTCACTCATGTCTCAGAAGCCAGAAATAATAAGGGCCCCAGAGTATCACTGATGGGTTCAAGAGGTTGTGGCTTAATGGGAAATTACTTTTTAGAGAATGAAGCCAAACAAATGAGTTTAACTGCAAGGTCAAATTTTCAAGTCCACAATGAATTAAAAATTCTAGTGGCTGCTCCCTGCCAATATTATCTGGCAATAAATTCTATAGAAACTAGACTGCCTCATCTATCACTATTGAAAGGATTATTGAGAAAAGCAGAATTAGCAATAGACAAAACACAATGAGATAAATTACAGAAAATATTATCTTTTGTGCTTGCAATCTATCAAAATTCATATACTTTTTCTGATAAGGCTGTTTTGCTTATCTGTTCCTAACTGATAGACAGTTCTTAACATACACAGAGAACAGGTCTGAGCTTTTTTCACAGGCTTTATAGAAAGCCTCCCGCCAATGCAATAGCAGCATTAACTTCAGTATGATGACGATTCAGTCCCATCTTTCAACATATGAATTACCTAAACTCAGTGTCCCTTGTGGAAACTTTATTTCAAAAATTGTGCTGTGAGAAATGTCTCTTGCTCCTTGCATAGTCCTGTCTCTGAAGCAGATCACTTCAACTGTACGGAGATGGTTGCCCCTGTCAGTAAGAAGACCTTGAAGTCAGCAGAAGCAGAGCAAAAAGATAAAATGTTGCTTAATAATGAATTTTAGTTTCACAGGTAAGTCTTTGAAAAAGATGGAAACCATCTGTTCGAAACTAAGATATCAAAACCATCTGTTTGAAACTAAGTTATTCAATACAGCTAATAAACATGGTTCCATCTGTGAAAATTTAAATCCCAAGACTGGAGCTATGAACAAATAAGAGAGATGTTTCTACAAGTTTGAGAAAAGCTCCAGGTCTGCAGAAAAATCTGAGACTTAGACAAACAAACCCCAAAAAGCAACAAAAGCAGAACTTGTACCTTCAAGAAAGGAGATTTCAGAGGCCCTTGAGAGGGTTACTAGGCAACCACAATAGTATTGTCAACCTCCAAACACTGGGTTTCTATCAGTAGAAGGCAAAGGGAGGGCTATTTGGGCCTCCCAGTTCACTGCCACTTCCCTCCTTCCTGCCAACTCATAATGTTCTTCAGCAGGCGGGCTGAGTTGATGGGTTGTGTCACCAGCTGACAGGTAGGTTGCTTGATTCTGTCCTAAGTGGTGCCAGTGCTACTACAGTTATACTCAGTAAAGGCCATCACTATTTTCTCTCCAAGTTAATGTTATTTGAGTGTTATTCTTCCAGTCATCCTTGCTCCCTCCCTTGCCCCTTTATCCACAAGTTAAGGTATTGTCCACTCTATAAAAATTAAAATGCAATGCAAATCAATGATGTCTCAACTATGCATTTATTCGGCAATGAAAAAAGGATAAGTCACAGTAACACCAAGTGTTCTTAATGTGCCTTTGATACAGAATTGAAAGATATAAACCCCATCCTGTTTCCATTTTTAAAAACTTAGTCATACACACACTGGCAACATAAACACTTGTTAATTACAGTGAAAGCAAGCTACCCTTTGCAGTCCTAATTGCACTTAGTCCAAATATTCCAGCACATAAAAGCTGTGCAGGATGTTTAAGAACATTAGAACACTCATGCTGGGCTATCTCAGCAGTCCACCTAATGTAGCATCCTGTTTCAGAAAGCAGTCCTCTAGATGCCTCTAAAAGGCTTACAAGCAAAGCATGGAAACCAAATCCCTCAATAAGCCTTTCAACTTGTTCAGTCTCTGCCATTTATTGATGATGGCAGACTTACAACTGCTCAAACAAGGTTAACATAAAATAAACTTTTTAAAAGTTATTTCTAATGTGTTTCATAGGTTGCAACTCAACCCTTTTACATTAGGAAAACAAAAAATGCTCTCTTATTTTGTGTTGTATTAATTAAGATGATTACTATTCTAAAAATTTCCATACAGAAAAACCTAACAATAGTCTTACTGCACCAGATCACTGGTCCAACTGGTCCGGTATTCTGTTTCATACAGAAGCTGACCAGACATTTCCATAACACATACATGCAGAGCATGCTTCCGCATTATCCCTCCCAAACACTGACAAAGCACAGAGTTACTGTGTCTAAAAAATGCAGGTTTTATTTAGGTTTTCATGGCTAATAGCCATTGCTGCTCCTGTTCTCCATAAATTTGTTTAATCCAGTAATGTTCACTCACTGGTTTGGAAGCAATATGTGGCCCTCTGACATGCCAACTATGGCTCTTCTGGCACCAAACCATTCCCAAATGGGGCACCCACCCCATGTTCCAAGTGGGCAAGGCCGTTGCCCAGTAGGGTTTGTGGAAATCAGATGCTTCACATATTGAAACTGCCATTGCAGAGCAACTGGGCTAGAAGGCTCAACTTTTCCATCAACCCCGCCCCCTTATACTTAGCCTCTGCTCTCTTATTCCAACAACTAGGAATCTGAGGGGAAAACAAGATGGCCATAGAGAATATAATCACCAAGGAATTGTTATAACTCACTGGCATAGCTCCAACAGGGACATCCAGGGCAGTCCGCCCCAGGCGGCCTCCTGCCAGGTCACGTGGGGGGCGGCAGCGGCGGCTGCTGGCTGCTGGTTGTGGCTGGGCTGCTGGGCATGCCTGGCCTTGCTGGGGCGGACGTGGAGCCCAAGCAGGCCTCCTTGTGGGCGTGCTGAGGCTGCCTGAGGGGTGGGAGTTCGAGGGGGCGGGCCCACAGCTTGAACAGGCACCACATGTGACCTGGTGGCTAGCAAACGGCTTGAAGAGGAGCAACGGAAAGGCTGCCGTAAAGGGAGCCCTTTCCACTTCCATGAGCCACCAGCAGTCCCGGAGCGCCTGCCTGCCGGAGCCTGAAGACAAACAACAGGTCAGGTAAGCAGCAGGCACTGGCCAGCCAGCCAGCCAGCCAGCCAGGCTTTCGATTGATCCAGGCGGTCGGGCGGGCAGGGGCGGCGGCAACCTGCTGTTTGGGAGGGCAGGGGGTGGCCTGGGTGATTCTCTTCCTCCCCTCGGCTGCTCTGGGGGTGTTTGGCGCGCTCCGTGGCTGGCAGGGCCTTCTGCAAGGATTTTTCTCCTGTAAAAGAGCCTGCAAGAAAGTCTCCAGCTCTTTTACAGGAGAAAAATCCTTGCAGAAGGCCCTGCCAGCCACCGAGCATGCCAAAAACATATTCTATAATGTGATGGTGACTTTGAGATGACCTGGTGCAAAAAATCATTCATTGGTAGTAATGGTGGAGGGCAGCTGCCCGGGGGGGGGGCGCAAAACTCAGATTTCGTCCCGGGCTACATTTTCCCTAGCTACACCCCTGTTATAACTGCACAGGAATGGAACAAGCTAGCCACAGTGCCATAGTGGCAGTTTTATTCTGTTTTCTCCTCAGCCAGAAAAGCTGTGCCTTGGCCATCTCAGTCTCTCATGTGACCTGTTGTGCCTTATACTAAAGAGAGAAGAAGGCAGAGGAGCCCTCCACTCATTCTAAATATGAAGTTTCAACAATAGAAGTGGGGAGAGAAGTCTATATATGAAGGTATTATGGTAATTTAAAAGGTTACATGTAAAGAGTGCCATTGAGTTGCAACCAATTCATGAATTTCCACATCATGGGGCTTTCAAGGCAAAAGACGAGCAAAGGACTGCCTTCCTCACAGCAGTTCCAGTCTTCCTTGATACCAACTTAGTGCTTGGTTTCCAATTTCTAATGGGATCAGGCTGAGTTATTAATGCTCCTGTATAATTAAGTGCTGTCAAACTGCAACCACCTCATGGCAAGCCCGTATGGAGTTTTCAAGGCAGGAGATGAAGAGAGACATGTTGCTTTCCTTTGCATAGCAACCCAGGCCTTTTTAAATGGTCTCCCATCCAAGTACTAACCTGAAGGACCCTGCTTAGCTTCCAAGCTCTAGAGCTCAGGCTAGTCTAGGTCACTATTCAGTTTTTAAGAAACCACTTACAGGAAGAAAAAATAAAGACTTCTATCCCAATTCTACATGTTCACCCAGAAGCAAGTTCCATCAAGTTCAATGGATCATACTTCCTAGTAAATGTACCTATAGATGGGGCATTTAACCAAGTCTCAGCAAATGAGCATTTAAAATAAATACCATTGTTGCATTGCAAGGACCAGTACATTTCTCAGTGGCCATCCTGGATACTGGGCAAAGTTACAAGGGTCATAAACAGCAAGTGTCACCTGAAAAGAAATCACTCAGATTAACACTATGTAAGAAATAAGAAACTTAGCATTTATGGAGGACTATTTATTCTTATTGTAAATATTCCGCACTAACATCTACACTGCATAAACAGGCAAGAAAAAAGTACTTAAAAGTATACAACTACTATGTCACATCAGTAAATATTGTTCCCTTGAAATTATAGATTAATGTATTTACCAATTTGCAAGCAAGCAACATTAAGATGATTTAAGAAGGGGGATTCCATACTACTAGTTCTACAAACCCTGACTGAAGGATAACTTTGTAGGAAAGGACTAAAATCTACTTTGCTATGTAGCAAGATGGACACCTTCCCCACATTGTGGTAAAGCTAAAATACAGTACATGTACAGTTATTCTAGACATCACAGTGAGTCATCTGGACTCTGAACCAGGATATGCAGATTTCAACCTTCATCCCCAATACAACTTGATCTCTTTTGAAAGGTCATTTTTCAGATATCCAACCAGCTTACTAGTTTTTGCACTCTTTTTCCCACCATCAACAAGAGCACATCAGCTTGAATCCTATAATTTATTTTCCAGGGTCTATGTGTAACATAAGCTAGCACAAATAAATGAAATCAAATATATGATTTATTCCAACAAATTTCAACTATAAAAACGTATGTTACCACTACTACTTACTTTTTGCTTTGGATCAGGGAAGAAATCATCCCAGTTTTTAAGGAGGGACACAAGAAATGAATCGTCATGGTACTTGACTAAGAAATAAGGCAAGGCTGTAAGCCCTTCTTTCTGACAAAGTTCATCATATGAACTTTGAAGGGACTGAATCTGAAAGAAAAACAGATCAATTCACAGTGCTTTCTTAACTCCAAAATTTTGTTTATTTAATACTTAGTGGCACATCTACGATGGCTCATTTTCTATCTATAATAATGGTTGACAGATCTCACTACGACTACCATTAAAGCAAATCAAAGGCATAAATTGTTCCCTTGCCATAAACAACTTTTCATCTGTTTATGATTTCCTTCTATGCACTTTGCTAATTATTTATAATTAGCCCTTCGGGGGTAGGGTGGTCTAATAAATTGAATAAATAATAATAATATGTCATTAAAGGTTTTTGATTTGATTTGAATAGTGTAGTCTGTCAGTAACCTTAGTCATTTTTAAAAGTATTTTAGTGGAAACTTTGAAGAGCTAAAATGAAAACACTGCAATTTAAACTTCCTTAGAATCGTATAGATAGAATGCATACATAAAACTACCTATTAACTGGAAGGGAAAGTGAGAGACAGCTTTGGGAGTTATCTACATGCACAAGTGTTCCAGCATTGAAACAGGCTTCCTGGATTTGGGCATTTCTAAATATAAAAAAACAGGAACCAATTCTTTTGCTTATGATGTTGTTACAAAAATAAGAAATCATTTCATTTTACATCTAATGATGATGATGAGCACTAACAAAATTTCACCTCTGCATTTGTCTATGTACCTGAATCGGAGAGAACCTTGCAGCAAGGCACACAGGCTGCTGAGTCAAAGGGATGCCTTCTGGGAGACAAAGTGCAGGGTAACAAAACCAGTAATAGAAACGATATCTCTTTAAATCCTACAGGAGAAAATTGTGTATATATTTATACATAAGTTAGAAAAATATTTTACAGTGCAAGAAGATGAGTAGCGGAAAAAGTGAAACTACTAGATACATCATGACGCTTACTGGTATAACTGCAATCTGCCATCTGCACCCTACTACTGACATATTTAAGTTTATGAATCAAGATAGGATGAAAAGGGCAGTGGTTGGGAAGCATCACTGAACAGACCATGCAGCAACCACACGGTTATCAGATAATCAGTTAGGAACAGGGCACGATGAATAAATCTCAATATGAATACAAACAAGGCAAGAGCATGTTTTGAACCTTTGGAAATATAAGATGAAGCCTACACTGGGCACATGGAATTGACAGTTCTTCAGATTCTGGCCAGGCTATTCCCCCCTGGAAATGAGAGGGAAATTCATCTGAAGGATTATGAAATCTAAACAATCCCTACTTGGGAAAGTCTGATAAGAAATACAAAGTATTGATGCCAGGGATATGAAGCCAAGGGAGGGAGTGAAAGCACTGGAAAGGGGGGTGACTTGGCCACAGTGGTTAACAAGGATTGTCCCTGTGATACTTTGGTACATGGAAGACTTCCAGAAGATTTCATGGTATGATAGTGAACATGGTGAGGTGAGTGAACATGGGAGGATAGTATATAATGATGAAGATTCAGTTATGATGAAGATTTTCTCAAGGTTTTAAAGAGCTGTCCTTAGAACATGATCTAATTCTCCACATCCTGCCTGAGGTCCTGATAAGAAGTACAAGATCTGGTTTTTCCCTGCTTGTTTCCAGGACACTGAAGCCTTGCAGTCTTAGGATGAAGGGGCTAGAGACCGCACCACCAGGCACCATCCATTCTGAAACCATCAGCAGAATATCTCAGAAAGAGAACCTTGGGGCTGATATATTACAAATGAACGTGGAAAAGAAAAGCAGTATTTTTTAAAAAAAATTAAAGTATACCACTTTTAGGACCTTATGGTCAAAAATAGGCTTATGCTCATTTACTTGAAAGGAAGACAACCATGAATACACAATACCTCCTAAAAATTCTAAACACATACACAAAAGTATTATTTAATGTATGCAAATGTAAGATGACCCCTCTCTTTTTATGGCATAGGCTGATTCCGCATGGGCCAAAAACAGCAGTGTGAAAACGGTGTAAAAGGGTTTAAAACGGTGTAAAAGGGTTTATACTGTTTTCACACCGTTTTCACACCGCTGTTTTTGGTCCATGCGGAATCAGCCATAGTGAAAAAAAACTATTCTTGCATCAGAGTGAACCGTGCAAATCAAATAAATCAATAGAAGTTCAACACAAACTGTCCAGGTAACCATCCCTTATACTAGAATAAACTTTTGCAAAGGTGAGATAACAGTTGCATTAGACGTTCTAGCTGCATGTTTTTCCCCCTGATGCACAAAGACACTCTCAAAAACACAACATACAAAGAGGCATTTGTGCACATCAGAAATTTTCTGAAAGGGAGGAAGAAGAAGAAGAGTTGGATTTATACTCCCCCTTTCTCTCCTGTAAGGAGACTCAAAGGGGTTTACAAACTCCTTTCCCTTCCCTCCCCTCCTCACCCTGTGAGGTAGGTGGGGCTGAGAGAGCTCCAAAGAACTGTGACTAGCCCAGGGGTAGGGAACCTGTGGCTCTCCAGATGTTCAGGAACTACAATTCCCATCAGCCTCTGTCAGCATGGCCAATTGGCCATGCTGGTAGGGGCTGATGGGAATTGTAGTTCCTGAACATCTGGAGAGCCGCAGGTTCCCTACCCCTGGACTAGCCCAAGGTCACTCAGGTGGCATGTGTTGGAGTGCACAAGCTAATCTAGTTCACCAGACAAGCCTCCACAGCTCAAGTGGAAAAGCAGGGAATCAAACCCGGTTGTCTAGATTTGAGTACACCTACTCTTAACCACTACACCATGATGGTTCTCAGAGAGGATACTGCACACGTATCCTGCACATGTACACTAGCACATACACTAATACCGTGTTAAAAGATTCTGTGCAAAATTCAAAAGCTGATTTGAATTATTGTTGAGCTTTGAACATCAGTTTAGGGCACCTCTGAGCTTGATTCAAAGAAAAATCAGAGCACAAGTTAATCTCACTGGAGAGCAGTCCCTCACTGTATCCAAAGAACTTTTCATTACTTTTTGTTCTGTAAACCCCTAGAGCTCTAGATAAGTTATAATTAATATATAAAATGTTTGAAAACTATTTTAGCATGTAAAATTGTATTATAGCTAGTCTGCAAAAGCCATTTATAGGATGATGTTGAGGGAAGTTACTTGCAAAGCAATACAAAATATTCCAGACCCTACGTGAACGTTGAGCCTAATTCTGTTAGATTCATGATCTATTTAAGCTGACCATCAAGATTACCAAGACTATCACAACATAAATTTTATATACAAATATGAAACATTAGAACTGTTTATTTTAAATTACTGCATACTCACTGCAAATGTCAGTAGCAGAAATCTGTTTAGCAAGACAGGATTTTCAATCGCCTCACCTGATTTTATTGAATCCCATATCTAAGGGTGAGAAACAGAACTCAGTGTCAGGTACTATCAACTTATCTCTGCGTTTCCAAAATATTAAAATAAATACTTCCGGAAGATTCCTGTATCTTTCAGTACCTGCCTGTATCATTCACATTACGCAGCTCATTCTCCTAGAATTGTTTTGATAAAAATGAGGGGTAGCTGTAATAAAGAAACCCCCATAACCAAGCAGAACTTGACAATTTTGTATGCATAAGATGCCATGCTACATCCCCATAGTCTTACATAAACACAAGGAGATACTTTATACTAACTCAGACCATGTGTCAATCAAGGTCATTATTGTCTAGTCTTATTGGCAGCAGTTCTCGGCAGTCTCTAGAAGGGTAACATCTTGATATAACATCTACCTTATCCTTCAAAAACCTAGAGATGTTGGGGATTGAACCGAAGATCCTCTGCTTGCAAAATCTTTTGCATTTCTCTTCTTTTGAGTGTTCAAATAAATATCTCAAAAAGTATAACAGACTTTGATAGACTTTGTAGAGCTGCTGCCATTCAGCATAGATAGCAGATTGACAAATGGTCTGGTTTTAAATAAGCCTTATACATTATGTTTATTACAAGCATACCCTTCTGAGCACCCTGGCTTCATATTTAGAAGGCCATAATTCTGCTTAGGACTTGCTTGCACTGTTAGGTCACAGTGTTTCACAAAGTGAGATAAGGAGTTCTATTTAATTTGATATTGACTGTTGACATATGCTAAAAAACTGTTTTCCAGAACAGAACCTCAAGCAAGGATTCCACATTCCAAGGACAGTCTCTTCATTACCACTATCTCAAATGATTTTTTTCAAAACTATGTAAATCTCTTCATTTCAGGAAACTCAGGAGTGTGGCATTGTTAGCTCACCTCACTTGCTGCTTGCTCAAGAAGAAACTTCTTATCACATGATTTGAATGATTCCATAGTGTTGGTATTATACAGTGTTCCAACAGCAGGGCAGCAATGTGCTGGAGTTGGGGCATGCCTGAGGAACAAAGAGGACAATATGTGTAATCTTACCAATAAACTGGCACTTTTGGTACAAAAGAGACAAAGATACACAAAGGACAAAGAGACACAAAAAAGAATGCTGAAAATGTTACAAAATACTAGAATCTGACAATTCTGAAAACTGTATTTTACTTTGTATAATTTGTTTTGCTTTTTTAGAAAAAACACCTTACACTGAGCCTGAAAACGGATAGAAAACCAATGAAGTTGTTTTAAAGTAGATGTCATATAGATGTATTTCTGTACCCTAGTAATAATGTTATGCCAGTGTTTCATATGCCAGTGTGTCAAACGAGGATCTGGGAACCCCAAGTTTGGATTCCTGCTGTGCCATAGAAGCTTGCTGGATGACTTTGGGCCAGATACTCAGCTGAACCTACTTCACAGGGCTGTTATGAGGATAATATGGAGAATGACATAAGATGCTCTGGGTCCCCTTTGGAGAAAAGGTGGAGTATAAATGAAATAAATTAGTTTCTTGGCAAAAATCTTTTTTCATCAAGATTAAAGATGTAGCCACAGTAATGATCATGCCAAGTATAACTTCAGTATTTAACATCTATCATACTGCTATAAACAATCTTGCAATCTGCATCTCATCTGTATGCCAGGGACATGCAGACTCAATAGACCTGCCTATATATCTGCATACACAATAAGCAGAACACTTATGCTGTATTGAGAGGAAGGTTGGTACATGAATGTTTTACCTGCTAAACTGATAGTAGCACTTCAATACTATAAACAACTCCGCATATCGTTTTTACATTATAGTACTATGACTTGAGGGGGAGGGGGGAGAAAGATTTCATGATTTTACACGTTTCACACAAACTAAAAAAGTTACTTACACGTCAAAAGCACTGAATTCCAGTGTTAAACGAGCTGGCATACCAGTAGGGTCTCCTGGACAAAAACAAAAGGATCTTTTAGTACAGTGGTAGCTATAACACTAATGGAATTTTCCCTGTTTAGAACCATCACTGTCACTGTCTCCATTTAGAAGTTTCACTACAGTTGCAATCCAGACATCCCTGCCCTGTATGGTGGCTTCATAATTTGTTCTCATTTCTTCACACTGTATAAATTATACTGAATTGAAAAACTATAAAATTTTATTCTCTAGATTGATAGAAGGTACACTTTCCTCTGTCCTCCCCAATACACCCCTTTTGTTCAAGACCAGGAACAACATCATCCTCAATTTCATCCTTCACCAAGGAAAAGAACCACAAAATGTACTCCTAACCCTTGCTTATTTCCATAACTTACAGCAACCCAGGTTCTCCAGTTTTGCACACAGAAAATAAAAGGCCAATGACTGACTGAGACTCCCAAAAACCTGATGTGGGCATTACTACTAGTGTGGTTAAAATTCAGATTTTGAGCTACATACTTTTTAAAAAGCAATTTTAATTAGACAATCATTCCATTATCAATCTTATATTCCAATAGATAAGTTTGCCAGATCTGAGGTTGCTTGAATCCTGTGATGGAGCTATGAATGGACAAAACAGATCCCTGCACAAACCTCAAAAATGCTCCAAGTTTGCAGGGGGAAAGAAATCTAAAAAGGGGGGGAACCCCCCACAATGATAAAAGAAACCCCTGTAGATTTAACAAACAGATACTGTCAGTTGCTGTTGCTAGGCAGCCACAGCATGCCTCACTGGGTTTCAGTGAGTAAAGGGCAGGGAAAAGGGATACAGGTCTCATTTGGATGTTGGCAACTCTCAGCTTGTCAGCAACAATTAGGTGAATTGAGACCACCTCATTTGCATGACTCAATGAGGCCCAGATGCTTGCTACTGTTCAAGAGCAGTCACCCTGTGAAAATCATTGTGGTACAGGAGTTAGAGCTTCAGAGCAGGGTCTTGGAGACCAGGATTCAAATCCCCATTTTACTGTGGAAGTTCTCTCAGTGATTTTAGGTTAGCCACTTTCAATCTAATCTACCTCACACATTATTATATGAATCGAAAGGACAAAAGGATAATAACGTCAGCTACTTTGGTCCCCATTGTGGAGAAAGGTGGATATAAATGAAGTAAATAAATTATAAATGTAGCTGAAGACAGAAGGAAGGTAAAAGGTAATTTGGTGAATGCCTGAGGATAAGAGAATAGGCAGGGAATGGAAGAGAAGATATAGGGGTTGCCAGGAGGATGGAAAGAGGAAATAGCATGGGGAGAAGGATACAGAGGAAAGTGAGTTCCCCTCTCATAAGTCCTTGAGAGTTCTCTACCATGTAAGAGGACCTGACCCAGTACCCAGCACCACTCAATTGGGCCCCAGTTTTCCTAGGTAGAAGCTGCTGGGGAGGGGTAGCTGAAGACAAGGAACAGATAAATGAAGGCTGACTGTTTGATAGGAAACAGGGAAAGTGGAGACATTTTACGAGCTTTCAGGAAAGTGAAAGAGGAAGTGGTGGGGGAGAGAAGACTTAGATGCATCCCACAGATCCTTGCAGGTTCTGTTTATATTTCCTTTAAACTCAGACTACTTAGAACTGATTCGAGAATTAAACATGTCTCTGAGTTAAGTGCTACTGAGTTGCTTCTGTGAATTAATGACCTCCAGAACCGTTAATAGCTCTGTTCATATCTTGCAAGTTGAGTCAGGTTAAGCAAATCCAGAGTTTACCATCCAGCAACAAGAACAATGTTTCCCAATTTTGTTCACTGAAACTGAAGCCTGAAGCTGATGGAGTGGAATTAGTGGAGTCTGCATTGAATAAATCCACACAGCACCCTGATTTGCAAGCTTTACAAGTCACAGGCTGATTCCGCAAGGGCCAAAAAAAGTGGTGTGAAAATGGTGTGAAAACAGAATAAACCCTTTTACACTGGTTTAAACCCTTTAACACCATTTTCACACCGTTTTCACACCGCTGTTTTTGGCCCATGCGGAATGAGCCACAGAGTTAGCTGCACACCTGTGTAGTCTACCCACTGAACTCAATGCAATTTACTATCAATCCAGGCTCTACACCAAATTCAGAAGCCACGCTGCAACCAGGTTCAATCTATGTCTCAATTTTATTTTCAGAATTATGTATAACTGGCCCTTACTCTATAATGACTCAAACCTACACGCACATATTAGAATTTCCAACACAATGAAATCCTGAAAAGCAGAATGCTTATTCCGCACTTACCATTATAGTAGTACCCCTTGATCGTTTTTGGAGTCTCATCCAACTTGTACTCATTGAGTTTCTTCTGAGTCAGTTCATGCCAAAATCCTGCATCTAAGGCACTACTAAAAGGAACAAATTGCAGCTTGGGGAGCTCAGGCACCGGCGGGCTCAGCCTTCCCGCAGCCTGGGCCATCATTTACTTAAGTTTCCGGAAGTCAAAGTGCGATGAAAAAGTGTCAGCCGCTTAGCTGCAGGTCTTCAATTCAGAGCTTTCATGAAAAGCATAACGCGGGTTAACAACTGCCCAAAGTATGCCAAACACAACTTCCCTCTTTGCTGCATTTCCCGGCCGACTAGTGATACCGGAAACAGCTTCAGGGAGCCGTCATTGTTGTCGTGCCTCGTGCGCATGACCTGACATGCGCATCACGTCTGCAAAGGTCTGTAAACAACCAAGAGTTAGATGGATCATAAATTGGTTTGCAGCCGTCACGTGCGGGTTCCATTTGAACGTCGCTGCATGAGAGAAAGCGGGCTAATACAGAATAAAGAAACATTTTCACTTCCCCCCCCCCCCCCCACGTTTGCATTATGCCTCTTCGACTTCCCACGGAGTTGCTCGGCAGCTAGCTAGAAGTGGGAAGTATTGCTATGGTTTATATCGTTTATATAGTAAAGTTACGCTGGGATACAAATGCTAGTTTCTGAAGTGCCACACTGGACACTTGTTACGGGCTAAGAAGGCTGCCTCTTTGTAATTGGAGTGTTACTGGGTTTGTGACAAGTCCGGCTAAGTCAGTGCAGCTGACTGTGGAAAGATTTATGCGTGCCTTGCAGCTCGCTCGGAAAAAAGAAGCGACGCGTGTTTCTATCCTATCTCCATGAAGTGTAGACTGGGTTGCCTTGCTTCTAAAGGCAAACAGATCCTCCATTAAAGACTTCATCGAAGTAGAAAACGAGCCCCTGCTTTCTGCTTCCATGGAGTTTGGCATCTCCTGTTCGCTATTTGAGATCGTGCAATGTAGCCTCAACTCCCCCTTCTGCAGTCCTTTCCAGCGCGCGCCGTCATGGCAGCGGGATTTTTGAAACGGGGAGGAAGGGTCGCGGGCTCGCGGCATAATCTCTGCTTTTTTCGGACTGTCCTTCTCGTCCAAAAACTTATGTCTTTCGGGCAGGCTCAACTGCACCTTGCAAAAAGCTGGCCCCCGAGATAATCGGCGGTGGTGGTTCTGCAGGACTCGCTAGACACCGATTATCTGGCGGGTCAGCTTTCTGCAAGGTTGCAGTTGAGCCTGCCCGGAAGGCATCAGTCGATAAGCAAAACAGCCTGGGAGCCTCTGGAGTTGACGTGTCAGTCACTGACTTGAAGCTACCTACGCTATCTGCAACCTGCCAAGCTTACTAACCCTTGCTCTGATTATTTCTTCTTCTGCGTGTGTTAATTCGGGACAGTGTAGTGCTTGGAAGTGGCCTAGGATTTCCAGCTCTGGTTGGAAAATGCATGAAGATTTTGGGGGTGGAACCTGGGGAAAGGGAGGTTTGAGGTGAGGTGCCTCAGCGATGTATAATGCCATATAGTTCATCCTCCAAAACTGCCAGGGGATAGCAAGAGTCACAGCATACTGTGCATACATACTCCAGGAAACAATCTAAATCTTCTGTTTCATGCGTGGTTCACTTGTTTCTTCAATCCCTTCCACCTCTTTTAAAATCACTTTGATTGCAGTAGGTGCAATTCCCATAAAAATCTACATTTCGCATAAAAGCCTTAGATTCAGTTCACAGTTTGTTGACTATAGTTATGGAATCACATTCTCATTTGGTTGTGGGTTTTCCGGGCTGTGTGGCCGTGGTCTGGTAGATCTTGTTCCTAATGTTTCACCTACATCTGTGGCTGGCATCTTCAAAGGTATATAATAGAGAGAAGTCTGTTACACACTTTGTCCTGTGAGAAGGGAATGTTTAGTGGGGTACATATTGTCCATGACGCAGGGTGGGGAACCAATCAGTGTTTGGGTGGAACTTGCTATGCAGAGGCAACAAAAACCAATTACATCTGGCCATGAAAGTCTTCTCATTTGTTTGTTGTATGGCTAATCACTGCTTGTCATATTTTTTTATTTTCTCCAGGGAAACTGATCTCTGTTGCCTGGAGATCAGATGTAATTCTGGGATATCTCCAGCCACCACCTAAAGGTTGGCAAACTTTAGGCATGAACCCTATGTGCAGTGCTACTGTCATCTGAGGATGTCTACATGATCAGTTCCTGCATTATCATCTGAAAAATATGTTTCTCAGCATACCCTTCTGAAATTCTGTAACATTCATCCAATGAAGAATTTGGATGAGCTCAAAAGTTTGCAGAACATTTTGTGTTGATTTGGTTGGCCCTAATGAAAGGCATTATATAGATTCTGCTATGGCTCTAATGACCATGCTTGCATTTTTACAAGCACAGGAGGGCAGCATTGAGACAATTATGACCTGGCAGCAATCTTGAATTTTTTCACTCATTTTTCAATTTGCCATTTCTTTCCGTACCATCTGGTTTGGATGTTTTTATTTACTCCATTTCTAAACTGCCTTCCTTGCTGAGACTCAAGTTCATTTCTAAGCAGTAGACTAGTTTCTCTCTTTGAACAATTTGCTGTGTTAACACTTTCTCCTTGTTAGCTCCATCTTCTTCAACAGACTTTCTCTCTCATGAACTCTGTTCAGATCACATCTGCTATGCTCTTCCAGTTCGCCAGTCATAGGTCTCTGATCTGCTATTCATCAGGTATTCCTCTATCTTTTTCTGCATTCTATCAAACCCTTTATACCATTTTTCTCTTCTAAAATGCCCTTCAGGGCTACTACTAGTCTGTCCAAAAAGAAAAGGGTTATCCTATTTTCACAAAGGTAGCATAGTTTGTCCTGTTAGGCCTCTGCAGGAAAGGAGTTCCACTAAGTTGGTGTGACTAAGAACAAGACTTAAGCGCAGTGAGCAAGATAGTGCATATCAGAGATCATGCCCCTAAGGAGGCTATTTGCAAGTTTTAAAGGTCAAAACCAGCATACTGGTAGAGAGTAAAGTTGCTGGAACATTGAGAACATGTGTTCCCTCATGCCCACTCCCAAGGACATAGGTAAGGGGGCGGGGTTCTCGGGTTCAAACCCCCCATTACATGTCCGAAGCTCCGCCCCTGTTTGTGGTTTTTTAAAATATTTTAAAGTGTTTTTTGGGTTTTGGCCTGCAGGGGGTGCAATTTTTAGGTTAGCAGCACCAAAATTTCAAAGATGCTTTGGGAGACTCTCCTGATGATACTATCCAGATTTGGTGAGGTTTAGGGAGTCCAAAGTTATGGACTCCCAAAGGAGGTGCCCCCATCCCTCATTGTTTCCAATGGGAGTTAATAGAAGATTGGGGCTACACCTTGGAGAGTCCATAACTTTGGACCCCCTAAACCAAACGTCACCAAACCTGGGTGGTACCATAAGGAGAGTCTCTTACTGATACCACCCAGGTTTGGTGAAGTTTGGTCCAGGGGGTCCAAAGTTATGGGCTCTCAAAAGGGGTGCCCCATCCCCCATTGTTTCCAATGGGAGCTATAAAAGATGGGGGCTACACATTTGAGGGTCCATAACTTTGGACCCCCTGAACCAAACTTCACCAAACCTGTGTAGTATCATTAGGAGACTCTCCTAAAGATTCTCTGAAAGTTTGGTGCTATCTTAACAATTATATCCCTGACAGCAGGCACCCCCCAAGTTTCCCCAGATTCTCCTTTTAAATCCCCCCCCTTCAGCATGGATTTAAAGGGAGAATCTAAGGTCCCCAGTTTAAACATGGAAAGTGATGCTGTTTCAGGGTGAGGGATAATCCACCCCAAAACAGCATTACTTTCAATGTTGTTTTAACTGGGGACCCAGATTCTCCATTTAAGGTGGATTTAAAACAAGAATTTGGGCTCTTTAGTTTAAATACCATTGCAAGTGATGCTGTTTGGGGGTGGATTCCAGCATCGCAGTCGCTGCCCGGGGGGGGGGGGGGGGTGCGTGCAAAACTCAGATTTTGCACCAGGCTCCATTTTCCCTAGCTTCACCTCTGCCCAGAGGGAAGGGCAGAAGGGGCTGCTGGCTGCCAGCTGGGAGCCCAGCTGGTGGGGGGTGGGGCAGGGCAGGGGAGTCTGCTGTCCCCGGCCTCAGAGAGCTGCTTTTATAAGTACCGAGGCGGGGCGGGGCTTGGGGAGGCGTGGTCATGCCCCCAGAGGTGGGTGGGGGTGTGGCCCCGCCCCCGAACTCCCCCATAATAAATCTATACCTACGTCCCTGCCCACTCCCAACAATAAACTGGCTTCTACTAATTGGTTCAATTTGAAAATTTTGAACTGACTTCAGTGGGACCCCACACAGAGCCTATTACAAACATCTTAACTAATACGTAGCCAATCTTTGGAAGCAAGATCTCTGCTCTGATCTTTCCCCAGCCAACCACTCAATAAACCCTCCCACCAACATCAATTCAATGGAAAATTAGGAGTATTAATTACCTACAAGCTGTCTTGAGCAAAGAGGAAATGTGAGGTGCAAATGTGCCTCCTCAGTAGATTTTACTGAAATCCAATTTTATTTTTTTTTGCTGGCAAGTCACGGCTCATATTTGGTCATCCCATAGGGTTTTCAAGGCAAGAGACATTCACAGGTGGTTTGCCATTGCATGTCTCTATGAAATGACCCAGCTATTCCTTGGAGGTCTTCCATCCAAATACCAGCCAGGAATCATCCTACTTAACTTCTGAAATCTGATGAGATCAGGTTAGCCCTAAGGCTCCCCATAAAAGGAGTAAATGGCAGTTCAGCACAGTTTGAAGTTTCCTTATAGACTAGAAATCCTTTCCCCAATTGAAGTGGTTCTTCCATCTATATTAGAAGATCTTTGAAACTTTTAATCTGTTCATTAAGGAGACGTATTCCTCCTGTCTGGCAAGGACATCTCAGAGTAAATATGCCAATGAGGTATCCTTCAATTATTTCTTTATATCAGCCTAATTCCTTCTTGTGAGTGCCTCCCTAACTCATAAATTTATAATTTCCCCCCAGAAGGCCACCATTTGGTAACCCACAATTTTTTTTCTGGGACATTTCTGAATTTTAAAAACCAACGGGAATGGGTGGGGTATAAATCTAATAAAATTATAACATATTATTATTCAATTTATGTCTTTAGATATCTGTTGCATGCTCTTTAATTAAATCTCAAGGCTCCCGTACCTTTTTGCTTTTAAATCTTATATTTCTTTGCATCCAAGTACTTCAGTATCCCACAGATTTTGTGTCCTATTTTTGTTCCAGACCCTCTAAACTGTTTTCATAATTCTCAGGTTTTCCATGGCAGTATTCAGTTGTTGTTTTTCTCTACATTCACTATTTTTCTCTCAATTTTGTGTCAAAAGCCAATTGTCTCTTTACATGTGTCTCCTATTTTTTTCCTCTTGAATCTTTTATGGTTTACCAACACAACTGGAAATATGTACTTAATTATGTTTAAAGATGAAGGGTAAGGTTGTGACAGTCAAAGTCATGTCTGGCCTTCAGGAAGCTCCTACCAACAAATCACCAGTCAACAGTGAACTGGCCAATTAGAAGACTGGAGGGCAGGGTTGGGTGGAGGTTAAACTGCCATATAGGAGTGGGTAAACAGTAAGATTAAGGTCGATTCCCCACTGGAAATTTAATATAGTTTAAACCAAGTTTAAAAATAAACTGCAGTTTTTAATCTGGTTTTCAACCTCCCCACTGCCAATTTATTCTGTGAAAGTTGATCTTCCAAGCAGGTACAGAGAAAATGTGGAATAAGGGGGGAGACGAGTAACGGAACCAGGAAGAAACCCCCTTTGTCGCTCAAGCAGTGAGGAGGCATGCCTGAAACGTTTTTTCACGTGAGTACCACGCAATTGTCCGTGGGGAATTGACCTTTGTTGTGAAATCAGAACCTATCTCAAAATTCCTCATTGGAAGGAATTAAAAGGGCATTTTAAAAAGTAAATCATAAGCCCATTCTAAGTGTCAAGTATTTAATGAGATGCTTTGACTGAAAGCCAGTTTTGAAGGCTTTCTCCAGTCCCATCTCAAAGAAGGAACATTACAGGATTAACTATATTCCCTTCCTTGTTTTGTTCGGCCATTTCCACACAAGTTACCTAAAATGTTTCCTGAATGTTTTCAATCCCCCCTGCCATTATGCTTCTCTGTACTCACCTCCTCCAAAAAGTTCCATGGGCACTGGGAAGATTTTTTTAAAAAAAAAACTTGCTTATTTGTTGAAACAATGCTTCACCAATTAATTTCTTTCATTCTCTGCAACTCTGCTTAATTGATCCTTTGTTATTCAACCAAAACAGCATACACACCCCGGCAAAAATAGAGGCAAGAGGGAAAGAAGTGAGACGAGGGATGCAAAAAAAATGGTGCAGAGGGAGAAGTTGGGCAATGGCACAGAGGCATAAAAAATGATAACCAGCTCTTGGAAATGTTTTCTGAATCAAAAGAGGAAAAACAATGGCTTTTTCTGCACAAGTCACTGAAAACATTTCCAGAATGTTTTCTATTACGCAAATCCTACCCATGACCGACACACACACTGTGGATCCTTGCTTACACCATAGATTCGAATCAGGGAAACAATTACAAATAAGCTGTTCAGTCTTTTATGCAGAATGCCTGACTGCTATGTGAAGCATAGATTTCTATCTCTGCCTCTGAGGCAGTGAAAGCTTCTGGTTGCCGCTGTCTGGCAGTTTACCCACTGGTGGCATCACACCGTCATCACCATGTTTCTGGTAGTGGCTTGAAATATAGTTTGAAGTGGCTTTGCTTAAAAAGCCCTCCTTACCTGTTTCTATGGTTCCTGGATCTCAGTTTCATTGTTATGGCTATGGATCGCAGGGAGGCCATGGTTATCCATACTGTTGGGAACCTTTTACATCTCTTACCTCAATTATCACCTTCTAGGATCAAACTACCATATATATAATTGTATCTCTTAGGCCCAATTGTGCAAGATTCCTAAGGTTACCAACTAGGCGGAGAAGGGTTTCCTAATGATAAGAGATGTAATGGGCAGTTGCAGGTTTTCATGGCATGAAATTAAATATCAATGAAACAAGGCAACGCGTTACACACAGGGCTATGGCTCAATGTCTAAATATTATTTCTCTGTATATTCAATTGTGTATATAATTCAATGATACAGTATAAACAAAATATTCTGCTTTAGCTAGTTGGTCTTCAAATCGAGTAAACTCGGGGGGAAACTCAAATACATACAACCCTTAGCATTGGGTTGTTGCTGTTTTTTAACTGCACTTGCTTTTGTCCGAGAGCTCTGACTTCAGTGTCTAAAACGAATGAAACTTTTTAAATCATTGGTCCATAACACCTATTGTTAAACATTTTGTAAACTGTTTGTAAATATTGTGGGCCATAAGAGGTTTCTAACAACTGTCCACACATTAGGCCTAGAATCACATGGGGCTGTTTAGAATGGAAAAAGCTACAGTATTTGAACAATTTTGTTAGATGGAGTGTTCAAATATTTGGATGGAGATTTTTTTTCCCTGTGGAAAATATAATGTGGCCAAGCACATTATATTTATATCCCACTTTTCCTTGTGGTTCAAGTTTGTGGGAGTCATAGTATTTTTTCCTTTATTCCCTTCCCCATTATTTCCTTTTTCAATTCTCTGGCAGTCCCCACAGCCTATCACCCTACTTGCTTGCTTGCTTGCTTCCTTCCCACCCACCAGACAGCACTTTTACCTGCACCTGTTTTCAGTTTTCCCTCCCTGTTTCGTATCTTTGTCTTGAGTGGCACCAAAATGAAGAGCAAAAGAAATAACACTGAAAAGTACATTTCTTTTCCATGAAAACAGACACAGTATTCAAAGGCTGAAACCACCTGATAGCAAATCTCTGAACTTTTCTGTGTCACACTGTAAATTGATACACTCATTATCAGATTATACTATGTACCTACCAGATTCCATTGTTTGATGTGGCCATGTGCCTTTTTTACAGTTGTGCTGTATAATATGTGGAGTTTAAATAAGTTGTATATTTTTCCTTCAAATAAAAACAAAAATTTCATAAAACATTTTGCAGAGAAGGGGCAGGAAAGGGAGAAAGAATAGGATATAATAATATATTTTAATACAAATCATCCTTTACAAAGGCCTGTTGTGGAAATGCTGAAGACCCCTATTGGAAGTATTTGGGGGGAAAACATTGCTAAGTACACACACTGAAATGTCATAAGGTATCTCCATTGACACAAAAATATTTCTTTCTAATTTTAATGGTAATCAGAACTTGGTAATTTCACACAAAGGATGAGTCATAGGTTTTCCAAACTGTGGCTTTTTAAATAATGTCATTATAATGTAAGCACCTAAATGGACAAAAAATGATCTTCCATTTTATCAAGCCTTGCAAAGAAAGCACCACTTGCACATAATGTAAGAAAAATAACAGTGAGGCCTCTTACCACTAGAAATAGTTTATAAAGAACAATACATGACAGAAAGCTCACTAAAATTGTTGAAGTTTTAGAACTGTGAACAACATTCTATATGTAACAGAAATAAATAGGAAAAGTGGTTTTCAGTGCCATTCTAAGCAAAATAACACCATTCTAAACCCATTAACTTCAACAAACTTAGAAAGGTACAACTCTGGTTATGGCAGCATGGCAAAATAACTTACTAGAAAATCATTCAGGACTGGAAATGTTGTAATTAAAGGTTATAATAAGAAGTATCTAGTGGCTTAGGGAAACATTTTTCCCCTTGTTCAGTAGCACACACTTTCAGCAAACTCCAATAAATCACAAATTACTTTCCAAAAGTATCTCAGGCTCATTCCACACATGCAGAATAATGCACTTTCAAACTGCTTTCAATGCTCTTTGAAGCTGTGCGGAATACCAAAACCCACTTGCAAACAGTTGTGAAAGTGGTTTGAAAACGCATTATTCTCCGTGTGCAGAAGGGGCCACAGTTTCAAAAGTTATGTGGCATGGAAAGCTAGTGATTGAAAACCACAAACCCAGATCACCTGGAAGTATATGGAACTAGCCTGTGACTTATAATGACCACAACAAAAGGGAAAGAGAATCAGGATGAGGAAAAGATAAACCGAAATATGTCAGAAAAACTTTATAAATTGATATGTAGATGGCATTAAAATTAAATTGTAAAAATAAATTATGTTTACCAAGCTAATGATAATGGGAGTTACAAAGTACAGATTAATCATTGTTGATGTTCATTTCAAAGAATTACAAAATTCAAGAGGAAAGTCTTTGAGCAATAATGTGTAATTGATGTACATTTGAATATATTACGCAGCTGGCTATAGTATACAGCTCAACCCAAGGATATAAATGCTATACTCTGTTTCACATAAAGATGTTAGTTCGGTCAGTTGAGGTGCATCGATTAAGAAAATTATATGCTTCCATTAGAATATAGTCCCAAACGAATATGAGAATTATGGTTCATTTTTACACACTGCCTTTGTCAAAAGCATTATTTTGTGCATTCTGAGCATGATACTTAATGCAAGAGCATTTATGCCAAAATGTATTTTTACTTTCAAACCTTCAACTTGAATAGGGAAAGCAGGGCTCAGTAGGTACTTACTAGAACCTAGGTGGAGCATTCTACAATAAAGAAGGTCCAGCATGCTTTGTTTTGTGGCGGAAAAATATACACTCTACTATCATCTTTATGTTAAACAGAATATAAGTTGTTTGATGGTAAGAGGAAGCAGATCATATTCAATTAGTATTAAATATATTAATTGTAGTCTGAATATAAATAGCTTCTAGATGGGAAATTTCTGCAATCCCATTTAAAGTATTGCAAATAGAAAGTGTTCAATAATGAAATCAATACATGGAACGAGATGTATCATTAATGTTTTCTGTTTCATGAACCTGTATTACCTGTAAAAATATGTACAGTAATTCAATGTAATATAAACTGACACAAGATATTTTAGCAGCTTTACATGTTACGCTTTCAAGCAACATGCAGTTTTGTGAACTGGCCCTAAAAATAGCAGTGGAAATGCAACAAGTAGGTATATTTTCCACAGATTTAGCATGATATATTAGCTACATTAAACAGAACAATTTCAGGAGATGAATGTTTCACACTCTTCTGATTACCACTTACTTTTTTATGACCAAGAAGGGTACAAGCCACAGAAATAAAGCATGAGTTAGAGAGGATTCTGCCCTTTAAAGGGTGAGAAAGCATCTCTCTTTCTGAATTGCACTCAAGGAAACTGACTGTGACATGTTATCTAAACGTAGATTTCATTCAAGCAGAACACATAAACTGAACCAGGCCTATAGCCAAGCTGAGCACTGAACAGCATGTGGAAGTATACTTTTTGACATCAAAAGCAAGATTAAGTAACAGCATATTTCATTTTCTCCATTCCATTTTGTTCCAAATAACGGAACTCAAAAATTAAACCAAAAAACCCCTTGTAAAATATTAACAAAATAGTAACAAACCTGAGGCTGAAGCCTTAGTTTTGGGCAGCCAAATCCAAAGACAACAAGATAAAACAAGACAACTTTTGGGTAGCCCAATCCAGAGCCCTTGTCAGAAGGCTCTTAGGCAGTGCAGGAAGGCAAAATATGAAGCAAAACTTCCCTGTAGCCGAAAAGCCCTCCATTGGGCTCAATGGGTTTATGCCACCTAAAAAAGTGGCCTAAGCCCATGGCCCAGGCCACTGCATACCCGAAGGCACTGCCAGGATGGGAGACCCTGGCCACACCTCCAGAATGCCTCCACATCTATGAGGTCACCAGAAGCGCTGGGGTGCTGACACTGTGCTCAGCACCATGTCAGGGCATCTCAGGATGCCACAGTGGTCACCCACCAACAGATTTGCCCCTCCACCAGGGCAAGTGCCCCAGGAAGGGCATTTTCACCAATGTAGGGCTGCACCACTTCCACAGCTCCTTTCAGCTACCCGCACTCTGGATTAGGTTGCAAGAGTCCTAGGGAGCATCAATTCTTCTTTTAAATGTAAGTCACAGTTTAAAAACACTTTTTTATCTAGGACAAACAATGTTCCCCACTTTTGCATCTATTTCTGTTTTCATTAATGATCTTTTAAAACCTTCTGCCTCATTTGCAATGTTTTCTTGTGATACAGAAAAGTCTTTTTTCTTTCTAGTTTTTTGCACTCTCCCCGCCTCGAATACAACTATCACCAAGAGAGGTTAGCTTTCAAAATGAAAAATCTTCTTGAAGGTTTTCTTGAAGTTTTCATTACAAAGTGGGTATATAAATGGATTTAATGTAGAATTCACATAGCCGAGCCAGATTGTAAACATATGAATGTGATAATTGTAATATTCTTCACAATATGCCATGATCATAAAGAATACAAAGTATGGAATCCAGCACAGCATAAAGGCTGCCATTATACAGCCCAGCTGTTTAGCTGCCTTTCTTTCTCTGTTCACACGCAGCCTGTGGTTATGGTTCAGAGAATGAGCACGCAGCTTCCTCCATGTCTTTTTCAAAGAATGAAGACTTGTGCTACCTTTGCTGTTTTTATACTGATGGAAATGCCTCTTCTCATCAAAATTTTGCTCCAGAGTGGCCTCTGAATCTCTTCTACAAGCAGGTCTCTCTGCAAAAATTTGCTCATATGATGTTTTGCTCATTTCATATTCCTGGGGGCAAGCCTTCTCCATGTTATGAATGCTTCCATGGACACAAGCATACTTCCTATCAATACTACTTACCCCAATGTCGTTCTGTGAAAAAGCTAGAGGAAAGCAGCTGTGCTTCCCTCCTGCATGGGTACTTCCTCTATGAAATACTTGTGATTCTTCAATAAAGTTGCCTGATCGAGATCTGGCTTCCATTTTGTCATTCTGATTGTCATGTTCACAACAGGAAAATCCTAAATGTTTACTTTCACTTAGATAAGACATTTCTTGTATTTCTCGCAGCTTGCAATTGGGTGGGATTGTTTTATCTGAGGCAGATCTAAATGACCCATTAATGAGTTTTCTGTGCTGACAATGCCTCCGGACAGCTGTGTATATTTTTGCATAGAAAAACAGCATCATCAATGAGGGGATGTAAAAGTTAGCTATAGCTGTCAAGACCTTAAACCAAGTGACTCTGCAAAAATCTGTTTCACATACTTTATCCCCATCATCTGAGCTGTTGTCATGGGTAAAGTTACGCCAGCCCAAAATTGGGACTATCCAGGTAGAAGAGAGCAGCCAAGCTCCAGAAATCATGATAGATGCTCTAGTTTTTGTCCGATACTTGAGATATTCTAATGGCTGCTGAACAGAACGGTAACGATCTATGCAGAGTATGAGCAGGCTAAAAATGGAGGCTGTGCTGGCGACGTAATCCATTGATAGCCAAAACAGGCAGGCTTGTCTACCTAACAGCCACTCATTCTTCAAAAGATATAAAATGTTCAGTGGCATGACAGCTGCACCAACAATGAGATCTGCACAGGACAAGCTGACAATGTACAGATTGCCGACTGTGTGAAGTTTCTTTTCCATTTTCATGGCATATAAGACCAACATATTCATGACAACTGTAGTCAATGAGATGCCTCCCAAGATCATTCCTAGAGGAACAGAATAAGCCTCTGTGAAATTCTTGTTTATTGTTCTGTTGATCACACACATCTTTTGCCTAAAGATACAAGACAAAATAATGAAGTACTATCATTTCATTACTTGTTCACTAAATGGTCAAGTGGGCTTCTTTCCAATTTTCTTAGCACATCTGAAAGAGAAAAAAAAATATGTTTCAATCCCACATTCAGCTTCAGAAAATGTATTCAATACTAATAGATGTGTTGATAAAGTGTACTGAATAAATAACACAAAGAACATCCACAATAGAAGTTTAGAACAGCATCCAGAAATCATGTGGTCAATGACTCAGTGTTTTTTTCATGTAATAGGCCACTGATGCAATGAAACACTAGTGTTTGTTTCCACGCACAAAGTGGTATTCAACTGTACTTCAGAACAACATACTTTGCCACTCCAAACATCCTCTTCCTGTGCTCTGTTCTGTCAGATTTCAGAAGAGCTACAACCCATCCCAGATCAGGGTAGAGGTTGCCCAAGTGCACCTCCTTCTGTGCCAGCCCTGTTGGCTGCAACAATGCCCTGCATGCTGTCCTGGGGTTGGGTGGTGGCATATAAGGGTGTGAAAGAGTACACCTTCTCTTATACTTGCTCTGTCAAATCTAAAATGGGCTCTACACATACACCAGAGAGAAGCTGTGGCCCTAAGTAGCTTAAGCATAGCTTAATCATAGCTTAAGCATGTAGGATGTAGCATGTGTCCCACCAGCGATGAGAGGGCTGGGCAGGGTGCTCTTGCTTAACATCAGAGGCCCCTGGAGGCAGTGGAGAGCAGTGGCAGGGGCCCCCATAGTGCGCGTGAGAGTTTCTTACTTGGCAATCAAGATTCAGTGTGTCCCAGGGAGAACATGGTGGTGGTGATGGCCCTTAGATGGAATATGTGTTGGTGAGCAGACAGAACAACTATTCATGGGCCCGGCACCCCACTGTGGACAGAATAACTACTTAAGACCTGGCATCCCACTTCCTGAAGTTGAGGGTTCTTTACATTTATATGGACTGTTCAGCTTTAGATATTGTTTCTTTAATGGGGTGGTGGTGGTGGTGGTGAATGTAGCTAGTGAGGTTTTATTGGGTTTCCCTGCCATTTCTGATGTTATTATTTTTGGTAGTGTTTATTGTATTATTGCAAAGTTATTCAGCTAGCGTTAGGTATAGTTAGTTTAATTTAGTTTAGGTGTAGGTTAGTTTAGTGATATGTTCT
The DNA here is from genome assembly GCF_021028975.2 of Sphaerodactylus townsendi. Taxonomy (NCBI): domain Eukaryota; kingdom Metazoa; phylum Chordata; class Lepidosauria; order Squamata; family Sphaerodactylidae; genus Sphaerodactylus; species Sphaerodactylus townsendi. Next base: position 61,378,082 of record NC_059427.1, read on the forward strand.
TGTACAGTGGCATATGGGAGAAAATGCAACGGTGACCTCCAGGCTAGACTATTGTAACTCGCTCTACGCGGGCCTTCCCTTGCGTTTGATCCGGAAATTGAAACTGGTCCAGCATGCAGCGGCTCACTTGCTCACAGGGGGCGCCTTCCGAGAACATATTCAACGTGTTGCGCCACCTGCATTGGCTTCCAGTTGAATTCCGAATCATCTTCAAGGTGTGGGTGTTGACCCTTAAGGCCTTACGCGGCCTGGGACCCCATATGTCCCGGTTCGACCTCTGCGTTCAGCAGAGGCCAATTTACTGGAGGTCCCTGGCCCCACAATGACATGGCTGGCCTCCACTCGGGCCAGGGCCTTTACGGCTCTGGCGCAGGCCTGGTGGTTCACTCTCCCTCCAGCTGTCTGGGCCCTGCGGGACCTTGGGGAATTCCACAGGGCCTGTAAGTCTGAGTTGTTCCACTGGGCCTTTGGAGAGACCAGCCGCTGAGGGTGCCCCAGCCCCCTTCCCTCTGCTCCACATGGGTCCCTAACATCATTGGGACCCACTATTTTTTCTTGGGAGGGTTACGTAAGGGTTTTGTGGGACACTATTTTAGGACATAACTGTTGTTTTAAATTATATTTATGATTTTATAAATGATGTTTTATATTGTACACCGCCCTGAGCCCTTTGGGGATAGGGCGGTATATTAAATCAAATTAATAACAATAACAACAACAATAACAACAACAACAACAACAATAATAATAGTCAGATTAGCCTGTGCACTCCCACACATGCCAGCTGGGTGACCTTGGGCTAGTCACAGCTTTTTGGAGCTCTCTTGGCCCCACCCACCTCACAGGGTGTTTGTTGTGAGGAGGGAAGGTCAAAGAGATTGTAAGTGCCTTTGAGTCTCCTACAGGAGAGAAAGGGGGGATATAAATCCAAACTCTTCTTCTTCTTCTAAACGGAGGACCTCAGATTCTCCCTTTAAATCCATGCCGAAGGGGGAGTGCCTGCTGTCAGGGGTGCAATTGTTAAGCTAGCAGCACCAAACTTTTAGGGTATCTTTAGGAGACTCTCCTAATGATACCACCCAGGTTTAGTGAAGTTTGGTTCAGGGAGTTTAAAGTTATGGATCCTCAAAGGTGTAGCCCCATCTCCTATTACTTCCCATTGGAAACAATGGGGGATGGGGGCACCCCTTTTGGGAGTCCCTAGCTTTGGACCCCCTAAACCAAACTTCACAAAACCTGGGTGGTATCAGTAAGAGACTCTCCTGATGATACCTCCCAGGTTTGGTGAAATTTGGTTTAGGGTGTCCAAAGTTATGGACCCTCAAAGGTGTAGCACCCATCTTCTATTAGCTCCCATTGGAAACAATAGAGGATGGGAGCACCCCTGTGGGAGTCCATAGCTTTGGACCCCCTGGACCAAACTACACAAAACCTGGGTAGTATCAGTAAGAAACTCTCCTGATGATACCTGCCAGGTTTGGTGAAGTTTGGTTCAGGGTGTCCAAAGTTATGGACCCTCAAAGTGTAGCCCCCAGCAGTGGTGTAGGTGGTTAAGAGCTCGTGTATCTAATCTGGAGGAACCGGGTTTGATTCCCAGCTCTGCCACCTGAGCTGTGGAGGCTTATCTGGGGAATTCAGATTAGCCTGTACACTCCCACACATGCCAGCTGGGTGACCTTGGGTTAGTCAAAGCTTCTCGGAGCTCTCTCAGCCCCACCCACCTCACAGGGTGTTTGTTGTGAGGGGGGAAGGGCAAGGAGATTGTAAGCCCCTTTGAGTCTCCTGCAGGAGAGAAAGGGGGGATATAAATCCAAACTCCTCCTCCTCCTCCTTCTTTTTCTTCTTCTTCTTCTTGGGCGTGGCCCCACCCCCAACCCCCCCATAAAAAATCTATACTTACATCACTGCCTTAAAATCATGTGAGAGGAGGAAGATAGGACAGAATATGGCAAATAAGCCTGGTTCATACCTGTTAAAACAGGCAGAGGTTTGTTGTGATATAGTTTGAATGTAGATTTTAAAAGCAAAATTGGTGACAGCAATGGAGAAAAAAGTCTAATAGGCCAGAAATCTGCTGTTAAAAATCAATTGTGGAGGCCTAGGGGTGACACAGTACTGAATTAAACTTACATGTTTAGTCCTCTCAAAGGAGCAATCTAGTCTGCAGCTTATTCTAAAAAATTTACACAAATGTAATGTGAGAGGAACTTTGTCTGGCTAACTCAAGTAATGTTTATAATCTGAAAAGGATAGCTAGTGATCTGCGCCCCCCCTCCCCCCCCAGAAATAACCAAAGGCTTTGTGGGGGTATGACAGCTAGGATTGCCAGTTCTGGACTCTGAAATCCCTGGAGATTTTGTGGTATATTTGTCACTGGAAAAAATGGCAAAAAATGAAAAAAAAAACATTTTGAATATGTGTTGGAAATGTGAACAACATGAAGGGGCCCTTTATTATTTATGGTGGACTTGTAATAAAGTTTTAAAAAATTGGCAATGGATACATTAAACTATTCCAAAAATTTTAAAGATTAACATACAAATGAAACCAGGGGCTTTTCTTTTGGGACTTATGGACAGACAGCTTGAAAAATAAACCTCATATTTAATATCAGCAGCAAGAATGTTATATGTGCAAAAATGGAAAACTGTACCTATACCAACAATGGAAGAATGGCTTGTGAAGTCATTTGAATTGGTGAAAATGAGTAAACTTGCTTCTTTGATTAGAGGAAAAAAACTTATCTAAATTAATTGATAATTGGAGACCCTGATAAACTTTTTGCATAAGACAGAAAAAAATGACTTGATGAGTTGTGGATCTGAGGAAGAGAACAAGAAAATAGATACAACACAGAAAATTCTGAATAATTAGTAAGAATAATTAAGAATTTTATAACAGTAATTAGAGACTAAGTAGTACATTTTTAAGTATGTTTATATTTGGTGCAGATGAAATCAGGAGCCTTTTAATGTACTTTTTGTGTTAGCACTTTTTTTCTTACTTTACAGCAAATGACGGGGGGGGGGGGGGAGGGGGCAGCAGAAGTGGCTGGCTACCTATTGCAGGGAGACAGGATTGGGATCATAAAGATGCCAGCCCTGTTTACCCTGAAAATATTTGAGACCTGGATACTGATATGGCTGAAAATCTCTAATAGTGATCCAGATCTGCCCCCAGCAATCAATTCAGTATTTTTAGTATATATTAGGAGTGGATATATCCAAGGTCACAAGCCTACTCTCTCTCTCTCCCCTCCTCCCTGCTTTTAATATAATAGAATAATGCCATCCCATTAATATGATAAATTATTTTTGTTTGATTTAATGATTTGGGGTTTTGTATGTTTCTTTTCTTTTTGCCAATTATTAGCAATGATCCAGAATGCTGAATGAAGTAAAATGTGGTTCTCTTCAGGGAATTATTTTTTATGTTGAGAAAGCTTTGGTGGTTCCTTTTTCATGTATATTCATAATACTAGGTAGAATATTAGCACTTGAAATTACATTTCCAGAAACCTAAGCTACATAAAATTATGACAAAATTTTCCCGGTTTAACCCAGAAGTATTTGAAATGGCTATCTGGTGAATAGTTATTTGGTTTCCTTAATTGTTATTTGGTTTCTACACCTCAATCAGACTCTTGAATGGAACCAAACTAACAGATGTGAGTTTTGCAGCTTTCAAGTGCTCACTGTTGCTAAGACAACCACTTCATCCGCATCCATCAGGGATGAAGAGGTCTTTGTCATTCATGCCTTGAATTCTTGAGGAAAAGACTTAAAAAGGCAACAAAAGTTGTGATAACTCAGCAATGCCTCTTCTAAGTCTTGGAGGTTAACAGTCATACTTTCAAAAACATTGTGGATAAATATGACTTGCTCCTTTATATAATAAAGACATTGATACAGTAGTTCCTTTTCTGAGTGAAATGTTTTATATTGACTTTCCTGACTTCCTTAGGTAGCTCATTTAATAAGGAGGAAACTGCAGCAAAAAATAATAATTCATGGGTATAGGTAGCTATTAATCTTACTCATTTGCGTGACTGCACCTTCAAAAGGCTTTGCCCAGTTGTGTGAAGTTACTGTGTGCAGCACAGCAGTAGAAGATAGCCAGTGGAGTATGTTTGTACACTGTGTCCACCTACCTAGTTTCTGATAGTAACCAAGCTGTGGATTTCTGTATCAACTGGAGTTTCCAAGTTGACTTCAAGGGCAGACCCATGTAGAGTGCATTATAAGAGTGCATTATAAGAATCTACTCTTGAGGTCACTGTGAGATGGATCTATGTTGGCAGATCAGCCAGATCAATCTTGTGGTCTGAACAGAGATGGTAGAAAGCAATTTTTGCTGCTGCATTAACTTGCTACTCCATCACTTCAGCTAGGTCCAGAATAGCTCCTAACAGAGTTAGCAAGGTTCAGCTGAATCTCATCAAATATAAGAACATAGCATGGTCTGGGGGAGCGGATCCTTGATCTGGTCATGATCTGGTCCTGCTCTGGCATGTCTATTGACCGGAAGGTGAGGTCCCCTGTCTGGGCCTGCTACCTGACTTGCTTGCTTCGTAGTTTCATTTTCCAAGCAAACTAATCTGCTCGCTCGACACCTGCTGGTTTCCACATTTCAAAGCCTTGGGGAATGTGGATTATTTTGCTTACCAGTACACTGTCTTTGCAGATGCATACCAAGGAGGTACCCATGCACTGACAGGTAAGCATCCAGCAGGATCAGCCCAGGAGTCTGAAACCACCTCCCTCTCCCCCCTCACATGCATACCAGGTACCACCTCAATAATGCAGGCTTCTACAGCCATTGCTTAGGAGCCCCATGGTGCAGAATGGTAAGCTGCAGTCAAAGCTCTGCTCATGACCTGAGTTCAATTCTGACTGAAGTCGGTTTCAGGTAGCCTTCTATCCTACCGAAGTCAGTAAAATGAGTACCCAGCTTGCTGGGGGTGGGGTGAACTACTGTGAACTTAAATGCTAAAATTAATCATTGCATAATCATATTGTGTCAAGAAATGGCTTTAAAAACAAATGGGGTAAACAATCTAAGATTGAGGACTTATTTGCATTTAAAGCCAACAACAAGGTAGCTGATTTTATAATGCCTGTTTCAAAGTGGTGATAATAACAATGAAACTTCCTCTAATTTTAATCCATCTTGTAGCATTACTTACACTTCCATTGCCACCTGTAACAAGCACAAACCAATGCATCCTAGTGGTGGCAATGAAGAAGCTAATAAAAACATGCACTCTGAGCATGCAAGGGGAGGGAAGTGAGGGAGGGGAGGGAGGGGTGGCATGCAAGGGAGAGGAGGAAGGGGAGGTGGCCCAGCATCTCATGTGGAGGAGAGGGGAAACAAATCCAGTTCACCAGATAAGAATCTGCCACTCATGTGGAGGAGTGGGGAATAAAACCCGTTCTCCAGATTAGAGTCCACCATGCTCAACTGCTACAGCATGCTGACTCTCCTACACTATGGGGAGAATGATGCTGTACACCCCTCTGAAGAGAAAAGAGAAGCATAAGTATGTAAATAATGCATGTATAAAAACTGCACCAGTCCGGTATGTGAATATGTCATGGAACCATCTCATCCTGGTTTGTCAACATATGTTGTGACTAACCCTACAAAATCTCAGGCAGAACAGTCTTTATTTTTATAAATAACTGAAAACATTGGACCTGTCAAAACTCTTGAAAAGAACACACACAAAACCCCTGTGCAACATGATGACAATTCTTCCAACTACTGTTGAAGCATAAAATTTGTAGAATTATGGGATGTAATCCACACTTGGTTAACTGCCTTTCAATCTTCACAGATTGAAGGGATCTTGCAGGCCTTGGAAAGCTCTATGGATCAGATGGGCTGGGAGTGGCTTCTTGCTCACCCCTGTGATAGTGCTGGATATGTATTTTTCATAGCAGAAATGGCAGAATAGAACCACCCCCAGATGAAGGAACAGGGGGAAGAGCCCTCCAACCGTATAAAGAAGCCATGGAATCCATCTCCCCAGAGGAGGATACTGTGGGAACAGAGCAGGCAGCACACTCACTGCTTCTTGGGTACTTTTTCCATTGAATTTGTCCATATGATAGCAGGGAGGCAATCAAGACAGGGGAAGTGTAGAAACTCCAGGTTCTTCCCAACCAGGAACTGGTAACCTTATCTAAAGTTATCAGAGAGGTTCCCAGATTTTGAAGTGGATTTTGATACAGCAGGAAAATGCTCATCAAGGGACTGGAAGCCCTGAAAAAGGTCAAAAAGCAGTGGGAAATGGTGAGGTTTTTCCAAATGATCTCCAGCTTAATCAAATCCTGCCTGATCTGAGTGTGAAAGTTTTTGTTGATATGGCTGATGGCAACCAGAAAATCTCCAGCTACTCATCCAAAGTCTTTGCTGCTGACCTTATCTACAGACATGTCTTTAATGCTTCCAGCACGGTCCAGTTGGTCGCCATGATTTCCAAGGCCTACCACACTAGTGTCACCAAAGTATCTGATGGACCACGAGAGCAGCTTCTGCTGCTTCCTTGCTATGAAAGAACCAAGGCTTCATCATGGCTTAGGAACTGATGAAGAAGCTGGTGCTGGAGAAGAAGACAGAATTTGAGAAGTGCTTGGAGTTGAGAGAGGTGCTGCCTGCCAGTGGAGATGCTGAACTATGTCTGAAGGTGCTTAGCCTGGAGGAGGCAAACAAGTCCATGTAGCCATGGATAAATGGCTCAAGAAGTGTGGACCTGACGCCATGGATCTATCTCTTTCATTATAACATAGCTACTATAAATGTACCAGGAGAGTGGAAAATATACCGGGAGATTGGGGATTGCAGGATCTATGTTTGTAAGATGGCATAGACTGGAAATGTATGTTTGCATCCTGCCACTTAGTGATAAAAATGGACCTTGCATTTAGTATATTTAAATTTGCATAATTTCTTGTCAATCGGTTGCAGCAGAAATCCAGTGGCACCTTGAAGACCAACAATATTTATTCGAGTATTATGTGTGTCAGAGGGGGAAATGGATCCCATGGTATGAAACAAGAAGAATGTTTGCAGTATTTGTGGCAAACAAGCCAAGGGTGTAGCCCACTCTCACAGAACCTGGTGACATGTCCCAGTAAAGAAGTGTTGAAACACTAATATCAAAGTCACTCCTCCTTCTAATACTGAAGTTGATGGTTGAGTGCCTATTAATTACAAAGCCAATTGAGGCCATCCCCAGGTGCTCACAGGTAGAGCATTCCCTTTGCATGCAGAAGGTCCCGGGTTCCACCTCTAGCATCTTCCGATTAAAAGAATCCTGTAGTTCAGGCTGTTGTGGGTTTCTTGGGGTGTGTGGCCATGGTCTGGTACCCATATCTTTTTCCTGTGGTGAGACCAGATGGATGATGGGATGGGGTAGATTTCCATGACCTTTAGCAGCAGTGACCTCTGGGTTCTTGTGACATCACAGTCCCAGCTTGACAAAGGAGGCCTTGTTACCATGGGAACACTGCTAACTTCAGAGGATGGCAAGCTCAGGGGCACTCAGACCAGCAACAGGAGGAGGTGGGAAGAGGAGGCAGACACAAATGGTCCTTGGGTATGATCTCTCCAGTCTGGAATGGTCAGTATGAAGTGGTAGCCAATTGGTCAGAACAGGATGTGGGGTATATGGGCTTAAATCCCGATTGAGCTGTAAGACTTAAACTGTGCTGTGAGGACTGAAGATGAAATTCTGGACAAGAGACCCAAGGACGCTGTGGAGGAAGTGTGAAGATCACTAGTAACTGATTAATGAATAATTAATGTATTTTGGTGTATTGCCTACAGGGTTTGTTGTGTGCTCTTCCTTCCAGAGAGCAGCCAAGGGTCCTTGGGAGGAGAACCCGATGGGCTGAAGTCGAACTGCCCCTGAGTCGAACTGCCCCTGAGTTCTCAGAAAGGCTCTTAAGTCCTGAATCTCCCTCTGTTTCTCCACCAGGCAGCAAGCACATGGGTCAAAGTGGACAGCAGAGGAGGTGAGTGGAAGCACAGAAGAAGAGGGTGACCCTGTGGATGGGAGAAGATCAGGAAGGCAAGTTCTGCTGCAGATGCGGGCAGACTGGTAATGTAGGCAGCTGGTAACTCACGACCTGAAGCCTGGATGGATGGATGGACGAACGGACGGACAGATGGCGGGATGGATGGATGGACGATGGATGGACGATGGAAGGATGTGGGTGTTTCATTGCTGCAAAGCTTTGCTTCCAGCGTGGATCACTAGCATGTATGGACGATGGATGAACTGTGGATGGATGTGGGTGTTCCACTGCTGTGAAGCTTTGCTTCCAGCATGGATCACTGGCGTGGATGGACGATGGATGAATTGTCGATGGATGTGGGTGTTTCATTGCTGCGAAGCTTTGCTTCCAGCGTGGATCACTGGCATGTACGAATGATGGATGAATTGTGGATGGATGGGGGTGTTCCATTGCTGTGAAGCTCTGCTTCCAGCATGGATCACTGGCGTGGATGGACGATGGATGAATTATGGATGGATGAGCATGTTCTATTGCTGCGAAGCTTTGCTTCCAGCGTGGATCACTGGCGTGGATGGATGATGAATGAACGGTGGATGGATGGGGGTGTTCCATTGCTGCGAAGCTTTGCTTCCAGCGTGGATCACTGGCGTGGATGGATGATGGATGAATGGTGGATGGATGGGGGTGTTCCATTGCTGCGAAGCTTTGCTTCCAGCGTGGATCACTGGCGTGGATGGATGATGGATGAATGGTGGATGGATGGGGGTGTTCCATTGCTGCGAAGCTTTGCTTCGCAGCAATTGTAGCTGTTTGTCTTTGAGACCCATTGTAGCTGTTTGTCTTGCCAATCAAGAATGTCAGAAACTGGGTGTCATGGACATTTTTGACACTGAATGGCATTTCATAGTGGATTGTGGGAAAATCTCGCCTGCCCCAAATGATGAACATGGGTATCGGTATCCCAGTTCCAGGTTTACCCAGCAAAAGCATTCTGTCACTTGTGGACTTTTTTTTTTCATTAAAACAAAGTATACTAATTATACTGCAGTATTATTTACGCCTGAGAAGCAACTATATACAACAAATTTATGGTTTTCTACTGATTTGCTGAATTTCTCTGGCCGTTTCCGCACGGGCGGAAAATGACGGCCTGGAGACGGTAAAAACGCCGTCTCCAGGCTGCCATTCGCACGGGCGGCGCGGCTGCAGCGCCGCCGCACCGCCCGACTGGCCCGCAGCCAGCGTATTCCGAGAACGCTAAGAAGCGTTCTTTTCGGAATACGCCGCCGTGAAGCCGCTGCCGAGCGAACGGCAGCGGCTTCACAGCGCCTCCCCGACCCGGCACTCACCTTGTCCCTGGGCCTCCGGCGCGTCGCTGAGGCCTGGGGACACGCCCCCCTGCCCTGCGCCACTCGAGCAGGCGCGCAGGGCCAGGGGGGCGTGTCCCCAGGCCTCGGCGACACGCCGGAGGCCCAGGGACAAGCCGGGTCGTGCGGGCGCCGGCGCTCCGTGGCGCCGGCTGCCCGCCTCTTCCCGGGACCGTCCGTGCGGACGGTCCCAGAGTCTTCGGGTCGGCACAAGAAGCGCCGACCCAGCCGTTTCCGCTGCCATGCGGAAACGGCCTCTGACACATTTTGAGTATTTTCTTTAAAGGAGGAGAGAGTTTCTAGTGGAAACATGAAGTAGCTGCTGCCTAGGATTTTGCAGCGCAAGGGACTGTGTAAACTCCAGTCCTTCCTATCCAAGGATTTTCTCCATAAGGGTTAAGGATGATATGCCAAGGAAGGGCTTTTATGTTAACTCTGAGTCTGGGTATGACACATCTGCCCTGTTTTTATGTTCCTTGATACAACAAGACTCAAGAGACGATTGACAGGATTTGATGCAGACTGTTCATCCCCTTGAGATGGTTCCTCACAGTAACTGGGGGGGAGGGGAATGATCCCAGCTGTAGGTGAAGAGAAGAACAGCCTTGCCAGATCAAACAGAGGCCCTAGTTAGTCCAGCCTCTTTTTTGTGGCCTGCATCCAGAAGTGTAGATGACTGGGGAAGGCAAGGGCAAACCACCTTGTAAACAAAGCCTGCCTAGTAAACATCATGATGTGACATCACCCCATGGGGTGAGTAATGACCCAGTACCTGCACAGGAGACTACCTTCACCATTATAGTCAATGCTGTCTATGAGAGTAACCCAAGGCAGTTGCATCCAGCTGTATGCCCCATGTCATGTGAAAGCAGTGAAAGCAGATGCAATCGATACATTTGAGGTGCAATCCACACAGTGGATGAATAAGTGCTGTTTGGATGGCTGTACTGGGTTCTGGATTACTATTTCCCTGCTGCTGTTCAATAAAATGTCAAGTGATCCAGAATTTGTTGTTGCCTGGCTGAAGTACAGCTACCTGGGGTCAGCACTTTTGACTCCAATCAGACTCAAGCCAAGGGACAGGTGGGCATCCTGATTGGTGGATATTGCTGGGGTTGCTAGGGACTCCCAAATATTCACTATGTAGCCCACACCTTGTGTTGTCTCCCCTGGAATGCCTGTAGGGCTCCTATCAAGACTACTGGTGTTACACAGATGTCTGGCCACCACCACAAAAGCAACCTTCAAAATTGGGCTGCCCATGTCCTTCAAGGCCTCAGCCTTCCCAACCAGTATTATCTTCACCTTGTTCACCTTTAGCCATTAACCACAGCAGTCAGGCACTGTCTCCAGATCTCTACCACATTACCAAGACATTTCCAGTCTCTGACTTTCCATATAATTGAAAATAATCCTAATATCCCTTAGGTTCTTAATGCAGATGATCCAATTTGTGTAAATGTCCTGTCTCCCTGTGTGTGTGTGTAAAGTGTTGACAAGTCACAGCTGATTTCTGGCAACCTTGTATGGTTTTCAAGGCAAGACACTAAAAGGTGGTTTGCCTTTACCTTGCTCTGCATAGTGACCGTGCTATTCCTTGGTGATCTCCCATTCAAATACTACCTAGGGATGACCCTGCTTAGCTTCTGGGATCTAACAAACCAGGCTAGCCTGGGCCACTGCCACAGCCACTTGTTTATCTAGTCTCAGACTTGCTCTCCACTAGCAAAGGCAATCGAGTCAATTCAATCACTATATCAATGCTTCTCAAGCTCAGATTTTACAAAAATCAGCCTCCCATGCTAATCCCCATATCTAGGTTAGTACCACATTAAATAGAAAATTAGCTCTAAAGTAGTTGTTGCAAATGTGTGGGGAATGGGAGGTTTAACAACTGAAAAGACAAAAAAAATTGGAGCAGACAGAATAAAAATGCAATGGTAAACTAGAGAAAATTTAATGTGGAGAACTGTAATTCCTCCATGGTTTCTTTATTCATATTGCTGCATTTTGAAAGCATGTGGCGAGTTGATACTAAACCAGACAGCAGGGCTGACAGAGTTATGAATGCAAAAACTACAATCATTACACAAAAAAGACTACGATTACCCAACTGTAAAAACAGAAAGAGACAGAAAATATGCTACACAAAAACCGTAAAGTATATAAGACTCAAGAACTGTTTAACTGAAAACTTTGACTTTGGTTATTTTTTTTAAAAAAGGAATGTTATTCAAATGCTGGAAATGTTTTTTTTAATAGAAAGTAAATGAATTGTGTCATTACAGACAAGATAGATACACTGACCACAAAATAAAATTGTATGCATTGATGTAGTTTTCCAATGCATTGTTCTCTAGTGAATTGCATGCATTGGGGAAAAACTCCAACATAAAAATCCATCCCCATTACAACATTGCTGAAATAAAATCTTATCTTCCAGTTTCTCCTGCCCTACTTTCAAGAAGTTCAAAGTGGCATTTATTTTAGAAATTGTTCCCTCACTGGCATTGTTAGTCCTCCGCATTGTTAGTCCTCAGTGGCCTTTGCCTTTGCCACTGAGAATCAAACCCAAAGGGAATGTACATTCAATGTGTAGGGGAGCACACATGCATAAAAGCCCATAGTATTGTGCAGCAGAATATTTTTGGATGATATCTAATGGGAGTCAGTGGAGATATCCTTGGACATAACACTCTTTCCCATTTCCTCTGTACCAATTCGGTTTCATCTTAGAGGTATCCAAACACAAAAGAAAATGTATATACATGTCTAAAGGCAAGATTAGCAAGATTGTTTCTACTTAAGTTTGACTGAGAATCCAAACAATATGATAGATAATTCAGTTGGAGCCATCGGACAAACAACCCCTAAAATATGCATCAACATATATACATATATAAAGAGAAATATAACTAACACTACAGATTAGCTAAAATTCTTACAGAATTAGCCAATATGAATTTCTTTCTTATATCTATTGTTATAAAAATAAAAGTAACCACCTTAAGAGTAACAAAAGGAACAGCATCAGTCAATAAAAAATTAATACATTCTGCAGCTGAGCCAGAGAAGCTTACACACATTACATTTGTCATGTCTTTTCTGTGTTACTTTCTCATCTTTTCTAGACCTGATTTGTGATTATTTTGTTTTTCATTTAAAATGCTGCTCCAGTGCAGCTATTGATGTGAAGATTGACATATCTTAAATTGTCTTCTTTATCTCTTGGTAAATACTTTTCTTAATTTTGCTCCTTTGCTAGGCAGTTGTTGTTCATTAATTTTGTTATTTTTGATTATTATAATTGCTCAATTATGAAATTGTGATCATGAACAATAAAAAATTAATGAGCACTCACTTTGCAGCCAAAGAAAAAACCCAGCAATTAAATCCCAGCCCCAGCCCCTCAAGGAGAAGAAACTGATTAAGGAACTATTCATCAATGACAGGAAGAAATGATTAAGCACAGAGCAACGGAAGTAACTGTTAAAGTGTTTGTGTATCTCTGTGTGAGTCAGAGTAGACTAGAGAAATCAGTTCCCTGCAACTTTGGAGAGTGGACTTTATACCATTACAACCCTGCTGAGCTCCTCCCAGGCTGATCCCAAATCTCCAGGAATTTCCCTACCCAGTGTTGCTAACCTTAGTCAGCATATTGCCAAATTTTATGCATGTATTTTTATTATACTTCATATGAATACTTGTATCCTATGTTTCTGTTTCAAACAGATACACACAAACATGTCTATATACATCTATGCTTGAATTGTCCAGGGGCCATGACCCTGGTCTCCTGCTTAGGCTGGGAGAAGACCCAGATGGCCCGGGAAGAGCCTCAGGAGGAAGACTTACTCAGTTCACAGAGGCTCAAAGGAGGAAGAAGCCCCATCCAGGGTCAGCGACCACCAGCGCTGCAAAGGTCATGCAGTGGCAGGAGAACTTGGAGAGGCTGGCTAGGCCCAACAAATACACCAGGACCTTGCGGCAGCTGGTGGATGTTGCAAGACTGCATGGCAGGCTGCCCAACCCTGCCAACCTGGAGACATGGGAAGGGCTATGCCCAAGCCCAACCTGATGCCACACCAATAATCTTGGCCTTCAGGAAGGGGCCTGGCGAAGGCCCAGAAGCTCTTCTGAGGCCTCCACCCTCCTGAAGCAGTAACAGGGAGGAGAAAGGGTCCAGCCTGACCAGGACGGAAGGGGAAGGATGATTGTGCTGGGTAAAGGCCCTTAAAGGCTCTGAGGAAAATGCCAGGGGGAAGGGCTGGGGGTAGACCCCAGACTGAGGGGTAGGAAATAAAAAGGGTGAGGACCTGGCTGGCTGGGGAGGATGCACCCATGTAGCTGCAGCATTTTTCATGTCCTGCTACCTGTGGAAAAGGGACTTGGAAAGTACAGCAGTTGCTTGTAGGTACCTGTAGAAAAAGAATACTTTGGTAGAGCATGACAGAAAAATGTATGATTCCCTGACTAAAACCCCAGGAGGCCTTGATCTCAGGGAAAAAATTATTTGACGGGAAATAAAGCAGAAAAACCCCTCAGATTGTGTGCTAAGAGGAAATGAACTACCTTTATGGAGACGTAGGGAGGAGAACCATTTGTCCACTTGATAGGAAGGCCAAGATAGTTCTTTGTTTCTTCCAAAAAGTTCTCAGTGGACTAAAACTAGCTCCAAGGCAATACTTTAAGCAATGACAATATTTGGACGTGTAACATTCTGAGTGTTCCATCCTGAGATGTTTGCCTTTTCTCATAACAAATCACAGCAATGCACTTGAAACAGCAGCTTTATATTTTGATCCTTGACTGTTGGGTAATTCAAAGGAAACGTTTTTAGTTAAATATGTTTCTTCCCCAGAATTTCATTTTAATTTAAGAATTACTTGGAGCCTTTCTATATTCTCTCATTTGTGGAGAAGGAGAAAAAAGACAAGACAAATGTGCAAAGAGAAATTCTCAGTCTCCTAAGTACACTTATAAATGCCGATTGTAGGAACAAAGCAGCCTAAGAACAGCAGAACCAACAACACTGAAGAGTTGTAAATGCAAGCAACATTTCTAAATTTATGGGTCTTTCTTGCTATTGCTATCCTCCCGAATGCCCCTGGAATGTCCTTACCATGCCGCTGCGACTGCGGATGGCCTGGGAGTGCCCACACGAGGCCAGCCATGGCTGGTCATCACAGGGAGCCACAATGGCCGGGAGCCAGCAAATTTGTTCCTACGCCAGTGCCCCATGGATGGAATTTGTTCCTATGCCAGTGCCCCATGGACGGAATTTCCACTGGCATAAGCCTGTGCGGCCTCCAGAGAGGGAACCCCCATGGATTGGGCTGCCCAACAAATTATTTGCTACAATCTGGCAAAAACAAAACGTACAAACCTATATAGATATTAGCGGTTTTATCTTTTCATGCAGCTCTAAACTATGTAAAAGTTTTATTCCACACTGATATCCATAGAATTAGAGTGAATAGTCTACACAGGCTTGTACTGCCCAAGTGTTAGAAATGCTGAGGCGTCAAAAGAGCAAAACTGCGTAGATGGGTAATGATTTCATTATAGTTTTCTATGGGCACAGGTGCTTATAGGGGTGGGGAGATACAAAAGAACACAATCATTACAAAAGATGCTATACTGCTTTTTAAAAAAAATCCATTGAATTGTGATTTTGTTAATCCATGTCCAGGTTGGACCTAAAACTATTTTCCAGCCAAATGAACTTATCCACTGCATTTTAATGGATAGTGTTCTCTACTGGGGAGCTTGTAGAAGGAGTCGATTTTCTCAACTAACTAGAATTTTGGAGATTGGTGTGGAGACAGTAGCCACCCCCCAGCTCTAGTATTCATGAATACAAAATACATTAATAGATCTTTCAAAACTCTCTTCTGGTAGATGAGAAAAATGCTATAAAACAAAACTGGTTTAACCCGTTTAAAGCATAAATTAAAAGCATTTTAAAACTTTTAAAAACTTTTCTTATTAACAAGAGAAAAAAAATATCTCTAGCAGTATTTGCCATTGGTCACCAATTATTTGTATTAGAAAGGTAAAGTAGTCAAGAGACCTCCTTTTAGTCAATACATAAATGGTGTACAAAGAACCATTCCAGTGGCCTATCATGGATTTTAGACATAGTCCAGTGCCTTTATCATAATTTAATAATCTTTAGCCATCACTTTTATTTTACAACTAATTCTGAAAGTTAACCAAGAAAACTTCCACATAACAAAATCAAGCACCATAAAATTACACCCTATATTGCTTTTAACTGTTAGTGGAAATGAAATGACTCATTCCTGCCAGATCAGCAGGAAAAACAGTTGGTGTGAAAGTTGGTTTGTGAATTAACACCAAACTATAACTGCTGGGGCTGACTAGCAGGTGAGAATATTGATTCACTATGATGTTTTCATTCAGAGCTTTTTGTTTGGATGACTACAGATAAAGAGTAGAATGTGAAAGAGTGAATATTACACCAGCAGTATTGTACAGATTAAGTGGTGGCAGCGGTTGATTCACACTTAGAAGAAACCACAGCAGTTGCAGCTATGATGGTAGGTACCCCTGCATGTTTACCAATCAATGTGATGCTAGGAAAATGTAGGCGTAAAAATAAGAATGGTTCCTTCATTGTAGATCATCCCTCTGCACAAATACACAGCATAATCTGTCCAATCCTAAACACAGTTGCACCCAGAAGCCAATGGGTATAGAAAGGTGCTTGGGATCACACCGTAATTGCATTAGGCTAGTTATATTTCTAGAAAATATATATATATATATATATAACAGACATTACATAGTTAAAGTCAATTTGAATGCGCTGGATCCAAAAATATTGGTTCCCAAGCTGAACTGCAAGATTTCTACTTGCTATTTAAAGAATACAAATGGCTAATGAAGTATAAATGTTATGTCTTTTTGAATATATGACGACACATATCAAATAGTAAGCCCTATAGCCTCAGCTGGTATCTTGTTTGCTTACTTTTGCTCCTGAATTCAGCAAAGAATGACATGGGAACTGGAAGAGTTGCTGAGGAAGAGAAACCTGAACTGATTGTGAAATTTATATTGTAACTCAAACGTGTTCAGGTTACAAAACTTTTCTCAGAGTATAAGATGTAGAAATCAGAGGGGAAATGTAAAGTTCATATTATGTTAACCACATACTAAGATGGTCAGCCCACTCTTTAACATTTACTTGAGGTTGTATGTTACGACACTTCAAATAGTACAATTACAAGTATGCCATGTGGAGTCCTGTTTACTTTGCTACAATGCATCAACTCTAAACTTGTTTTATCAGAGACTGAATGAGACAGTTCTGTTGTCAAACATGCACGGCATAAATTCAATCAGTCAAAACCTTATCAATCACAGGAATGGTAAACAACACTGACAACATAGGTGTTATAACCCGAGTCTTCACATTGTAACACAAACACAAGCAGTTTTCCAGTTATAACCCTCAAACCACGTAGGTCTCCCGTGGGCAGGAATGGGGTTGGAATAAGTTGCCATCTGTGAATTTTAAACTGCTATTTAAATTTTGTGAATTTAAAATTGTATTAGGTTGTTTTGTTGTTATTATTTATATTTAATATTGATGTACACTGTCCTGAGCCCTTTGGAAGAGGGCAGTCTAAAAATGAAATAAATAAATAAATAAAACAATTGCCTTCAAAAAAGTATGCTGAAGATTTATCGTGTTTTCATATGATGCTTAGATATTTTGCTTTAAAACACTGTCATTAAAGATCTTGCCACAGGAAAAACAGAAAACTCATTAATAAATGCTCTCGTGAAAGGTCAACAAGTAGATATGTTTGTACAAAAATGTTTGCAACTAAGCCAGGTTGCAAGACAAAACTATTAATCTATTATCAAGTGTTGAATAATAATGCTGCTACATTCAGTAAACTATATGCTTAGTAATACATGGTAGAAAGATGTGGACTGCTTAAAATAATATTTACACTGAAATCTCAGAAATGAATACAAAAGACACAATGATGTGATAATTATGGTTGAGTAAAATATCTACAGAAAAATCCTTCAAGAAAAAGATCAGAAATGTTTCTGTAGTATGAGTCTGCTTAAATGGGCAAGAAAAGTAATTGCTGGTTCACTGTTTTTGTATTTATGGAAAGAACTGTTATTGTCTTTATGGAAAGAACATTGAGTGTGACTCTAGAGGAGTCAGTCAAAATACATTTCTGTGATTCACACTCAATGTTCTTTCCATAAATGAAAAAAAGATGCAATTTAGAAGTGTCTGAAATAGTTGATGCTTTTAGATTGCTTTAAACTTTCCCAATAAGGACTTAATAGGTCAATCTGATTATCAGGCCTGGTAAACTCTAACATACCAACTACTTAAAAAGTCTATTCGATCAGAAAGGAAAGGAAAAAGAGAGGAAGAAAAATGGAGATACAAGTACCAGTCTGAAAACCTGATTTCAGCAGGAACAGATATATCATATACAAACTAGTTTCTATGTGTTCCTGAAAGAAAAAAATTGCCGATTTAAATGTAAAAATAAGCTGTATTAAAATCACACCTGGTAATTTAACTCTTAGGGGAAAAAAGAGCTTTATTTTAACTGTGGTTCAATCAGATTTGAAATTTATATTTGATTGGCAAATTTTGTTCTAAATCACTACTTTTAATTTGTAATTATCCTGAATTATAGTATGAATTATAAACAATGTTAAATGTCAAAAACAAGCTCTCAAAATGTATTGTTACCTACATGAGAAGTTGACAAGAGAAAACTAAAAACGCTTACTTGGTAAAGATCCAGAAACCCTGTTTGTTCTTAGAATGTTCACTGGGTTGAGCTGGATAAAAATAAAAGTACAGTGAAGTCACAGATGCACCTTTCAAAGATCATCACACCAGCCAGCTGACCAATGGTCCTTTACACGTCAGACAGGCACTGACAGCTGGCCCTTAAGACAGTCAGCTGTCTGATAATCCACAGTGGGAGTAGGGGAGGGACAGGACAGAAATTGCTCAGAAGGCACTATTAGTCCCTCACTGACTTGGCCATAGCATCATAGCTCTTCTGGATACAGGGAGGCCACTGGACCTGCCACAGGCCTGACTAGGGCCTTTAACAGTTTTAAGGGGGCAGGTCAGTGAAGAGAAGTCAGCTCTGGCTTCCGGCTTAGAAGGCAGCAGAGCTAGAGATGAGAAGGTAGCACTCAACCCCTGCTCCTCTCTATCTGAGGGTAAGGAAAGACAATTTGTTTGAAACAATCCATAGATGGCTGGCAGGGTTGCCATTCTTCAGGTGGTCCCTGCACATCACCTGATCTCCAAACTTCAGAGATTTCCTCTGCAGAAAATGGCTGTTTTGGAGAGGGGACTCTATGGCATTATACTCTGGCATTATACTCCACTGAAGTCCCTCCCCTCCTTAAACTCTGTCCTCCCCGGGCTCCACCCCAAACCTTGAGGACTTTCCACGTCAGAATTGGAAAACCTACTGGCTGGGAGAATCCACTCTGTCAGCTCCTGTTGTGAGTTTTTCTATGTGATCTAACAAACATTTATTTATTTATTTATTTCTGAGATTTGTATACCGCCCTACCCCAAGAGGGCTTTAAAACAGTGGTTTGAGATAAACATTGTGGTGTTTGAAATAGAAATTGGTGTGGTTTTGTTTATGTAAAGTGTTAGGATTCATAAATATCAATGGAAAGTTATTCTAAAAATTAACTCTTCTATTTACCAATTGTTGATGTAGCTAGGAGCAAAACCCACAAACAGGAACAGGCGTATGTAAATGTCAACTAGTGATAACATTAAATTCAGAATTGGAAGATTTGAAAATGAACTTCCTAGTAAGGAAACCCATAACTAAATACAGATCCTCAACAATATTCAGGCCTGGTTTACAATGCACTTAGCCCCAGGTCAACTATTCTTGTTCCTGCTACCATCTTCCATTCTCATCTATACATACAAGTTGGCTATGATAAGGAGATTTCATCAAAGGGCATTAATTAAACAACACCAAAATCCCAAGTGCAAGGACCCACAGGAGATGAAGCTCCATGGAGAATGATATCCTAGCAGGATCTATGGAAAAAGCATTTTCCATGTTTCCTTGTGCCTGGAATACTGCTGAACATGTTCACAACAGCACCAAAATTCAAAGATCCATGGGATGTGTACTTCCATGGATTCTGATGACCCTACTAGAATTGTACAAGAAATAACATTCCCCGAGGATCCTATTGAGTGGGATCTAGACAGGAATAGAGCTATAGATACAAACACAAACAAAAGGGATCCAACAGATTAGTTTCACAAAGTTCACTACCAGAAGAGATAATGAAAAGGTATAAATAAATAATTTATCTTAGCAGGTCCATGCCCACATTATATTACTTCAGTGTTGATTTTGTAAACATTTACAATCAGATTCTTTAAGATAAAGCCATGACAAAACTTCCAAGAACCATGTGATCAACTGGTGCAATTTGTCTGTTCTTTTCAGTTTAATTAATTATCATTTAAATATTAAAAAATAATGAATGGGAATTGAAATGGAGAAAAATATTGGGATTGGCATGTTGAGCCCCTGTCAGCATTTGTCTATGTTGCTCATTCCATCATTCAGAATAATAAATTTCAGCATCTAATTATATTTGTCTACAATTTCCTAAGCAGTTATTCTAAATAATTAATTAGTTATTATGACATTAAATGTATTTTGTGTAATTTGTATTTAACTCATTTGATCCAGTAGTAGGTAATCAATAATACAGTGATTTACTCCTACAGTCTCAACCACTACAATCCAATTTAAGTAACAATATTGTGTAGCAATTTAGATAGGGTTTAGATATCATTATTGCAGCCAGAATATTAGTTATCCAAGCCATTTGTAGTTATATCTATATCTACAGGACATTTCATTTATTTAGATTTAGGAGACAGATAAGCTTATGCGGGCATTGCATGGGATTCCCAAATGGGTTCTGTGATGGAATAGTACTGTAAAACTAGCAAAGTCACATATGACTGTGAAAAGCATCTTTGCCTTTTGATCTCCTGGAGGGAGGACAGGAAACTATGCAGAGGTGCTAGGATGAAACTTCAAAGGCCTAAGTTACCTCATGGCCTGAACAGAGTTTTCCTGGGAAGGGGAAAACAAAGGTTTTGGAATTCCATCTTGAGACGTGGACAGAGAAGCATCTCTGGGCCATGGGTTCCCGGAACGGGGACAAAGAACCAAAAGGGATATGACCACCTAAGCAATCCCTTAACCGCAATCATGTTTTATTTCTTTTATTTCTGTTTTTCAATAAAAATCGTTGAGACCTCAGCTGGTTGGAGTTATTGGAGAAAAGAACCCAGGTGTTAATGGAACAAGCATTGGCTCTCCCAGGCTTGCTTT
This sequence comes from Sphaerodactylus townsendi, assembly GCF_021028975.2. Classification (NCBI taxonomy): domain Eukaryota; kingdom Metazoa; phylum Chordata; class Lepidosauria; order Squamata; family Sphaerodactylidae; genus Sphaerodactylus; species Sphaerodactylus townsendi. The sequence continues at coordinate 61,398,893 of NC_059427.1, forward strand.
CATGATAGGTTCCAATGTCTTTTCCAAGTCATTCATAATTTCCTTTCAAATGATTCTCTGCTTCTACAACAAGATAGAAATTTGATCTATTTTTAAACCATTTAACAATATCATCTTTATTGACAGATATGCTCACCAGGACAGTATTGAATAAGAAGAACTGATTACTGTTTTCCTCTGAATGATTATATGACAAATCTTGTTTTGTATTCAATTATCTTTTTCCCACCAAGCACCACTATTTCTCTTGAGGTTTAAAATTTGTCTTTTATTGATTCCCTGTCCCATAATTTTGATCTGCTAAAAACTCTTTCTTTATATAAATAAAATATGGAACAAGAGAGGCTTAAGGAAACAAGAATCCAAAACTATTTTGTGTCTCTTGGAGAAATGGTAAAAGCAGGTTTGCAGGAAAGTTTCATAAAATAAAATTGGCAAGTTAAGCAATAGGCTTTTGAGGACTTACTGCTTGCCTAGAGGCTGTTTGCTTTGTAATGGGGTTATTCCGCAGTTTTCTGTTTACACAAGAGACTGGGCTAGAGTACTCACACAGTTCTCAGGTCCATTCAGCAGAGAAAAGCTGGTCCATAACAAGAGGGTTTATTTGCAAGGAGGGCACCACTTACAACAATCAATATTAGCCACAATAACTAGATATTGAAACCAAGAGCTCAGTCCAACTAAATCTCACAGATAATAGAGAAGACTTCTATTCTATACATACATATATAATAAATGAACCACCCTAGCAGAATCCCTTTTGCCTATACTATTTTATTTTTAAATAGTTCTTTTTTCTTATCTAAAGTACTATTACCAGTTCAACAAGGAAAAAGTTTGAATCCTATGTGCCTTGTGGTTTTCCTGTAGATTCTCCCTCCCCCCACCTTGCTCCAGCATTAGACCACCAGAGTTTAAAACACCCACATACACAAACCCAAAGCCCTTCTGGTCGTTTGGAAATGGTGGCCAGAAGAGTGGGGAAAACTGCTGTTGGGTGAGCTCGGGAAGGCAGGAAGGGGCAACAAAACCCGGATAAAGAATTATGCTTCCAGTTTAGCTATTTTGCTTTGCAGGGAAAAGCGAAGCAACAGGAAAGGTTGCTTTTGCCAGAACTTGGAAACCGTGCAGCTTCTCTGTTTGCCCCGCAAAGGACAAAAAACACATAAGGGAAAGTCTGCAGCAAAGGAAAGGTAAGCTGGTTGAGAGACAGAATGCAAGCGCTTACATGGCCAATAACAGGAATGAGGAAATTTAAAATATTTATAAACAATAATTATTTTGTAAGGAAGATGTATCTGATATATTTCACAGACAAATGTTGATACTTTTGATATATACAGAGATAGCGTTTACTTGGCAGTTACTGCTTAGCTGAACAAACTTAAACTTCTCCAAACAATATTTCCAAAGCAGGTGGAGACAGGAGCAAAAGACACAATTTTTTCCAGTTTTCTATCTTAAAAACTGGTTAAGGATCAATCTCATAGAAATTATTTCCCCTAGGTAAGGCCCCTCAAATCACTCCCCTTACATACAGGGTCCTTTTTGATTTTACACAACTCTTTCTGTCACTCTGGCTGCCAGCCTCAACTGTCTGCTTCACCAGTCAGTTTTCAACTGTCAGTTTCCCTAACAGTCACTCTCGACTGCTAACTGTAGAATTATCAGGGCTGTTTTTTTTAAGAGGAGGAGAAGGAGTAGGAGTAGTAGTAGTTTGGATTTATATCCCCCCTTTCTCTCCTATAGGAGACTCAAAGGGGCTTACAATCTCCTTGCCCTTGCTCCCTCACAACAAACACTCTGTGAGGTAAGTGGGGCTGAGAGAGCTCCGGAAAGCTGTGACTAGCCCAAGGTCACCCAGCTGGCGTGTGTGGGAGTGCATAGGCTAATCTGAATTACCCAGATAAGCCTCCACAGCTCAGGTGGCAGAGCTGGGAATCAAACCTGGTTCCTCCAGATCAGAGTGCACATGCTCTTAGCCACTACGCCACTGCTGCTCTCATAAGAACATAAGAACTAGCCTGCTAGATCAGACCAGAGTCCGTCTAGTCCAGCACTCTGCTACTCACAGTGGTCCACCAGGTGCCTTTGGGAGCTCACGTGCAGGATGTGAAAGCAATGGCCTTCTGCTGCTGCTGCTCCTGAGCACCTGGTCCTGAGCCCTTCGAGGGAGAGCAGTTTAAAAATCGAATGAATGAATGAATGAATGAATGAATGAATGAATGAATGAATGAATGAATGAATGAATGAATGAGAGCAGCAGTGAATGAATTAATTAATAAAAAAGCATTAAAACATTTGTCAGATTAAAACCATTTAAAACATCAACAATAAATACTAAAGGAACTTTAACTGTGACAGATGGCGATAATCCCCCCCACCCCCAACCGAGCCCACTGGAGGCCAGTATCGTATGGGGTTTCAATCAACCCGGCTGGTCGAATGCTAGGCGGAACAGGTCCATTTTACAGGCCCTGCAGAAAGCTTGTAGATTCCACAGGGCCCTGGTCTCCTTTTGGACCCTTTGGGCTGTAAAAGCCCTGGCCCTAATAGAGGCCAGCCGGATGTATTTCGGGCAGGGGACCTCCAATAGGTTCTCCTCTGATTATTGTAGGGACCCAGCGAGGGCCATGTGGGGAGACACAGTCTCTCAGGTATGTAGGTCCAAGACCACTAATGGCCTTAAAGGTTAAAACCAATACTTTAAACATGACCCGGAACTCGATGGGAAGCCAATGGTGGTACAGGACCGGTGTCATCCAGTCCCAGCTCGACATCCCAGTAAGAAGTATGGCTGCTGCATGCTGAACGAGTTTAAGTTTCCAGATCACATTCGAAGGCAGGCCAGCATAAAGCAAGTTACAATAATCAAGCCTGGAGGTGACTGTTGCATTGATGACCATGGCTAGGTCAGAACGGGAGAGATATGGGGCCAGTTGCCGTGCCTGCTGTAGATGGTGAAATACTGTTCGAGCAGTCTGGGTAACCTGGGCTTCGAGCATCAAAGCCGAGTGCAAGGTTACCCCCAAGTTTCTGATTGATGAGGCCTAGCACAATGCCATGCAGTGTAGGGAGGCAAAAGTCCACCGGTCACTCCCCTGGCCCAGTCACAGCACCTCCATCTTTGTAGGATTTAACTTCAGCTGACTCGCTCTTAACAAGCCAGCCATGGCCTCCAAACAGCGCTGGAGAGCTCCAGGGCCACAGATAGACTGCCCTCCATCGTGAACATGAGCTGGGTGTCATCAGCATATTGATGACACCACAGCCCAAAACTCCGAACCAAACTTGCTAGGGAGAGCATGTAGATATTACAAAGCATCAGGAAGAGGATCGCCCCCTGCGGCACCCCACATACAATGTGGTGATGCCCAGAGTTCTCTCCCCACAATGCCACCTGTAGCCCCCATTCTCAGAGGAACAATGTCAGCCAACATAAGGCCGACCCCCGAACTCCGATATTGGTGAGGCGGTGGACCAAAAGGTTGTGGTCTACTATATCGAATGCTGCAGTGAGATCGAGCAACACCAGAAGAACCGAACTACCTCTATACAAGTGGAGCGGGAGTTATGCAGTTATCCATCACATATTAATACTACCAAAGCATCAAAACCATACTTGAATGCATGAAGATTTAATGGGAGCAACATACTCTTATTTGCTAACAAGCTTTTCCCGCTTTACCAACAACCAGGTTTTTTGGACAGCAATTTTTTGTTTGTTTTCCCTTTCCTCATTGCCACAATTAAACTCTATAAGGGATTTACAATATCTAGTTTATACGCCTGCTGTCTTTCTCAGTCAGAGCTGGTTTCAATCCTACTTTACATGTAGTGAGAGCTTCTTGAGAGTGTCTTGTTTGGGAATTGTACGAGTAATGAATTTCAATGAGTGAAGACCAAAACAGCTAAGACATTTTAACCACTATATGATCACAGCCAAGAACAGCTAAGACATTTCCACAACTTAGGTTTACATCATATTTGAGCTTCGATGGCCAATTTAAAATAGGTTTTCCATTTTTATAAAGCTATTTAAGTGGAAACCTCCTCAATCCTCCCATGGAAAATGTGCTTAGCCTTATCTTGACACATCAAAATGCATCAACTGCAAAATCTCCAATAGAAACACTGAAAAGTAGCTATTTCCTTAGTGAAGAAATTGGGGAAAAAAGATAGATGTGGTCTAATACTGCTAGGAATCTATGCTTAAATGCAGGTTAATAGTCATTTTGTTAATAATAGAGCTCACAATTAAAATAATGCATTGCATCCTACCAGCTTCTTTATGCCTTTGGTCCATTTGTGTCCCACAATTTACAGCACAGCATTCTTGGCACTTAAAAGCAGTCCCCACATCCTTTTCTCACCATAGAAAAAGCTGATAGTATAGCCAGTATATATGAAGTACTATAACTTTATTCAAAATAATTAAACTGAAACTAGAATGATGTCTTAGAATTTGTCATTGTGTTAATTGATCTCCAAATGTAAGGACTGTTGTACTAGATCAGACCAAGGTCTTTATCTAGTCCTGCTTTCTATTTCTATCTGTAGATGATCTTCATAGAACTCTTCTTCAGTCTGTTTAGGTTTTCACTACCCTGAACCATTTGCTATGATCTCCAGACCTTATATGTCATTCATTAATGTCAAAAAGCAACAATTCCAATACAAGACCCTATGAGACTTATTAATTGAATATCTTACTCTGAAACCTGTCCATTATTTGATGCCCTATTGACTCCCCCCACTAAATAACCTGTCATCTTATCCCATGACTGTTTTTTTTTCACACATGGGGCCTTTAATGAGAAACATCAGACTGAGCTAAACATCAGACAGAGCCCTTCGGGCAGTGGTGGGATTCATCAGGTTCGCACCACTTCGGCAGAACCGGTTGTTAAAATGATGCTTGTAAACAATCAGTTGTTAAATTATTTAAATTTCCACCACAGAACTGGTTGTTAAATTATTTGAATCTCACCAGTGCCTTCGGGGGTGGAGCGGGATATAAATCAAATCAATCAATCAATAAAAATGACAGTAGCTGTTCTATGGGAACTACCCAGAGGGGTACTATGGTCAATAGTATCAAAAATCACTGAGAGGTCCAGAAGAATCATTAGATGTGCACTTCTTTTGTTCCTGGTGCTAATTCCATCAGCTCTCATAAGTCACTCTTAGGGAGAAGTGGAACCTAACCTGTCCATCACAGTGCTTCATCCAGAGATGCTTGAGGTTGCCCAGTCACCACACATTCTATCAACTTGCTAAAGGATAGAACATTTGAGACTGGTTAACAGTAACTGAAATCTCCTAGATATAGGGAGTGGACACACCTAGCTATACAGGGATGACAACCCCCTCTCAAGAAGGCATTTAACTACCTCTTAGACCCAGTCAGCTAGACCCCTTGGCAGATTTAAGCAGCCAGGAAAGGTAACGGACATACAAGCAGGCTATCAACCTGAAACCTTCAAGGATCCTATCAACATTCTCATATTGAATAAACTGAAAGATATCCCACACCTGGACAAATCAGCACCCAGGCAACATCTGAAACTTTCACTGCTGATGTAGAGTCCAAGTTGATATGGATATGAGCAACAGTCCCTCTAATTGTTTCCTATCACTGTGCAAAACAAACACTGAATGGAACTAAGCCACCTAGGTGAGTTCCCCCCACCAGGCAGCCTCTTATCTGCACAGTATCAATATGGTGACTGTGTGGCCATATGGCTTACAGGGAACATTGGATAGGAGAGATTTTCAGCCCCATCCAAGAGCCGGGTGCCTGGCTGCAGCGCCGAAGAGGTTGTCCAGCGGTGTGGGTAGGCTCAAAAAGTAAAGAACCCTCCTCACCACCAAGAAGCCTCTATGGGGCTCAATAAACATATGCTGGCCAAAAGGATAGTGTAAGTCAGAGGCCCAGTTTGCTAGTGTAACACTGAGAATGACCGGAAGGGAGCTTCAAGCTGGACAAAAGCAATCTAAGCCACTGCAGCCACTGTGTTTTCTAAAATGACTGCTGTGTCAAGCAGTACTGCCACTATGTGAACCAAGCTTTTCAGGGGTAGTATAACCCTTGCACCCATGGTGCATTGGTAAGTGGTACTGCCCCATGGGGTGTTGTCACTTCATGACGTTTACTGAGCAGCCTATTTATGGGGTTGTTTGCCATTGCCTTCCTTAGTCACCTACACTTTATCCTCCCCAACCATTCCCTCACTATGCTGGTGGCAGAGACGGGGCACTGGAACTGCGTCCATGCCACATCCCAGTATTGGGCAGGGGTGGCGGTGGCCACACCCCAGCAGAGTCAACCCTCTGCCAGGGAAAGTGCTCCAGGGAGGGCTAATCCACCAGCACACTCCTGTCCCCCCAATCTGGCTCACAATCAGCAAAATGTTGAGATCTAACTTTCTTTTCCACCTCATTGTGAGGATGCTGTTAATGTTCTGAACTAGTGCTTGATATTCTGAACCAGTCAATAATGGGTTGGATGAAGGTGAACAAACTGAAACTTAACCCTGACAAGACTGAGGTTCTCTGGGTTAGTAGAATACCAGACAGGGGACTTGAGATGTCTCCTGTATGAATGGGGTGACAAAGGTAAAAGTAGTTCCCTGTGCAAGCATCTGGTCATTATTGACACATGCGGTAATGTCACTTCACAATGTTTGCTAAGCAGCTTATTGACGGGGTTGTTTGCCATTGCTTTCCTTTGTCATCTACACTTTATCCCCAACAAGCTGGTTACTCATTTACCAACTTCAGAAGGATAGAAGGCTGAATCAACCTTGAGTTGGCTACCTGAGCCTGACTTCTGTCAGAATCAAACTCAGGTCATGAGCAGAGCTCTGACTGTAGTACTGTCATTTACCACTGCACATGGATTCAAGTGCTGTTCTACCCCTGAAAAGCCTGGTTCACATAACGGGAGTACTGCTTGACACAGCAGTCACTTTAGAAAACACGGTGGCTGCAGTGGCTTGGACTGCTTTTGTTCACCTTGAGGTAATGCATCAGCTATGACTATTATTGTTTCATTGGTATCTAGCCACAGTGATCGATGCCTTATTTATATCTAGATAGGGCTATTGTAATGTGATCAACAGGAGCTACTCTTGAAGAGTGTTCAGAAGCTGCAGATAGTGCAAAATGCTGCAACTAGTCTGCTGGTCAGGGCCAGATTCCGGAAGCTCATGAACCCAATGCTGCAGCAATTACACACTGGCTTCTGATCCACCACTAAGGCCAATTCAAGGGGCTGGCTTTGTCCTTTAAATCCCGATGTGGCTTGGGATTGAAGTATCTGAAGGACCATCTTCTCTCATACATTCCCGCTTGGCAATTAAGTTCACAGAGAGATGCCATCCTGACTGTCCCACCAATCAAAGAAGCTCACGTAGAGATGGCCTTTTTAGTGGCAACCCCACAGTTATGAAACAAACTCCCCAGGGAGGTGTACCTGGCACCTACACTTTTGATCTTCATGAGGCAATTGTAGACCATTTTATTTAGAACTGCATTTGACTAATTTAGTTTTCATTTATTGGCAGCCCTAACTGGAATTTTTAAATCGTGATCTGTTATGTGTGTTCTATAATTATTTTATTTGTATTGTAAGCTGGTTTGAGTTCTGCATGGTAAAAAGCATATAATAAATGTTTTAAATAAATAAATTCTGGCTGTTGTGGGTTTTCTGGGCTTTGTGGCTGTGGTGTGGTAGTTTTTGCTCCTAACGTTTCGCTTGCATCTGTGGCTGGCCTCTTCAAAAGTATGTTGCGGCGATATAGAGCCATTCTCCAACTCACTGTGACATACCTTTGAAGATACCAGCCATAGATGTGGGTGAGACGTTAGGAGCAAAAACTACCACACACCCCACAACCACACAGCCTGGAAAACCCACAACAGCCAGTTGATTCGAGATGTGAAAGCCTTTAACAATTCATCAAATGAGGTCTGCTTCACACAAAAGTACTATATAGTGGGTGTATCTATGTGGAGGACTTCACAGACAATATGGATAGAATATAAATTGTACTCGCATCTTTGCATTTTGAATAACAGAAATGATACAGATATTATTTGCAATAATAAAGGCTGTGTTTTGCCAAAGATGTCCTGATATCTTAGGATAACTTCACATATTTTTATTACAACTTCATGTGAGTTTCTCAGCCACACTAAGAGTTTACATCTGGATGTATCAATACATCTCAGTGAGCTGATATGAACAAGCTGGGCATGGCTATTAATAATATATACACAGTAGCTTTGCGGTGGGGAGAATATTCCTCACTTTAAAGTTGCAAGTAGTTCATGGTTTGATATGAAATTATATGTGATGTCAGTATCGCAAGAATGTCAGTTAATCATGTTGTTCCCTCCTCCCTTCTGTCCCCCTTTCCCTACCCCATAGGATGATTTGTCTAAGCTCACCAGGTATGGTTGTTTTATCTGGTGAATCATCTTAGGATACAAGTTACTGATTGAGCGCATGTAAGGAAGGAGAGCAGGAGCATAGTGACCTCAATTGAGTGTATAGAACCTACATGCACGTGGCTTGTATCTACATTTTAGAAATCATGCTGAATGTACTTGCGGAACAGTGTGAACAATCCTGCTTCCCCAGGATATACATTCACCTTACACACCACTTGTAAGGCGTGCACTATAAAACCTTTCTATCTGTCACAAGAAAACATTTATTGTTTTGGGAAATTGATCTTGAGACAGTCTCTCTGCCTTCCACATCCAACCACCAAAGAGGACAACTGGCCCACTGGTGTCAGAATTGGAACAGAGAGCAGGTTTTGGCATCGATGCACACTGATGTGTGTGTATGTGTGGAGGGGTTCTCTTACTGGTCTGAACTCAATCTATTGCTTCCTCCCTGGCCAGCTGTGGCGCCTTCCTTTTATAGGAGCCCCTGGGCTGACCCCCATCTAGCCTGCCTCCAGTCCCCCTCCACCAGTTCTACCTGGGAAATTATAAAAGGGAAGCCTGTCCTTTTTCTTCCCCCTGCTACCTGATTCTTTGTCCTGTTTCTTCAAACTGCAGCTTAGGGCTGCCTCATATTCTCTCCAATGCTGGCCTTCCCCAAGTCTGAGCTTTGTCTTGCCTTCTGATCACACCCCTGTCCACTGCTGCCTGGCTCTGTGCCTTGTTCTTGATTGTGACAGAGTGGTCTGCCTGAGTTCTTGTGACCTTCCTTTCCTGGCTTTCCTCACATGGATGAGTCTGTCCTCAGCTCAAGCAGCCAGGGCAGGATCCAGTCAAGACAGAGTACCAGTTCCTAACATGTCTAAATTTCGACATCAGCATGGCTGAAGAAATTCCTTAATTCATTTTTGTGGAGAAATGTTACTTGAAAGATGTACTTAAATGCATAATTACCCAGAAGATTTTGTGGCAGGTTGTCTTCTGGTTTTTCATTTCAGCACCTACATCTTGTGTTGTTAAATTCTGTTTCACACATCATTGAATTACCATGTTTTGCCAACATCTGTAAAAAAGAAAACTTATTTATTTATCCCCAGGCTCTGCCAAAGGTTGAGATGGTTAACTATCTTATGCAGACAATACAAATTGAAAATAGAAGCACGCAAGGCTTCCAGCATTTCATAAGACGCACGTTGCAGATGCTTCTTTCTGGGTGTGCAAAGAAAAAAATAACATTTTTAGTTCTGATTTATTTTGAAATTCACTTGGCATTTTTCAGGCTTGAGATTGAAGTGCCAGCCAATATAAATATGTATTTTTTAAAAGTTGCTGCTGTGGTTTTTATTGTTGTTGTATTGGGAAATACACATAACAAGTGGAATAATGAATTACCATGTTTTTCCGATAGCTACATAATGTTCTGATGGTACCCCACACCTGTCTATTCCAGTCCACTTTCACAACGTTCACCAAAACAGAAGAAAAGAGAACACAACTGGAGAGACATTCTATAGCAGTGATGGCAAACCTTTTTGAGACCGAGTGCCCAAATTTCAACCCAAAACCCACTTATTTATTGCAAAGTGCCAACACGGCAATTTGAAATCCAGGAATACTGAGGTTTTAGTTTAGAAGTTTAGGAAAAAAATGGTTGGTCTCCTGGAGGTGGTGAGGTCGGTGGCTTCTGTACTCTGAAGCAACTCCTGCAATCCTCCTTCCAGAATCGGGTGTAAATCATGACCCTAGGAGGATTTACTCAGAAGCAAGCCCCATTGCCAGCAACCAAGCTTACTCCCAGGTAAAGGATCGTGCTTTAGTTCTTTGCATGAAAATCAGTGGGGTTTAACAGCGCTTAACAGGGTTACCTACACTGCTTCCCAAAAAACTAGGTCTTAGGTTTAATGCTAATAATCGAGCCCAGTGGCCCAGGCCATCTTAGATGTGTGTGGGGGGGGGGGGGCGGGGAGTGACTCTGTTTGCGTGTGCCCACAGAGAGGACTCTGAGTGCCTCCTCTGGTACCCATGCCATAGGTTTGCCACCACTGTTTTATAGTGACCTGTATATATATTAATTTTTTTTTTGCCTTTCAGATGTGTCTCTTCCTACAGATTGGGGACAGCCTTTTTTCCGTACCCATATGCCTTCTGTTGAAGAGCTGGCTAAGGACAGGCATTCCAATTTAAAGAAATTTTTTATTTATCTCCCATTACTAACACAACTATATGCGATGCAAAAATCTGCAAAATCTTTGGATTGTGGATTGGAACAGAAACCCAGACCAGAGAGTAATAAAATTAGAAACAGCAGATCTGAAAGAAAGATTACACAACTATTTATAAACAGACAAATCAATGAAGAAACGAAATATAATTTTAAATGATAGCCGTGTAACCAGGGATGGACGGTTTAAAATTTGGGAAGCTACATGAAAAAGAATCAGTCCTCCAGTATCTCTACTTGTGTTGCCTACATGACAGGAATGTGATGAAAAATGCTGATAGATACCAAAGGAGAAATTAAGTCCAGGAAAAAAAAAAGACAAAGGTTAAAAACTACAATGGCTATTACATTTTCAACTAGCTTCAAGATTAAGACAGGAAATTAAGTCAGGAAGATATAATAAGGGGCCTTACAGAATTTGAAAAGGTGATCATGCAGCAAAAGAAAACTTACCAAAAAGTAAGAGAAAATTGGAATAAGATGTTTTAGCAGTGTTACATTGGCCAAAGGACATCGAGAAGATGCGTAAGAATTATAAAGAGAAATGCTGGAAATGTAAAGAAATGGATGGCTCTTTGTACCATATGTGATGGCTGTACAGGAAAGTTACAAAATTATAGAAAAAAATCCTGCAAAAATACAGATAATTTTTAAAATTAACTTTGTTATAGACACCAAGACAATAACATTAGGCATATTACCAAAGAGCAGTGAACTGTTTCACTATTTGATAACAGTGGCCAGCAATTTAAAAATTGCAAAAAAATGAGAGCAGTGGTGGAGGGGGAGTGACATGTAATAGCTCTGAGGTTTTTTCTCCCAATAACATCAGAATCAGTTTCTGTACCCACATCTAACTAGACAAATAATTAAGATTTAGAAAACAAAGATGTTCCTTTAAAGGAAGCACTTTTGAATGATCACAACACTCCAATATGGTTTTCATTCTCCAGTGCTATCTATAATGTAGATTTTGCCCAATCTGTTTAAAAAAAGAGTAGAACTGAGCAGCTGCTAGTCTGCTTCCAAAAATGCTCCATACCAGTTTGAATATGAGAAAAAGGTTTCTGTCCATGTTATCCTGACACCATGCTTCTATTCCATGTAATAATACCTGTTTCTTTGAGAAGTATACTGCTTGCAAAATATGCTATGAGGATAAAAACACATGGGTGGAATCCTTTGCATATATTTAATCTAGCATAGGACTAGCATAACTGCAGCAGTTCCCATTGACAGCTTAGTTCTAGCTGTATTGATCACCAAGTATCTTATTTGGTGGGCTTGGGATTCCCAAATTTTGCATAGTTATAATACTGAAAGATTTAACAGCTAATTAAAAAATTACCTATATATAAGGAAGAAAAAAGTCTGCTTCTATCGGGAAACCATTGGGTGGCCTTGGTAGATAATAATGTTATTTTTAATTTCCCATCTATTTTCTTTTTCTCACTCAACACTATCACCTATTTGGAAATGTCACTCCCATCATGGATCATTCCATTCTTAGTCAAGCATCCTAACATTTTGATTGCCCTACATGACAACCATTTTGTGACTGGTCCTCCCTCACATTGTATCCATTTTGTGGTGGCACTCACTATCTCATAGTTCCAAAAGCATCCACCAGCTCAACACATATGGGCACCTCAGGTATATATCATCTAGATTACAAGAGTATACTCTTCTGTAAACAGCCAAAGTAACCTTTCCTTAACATTTAGTACCATGTTTTGTACAAGAAAGCTCTATCACATTTCAACTATAACCTACACAAGATACATCAGAAATGCTTCATGTTTTTAACATACCAAACTCAAATCCAGTCCTGTGCAACTGTGATAGTATCCCTGTCCTGCCTAAAACCAATCAAAAATTAATTACTAATTGGTTTGAATGTAGTCATTGGATTTTCCAGTACCAATATAGCTTCTGCATGAATGAAAACTGATTTCAACTGGTATTGTGGTTTATTTTTTTTCTGTAAAATGTTGAAATACAGAGAACATTTACCAAAAAAAGTGTTAACAATTGCTACAGAGCTGTCAGCTTGCGCACAGAACATAAACATCAGTTTGTTAGGATATGGTTCTTTTAGTGCATAATTATTCATTGTCTAAGAGGTAAACACTCTGCAGATGAAACCACCCACACACATTTATTGCTGAGGGTATTCACAGCAGGACTAAGTGGCTACCAAGAGAATAAATGGCCAGAGTTGAACAAGAAAATATGTTTATGTTTGTTTTGGAGGGTGATTTGGATCTCACTTGAATAAAGCCTTGGAAGTTTAGCCTGCCTTCATATTTTAGCTATTTTCACATTTAGCCCGCCTTCTTCATATTTTAGCTATCTTCCAGGCTGAATCTGGAACAAATATATATTCTGTGAATTAAATTATTGAAGAAAGCTCAGGAGTGTTGCACAATAGCGTTCTGGTAAAACCCAAAATATCTGAGCTGACATCCCATCTCTGTTACAGTCTGACTGATAGTCATGTCATTATCTTGCAATTCTACCCCTCTAAACTGAGGCTCATTCCGCACATGCAGAATAATGAACTTTCAAACTGCTTTCAGTGCTCTTTGAAACTGTGCAGAATAGCAAAATCCACTTGCAAACAGTTGTGAGAGTGGTTTGAAAACGCATTATTTTGCGTGTGTGGAAGGGGCCAGAGAATGGTATGTCTCATAAACATGAATTATCTTTATCTATAAAAGTTAGTCCCTAGTATTTGCGTACAATATAGATAGACCAAGAAATAGAATCTGAGATGAAGCTATATAAAGGTTTGGGATGGAAATAAGCACATTATTGATTCTCAATGGCTGCATCATTTATTGGGCTAATACAGTATCCTATCCACTCCAGTGGTGTCTCTAAGCACATTCATACAAGTGAACGGTTGTAATTTAATTTTATGAGGAAAGTAAAGGGCTAAAATTGAGTCCCTATTACAGTCAGGGCTAAACCTGAACTTTATTTCCAATACAGTATGATTTTGGGTGCTGTGTGGTTTCCGGGCTGTATGACCGTGTTCTAGCAGCATTCTCTCCTGACGTTTCGCCTGCATCTGTGGCTGGCATCTTCAGAGGATCTGATGTTGGGAAAGCAAGTGGAGTATATATATCTGTTGGAGTGTCCCTGGACACTCATTATATATATGGTCATTATATCATTATATGGTTGGACTTGTGAGAGTTGAGAAGTCATTATACTTGCAAACCCCAAAAGTCTTCTTTTCTTCAGACTGCAAAACATTCTGCAGCTGCTATAACTCTGGGAAATTCCCAGCTACTACTTTCTCTGAGGCAAAGTAGTAGAAGGGGTGGTGAAATTCACAGGGCAAAAACAATGGTCCAAAAAAGATAAGGTGCTTCATTCTTTTCCTTCCCTCTGTTTATAGGTCTCAGCTTCATCTATATCCATAACTGCTCTCCCCCTGCAGAGTCAATACCCAAGTTTCTGTCATTTCCTTGGGGAAAACAGCCAGTGACACAATTCTGTTGCTGATTATTTTCTCAACAAACATAATTAGCTTTTGCGTGATTTGGAAATGCACCGAGTAATTATGATCATTCACAAGTAATCATCATGATTTCCTCTGTTTTGAATTATCACTGCAAAGTTTAAAAGTTTGCATGAAATAAACACATCAAGCAATTCAGAATCATTTTCTCTTCTTCCTGTTATTTTTGAGCAAGTTGGTTTTAGACTGACAGAAGGTTCAGGTTTAGATTTAGAACTTCAACTTTTCAACAATTGTAAATTAGTAATAAATCAAAGCATTTTGAGTATATGTCAAGTTATATATTATGCAGAAATAACTTTTCTACACCTGATGTATTTCTTAAGCTTGGTTTCAGAGACTAGAAAGGAAAAAAATTGCTCATGACCATCCTCTTTCTCAAAGCTATTTCTCACAAAACTGGGGCATGTGTCCAGTTTCACATTAGCCCTCATTCTAGTGTGTCTGTGAAGAGCATGCTATTTGTATATATTATGGGCACAGACTGCAATTCATCATTACATTTCAAACAAAATGGACTGAGCAACAGCTTACTGAAAAGGATTTTAGAACGTCAAGCTAAATTGCAGTTCATAGCCCCAATTACAGAAATATTTGCACAGCTGACATCTTATGACCGACGTGAATCAGGGCTGGTGAACAACTTTCTGGAACCTAAACTTCCTGCCATATAACCAATGCTTGGCTTGTATCAATCAGCATATTCTGCCCAAGCGAACAAGGGTAAGTTTTGCACGTTTCTCAGCAATTCTGTGGCAAATTGATAATTTTGTGACGAATTATGGGAGTAAAATTCTTAACCACCACAGTGTTTTGTATGCAGCAGCCCAAAATGAAAAATGAATCTAGGTATGAAATATTCTAAGCACATGATCTTACATCTCAATGAGTTAATCCACAAACGTGTAATGTCCCCGAACATGGTCAGAGAGTTCATGGTACAGCTTGAAAGAGCTAGCCTGCCAGAATGGTGTAGTGGTAAGAATGTCATTCTACCACCCAAGACAAGCAGATTTGAATTCCTACTGTGCCATGGATGACTGCTGGGTGACAATCACATTCCGTCAGCCTAAATTATTTCACAAAAGGTTGTGGTGAGGATAAGATGTAGGAAGGGAGAAGGATTATGCAAAATTGCTTGGGGTCCCAACTAGGGAGAAAATAGGATATAATAAATAACAGTAACAATGGAATATAATAAATATTTTTAAGCTTGGATCTTGCCAATACCTGGATGTGACGATAAGGTAGCAACATTCCATGAGTCTGCATCCTTGAACAGGGACCTCTCTGCTTGTCAAATCTAGAGCTGCGTATTTTCTGTGCCAGAACATATTCGACTTACAGTTAAGAGACATGGTTCTCTGCCCTCACAAGTCCTGCTGAACAAAGCTGTTTCAGTGGCCGGGGACCCGGGGTTATTGTTGGAGGGCTCGACTGAATCCTCAGCTCTGACCAACCCAGCCCGCGCGTTTCTGCAGCAATTCAGGAATTCCAGTTTGGTTCTCCCAAACTCAACTCAGCAGAGGTAGACTGGCCATTTAGGCCAGCAGGTGAGTCCTGGAAGAACCATGCCCCCCCCCCCCCCCCCCCGCCGCCACACAGTCAGCCACCACTTTTCCAGGACCACCCCAGACCAAAAAGAGGGGCGGGCGCTGCAGAAAGGGAGGTGGCTGCGCAGGCCGGCCTCGCTTCTCCCGCAGCCTCCTGGCCTCACCCTGACACCCGCTGCTCCTGGCTGGATAGGCAGGCCCTCCCTCCTGCCTTTGGGGCACGGGGCGGGCTGGGGGAGAGCTTTTCCAAGGCTGTTCTCCGCACCTTTCATCCACCCCCGTCAGTCAGTCTCATCGCGTTCCCCCAAAGCTCTCCAGGATGTTTCCTCAAAGGCGTGACTGCAAGTTTCCCCCGACGGGCACAGGGATCCCGCTCCCCGTTGCAAGTTGCACTCACCCGCCAAGGACTAAGGCCAGTCCGAGAGAGGAGAAAGTTTGCCTCGCTGCGAGAAAAGGACCGGATACGAGGCTTGGTGGACCGCAAGCGCCGGAGCAAGAAGACGGAGGGAACCACTTGTTGACAGTGCAGCTTTCTGGCGAGGAGGGAGGCAGCCGGCCACACTTGGGCGGTTTGCGCGGGCGCCAGCCGCAAGATAGCGCCCGGCGGCTCCGTCTGGCGGGCCGAAGCAGCTCCTTCCAATTCGTATTGCGCGCTTCGAGGGAGGCAGCCGCCTCGCTCCAGCCACAAATAAGTTTCCGCAGACGGGTAAACGAGCTGCGCTTTTAGTTGGTCTCAGCCTCGGCACCTTCCTGCGGGGCCCGCAACTGAGGGCTCAGCGAAACCGCCGATTGGTTTTTTTTTGTTTTTTTTTTGCGGGAGAAGAGCTGGCTCGCTTGTCCGCGTCGCCTGGACTGTTCGCTGGAAACTCCTACGCTCCGATGCTCGGGTGTCTGCCTGCCCTGTTGCTCAGCTAACCCCCCAATGAAAATAGCCAGCCCTGTGGGAATCCTGCCTTCGTATTTCTCCCTCTCTCTCTGCTCCCTCCCTCCCTCCTCCACTTTGCTGCTGGGGACGAGAGCATCTTGACTTACCACGAGCAAGCATGTGCAATCGAACTGCTGAACGTCCGATGGCAGGTTTTGACCTGAATTTCTGAAAGGCCTCAATGAATGGCTTTTTGCAAGCTGCTTTCTCTCCCGCCCCACATCCACACACTATTTACAGCCAGCATGGTGTAGTAGTTGAGAGCAGGTGGAGAACTGAGTTTGATTCTCCACTCTTCCACATGAGTGGCAGACTCTTCTTGGGTGAACCAGGTTTGTTTTCCCACTCCTACATTCCTGCTGAGTGACCTTGGTCCAGGCACAGTTCTCTCCAAACTCGGTCACCCCCACCTACCTGACAAGGTGCCTGTTGTGGGGAGAGGAAGGGGAAGGAATTTGTAAGTCCCTTTGAGTCTCCTTACAGGAGAGAAAGAGGTGGGGTATAAATCCTAACTCTCCTTCGTTTTCATGCTGATTTATTAAAGAAAGGACATCCTCCTTAAATTGGAATGGGAAGGGTTGAGTTTACCTATTCAGAGGAACAATGGTAAAATGAGGGGATAGTATGGACTAAAGAAGAGTGGTTCTGTTGTATCATTTAATCTGGAAGAACTATTTATTTAAGACAGTTTTGATATACCAGTTTAGGGTCCCCAAGATAACAAACAACAAAAACAAACAAAAAACATAAAAGCACACATATAAAAATGAAACCAGAGCACATAAACCATTAAATACATAAATACGTGGAAGGGTCAATGTAAAGGAGTGACAGAATGTCAAACAAAAAAGAAAGGTTGGTGGAAGACTTGTTCAAGTGAAAAGACAAAATTTATTTGGAGAGGGAATTCCATAATCTTGGTGCAACAGCCAATAAGGTTCTTTCTCAGGGTTGCCACGGGATGCCTCAAATGGTGGGGACACCCCAGACAGGCGTCCAAAAATGACTACAGTGGTCAAGTAGATTTATGTGGCAGTAAGTGGTTCTTAAGGTATGTAGCGCCCAAGCCATCTGGGGCTTTAAAGGCTAATACCAGCCCTTTGAATTGGACCCAGAAGCAAATTGGGAGACAGTGCAGGTGAACAATAATGGAATGATGTGGTTCCGCTTCAGCCAGAATTCTGGTTGTAGTATTCAGTACAAATTTTAGCATGTGGACACTCTTCAAGGGCAGCCCCATGCAACTGCAGTAGTCTAATACAGATATTAGCAGGTCATACATCATTGTACAAAAATCTTTCCTGGCTCAATAAAGGCAACAGCTGGATCACTAGCTGAAGCTGGTGAAAGATGTTGTTGGCCACTGCCACCATCTTCTTTTCCAACTAGAGGCCCAGGTTCAGCAGCACCCCCAAGATATGAACTTGCTCCTTTATTTGGGGAAGGGTGTGCACCTCTCTCCAGAACAGAAGTTACTTCAATTTCAGTTAAGTAGACAAGCCTTTATTGGCATTCCAAGTTACAATAAAACAATTGTCCATAAAAGACAGATAAATACATCAAACATTCAGAGTCTTATCAATAGTGTAGTCCAAATGAACTCATCAAAAGTGCCATTCCTATATACTTCTTTACAGGCCAGACTGAAGACTTATCAACAGAACCTAAGTATAATAATAACATACAGTATTAAAATTTTACTATAAAACGCAGAGTTTGTTGGGGTAGCATCAAATACAGAATAAGGGATAGGGGACAAGGAAATGGGTAAATAATTGATCTGACTCTAATAGGTTGCCACAGCCTTCAATTGTTATACCATCTGGCAATCGATAATAAAACTACGACATCTTTCTATGAGTCACCCACAGGTTATTTGATTTTGGATGACTGTGTACTTCAATTTCTGGGTCAATCCTTCCTCTTGTCAATAGCACCTCTGTTTTGTAGAGATTTAAACTATGATTTTTTGTAGAGATTTAAACTATGATCAGACTTACATACTTTTGTCATGTGATGCGATCAAATTCGCTAACCAGGTGCCTCTAGGAAGCCAACAAACAAGATAACTGCAGCAGCATTATCTTGCCTGTGTTCCTAATAAAATAAGCCTGCTACTCTGATACTGGAGAAAATAGATATGCATTTTCTCTAGTAGCCATTTTAACTAATTTTAACTAGTAGCTAATTTTAACTAGTAATTTTAACTAGTTTTAACTAATAGCCGTGGATAGCCCTATCCTCTATGAATACTTCCATTCTCCCCTTAAAGACTTCCAAGTTGGCAGCCATCACCACATCTGGGGCAGGGAGTGCCACAATTTAACTCTGTTGTAAGAAATACTTCCTTTTGTCTCCTTTGAATCTCTCACTTTTCAGCTTCAGCAGATGACCACACATTCTAGTATTATTAGAGAGGGGAGAAACCTCTCCTTGTTTACTCTCTCCAAAACATGCATTATAGACCTCTATCATGTTTCCCCTTATCCACCTTTTCTAAACTAAACAGCCCCAGAGCATTTTGATTGCTGTTTTCGACACCTTCTCAAGCTTTGCAATATCCTTTTTAGGTGCAGTGACCAGAACTATATGCAGTATTCTAAGTGTGGTCTCACTGTTGATTTGTACAATGGCAGTATTATAGCAGCAGTTTTATTCTCTATTCCTTGTCTAATTATGGCCAGCATGGAATTTGTCTTTTTTACAGCAGCTGTACACTTGGTTGACATCTTCATCCATCTATTCACTACCATTCTCAAGATCCCTTTCTTGGTCTGTTGCTGCCAGTGCAGATGTCATCAGTCAATATGTGAAGTTACAAAGTTTTTTCCCCCAATATGCATCACTTTGCAATGTGAATCATTGAATTTCATTTGCCATGTTAATGCCCACTCTTCCAGTTTGGACATATTCTTTTGGAATTCTTCACAATCCATTTTTGTTTTACACCCTAAATAATTGAGGTAATCTGCAAACTTGGTCACCTCACTGTTCATATGAAACTGCAAGTCATTGAATAAGTTGAAAAGCACTGGTCCCAACATAGATCCCTGAGGGACCCCACTGCTCACATCTCTCCATTGTGAGAACTGACCATTTATTCCTATTCTCTGCTTCAGAGCCGTAGCTGGGCCAGAGTGCACCTGGTACACACGCTGGCTTCCCCCCTCCCGGTGTGGCACCCCCCACTTACTTTAGAAACTGAGCAGGCTGGAGAACAGGCCTGTTCCCTTCCAGGCTTCAAAGGCCCTAGTGGAACTACATTTCCCAGGAGACCCTGGGAAATGTAGTTCCCACCAGGGCCTTTGAAGCCTGTTCTCCAGCCTGCTCGGTTTGTAACGTAAGTGTGTGGGCAGGGGCGCCGCGGGGGGGGGGGGGGGCGCAGGGGGAAGAAGGAGGGGTCTGGGGGGAATTTTCCGCCCCCCACGTGACCCAAAACCATATTGCAGTGCACCCCCTCCATTCCCTGGTAGCTTCGCCACTGCTCTGCTTACTATTTTTTAGCCAGCTCTCAGTCCTCTTATCCCATGACTATGACGTTTGCTTAGCAGTTTGTGGTGAGGGACCATCAAAAGACTTTTGAAAATCCAAATACACAATGTCTGCAGGCTCATTCTTATCTACATGCTTACTGACACTTTCAAAAAGCTCTAAAAGGTTAGTGAGACAGGATCCTACCTTTGGAGAAACCATGTTGATTTTTGCTCAGCAAGGTAAAGGGGTTTAAAACGGTGTAAAAGGGTTTATACTGTTTTCACACTGTTTTCACACCGCTGTTTTTGGCCCATGCGGAATCAGCCCATGATTACATTTAGTGATTATTCTTTTCAATCGCTGCCAGCTTCAAAATCATTCTCTGCCCTAATGCTACATTGGTAGATCTGTATGAAACTGACAAAGCTGATTGACCATGGTTGTTCATATTTCTGCCTGAACTTTAAGGTTGAAAGTTGTATGTGAAACTTACAAAGCTGATTCAATCCACTATGCTACATTGCTAGTTTGATATGACAAAGAGAAAAAAGAGAGTGTTTGCACAAAGTGGAAGTCCCTCCAAAAAATGACTGAAGCAGGTGTCATTACCTGAAAAAAGACATAGCCCACCCACCCCTCAAATAATCACATTAGAGCTGCAGTACCACACAATCCTTATGGCAGCAGTCTCTTGTCAATTTCCTTGTGCAAAAGCAACTTTCCTTGTCACTTCCACAATGCATCTTCACCTTCACATTATATCCCTAATTCAAAATGAAGTTGACAAAGCTGATACAATCAGCCTGGCTTATGTTGGTGCACCAATATTATATTGCTAGTATTATATGAAAAAGAGAAAAAAAATTAAAGACGAAAGTTGAGGGGAGGAGAAAATGACTGAAGGGAATTGTAGAGCAAGAGGAATTCTCTGCCACTGCATGGATTCTGATTTAGTTTACACGAAGCACTCAGAGCCAATATAAAAAAAATTCTTGAATTTATTTGAGAGGTACACATTCCTCAACAATTTAAACAGCATATGCAAAGACAACATATAGTCAACTGATATATAATCAATACCATTAAATCAAGGCTGACCATAACTTAATAGCCTTAAAATGGTTAGTGATGGTAGCATTAGCTTCGTTTCTTAAGAAGCAAACAACAGCAAATAAATTTATCTGAAGGCCAAGTTTGTTACCTTACAAACTAAACGAAGTAACTCTTTTATATGTAGTTACAGTTGGTTTCAGATTCCAAGTTCAAGCAGAACAGTAAATAATCTTTACTGACATAAATAATAGAGAGAGCATAGAGAGAGCTTCTAGTCAGCCCATATGTTGTGAGGTCTTAGTTCAACTGTTTTAACTACTACAGATAGAATGTTCACTCTGAAAATTTATCCCAGCATGCAGTCATCAGGTGCAAATGATTTCAAAGGATCGTTAGAATCAGCTACTGGGCCTTTCCCCACTCTCATTGTTCCCCTCTATGCCGCGCACTGCTCTCAGCGCGCAGCATCCCAGGCGCGCGCCCGGCTGTCCCCACGACAGCGCGGGGCCATCAAAAGATGCCGTTAAGAAGAGCACCTGGGATGCTGTGCGCTGAGAGGCGCGACAGCAGCAGCTTCTGCGCTGTCGCCGCCCCTCTCAGTGGGGAGTGCCAAGGGACCCTGCGCTACTCTCCTCGAGTAGCGTGGGGCTTAAGGTAAATGGGGAAAGGCCCACTGTTAGGCTTTTCTTCACAGGAATGTTGGGCAACTATATGGGGGCATGGATATGGGCCAGGTGTTTGGTGGGGTGAGGAAGGAAAAATGTTTTAACATGATCTCATGGGAAGTTGCCTTAGAAACAGATCAGGGGGAAAATTGATGTAAAAGTGCTTTGGAAAACAATGGAGGAAAAATTAAGGGGAAATATTTCCAGAACCAAATAGAGGTGAAGAAAGTATGGAATTCAAAGAAAAAAAAGTTGGCAGATAGATATGGCAGATAGATATGTTGGCAGATAGATATGTTTTAAACAACTTGTGCGGAAAAGGTCTAGTATCTGGGAGATGCAGGTTCAAATTCACACTCTGCTGAGGCAGAAGGCTGAGTGACTTTGAGCCAGTCACTCTATTTCAGTCTAATATTGTGAGGATATAATGGAGAGAATATGAACTGCTTTGAGTCCCCATTGGGGGAAAATGTGGGATATAAACGAAGTAAATTAATTGCTGAAGGAAGGAAGCAAGGAAAAGGGGGAAGATATGGGGACTGCCAGGAGGACAGAAACAGGACATGCTGTGGGGGAGGGGAAATGAAGTGATCCTTCTATACCTTGTGGATACTTAAATCAACAGATTGCAATCATGGAGAGAGAAAAGAGATCTTTCTACAAACCTGGGAAAAATCCCAGGTTTTCAGAAAATTCTGAATATGACAAAGAAATGTGGTTGGGGATATAAAACTATATATATAACTAGAATAGGATTGATAATTTTTATCGCTGCCTTAAATGGTTACTTATTTTATATTGTATTTTATATGTTGTAAACCGCCCAGAGCCCTTCGGGGATGGGGCGGTATAAAAATCTAATAAATAAATAAATAAATAAATAAATAAATAAAATATTGAAAAGAGCTCATGAGACATAATGTCAGGCGATTTCATCCTCCATTATAGGGGTTGCCTAGCAACCCTGGTATGCAATGTTGTGCAGCAGCAGCATCCCAACAGCAGGCTGCAGTGGGACATGATACAGAGTGAGAGAGACTAAGAGACTGTGCTGCCAGGGAGGAAATAAAAGAAAGAGAGAGGAAGAGAAAGAGGCTGTGTTTGTGAGACACAGAGATATTGTCTGTGTCAGCAAGAGAGGAAAGGTAGAGGGAAGAAGAATGAGATAAGAGAGATAGGGATGAGGGGGGAGGAAGTGAAGATAAGGGAGGGTTGATATGTCTTGTGGGTCCCTTCTTGTTTGATATACTCCTTAGAGGGTGGGGTTGAGCTTACCAAAATATTGAAAGAAATTAGAACCTATGTTGGCTTACATTCAAGGTACATAAAGCCAGGAGTATTATGGCCTCTAAGGCTGATTTTGCACACCAAAATTCCCCCTCTGTTGGCAAGGGGAATGTCCCAATGCAACCAGGTGTTTTCACTGTTCTCAGTGCTGCAGTGTGGCTGCCATGTTTCTGCCCTCAAACCGCCCTATGGCAGTGGCGTTGCTCTGTGAATTTCCTGAACAGCAAAGGTTGAGGTTCTTTTGAAATTCCCCTTTGTTGCTCTGGAGACTTCCACCGGCGTGCAAAACTCATCTGTTGCAGAATTGGGGTCAGTTTTCCCGCCTTGCTGCTCTGGCCCGCCCCACCAATGGACAGATGCTGAGAAGCTGTGTCCTTCCCCCAGTGGTTGGATTCAGCTGGTTTGCACCACTTCAGCAGAACCAGTTATTAAAATGGTGCTTGTAAACAATCAGTTGATAACTTATTTGAATCCCATCACCGGAACCAGTTGTTAAATTATTTGAATCCCTCCACTGCCTTTCCCCCCTTGCAGTGAAAAAAATGGAGGGAGAAACCTTGGTTGTAGAAAGGAAGGAGAAACCTTGGGCAGAAAAGCAGCGTGTGCAGGTGCCGTGAATGGGAGGGATTATTTCGCACATGCAAGGATTTTAAATGGGGGGGAAGGGTGCTGAATCTCAGGGCCTGTTTTGTGTTCAGACTCATTTAAAACTAAAATAGTGAAAGTGAGTGGGGGGAATGGGGCAAGATTCAGCCAATCCAAATGCAGGAAACGGAGGCTGCCCACGCATGCGTGAAAGAGACTACGGAAGACCTTGCAGTGCTTAAGCGGTCCTTAAGCCCCAAGCTTGTGGGGAACCATTCGGGACTTCCCTCGCCAGCCCTGACTTGAGCGAAGGAAAGAACCAGCAGCAGAGGGGAACTCTGTGTGGGTTGCGGACTGTGATGAGAAGGACAATTGCCACAGCAACGCGTGGCCAGGCCCGCTAGTTTATAATAAAATGCTAGGTACCATCACTACATCCACTAGTTGTAAATGCTAGGATTAATTACTCATTTAATTAGCCAGCATTTTCTTTGGTCTACCATGAATCAGTTGTCCATCAGTGGACTCTTTGATGTCATGTTGTCTGTGGCAGTCATACTCTGTAGTACCATCAACATGTTCTAAATGGGCTATACTAGTTTACCACCAGTTTTCTAACCAACCTGACATCCTTTGCGACACAACTTACAGTCTTTTACCATTTTGTTCAAGTAGTTTGACATTAGAACTTCACCAGTAAAATACATTGTGAGAAAAATGCATATTTTAAAGAGAATTTTTAAAAAACCAAGGCACGTAGATGTGCAACCCAATAAAATCAGTGAATTTGCAGGTATGCTGAAGGATACTCAGCATGGGACAGTTTTCCCCAAAAGAAAAAAAATAACTAGCATGCTGGGAGTGCATACCAAGGAAGAAAGGAAAGAACCATTTTATGGAATATTACTCAAGGTATATCACAAGAGAGATTCATAAAGTCACATTTGAACTCCTATGTGCTTTTATTGAACAACCTATTATCAAGAATGAGGGAAGTACATCTGATTAAGGGAACATACAACCAATACGTGTTTCTGTTTTCTTAGATCAATACATGTAGTTTTGATGTTATTGATGTTCTCTTTTAATTCAAGGCTATCTACACAGCTCCTTCCAATATGGAGTTGCTTTTAAAGATAATGTTTCCTATTTTTTCCTTTTACAACTTATCACTGAACTGGTGCATTATCTTATTCTCAATTGCTAAAAAAAAAGGCCCTTAATGTATCATTGAAATTACATTTGAAAATCTTCATAGTCTTGAGAAAAAGCACTTGCAATGTACCACTGATAAGCTAAAGCAGGATGCTGGCAACCACAGAAAACATTATTTTCAAGAGCAGAAGAAGATTTCAAACAGTTTTGTTGAAAACATTTACACGTTTTCCATGGCACAAATAATTTCTGCTTCATGCCTTGAGGTTTCTTTTATTTTGATAAATTTATTATATTATT
Source organism: Sphaerodactylus townsendi (assembly GCF_021028975.2). Taxonomy (NCBI): domain Eukaryota; kingdom Metazoa; phylum Chordata; class Lepidosauria; order Squamata; family Sphaerodactylidae; genus Sphaerodactylus; species Sphaerodactylus townsendi. Next base: position 61,424,097 of record NC_059427.1, read on the forward strand.
TTTACTCAAACAGTAATGTGTACTTGAGAAAGCATCACAATTGCATCTGTAGGGCTGAATACCCATGAAGAAATTCAATATAGATCAAACCAAGTTTGAAAATAAACTGCACCTTTTCATTGAGGTTTCATCCTCCCCACCGCATGGTGTTTCCAGTGAAGACATCTAGGCCTATCTTGCATTCAAGAAATGTAACCACGTGATCGCCAGGACGGGCCCCTCCTGATTGGTTGTCATGCCATTTTGGGGGCAGGAACTTTTTACTTTACTTCAGTGAAAAAAATGAGCACCCCGTTGCTCCATCTTCCCTCACTCCTGGCTCAGCTGCATTTTAACTCATGTTTTCAACTCAAAGCAACGGGATGAAGAGAAGGGGGGGGGGATCCTGAGCAGCAGCCACTTCCCCTGGGGCAAAGGCTCCTGCTGTCAATGTTTGCCTGTCTACCTTCCACGGGGCAGGACACTACGGTCTGGGAGGGAAAGGAAACACATACACCGCCCCATATTTATCCCTTTTATGTTGAGAATGCAGGGGTGGGGGAACCTGGCTAGATGTGTGCTCTGCACAGGAATGATAAAGCTCTTGCCACACCAGGGAATGCAGAATTTTTTTAAAAAGAAAATTCTCAACTTTGGGTGGGCTCAAACCACCAACCTTTCACTCAACAGCTGAACACTTTAACGATTGTGTCTCAGAGGCATTGCTGGTTTAAGGTTGGGAAAACGGCTTGATTAGCTGTGTTTGAATGCCGACTAAAATAAAAACAACTTTCTTGTCCATTGGTGGGCTCAAACCACCAACCTTCACTCAACAGCTGAACACTGTAACAGCTGTGCCATAGAGACACTGCTGGTTAAAGGTTGGAAAAACGGCTTGATTAGCTGTGTTTGAATGCAGAATGAAATAGAAACAATTTTCTCATCCCTGGGGGGGGGCTCGTTCTCTCAAGCACACACGCACACGTTTTATCAATTAAAAGCTCTCTGCCCTTCTATTTTTGGGACTCTTGTCCACAGCCCTTTTTTCACTTTTGTTTTAATTGTTAAAACATGTGTGCGTGTGCGCGAGAGAATGAGGCCAACCAGATGCATGAAATTTTCTGGATGCTTGAAATTTTCTGCTGCCCAGCCTGGCAGAGAAAAGACAGAGCCACCTGGCCAAGGACTCGGGGCAAAGCAGGGCAGAGTGTGTGCAGGCAGCAGGAGGGGGCAGAGCCTCAAGTTTTGCCCCAAATCCTTATAGGAGCACAGCAGCAGTCTTCCTTGCTCGCGCCCTCCCCTGCCTCCTGCTGCCGAGGCTGCTGCTCCTGCAGACACTGAATCAAGCAAGAGTGAGTGAGCCGGGGGGAGGAGTTGGCTGCCACCACCCAGAGCAGTCCACCACCCGGAGAAGCCTCACTTCACCTCTCCACTGCTGGCCGGGAGCGCAGCCCCGATTGGATGAGAGGCTCCACGTCACTCTCAATGGCAGGAGATTCAACCCCCCAATCCTCCCCATTGCTCCCCCTCCATCCGGATTCATCACGGCATTTCATCCAGGTCCAGGAAAACCTGTGATAGGGCGGACAAGGAGCGGCAGAACCATGATCCGAAGCAGTGAGGAGTTTTGCACCAAACCTTGATATTTCACGTGAATATCATGTGTTTAATCGTCAGTGGGGATTTGACCTAGGTCATGTGATCATACAGGGGTCTCTTGCTGAATAGGGTCTACAGCATCATTAGAGATAAATAAGCAGAGGTCAGCAATAACTGGGGGGGGGGGGTTTGCATCACATGTCTCTCTCCTATTATTTATCCTTCACTTCCTTGCAAGCTCCCATAGCCTCTCTCCTTTTCTCCATATATATCTCCTTCACGCCCAACAGCCTATCTTTAGCTTTTCACTTTCCCTCCCCCGGGCAGCTTCTACCTGCTAAAACTACAGTTCATATGTGCGATGCCAACTGCCAGGCCAGAACCAGCTGCATGATGGGAAATCTGGAAGGACTTGCAGGACGCACCTTATTTTCCCGATATCCCTTTAGTTCTTCTTTACCTACATCTGGCAACCCCCATATCCTCACCTTTCCCTGTTTCATTGTCTCCTTCCCACCCACCAATTCATTTATCTTTTACCTGCCTCACATTTTCGCCTATACTTATTTATTTACATGATTTCTATTTCACCTTTCTCCACAGTGGGGACCCAAAGCACCATTCTCCCCTTCTCCATTTTATCCTCAGGAGAACCATGTGAGAAAGGTTGGGCTGAGAGTGTGTCACTGATCCAAGGTCTTGCAGTGTACCAAGGTAGCAGTTGGAGTGGCTGACCTGGTGGGGAGGGAGAGCAGAAATGCATGGTTGCCTACCTGCTGCTATGCTTGCTTCCCCAAATGCCAAGCAGCTCCTGGGACTCCCTTTGCCCCCCTTGGTTGTGTGTTCACACACCACTCACTTCCTCTTCAGTTGGCACTGGGGAGCTTCTTTGCCTTCATTCCAGCACAAGGCAGTGCTGCTGCTACTGCCTACTGCTGCACTGCTGGGGAGAGGGCACAGAAGAAGAGGAGAGTGAGGCATCAAGAGGGTGAAAGTGTCCTCAGGTTGGCAGAAGCCAAGTAAGTTGGCAAAAATAGGAGCAGACTCAGCAAAGAGTTGGCCTCCAAGAGACTGCAGCCCCTGGCCACTGGAGCCCTGTTCAGTTTCATGCAGTGCACATCTGCATGGAGAACAACTGTGAATGCAGACTTTGAAACAGAGATGTGAGCTGCTTGCTTAACCTCTCCCACTCAGGGAACTTGTGAGGTGCAGTGTGGAAGGGAAGAAGGCGGAGGATGAGGAAGGCAAGTAAGGCCAGTCCTGGATGTTCTGCCCTGCTCTGCTGCACCACATGGTACAAAGCAAACCTGCATGCCCTTCTGACCTTAGGTCTGCCTCCCATCCTGTCCTCATGAAATAGGTGAGGCATGTTTTGTTGGCAGTTTCCAGCTTGCTGCAATGATCTGGGGGATCAGAACTGCTGGGCTTGGCTGTTGGAAGACTCTCATCAATGAGAGGAAATGCGAGCTTAAGTGAGTGGTGCTGGAGCCAATGCATAAATTATTTATTTCCCTTGTGTGGAGGAATTCCCTTGGTAAGGGAAGGGCAAGAGCACAAGTGATTGTCTGGAGATAAAACTGTGGATGAGGAAAGCAGGGGACCACAGGGGAAATAATTGTCCCCTGGTTTTTGCAGGTTGGGGAGTTCAGTTAAGTTGCCCTAACCTTCCCATCTTCGCCCTCCTCCTTCTCCCTTTTTCGGTTTCTCTCACCTTTGATGCATCAGAAGTAAAGTTAAGAGTTTTCCACTTAATTGCAAATAAACTCCTCAAGAATTACAGATGAGCTGAGGGCTCATGGTATTGTACTTCTAGGCTGGGAAAGAGAAAGGGGAAGGAAAGAAGACACAGAATCTGGCAGCCTACTCTGTTTTGGGTGAATACAAACTGCATTTCTGATTAATACGATATGTGAGCCCATGTAGCCCACACATTGTACAGTTTTCTAAAAATGGGTGTTGGATGTTTGGGGAGGCACAATTTCAGTGCTTGCCCCAGGCCCTATTTTCAGTACATACATCTCTGGTTTAAAGGTTGTAACATACTGTGAACTGATAATGTAAAATTAAAATGAAGACAGACTCTTCAAGTAACCCAGCTGTATTGGTTAACCAAAAGTGATTATTTGCATAACTTATATCTTGATCACTACAATATCTCAGATTTCTAAAGTGTATCATCCCTCCAAAATCATTGCTAATTACGTTTTGTACCAGACTTTCTTGTATTTATATCACAGAACTTGAACAACCACTAGCTTTCCACTTTTGACAACTGAAGGCTTAGAATGACTCACATTTAAATATCTACCTTTCATGCCACTTTTTTTGGACAATTTTCCTTCCCTTTCTTTGGTTTGTTCTCTTCCTTCTCTTTCTTCAGATTGTGGATGTCTGACTTGGCATATTGGCTATGGAGAGAAACACATCTTACCATGACATACCTCTAAGGATGCCAGCCATAAGTGCAGGGGAAATATTAGGAGCAAAAACCACCAGACTATGGCCACACGGCACGGAAAACCACTAAAATCTGTATATTCTTATGTTGTTTTCTGCATTCAAGGATGTATTGCAGGGAGGCAAAACTGCTCCAGCAAGTTTAAATACCACACAGGAAGCCAAACAATTGTCCTGCTGCCTTCTACATCCTTCAACTTGCTTTCTCATTGCATTCCCTCTCCCTATTCTTTTCCCTGGAAACATGTACAAGTTTTCAATTCCACATGCACCTTTGCCACTCAATATCCAACACCAATCCTCACTGATGAAATGGTGAAAAGATCATGTGGGGAAATTGTGTGTTTGTAAAGTCCCCCCACCTACTGGGGGGAGGGGCAGTTCCACGATAGCTGGGGAGGGCCTACCTAAGCTGCCTCCAGAGGGTTGGGGAGGCATGGAGAAGATCTGAAAATTCAGCAAGACAACCAAACCCCCAAAGTCACAGTTGGTTTTCAATGGCCCATGCCTGCTCTTTTGATGCTGGCAGATGTAGTTACTGGCAGATGTAGGTGTCATTCCCAGACTGAAAGCCCCTTGGAAGCTGAATAAATTTGGCACCATTCTTGGGAATACCTCCAGAATGACCCCACTAGTGCTGGTAGGGGCTCTGCAACATAGGAGTGCTGGCACAGTGGCAGCTTCTGCATTTGGGTGCCATAGAGCCAGAGGCTTACTGGGGGAAAATGGTGACTGGGGCAACACCTGCTTTGGTGTCCCCCCACACCCCACTTACTCAAATTGCTGGAACCTGGCGCTGGTTGCTGCCGCCCCCCCACCTCCATCAGAGTGGAGGCTGCACCTGCCTTGATCCAGAGACACCTGGTCAGGTGGGCCAAGTACCAGCAACTTGGCAAGCTGCGGGCCTGCCGCACCCCCCCCCCCGGAGTGAGGCAGGTACAGCCTCCACTACGATGGAGGTGGCGGGGGATGGCAGCCGCTGGTGCCAGGTTCCGGCAACTTGGCAAGCTGAGGGCTGCTGCCCCTCCACCTCCATTGGAGTGGAGGCTGTGCTTGCCTTGCTCCAAGGGCACCCAGGCTGGTGGGTCTGCAGCTTGCCAAGTTGCCAGGCCCCAGCGTATCTGCCAGAGGGACATGTGCAGGCTCCCAGCTTGATCACGTTGGGGGTACGATTTTGTGCCCCCCCCCCACATGATCTACTGCATGGCACCTTGGTCAATTGACCTCCCATATCCCTCTGGTAGATACTCCCCTGCACAGAGCCACACACTGCCCTACTGCCAGCATATTTTCCCCTTGTGCTGGCTTATTGGATACTTACATCATCATACCCTATTGCTGCCTCCATGACTCCTTCTGACCCCGCTCTTCATGGATTGCATTGTGGTCTGCCATTGCAAGTGGTCTGCCATGGATTGAAAGTGATCTGCCATTGTCTTCCTTTGCATAGGAACCTTGGACTTTGTTGGTAGTTCAAATACTAAACTGGGCTGATCCTGCTGAGCTTCTGAGATCTAATGAGATCAGGCTGGTCTGAGCCATCAAGATCAGGATGCATGGAAATTAGCTTACTAGATCTTTTTTCTAATTTAATCTTGTTTTAACAAAAACTAAAGCCATGTTAAACTTTGTGCACACATTGTAGCTTTCTTTTTTTGCTGAAGTATAGATCAGCAGAAGAACAAGTTATGGTAACAACTTACATCTCGGTGACATACAAAGGTTAGTGCATTGAGGTGCTACTTGATGTTTCACACTTAGTTCCCTGGATACGCCACGTTTTTACACTTGAAAGAACAGCCAGCTGCACAAATTCAGTTGTAAATTGTCCTTGGGGATGAAATATCATTGAAGTGTTTTTGTGACACTGCACATTTTTAAATTATGTTTTGTAAAAATGGCATGAAATCTGTCTGGCTGGACTACTTCTAACCTGAAACGAGAAAAATAGTTGCCAACTGGCATTAATAATTCTGATTTTACAAAGTTATCCTTATTTCCATTATTTCCGTTCCAGTCCTAGGATGGGAAATTTCTGGAGAGTTTGGGTGTGCAGCCTGGGGAGGGCAGGGCTTGGGGAGGCGAGGGTCCTCAGCGGGATATAATGCCACAATCCAAAGCAACTATTTCCTCTAGGGGATATGACATCTGGAGGTCAGTTGTAATTCTGGGAGCTCTCCAAGCCCCACCTGGATGCTGGCAAACCCAATTTCCCTTATCTCTAGGACTACAAAGATCCAGGTATTGAGTCAGGAAGAGGAACCAAGTAAGGCAGTGGTCTTGTCCTGACTTGGATTACCAGGATAGCTTAACAGGGTTGGCTCCAATTATCACTTGGATATCAACAAGTGGAAACATGGAAAAAAAACAACACCTCATCAGTTGGGTGACTGAAACCTGGGAAAGCCTTTGTGTGGAAGTAGCCTGTAGATTCCTGAACAACAGGACAAATCAGCTTCCGTTCTACTTAAGAAAGCTTTTTATTTAGATCTCTGACTCTCTCTGACTTGGCCTTCTTTAGTCAGCCTCTTGGTCATCTATCTCAGCAATCCACTTACATATGGGAGCTCTAAAAAATTTAAGGATGGGCAAAGCAGAAACTTACCCCCCAGAGGCTCCTTGTATACACTACAACATAGCCCTTGTGGAGTCTCCATCTCAGGCCCATACCTACAGTGGGGCAAAAGGGAATGGCATCCCATCCATCATTTGTCCTGCCTCTCCAGTCAGCACTAGGGGTCAGACACGTAGCACTAACGGGGTGGGGCAGGGTGGGGCGCGATGCCTCGGGTGGAAACATGGCAGAAGCGTGACCAGGCATCAGAGGGAGCATGGCGGGAGCGTTCTGGGGCATTCTGGGGTGTTGGTGTGAAATCTGTCCCAAGTCTTTCAAGTGTAAATTCTCTTTGTAAAAGGAAAAGGAAGGAGTTGAGGCAAAAAGGTGTGAATTCAGTCATAAATTTCCAAGTGTGAATTCCAATTGGCTAAAACAGAATTAATTAATAGCAAGGTTAAAGTGTTCTGATTTTAAAATCCTGCAAGAACTTGAGCAAAATTATGTTGGAATAGAGAGAGAGATATTAAGTAATGAAGGAGTAAAAATCATGTTTTACCAGCCTCTGAACAAAGTGAAGAAAAAGATAGTCTATTCCTATGCATTTCATTGATTTTATTTACTTTATTTATAGTCCACCTTTCTCAATGAGACTCAAACCAGATTTCACAGTGTAAATCAATGCAATCAATCATGAGATTGCTAATAAACCATGCAATAAGACTGGGATTATAGCTATTTGAAACAGACTAGGATTATAGCTATTTGAAACAGACTAGGATTATAGCTATTTGAAACAGAGCAAATACATGAAAGTGCTTAAAATGGTATTACAAAGGTAGAAAGCAATGTAGAAAATGGAATAAAAAAATAAAAACAATGCTGTAAGATCATGTTGGAATAGCATACACTGCAATCCTATTCTCTATTAGCTTTATAAAAATGTTCTCCCAAACAACTATTTTACATAATTTGCAAGTGCCCTGGGGAGAGCAAATCTGCCGAGGTCCCACTCCACCTCCAGTGGCGGATTCAATCCCCCTTTGGATGGGGCTGTTAGCTTCCAAGATCTGATGACAGCAAGCTATACTATACATTCTACATTCCTGAAGGCCTATAGAGACTGCCAGCCAGCAGAAATCTCAATGCTTTTTCAATACCCAACTGACCTCTGGCTTTAGAGTCTTTACAAGGAGCATCTACCCCCTGTAGCTCCCCCAGGACTTCTGTTTTCATCCTCTGATGCTGCCAATTCCTCCAGCAGAGCTGTTCTCTATAATTTGGAATTTTGTTATAATTTGAGAACTCTAGGTCTCACCTTCAATGGTACCTCTGGATTAATCTACCATAATAGGTTGATGTAATAAGAAAATGGAGGGAGAGAGCATAGTGTCACATAAAATAGACAATGCAGGGGGAGCTGGTTCCCCAACAGAATCACTGTGGATATCAATACCAGGTGTGAAGGACAGTTTAATATTAGGAATATATTATCGTCCCCCTGACCAAAGTGCACAAGAGGATTCTGAGATGGAAAAAGAAATTAGAGAGGCCAACAAAAACAAAAATGTAGTGGTAATGGGTGATTTTAACTATCCCCATATAAACTGGAAAAATGCATGTTCAGGTCATAGTAAGGAGAGAGCATTCCTGGATATGCTAAATGACTGTGGCTTAGAGCAGATGGTTGTGGAACCAACCAGGGGAGAGGTGATCCTAGATCTAATTCTATGTGGGACCCAGGACCTGATGCAGGAAGTCAGTGTTGTTGAGCCGATAGGGAACAGCGACCACAATGCTGTCAGATTCAGTATCTCTGCATCCGAACAAGTGACAACTACTAATGTAGTTACATTCGCCTTCAGAAAGGGAAATTTCTCAAAGATGAGGGGAATAGTGCACAGGAAGCTGAAAGGGAAAACCAAGAGAGTCAAAAATGTCCAGGATGCTTGGAGGTTATTTAAAAACACAGTAATAAAAGCTCAGCTGGAATGTGTTCCGCAGGTTAGAAAAGGCAGCACCCAGTCCAAAAGAAAGCCACCATGGTTAACAAGAGAGGTTGAGGAAATTATCAGAAAAAAAGATGTATTTTAGAAAATGGAAGTCCAGTTTGACTGATGAAGAATATGAGAGGGAACACAAATGGTGGCAAAAGAGAAGCAAGTTATCTGTAAGGGAGGCAAAAAAGGATTATGAGGAACGCATGGCTGCGAACATCAAGACCAGCAACAAACAGTTCTTCAAGTACATCAAAAGCAGGAAGCCAGCAATGGAAGAGGTAGGCCCATTAGATGACAAAGGAACAAAGGGTGTGCTAAAATATGACAGGGAGATTGCAGAGAAGCTGAATGAATTCTTTGCATCTGTCTTCACCCAAGAGAAGGTGAGGAAAATTCCTGCACCTGAACCAAGCTTCTTAGGAGGAGAATCCGAGGAACTAGCGAAGATAGTGGTAGACAAGGAAGAAGTTCTGACAGCCATTGATAAACTAAATGCTACCAAATCCCCTGGCCCAGATTGCATTCACCCAAGAGTTCTTAAAGAGCTCAAGCATGAAATTGCTGATCTTCTCACTTTAATATGCAACTTATCCCTGAAATCAGGCTCCATCCCTGAAGACTGGAAGATGGCCAATGTCACACCAATCTTTAAGAAAGGATCTAGGGGGGACCCGGGAAATTACAGGCCAGTCAGTTTGACATCTGTTCCTGGTAAATTAGTAGAATCTATCATTAAAGATAAAATTATAAAACATGTAGAAAAGCAAGACCTGCTGAGAAAAAGTCAGCATGGCTTTTGCAGAGGCAAATCCTGTCTTTCAAACTTACTAGAGTTCTTTGAGTGTGTAAACAGGCATGTGGATAAGGGGGAACCAGTGGACATTGTCTACTTAGATTTCCAAAAGGCTTTTGACAAAGTTCCTCACCAGAGACTGTTGAGAAAACTCAGCAATGAAGGAATAAGAGGGGAAGTCCTCCTATGGATTAAAAACTGGTTGAGAAACAGGAAGCAAAGAGTGGGTGTAAATGGGAAATTCTCACAATGGAGAGATGTAAGGAGTGGTGTCCCCCAAGGATCCGTTTTGGGACCAGTGCTCTTTAACCTATTCATAAATGACCTGGAAGTAGGGGTGGGTAGCGTGGTGGCCAAGTTTGCAGATGATACCAAATTACGTAGTGTGGTGAGAACCGCAAAGGATTGCGAAGAGCTCCAAGCGGACCTTGATAAATTAGGTGAGTGGGCTCAGAAATGGCAAATGCAGTTCAATGTAGCAAAATGTAAAGTGATGCACATGGGGCAAAAAATCCAAACTTCACATACATGCTACAGGGGTCAGTGCTATCAGTCACAGACCAGGAAAGGGATTTGGGGGTCTTAGTTGATAGTTCCATGGGAATGTCAACTCAATGCATGGCAGCTGTGAAAAAGGCAAACTCTATGCTGGGGATAATTAGGAAAGGAATTGAGAATAAAACTGCAAAGATTGTCATGCCCTTATATAAAGCAGTGGTGCGACCGCACTTGGAGTACTGTCTTCAGTTCTGGTCGCCACATCTCAAAAAGGATATTGAAGAGATAGAAAAAGTGCAGAGAAGGGCAACAAGGATGATTGAGGGACTGGAGCACCTTCCCTATGAGGAGAGGCTGCAGCATTTGGGACTCTTTAGTTTGTAGAGGAGACGTCTGAGGGGGGATATGATTGAAGTCTATAAAATTATGCGTGGGGTAGAAAATGTTGACAGAGAGAAATTTTTTCTCTCTTTCTCACAATGCTAGAACCAGGGGGCATACACTAAAAATGCTGGGGGGAAGAATTAGGATTAATAAAAGGAAACACTTCTTCACTCAATGTGTGATTGGTGTTTGGAATATGCTGCCACAGGAGGTGGTGATGGCCACTAACCTGGATAGCTTTAAAAGTGGCTTGGACAGATTTATGGAGGAGAAGTCGATTTATGGCTACCAATCTTGATCCTGTAAAGGATTCAATGGTGTTGATGAACGGGTCAGCCGCCTGGCCTTGACTACATTCCACAGCCCGGGCGATGGGCCAACTTCTCCGGCGGAGACCTTATCTCTGCGAGGGAGATGAGACCTCCGTTCCCATGGGAATCCGGGAGGGGGGATGGGATGGACAGTGTTATAACCTGTGCTTCTGGCGGGAGATCTTATTCCTGCCACTGCGTGTACGTGAGCTTTCTAGGATGTCTGAATAAACGGTCTTTTACACCCAAAAAGCCTTTTATTTCTGCTTCTATGGAATTCCTTACATTGTGGCAGGAATCTATCGTTCATCTATTTTCTTAGTGCAGTGGACCTCTGGTGTCTCGGCATGGAGAGGTTGAATGTTCCTGTGGAAGGTTCGGTAGCCCCCAAAGAGGGCTCCGAGCTCTCCCTTCTGGATTTAGAGGAACCGGCGGGAGAGCGGGTCTCGCTGGTGACTCTTTCCCGTCCTCGTATCAGCACGAGTCTTCCCTTACTCCGTTGGAACGAGGAACGAGAGGACGACCATGGGGACTTACATGAGTCGTTTGGGGCGCTGTCTATGGTTCGAGCGCCTGTGGATCGGGTATCTACCCGCTGTGATGGATTACAAACCTCAGATGCAACCTGTCACGGAGGAGACGGGCCTGACCACCTTTCATGCGGCAACACAGGAGTCCATTGAACGATTCCTGGACTCGTATTTTGGTGATGCTCCCAAAGATCCACCGTGGCATAGCACTGGGGCCCGTCCGAAGACCACCGGTGAAACTGGGACTATACCAGGGATGGGGAGGGGTATCCGTACCGTCTTCCGATCGGACCCCAGATCCCGGACCAGCGGCTGCACCTGAGATGCCCCGTGGAACCACCGGTGGGCACGACGTCCTGCGTTCAAATGAAGAGGAGTCCGGAGAAAGCCTGCACTCCCAGCCGGATCTATTCCCTCTCCCACCGAAAGACAGCTGGGATGAGGAAGTGGGTCGACTGCGAGATGCCCAAGAAGCATCGGCCCGTGAACGCCAGCTATGGGAAGAGGAACGAGAACAGCTGCAGCCAGCGCGTGACAACCTGCAAAGAGACCGGGAACAGCAGCGCAAAGAAATCCAACTCGAAGTGGACCGTGCCAAAGACGCCGCTGCAACGGCAATATGTGCAGAACCTATCAGTCCATGATAAAGTCCTGGAACATTCCAAACTGGACTTACAGCGTCAACGCTAAAGCCGCTTCAGGCCTTACGTCACGCATAAAGTGAACTAACTGCAGCTGTTCAACGAGACGAATTGGCCAAATTGGAACGAGAGAAAGCAGCTTTGCATGCGCACCAGGATGCGCTGACACGCAAGGAGAGAGAGCTGGCTGCCTTGGAGAGGGAACTGAAGAAGCAGCAGAACAGGACAACCCAAGTTGGAGTCTACGCTGTCACTGGTACAGCCGGCGCCAGAGGGGCGACGCTGCTGGGTCCTGCCACCTTCCAAGGACCAGATCCCACCAGAACGCCAGCGGCACCAGCGTTGGTACCTCCACCTCCACCGATTCCGGCCCCCCCTGCGCAACCACTGCCTCAACCTGCGCAACCGGCGCAACCGCAGGCGAGTGTGGCGCCAAGGGCCGTGGAGAGGGGATATTACAGACCTCCAATACCTGCCCATTTCGATGGGACCACTTCCAAACTTCCCTACTTCATCTTGCAACTCGATGCCCACATGGAGGACTATGACAATTTATACCGGTCTGAGCGCGAAAAAATACGGGACATCGGCTCAGTCCTGGATGGGGCAGCAGCCGACTGGTTTGTGACTCTTTTGAACCTGCAAGATGAAGATACTCGCACGGTGCCCGCATTCCTCCAAGCCTTAAGAGCTCGCTTCCAAGATCCAAGTGCTGAAAATGAAGCTATCCGCACCATCAAATCTATTCAGCAAGGCAACTGCTCATTTGCAGAATTTGCCCGTGAATTTCGTGCGGCGGCTGCCTGACTCCCTCCTGAGTGGCCTGAGCGCATGAAATGTGAATACTTCTCGGATGCTGTTGACGGCAAGCTGCGTGAAACAGTGTTTTTAATTCGGATCCCCCGCACTATTGCTGATTGGATCACATTGGGATCCCAGGTGGCGTCTCGTTTGGAGTACGCTCGTGCCGGAGGCCGCCCACGCCCCAAACCCGCCACTCACGACCACCACTGCCCACCACGCCAAGCCCAGCCGCCCCTACCGAGACCACCTCCGAGCGCCGTCGCCGACTGGGATTGTGTCTTTACTGCGGAGGACCAGGTCATCTGGCCGCCAACTGCCCGAAAAAGCAGAAGCCAACCGCTCCGGCCGCGCGCACCCCATCTGCCAAGCCACCACGCAAATCCGGGCTGCCCCCAACAGGCTCGTCTAAGGCAGTTGTCGAAGGCGACCCAGAGCGCTGCCTGGGAAAGGGGGAAGCAGCTGTTTGCCTTTCTTCAGCCCCCATGGACATGGGTTCGACTCCAGACGCGGTGAGTGAAGGCAGCGCTCCCATTACAATCCAAGCGTTTCTGGCCAACCCCGCTAAGCATACTCGTATTATAGCCTCAGCCCTTGTGGATTCGGGCTGCTCCCATTGCTTAATGCGGCCCCAGGTGGCGGAGGAGCTAGGTCTAGACCAAGTTCCCCTGGCTAAGCCCATACCATTCACCCAAATGGACGGCAGTCCTCTCGGGAGCGAAGGACCGGCCCAGTTCAAAACGCAACCGGTTCTCCTCCGCTGCGCCGACCATTGGGAGAAAATTAGTTTTATTCTGGCGCCAGTGGCCAAACACTCCATAGTTCTGGGCATGCCATGGTTGTTGTTACATGAACCAAAATTCATTTGGAAAGAAAGGATCTTAGAATTCACTGACCCTCCTTGCGGTGAACACATGAATTGGGGGGAAAACTCGGCTTCTCCTGACACACACACACCCCTGGCTTCATCAGCGATTGCTCCCGATTCTACCGGCATTCCACCGGCTTACCAAGATTTAGCCAGAGTATTTCAGGAGCAAGAATGCGATCAGTTGCCACCCCATAGAGACACTGACTGCAAAATTGTAATACAGCCAGGGGCGCAACTGCCCAAAGGGAGAATCTACCGCATGAGTCCCAATGAGGAGAAGGAACTTCGTGCCTTCTTAGACAAGAACCTCGCCAGCGGGTTCATACGGCGCGCTACCAAACACACGATGCTGCTCCTGTATTGTTTGTAAAAGAAAGATGGGTCCCACGGCTCTGCACAGATTACCGAGGACTAAATGCAGTCTCCCTGTCCAATACCCTTTGCCATTAATCAAGGATCTTTTAGACGCATTGGGCAAGGGACGCATCTTTACTAAGTTGGACTTGAGAGAAGCTTACTACAGGGTCAGAATTGCTGAAGGCTATGAACACTTGACTGCATTTAACACAAAGTTTGGACAGTTTGAATACTTAATAATGCCATTCGGGTTAAGTGGGGCCCCCGGAGCTTTTATGGCCCTTATCAATGAAGTTCTCCATGATTTATTGTAGAAGGGAGTAGTGGTGTCTTTAGATGACGCTTTAATTTATTCACAAACCATGGAGGAGCATGAAGCATTGGTTCGAAGTATTGAAACGTTTGCTCAACAACTCCCTCTTTGCCAAACTTTCCAAATGCTGTTTCCACCAAACCTCTATTGACTATTTGGGTTACGGATCTCGCCCGAGGGCCTAAAAATGGATCCTGCTAAAATTGATGCAGTCCCTCCAATGGCTCTGCCTACCAGCCGAAAAGAACTCCAATCTTTCTAGGTTTTGCTAATTTCTATCGTGACTTTATACCCCAATTGGCTGAACTGACTCTCCCACTCACAGACCTCTTACTCACTAAGGGTAAAGATCCACTGACTGCCAAGCCCGGGGCCCCCCCCCCCTTTCCTGGTCTGAAGAATGTCAGACAGCCTTTCAGCCTTTAAAATCTTCTTTTACTAACGAACCTATCCTGAAGCACCCTGACCCAGATCTCCCGTTTGTGGTTCACGTGGATGCCTCGGACAAGCGCTTGGGGCAGCCCTGTTGCAGAGAAATAAAGATGGTAGGCTGGTTCCGTGTGCTTATTTATCAAAAGAAATTCTCCGGTGCTGAACTTAACTGGACTGTAGGGGATAAAGAAACTGCGGCCATCAAAGTAGCACTCTCCACTTGGCGCCACTGGCTGGAAGGCTAAACACCCCTTTCAAGTTTGGTGGGATCACAAGAACTTGGCCGCCCTCTCCACCCCTCAAGATGTCCGCGAAGCAACTTCAAGTTGGGGATTTCTTTTCTCGTTCTCTTTCACGGTCCATTTTTCCCCCGAAAACCAATAAACTGGCTGATGCGCTTTCCAGCCTACCGAGGAGGTGGAGCTGCCTTACGGGACATTCCGCTGGCCGCACTGTTCTCCCTCCCAATTGGGGCTGGCTGTCACCCGATCTCAGACATCCGCTCCTCCTCCTCCGCCCATTCCCAGCCTGGTCTCTCCTTTCCTCACGGGAACTCGAGGAGGCGGCTGCCGAGTCTCCGACGGAGGAAGGTGACTCCCACCATGCGTTTGGAGAATGGCGTTTGGCCAGGGGGGATTGTTGGTACGTGCCTCCCCTCCGTAAGCAGGTTCTCGAGGCCTGTCATGATGCCCGCTTCGGGCTGGACATTTTGGCTTTCTAAAAACTCTGCATTTGGCCCGCCGTCCAGTTCTGGTGGCGCGCGATGCAAGGACATTGAGACGTGATATTAAAGGTTGCTCTGTTTGTCCTGAAGCAAAGAACGTTCAGGGAAAACCCCATGGTCTGTTGATACCTCGCCCGGTGACCTCCCGCCCCTGGGAAGTCATCTCCATGGATATTATTACAGATTTACCAGAAAGTCATGGCAACACGGTCTTGTGGGTGGTGGTGGACTTATTTTCTAAACAAGCCCATTTCATCCCATGCGCTTCCATCCCCTCCGCCTCCTAAGTTAGCGCGTCTGTTCATTCAGCATGTTTACCGCCTACACTCCGCCCCCGTTAAGGTGGTCTCCGACCGCGGCCCCCAATTCATTTCAAAGTTCTGGAAAGCTTTTCTAGGGTTGTTGGGGGGGCCCGGCGGTTGCCGCCCTACCACGTTGAAAGTGACGTTGAGACAGAGAGAACGAACAGAACCCTAGAGCAGTATTTACGTTGTTACACCAACTACCACCAAGACAATTGGCGCGAGCTAATTCCGTTTGCAGAATACGCCTATAATAATGCGGTTCATAGCAGTACAAAAAAAACCCCTTCGAAATGGTGTCCGGTCGCTCCTTCCCGCCGTTGCGCAACTACCTGCGGATGCTTTGGATCCTCCGGAGTTTCAGCAGTGGGATTTCATCTCTGGCCGAGGGGTGGAAAATGGTCCAGACTGCCTTTACAACAGGCTAAAGACTCCCAAAAGCTGCAAGCCGGATAAGCACCGCTCAGATTTCCCTCTGCGTGTGGGAGCCTGGGTGTATTTGTCTACCAAAAATCTCAGAGACGTGCATAAATTTTCAAAACTAGGCAAAAGATTCGTAGGACCTTTTCAGATTACTAAAGTGATTAATGATGTCACTGCCCGATTGGATTTGCCTAACTCTCTTAGTAATATCCATCCTGTCTTCCATTCCAGTTTACTCAAGGAGGCTCCCGTTTCCGATGCCTGGCACGACCCGCCGGAGAGACCCCCACCGACTATTATTGATGGCCACAAGCATTACGAAATTGACGCCATCCTGGACTCTCGCTTTAATCGCAAACGCTTACAATATTTAGTCTCTTGGGTGGGGTATTCCTCTGGGTATAATCAATGGGTTTATTCCGAAAATATTGACGCCCCCGCCCTCATTTCTGCTTTCCACCGCACCTTTCCGCACAAACCTGGGGGGGAGAGGTCTTTTTTAAGGGAGGCAGAGTGCAAAGGATTCAATGGTGTTGATGAACGGGTCAGCCGCCTGGCCTTGACTACATTCCACAGCCCGGGCGATGGGCCAACTTCTCCGGCGGAGACCTTATCTCTGCGAGGGAGATGAGACCTCCGTTCCCATGGGAATCCGGGAGGGGGGATGGGATGGACAGTGTTATAACCTGTGCTTCTGGCGGGAGATCTTATTCCTGCCACTGCGTGTACGTGAGCTTTCTAGGATGTCTGAATAAACGGTCTTTTACACCCAAAAAGCCTTTTATTTCTGCTTCTATGGAATTCCTTACAGATCCTCTTTGATCTGAGATTGCAAATGCCTTAACAGTCCAGGTGCTTGGGAGCAACAGCTGCAGAAGGCCATTGCTTTCACATCCTACATGTGAGCTCCCAATGGCACCTGGTGGGCCACTGCGAGTAGCAGAATGCTGGACTAGATGGACTCTGGTCTGATCCAGCTGGCTTGTTTTTATGTTCTTGTGTTCTTATGAGGGGTGGAGAAAAATGTATGACTGCCTGGGGGAAAGGCAGACAGATCGAATTTTGCTCAAATGGTAGAACATATTTTAATCTCTTCTTTAGGAAACTACCTATGTTTAAATTTCTCACCAACTTGAAACATCCCCTGTCACACCATAAAAGAGTGGCAGTGAATCACCGTAGTTGCCACCTGGAAAAGGCAGGGAGAGAGCCACTGGCTTCTGCCCATAAGAGGGCAGAAGTCAAGCTGGTAGCCATACCTGTTAAGGGCAAGACATCACAGCGCCTTGTCCTGGTCATGTGGGCAGGCCGGCCAGCAAGTTGCCCACTCACCTCTCCCTTACAGAATTTGATATCAATGCATGCTTCTTAGTCATAGCCATTCGGGCAGTTTTGCGCATGGGAATTGATCTGATGGGGCTGGGGGGGGGGAGCTATGGAGCTACCCCCCTTTGAGAGGAGTGCTTCAGCAAGAGCCTGACTGCCCAGCTGAACATCTCAGCAGAGTGGAACTCCGGTAAGAGGCTGACCATCTGGCAGAGCTCCGCTAGCCGCACAGGGCATCTGTTCAGCCAACAGGGTGGCTGGAGGAACGGTTTGCCCGTGAGGCACCCCGGGGGACTGCACAACATTCAAAATCAGATCAAGTCCCATGCTGTGCTTCATGCTTTTTTCTGTGAGGTTAATAAACAGTTGGTTATGGCTAAAATTATTTACCCCAGTCACGAGTGTGGTGTGGTTACTTGGTCAATAGGGCTCTGAGCCTGGGTGGTCCCGCCCTCCGGTGGCAAAGGTTTTTAAACTCTAAAAAATTTTAAAGATCAGGATAAGAATGATTATTTATTACTCCAAATCAAACGCTTAAATTGGCAATTCATCAGCACAACTAGAATTTCTGCCTCAATTTTATGGAATAAAAGAGTTAAAATCCTCTATGTTTGTTCCAAATAAATATTTAACCATGCAGCTGATTAAAGGAGCTCACTTCCTTTACTTGGAAAAATGTGCTTTGTAGAGAGAATCAGGAATTAAACAATATGATTTGGGGGATTTTTTATGAACTAAGTAAAATGGAAAATCTGCTTCTATCCAGATTGAGGCTACTTTCATGATGAACAGCCTCCATCCATTTTGCAGTCTGGAATATATTTCTGCAGCCAGCAAGGGATGTGGGACAAATAGCATGAAGATAAGAGATTTACAGGAAGAACAACCAATTAATGCAGAAAGAGATGTCCCCAGATTGCCTAAAAGATGGGAAGCTGGTGACAAAACTATTTTATGTGTGTTTATGTGTGATTACACAAGGATGGAAGGATTAACTTGAAGCCAAGCTGTAGTAATACAGTCTGGGAACAGAATCAATGAAGGAAGCAAAGATTCCATATAAAACAATACGAAAGACCTGCTAAGTCAAACTATGTTCTCTGTAGCTTTGTGAATAAAGAACCATTAATCTTAAAATATATAAATAAATTTCAAGGAACCATAACCTTTATAAGCTTGCCATAAATTTCTGGGGGAAGGCCTAGGAATCCAGCTGTGTTCTATAGAACCCATCTGTGCAAGAAGGTTCACAGAATTCCTCAACAGATTTCATCATCACCTTGGATTATTTTTATATAGATTCTTGGATTTTCAAATATCTTAGAGTTTGATGCAATATGCATTGTATGAAACGGCCACCCTTATCCTATTCCCCTGAGGAATTTAATAACATTCTAATGTTTTTTATGCTTGAACTTTGAAAAACCTCTAGCATGATAATCTCCAAGATCAAGCATAAGAGAAATTCCTTAAAATTGTTTAGTTATACATTTAATTTAGTGAGGTATGGGGTGTGAAAATTGAATACCCCCCCCCCCATTATATATAGTAAAAGTGACCAGAGAGATGACCAGAAGAAGTAAATTACAGAATAATTAGGGAACCTTTCTGTCTTCGTTATAGGGGAGGTGGGAGATATTCCCAGCATGACAGCTTTATATAGAAATTATATAGCATGATGGAATAGGACTGCATCCTGTGGAACCTCATAGTACCAATCCTACAATTATGATAACTGGTATCTAATGGCAACTCTTTGGAATAAATTAAACCAATCCAAAGTACATCCTGCTGCCTTCAAATATCTCAACAACATGGTAAACTCTATTAAAAGTTGCAGATAAATATATCAGGAGAAATAAAGAGACATGGTCTTTGTCTACATTCAGATGGAGATTATCAGACAAAGCCACCCGAGCTTTCTCTGTCCTATAGCTTAAGCTGGAATCAAACTGAAAAGAGTCCAGAGCTGATGAGTTATCCAAGAAGACTGGAATTTTTCTGTCACTGCTCTCTGAATCACCTTTCCCAGAAAGGGCAAACAAGAGCTTGGGTGATAACTGTTCATGTCATTTCCCAATAGGGATAATTTTTTATAGGGATGTGTGAACTTGGCATAATACATTTTTAAGCAATCACATCTTAAATGAACTACAAATTTGTCATAAAGCACTGTAAAATTGCCTGAATTATACTTGAAAATGAGGTTTTCGGTTTCAACCTTCTGCATAATGAAGACATTTATATAATTGCAGTTCCATCTGCGTTCAATATGTATTTGCAGTTCCTCTGCATGCAGCCATGATAACACTTGTATTTTGAATCCTCTGTACGGATATGTTGTAGCTTCTACTAATCTGCAACGGCCTTCATGTTAAATATATGGCAAAACAACAAACAAACTCCAGTCACATTCAAGTTTTGGCAAGAAAGGTCAATTGGGGGAGTTATAGGACAAGGATTCCATCCACAGTAGGGAAGGCAAAGGTGCTGTGGAGCTGGTGTGTCTTCACTGCTGGCATCTGTGCCAGTCCTGATGGTGTAAGTGGCACCTATGCTGTTGAAAGGGGCAATAATGGCAGTGGCAGGGGCTCTGGGGATTTGCGGTGTTGTGCTGGTGCTCCTCTGCTACAGGAGCCTGAACTGATGGGGCATTCCAGGAGTATATTTGGGAGTGGAGCCAACTTTAGGGCTTTTGGCCCAGGAACGCCCCCTTTTGCTGCCAGTGGTTTAAGCCCACAAAAATACAGGCATAGTTTATTGGTGTACAATGGTGAGTTTCAGGCTGTGGGTGAGTTTTTTTAGTTTTTCTCCTCGTTTCTGCATTTGCTCATTCCTCTTTGGAGGCACTGCAGCTGTGCTGTCCATGGCCACCCAAAAACTGCCTCCCCCAACTTGGGAGCTGTCACTTTCTGATAGGATTAACTAGCAAGTGGCTTGTTTTGGAGAATTGCATTTCCCAATAAATTGGATTTCTGGTTGTTTTAAATGCTATCTAAGAATATGTGGTTTAACAAAGGATCTAAGAGCTAAAACAAAGAGCATTGCACTGGGAAATTTAAATGAGACAAACCAAAGCACATTGGTAACTTACTTTCTGTTGGTCTTATGTTACAGATTAGAGTCCTAGTTCCACCGTGGTGAGGTGGAGCTGGGTGTGTGTGTGTATGTGTGGAGTCAACAGTATAAAGCTAGAGCTAGCCAATCCCGGTGCTCAGTTTGTTCCTGGTTTAGCTTCCAACCTGCAGTCCAAAACTGGACCCAGGCAAGCTGAGACCAGCCTCAAATAGACCCACACTAATCCTGAGCTCCACATGAAGATTGGGAGCAGGGTGAGCTAGCCAGCCCCACTCCCAAACTCCATGTGGAGATCAGGTGTGGGGAAAGCCTGATCTGCCCTGCTCCTCAGCTCAATGTGAAGTTTGAGGTTGGGGCGAGCCCTGCTCACCAATGTTTAACTGTGCCCCTCTCTTGAATTCCATGGAGAGTTTGGGCTGAGTCTGCAATTACAAAGGTAGTGCAGCCTTGCAGTGTGCCCCCAAGAAAATGGTGCTTGGGACTCAGCCTCCACTCCCCCATACCCCCTCACTATGCCACTTCTTGTAATTTCTCACTGGCTTGGTGAATGCTTTCTCTTTCTAGATAAACATAACCCTCATCTATATATATAAAAAGCTAACAGTGTATTTGTTAGTGGTAGTTTAACTCAGTAACTGCTGGGCCAATTCCTCTGAAAATTCCCAGCCACTATAGCCAGCCAGTTGAGAGTGTTTTTAGATGTTCACATACCTGAAATTTCACACCTGGCCCAGGTAAAACACCCTTTTCCTGGCGCTCCATGGTGAAGGACATGCAGCTACCTGTGTGTAACTGTTACCCTTATAATGTTTGCGCAGCTTAGAATGCTTGCTCAGATGGCCAGATATGAGCAGTGAAAACAGTACATAAACAGTAAGTCGAGTGGAAGTGAAACACATACACACACATACACACGAGGGAGAGTGAAGGGAGAGAGAGGGAGGGGTGGCATGCAAGGGAAGAGAGGGAGAGGAAAGGGACAGAGGGGGAGGCATGCAAGGGAGGGGAGGCAGGGGGCCCAGCATCTTGATATGACCCACCCACCCTAGCGGAGGGAAAGGGAAGGGAGGGGGAGGGATGGCATGCAAGGGAAGAGAAGTGAGGGAGGGAAGAGAGTGAGGGGCGACATACAAGGGACAGGAAGGAGGGGCCAGGCACCCTAGATTCCCTGAATACTGTGGTTACAGTTAAGAAAACCAGGCACGCATTACTCAGGAGTAAGCTTGGTAAAGCAACCATGACATACTTTGCATGGCTGCGTCCTGCCCCTCAGAGGGTTTCCTCAGAAGCGACACTCAGAGGGTTTCCTCAGATTGCCACCAACCAAACTTACTCCCAGGTAAAAGATCACGACCAGCCAGCCTAGATGTGTGGGAGAGGTGCCTTTCCATTCCCCCCCCCCCCAAGGAATGCGGGCACACATATCAATGACATCGCACAGTATCAGGCTGCGTGTTTGCATGAGCACGTACTGCTGACATCTGCAATTGATTTGCTGCTACTGTTCCTTTCCCATTTCACCACAATAAGCCACAGCAACGTGTGGCCGGGCCCCGCTAGTGTTTGCATAAGGTATTGCTTATTGGGACTGTTAGGCTGGCTTTGCTTGCAGTCACTGGCAGGCAGGCAAATTTGGTGTAGTGGGGAGACAGATGTTATCCCCCCACACATTGTGCACAGCTTGTCTGCAGACTGGAAGGAACAAGGAAGAACAAATTAAGTCTCTTTTTGTATGATGGACAGAAATCCTGCCTGTCTTGCAGGAATCAGATAAGCAGAAAGACAGGACTGACAAGGGGTGGGGGATGAAGTGGAATCGAAACAAAAGACCAGGCTTTATCTACCCATGACTCTAGTGATAGTTTATTTGCCCTGCAAACTGGAAAGAACCTACTTCCTTTGATAATAAACCTACTTCCTATGATAATAAAAAAGCAAACTCATACAAACACACAGAAATACATTGATGTATTTAATTTTTGAGACTACTGGCTGCCACAATGCCTTATGGCAGTTAGTACTGGACACATGAACATTTCCCCTATAATACCTCTTGAAGCTTTTAAATTATTCTGCAACATTTTCTGTAGTTTCTCTTACTGAGGATATAGGCAATAGAACTAGATGCATTAGTCAACTTTTGGTCATAATAGTTTGACACAATGATTCAACAAAAGGCCACTATACCTTCCTCTTCTGTGGAGCACAGAGATCTTAAATTCATAATGCTTTGAAAATAGGGCAGGTGCTATTTTTTTTATACAAAAGGATTTTTTTGAAATGTCAGATAGAACACTGGATTTCATTAGCAGTGTTTTTAACTTGGTAAAGACCAAAGGGCTGTGATTTAAAAAAAGCACAAATTGAGATAAGGGTCTTAATGGGGATGTGGGTGACTGCTAATGAGTATACAAGGGAGCTTTTCAAGTGACCTTTTAGTCTGTTACTATAGTTTTTATGTTAGCTATAGCAAAGTCAGAATGAAAAATAGCAGATTTGTATTTGCCATGGCTGCAACTATGAAATAACATATTTTACTTGGAATTAAAATGAAGCTTGTGCATAGATTCTATTCTATCCTTTCATTGGTTTAGAATAAGAGATAAGTATGGTGGGGGTTTTTTTTTGAGAAGCTGCAAATCTTATCAACAACAAGTGGTTATTCATAATCATTGGAAGTAAAAAGGACTGTAGTTCCATTTAGGATATGATGAGGGACAGGGCAAATATCTCTGGTCATTTAACTGGTTTAGTGCTGCAAAAATGTAATTTGTGGTCAAGCTCTCAACAACATCTCCTTTGGTAAAATATTTGCCCAAAGTAATTGTAATGCCTAGTCTTCTTCTGTAATAATAATAACAAAAGCAGAACAAAAGCACATGATACTCATGGCAAAAGTCCCGGTTTGGGCGAGGAGTCCCTACAGATTCAGTGTCCAACCTGGTTTCATCCTGGCTTTGCTACGTGCTCTCCCCCCAAGCCCCTGTATAAAAAAAAACAGCAAGGAACTGCAACTTTTTGAAAAACATGGGGCAAAGCCAAATCAGTGGGGAGACACAGGGAAAAATATAGTTTTGTTTTTCCTGCTCTAGGGAGTGACGTGAAACATTCCAGCCAATCAGAGCACAGTGGGCTGTGCACAGAGTGTGTAACCTCAGCTTGTGGGTTCTGTGGGGCAGTACTTGGAATGAGTTGCAACAACAATTTTTAAACAACAAAATGGTTTACTTTTCTTTACAATTAACACTTTTAAAACATCAACATTTAACGTTACAATTCAAGGTCCTGTTCAGGTTGCATTTCAAGTCCTTCTATTTACTGTCTACTGATATTGCCAAGTCCAAATTCTTCTTTGCAAGTTGGCTGGCTCCTGAAGACTCCAAGGGCTTGATGAACAGGTTGCAACATGATGAAGGTCTCCAGGAGAACTCTCACCCATTACAACCACAAAAGAAAACCCTGAAACAATAAACTCCAACATTTACAACATAGCAAAAACAACAACTACCTTCCCAGTAGTTCCCAACAATATTGAAATTACCTTAACAAGGTGTTAAGGGCTTATAGAAATCAAGGTCCGAGTCTGGTAGCCTTGTCTTCTGCAAAGAGCTCTTGCAGTCTTTCTGCTGCTCTGAGTCTCCACCCCCTTACTGGGTCAACCCATTCTGGGTCAATCCATTCTGGGCATGGGGGTTACAAGTGCACACAGCCTTTTGTTGTTGTGTGCTGGTTGTGGCTACAAAGGAACGTGAATGTGAAGCTATATCTGTGAGCTTGATGGAATTGTTTATGCATGGCTACATTTGAACGTAAACATGTGAATAATAATAACAATGTGAATTTTAAAAAGGGGGAAGGGAATTGTTCCCACCCCACCCCAACACAACAGCCAATCACAACGAGGAACAAAAAATCCGCTGAGCAGATCGCACATTCGTGGGAAATGTTGCATTGCTTAAAACATGGGTTAACTTTGAGGTCCTCAATAGAGGTAGGCTGCAATGGGGAGGGAGAAACTGCGATAAAAAGGTGCTGTATCTTTTGGAACCAGGTGTACCTGGTTCAGTTTCCCAGCGGGGATTCCCCCTATGTTTGTTTTTCAAGGGAATATAACATTGTATGGGGTGGAAATATTTGTTACAGCTTTCTGTTCTGATACGGACTGTCATAGTCTCTCTTCATAATAATATTACATGATTGCATGCTATTACATGCTATTACATGATTATTCCTCACTGCCTGATGTTATATGACTATTAAGTACCAACTACTTCAAAACAATTGACTAGATGGGGGAGCAATTCTCCTCTCTCTTTGTCCACTGTTTTTCAACAGAAAAACTTTAAGAAATCAGTTTGTAGCCCCAAACCTTCAAATGTTGGTGTGAACCTTAGAGTGAAAGATATTTCTCCACAGGGGCAATATGGTGATTCTCATGCATGTGTATGCCTATTCCCTCTTCTAGCAGTAGATTGACATATCAGTTCAGTGCATTCACATTTTTTTAAAAAGTGGAGGTACTGTGCAACAGCTGGTGACAACAGCATCCTGGATCAGAAAATCTGATTGAATTGAGGCATGTCTGTAAGAAAATAAACCAGTGCAGCAGCTGGAAAACTTCAGAAGGAAGGAAGAGGTGCAGAAGTTCAGTGCTCAATGTGATTCTGCTGCTATTGAACTGACAGCTGAGAAAACACAGAATAAGAGCTCTCATGTGGAAAGGCCCTGTGCTTCTTTTAAAAGTCCTCTTAAGTTCAAAGGTCTTTTTGGCATGCCGACATAGGCCAATTATGCAGGGAGTGCTTACCTCAGGACCCTTTTTACTCTGTGGGTTTGCAGACGGCTCTCCTCACATCTCTGTGTTTACCCACGAGGAGGCAGTCCAGTGCCTGCCCTGCAGCTGAAGTCTCAACCAGCCTCTCCTTTTACTGCTTCTCTTAACTCATCAAAAGCCTTAAGGCCACAGATCTCACTGGTATCCTTTTCTCCTCCCTTTCTATACACACAAACGCACACCTTTCACTCAATCTCTTACTGCTGCTGCTGCTGCAAGAGAGGCTTGTTTAAAATAGACATTTGTCTGAAAGACAGTTTTTAAAATGCCCTCTTGATCATTGGGGAGGGCAGAAGCAGAGTGGAGAAGGTGGGATGGAGCCAGAAAGAGATGCTTGTGCTGTTCCTTTGCAAAAACCAACTCTCTGTTATTACTGTATTGATGTATTGATACAAGCAGGGACTGGGAGGAAGGTGAGGGTGAAGTGTGCAAAGCAGCACGAGGGAGAGATGGTGTGAGACTAGGTAGGCTAGCTGTGGGTGGAGGAAAGAGGTCCAGGGCAAAGCTGTGCCCACTGACAAATCTGGCTGCAAAGCAAAAATTAAATTCATGCTGCAAGTGGTCTTGCATGCCACAGAGAGAATAGAAAATGAAAGCAGGCCTTGAGGAAATATGTCCGTTCAAGAAATCTTCTACAGCACACATTTGTCCCCATCACACAGCAGATGCATGTGCATAATTGGCCATGGCCAGTTATATGTTCTTTCAATCCTGGTGATAGTTTTTCTTGATACTCTCCTATTAGAAAGTTCTGACAAGAGGAGAATTGTTGAAGATAAATAGCTTCCTATTAATTGATCTCATTAAATATAGTGGGGTTACTCTCTGCCAGATTCCTGTATTCTATCAGATTCATATGACTTCTTACGGAAGCTTTGATGAAACAGTAATTTTATAAATAAGGAAATTGAACCACAAGACATCATTCAGGCCACTCATCAAACTTCTTGTCCTTCATGTCCCTAGAAAATCATATCCTGATACAAACAGGTGCTATTACAAATTTAAATGAAATAAAATTTAATTATCCACCACTGTTTTCTTTTACATTTCCAAAGTTTCACTGCTTTTTCTCAGTAAAAAAAGAAAGTAAAGAGTGTGTTGTACATGTAAGGGAGGAATAAATGTAATTTGAAGGTTATGGGATTTTAATTTGAATAGTTTATTTTGAATAAGAACTAGTTGGCATTCTAGAAAGGCATGTAATTAGTGGTTTATACCTTAAATTAAGGACCCTTTCCCTCCCCTGTATTTCTATCATAATTTAAAGGCATAAGGACAAAAGAAACTATCATTTGTTTCTGATAATCATGAAAGAGCATACAGAAGAGGGATATTTCCAGTCAGAGTAGATGTACCAAAAATCTTACTGGTGTTTTGGATATGTCTAAATCTCCATGTGGTATCCAGGATTTTTCAAGATACCAGGAAATGAGCCCGAAAAATCCCAGAAATTATTCAGGAGTAACCAGGAATATTGGATCTCTTGGTTCTGCACTGGTTATTTGGACTTGTTGGTTTTGTCTGCTTTGGGCAGCTTGTAGCCAGTGGTTGCTTTGTTTGATTTTGAATATTCAGTTGTTTTTTGCTTTGGAAAAAGCATGGAATTTAATCCCTGTTAGGAAAAAATGGAGGCTAGAGACATCTAGTTCAGGGGCCCATAGTATTGAATCTCTTGGATCTTTTCTGCATGGGCAAAATAAAGCAAGATGCAGCTGGGGTACATGAGCCCAGTGCAGCCCTGGGCCGTTCACACACCTCTGTGCAGGCAGCCCGAGAGCTCATACAGTTCACCAACGCTCCTTCGCATGGAGGCACAGCTTTTAAAAATATTCTCACTTCCTATGCCATGTAGTCACAGGGGATGGCAGCCATGGCCCCCACAGCCATGCTGACATCTCGTGCTGCTGCAAGACATCCCTGCAACTCCACGTGGCTATGCAGCCATGAGGTGGGGACCTTTAAAAACTGGGAAGCATGGCTGAAGTAAAGGGCTTCCTTGGGCAGCTGTTCACTCACGAGTGGCTGCCAAATGCATTAAAATGAAAGAATTGTGAATAGTGCAATTCTCAAATAACTGGTTTAGGGGGTGGGGGGAAACGTGGGGCAGCCTCGCTTTAGGGGTGGGAGCCATAGGAAGTTCCCATCTGATATGGGTTTTTTTACCAGTATTATCCTGGGTTGATTGGCCCATAAAGAAAGGGCCTTGGTCCAATTCACTTGAAACATGGGGATTGTTCAGTGGACAGGCACTAGCAGCTCTGCTGCAATTTTGATGCCATTTGATCAAAAAACAGAAACAAAACCAAAACAGTTCCTCCCACCCTCTGGGAAGATTCTCCAAAGGGAATAAAGGATTCATAGTTTAAAATCATGAAGAAAGATTTTGGAAGAGAGAAGGTATTGACAAAATTTAGTGCATACATCTATAGGGATTCTAACTACCCTCATCTTTCTTTTGCTTAGAGCCCACAAAGGCAACGGAATAAGTAGGAATGTAAAGATGGAATATAGAGATGGACCTTATGATACAGAAAGCTATGTCAGTATAATTTTGATAATCAGGTAATAGATGCTGGTTAAATGTTGGCGGATGTTACTCAGAAGATGATTTAAATAACTAACAATTATGTTTTCTGTCTGCCATGCTGTGTTTAATGGAAGAACAACAGGCATATTTCATCTGATTATTCAGTGAGCAGTAGATAAAGGTTATGTTTTCCATATGCTATCGTTATTATTGATGTGCAAAAAGCATTTGATGTGACACGCTCTTGTTCTATTCACTCTTGGTTATTTGTTTTCTGATCATCTGAGTGCTGAAGAATGACGCATGTCCAACAACTCAGACTCCAAAGGTAACTTGCTAACTGCTTTAAATCTAATCACAAGTTGATAGCTGTTTGTTATACACCGGAAGGTGGAGACAGTGATAGATATATCTAAATAGTAACATACTTGCAGGCAAGCTGGGAATAGGGCTTGTTTGTATCATTATACTTTGTCTGTAGAAAGTAATGAAAAAAATATAAACCATCTGACATTTTTAATATTGCAGGGGGAAGCACATCCAAACTTCAGCACATTGTTACACCACAAAGAGTTTTTAAAACACTTGCCATGTTAGTTCTCCATCCTTTATGTTTAGAAATTTTAGAAAAGACTTTGGATTTCCCAGAAATTCAGTGACAAATCTCACATTGAGGGCAATAACTGTGTATAGGAGAGAAGATTCTGTGTATAGGAGAGAAAATTGTACCTTTCTTGGCTGGAAAAACATCCTGTTTTGTGGAGATAATACATTGCTTGAGAATAAACTTTCTGCTTTTTACTTTTGGGAATAACATATTAATGAACATATGTGTACATGTAGTTGGGGGAAATCCAATCAAGTCATAGCTGACTTATGGCAGCCCAGTAAGGTTTTCAAGACAAGAAACATTCATAGGTGGTTTGCCATTGTCTGCCTTTGCATAAGCTGAGAGAGTTCAGAGAGAACTGTGACTGTCCTAAGGTCACCCAGCAGGCTTCATATGGAGGAGTGGGGAATCAAACCCAGTTCTCCAGATTAGAATCCACGATCTTAACCACTTAACCACTACACGAAGCTGGCTGCTATATGTGCATCAAAATGTATCCAAATAAACTCCTTCCAGTTTTAAAATCATTCCATACAAATACTTTACCAAGTTTCTTGATAAGGCTTCATGCAGACAAATGGAAAAGCTAACCACATGTTGTGGAACATTGTGCTTGCTTGAAAAGTCTGTCAACAAATAACAAACCATGAAGAAAATGCTGTTATCTCAAAAAGAGGGGAGAATAACATAAGTTTAGAGTTTTGTTTTAAAACAATTCTCCACCAGTCCATCAAGGTCAGATTCTATATTATATTTTCATAAGTACCTAAGGAGAAATGTCCTTTTCACATTGAATTGTTAATTAATCTGAAGTCTTTAAAAAACTTGTTTAAAGTCTAAATAAATTTGTTTTGTACTTTGCCATGAATTCTGTTCCCTCATTTTGTGGTTTTCATACATGCAGTATGAAACATTGCAAGACTGATAAATAGCATGAGAAAATAACTTCATAGCTGTGGTTAATCACTAAGGGTAATTTCTATATGACCCTGACATTGACAATTCACAGCAATAAAACCTGAATTGACCAAGCTGTTATTTTCTGAATTGCAGCTACTTCTGACTGCTAACTCAATTCCCTTAAATACATACAGGTTGATAAATTATTTAATTTCTGAAGTGCTGCTTGTTTGCATCTGTCTTTTCATAGAACTGGCTATAAAATGAACATCTTATGATGTCAAAAAGAGATTGCTTGATGGCTTGATAATTATGGTACAAGCTTTAGATCTTGAAAGGCCCATAAAAGGATATCTTTTAAACATTTCCCTTATCTCTCAACCATTTGTAAACTACGCTGGTTTCCAGAACAGCTGCTTTATAAAAAGTGTTGCAGTTTGTGACAGTGGAAAACATTACAAGCTCTAGATGGAGATCCACAGAAGACATTAAAATGCCCAAGGCAGAAAGACTTCTTAGAGATGGGAATCAAATCTCTTTCAGTTGATTGTTGTGGGTTTTCCGGGCTGTGTGGCCGTGGTCTGGTAGATCTTGTTTCTAATGTTTCGCCTGCATCTGTGGCTGGCATCTTCAGAGGTGTATCACAGAGAGAATTCTGTTACACACTATGTCTAGTGAGAAGGGAATGTTTAGTGGGGTATATATTGTCCATGTCCCAGGGTGGGGAACCAATCAGTAAGTGTTTGGGTGGAACTTGTTATGCAAAGGTGTGGTTGAGTGCATTGTATTGCGGGTGGGGTTATCAGTCCATTTACATTTGTAGTCTCATTTGTATTCCCCGCAGCATCAGTATTGTTGAATGCAAATCCTGTGTCTGGGTGGAGTCCATTGTCCATGAATTTAGCATGCCCTTGGCCTTTGATTCTGGTGTTTTTAAGTACTGGTAGCCAAGCTGTGTTAATTCTCAGAGTCTCTTCTTTCTTGTTGAAGTTGTCTTGGTGTTTGTGAATTTCAATGGCCTCCCTGTGCAGTGTGACATAGTAACCTTCTGAATTGTCCAGAATTTCAGTGTTTTCAAATAACATGTTGTCCAGTTTTGTTTAGAACATGTTCTGTACTGCAGATTTTTCAGGATGGTTAAGCTGACAGTGTCTTTCATGCTTTTTAATACTAGTCTGAATGCTGCGTTTTGTGGTTTCTATGTAGATCTTTCCAAAGCTGCAGGGTATGTGATAGACTCCTGCAGAAATGGGGGGGGGGGTCTCTTTTGTCCTTTGCTGAGCATAACATCTGCTGTACTTTCCTGGTAGGTTTGAAGATGGTTTGTAGGTTATGTTTTTTCATCAGTTTCCCTATTTGATCTGTAATTCCCTTGTTGTATGTCTGAAATTCTGGACAATTTGGAAGGTTATTTTTATTTATTTATTTATTATTTAAATTTATAGACCGCCCAATCCCCAAGGGGCTCTGGGCAGTGCACAACACTATCTATATACAATATATAACAAGGGTCACAATAGTGACCATATATACTAAAATCCATTAAAACCATTAAAACCATTTAAACAGCGGTCAAAAACAGTAACAATAATAATGGCGTCCCGTAACCCAATTCCTTTAAAACCACCCCAAAAAGGAGGGAGTGGCCGGACTCCTCCCTAAAAATAACAAAATATGCAAAAATAAATTATAAAAGATAGGGAGCAAAAGAGCCAAGGAGCAAAGCAAAGAAGGGGAAGGGGGGACGCACCTCAGCGACGGGACACTCCAAAGGCCTGGCGGAACAACTCAGTCTTACAGGCCCTGCGGAATTCACCAAGGTCCCGCAGGGCTCGGACAGCTGGAGGAAGAGTGTTCCACCATGCTGGGGCCAGGGCTGTAAAGGTCCTGGCCCCTGTGGAGGCCAGCCGCATCATTGAGGGGCCAGGAACCACCAGCAAATTGGCCTCTGCCAAGCGCAGAGGTCGAGTAGGGACATATGGAGTAATGCAAGGGTCCCAGGCTGCGTAAGGTTGCTATGTCAGACGGCACAGTATTGGCATTCACCAATACTGCTGCTGTTGTTGGGAATGCAAATGCGACTACAAATGTAAATGGACTGATAACCCCACCCGCAATACAATGCACTCAACCACACCTTTGCATAGCAAGTTCCACCCAAACACTTACTGATTGGTTCCCCACCCTGGGACATGGACAATATATACTCCACTAAACATTCCCTTCTCACTAGACACAGTATGTAACAGACTTCTGTGATACACTTCTGAAGATGCCAGCCACAGGTGCAGGCAAAATGTTAGGAACAAGATCTACCAGACCATGGCCACATAGCCCGGAAGACCCACAACAACCAGTTGAATTGGGCCATGGAAGCCTTCAACAATACATCTTCCAGTTGACTTTTGAAACAACTATCTATTTATACATAAAACCAGTTGACAGCATGACTATGAATCCCAGCACATATATTTGAAAAATATTGGTATGGATTATGTATTATTCGGTAATACATGATGAAATTACATATTGTTTGACCCCAGTGGCCACTCTGACGAATTTATGTACCTTCAGTCTTTTTTATATGCTCCATATTAAATTTCTGTCATCAGAATTACTAACACAAGCTCTTATGATTTCCTGTGTACGTGCTCTGAATGATGAAAATGCCTTCCTGTATGAGCAAGAACAATTGCAATCAGCAAAAATAATGGACATCACTTATCACATTAATCATTGGTACGAGACTGAGATCAGCATGAGTCCAACAAAGTTTTAGAAGTGAGGAGTGGCCCTGAATCCTGCAGCAATGGAGCTTCTCTTCCTGGCTTTGCAATACTCAAGTCAGGCATCCTGACCCAGAGCCCCTGGTGGTGAGATGCAGTGCCACTTTTGTGCTGCCCCACCACCTCCAAGACGGCTTCTTGGTCGTGCAGGAAGTAAAACTGAAAAAGCCTTCCCACCACCATAAACCCCTACATTGGGCTCTATGGGTGATGTAAGCCCAAGCCGCTGACATCAGTGTTCCAGCAGCAAAGGCTGGATGAAAACTCACTGAATGCATCCATGCCAGGTCCAAGTGTAGACAGGAAGAACCCAAGTCCCAGAAATAATATTTTATCTCAGTCCTTGTATGAATAAGAGTGTCTTAGTCAGATCAGGAATTTATGCATTAAATTGCCTATGTGTAAGTGTTATATTAAGATTTTTATTGTATTTATTGAATACTGAATGGGTTTTATTGCCATATTTATGCTTAAAATGTTAATCATGTTTTCAACATCTATTTATTATAGTTCATATTGACATATTGTTAGAGCCCTGAATTTAAACATGTGATAGCACTGAGGAAGGAATTTCCTGGAAATGCTGACTATCACAAAATGCATTTTGGATGGATTTTTTTTTTGCTGTTTTACATTGCTATATAACCAGGAGAAGTACACTGCCTACATTTACAACAACTCAGGGGACCACTGCTTAGTTGACAAGTGGGTACTATGAGATTCTCCATTTTTTGCTTGGAATTTAAGAGACTACATCAACTGCTGAATCTGGAATTGTAGCATTTGTACTTTAAGACTCTTATTCATGTAGGGACTGTGATAAAATATTATTTATTATTAGGCTTTTCTACCCAAGGTTTCTCCCTCCTTTCTAAAAACCAAGATTTCTCCCTCCGTTTTTTTTCACTGGGGGAGGGGGACAGGTGCTGATTTGCAGCGCCTGTCCATTGGCGGGGTGGGCCTGAGCGGCAAGGCGGGAAAACTGGCCCTGGTTCTGCTACGGAGGAGTTTTGCATGGTGGTACAAGCCTCCGGAGCAACAAAGGGGCAATTCAATACCATATCTTACTTCTGTGATTGTTTAATTGTCTCAGATGCAGTAGAACATTTAGCATGATGTATTTATTTATATGTCATTTACAGTCAGCACTTCTTGCTTAAACTCAAGGTGTATCACACATTGAAAACAATGCAATAAGTATTTTATAAAACAGCAATGTTTATAAAATTAGAGAATAGTCCTCCAAAACCAGTATAATAATACAGTGCAACAGCATTATACTGCTACAAGCATGCTACAGAGTTGGACTTCAAAAATAACAGAACAATGCAACAAAACCAAATAGTGTACTACATACATTGAACAAAACAATGACAATAGTAAAAAATGCATAGATAATTAATATAATGATATAAAATTAATATAATTACAGCTGTATTTCCTTTATAAAAATGCACTTCTGAACAATTCCATTGTATACATTCTGTGGAACGGCAGAAGCATGAGAGTCTTCCTGACATCATCAGACAGGCAATTTCACCAGATCAAAGCCACAACAAAGAATGCTGATGTGTAGGCAGCTGTGAACCATACTCATTTGTAGGATGGCACCTTAAGACAGCTTTGCTGAGATGAGCATAGCTTCTACAGCAGAGTATAGCATATACAGCAGGAGAAGTAGTTTTGCAGATATTTGGATTCTGGACCATCAAGGTGATAACCACCACCTTGAATTGAGCCTGGTAGTTAACTGGTAGCCAATGGAACTACTGCAGGGTATGTACATTCCTCCTAGCTTCTGAGAGTAATCTGCAGACCACTTACACAATTCAAAGGTTGATTCCGCACAGCATAATTATACTGGGTTACATTTGATATTTAAAAATCCCAGTCTATGTTATCCCAGTTTCTCCATTTGCATGGGTGCCTGTTTCGGTGAAGTAGTCGAGTTAAGATCGGGAGGAAATACTCCAATTTCTTTCACACAAGCCCAGTTTTTGTTGTTTTTACAATGTAGATGTAGCACGCATGCTCAAACATCTCTGATGTGATGCATTCTGATAGGCTCTTCCCACCCTCCCAAAGGCAATGCTTCTGATTGACGGATCTACAACAATAGCAGGAAAATCAAGCAGGACAACCCCCCCCCCCCCTTTTCTCTAGCTTTGGAAAGCAGTCGATGCAGCGAGTAACACGTCAAGCACGTTGTGCTAAATGAAGAAAAAAATTGACCAATACTGGGCAGAGCATTATGTCCCATCCACATTTAAAGGTGTGCAGGAAACCACAGCACGAGACATTCATTAGTCTCTCCAATATACCAAATAACATTTGACTGGTCTTTGGGGCTGTCATAGAATGAGAGCATCCCATTAGGCAGGCACTTCGCCACCCCTCCCCTCCCAGGATTCCATTGGGAATGTGAGCCATGAGCTGGGCTGGCTACGACTAAGATACCAAGCGGCACTTGGTGAGAGCAAGCTGGAACAGAGTAAGAAGGATGTAAAGCAGGGAGATCAGGCAGTGGGGTGGGAAAAATAAAGTGGTTTTGCACCCGTGGCCTTCACATGGAAGCGATTCAATGTGGAATTTTGGGAAAAGGTCAACATTTTAGTGGTTTTTGAAAAACTCGGGATGAGGGAAATATCACAGGACAAACCTGGTTTAGAACTGGGAACCGTGTATACTTCTTGGCCAAACTGGGTTATTTCTCTTGCTCAACCTGGAATATTTGGACCATGTGGAAATGGCCAAAGGATCAGTGATCTTGAATCAGTAAAAAATAGCCTTGGGTTAGCCTCACAAACCAACTGCAAATATAATAAAATAAGAAGTGTTAAGGCCCTTTCATGATGCAGAGAAGTGAATTAATTTGAAGCCTTTTTGCAGTGGATGCCTTAAAAATGACATCAACTATTGTTCAGCTAAGTAGATTGAACCAAAATGTAATATAAATCCTTTTCCCCAAGGAAAAACACACAGTAAAGTCCAATCAGGACACTAATTTGGGATCTGATTTCTCAGCATCTATCTATATCAGAAAACATTTCTTGTTGACTCTTATTGCACTTCTTTCCTTTTATTTGCTGGTTTGTAGTTCATGTGTACAAAGATTCTTACAAGAACAGAGAGAAATAAGAGACAAGGCGAGGAGCTGATGTGCTGATCCAAACTGGGGCAAATAGGCTTGTAAATAGACTTATTTAGATGGAAGCAGCTCAGTCTGACATTTCAAGTGGCAAGGGGGTATACAGTGTATTTCATTTCAGAATTTGAAAGTGAAGCCATACTTTGAGACATTACCTGCAAATACTGGTTGTATCTTTTTTTTCTGGCTCCAGGACACATCCTTAAAAAAATTCAGTTCAGACAAGCTTGAAGTTTCCCCTCAGCCTAGAAGCTGCTGCATGTCAAATCTAGTGGGGGATTCTGTACAAGCCTTATTGAAATGAGTGAGAGAAGCAGTCATTCGTTTTACTGGCTTCTATTAAGGACATTCAGAGGGAGATGAGTTAATGAGAACTGGAGTCCTTGATATATCGAAATATTTGGTTTAGCCAGGAGACAAAGAAATCCAATTTGTGCACAAATTTGGAATTCCAAATGCTTGAAAAACAGTTTTGAAAATACAGCAAAGAACTCATTACCTTCTTCAGTATTATTGAATATTATTACGCCACCATTCCTGGCTACATGTCTTTTAATAAGGTAATTAGGACCAGTCTTCCGTGCCTTAAAATAAAGAGCTGAAGACTAATTATTTTCAGGTGTGTAGGTTAAAATGGCTAGAGGCCAATTTCTTTTCTGATGATTGGGAAAGCTCAAGAGAATGTGCTTGCTTCTCTAAGTGGCATTCCCATCACCTTAGAAGCGATTACCTAAAGTGAAGGGTGCCTGGCCACAGCTGGAAGGGAGACTTTTAGAAGCTCCCTTGAGTGAGAAAAGAGCTGTACTTTTTTACCTTTCTTGTCTTATAGAAATATGATAGTGCCCCAGAGATCCTTGCATGGTTGATCCAATTTACTTTCTAATATTCAGGTCTAATGATTTAGCATTTTTCCAGTTGAGTAAAGCACTGTCAACCTATATAATCCTAATGATTCCCATTGTCTGCGATGATTATATTTTTTACTGTCATCAAACAATGGATGGTGCAATGAGGGAGCTTTTGTTGCTAAGGTCTGAGTCTTACCGGTTTACCATCCAAATGTTAGGTTTTTTGCTGGTCTGTTGTCTGTATTTTAAATTAATTCTGTTTTTATTGTTTTTTATTACTTGTAATTGTTTTGTCATGTACACTGCCCAAAACCCTTCAGGCGTGGTCAGTATAGAAAACCAAAGAAAGAAAGAAAGAAAGAAAGAAAGAAAGAAAGAAAGAAAGAAAGAAAGAAAGAAAGAAAGAAAGAAAGAAAGAAAGAAAGAAAGAAAGAAAGAAAGACCTGGCCAGAGAAGATAAATTATAGCAAGGCTGTGGGCCCTTTAACTGCTATCATACTAAGGTATAGAGTGGGAGCAGTTTAGGTTATTCTACACTTCTAGGCAGGAATGGATTAAATGTTAAGGTCAGTGGCAAAATCCTGGTAGGCCTGAAGGGGCACTGAGTGAGGTGAGACAAACTACAAATTGTAGTCCTGTGAGCAGGAGCTGCCAGTGCCATGAATGCAAGGTGGGTACAAGACAGTGGCCTCCACTTTGCATGAGTCAGGCAGGAGTTGGCTAGAGGTCTCATCCTCATGTAAGGTAGGCAGGGGCGAATCTAGGCAAACTGGAGCCCGGGGACAAAATCTGAGTTTGGTGCCCCCACACCCCAGGTATGGACGACCACCCTCCCCCACAACGACCAAACAATGATTTTTTGCACCAGCTCACAAAACACCTCCCACCACCAGCAAAACATACATGGCTTTCTCCGCACCAACTCTCTTTCCTAATTGTGTCCTCACACCAACCCTATGAGGTAGGTTGTTAGCCTCAGAAAGAGCTCCAAGCCAGTACAAGTGGGAATTAACTTTTAAGCATGTAAATCTCTCACAAGTCACCCCCCATCTGAAGGTTTACCAAGCAAAAATCAGCATCATCTCTCACAAATCACCTCCTACCCCCCAGCAAAACATACATGGCTCCCTTCCCACCACTTTTCCCTAATTGTGTCCTCACACCAACCCTGTGGGAGGAGGAGTAGGCTGCTAGCCTGAGAAACAGCTCCAAGCCAGTGCAAGTGTGGGAATTAACTTTTAAGCATGTAAATCTTCTCACAAGTCACCCCCCATCTGGAAGGCTTCTACTTCAAGCAAAACATCCAGCATTATCTCCTCCACAAATCACCTCCTCCACTGCCCCCCCAGCGCAAAACAGGGCATGAAACTCTCTCCCCACCACTTTCCTTATTGTGCTCCTCCACACCAACCCTGTGGGAGGTAGGCTGCCTGGAGCCTGAGAAACAGCTCCAAGCCAGTGCAAGTGGGAATTAACTTTTAAGCATGTAAATCTCTCACAAGTCACCCCCCCCCCCATCTGAAGGTTTACCAAGCAAACGTCAGCATCATCTTCAGTTCTGCTGCTGCTTCTGGGCTCCCTGCTGAGCTGGCCTTTTCCTGTGCCTGCTGGCGCCCGGCTGCTGGGGAGAAGGCTTCTGTGTCATGCCACACTTCATTTAAGGCGAATAAGGCATGCTGGGTTAGAGGGAGGGGAGGCGGAGCTCCCCAGTCCTGCTCCTGGGAGCCCAGTGGGACTTCTCCCCCGCCCCCTGGACACTCCAGGACACCGTACAGAGTGGGCGGGGCTACGACAGGCACTGGGAGCAGTCGGCTGCTTCAGTGCCTGCTTGCTAGGGCTTGCTCAATCCCTCCCTGTGTAGGAGGATGTTTTGGCACCCCCCACGTGACCTCAATCGATGCGCCCGGGGACAAGGGGTACCCCATGTCCCTAGGCAGGAACGCCAGTGAAGGTAGGTGGGAAGTGCCACTGAAAACTGGCAGTTCTTGGTATGTGCTAGACAGGTGTAAGCCGATGCTAAACCAGCAGGCCCAACCGCACGTGAGGCAGGCAGGAGCCAATGACCCCAGCATGCAACAAACAACACTGCCACCCACTGCACATTCAGCCAGATTTTTCCTAGGAAGGAAGGATAAAAAACTGATTTATTTTTTTTGCAGGATCTGGGACCTGCTTTTTGACATTCTTTAAATTGCTGCCTTTTGGGGGTTAAAAAAGAGAAAAATACTAAGGTATTTTGGGTTTTTTTTCTGTTTGACTTTTACTGAATGATAAACCCTAGATGTTACTCATTAAAAGCCCATCTGTTTATCTGGCATCCAATTTTGAACCTGGCTGCTAGCATGTGAATTAAAAAAAATACAATAAGGACAACTATGTGCATAGCCTCTAGGTTTACTGAAAACTGTTCAGTGTAACCAAAAAAGTGTGTATATGTGTGGAAAACATAAATGAAAATATTTAAGGTGCCAAGATTTTGCAACACTATGTCATAAGATCTTGGCAACCACAGACAATTTCACTGATGCTTTCTGTGTTTGCCTGGTCCATCCAAAAATCTCTATTAAGATTAGCTCTCAGGAGATTTTGGCAACCAAATATTCCATTAGGAAACTGAAAGAAAGTCAGCGGGGGACGGTAGGAAAGGCAACACATGGCAATCAAGGAGAGAAGTGTGTAGGGAAAACTGAATCAAGAAGGAAGAAAAATAGAGCAAAATAATGGGAAATGGGCCTGGAGGAAGGAAATACAATTGCAATGTGAGACTTGTGGGTGTCTTGCACTGCTTTATTTTCCTTGCTAGTTCAAATAAACAGCAAAGGCAAACCCTGGATGGGGATATATGCTGAATTAAAAGTTTAGGATTCAAACATACTGTAGCTGCCTGTCAGCATCTTGCATTTGATATTATAGGCAAAGAAATTGTGCCATTGGACTATAACATGCTCTTGCACATAGATGACGAAGGCAAGCTTGTTTACATGCCTTTGTTTGTAAATTGCAAAGGAAGCGTGTTTTTGCTTCCTAACCCTTGACTGCTAATGTGGGAAATAAGGGCTCAGCAGGAGGACTGACTCTGATTCCATTGTTTCATCAGTCTAAGAGTGAATAAGATGGTGTATAACTCCTGCTGCTCTGCCTGCAGTCATGGTACTGCCTCTGTCAAATTACATCTCAAGTGTGAACCTTTGTGCGTCATTTACATAGAAAAGAAGCAGAGCAGTTTATGACTATTTGATGACTCAGATAGTGGAAGAATGAGATAACGATCTTTGGTGATATGAAAAACAGGAGTCCTGTGGCACCTTAAAAACTAATAGATTTGTTGTCAGATGTCAGGGATGAACTTTCTCGTGCCACAAGATTGCTCACTGGTTTTGCTTCAACAGGCTACCCCATGGGAATAAAGCATATCAAAAAGCCCAGTTCAGTGTAATACTTTGCTACTCCAGCACATGCATATGAATCAGAGATGTGTATCCTTCACATGTGATCTTTTTTTTTCTTGAGGGAGAGGAATAATGTCAACAGCCCCCCTTGTATTATAGATTGCATGTGTCTAAATGAATCTCCATTTATGTTTCACTTAATTGTTGGCTATGCTGAATCTGCTGTTCTCTTTCATGTACTACTTTTTACTGAGTGTATTTACAAGCAATCCTAACCAGGGCTTCTCAGAATACTACTGTCAAGTCTACATGATAGGGTTTACTCACATAAAAGAGTTGTTAGGATGGCAGTTCTTGTTACTCAATAGAATATGCTTGGTTATGAACACACCATACTTAAGATTAAGGGGAAGGTACACACACAATAATAATAAGAGAAAATTTGTACCCACCAGGCTGAAGACTAAAAAGTCACAAGGTATTTTATAACATCATGGCAATGTTTAAGAATTATTTCAAAACAAATTTGTACAATCAGGCACACAGGCACACAGCAAATTACAACACAATAGCAGCAACAGCTAGCCAGAATCTAGATAATTACTGGCCTCGTGAAAAACTTCAAGGCTGTTCTGTAAAACAAAACAAAAAACATGTTACACAAAAAAAAATCACCTTATACAGGGAACACCAATTCCAAAACATGGAAATACTTACAAGCAAAAAACTGGAATTTTTTCCTCAATGCTCTAACTATAATCTACAGAAAATGATAAGACATTAGTAACAATATGTACAGCGTTCAACCAGTATTTTTGTTAACAAGGAAAAACAAATACTACACCAAAATTACCACATAGGGGTCGAGCTCTGTAAAATTGTTTTTTTCTTATGCCTCTCACCTCACCCTTGAAATCAAGAAGCAATAAAGAACAGTCAAGGGAGGCAGGTGCAAGTAATTAAACTTACAAAAAGGGTCTGAAGTCAATGTTTAAGTTAAGCCCAGCAGGCTGCAAGGTGTCCAATCTGTAAATAAAAAAACTCTCAAGTCGTCGTAGTTTAATATCAGCATCCTCAGAAATATATGGAACAGTAGCCAACACTCCAAACTGTAAAGAGTCCCAAGGATGATTCATCTGTACAAAGTGACCCACGAGCGGAGCAGTCTTGATAACATTCCTGATGCGTGAGGCGTGCTCAAAAATTCGGGATTTCAGAATCCTGCTGGTCTTTTCAATATAATATTTTTGCAAGGACACACAATGAAATACACAAAATTTTGTGAATTGCAGTTTGAAAACCTTTCCAAATCCTTTCAATACACTGATTTGGGTCCAGACATTAAAAAGATCACCCTTAGATACTGGCCACGCCTTCAGGATTTACCTGGCTGCAGGGTCCCGCCTTTGGTCACCTTTAGGAGGACACAAAATTTGCATGACATGCTTATTAGCTCTGATGTAAATAGGCAAGAGACAAGTTCGTCTCTTACGCAGGGTCACTTTAAATGTGGAAAATGTGCTGCATGCCCCTTGGCAATAGTCATGACAAGGATTGATTTCTCTCATGTTAACTATGTTAAGGATTTGGAAAGGTTTTCAAACTGCAATTCACAGAAACAGGGAGTGAGGAGTGTCCATTCATAAACCTGGGTGAGGCTGTTAGCGCACCCAGGTATCAGGTTATCAGATGGGCTGCTTCCTTGAGTTATGTCCTGAGGCTCCTGCGCCTCCGTCCCACAACAAAAGAAAGTTCAAATGGTCCAACGATGGTCCAGACACATTCTCCAATGGCTGGGGCGTCTGGGTTGCCATCATCAAATTTGATTTGCAATTCCAAGAGGGTCTGTTGTCTTTGCTAAGCAGATTTGGCTGGGTGTTGGTCTAAACCAGGGGTCCCCAAACTTTTTTAACAGGGGGCCAGTTCACCGTCCCTCAGACTGTTGGAGGGCCGGACTAAAAAAAACTATGAACAAATTCTTATGCACAAATGATTGTAAAATGTTTGATTTCACCTTTCAGCCTTTCTGTCATGGTCTATTTTTAGAACAGTGACCAAAGTATGTCAAGTACAGGGTGGGCTCCAAATATTGTTGGGGAGGCTGTGGAATACCTTCCCCTGTAAAAAAAAAAAAAAGCAGAAATTTCCCAATGAAGCATTCCATCTAACCCAGGATCAGGTATCTTCCTGGGTTCTTTCCTCCCTAGCAGCCAGCGAGCGATTCGCCAGCCTGGCTGATGCCAATGGGAGTGAGGCAGAACAGAAAGCCTGAGAGCAACACATGGAGTAGTCGAGAGGGAAGGGCGGAGCAGGCGTTGCCACATGTAAGGTTTCCAACTCTGGGTCAGAAAATTCATGGAGATTTGGGGGTGCCATCATGTAACTGCAATCAACGGCCATTGGGGCCGGTTCCTCCTCTCCCTCGAGCCCCCACTGCACATGAATGGAGCCATCGCCGCCATGCCTGGTGGGCCGGATAAATGCCTTCAGGGGGCCACATTTGGCCCCCGGGCCGTAGTTTGGGGACCCCTGGTCTAAACTGAATTCCAAGACCAACTTCTTTGAGTCCCAATGTTAACTATTACACGTTACTATGACTTACTAATATCTATCTATCTAAAATAACATTTTTAGTATCCTAAACATTGCTAAACCTTAAATCAATTAGAAAACCTAGCTGAGTTCTGCAGTTGACATCAAACATAAACATTAGGCAAATAGTGAATCTAACACTGGAGAGCTTTCAATAAGTCTTACAAAACAAAATCAGGGCGAGAATCATCTGAAACCTTGGCAGAACCATGTACACGTGTCCCTATGGGGACTTCTGGGTAACACTGGCCTCTTTGCTCTGGTCCTTAGCCAGTGCAGTCTGGCGATTGGCTTAGGAAATTTTTAAAAAATATTTTCCTGGCAGTAATGGGCCCCTTCCACACATGCAGAATAATGCACATTCAATCCACTTTCACAATTGTTTGCAAGTGGATTTTGCTATTCCGCACAGGTGCAAAGCGCATTGAAACTGGATTGAAAGTGCATTATTCTGCATGTGCGGAAGGGGCCAGCATGGGAAAGGAAGTGTATAGGCTGACTAAGCTATGTGTCACATAGGGAAGGAGGTTTACAGCTAAGTCCCATGCAGGAAGGAGATACTCAACCAAGCTACACATGGTGCAAGGATGATGAGGCAGGCTTTCTCGTTCTCCCTCCCTTCCTCCTCTGTTGCAGGGCCATTTTCCTGGGCTGTTTTTCCCCTCCCACGTTGCTTCTGTTTTTTAACTTAATATCAGGGAATTGAAAACAAATTCTAGTATTTTTGGCACAAGTTCTGTTACTGAACTATATATAAACTCCTTCCAAGTGAACACTAGTCTTTTATTTTATGTGTTATGTCTATGTTATGTTTTATGGTGATTGTTTTCCTGCATTAGTAAATCTTTGATGTACAAAGCCATGCATATCTATTTGGCTTTGACATGCCTCTGTTAATAACAGTTGAGGTGCATGGTTGTATGTCTTATGATCAGGGCTTCCTGACTCATAGCAAACTGTTTATTTTCACCAGTGGGAGGGAAGCTTGAGAAACAGGAAACTAGCTGAGCCTGCCAACAGATACATATCTGGGGTGGGACAAGCAGACTGCCAAGGAGAAAGCGATGGATGAGAATAATAAAATTCTGATGCAATGTGATGGGAGGACCCTTGTGGCATGGTGAAAGAACAGCCCATCTGCAAGAGATATTTGACTCTGGATTGGGAAGGGTGAGTTTTTCCCTCAGCAAGCAGAAGGGTTAAAAGGTGAATCCTTCCTTTGGTTGGGAGAGTGAAGACAGGGAGCGAAGTGAGAAATTGAGAGATGTGCTGTGAGGGGAGAACAGGGGAAGGGTCAACTGGTACATTAAAACTGATCTTTGATGCTGGGGTGAGGGAAATGTTCTTGATCCATCTGAAGGTAACTATCAAGATGCAACTAAGTTAGATACATGGTTTTACTTTTACTTCCTTTGATCTGTACCGTTTACTATAGTAGTTATTTTCCATATCTGTGCTCTAGCTTAACATTTTGTAATAGCTTCTTTATGAAGAGTCTGGATTTATAACCCCCCTTTCTCTCCTGTAAGGAGACTCAAAGGGGCTTACAAACTCCTTTCCCTTCTTCTCCCCACAACAGACAACCCTGTTGTGAGGGAGGTGGGGCTGAGAGAGTTTTGAAGAACTGGGACTGGCTCAAGTTCACCCAGCAGGAATGTAGGAGTGGGAAAACAAATTTAGTTCACCAGATAAGACTCTGCCTCTCATGTGGAAGACTGGGAAATCAAACCTGGTTCTCCAGATTAGAGTCCATCTGCTCTTAACCACTATGCCATGCTAGCTCTCTTATGTTTAAGAATGCAGACTCAGCCAGGAAATCACACCCACATGCTAAAGGATGCTCCTACATGCTAAAGGACACACATCATCAGGAACAGCGAAGGTAGTTGGATGCTCTACCCTTTGCATGTGCTCAGAGGCAGCCATATCAGGATTCACTAAGGCCCAGGATTACTGAGAGGCTGGGTTTTATATCTTGGGGTGGTGGCAGGAAGAGGAAACATGCTTTTTACATGCAATCAAACAAGCAACATGCATATGGGAACACACAAACCCAGAGTGGAAATGTGACAGTATGGCATTCACTTCCAGTGGGTTTGAAGATACAGAAAATCATATTATGTAAGTATAGTAAGTTGCCTACACTATTTACTTCAGTATGCTGTTTTTACTGTTCAT
Organism: Sphaerodactylus townsendi; assembly: GCF_021028975.2. Lineage (NCBI taxonomy): Eukaryota > Metazoa > Chordata > Lepidosauria > Squamata > Sphaerodactylidae > Sphaerodactylus > Sphaerodactylus townsendi. Next base: position 61,468,285 of record NC_059427.1, read on the forward strand.
TCTATCCTCTAAGGATAGTCCTATCCTCTAAGGATCAGCTTGGGCTTTTTTTAGGCCACTATCTTGAACATGAAGAGAAACTGTTTCTATCTCATGAACTCCCCTTACTACTTTTTGTTTGTTTGCATGACCAATTTGGTGTGCCATCTGTATATATGTGACTTGTTGAGCTCAATTTGAATATGCAAGACTTTTTTCACGGAGCTGAATTGCTCCCTCAAGGTGTTCAACATGACAAAAATAGAACACATGATGGGGGAAACAGTGGCGTAATGTCCATTGGTCAATATGGGCAGCTGCCCAGGGCTCAGAAATTTTGCAGAGCATGTTCCTGGGTTTTTATTTTTTGGTGTTTTTTTTCACATTTGGCCTGCAGTGGATGCATTTTTAGAGCTATCAGCACCGTAATTTCAGGGTGTCATAAGGAGACTGTCTGATGATACCTCCCAAGTTTGGTGCAGTTTGGTTAAGGGGTTCAAAGTTATGGACCCCCAAACGGGTTGCCCCATCCCCCATTGTTTCCAATGGGAGCTAAGGAGATGGGGGCTGCACCTTTGAGGGTCCACAACTCCCCTGGATGCCGCCTCTGCCCACCACCGCCTCACTGCACCCTGCATCTCATGCCCTTTCACTGGTAAGGGGGCACCTAAGTTCAGCCAGCAGGGGGAAGCCACAAGCCACCAAGGGAGGAGGATGGGGGAGCTCTGCCTCCTTCCACTGCCCATGGGGGGCATCAAACTCAGGTTTTGCCCAGGGCTCCAGTTTTCCTCGTTATGCCCCTGGGGGGAAGGGAGTCACAGCTTAGGATTGGCATAGGGGTTGTACATCAACACTTAGTGTCATTAAATGAAACTAAGTGCTCAGGGCCAGATAAATTGCATCCAAGGCTATTAAAAGAACTCGCTGATGTAATGTCTGAACCTTTGTCCATTATTTGAAGGAATTCTTGGATAACAGATATGGTGCCAGAAGATTGGAGATGGGCAAATGTTATCCCCATCTTTAAGAAGGGAACAAAAGAGTATCCAAGTAATTATTGACCCATCAGCTTGACATCTAAAGCTTGAAAAGTTTTAGACAAATCATCATCAGTCTTTAAGCATTTAAAAAGGATGGCTGAGATTTCTAAGAGCCAGAATGGTTTCTCAAGAAAATGTCATGTCAGACTCACCTTAGTTCTTTTTTTGAGAAAGCTACTACCATGGATTAGGGGAATGCTGTAGACATAGTTTATCTTGATTTTAGTAAGGCGTTTGACACAGTTCCAAATAATATCCTTGTTGATAAATTGGCAAAATGTGTTTTGGATTTTATTACTGTTAGGTGAATTTGTAAGTGGTTGACAGATCACACCCAAAGAACTCTTGTTAATAGTTCCTCATCCTCTTGGAGATGAGTGACAAGTGGAGTGTCTTAGGTATCTGTCCTGGGACCTGCGTTGTTCACAATCTTTATAAATGATTTAGCTGGGCTAAAACTAATACAATGAAATCAGTGAAGATAAGCGTAGTTTTGCATTTAGGTAAGAAAAAGTCAAGTGATAATTATAGGATGGGGAGACTTGTCTTGGAAAGTATCTGTGAAAAGGATCTAGGGGTCTTAGTAGACCATATACTGAACACGAATCAGCAGTGTGATGAGGTAGCTAAAAAGGCAAATGCAATTTTGGGCTGCATCAAAAGAAGCATATTGTGTTGGTAACATTTGCGCTGGTTAAACATTGTCTAAAGTCTTGTGTTCAGTTTTTGGTACTATAATTTAAGAATCATGTAGACAAGCTGGAACATATCCAGAAGGGGGCAATGAAGATGGTGAGGGGTCTGGAGATCAAATCATCTGAGGAGAGGCTGAAGGAGCTCAGTATGTTTAGCCTAGCGAGGAGACAACTGAAAGATGATATAATAACCATCTTCAAGAACATTAAAGGTTGTCATATAGAATATGGTGCAGAATTGTTTTCTGTTGCCGCAGGTCAGATCAGAACCAACAGGTTGAAATTAAATCAAAAGATTGTTCTGCTAAACATTAAGAAGAACTTCCTCATTGGGACAGGCTCCTTTGGGAGGTGCTGGGATCTCCTTCTGTGAAGGTTTTCAAGCAGTGGCTAGCTGGCCATATGACAGCAGTGCTGATTCTGAGAACTTAGGCAGATCACTAGAGGAAGGACAGGAAGGTTTGCATTAGTGACTGACTCTCCATGTCCTTTCTTAAATGCCCAGGGTAATGCAAATCACCACTTTGGGGACAGAAAGCAATTTTCCTCCAGGCCAAATTGGCCAAGAATCTGGAGGGCTTTTTTGCCATCTTATTGGCATGGATCAGGGGTCACTGGGGGTATATGGGGGAGGTGGTTGTAAATTTCCTGCATTGTACAGCAGGTTGGACTAGATGACCCTGGAGATTCTTCCAACTCTATGATTCCATAATTCTGTTTGTGTGCACTAATCATACAATATCTCTGTTCACAGGGTTTCATAGTGATTCCAGCCACATGCACATAAATGCTGCTGAGAAATGATGGTGGCAGAAAAGGAAAGTATAAAGTAGGAGACATAATTAATCAAACATATCACTTTCAGCTCCCTACTATAAAAGTCTGTTTGAAGATCCTTTTGGAGCTCTTTAAAAATACTTAAATCTTATCTTTCCACAATGCCCAAGGCAAGATAGCAGTGGCAGTGGTGGGTACTGGTGAGGTAAGAAAGAGGAACGTAGATATAGAAGGAAGGAAGAGAAAGGGTAGGAGAATGGAGGAAGGAAAGAACAATAGCACGAGAGCAAGTAGGAGGAGCCTGTGGAGAGAGGAAGGAGGGAAGGGTGGCAGAAGTGGGATGAGATTTTCTGTCCCCAGTGAGTCTCTCACAAGTCCCCTACTTGTACACATATATTTGTGGTAAGGCAGGGAAGGAAATTTTTATCAGATGTTGTGTTGGAAAGCCTCTAGTTCTACCCTCCAGGTCTCCCAGGAAATCCCTACCTACAGGAGGGCTTAGGCAAATACTAAGTGGCATCAGGCAATGTGAGGCTGTGGCATCTCTGGCTCGGGGAGGGGGAGAGTTAAGGAGAGGGGCAACCTGTCATTGCCTCTGATAAGGCTTAGAGAAGTAACCAAAAAAAGTGAAAAACTACTAGGGGAACAGTTAGGTTTTGTCAAGTGAAGGGAAAGAACTCAGACCTCTATGGTACAGGTACATAGGGCTCAGGGACTCATACAGTGACAGGAATAGAGCAGATCTCCTATATTACCTTAAGAAAATAGTAGATTGGAGACTTGAGAGGGGCCTGAGGGAAATATCTGAAGTGACAAGCTAACCCTGTAACCCAGTCTTTTTTTTAAATGAAAAAGGGTATAGCCTTTAAACAAGTCAAGTATTATTATAAGCAAAGCACTGTGAATTGTTTAAGTTGAGGGCCACAATCTCCTGGACTATAAAAAAGATGGGGGGGGGAACCTCTCTCCCCCTTCCTCGTCCCCTCATTTACCTGCTGATCTTTTTCACCTCTGAAGTCCCCATGGGCTCGGAGGTAGTGCAGTGCAGAGCTAAATGCTAGGGACAGCTGAGCTGAGACCAGCATTCAGCTCTATGCCACCACTGCCACTTTGGAAGTCCATGTGGACTTTGTCAGCAGCACTGCACAGCTGAACATAAGCTCAGCATTTAGCTCTGCACTGCCACCTCCACATTTCTCATGGACTCAGAGATGGCAGGTGATGAAGAGTTGAATCTGGGACTTAGTATAGCATTGAGCTCTATGCCGCCTCCACTTCCAAAGCCCCATGAGCTCAAAGGTGACATACAGTACAGAGTTGTGGCACATTGAACTCTGGATCACCTGCCAGGGGCATATCTGCTGGAGGAACATGGGGGGGTCTATTGACCCCAGGCACCACCCATTAGCTCATACGGGGTGTGCAAAATTGCCCCCACACCCCTCCTGCAGAGAGGCGCCCCCTCCCAGGCTGGAAGCCTGCTGTGGGCCTGCCTGAGTAGGTGTTGTCCTGGCGCCATTTTTCCCCAGTATGCCTCTGCTACCTGCCACCTCCAAGACCCACATGGATTTTAGAGGTGGCTTGGAATGTTTCAGGATCAAGTTTAATAGACCTGGAAAAAAAACTAATTCCCCCTCACAAGCCCCAGAAACAACCCCCATAATGGCATAGGGGTTTGGATTTTTTTTCAGACTATTTAAAAATGTTTAGGCCTTTAAACCTGAACTCGAATAATACATTTATTTGCAATTGCAGCAGAATATTTATGGAGATTTTAGCGTCTTGCATTCTGGTTCTCCTCTTGGTGTTGCTGGGTACAGTTTGCTGTATGAAGTAGTTTCTTAGCTTTGGGGGCTGCTTCCTGTTTTTCCTCCCCCTTTGTTTTCTTTCACTCAAGCTGCTTTTTGAAGCACTGAAAGCCACTTCTCTGTCTTTTTTTCCTCCTGGCTGGAACAATGGAGTGGCTTCCACTTTTCTCTCCCCTCCTCAAGCTTGTTGTGAGACAATGGGAGGGAGAATTCTGTTGGACTTAACAAGGAGATACTTTCTCTTTGCAATTGGTTATTTTGTTTCCTTGTCTCTTTTAGCCAGCTCTTTAGAGAGCTAAAAAAGAGTAGTTTCCAGAACTGGTTCCTCTTAAGTTAAGACTTCTGAAATAACTTTGAGTCTCCTAGATTATTTTGAGATGCAGCAATGATTGGCAAAATTATCTCAAACCAGGATGATATAATTCATAAGGTTTGACTTTTTTTGAGACGTAATGGTCTGATATTGCCTACCCAAAGCCATACCAAATTGCTATTATTCAAAAAACATATCTACAATTCACTAGCATCTTTTCCACCTTAATAATTTCTTCAACTGGACTATTTATGGTACAGTTTTCTAGTATTTGTTTTACCTATTGGGAAATATTAAAAATGTTACAGTGAACTTTTGAGTTGCTTGGTTGTCTGTTGAAAGGACACTGCTGCCTGGCCATTAGCCCTGTTTGCTTACTTGTAATCTCAGAAGGTTGGTGGTGGCTGGTGCCTTCAAGATTCTTGCAAGTGCTGGAGGGGCACAGGATATAGAAAATATTTACAAGATGTTATAATTTATTATATTCCACAGCACTGTGCCTCTCAGGTAAGTTCTGTTCCCCTCTGAGGTCTGTGCCTTAGGCAGCTGCCTAGTTGGCCTAAAGGTAGCATCCAGACCAAAAGGTAGCATCCACACTAAAAGTGCAACCGTACTTGTGTTTCCTGCAAGAGATTAACAGTGTTGCATCTTTCTAAGTTTACCAAAGTCAGATAACCACCCTGGGACTTCAGTGTAGGGTGGGCATAAATGGAATGAATGAATGAATGAATGAATACAATTGTGACACTGCTACTGTTCCAGAATGCTTTGCATGGTAAATGTTCTCATGTTTCCTGGCTCCCCTCACAAGGAATTTTATATCAATCTTTACTGATACATTTCTGGAAGTTCATACTCTTGGACTTCCTATATCCTTGCTTAAATATGGAAGATGTTTTAAAGATTACATTAAAACTATATTCACTTTCAGCTGAACCTTGTTCTTTCTTTGGGGATATGTAAGAGGTATCAATTTTTTTTTAAAAAAACCTGGTCTTTGTTGGAAGAGAAGGACTTTACACTGTTTCCTGCCTCAACCACAGAGGGGGGTTTACTAGTAAGCCAGATGCTAGATAAGGACCTAGGGATTGACACCTTTACTCTATCACGCTGGCACTATCCCTTTAATGTTAGACTGATACTCTCAGGGACTGCCTTCTGGCTTACTCTCAAAACCTTCTACTGCACCATGTGTGTAGAGAGCTGGATTAATCCATCCAGCTGGATTAATTAGAATAGTGAACCTATCTATCTACCTTTCTGTCCAGAATGGAGTTCACTAATATATACTCTTTTTTATTAGATTAGAAACTACAAACGACTCTGAATTTTCTTTGTGCCAAAGTTCACGTGCATGATCAGGATATGCTTCCGTTGTGCTAAGCCTCAGTGCACTCTGCTCACGTGCAAAGGTATAATCTCTATGAGGAGATTATCCAACAGTCTTTTGCCTAGTGCTCTTTTGGAACTAAATTATGAACAGGCAAAATGCTTAGTTAAAGAGAGGATAGAAGATGTAGAATGACAGCAAGATTTAATTAAGTCACCTTGTTTTAGGTCTCCTACAAAAGCTAGCTAAATTATGGCATTTGTTTCTTATGTTTGGCTGTTTCCGCGGAGGCAAAATATTCTGGAGTGAGCAAGAAAAATATCCCTGTGCAGCCGAGAATTTCGCATGATTCCCGGTGCTAATGTGGTCCTGCTCCAGTGTTGCTCTGTGATATTTACTTTAGCCCGGGATTTTCAAAAGTTGCCAGTTTGGAGGTTCTTTTTAAAAATCCCAGTGTGACCCTGATAGTGCCTGCTACTGTGCAAAAACCAATTGGGAGCAAGACCAGTTTATTTTTCCCACCCAGCCACCTGATCTCCCCACCTGACGTTCATTCAAGCTGCCACTCAAAAACAACAGCCAATCAAAACATAGGACATTGGGCATGCTCAGAGGTACTTGCAGTTGCCACTCAAAAGCAGCAGTCAATCGGAATACGGGACACCGGGCATGCTCAGATATGCTTCTGAAGTAAATACAGAATTCCAGGGCTTGTGCGGAGTAAACTGGAACATTTCCTCTTGGTCCTACCTCTGCTTCTGGGAAGAAGGGGGGAGCTGTGTGGAAGAAGAAACAAGGATAAATTAGATGCAGTGTGTAAGACCCCGGTTCAAACCCAGTATAATTGTGCCGTGTGGAAACGATCTTTCACAATTCAACAGCCATTCAATTAGAAGAGCTTTTACTTTGGCTAGAGGTGTGGCCCTGTTTTCATCTGTACTTGAAGGCAGATATAAAAAGATTCCATAGTCAGAGAGACTTTGCCCATGTACAATGGGAGAAGTAGTGACAATCAACTCACAATAAACTATGGGAAGACCAAAATTGTGACATTCTCAAAATCGTGGAAGCCATCAGCATGGTCTATCAGTGGGAACAGAATTGACCAAGTCAAAAGTTTCAACTACTTGGGAATCCGTTTCCAATATAATCTGAATTGGACCGAGCAGTACAAGCACATCTCCCTCTCCACCAATCAGTGCGCGGCAGCAATTAGGCGGATCTTCTACTCCCAAGGGGGTCAATGCGTCCCAGCAGCTGTGAGAGCCTTTGATGGCAGACTGATTCCAAAAACCTTGTATGGTGCCCCAATCTGGCTAAATCACAATCTAAAGCCTCTTGAGTCTGTACAATCTAGCTTTTTTTTCAAGAAACTTTCTGGAATTTCTAACACCGTGTCATATCTCTCTTTATGTTCGGAATTAGGTCTAAATCTTCTCAAAACACGTATATGGCTCTCCTCGCTTCGATAATAATAAGCCTCCATTTTCAATCAGAAGCAGTGACAGCCTAATGTGCGAATTCTTTCGGATTCCTATCTCTCCACTTGGAGACTTCTGATCAAGAAAAAAATTAATTTGTTAGGCTTCACTTTAGATTTCTTCATAAACATGGACGAAGCGCAAATAGTCAAACTTCTGTCGCTAAGGCTACTTGACGCCGAAAACCAACTGCTTTCTACTCAGCACATGAAGGGCATTTTACCAGAGGGCTCCTACCTTCCCCCCTTCAGTAAAGGGCTACCAAGGTATTTCTACAATATATCTTCGCTGTACCTGGACGCACTTTAATGCTAGCCCGTCTGAACGTCCTACCCTCAGCAGTCCTGAGCGGCAGATTTCTCCAGATCCCATATCAACAAAGAACGTGTCCCTGCTCACAAAAAGCCATCGAAACAATCGAGCACATCCTCCTAGACTGCGAACTATATGCTTCATCTAGAAGACAATATATAGACCCATACACTGAGAACTATGCCTACTCATCAGACCAGGTCAAATCTTTCTATCTGCTTTGTGATCAGTCTCCTCAGAGATCCCTAGACGTTGCCAAATTCCTGGCGCTGGCACAACAGATTCGCCACAGATTTTAGTTTATTTATTTATTTATTGTTTTAACTGCTGGAAATGTCTTTTACTTATTTTATTTACTTATTTTAACTTGATTCTCCTCAACCTCTCTGTTGTATTTTAAACTCATGCCAATAAAAGGTTGATGATGATGAAGTAGTGACAATGGGGCACATTTTTCTGTTTTTGTCCTATTAATGTGGATTGAGAAATAAGATCTCTCCCCTCCCCCATTACTAACCAAACTTACTGGCTGACTTGAGAAGGCATGTGTAGAAAAGTTATATATATATAGTTCCTTATATATATATAAACGCGAAATACCACTGACTGACTCACTGACTGACTCACGGACTCATCAAAAGAACTCAAAAACCACTGAACCTACAAAGTTGAAATTTGGCACACCGGTTCATTATGTGGTTTAGGTGCTCACTAAGAAAGGATTTTTCAAAATATTCAGTTTTACTCAAGTTATTACACATTTACTGTTTTAACTGCTCATCTCTGGACATCTGTGCGAACATTCTAAGGGCAAACCAGCCCCTCAGTCCACAGACATGCTGCACGAACATTCTAAGAGTGACAGTTAAACACCACCAGCTTCAACAAACAGGCTGCAAAAAAGCATGCTGAATGTCACCCCAAAGTTAACAGACAGGCTGTGAAAAAGTACTCCTCCACCCACCTTCACGTTAACAACATCGCTATAGCCAAATACAATCAAAACAGATTACAAACCACACTATCACCTTGGACTACTAAACATTTGTTGGGTTTTGCATATGGACATCAGATTGATTACTGTGCAGACAAGTTTACTGCTCTCGGCCTCCGATCACCCTGTGCTTGGTGTCGTGCTCTGAAGTGGCGGGATGAGTCCCAAGGAATGTGCTGCAGGGGTGGTACAGTCCAGCTCCCTGCCCTTCAACCCTACCCCGAACCTCTTCACAGCCTTCTCACTCATCAGCATCCAATGGCAGAACACTTCCTTTCTGCAGCCTGAAAATACAATGGCTGCTTCCACATGACGTCTTTTGGAGCCACCAGGTGAAAGAGAGCAATAACACATTGCATTAGAAAAAGACAACTACAGGAAGCTGCTGCAAAATATGCTAAAACAAACCCATCAGTCCACAGGCAGGCTGTGAGGAAATATGCTGCATGTCACCCCAAAGTTCACAAACAGTTCACAAATATATATAGTTCACAAACAGTTCACACACACAGAGAGAGAGGGGGGGAGGGAGAGGGGCAGATGGCATTTTTTTTTGTACCTTTGAGATTAAAGTCTGAAGTAAGATAAGGGTCCTTGATAGGAACAATGAACCATTTTAAATTTCATAACCTCTCAAGAAGTAGAAATGTTTTATTGTGTTTTATATAGAATTTTAATTATTTTATCTCAGACTTGTGGTTTTACAATTTTAGATTTATCACTTGCATTGTAAAATCTGTTTCGTGCTACATACTGGTCTACAGCCGCAATAAAGAATTTAATGTTTATGTCTATAATATGGACACATGTGAATTGTTAAGTCCACATCTGGGCATGGCAAAATAAGAATGCTGGGAATATTCTTTACTTCTAATAGCTATTGCTTGGCCTCCACTGCTTTTTCTACCAAGTCCTTCTGTTCATTCAGTGCTTGAGATAATTCCTAATTGTTAACCAGATGAATTCTAGATCTACTTTTCTCAAAATTAGCATTTGGGGAAGAGGTCTGAGAAGAAAAATGTATGGAAATGGCAAAAGAGGAAAGAATCTGTGGGTCTGTTCCCACATTCCTCTCTGTGTTTTTAATGATGCATGCACACATTTATTTTCCAAGTGTATGTAAAGCTGGGAGGGGTGTGTGTGTGTGTGTGTGTGTGTGTGTGTGTGTGTGTGTGTGTGTGTGTTTTAAAACCATTATGATGAGATGATGATTTTGCTTACTCTTCCAAAGTAAGAATAAGAAACATCTTCACACTTACTATTTAAATGCATAAGACCTTTCCCTTTGCTTAATATGTCCCTCATGAATCATCCTTCTAAACTGTTAAGTGAGCTACTGACATTTTTTCTGCAACTGAATTGTTTTTTCTGTATTGCTAAGTTCAGCTGTCAGTTTCACTGCTAAGTGTCTTTGAACAAGCTCACAGCTCTCATCTCACTGGGGGCCATATGTGCGATTGAGCTTCAAAGTGATGGACAAAAAAACACAAGAAAGCAGGAAGTGTATAGAACAAGTGGAAGGTACTTCTAATGAAGGCAGTAGAGCTTTGCAATCAACTGAGAGTCAATGACAAAACATCCAAAAAAGTAATGGAAGCACTTGTCAGCCAAGCACGGATAATAGCAAAGAATAACTTACCTTGGGACAAGCTGATGTATTTAACCACTTCTAGTCAGGAGTATTTTTATTTTGTGTGTGTCATCACAATGTAAAGAATAATATATTTTTTTGCTGTCAAGTCACAGCTGACTTATGAACAACCCCTGGGGAGATTTTCAAGGTAGCAGATATTCAGGGTTAATTTGCCATTTCCTGTCTCTGTGTCATGATCCTGGTATTCCTTGGAGGTCTCCAATCCAAATACTAGCCAGGGTCGACCCTGCATAGCTCCGAGATCTTATGAAATCAGTCTAGCCTGGGCTATCCAGGTCAGGGAAAAAATAATATTGCCAGGTTTGAATTACTGCTGCATTTCTGATTCCTTATTCATTTGATTTACATTCCTTATTTGTTTGAAAACTGATTAAATATTTTTAAGTCACTTACCCTTCCCCATAGAGTGACTGACTTTCATGACTCACTTCCTTTTATTCAGACCTTTAATTTTTAGCAGCTGAACTTTAACTTTTGTTGCTGCTGTTCAAACATTTGGGAGCAGTTGTTCTGGGCTGAAGTGGGTGGGGTAGGTAAAAAGGGTAGGTTAAAAGGTCATGCTCCATGTATTTCCTACCCATGGAGATGCTCCACTGATTTCAAGTAATTGCATATTAAAAATGTCTAAAAATAGCAACTTGCACCCAAAGTACAATACACCACAATGCTAATGCTTACAAGCTATCAACAACCATTTTGAATTTACTAGATAGCCAGAAACAGCATAACAAGAGGGCTGTGCCAGTCACTAAAATGAAAGAAGGAAAAGAGAAATGCTGATAGTGAAGAGGGAAAGTGAAGTGTTTCACTGCAGCTCAGAGGCATAGCTGGGCCAAAGTGCACCCGGTGAACATTCTGTGTTTTCTGCCCCCCCCCCGGCCCCCCGTGATGCCCCCAGTCCTAATGCCTACCTAGTCTGTTTGCAGGGAAGGGAACTCCATGCCTGGAGTTCCAGTGGCAGCTCCTTTCCCTGTGAACAGGCAGCCAGTCTGCTCGCAGGGAAGGGTAGTGGGGCACCCATGCCTGGAGCTCCAGAGACGGCCTTTTCCCTTTCCTGCGAGAAGGCAGCCAGTCTCTTCGCAAGGAAGGGAAGCTGGATGCCCATGCCTGGAGCTCCAGTGGCAGCCCCTTCTCTTCCCTGTGAGCAGGCAGCCAGTCTCCTCGCAGGGAAGGGAAGCTGGGTGCCCGTGCCTGGAGCTCCCTGACTGACTGCATGCAAGGGGGAGCGAAAGGCTGTGAGTGTGCCACTTCCCCTCCCTCTGAGCAGGTGGCAGGACAAGAACACCACAGCTTTGTAAATTTTAAAGCTTTAGAAACTGGTGCAGGGCTGTGCTGGCATGTTTGTACAGTCAGGAATGGGCCGGGTATAAATGCAATAAAATAAAATTTAAAAATGTTCATATATTTGATCAAAATTTATATTTTGTAAGCTGTACCTTTCTAGGTCACCACTGGGAAGAAAAGTGGGATAGAAACATACTAAAAAAGTAAATTAATAATAAATGATTAACAACTATAAACAAAATGGAACCAAAGTTTTGTTTTCTGTTATTTTTGTAGATTTTTTTTAAATTCAGGTGTGTCTTTCTTTTGCTTTTTGTCAAAACAAATCTCATACAGGAAATGCCATTTTATTCCTGTAAAATTATGAAGTAAGGACCAGTAAAGGGAAAGTCATAGAATATCTGGGAGATCAAGAAGAGGTAGAAGTAATAATGACAGTGGTGGGATGACAAGCAGAAGAACCAAAGAGAGACCAGAAAGCGGGAGCCCCCCCCCCCGAAACAGGACTCTTGCAGAGACTGATTGCTACCCAACAAGTGATGAATAATTTGACACCATTATCATACAATATATCCTCATTTGCCATTTAGTTTAATTCCTATATAATCGCCGTGATAAGACTATCTCAAGCGTATAAGACTTACCCCCCCTAATTTTCCAGTTAAAATATATAGAGTTTGGGATATACTCAGCCATATAGTGATAATTCGGCGTATAAGACTTAATCTCACACTTTACAGATGATTTCCCAGGGTTCAAAAGTAGTCTTATACGCCAGTATATACAGTACTTGTTTTTTGGGAAGCACACTAGGAGGGGCAATAACCTTCTCCAGCTGTTTCCCCCTAGCAACTTATAGTTAGATACATGTTGCTTATGAATTTGGAGACACTATTTAGACATCTCAAAGTATTCTTCATGAAAGCGTCTAATCCACTTTTAAAATGTTAAGCTGCCAAATACCAAATTAGACCAGTAGTCAACTGACCCCGTACTGCCTTGATTAGCAGTGGCTTTCCTTATTAAAAAAAATGAGCTTGGATTGTCAGGGCCATACACTAACATCTTTTTGGCTATGCAGAGTTCATTTTAATTACAGACCTTCTGCATACCAAGCATGTGCTCTACCACTGCGCTACGACCAAATATAATTACATACCAAGTGCAATTTGCTCACCTCACATAAAATGAAATTTAAGAACCATGTGCAGAATATCCTAAAAGTTCTATGTGAATATTATGATTTTCTTTGGGATTCTTGCTTGGAAGAAGAAGCATCTTTCGAACTGAAATAAATGGGCTAAAGCACATTTTTTGGACGAGGAAAGAGTTATATTGTGGGAAGTTGTGAATTTGTTGTCACCCTCTTATTATTCTGTGCAGTTATTTGAAAGTAAACCCTTAGTGAAAATAAGTAAGTAAACCCATTAGCTTCACTATTTGCTTATTTTGGAGGTTGCTGGCTGTTGGTTGCTGAATGTGGCTGGTAATGGCAAAAAGAGATGGAAAAACAGGGGACAGAAAAACAAAGAAAGATAGCGTGATGAGATATGGAGGCAGAAAGAGAGAATGATGAAGTAGAGAGGTAGAGAGAGAGACTGTGATAGGTAAGGGGTAGAAGGGACAGAAAGAGAGTGATGTGGCATGGAGTCAGAAGAAAAGAGAGAGTGATGGGGTAGGGGCAAAGAGAGAGAGACAGAGAGAGGGTGACAGGATAGGGAGCAAAGGCATATACACATACACGCATATATATATACACACACACATATAAAACATATGTATATATTTACACACACACATAAAACATATATATACACATACATACATATACATACATATATACATACATATACATATATATAAACCACATATACATAAAACATTATATATATATATATATATATATATATATATATATATATATATATATATATATATATATATATATATATATATATATGTATGTATGTATGTATGTATGTATGTATGTATGTATATATATATATATATATATATATATATATATATATATGTATGTATGTATGTATGTATGTATATATATATATATAAACATAGTTAGAAGTCACCTCAATCTGCCATAAGCAATTCACAATGGGATACTCAATAATAATAAAGTTACAGTCTTCTAGGCCTGCTGAAATTACTGGGCTTGAGAAGATAGTAACTTTGTGTAGGATTGCACTATGACAATAAAACAGGGTTGCACTTACCTGTAACTGAGGTCTATTGAATGTCCTCTGTATAGGCACACATGGATGTGAATAGGTGCACTGCCAGCCACAGAGTCCAGCTTTTTAAAGCTTCTGTAAGGAACAGTTCTGTGGAGTTCTGCCTCCCCTCCATCTGTCATAATGGGGAATCCCCCCCCCCCCACACACACATCTAGGCTGGCTTGGGCCACTGAGAATGACATGTGCACACCACGGTGAGCAGGGAGGACTTGGATGGCGGGCCTGGTGCCTGTGCTTCAAGTGGCTGCTGCCTGGGGGGGGGGGGGGGCACAGAGGAGGCAGAGATGCTCGAGTGGCAAAGAGCGGTGCATGTGGGACTTGCTGGAGGCTAGAGCAAGCTGGCCCCTGCTCGAGCGGCTGGGGTGGAGGAACAGGGAGCCAACCATTTTTTTCTAAGCTAAAACCTCAGCATTCAGGTTAAATTGCCGGGTTGGCACTTTGTGATAAATAAGTGGGGTTTGGATTGCAATTTGGGCACTCTGTCTCAAAAAGGTTTGCCATCACTGGTGTAGCAGAATAAAGCCACAAAGGTCCAACAGTACACATTGGGAAAGGAGGGAGGAATGTATGCCTATACAGAAGACATTCAATTAACATTAATTGCAGGTAAATACAATCCTGTTTTCATTTTCATGTCTTCTGTGCAGTCTCACATAGGAGAATAACAAGCTGACTTAGTGAGGAAGGCTGTTCACTTAAAGAGTGATTGAAAAACCAATTTCCCCACAGCTGCCTTTTTTCTAAAGTCTATGTTTGGTGAATATAGATTGTGAAGACCAGGTTGCTACTCAACAGATACCCATAGATCAACAGAAAGCAGTGGAGTATGCTTGACTCCTTGTAGAGTGAGCTCTTATTGAGAAAAGATGGTCAATCTTGGTGCTATCTTATTCCAACTTAATTGCTGAGGCAACCCATTTGGGCTGAGACTGAGTTGATACTGATACTGCTCTATTCTTTGATTTTTTGCCCTTTAAAGCAGATAAAAATTGTGCTTTTTAAAAACTGAAGTAAGGTATAAATAAAATACAAGTACTCCCTTGATGTCTAGTGAGTGCTATGTGTGTTCTGTTCTATTTTGAGGGTCTAGGGAAAATGGATAGAACTAAATCCTGAGAAACAAGGAACTTTGAGACTACTTTAGTTAGAAAGCCAAGACGAGGGTATATAACCATCTTGTCCCCATGAAACTTAGCAAAAAATAGAGCATGTCTTAAGGCACCCAGATCCCCCACCCTATGAGCTGATGTGATTGACACTGGGAAAATAGTCTTGCACAATAGGAAGGACAAGTCACCTGAGGCTACAGACTCTAAAGATTTAAGCATTAAGTGGGATAACACCAGTGATAAACTCAATTGGGATTAAGGAGATACAGGTAGGATATTTGAGAATTCATTTGCAGTGAATATCGAAAAGTAGGGTGGTTGAGTAATTGTACATGGAAAGCTGAAACAGAAGCTAAATGAACTTTAACTGATGATACCACAAGGCCATCATCTATGAGGGACAACAAATGTTCAAAAACATCTGGTAAAGAACAGTAATCAGTCCTAATGTCCCTCAGAGCAGCCCACTGGGAGAAATGATGTCAGTAGGCATTTAACATCTGGTGAAAAGGTGACAAGATGACAGCACCACATCAGCAACCCTATTAGACCAGCAGTTCACAGACAAATATGCCATGAGATTAGGTGAGGTGGGGTCAAGTTATGGTGGTGAAATGAATCTATTGATAGTAGATCTTAATTTATTGGCAGGGATATGTAATGCCCCCTGCTAATCTCCACAGTGTGGCAAACCACATCTTTCTTGACCAAAATGGAGCTATGAGGATGTAGGACATTCTGTATACTTGTAGCTTCACTATAACTTTGGCTCCTTCTGCACATGCAGAATAATGCTCTTTCAATTCACTTTCAATGCACTTTGCAGCTGGATTTTATTGTGCAAAATAGCAAAATCCACTTGCAAACAATTGTGAAAGTGGATTGAAAGTGCATTATTCTGCATGTGCGGAAGAGGCCTTAATGCAACATTGGGAAACATTGGGAAAGGTAGGAAAGCATTCAATAGACCAGTAGAACTGGAACACATCTCTGTCTGTCTCCTGGTCCTCTGGAACAAAAGTGCATGCATTTGGTCTGACTTTTGTGGCCAAATGGTCTATGGTAGGTATTCCCCATAGGTTGAATATGGGTCTGAGGTAGCTAATATTAAAGAACTACTTATGTTAGGATTCCAACTCCCTGCTGCTGCAAATATTGTCCCAGCCTGCCATGTGCATGTCTGCAAGGGTAATGTGGCATTTGATGGCCCAGAACCAGATCTAAGAAGGCTCTTTTCACAAGGTCAGAGAGCCAGTATTATTTGTCGAGGTAGAACTTTGCCATTGCATTATTTGTGGTGAGTGGGAGTCTTCTCCCTTGCAGTATAGTTGTAAAAGAGATAAAAATGTACTTGACAGCTCTGAGTTCCAACTGCTAGGGTTGGTACCTGTAGGGCTTCTTAAACAAGTAACTATACCTTCAGAAGAGGGAAAATTAGTCACTTTGAGAAAAATATTAAAGACACATTTTAAGGTAGCAAATTAAAATTACAGTTAAATTGCCACAGAATCACAGTCTATTTAACTAGGCATTGAGTTAATAGCAGTTGCTCAGATTTTTAGTGTGGCAAAAATATTTTTGGCAACTGCCAGAGAGATGTGATATTCATTCCAGACAAAAGATTAAGTGATAATCTTTCTAACGGCCATGAAAAGTTTCAAAAAGGGAGGTTCTCAGAGAAGCTCTTAAACTGCCATAGAATTTACATGACAGGGTTTCAGGCCCCTCAAGACCACAGGAGCAAATCCTTTGACCGTGTGGTATGTTGGAAAATCTCCCATAAAGATCAGCAATAGGTAATGCATTAAAATGTGTCAAGAAGAAAAGCTGGGAACCATGAGAGAATATAGATAGTTATTGCTGACAAAAGGCTCGAAGGCATCTGATAGAAGATGACTCCAGTCCAATAGTTCCAAGTGATTTTTAATCAAAGCACAAGCTCTATCAAAGACTAGTGCTGACAAGTCAGAGAGGGAAAATCCTAATCCTGTCATCTTAGAATCCAGAAATTGGCACCATGGACTTGCAAAGGGATAGAATGTACCCAAATCAAAAGTGGGGGGATAAGCACCTCCTGTCTGGGAAAAGTGTAAGAAGAAAAGTGTAAGAAGTCTGAATTTTAAGGCAGCAATCTAAACAGAGGGAGCAAGCTTTTTTATGTCAGCTTCAAGGCCAAGACTGAAGAAGCTACACATCTGGAAGTATCAAACAATGCATGGAATCAAAGGCTTAGATCCATATGGAGACCCCATATAGAAGGTGGGCTGCGATTTTTGCCCAGAACACCTATAAAGCTGATGGAATTTGTTGGCCACCCTTGGTAAAAATAATAATCTTTGGACAGCTGCCATATTAGTATATACTTGCCAATGGTTGCCATTGTGTCGTTTAGCCTAAGGATGTCAGATAATGATATGCATGGGGTCATGTTTGACCCATCTTTTTCACTGCAACCTCCAAGAGGGTTTTTTAAAATAATCAAGACCCGGAAAAATTCCTAATCTTTCTAAAAAAAAACAAAACTTCCAAGCACTTGATATTATCATTTAATGGCAAAGAGTTGCGTTGTATATCTAATTATGCAATTGATGGGGAGGATGACATGCACATTTTAAAAGCTTTGAGAATCTTCTGGAACAATGAAAGCAAAAGCAATAGGGAGTTCCCATGCTTCCAGAACTGAGAAAAACATAGTATTATGCTTTTCATGGATTCAAGTGGGTGTTCACTTGCTGTACACATAATTTATAAATGTTACTGAGCAATCAGTGGGGAAAACAACATTTTAAAAAGCCTTTCCATTTTGATTCTACTGAATGCTTTTAAAATTCTAATGGTAAGAAATGGCCTTGTAGAGTAAGCCATGACTGAAAACAACGTTTCATTCCTGAAAGCCTTTAATTTCTTTTCCCTTCTGGGTCCTTAAAAAGTGAATTCAAATGTGAAGATTTTCTAGTGTTTAGACAACAGCATAATGGCCATTAGATACATTGATTTGTGTAGATGTCAAAGGATCCATTTTGTTTGCTTTTGAGTTGAAAACGTCTGCCTTTGTGCAGGAGTAATGAGATTTAATGCATTTGTTGGGTGATCCAAGAGTAGGTGCATTATGTGTTATTTATGTTTTGAATGTAAGAAAAGTCAGTAGGGACAGACAGGGATCCACAGTTTGCTGGGAGACTATATTTGTTATAGAACAACTAGCATATTGTAGCTTTTTGTAGTTTTAGTTGTTGCTTTAATAGGGCATAATACATTGGTAACTGTTGGAGCTGAATACCTGCAGGGTTAGCTTTAAATCAGCATGTGAAACCATGGATGACATCACTTTAAAAAAACAGCATGTAAAGCTTGCCAAGAAAATAGGTGAGAACCAGGATAAATTTCTATAGCCCCTGTGGGGAAATGCTGCTGGCAAGTGGTGTTCCTGACTATGTGGGAATTTGGGAACATCCATCTCCCCTTACACTCAGGCCCCTTCCACATGGGCCAATAAACACAAGTGTAGGACACTAAAAACATTTGGGGGGGGGGGTACTTAGCACAGATCCTGCCCCCAAAACGTGTCTGCCCCATGTTATTTCCACCAACCCGGGTTTTTTTTAAATTGCTAAACTAGCAAGTCTTTTAAAAAATTCCAGGTTGCAGCTGCTTGAGACCGAACAGCCAGACAGGAGGTGCTTTATTTCCCTTCCTTTTCCTTTTTAATTTTGTGGCTTGCACCTTTGTAGCTACGCAGGTGCAGATGGTCTTATCGTGGGACATCGGAATGGCTTGGGGGTCCATTTGTGCATGCCTGCATAGCTACTCATGGGTTGGAAGTATTAAAAAAACAGACATGTCTCAGTGCAAAGGCATAACAGCAACCCAAATTGTTTTCATGGGCTCCAATCACTGCCTGCATGGATGCATGTGAACATGAACACAGGAATACGGGTTCCTTTAACCAGACTGCAACTGGTTATACATTTGCTGTGCGGAAGGGGCCTCAGATTACCTATCTCTCTCTCTCTGTAGTTTTGCTGTCCTCTTTCTTGTCTTAAAGAGTATGCCTTGCTGAAGCACTAGTACTTCAATGCCATTTACCATAGCACTTCTTAAAGTTCTCTTTGTCTTGCCTCTTTGTCTTGTCTCATACTTTGCACATGTCAGCTGTTGGAAGTGAAGGACTTTGTTCCGCTGTTTCCTGCCTCAACCTACAGAGGGGGTTTTACTAGAGAGCTAGTGGCTAGATAGGGACCTAGGGATTTGACACCTTTACTCTATCATGCTGGTTCTATCCCTTTGATGTTAGACTGATACTCTCAGGGACTTCCTTCCTTCCAGCTTCTTCCTCGACCCCTTCTCCCACTTCTTCCTACCATGCCTTGAGAGAGGATGGATGCTCCTCGCATCCATCTCCATCCAGCTAGATTAAGATAGCATAGTGACTCTATCTACCTACCTTTCTATCCAGAATGGAGTTCACTAATAAATACTCTTTTTATTAGATTAGAAACTACAACTGACTCCGACTTTCTTTTGTGTAAGCTTGCCGCACATTGGGATCCATCACGCACACGCACGCACACGAGGTAAGGGCTTCTGCTGTGTTCTAGCCACCTGTGCCGCTCTGCTAACTACGATAAGGGATAATCTCCAACTACCAGGAGCACTTATCCCAACATCAGCTATCATGGAGATTTTGCTTGGACAATTGTGCATTCTGGGGATGAAGGGATCTATAGCTGCCAACCTTGCATTCCCTCTCCTGGATGTGAATAAATTAAGTACGGTATGGGGCCAGAGATCAGGTTACAAGTACTGAAATTGAGTTTAGTAAAGTAAAGTACCCACAGAGTCTGTGTACACGCAAACTGAATAGGAATAAAAATGAAAAGTGATACAACCTCAAATTGTCTTCCCCTGCTCCTATCCATACCCTAATGGTATTCATACCCTATACCTTGGAGTTATAGAATCTAGAAATTATCTTCTTTTTTGGATTGGGGCTTCTTCCCCTTCATTCAGCAACATCTTGATGTTCATGTGCTAATTCTTCATGTGACCTGGATACAGCTAAAGAGCAAAACAGAACACATCTAATGAGAAGAGACTTTTTTTCTCCATGTCTAAAGATTTTATAACCTGTCTGGCCCTCCTCTTGTAGGATTGTAAGGCTAAGGTGTTAGCTGAAACTATTTATCTTCCTCTGCCTAGAGCATCTCCATATTTATGTTCCTGAATATGCTTGTGAAGCTGATACATTCCCCCATAGCTTTCCCATTGCCAGCTGGTAATATGTAGGGTTAGGGTTAGTTAGGGTAAGAAGTTCTTTGAATATGTAAATAGTGCAGACCCAATTATTATAGCTTTGACATGAATCCTAGAGTGTAGTGCATTTTTCTACAATCCTCACCCAAAGAAATGTCCTCCTTCTCTGAGGAGCTCCTGAAAGAAACATTCCTGTAGACACACTGGCAGATTTCCCCCACCTCCATACCTCATAACTGAGCAAACAATGTCTAGCCTTGTGTGAAGGAATCATGAAGGGATCATGAAAGAAAAAAATCTTCCCCCTCCCAATACCTGAAGGCAATGAATGTTCCCCAAAGCTATTAAGATTTATTTTACCTCAGAATACTGCACAAGAAGCTTTTAAAAGTTTAACAAATAAATAATAGAATTTTATAAAACTTCAGGGGAACATGGAATGAGGGAATATAGTCAAACAAGGAAAGAAGCACTTTTTGTTTATAGATCTTAAAATGTTAACAAAGTTCAAATCAAAAAGATATCAGTCTGTTACAAACAAAATTCTTAATGCTTTTAAAATGTCTTTCAAAACGGAATTTTTTCTCCTATATGCAATATGGTTTCCCCTTCTGACAAGAGAATGGTTCCTCTCTGAAACAAACTCTTTCTAAATCAGTTAACTCAGTTCTTCCCACTCTGTCCAGAGGATGGACTAGTTATACTCTAAAAATCTGGGCTAGGAATTTTTCTCTCCCTAGAAGTAAATTCCCTTCCTGGCTAGATTAGTCTGTCTTGCTCCCTCTGTTCCCACCAAAACCACAAGTCTTTCACAGATGCTACACTATCTACTCTCTGGATCTCAAAGCTGAACTCCTTCCAAGCTTGTCTGAAGTTCTCTCTCCTCTTAAAACTCCACCCCCATCTAGCCTTTTACTCAGGCTCTGTGAGGGATTAACCCTTTAGATTCTGGCTGTACTGCCTCTGCCTGCTGCTTAGATCCATCACACCTTGTTTTGCTATTTGGGTTCTTCCATGTACCACAAGTAGGCAGGGTATTAACAAACACAATAACTAAATATAAAGGCATTTTAGTTAGTTTATCAAAGACCTCATGAAGCTCAAGACTGAAGGACCCAGTGAGAGAGGTCAAGTTCAAGTGCACTCAGATGTAGTGGATAGGTTATGCTTTGGATTACATTGAAGGTATCTGTTGTTCTTGGAATAATGGCCATGTAATTGGATAGATTCAGTGCACCTGACCTTTGCTCATATGACAAACAAGATCCCAGCATACTGTTAACTTCTGGAGCAGACACGATAGCAATAAAGATGTTCTAAGGCACAGAAATGGAGTCCATAAAAATCTTGACAAGAATATTCCAACAAATATGGAAAACGAAACTATTGCCCATATACTGGAAATAGTCAATTTACATTCTAGTTCCTAAAGAAGGAGACATCAAAGATTGCAGCAACTATCAGACCATTGCATTAATTTCTCATGCAAATAAAGTGATGCTGAAATTGTTACAACAAAGACTCTTACCATATATGGAATGAGAAATGCCTGATGTTCATACTGTACTCAGAAAAGGAAGAGGCACTAGAGATCATATTGTGAATTTACGTTGGTTACTGGAGTATAAGAGAGAATTACAGAAGAAAATCAGCTTGTATTTTATGGATTACAGCAAAGTTTTTGACTGTGTGGATCATGAAAAGGTATGACTGGTTTTAAAGGAAGTTGCTGTTCCACAGCATCTGATTGTTTTGATGCACAACCTGTATTCTGGACAAGAGGCTACTGTTAGGACAGAATATAAAGAAACAGAGTGGTTTATGATTGGCAAGGGTGTTAAATAAGGATGTATTTTATCTCCCTGTCTCTTCATTCTTATGCAGAAGTTACTATAAGGAAAGCTAAATTAGATTAAGATGGAAGTGGAGTGAAAATTGTGGGGAGAAACATTAACAATTTGAGATATGTCAATGATACTACATTAATGGCAGAAAACAGTGAAGATTTGGAATGACTACTGCTGAAAGCAAAAGGGAAGTTCAGAATCAGATTTTTGATACAGTTTCTTGTACTTCATGCCATGCTGTTCACAAAGTCCCCTAGAATCATAGAGTTGGAAGAGACCACCAAGGCCATCAAGTCCAAACCTCTGCCATGCAGGAATATACAACCAAAGCACTCCTGACAGTTGGCCTTCCACCTCTGTTTAAAAACTTCCAAAGAAGGAAACTCCATTACCCTTCAAGGCAGTGTATTCCACTGTCGAACCAACCTCACTGTCAGGAAAATCTTCCTAATGTTTAGGTGAAATCTTTTTTTCTGGACCTTGAATCCTTGTCCTAGTCTCTGGAGAAGCAGAAAACAAGCTTGCTCCATCTTCAACATACCTCTTCAAATATTTAAACATGACTAATATGTCACCCCTTAACCTTCTCTTCTAAGCATACCTACTAAGCATACCTAGCTTCCTAAGCTGCTGCTCATAAACCATGAAATCCAGAACTTTTACCATTTTGGTCGCCCACCTCTGGACCCATTCCAGCTTGTCAATATCCTTCTTGAATTGTGGTGCCCAGAACTGGACATAGGAGTGATCCTCAGGAGTGATGGAGTGGGCATGAACTCAGCACAAAGGTGCAAGTCAGCAAAGTTTTTTTTTTCACTTATGGAACTCTACTCACAGATCTTTGAGTCTAGCCCTATGTTTCTAGTTCAGAAAAATAATTCCTGTTTTCCTCCAATGAGCCCTTCCTTGAAAACATCAATGTGTAAATTGGACAATCAGGTATTAAAAAACTACTCAGATTTCTGTTCCATTTCATATAAAGAACATAAATAATGTGACCTTATCTCTCTGACATCTCTTGGACTTAAAAGCAATTTATATTCCTTTATCCTTCCTTATCCTTCTGACCTACTAAATATTTAAGACTCCCCTTGTCTCTTCAGTTGCATTCATTCCACATACTACTGCTGATGGGGAGGTTGGGAGATTGGATAAGGTGTTTGGTGAGGTGGAGAAATAAAGACCATTTCAAGACGATCACCTGTCCAAGAAAGCTGACTCAAAAACAAACAGAAAGAAAACCATCTCTGTAAAAGAACTGGGGAAGACAACAGAGGAAAAATGAAGGGAAAACATTCTGGAACCAAATGGAGGAAAAATGCAGAATTCAAAGAAAAAAACCCCATAGCATTTGGTGACAAGATACATTGTAAAGAACTCATGCAGAAATTGCCATTGTTTAGGAACAACTTTTGTGGTCTCAGAGTTGGAAGAGTCTCAGATCAAGCAGAATTTGTTGTTAACCAATGATTTCCTTATGTAACAGTATGTGAAGACTACTTGCTTAAACAAGTCCATAAAACTGTACATTGAGATCTGAGTGCAAAAAATCTCCAGGTTTCAGTACTAACTCAAGTGGCCACACAGGGTTGGTTTAAAGCTGCATCAGCAGCACAGCAGGAATCAAACAAACTCTTTCAATTGCCACAGCTTCAGTCTTTTCTAATGGAAAATCAAATCAAGCAGAAGAAATCATTCCATGCAACAAATCACTAATTTCTTTCCAGCATGAACTTCCATCAGGTCAAGAAAATAATAGAACTCAAGCACTATAAAGTCAGTGATTTTAGTGGCAAGTGTTTGAACAGTGGCAAACAAATTTTATTAAGGAGAGGTATATAAAACAAACTTAGCTCTGATCTATGTGAAAGCAAATAGAATGCGGTGACAGGTGTAACATCAGAGACTACAATTTGGATGTACAGGGGAAAATGTACCATGACAACTGAATAGATCAGCATATTCTGCACAGAGACATTTCTCTATGAAAATCAAATGCAAAGTTATTGGTAAGCAGGGTCCTCCACACAGTTTTTGCTTTTTATGTGAATGAGTGACTCAGTGGATGAATCAGCTGAAAAACTGGCAGCAATAAATCCTTATTGGTTATACAGTAAGACCTGTATTTCTAAAAGTTTATTCCAAAATAGAGGTTGCAAATCAGATAGACGCAGTGGGTCATCTATTCTTTTACCATAAGACAGAAATAATTATACAAAAAAACTGGTTGTCAGACATCTCCTCAATCTCTTCTTAAAGGTCTGCAAAAATGACACTCCTATATCTCTATTCAGTTTTTTCATTTGCTGAAATACTCCTACAATTTTTTCACTTAATGTTTAGAGCTTAATGTTGCTCTTAATAGAGTTTGTTCCCTCTGCTTCTAGACCAGTGGTGGTTGCTCTTCCTTTTCTTTCTCAGCTCCATCCATGCATTTGAAACCTATCCTATATTCACTCAATAGCCTTTTCCAGTTTTTCTAAAAGGTCATGCATAATTTATTTTGCCAAGTTGCCTTCCTTGAGGATCTGAACATTCTTGAGTCAGAAAGCAAAACTGAGTGCAATTCTTCAGGTGAGGCATGACAGTTACTCCTCTTAGAACATTTTCACAAAAGTGCTGGTGTCCTTTGTCACAGTGTGGCATTATTAACCAGTTCATTATCCACTGTAACTGTAAGATCTGGAGATTCTGATGAGGACTGACTTTCAGGACATTTTCAGTTATAGCTGGTCAGATTCCTTGGGATCCATTCCTGGTAGAATACTTTTGTATATATTTGGATCCAAGTTAAGCCACCAATATGTTTAATTGAATGAACTCCAATAGCAAGGCTTAGAAACAGTAGGTGGATAATAGACTGATTTAAATACATTTTTCCAGTTCTCATTGTGCAGGTTTTCTCCCTTCTCTGCCAAGTAATCAGTTATAAGGACCTGAGCCTGTAAGGTCTGCTTCACACATGAACAAGGGTATCTGATTATTTTCACAGTGCTCCCTGTAATCGGTGGGACTTTTACTCAGATTTTTTTTATCCACTTGTGTGGAGAGCCAGGGCAAGGGACAAAACCTACCCTAATTTCATTTGTGAGACCTGAAGTTGCCAAGTCTTTATTTTCACACCATCATACTGAACTGTTCCTGTTACAGTGAATATAGTTTTCAATCTTATTTGTCCAGAAATTGAACATGGATAGCTATAAGGTATAAATGGTGACAAAGTGAAAACTGTAAATGGTACATAAATGATGTAAAGGAAACAAAAGAATAATTACCTGCTGCTATAAAAGTAACAGAAACTGAAACTGTTGACAACATGCAAAATCAATAAGAAATGACACTGCTATAGTGTCTCACCATGGTTGCACCTAATGATGATATCTGCAATACTGTAAGTTCACATAATGCACAATTTAAAAAAATCTGATATCAATGCCATGTAAAACTCACAACCAACAGTGCAGTCCTAAGCAGAGCTGTACCCTGGACTACTCCAACACACACAGACATTAATTCACTATTTCCATATTGTGCGAAGAAGCATGCACAAGGGGGGCAATTTTCACTGATCTCCCCCACATAAGACCTCCATATCTTCCTCTTTCTGTTCCTGGGAGTCACCTGTCCCACAGAAACAGCAATTTGGAAGGTAGTTTGGGATGTTGCAGGACAGAAGAGCTGGAGAAGTCATGCACCACTTATGGAAAACCTTCTCTCAGCAGAGTTTTTAAATTGGATCGAAACCCTTGACTCTATAATGGTTAAATATATTTCCCCTTAATATCATTTGTCTTCAAATAAATAAGACGTAGTGTGTATTCGCATTATAATTAATTATTTTATTCACAAGAGTCCATCATCTTGAGTACTAAAGTAATCATTCTTACAATAATCTTCTCAAGCAGTAGCTAGATACTAATTTAGTTCAAAGTGAAGCACCCTCTCAAACTAATTAGACCATGATAATGCTTTGTTAATATTCAAGAACAGTAGACCTGGGCCTGCTTTGAATTAATTCATAAATATGAAAGCAATGAATCATCCTTTTCCAAAGGAGGTCCTTGTGGGTGTAATTGTATTAATTGAGCTTTGTCACTTGAAAGCTTTCTTGTTCAAGGACTCTGATTAATTCTTTTTATATGCCACACAACATTGGTGTTAAAATAATAACAATACAGATTTACTTCACTGTTTTTAATGTGAAAAAAGAGATGTATGATCAGAGTAACACATGGCTGATAAATAAATGAAAGCAAGGAATACTGATGTTCTTTCAATGTCTCATTCCAGGAATAGCAATTACTATTGAATCAACATTGCCAACAAATGAAAATTAAATATCCATTTGGGATTTTAAACTTATATTTGATTATGTACTTTCCACCTTGCCGTCTGATACTTTGGTACACTGAATTATACAAAACAGCTTCAGTGAAGCAATATAACATGAAAATTAAACAATGAAATGATTATACTATTAATGTTTGGTCCGGTTCACAACTCTTACTGTTCATGTGGTGCAGGTGCATCAATTGGTGTGCATTGCTGCACTTGGTAAAAATCTAGAGGAAAATTTTAAAAGAAATACAAAAGATTTTGAAAATAACAATTGAAAAAAACCTGAGGCATTTCTGTTGGGGTTGATGGGAAAAGTATTCCTGATCAATATAGAGCACTTTTTATGTATATGACAACTGCATAGAGGTGAAGCTACCAGCAGGCGGGGTGGGTGGGGGTGCGTGTTGCACTGGGCGCCCCCTTGTGGGGGGCCCCTAAAAATTGCAGGTTCGTTTGTTCGTTTTTTGGTATTTTTAGTGTTTTTTTCCAGTTTTTGGCCTGCAGAGAGCGTGATTTTTAGGCTAGCAGCACCAAAAATTCAGAGATTTTTCAGAAAACTCTCCTGATGATACTATCCAAGTTAGGTGAGGTTTGGTTCAGGGAGTCCAAAGTTATGGACTCCCAAAAGGGGTGCCCCATCCCCCACTGTTTCCAATGGGAGCTAATAGGAGATGTGGGCTACACCTTTGAGGGTCAATAACTTTGAGCCCCCTGAACCAAACTTCACCAAACCTGGGTGGTATCATCAAGAGAGTCTACTAAAGATACCCTGAAATTTTGGTGCTGCTAACTTAACAATTGCATGCCTGACAGCAGGCACCCTCAAAATTTCTCCAGATTCTCCTTTTAAATCCACCCCCTTCTGCATGGATTTAAAGGGAGAATCTGAGGTCCCTAGTTTAAACATTGAAAGTGATGCTGTTTCAGGGTGGGGGAGAATCCACCCCAAAACAGCATCACTTTCAATGTTGTTTTAACTGGGGACCCCAGATTCTCCCTTTAAGGTGGATTTAAAAGGAGAATCTGGGCTCCCTAAGTTAAACACCATTTAAAGTGATGCTGTTTGGGGGTGGATTCCAGCATCACAGCAGTTCCCCATGGGCCACCCCCCCGCAAAACTCAGGACTTCATTTTCCCTAGCTACACCTGTGCAACTGCAGCAAGGAGGGACAACAAAATTCCAACAAAGCATGACTGGACCTTGAAAGTCACAGAGTATGCAGAGATGGCAAGGTTGGCAGCAGCTATAAGGGACAAGAATATGGACAGTTTTCTGAAAGATTGGAAATCCTTCGCAGACTACTTATTGAAAACATATACAAACAGAGAAACAATGGGAGAATTCAAGACTTAAATGAAAACAGTGTATTGGATCAAGACAACTTTATAAGAAAGATTAAAAGTAATAAAAATGTAGATATTAATTATAAGCATGGAGTTAGATTTATGCTTGGATCCTTAGTGAGGTAGCTGGAAGTCACCATATATAGTGAAACCTCGGTTTTCGTTGGTAATCCATCCGAAAAGAATCGATGAAAACCCAAACCGATGAAAACCGAGGTAAACTTTTCCATAGGACTCAATGTAAATCCAATTAATCTTTTCCAGGCACTCCAAAAAACACATTTTTGGTGAATAAACATAGCATTTAATGTGGAAAACAGTAACAAACAATAACAGTAGGACCAGCTTCAGTGCCAGTGGACCAATGTCGCACCAGAAAGCTGTCCAAAGAGGTCTGTTTCTGACGCCTCTTTAAGATTTGTCCGAAAGGGGGCAAGACATTATCATTAAACAAGTTACAGACACGGCCTGCAACAGCTTTGTCCGGGTGATTTTTCTCCACAAACCCCTGCACTTTACTGCAAATCGATGAAAACTGAGGCAAATCGATGAAAACCGAGACAAATTTTTCACTAAAAAAATCAATGAAAACTGAAACGGATGAAAACCAAAGGCAATGAAAACTGAGGTTCCACTGTATTGGTGTAAGTGTTTGTGTATGTGTTTTTTTTCTTTTCTTTTCATTTGGTATTATTATTATAGGGCTGTGGTGGCGAACCTTTGGCACTCCAGATGTTATGGACTACAATTCCCATCAGCCCCTGCCAGAATGGCTAATTGGGCATGCTGGCAGGGGCTGATGGGAATTGTAGTCCATAACATCTGGAGTGCCAAAGGTTCGCCACCACTGTTATAGGGGAAGGGGGGACAAGATCAGGATATTTTTTAATCTTTCTATGTATGTGCTATTTAGATGGGTAAAATGAATTAAAATTATCATTAAAATCTATTCCTTCCTTCCTTCCTTCCTTCCTTCCTTCCTTCCTTCCTTCCTTCCTTCCTTCCTTCCTTCCTTCCTTCCTTCCTTCCTTCCTTCCTTCCTTCCTTCCTTCCTTCCTTCCTTCCTTCCTTCCTTCCTTCCTTCCTTCCTTCCTTCCTTCCTTCCTTCCTTCCTTAATTATGTTTATATTTCATAGACCGCCAAATCCCCAAAGATCTAGAGGAAGATGTGCTGGCTGGTCAGCCATCCTTGGGCAGGTGGCTATTGATTAAAGCTGTTTAGAATTGAGATGTTATTATACAGAGATACAGAGAACAAGCAAGAAGAGATTCCAGGTAGGCAGTGCGGTAGCTTATAGGTGTGAGATATTAATCAGAGTTAACTGTATCAGAGTCCTGACGGAGAGCCTGATCTCATCAGATTCTGGAAGCTAAGCCGTGTCAGCTCTGGTCAGTGTTTGGATGGGACACCTCCAAGGAATACCAAAGTTATGATGCAGAAGTGGGCAATGGCAAATTGCTTCTGAATGTCTCTTGCCTTTGCCATAAATTGACTGTGACTTGATGACAGCCCCCCACCCCACACACAAAAAATGACAGAACTAATAAATCAGTATTCCTCCCACACAAAGCCCATCAACAGGACCAAAGAATACATGTAAAGAGAAAATTTTAAATAATGTTAAAATAAGTCAGCATGTTCAAACCCGTTGATGATGGATAAACTTCTCCAGGCAGGCAGACAGGCTCCAATGAAACTCTAGTCAGAGACTCTCAGGCAAAAGCAGCAGTCTTCCAAAGGCTCAGAGCAGCACCTGAAGCGTAGCAGTGTATATTTCAGATACCTCTCACTGTAAGGGGGTCTAGTTCATTCCAGCACCTGTTTGTAAGCTTTTTGCCCATGTTCAGAAGAATTTGAAAGAAAACCAGCTTATGAAAACTTCCGTGATTGGGCAGAGTGCACTGCTCCTCTTAATATGCAATTCCATTTGCCACTACCTCTTTCAGCCCTCCCTAATGTTTCCTCTTAGTGGGGGAAAACAAGGTGGTTGGACTCCACATTTGAAGGCAAATAACACTGTAAAACAACTGCAATGATTGAATGAACAATGCAGTTCCCCAAACGTGTTAACTTATTTGCTTGGGATAAATGCCTCATCCCCCCATCCCTCCTGCTGCCCCAGAAACTAGTCCAGAGATCTTCATCTCTGCCGGTCCTCCGCAGTATCATTTGGGGCCCTGTTGGTAGTAGTTCTGAACAGTAAGTTATTCTATGTGTAAAGTGTCAACAAGTTGCAGCTAACTTATAATGACTCCAGCAAGGTATTTTCAAGGGAAGTGGAAAGCAGCTGTAATTTGCCTTAGTCTTGCTCTGCAGAGTTTTCTTGGGTAAGCTCCTTTCCAAGTACCGAACCTACTTCGTTTCAGCACTCTGATGGCATCAGGCTATACCATGCCACCTTCCCTCCCTTTCCCAACAATACCACCCTGATGTTTAATTACTATAAGGCATAGAATCATAGAGTTGGAAGAGACCCAAAGGGCCATCAACTCCACCCCCCTGCAATTCAGGAACACATAATCAAAGCACTCTTGACAGATGGCCATCCAGCCTCTGTTTAAAAACCTCCAAAGGAGACTTCACCACACTCTGAGGCAGTGCATTCTACTGTCGAACAGTCCTTACTGTCAGGAAGTTTTTCCTGATGTTTAAGTGGAAACTCTTTTTCTTCACCTTGAACCCATTACTCCTGGTCTCTGGAGCAGCAGAAAACAAGCTTGTTCCCTCACCAATATGACATCTCTTCAAATATCTAAAGATGGCTATCATGTCACCTCTTAACCTTCTCTTCACCAAACTAAACGTACCCAGATCCCCTAAGTCTCTCCTCATAGGGCATGGATTCCAGACCTTTTACCATTTTGGTTGCCCTCCATTGGACCCATTCCAGCTTGGCAATGTCCTTTTTGAATTGCCGTGCCCAGAACTGTACACAATATTCCAGGTGAGGTCTAACCAATGCAGAATAGAGAGGTATAATTACATCCCTCGATCTAGACACTATACTCCTATTCATACAGCCCAGAATCGCATTAGCTTTCTTGGTTGCCACATCACACTGCTGACTCATGTTCGGTTTGTGGTCTACTAAGACTTCCAGGTCCCTTTTGCATGTAGTGTTGTCAAGCCAGGTGTCTCCCCCCCCCCCCTATATCTGTGCATTTCATTTTTTCTGCCTAAGTGCAGTATCTAAAATCAAGGTATGCTACATCCACAGTATTCCCTTCATTTACCAAGCTTGTCACTCTATCAAAAAAAGAGATAAGATTAGTCTTGTTTTTCAGCCCATGCTGACATTTTGTTTTTCAACCCATGTTGACATTTTGCGATCACAGTATTTCCTTCTATGTGCTGCAGAGCATCTGTTTAATGATCTGCTCCAGAATCTTCCCTGGTATTGATGTCAGGCTGACGGATAGTAATTATTAGGGTCCTCCTTTTTCCCCTTTTTGAAGATGGAGATAACATTAGCCCTCCGCCAGTCCACTGGGACTTCTCCTGTTCTTCAGGAGTTCTCAAAGATAATAGCAAATGGTTCTGAGGTTACTTCTGCCAGTTCTTTTAATACCCTGGGATGTAGTGCATCAGGGTTTGGAGATTTGAGTTCTTTTGGAGTAGCCAGGTGTTCCTGCACTAACTCTTTATTTATTCTGTGTTGAATTTCTCTTACAGTATCTTCTGTTTCATATTCCCTTGGATGAGCACTGTTTCCTTTTTGGGAAAAGACTGAGGCAAAGGAGGTGTTGAAAAGTTCTGCCTTTTCTCCATCCCCTGTTAGCATTTTCCTATCTTCTCCATATAGTGACTCTATCCTATCTTTTTTCTTTCTTTTGCTATGGGCATAACCAAAAAAGTCTTTTTTGTTGTTTTTAACCTCTCTGGCAAGCTTCAGCTCATTGTGAGCTTTAGCTTTTCTGACTTTTTCCCTACACATCCTAATTATTTGTTTGAATTTCTCTTTGGCGATTTCCCCCCTTTTCAATTTCTTGTACATGTCCTTTTAAAATCTTAGCTCAGTTGAAAGTTCTTTAGACAGCCATCCTGGTTTCCTTTGACATCTCCCATTTTTTCTCCTCATTGGAACTGTTTGAAATTGCACCCTTAAGATCTCACTTTTAAGAAATTCCCAGCCATCATGCACTCCCTTCTCCTTTAGTATTTTTGACCATGGATTGCACCTAGTAGATTCCTAAGCTTACTGAAATCTGCTTTCTTAAAGTCTAGAGTGTGTATGACTACACTTAGCATCCCCTCTCCACTGTATAACAAACTCCAGGAGAACATGATCACTCCCACCTAAGGATCCTACCACTTCCACTCCACTAATCAGGTCATTATTGCTGGTTAGGAGCAGATCTAAAATAGTCGTTCCCCTTGTTGCTTCTTCCACCTTCCGGACCATGAAATTGTCTGCAAGGCAAGTGAGAAATTTGTTGGTCCTGATTGCCATGGAAGAGTTTGACTCCCAACAAATATCTGGATAAGTGAAATCTCCCATTACTACTACTTCTTTCTGAAAGTTTGGTCATCTGTTCCAAGAATGCATCATCCATCTCCTCAGACTGGCATGGGGGTCTATAATAGACCCCCACAATGAGATCAGTGCTGTTTCTCTCCCCCTTAATTTTTACCCAATGCTCTCAACCTGACTTGTAGGATTCAAGTCATGGACCTGCTCACAGCTGTAATAACCTTTTACATATAATGCTACTCCTTTCCTATTTTGATCTGTTTCTCTGAAATAGGTTATACCCTTCAATTCTTATCTTCCAATCATGAGACTCATACCACCAGGTTTCACCGATATCTATTATATCATATTTGTTTTGCTGTGTTAAGAGTTCGAGTTAATTTTATTTCCCATGCTCTGTGCATTGGTGTAGAGACATTGAAGGCCATGGTGCATTTCCTCTGCCTGCTTCTTTAAGGTTTTTCCCCTCCCGCTGTTAGCTTCTTGACCCATTCGCTCAGTTCTCTCTATAACCTTTGGACTATCATCACTATCATTTGATGAACTCCTGTCTGCTTGAATACTGTCTCCCACCCCCACATAACTCTGTTTAAAGCCCTTTTGATCAGATTTGTCAGCTTCCTGGCAAAGATGTTTCTACCTACAGGTGTAAGGTACAACCCATCCCTTGCAAGCAGTCCTTCTTCATGCAACCACAGACCATAGTCCAAGAACCCAAATTGTTCCTGATGGCACCATTTGTGAAGCCAGTCGTTCACCTCCACTATTCTTCTTTCTCTCCCTGGGCCATGTCCTTCAACTGGAAGTAGAGATGAAATGACAACTTGTACATCCAGATCCTTCAGCTTCCTTCCCAGAGCCTCAAAATCCCTTCTGATGTCCCGAAAGCTACGTCTTGTTGTGTCATTTGTTCCCATGTGGATCAAAAGTAAGGGGTAATGGTCAGTGGGCTTCACAAGTCTTGTCAGCCTTTCAGTGACATCACAAATTTTTGCCCCAGGGAGACAGCATACATTTTGCGACATCTTGTCAGGCCTGCAAATCACTGCTTCTGTTCTCCTCAGCAGAGAGTCCCCAACCATGACAGCACATCTCCTTTGAGGTTTTGCAGGGGCCATTCTATGGGCTGAACCTTCTATTGCTTGCACATTCTCTGAGGTCTGACTCTGTTGCTCCTGTGCCGGTTCCTTATCCTCACTGAGAAGAGGATCCTTCACTTCCATTTTGTAGTTTTAAATTCACAGAATGCTTCCTAGTCCCACTACTTCTTTGTATCACATTCCTCCAATTGCTTACCTCCATTGTTTGAGAGCTGCTGTCTTCCTAGGAGAGATCCCCAATGTGTTTCTCACCCAGTATAGTCTGTTTCACTCTGTCGAGGAATTCTTCCTTGTTCCTAATGTTTTGAAGTGCAGATACTTGTGCCTCAAGCTGCTGAACCTTCTCTTTTAAGAGGGTAACCAACTTACACTTGCTGCAGGTGTAGCTACACTAGAGGCGTAGCAATGGGGGGAAATCGCCCAGTGAACTGGTGCATCCTCCACCCCCGCTGTGCCCCAGAATGCCCCTGTTCCACCCCAGAACACTCCCACCACACCCCCGGAATGCCCCCGGAATGCCCTCACCACACCCCCACAGGGGCATGTGCCCTCTTGGAGCTACGCCTCTGAGCTACACACATCCTCTGCCAAAAAACCAAACATCCCAGAAGTGTTGCAAGTAACTGCAGGAAGTAACTGCATAATGGTATGTAATTCCAGTCACATATTGCACCCTCCTTCACACACATATACCATGATGCAAAATGACATGCAAAAGATCTATTTTGAGGGACAGTACTTAAACCCTCAGGGGATGGGTGGGATGCTTGCTTATGTTTTCTTCGTATGAAGACTGTAGACACATTTGTCTGTTTACATCTTTTTGCCATCCAAGAAGACCAAGGCAATGCTCATAATGAATTTAAGGAACACCTTATCCACTATAAATCATAAAACTGCATGGCAGATGAAGATCTCTCACATCTTTGGATTTGAAGTTCTCTCCCTTCTCAGTGAGGATAAGGACCCAATGATCTGCACCTGAGCAAAAGCCGAGATTTGTTTATTCTGGGTTCAGAATGCTAACTAAATGTTTCTCAGTCAATAATTCTTCAAGCAATATCAGCCAGTGGTTTAGTTAAAACCTTTCTTTGAAACCAATATACTTAGGTAACTACTGTTCACCAATATACAGAATAAACTAGCACAGATCAAAAGAAGAAAAGATGACTATATGTGACATTTTAAATCTATTTAAATAGAATTTGAGAATGAATTGGAATTTTAATAGTTTTACTCAAGTTTTTTGCAGGAAGGAAATAGAATAGCTTTCACCGAGTTTCAGACCTGAGAGATTCAACTATGTCAGAGCATGTTACTAATTAACCGTGCTTATGCCAGCAAACACATGATTCTATTTCAATGGCTCATTTTTAGCATCTAAGGTAGCATATTCCCTTAAGAATGCTGTGATACCTTCTAGGCCAGTGGTTCTCAACCTTCCTAATGCCACTACCCTTTAATACAGTTCCTCATGTTGTGGTGACCCCCCAACCATAAAATTGGTATATATAAAATATAAAAAGACCGTTTTCTGATGGTCTTAGGCTACCCCTGTGAAAGGGTCGTTCAACCCCCAAAGGGGTCGCGACCCACAGGTTGAGAACCGCTGTTCTAGGCCTAGCACCAATCATTGCCACAATAGACTTTTATAATAAGTAACAGGTCTGGTTGACTCTGGCTGTGTATCTTTTTCAAGACTAAACAGGGAGCAATGAAACAGTGAGAAATGCTTGCTTGTAATTCTTACAGAGAGAAGTGATCAATACCGAGAACTATATTAGGCCAGGCCTGTTAATATTCCACAGTGAGCAAATCTAATCAAAACATGATCAGCAATAAATGCTATCATACATGCCGCTTTTCAACCTACTCAGTGAAAGAAAATGTTGACTTAGACAAGAGGTGCTTTCTTTGCTTGTTTTGATCCTGCTTGGCTGGAATGGGGAAACTACTTGGCTTGTTCTTCCAACCTATCAGCCAAGCCCATTTCCTTGAGCGACTCCAAAAGCTCAGTCTGTTTGCCTTTCAGCTGATGTGCAAATACTTCACAAGTTCTTGATCTTTTGCCTGGGAACCATACCTCAATCTAGTACATTCTGATCTTTTGATAACACAATAATTCCTGCTGACCAATGAATGTTTCTGTCTGTGTAAAAATGAAAAAGCAGCATGTCTACTTAAAATGTACCAGACAATGCATGACCTGCTCAGATTGATCCTGATCCCACATAACTCATGAAACCAGTACATTGTCACCATACTGAATGCCACTACATAGATGCAAAACCATTTGGGTCATTCCGTACATGCAGAATAATGCACTTTCAAACTGCTTTCAGTGCTCTTTGAAGCTGTGCGGAATAACAAAATCCACTTGCAAACAGTTGTGAAAGTGGTTTGAAAATGCATTATTTTGCGTGTGCAGAAGGGGCCTTTGAAAAGATTTCTTGATTTAAATTGTGAACAGATTAGCCATACAATCACATGGGCCTTATGAGCAAGATAAATTCAATCTTTGAATGGCTTATTTGCAGAAATTACATCATATTAGTTGGTAAGGCAAGAAAGGAAGACTTTGTACATTCCCCAGTTTTCAAAAGTCCAGCCCCAAACTAGGCATGATAGGTCGTCATTCAAAATGTCTGCCCCATCCAGTTGTTTTCCTCTTTTCACTTTTCTCCTTTCACAGCCCTAATATGGAAAATGAGCTGGAAAGGAAGAAACGTGTCCGGAAGAACACAGTAAAGGGAAGCAAATTATGACTGGGAAATAAAGGAGTTCAATATTCCCATCTTGTCTGGTCCTATTGGTTGTAGGGTGATCAAGGCCATTATACAAAAAGAGATGCATCTGCCACAATACATTTTATATGGGTCACAGAGTTTGACAACAACTAAACAAAATATTGGGATATTGTACACTTCATTGCAAGGAAAAATCTGGTAATGAAATGTGTCAGTTTCGTTGATGTAGTGTCAGACAAGCTATTAAATGTTGGATTTGGTCAGTGGTGGGATTCAAATAATTTAACAACTAGTTGCATACAACCACCATTTTAACAACCGGTCCTGCCGAAGTGGTGTGAACCTGCTGAATCCCACCAATGGATTTGGTACTTTGGGTTAAAGGTGAAAATAATAATGAATACCAAATGCTAAACTAAAACATCAAGCACTTAGCAGGGTGATTGCAATTAATTAGATATTTCAGAAGTGGATGGAAGAGTAAAGGTCATTCCTGCTGGATAAAACATTATTAGAGAACTCAGAAAAATCTCAATAAATAACAAAACTGCTTGTAGAAAAGGGCTGAGTATTTTAACATTTTCACTTTCAAAAGGAAAAAAAAGGATTAAGTGCCCTTGTGCAATCATTTGTCAGATCCAGTCTGACTTTGCAACTTTGCCTACCTTCTCAGTTCATGAAGCCACACATGTGACAATCAGAGGAACGATACTGAAGCTCAGGTCTCATTCTCCTGCCTCACCGTTGTTTCTATTCTTAAAGTACAATTTTTGCCTTCCACCTCTATAAATTTTGGTTGTGTTATTGAACAGGACAAGACTAATAGAAAATTAAAACGGAGATATAATCATAGGACAAAGGAAGGGAAGGATCAGATCTCTCTCCATAAGAGTATTTCTCTCATCTACAAGCAGTTGTGAGTGGCACAACCCAATCATATTGAAGCTGAGAACACAGGGGAAAGGAAGGAAACTCTGCTTTCTCCTGCTTTACCTTATTATACTTGGCCATTCATAGCTTTTGAAGTATATATGAAGCATTTTGGGGTGGAGTGGATATCCCTAATATTTGATATTGTTGTGATACATGATACATTCATGTTCTGGTGAGGATGTCCTCATCCACGGGTCTTGAACAGCTGGAGAAACTACTGTCATAGCCCTTCAGTTCATCTTCCCATTTGGTTCCACAGCTAGAAGAACTTGTTGCTATTCATCCACCTTACTTGAAAAAGTGGGGGTGTGGCAGATTGCCCCCCCCCCATTTAGAGGTTGAACATATAATATAAATGGCGTTCAGGATTATCAAGTGCAGAACCAAGAAAATGAAGGAAATGAGGTCACAACATCATATTTGGGCTTTTATCTTATGGTTAATTTGCCGAACTGTATGTAATAGAAAGGCAAACCATTAATGTAATCCAAAACATGTGCCATGTTTCATTATCACACAGTAAATTAGCATAGATTATTGATAGGTTTATAGTGGTGTATATTTCCCAAATACCCACCTTTAAGTGCAGTGCTTTGATAAACTACATGTTCAAACAGATTTTTTTAACATAACATTGAAGCAGGTTATACATTCCTTTCCCCACTACAAAACACTTGTAGGCATAAAAATTAATCTTAGTTTTCATCTTTCCCCTACAAGTTAAATTAAATATTGATTGGAGATCACAGAATGGTATTTGTTGCCCTAGCCTCTGCCAGTGGAAGTTTCCTTCCAGTGATAGAATGTATCCATTGAATACAAGCCATTATAGTTGTATATGGATGCACCATCCAGAATACAGCAGTGATAGTGATTCAGGACCCACAAAGACAAAAGACTGAGTTATATTTCTACAATACATCAAATACTGTCAAATATATTGTAATTAATCAACATACAATTACATGGGATTTTACACTTTGTTTCCACCATTGGTACATAATCATAGCCTAACAATCCACACATATAAAAACAACACTGAAAACTATGAAGAATCAATTGTAAATATATTTGAGAGGTATGTAAATGGTTATTGATTTTCTTAATCTCAGCATCATGGGATCTCACACCATAGTTATTATTCTACATGCCGTATTTCATGGGATACAGAACCTCAAAAATGGTTCCCTCTACAATTCTGATGTTTTCTGTCTGGGAACTATATTGGCGGAGCCTACTCAATAATAACTTAAGGTCAAAGGTAATTTCGTCAGTGTCAGTTTTTTCACAGAATCACTAAATAATCTTACTCCCCCAAAGAGACTGGTTTATGGTTACAATGAACAACATCTTGTAAGCAATAATTCAGTCAGTATAGTGGAAGAAAATATGTTAATCAGACATTGTACTAGGTTACTGAGATGATTCTAGTCAGACAGACTCTGTTACAGTACAATAGTGTGTGTGTGTAGGGGGGGGACCACTTAGGAGGTGGCATGACCCCAGTGCTGGTGTAAATGTTGCTTGTGCCAGAGTAAGGGGCAATTATGCTGGTGCAAAGGCAGTGTTGGGGAGCTGTGTGGCAGCATAATGCCTGAGGTGCCAGAGCAGATGTGGCAGCAGTACTCCTCCAGCAGAGGAGCCAGCATCAAAAGGGTGTTCCCAGGAGTGGGGCTGACTTTAGTCAGTTTCCTGAACTCTTTAAACCTGGGGACACCCCATTTGCAGTGCAGACTTGTGCTAGCAAAATCAGTGGTACAGGCCATTTTTATGGGGGAAGGGGTAGAACCGCTGTCAGTTTGCTCACCACCGTGCATCATCCCCAGCAGTGGTGCAACTACCCCCCACAAGATTGCACGGGTAGTCTCAGTTGCTCTGATTCTTCATGCTGCACCCATGAAAGCCATAAGGGAATCTGTTCATTCTTCCTGCTCCATACAGTAGACTGGTAATAGCACAATCCCAATTAAAGTATCTTCTTCCATTCACACGCTACTGCATCTCTTTCTACTTGTATTTGTTTCAGTCTTATTACTATTGATAAACTATTAAACATGGGGAAAAATGAGATCCTGGCAGACTGTAAGATCAACAAAAACAACTTAGTTCAGAACAAAGTGAAAAATGTACAACAGAATCCCTTGTGAACTTATATTTAATACATTATTCAACACACCAGAATGCAGAGTGATCCTTGTGTCTGAAAACTCTACTTGTTTCTAAAACCACATTTAGATAGATAGATAGTTTAATACGGCCAAAGGCCAGCAAAGACAAAACAAAACAACAGCACACATCCACAACAGCAAATTACAACAATTATTACAGCTAACCATTTACATGAATGTTTGGCTTTCAGCTCATCCCTGATTAAGTAGGCCCTTGCGTTTTTTATACGCCAATGCACAGAACTTTGCTACCTGCTGGGAGATGGTTGCATCCTTGTCTTCCAACAGCATTTTCCTAATCTCTTGGTCAGAATCCTTTGCAATTATCAAGCTGTGTTGCACAAGCAGAGGTAAAATAAAGAGCTCTCTTTCTGCCTTATGCAGCATGCAGTGTAACAAGATATGTATCATAGACTCAACGTCCCCAGAATTACAAACACATTTCCTCAAATGCCAAGGGGTTTTCCCAAATCTGCCTATAAGCATAGATGATAGAAATGCGTCAAACTGTGCTCTAGAAAAGGCCCATCGGTATTTGGCTATGGTAATATGTTGAATGTAGGGGGCCATTACTGTACCACTACCAGATTTCAATGGTCTATATAGAGCAGGAAATGAGGCATTATCATTTTGGTAGTCAATGTCATCCAATCGTTGATATACCATCTTAAGAGCTAAGGGCAAGTCCCATTCAAGCATCAGCATAGGGTCTAGCCCAATCTGTTTAAGCTTCAGTATAATCTTCTCTGACCAGATTGGATATGGTGATGTTGACAGAAATGCTGGTAATAGGCCCTGTGGGTGTAGGTGG
The DNA here is from genome assembly GCF_021028975.2 of Sphaerodactylus townsendi. Taxonomy (NCBI): domain Eukaryota; kingdom Metazoa; phylum Chordata; class Lepidosauria; order Squamata; family Sphaerodactylidae; genus Sphaerodactylus; species Sphaerodactylus townsendi. The sequence continues at coordinate 61,508,326 of NC_059427.1, forward strand.
ACTTTAATCCAATATTTGATGGCTCTCTTCCAGACTATAGTTTCCACTTTAGCTATTCCTGCTTCATGTCTCAATACAGTGTTGGGCGTACATTTTGGTGTATTGAATAGAGATCTAAGGAATGTTGTTGTAACTTTTTCCAGAGGTGTAAAGTTGGATATGTTACCTAGTTGGGCTCCATATGTTAATTGTGGAATGGATTTTGCTGTAAACAATTTAACAGCAGCTGGAATGTATCCTCCCCCCTGGGTACGGTAGAATCTCAGTATCGCTTGGGCGCTCTTTTGAGCAGATTGGACAAGGGATTGGATATGAGCTGTAGGTTTGCCATTATACTGGAAAATTACCCCCAAGTATCTGAAGCATTTGACCTGATCAATTGGATGCCCTTCGATTGTCCATCTTTCCTTCTTGAACCTGGCATTAAAATGTACTATTTTGGTTTTAGAATAATTCATTATTAGATGTTCCTCAGCACATTTTTGGGTTATTGCATTTAGGGCTCTCTTAATTCCTACTTTTGTTAGTGAGAGGGTGACAATATCGTCCGCATACATTAGAATGGGTAGTTTTTTCCCCTGAGAAAGTGTAGGAGCATGAACGTCCTTATCCTGCAAATCTATTATGAAGGAGTTGACATAAAAGTTGAATAGATGTGGTGCTAGAAGGCACCCTTGCTTTACCCCCTTCTGTACTGGTATAGATGGTGTTAGATGTCCCTCTTGTGTCACCCTTACTCGCAAAGAGGTGTTCTCATGCAGTTGGATTATAATGTGCAATAAACGTTTGTCAATATTGGTGTTTGCTAGTTTGGCCCATAGGCAATCACGTGGCACATTATCGAAGGCTGCCTTGAGGTCGATAAAGGTTGCATATAGTGAGCCTCTTTGGAGTTTAACATATTTGTCAATCAGATGGTTTAGAATCAAGCAGTGGTCCATTGCTGATCGTCCCTTTCAGAAGCCAGCCTGTTCATCTCCTAACAGCTTTTCTCCCTCGAGCCATGCCAGAAACCTTGTGCACAGGTAGTTGAAAACCACATTTAAGATCATACACTTGTTAATTTAGATTACATTTAAAAGCCTTGATTCTACAGAAATAATTGTAATGCATGTTAGACTTCCTACATCAAAATCAACATGTACTTAGAATAGGAAAATCTGCCTTTTCACCACTCTGACATTGAATATGATTAAGAGGTATTAAGTTGCTAAGCCATGTTAAGTGATCATGTGTATGTACTATTATGAGTAATGGAGATATTGCAGGTGTTCATATGGAAAAGATTTACCCTGCTGCCTTGTTTCCAAAGTGTGAGCTAAATGACTAGGCAGATAAGACCAGATCTGTGACTAATCAAAACATGGAGGAAGCCACTGTGCACTGGCTGCTTTCACAATAGAAACACAAGCAAAATTTGAGTGTAAGTGTTTTAATACAGAGTACCCAAAAGTGCTGAGTGCATGCAATAAATAATATGCTGTATATACTGTGCTAAATGGGGGAAACAATCCCTTCAAAATACAGCTTCAATACAACAATCTATAAATGAGTCAGGGTCTCACTCGGTACAGGTCTGATAGCCACAATGTCCACATCACAAATGAGACATAAAAGTCTTCTTAGCAAGATGGCCAGGTGGATTCTCCCAGTAATTAGACAATCTTCCATTAAGTTGAAATAGGCAATCTCCTGGTTAGTTGGCAACAACATGATCCACGGTATGGTCATGTTTTCAGATGATCTTCACCAGTTTACAGGTAAATCTTGTCGGTACTATGCAAGGAATCTTTATTCAGCATATTATTTATTGCATTCACTCAGCATTTTTGGCACTTCATTACTGGATTAAATCACTTACACAAAATTTTGCTTGAGATGTGGGTTTTCCGGGTTGTATGGCCGTGTTCCAGTAGTATTTTCTCCTGACATTTCACCTGCATCTGTGGCTGGGTTGCAGGCGAAACATCAGGAGAAAATACTACTGAAACATGGCCATACAACCTGGAAAACCCACAACATCCTAGTGATTCCGGCCCTCTCCCTTACATGCCACCCCTCCCTCTTTCCCTCGCCCTCCCTTGCATGCCACCCCTCCCCCTCCCTCTTCCTTGCATGCCTCCCCTCACTCCCTCCCCTCATTCCCCTTCCCTTGCATGGCACCCCTCCCCCTCTCTCCACTAGGGTGGGTGAGTCATGTCCAGATGCTGGGGCCCCTCCTCCTTCTTCCCCACCCTTGCATGCCACCCCTCCCTCCCCCTCCCTTGCATGCCACCCCTCCCCCTCCCTCACCTCCCCTTTGACAATTTTGCTTGAGTTTGTATAGTTAAAGCAGCTTGGGCACAATGGCTTCCTCCATAATTTGATTGCTTACTCTGTGCCCACTTTATGTTTTGATCTGCTTACCTGTGAATACCCAGCTAATCTCTAACCCAATCCTGCAGCACAAAGAGGTGATGTATCAATTGACCTCTGTACCTGGAAGGACTCCTGCATCCCGGAGGTACTTGGTGGACCAGTATCACTTTTCTCAACTGTCTGCAATTTCCTGCTATAAGAACTATGCATTTTATTCCCTAACATAATTTATCTTGTATAGTAGATAACACATCACACTTGGATATATTTTCAGAAAGAAAGATGTACAAAAATGACTTTCTTGCTAGCAAACTTTGACAAAGAAAATTGAACATTTGGTTGAGAAGATCAGTATTGCTAAGGGTGTTGTAACTTCATGAACTCTCCACAGGGAAAGGAGTCCACTACTACAGATACTTCTGAGATGAAATAAATAATGTGCTAAATCACAGCAGGCTTGATGTGGCACATTATCTATTTGACAGAGAAGGGCGTGTGAGAGAAAAGTTCACAGAGTTTATCTTTTCAGCTTCCAATTGACAGTTGAGTACTTTTTATTTAGGTGGGTTCCTGAAGAGAAAATCACCTCAGTTAACAGATATGGTGTCATTGTCATTATTTCTCAAATCTCAGGAAATAATTAATTCTCAAACCCATTAGATCTGCCTCATGTGGGGACCCATTGCTGTGACCAAAATGCGAGTGAAAACAGCATCATTTGTGACTGGAGTGTGTTTGTGTAAATAGAACATTTGTGTGAACAAATCACATGTTAATACTCCTGAATATTTTGTTGGCATATATGCAAAGCAGGCACACAAATGCACTTCCAAAAGCAGATCCAGGGATGGATCTGACTGCAGGCAGTTTCTCCCAGGCTTTCAGATCCCGGACACTGCTGCAGCCAGCCCTAAACTTGCTCCATGATTTTTGTGGTGCACGTTCCTTTCCCCTGTGGGATTTCCTAGTGGCAGTGCGACTGGAGAACCCGATGGGAGAAAGCGCAGCTGCATTCTCCAGCTGACGCTCTCCCTTACGCCCTTGTAGATTGAGCTGCCTTGCCTGTTGTGGGTTCCAAATGTGGATACAATGTTGTACAGGGAAGAATTTTCCAAAATCCTACACAAATTTCTATTTAAAATAGCTAGTAGAATCTATACCCAAATAAACTAATGCTTTAAAGGGGAACCAGAAGGCAAGAAATAATAGGTAAAACAACAGTTCTTATGGACTAACTAAATAATTTAATGCTCATTATACACAGGCTAAAAGGATTCATTCAGGAGATGATCTGTAGTAGCAAGAGAGAGTCACCAAGTTTGACTATATGCTAGGAAGCCTATCCCAATTCTGCCAGGATTGTCATTATCAGAGGGAAATGTTCCAGCCTTTCTTATTACACAGAAATAATAGCTAGGACAGCAGATTGCTGCCAGTAGTCAAAGTGTACTATTCTGCTCGGTATGAAAAGAACAATGACAACAAATTATTGTGTCTTCACTCCATGGATTGTGAACATTATCTAAATGGATGTGTCTGATGTGTTCTGTTGTTATAGTGGACTCCTTATGGACAAAGGAGTTTATGAGCACTCTGATCATGACTGAGTTACCCGCTATGTCACCCAAGGGTTGGACAAGAAACTTAGTGCTAATTGGGCTGACCTTCTGACAGGGCTGGATCTAGGGAGCGAAGGGAGGCAGATGCCCTGGGCAGCAGGTGGAGAGGGGATGATGGCAGGAGGTAAGGAAGGCTCACTTGCCCAAAAGAGATGGCTCATTCTACAGGCTGTCTTCTCTTCCCCTGATTAGGCTGCTGTTAGGAGATGGGGGAGGCTCGATAGACAAGATGGCTCATTTTCTAACATGTGCGGTCAGTTCACCCTCCAATTAGGCTGTTGCTAGGAGGTGAGGGAGGGTCAATTGCATGGACGAAACAGCTTGTTCTGCAGTGCATGTCCCCATTCTGCTGATTAGGCTGCTGTTGCTAGGATGTAACAGGAAGGGAGAAGGAGACCCCTGACCTCAGAGGGCAGTCACAGTCTTGGTAAGGCAGAAGCTGTGGCTGTTAGTTGGGTGAGAATGTGATGAGCAACAGGGAAGGGGAGCTAGAAGCCCCTTAGAAGATTTCAAAGGTATCACATTCTCCATGCAGTGGGAGACAGGTGCCCAGGCTACCCTTTTTGGCCTTGTTAATCTCCCTCCATCTTCTGTGGAGGCACCCTCTGCTCTTCCACCTGAAGGACCTCCCAATTCCTCATCTTCCCTTTCAAGGACCACATGTTGACAGTGGTCATGGGAGGCTTTGGACACACAAGACTTCTGGGGCATGGCTTAGGGTGTGTTCTAAACACTCTTGGGGGAGACGAGTTTTGAGGTCTGGTGACCATTGGCATAGCAGAAAGGGGGTGGAGGATGTGTGATGCACTGGGCATGCACTGGTGCGGGGGCATGGCAGGGGCGTGGCATTCTGAGGCATTCCAGGGCAGGTGGGGACGTGGCAGGAGCACAGGGCACACACATGTACCAGGCGCAGTTCCCCCTCACTTCAGCCCTGCTGGAGACTGTTAATGTTTTATAATGGCTGATGTGCCCCTCTTTCCCACCTCCACCTTATGTTCTGCTGAGGAGCTACAAGCCCTGTAGCAGCCTGGAGTCCAATGGGATGGAGGGGAACAGAAGTGCCCCCTGCTTTCTCTTGTCCCCTGCTGCTTTAAAACTTGGAAATGTATTTTGTTTGGTCTGCCAAAGACCAGTAGTAGGTCTGCCCCCTCATCTGAGAGCCTTGGTCTTTTCCAAAGAGCCTGATTTTACATGTGAAGAAATGGCCTGTTCACATGTGTTATGTAGCATCAAGCTGGTTCTGACTTATGAGTGAATGATCTCCAAAATGTCCTCTCATTGACAACCATGCTCAGAAGATGGAAACTAAGGGCCTTGACTGCCTTTATTGAGTCAATTCATTTCATGATGGGTCTTCCTCTTTTCCTACTGTATCTAAGCATTGTTTCCAAGCAATCCCAAACAATGCAGAGCATACACTTTGGCTCGTTTTAATGCTCTGCCTAATGCTATGACTCTTGACAGGTATAATAACACTCCATACAAGAACAGGTTGTGCCAATGTAATATGGCCATTGTTGAGACTGTTCAACATGTACACTTGGAATGCCCTATATACGAGTTACGCTCTATGTACATTTATCCATTGACAGAGAGCTCAAACGTTGTTAGGTTACCATCTGTTATGAATTTTCTACTCAATGGCTCTTGTGATTTTGTATGTGAGAATGTTGCGAGTTTTTTGAGGCACTATCTGGTCAGGCGCAATCATTGCCTACAAAGTAGTAACGGCTAATTTATTTTTTATGTGTGCGGTTTACAAGGTCTGGTTGCAAATGGTTAATGTAGATTTTAATGTATTTTAATGTCTTGGTCAATAGACAAATGCCCTTTTTATTAATTCTTTTTATTAATTTAGTAATTTATAATGCCAATAAAGGCTTTGGAATTGGAATTGGCATTTTTTTCTTTTCCAGTGAATCTTTTCCAGTGACTAAAGTACAGTGGCTTCTGTTTAGTCATTTTGGCTTCTAGTAGCATAATAACCAGATAAAGCTTTTCTTGGGCTGTATTTTATCAGCTGCAAAGGAGTGTACAGCATGTTTGGTGTTTCCCATTTCAAAATTATGTGTGCTATGTTTTTAAAAAGTATCTGGGAAAAGACTAGGCTGAGAAACTTTCTCCTTAGATTCAGTTTTCAAATGCGCAGAGGGATTGAGGTAATATTAAAACATTATAGATAATTATTCATTAACTGTTCATAGATGTGAGCATAATTTAATCTATAATTTAAAGTTGTTGATTATATACATTGATTATATACATATACTTAAAGAAAAATATGCATACAATATTGGGGCATGATTTTGTGCTTTTGTCCCCCTTCAAAAAAATGTAGATCCAGCTTTGTCTTCTGATTTTAATTGTAGGGTCTACCAGCAACTCCGAGTAAATTAAACGATAACAGCATTGTATACTGACCGTAGGCTTTTGAGTGACATCTGGTGGACATACATAAGTGGAACAATTTTGGAGACTTTTAATGAAAACACTACACCTGTTCCTTAAGCTTATTTTGTATAGAAGGACAAGAAGATATTTATTTGAAGCAAGTGATTGCAATTTCTTCTTTTTAACTACACATTTTTAACATTCATGATGGTTAATAAAACCCAAACAACATGATTGGGCCCTGAACATAATATTTCTATAACTTTGCTGTAATTTCAGCTTGTATTCATGTACTTTTACACTAACTTCTCCCTGAGAACCTGCTTAATACATGTTAAGGGGTGCGGTACTGAAGCGGGGTTCACACCCCAGATAGCAGAGGTGCGCAACAGTCACACTGGAACACACAGCAGCAGGGGTGTAACGAGGCAGCCCTGGGCAAACTGTAGCCCTGGGCAAAACCTGAGTTGGATGCCCCCCCCCCATGGGCGGCCACTCCACCACGACCAATTTTTTTTTTGCACCAGGACATTGGTGCCTGCAGGGGGTGCCTTTTTAGACATATGTTCCTGCAGGGGGCGCATTTCTGGATGTATTGGCACCAAACTTTCAGGGTATCATCTGGAAACTGTCCTTATGGTACCCCCAAATTTTGGTGCAGTTTGGCTTAGGGGGTCCAAAGTTATGGACTCTCAAAGGGGGTGCCCCATCCCCCATTATTTTCTAAGGAGATGGGGGGTACCCTTTGAGGGTCCATAACTTTGGACCCCCTGAACCAAACTGAACCAAACTTTGGGGGGTGCCATCATCTCCAGATGATACCCTGAAATTTTGGTGCCGATACATCCAAAAATGCACCCACTACAGGAACATCCTAGAAATTTGCCCAAGAATCTTTGTTCTTCATTGAGTTTTCTGCATTGCTGTCAATGGGGGTTGCAGGCTGTGGGGGGCACATTTCTGAAGGCACAGTCTCAAAACCTTCAGGGTCTCATCAGGAGACTTCCCCAATGATGCACCCCAAGTTTGGTGCAGTTTGGTTCAGGGGGGCCAAAGTTATGGACCCTCAAAACTGTAGCCCCCATCTCCTATTAGCTCCCATTGGAAACAATGGGGGATAGGGGCATCCCCTTTGGGAGTCCATAACTTTGGACACCCTGAACCAAACCTCACCAAACTTGGGGGGTATCATAAGGACAGTCTCCTGATGATACGCTGAAATGTTGGTGCCGCTAGCCTAAAAACTGCGCCCCCTGCAGGCCAAAAATGGAAAACCACTAAAATACCCAAAAACGAACCCAGTATTTTGATGCCCCCCACAAGGTGATGCCCTGGGCAGCTGCCCACCTTGCCCAATGGGCATTACGCCAGTGCACAGCAGGAACTGAGACACACACAGCTATATCAGCTTCCCAGAAGCGGTCCTTCTTTATTAGGTTCACAGCAACGTTGCTGTCTCTGACAAAGTGCTTTGGCAGACGGCAGGAAGACAAGAGTCTCACAGTACATAGCACACTGCTGCATTATATGCATTTCATCCACCAATCAGAATACCTTTCCAATTAGCTCCAGAAAGAGGCTGTCATACAGAGGTGGTCATATGACACCTGTCATTTAGATTTTGTAGATCAGACATGTGCTCTTACAATACATACATACATATACATTTGTCATAAAATTACAACACAAAATACAATAAAACAACAACTAATAAACTTATTTAAAATAGTCAGTTATCTCAGAAAGAAATTTTGCAACTCACTCAGAATAATGTGCATCTGAATTGTCCAGAAGAAATGTTAGTTTCTGTTTGTCGACTAACCCATCATATTGCACAAAAAGTTGTGCCCAGTATTTTGCCCTTATGTGCTCCTTTTTTGAACAGTAGAAAATGTATGTATTTTTATTTTATTTATTTATTTATTTGATAAACCGCCCTACCCCCGAAGGGCTCAGGGCGGTGTACAATAGCAAATAACAAGACAATGAACTAGCATTTCTACTTGCCCTGAGAATCTGCTTAGTAATAATTTTGTCATCTCCAAAGTCATATTCCCCTAGAGTTCCTTGTGGAAAGACCAGTAAATTTTTAAGTCAGGAAACAGTTAAAAAAATTGTTCTTAGCTTTAATTGTGCTGGGAAGGAAGGAAAGCTCTTCTCATATTCAAAAATATTGCAAGGCACAATGGCCCACAATGCTAAACCGGGACAGGCATCCACAGTGCAAGGTAGTCATACATTTTAGGGATTATCAGGGAAAATTCCAAATATTTTATATTAATTTTTAGGAATTTGGACATCTCAATGAAATCTGATGAAGACTGAAATCTCTCTCCCCCCCCTCTAATACATATATAACATCGAAATTAGTTTTAAAATCACTTGACAGAACAATTGCAGTCAATTTTAGTAAATGAAAACCTAATTGAAATTACTTAAAAATTCTAAAGAAAAGTGATTTTCCCCCAACAGTGATACAAGAAACATCATTTGGTAGGAATCTACACCATGAGGAAATTGCATTCAATAACAAAAATATGTCAGTTGAAAGTTAACTAGGTATATTAAACACCTCAGGATGAACATGCTTGACAGACAAAGGTGGCTCCAACTCACCCACAAGCCATTTTTGCCATCTGGGAGGGAGCTGAGCAGAAGGGCTGCAAATGTACCAGTCCCATTGTCCCACAGGACTGTTAGAGGCAGCTTGCTGGTCAAGAGACTGGTTATCAGAGACAAGAATATGGACAGTTTTTTGAAAGACTAGAAATCCTTTGTGGACTACTTATTGAAAACATATACAAACAGAGAAACAATGGCAGGATTCGAGACTTAAATGAAAACAGCATATTGGATTAAGACAACTTTATAAGAAGAACTAAAAGTGAAAAAAAAAGATATTAATTATAATCACAGAGTTAGAATTATGCTTGGATCCTTAGTGAGGTAGTTGGAAGTCACCAGATATATGTGCAGGTGTTTGTGCATGTGTTTTTTCTTCTTTTCATTTTGTATTACTATTATAGAGGGAGGGGGGGACCAGATCGGGATTTTTTCTTAATCTTTCTATGTATGCTTTATTTATAAATAAGTAAAATAAATAAATAAGTAAAATAAATAAAAAATCTAATGTGTAAAAACAGTCTTCCTGTGGGAGGCTGGTGGGATGGGGAGGAGCAGCAGTGGCGTAGGAGGTTAAGAGCTCGTGTATCTAATCTGGAGGAACCGGGTTTGATTCCCAGCTCTGCCGCCTGAGCTGTGGAAGCTTATCTGGGGAATTCAGATTAGCCTGTGCACTCCCACACATGCCAGCTGGGTGACCTTGGGCTAGTCACAGCTTCTCGGAGCTCTCTCAGCCCCACCTACCTCACAGGGTGTTTGTTGTGAGGGGGGAAGGGGAAGGAGATTGTAAGCCCCTTTGAGTCTCCTGCAGGAGAGAAAGGGGGGATATAAATCCAACCACCACCACCACCACCACCACCACCACCACCACCACCTCCTCCTCCTCCTCCTCCTCCTCCTCCTCCTTCTTGGGCTTGGCAAGACTTAAAAGAGCAAACTCTCCGGCCTCTGGCCTGTTGCTCAGTACCTCTGTGGACTTCCCAGAACTTCTCATCCGCAGATCTTTCCTGCTTGGCTATCCCCACTCTCTTGGTAAAGGAATTGCTGAGGCTCAGCTGCCCTCCACGATAGGAAGCAGGTGGCTTGTTCCAGCAGGGAGCATTCACCAGCTGCAGCTGTGACCCTGGAGGAGCGGTGCAGCTAGTAGCTCCTCACTGGGTTTGGTTTAAGGAGGGTGTTAGGGGCTCTTTACCAGCAGGCCCTTCCAGTCCATGGGCTCCCAGGAAGCGGGGACCAGGGGCAGGCTGCCTGGGGGTTATGTTGGTTTCAGCCACTGAGGAATGACAGCCGATTTCTTTTCAAAAGGGGTCCAGTAGCCTGGTGATATGGAGGTGTTTGGTGTCTTCATCAGAAAGGATGGACCAGCTGGAGTGTCATGTGGCATCATCAGGCCAGCAGGAGCCTTGGGGGCCTGGCAAGTGCAGGAGGCCCTGTTCCCCTTCCAGGGAAGAAAAAGAAGAATTTGGATTTATACCCCACCTTCCTCTCCTGTAAGGAGATTCAGTGTGGCTTAGAAACTCCTTTCCCTTCCTCTCCCCACAACAGACATCTTGTGAGGTAGGTGGGGTTGAAAGAGATCCAAAGAACTGTGACTTGGCCAAGGTCATCCAGCAAGAATGTAGGAGTGCAGAAATACATCTGGTTCACCAGATAAGCCTCTGCCACTCAGATAGAAGAATGGGGAGTCAAACTCTGTTCTCCAGGTTTGAATCCACCTGCTCTTAACCACTGCACCATGCTGGGAGGCTTCTTTGAGTGCATCAGAGGATGACCATGCTGCCTCAACAATACAAGTCAGGAAATACCAGGTCAAGCAGAGAAGGAAGCAGTGTTCCTTGGGAAGGAGGCAGGTGGCAGTTACTGGCCAGTTGTCTGGTGAGTCATCCTCATACGAGGACATGGCACACACTCATTCCATAAGAAAAAGGCCCATTGAAACTTAATACATGAGTGAATTTGGCTAGTGATGGTTGGCCCCCTTGCCAGCAGACAAGATGAGTTCGAAAGGTATAAATTGCTTCCAACATGTGAGCACTTACGCAGGGTTTGCTGCGTATATAATCAGAGCAGGTGCCAGCACTCAAAATGCAAATATGAACATGCTTGTGAAATGTGCTTGGGGCTCTCCCCAGGTTCAAATGTGGAAAAGGAGGGACCTGGTTTCTGGACTCAGTCACATAGCTACCATGGGGCGGGGGGGGGGCACCCTGCCCCAGGTGTGCACCATTGGCATCAAGTGGGGGACAAAAAAATGCTGCTAAGTGCAATGTTCAGTCTGCCTTCTGCTTCTTTTCCATTCACCTTTCTAGGGGATTTTTGCCTCCTGGGATTTAAATTCAGGAGCTAGTATTGTGTAGACAAAGCCATGTCCATGTGTCTACTGGAAATGGGTGGTAGAGAGGAAAAAGTGCACCCTGAAGGAAATTCAGACAGTTCTGGGTAACCTGAACATTGCATGCAGGATAGTTCTCCCAGTCTGGGTGTTCTGTACAAGGCTAGCCAGAACCACCTCTGGGTCTCCACCCCCCAAGTGCAGTTCCCTTTCTCCTTTGGCAACATCTTCGGCATCTTTTCTTCACAAATCAGTCCAATGCACGTTTAATCTTGCAAACACCACATTGAGAACCTATCAGGAGAATCGTCTTGGAGAAAAAGATTGAAAGGAAAGGGTTAACTATCCTCTTTCCTTGAAGCTTCTCTGTGGATCGTTCTTCCCCGTGGAACATCTGTCCTGGTTTTAATTCACATGCTTGTGAGTAACGTTGAATATGGTCCTGAGAGGATGGTGAAAATAATATAGGAAAATGCTAAATAGTGTGAACATTTTTTAAAAAAGTTTCCTTTTATTCACCCAGGCGCTGAATGCGTAAAGCAAAGGGATAGAAAATTATAGCCAATTGATAGGTTTTGCTAGATTTGCATATTTTGAATATATAAAGCTGTCTTATGCTGAATGAGTTTGTTGGCCCCTTAAGACCAGTATTATCTACTCTACCAGGCAGCATCTCCCCAGAGTCTCTCTGGGAGATTTGCCAGGCAAGTTGTTACTCTTCACTGATTCAAACCCCATACATTCAATCCAACTGACTCAGAATGTAAATGAATGGAATTTGGCTTCAGAAGCAGTTTTCTGTGTGGCTAATGTAACAAAAAGTGGTGGTCCATAAAAACAACAACAAGTGAACCAGAATACTGGTCTGCTTTGAACTTTTTTTTTCTATTTTAGAAAAGAAGAAGAGTTTGGATTTATATCCCCACTTTCTCTCCTGTAAGGAGACTGAAATGGGCTTACAATATCCTTTCCCTCCCCCACTCACAACAGACACCCTGTGAGGTGGGTGGGGCTGAGAGAGCTCTGAAAAGCTGTGACTAGCCCAAAGTAACCCAGCATGTGTTGGAGTGCATAAGCTAATCTGGTTCACCAGATAAACCTCCACAGCTCAAGTGGCAGAGCGGGGAATCAAACCCGGTTCTCCAGATTAGAGTGCACCTGCTCTTAACCACTACACCAGAAAAGCAGGATGAAAAATCCCTAAAACAGCTACATAAAATAAAAGTGGTTTTATGCAGTGTTCTCACTCTGCTTCACATTTATTTCAGTCAGACTGTGTGGTAATTGCTGATGCAGGAATTGACCTAACTTCTGTAATTCAAGGATTTGTAGCATTTCATAGGACCATAAATTTGGAATGGTCCATACAAGACATTTATTCCAACCCCCTGCTCAATCAAGGATCTACCTAGAGCATCCCTGCCTACACTTGAAGACTGCCAGAGAGAAGGAACTCACCACTGCTCTAGATAGCCAATTCTATTGCTGAACTATTCTTACTGTAAAAATATTCTTCTTAATGTCCAGTTGGCACCTTTCCATCCATAATTTCTACCCTTTATTGTGAGGAACAGCTCCCTGCCCTCCTCTAAATGACAGCCTTTCAAATATTTTAAGAGAGCAATCATGTTCCCTCTCAACTTCCTCTTTTCCAGACTCCCACAACCCTGAGCCTTTCCTTGCAGGGCTTGGTCTCTAGGTCCATAATTATTCCCATCACTTTCCTCTGTACCCCTTCCATTTGTTGCATGTTGGAAGGTCCATTCATACTGTTCTTCAGTACAGACACAATCAGGCCAAAATGAAGACCTGTGCGTGGCATTCATTTTGGTAACATGTTTTAGAAGCATGTGTACATAAAACTTGCCACATGATGGCACTGTTTACCCAAAAACAAACAACCCCCATGCCATTGCTTTATTAATAATGCGAATACGCATTATGTTCTATGACCTTTCTTCTAAGCGTTTGATGTTTCTGTGATTGTCATAAAAATAGCTTTATATTTATTTTGCTGATGAGTCTGATGACTCAGAAACATCCATTTTCAAATGGTCTTGAGATTTAATATTGATAATAAGCACTGGGGGCTCTGAGTGCTTGGTGATTTTCATACGTGCAGACATCAGAAAACAGCAGACAAGCCTTACTGAATTTACGCTTGAACAATAGTCACAACACATTTTGACAAGGGCTTCCTTGTCTCTTTAGCAGCATACGTGCCCCCCTAGGTTTCTGAAACCCTTTGCTGGAAAAGGTGAACTATATTTGTACTGGGAAAAAATGACATAAAGAGGCAGAGACTGCCAAATCAGGCTGCTCTTTTTTATATTCCTGAAGTTTAGCTATTACATAATCAGCAACTTCTATAAAGTCAGAGGCTTATACACTTTGTCAAAATAAATTGAAGTCCAACCCTCTCCCCGTTAGATTAACTAATCAACTTGTTTTAGAGATTTTTGTGCTGCCTTTCCAAAGCCCTACCCAGAGCATCCTATAGAGAAAATAATTCTTTATTATTATGTAAACAAAAAAGTAATTGAAATAAACAATTTTAGAAGACCAGAGACATAAAAACAACAACACAAAACAGGCCTCGAATCAGAAGCAAACTATAAAACATCTGGAAAGATAAGCCCCCTAATTTAAAGCTTTTATAGAGGAACTTGTACTCTAGGTGATAATTCAGCCACCATGTGTGAATTAAAGAGATGCAACCATTCTTGAATTCAGTCCAAATATGTTCCAACAAACAGACTTAACAGAAAGCAGAAGCATTTCCAAAGCTTTACATAACATTCCTCCTCATGTGGGGACAATGGGCTCATTATTCATTTAACCAAATTGTGTTACAACACTGCGCAAGCCATTGCTATGCAGAACATTCAACATTCTCTCTGTGGGTTTAGCATTCTATATAAACACCATCCCACTGTCCCATTTTACCACAAACAGATATCTATTCAGTAAACAATTCATTCATCCAATGTACATAGTATAAGCCTACAGCAAATATCTGTATCTGAGTGCATGAAAAGAGTGTATTAATAAGCATTAAAGGATGCAAAACCATGACCTTCATGCAGTGAAAGGTGAAAAATGCTAAATTACCATCAGTCACTTATTTGGGAACAGCAGATACATATTCAAGCGGAATTGTTAGTTGTAAGTGTTTAAAATGACATTCAGCCAGGTGGTCAAAAAAGTTTGTATATAAATATTAGTCTTTATAATATTGTTCATGTACCAGTTATTATGAAACCATCATTTGAATTTGGTGGCACATCTAGTTTGTTAGGTACTCATTTCTCCTTGGGGCACACTACTTTCTGGTTAATAGAAGATAAGGACACATGGGCATATGTGTATGTGTCCAAATGCAGATCCAAGAAAAGCACTGAAATAAAAAACCCTGCTTCATGGAATGATCTTCAGGGCAGTTACATTGAAGTGGTGAGGTAGTTTGTGTGTGTCAGCGAAGCTGAGAGCAATACTGTAAGGAGTTTAGATGCTGTCAAGAAGCTAAACTCCTAGCAGAGTCATTCAAAGTGGAATGGTCACAGCTGAGACAACAGACCAAGACCAATCTACTCCTTTCAGGAATCAATGGCCACATCAGCAGAAGAGTTCCAGTGGTGATGGGACAGAGGATTCCTTGAAGAGTAGCAAGTAGACAGTAGCAGAAGTTGACACTTGTGGAGGATCTATCATAGACAATAGAAGTGAAACATCAGCTAATCCTGGTTAGTACTGCACAAAGGCTATGGTAAACCACTTCTGATCATCTCATACCTTGAGAACCCTATGATGTATTATCAAATTCAAGTGAACATGAACCAGAAGAATTATGGACTGAAACCATATATATTAACATGGAAGAATACACCTGTAGCCAAAAGAAAAAAAAAAGATAACTGAGAAACTCTTAAAATGGCTAAAGACTGAAGAAAAACAAAAAGTGACAGAAATACAATCAGAGGTCTAAATGCAGCATTCAAGCAATTTGCATTTAGACACGGGCAGCCCAATCCAGAAGCTACTGTGGCTGGGAACTGCTCCTCGACCAAACTTCTGCACTACCTCCAGAGGGCTTTCAGGCAGCACGTGGAGACAGTAAAAAAGTAAAAAGCCCAACTGCCTAGAAAGCCCTCCAAAAGGTTCAAAAGGGTGGCATAAGCCCGAGCCCCTAGGTCAGCATTTCTTGTTTCAAAGACAAGGTGAAAACCAACTAAGGTGTTACCCAAAATGCTAGGGTCTGCCGCTTTTTAGAGTAAGAGAATTAGCAAGGGCAGACCTTGCATAGCAAGAGGGGACAATTAATTTTATATCTTTTCCATCAGAATTTACAGAGTTGGGCTTGCAAAAGATATCTGCAGGAATCAGGAGTAAAGTTTAACAAGTAGAAAAATAATTAATGTAAAGCATGCGAATGATAACACAGAGAATTCACACAGTCCTAAGATTTAGAAAGAAATGAGGGTAAAGATCTGGAATAGATCTGGATTGGGGGGGGGGGGAATAATGTAATAATTATCTGTTGTAGAAGTGGAATGGTCTGATGAGTAGAGTTCAAGGCTGGTGTTGAGCTCCAGTAGAGAGATGGGATAGAAAGCAGCACTGGGAACAGTATCTCAAGATCAGACAAGATGCTCAAGACCAGAGCAAAGTCCATGAAATACTAAACAAAACAGTATGACTAGACCAAAGGGCATTCCAGGAAATACTAAACACCTAGTGCAGGATGTGGAGTCCATTGGTGGAAAGATCATTCTTCTGACATTCCATCCACTCCCTCACCCACCTTACCCTGACCAAGGAGCAAGCTGGCAGGGTAGCGCTGGATTGCCATGTGCTGCCACTCTGACCCGGCCCAACCCTCCCCACTCCCTTGCTTGCCCTTTCCTAGGCCCCCAACAGCCACCTGGCCAGCCCATCCCAAGCCCACTCTGTCTCTGCCTGCTCCCCAGTCCAGTCCAAGTCTTCCCATTCCATTCTACCCCACCCCAAGCCTTTTCATTCTACCCCCCCCCCCAAACAGCAAGCTTCCCCACTGGCATGGTCAAAGCCTCCCCACTGCCCCACGCCCTCTCTCCCCCCTCTCAAGACCAAGCCAGGACCAGTAAGTCATGAACACTAAGCCACCCTCCCTGCTGGACCTGGCACACTCCTCTCTAATCTCCCATATGTCTTCTCCTATCCCCAAAGACCAAGCTGGCCCTGGCAGTGCATGCGCAGGGCTTGGGAGAAGTCCTTCTCTCCCTTCCCTGTCTCCGCCCAATGACCAAGCCAGGTCTTGTGGGTCAAGCCCTTCCACTCACCCCAAAACAAAAATCCAGCCCACCTGTTCTCCTCTCAAATACCAGCCTCCTACCACCCTTGTCTACCCTCCCCACCCCTTATCTAGAGCCCATTTTATTTTAATTTAAAATGGGCTTAACTGCTAGCATGTAATAAGAAGTGCCAGATGTTTAAGCTGGACTCAAAAGGAAGAGGCACTAGAAATCATGTTGTAAATTTACATTTGTTGTTAAAGCATTTGAGAGAATTTCAGAAGACAATCAGTTGTATTTCATAATTACAGTGAAGTTTTGACTATATGGATCATGAAAAGCTACTGTTGTTTCTAAATGGATGTGCCACAACATTGTTTTGATTGCTCAGTCTATACATGAAACAAATGTTAGAACAGACTTTGAAGAAACAGAATGGTTTCAACTGACTTCTGTAGGTTTTCTAGGTTGTGTGGCCATGGTCTGATAATTTTTGTTTGTAACATTTCACCCCTGTCTATGGCTGGCATTTTCAGAGGCATGTCATAGTAAGATGTGTCTTTTAATGACACAGAAACCCATCTTATCATGACATGCCTCTGAAGATGCCAGCTGTAGATGCAGGTGAAACGTTAAGTGCAAAAACTACTAAACCATGGCCACATAGCCCAGAGAATCCGCAACAGCTGGTTGATTCTGGCCATAAGACATCAGACAAGGGTGTATTTCTCTCCCTATCTGTTTAATCTATATGCAGAACATATTGATAAAGAAAACTGGATTAGATTTAGATGTAGGTAGAGCGAAAATCAATAGAAGGAATGTAAACAATTTAAGGGTACTTGCTTTCTAATTCTGCCTTTTGTGATGACACCTTGCTTCCAAAACCAGAAACTAGGTAATAAAACTTCACACTCTACAAACTTTTTTTAAATTAAAAAAAACTTTTGTTTTTATAATTGAAGTTTTGGGGACAATTTATTCTTCCAGTCACATGGCCCATTTTGAGGGGATTGTAGGCTTAAAAGAACCACGCAGTAGGCTTCATTAAAACAAGAAAGGAACAGGTATATTTCAGTGGTATGCATCACTTGGTTGTTACTTTGTTTTCCTTTTCTCCCACTCTCTAAGTATTATACTAACAAAGTTACTGCAGAACTGCATCCTGAGAATATATAACCACTAGAAAACAGGTTTCTTGTATGGTTGATTTATAAAACTGAATTTTTATAAAACTGAATGGACAATCTTTTTACTGTTTTTAACAGGAACAGTACCCAAACCTTTGTAACACATAGGAGATAGGCTTCCCCCTTTTAACTTTTTTTTACAAGAACAGTACCCAATCCCCCACTATTTTCAAAATAACTTCAAGTCCTTGCCTAACCAGAAGACCTCTTAACTCTCCTCCAACCAAAACTCAACAATCTTTAACTCTTTTCATTGGTCTGTAGTTAAACTGTCCAGCTCCTACTTTTTGACACCACACTGTTTGAAAGCAATGGGCTGATGCTCAAGGCAACATAGTTTCCATTCCTCCATTTTATCTTCACAATTTTGTGAGTTAGGTTAAATGGAGAGAGAATTGATAGCCCAAGACCCTCCAGGAAGTTTCATGGTAAAAAAAGAGAGAGTCAGCTGAGAGACACACTTTCTCACACAGAGTGCCCACCATCCTTTACAACCTCTCTCTCACACAGGTTCAGAGTTACAGGTTGCTCAGGAAGTCACACAACACTACTCAACACTACTGATCTATCTTTGGGATTGTACCATCCGATGGGGTCTGCCGCCTCTCTCTTGGGGGAAGGATTTAATGTCGGGTTATGGGGCGCCATCCACACCCATATTTATATTTGGAATTTTATTAAGAGATTACACTTAGTTAGGCCTCGCTGCTTTTATAGATTTTTATAGATTTTATTTAATTTATGATGGTTTTATGACTGTATTCACTGATTATTCTGTACTCACTATATGTTGTGCACTGCCCGGAACCCCTCGGGGACAGGGCGGTATAAAAGCTGAAAGTATAAATAAATAAATAAATAAATAAAAGATATAGAAAGTCATTTCACATCTCAGGTTGTCTCTCTCACCCACAGAGATATTGCCAGACAGAGTAGCCTAGCACCCTTTAATAATTGCCTAGTGCTCAGACACTGCACAGAGATATTGAGGCTGAGGACTCAAACACTGTTTCATTCATACACTGCAACTATTTATTCACTTTCTAAAATATATTATAGACCAAGGTCTTTGCTTGTGTGTATTTCTCTACTTGAGACAACCAGCCCTTGGGGTTAAACAAACAAGGAGTTAACTTTTATTTATACTTCTAACATAACATTGAAAAAAGTCAGGTAGAGGTTACAAAGTCTCTTCTTAGTTGAACTTCTGGAGCTTTTCCCTTTTTTAGCATTTGGGATAGTTCGTTGATTTTTTAGTCAACCTTAAGCAGCCTTTCTCCACCTTTTCACTCAGCCAGACACATTTTCAACTCTCTTCAACTCCTATTTTCAACTGTTTCCCTCACTCTGGCCCCTTCCGCACATGCAAAATAATGTGTTTTCAAACCACTTTCACAACTGTTTGCAAGTGGATTTTGCAATTCTGCACAGTTTCAAAGAGCACTGAAAGCAGTTTGAAAGTGCATTATTATGCATGTGCGGAATGAACCTAACATTCCATCAACTCCCATTAGCTGCTTTTAGGGAGAGGTGGAACCTAACCTCTCTGTCACACCATGTTTTCCCAGTCCTGATCCAACACTCAACCTCTAAATTGGGAACACAATATAACTGGACAGGTTTGGATCTTACTAAATTGTTCAAGGACATGATTGAAACTAAACTGTTTAATATTATGATTGAAACATTTATAGACCTTATACATAGGAGAGGAACTTGCAGAAGGAATCTCATTAGCATCAATCCTTTCCTAGGAAATGAGAAAGAACATACTGTGAAAGAAGCTACTTCAAGCAGCCTCCTTTGGGAAGCTTCTGCACTGACCTGCACCAAGGATGCTGGTTCAAAATTCAGCAGAATACCTGTATTTTAGTAGCACCAAGCCTTTGTTGGCATATCAGATGATACAGAAAAAAATACAGAGGAAAAAACCCCACCAGATTAAAAACAATCCCCAAAGAGAATGATAGTAAAGAATCTCTTAATAACAAAGGCCGTTTCTGCATGGCCACAATGGGGGTTGGGTCGGCGTACACTACGCCAACCCAACCCCCCTGGGACTGTTCGCACGAACGGTCCCAGAAACCACCGGGAAGACGGCGCTGCTGAGTGCCGTCGCCCGGTCGACCTACAGGAGCAGCAGTGGCGTAGGAGGTTAAGAGCTCATGTATCTAATCTGGAGGAACCGGGTTTGAGTCCCAGCTCTGCCGCCTGAGCTGTGGAGGCTTATCTGGGGAATTCAGATTAGCCTGTACACTCCCCCACATGCCAGCTGGGTGACCTTGGGCTAGTCACAGCTTCTCGGAGCTCTCTCAGCCCCACCTACCTCACAGGGTGTTTGTTGTGAGGGGGGAAGGGCAAGGAGATTGTCAGCCCCTTTGAGTCTCCTGCAGGAGAGAAAGGGGGGATATAAATCCAAACTCTTCTTCTTCTTCTACAGTTTCTGTGGCCGTCTGGCGCGTTGCCGAGGCCTGGGGACATGCCCCCCACGCTGCGCGACTGCTCCGGAATCGCAGGGCAGGGGGGCGTGTCCCCAGGCCTCGGCGATGCACAGGACGGCCGCAGAGATGGTAGGTCGACTGGTCACAGGGGGGAGGGATGGAACTTTCAAGCTGCTGCCGTTCGCATGGCAGCGGCTCGAAGCCGCCGTTTTCTGTAAACCTTGCTGGGGAAGCGAGGTCGGAAAATGGCGGCTTCACGCTGCTCGGGAGGCAGAGGGCAGTGCGGCTGCACAGCAGCTGCACCCCCTGTGCGAACAGCTCCCTGGTGACGGCGTTTTTGCCATCCCCAGGGCGATATTTATGGCCCGTGCGGAAAGGGCCAGAGTGACACAACAAAGTTAAAAAAACAGAACTATCCTTTAGGGTGTATAATTTCTAGTAAGAGCTTGGAATACCTGTATTGTGATGAATTTTAATTAGATATATTCTATATAAGTTATAACTGCTTTTAAAAGAAAAATAGAAATATATAGATCGTGCAGACAGGAGGGAATGAGCTATATGTAAATTGTTCGAGTGGAAGGGCTCTGCTGACATTTGAGGGCATGTATAACATTGGGAAATGAACAAGTGAATGAGTGGATATGAGGACAGATCTTGGTTTGTTGCAGGCCCTGATTGGAGACTGTCTTTGGGCAAGAAAAGGTTTGCCTCCAATTGACTGTGCAAAGAGTATCATTTTCCAGCATGGGTTGCTGGTTGTTAATGATGTGTTCAGTCAGTTTGAGCTGAGAGCCATATTTTAATGTTCTAAGCTTGTTGTAATTGGGTGGGATATAAATAAATAAATAAATAAATAAATAAATAAATAAATAAATAAAGCATACATACATACATACATACATACATACATACATACATACATACATACATACACATATACTAAGTATTACAAGAGTAAAGTCCCTCGACGTGTCAACATTACCTTTCAGATATATATTCAATCTTGCTTAACAATCAAAGGGATGATATTTCTCTGTCAAAGCTACTTCAGAAATTATACTCAAGAATCTACATCTTCTACGTCTAAAAAGGGAAGATTTAATCCTGATCAGCTCTGATCATTGCTTCAAAAAATCCTGAGTCCAAACTTACAAAGACTTAAAATAAATCAGTGAAAAACTAGTCTAATATAATTAAAGTAATCAGCAAAAAGAATTAGAACTCTCCTTCAACTTATCTGTCCAAAGCTGCTTTTTAAAGATGGATTTAGAAAGTACTAGTACACCAACCCTCCAACTACAACAATGGCCACCAGCCTAAACATTCTGTCTGCCTGGCTGGAAAATGGAGAGTCACATAGTCTTCTAACTGATACATGCTGCCCTTAGTGGACGACTTTGAGAAAACAATGTGACAATATAAAGGATATATAAAATTGTGCTATGCAACATATGATATAAATACTAGTCTTCATATGCAAATTTTATGAGACTCCAGGAAACTCTCAAGCCCCCTTGAGCCCCCCTTCTGAGTCCCCCCTGGGCCCAAGGCCTGAAGCAATTCTCCTGCTACCCCCTTCCCCATTAAGGCCTGGGTTCATGAATGTTGTAGCATCTAGTTGTGCCAGATGTGAATATGTGGGCCTGGTTCCAATCAGGCGCATTGCATCCACAAATAACTAGCATTGAAAATAACTAGCAATTTTGAATGGAAAGTACCTAATTCTATATCATTTTAAATAGCACTCCCAGGGACAAATAATGAAAGGAGTTGACTGCTATTATTTACAATGAAATGATTACTTTGTTTTGATGATTTTATGAGGTTGAATGCTTGCATTTACAGGAACTTTTTAACATTAATATATATTCTGTGAGATCAAAAGAACACATTGAGAGGCTGGGGGTAGGGGTGAAGGGGCTATGACTGGCTATTAGTATATCCTGATATAAGTATTTTCAAGTTCACACTTTGTGAATATACACTTAAATGAACTAATCCTTGGATATATCGAACTAGCAAGTCCTTGGAGTATCTAACCTCTATAACATACTGCGACTAAAGTACTGAAAAATAATGTTATGGGGAAAGGAGGCTCTATTTTTGAAGGATAAGAACTTTTATTTTATTTTCTTAAAATCACTACCTTTGGATGATGAGTTTCAGAATAGCAAAAGAACCTGAACGATAATCCTTCCTTCAGTTTTCAGCCTGTGCCCAGTTTGAAATTTATTTATCCTTTGGACTGTGTGAGAGATCTTTTTAGAATCCTGTCTCTCATCCTTTATACAACAAATTACAGCTGAGAGAAAAATGGCAGCACACTAGGAGTGATAAGTTAAGCGATCACCTGTTTGACATCTGAACACACACTGGCAGAGCCTGTCTAACACTTGGGCCTACACTTCTCACTTTCGCCCTCTCCTCTTCCAACAGTTTCAGCTTGGAAAAATCAGATCTTAATGTATTTTCCCAAGTTTTTTTAAAACTTGTAACTGATACATAATATTTCTTCGTTAATACTTCTGTTTGTGCATCAAAAATATTGGTTTGAGACAATTATATAGATTCAAATGAAACATTCAATTTAAATTTCAAATTATTGAAATTAAAGACAACAACCAACTCAGACATCCATGAGGTTTGAGTTATATCGAAGGGTCAGTCTTAGAAGGTTGTATTGGGAGATTCCTGCTCTTCCCGATGGCCTTTGGCCTTTAGAATGCCTCAGGTTTCCATCTTATTTCCCATGCTATTTAATATTTATGTGAAGCCATTGTGTTACCCGAAGCGGTGGGAGGTCTCTTCCTTTTAATGTGGGGAAATTAGCTGGAGCAGACTCTTGGCTTGCAAAAGGGTGGGCAACAAGTGGTCTTCAATGTCCAGTGGCATAAGGGGCCTAAATGGTGCCCAGGGGCATGACCGCCTCCCCACGCCCCACCTTTCCCCAGGGTCTGGGGAGGGCAGGAGCAGGCCTGCCAGGAGGGGGTGCGGGGCTCGGTGGAATGCAGCTCAGGCACACTCGGTTTCATCACATGGGTGTGTGTGTGCATGCCAGGCACTCCTCACTTGATGAAACGGCGTGCGCATGGGGACATGGGATACCCTCTGTCCACATTAGCAGTACGTTGCTGTCAATGCCTATTTATACAAGAGTCAGCTTTTATATAGAGAAACACAGAAAAGTGGATCAAAATTTAACAATTTTTATTATGGGATAAAATGGGGGTACACAGGCACACAATAAAATAGAAGAAAACACACACAGTCCTAGGATTTAGACAGTTAGAATCATAGAGTTGGAAGAGACCCCAAGGTCCATCCAACCCCCTGCAAAGCACTCCTGACAGATGGCCATCCAGCCTCTGTTTAAAAACCTCCGAAGAAACAGACTCCACCACACTCTGAGGCAGTGCATTCCATTGTTTGACAGCCCTTACTGTCAGGAAGTTTTTCCTGATGTTTAGGTGGAATCTCTTTCCCTTCACCTTGAACCCATTACTCCTGGTCCTAGTCTCTGGAGCAGCAGAAAACAAGCTTGCTCACTCACCAACATGATATCCCTTTAAATATCTAAATATGGCTATCATGTCACCTCTTAACCTTCTCTTCACCAAACTAAATATACCCAGCTCCCTAAGTCTCTCCTCATAGGGCATGGATTCCCAACCTTTTACGAGGAGATAAGTCTTGATTAGATAATAATATGATAATAATGTATCAATATTTATCCTTAACACATTATGGAAGATTCAGACTGCATTCCTAGTCTCCTCCACAGTAAATTGACAATAATGCTATTTTCTAAACATAAACAAAGTTAACAAAAAGGCACCATATTCATGATCACCATGAATTGAGCAACCCACACTTAGCTCTGGAAGTAACAGAGCTGTAGAATAGCGTCACAGACAGAGAGTTATCCAGAGATTGCAGGGGGAGGCTCTTCTGTCTGTCCCACCAATCAAAGAAGCTCACATCGGGAGCACACAAGAGAAGGCATTTTTGATAGCAGCCCCATGATTATGGAACAATCCCCCAGGAAGGCTCCCTCATTGTTGATCTTTGGGAGGTAGTTGAAGACAGTTTTATTTAGGACTTCATTTTACTCATTTAGTTTTTTATTTTTGACCGCTCTAATTAGAGTTAAGCTGTGACCTTCAGTGTGTTTTCACAATTGTAGTTTTATTCATATTTTCACTGTGTTTTTAATAATCATTTTGTTTATATTGTAAGTTCTGCAAGGAAAAAAGTGGTTAATAAATGTTTACAATAAATTAAATGAATTAAAACATTATGGACATCAAGATCTGGCTTTCACAAAGACACACTACAGTTTTTTCTGCACTGGCCACTGCCTTGGTAATAAGGCTTCCATCCACATGCTTTCCATAGTCCTTCAAAATGTTGCCCTCTTAGAAAATGCTATAACATTTTTGGAAAGCCATGTAATTAGTTGGCTTCAGAGGGCTCCTTACTGGTATGGGGGGCAGCAACTATGGCCAGGCCGTAGGCTATGTGTAAAGGAAGCTCTTCCATGATGAAATATTTAAAATTGACTTACTAAGATGTCATCTATACATCGCTTTTGCTGACACTCATTTTCTTATACTTACTGCCACACAACTATGGGGAATTGCTTATAAAAAAAGAAGAGCCCATATAACTTTGGAACTGTGGGGGTGCGGGAAAGAATAAGCTCCTTCCTAACTCCCAAGCAGTTTCCTTTGATGTGGTGGTATTTTGCCAATTTTGCTGCCCCACATCAGAAGGAGATATGGTGAAAAAGCAACTCAGTGACAAACTACCAGGACTAGTTACGTTTCTGTCTGTGACACAATCTCTCCAAGTCACAAAATAAAATTATGTACAAATGAAAAGGGAGTTTGTTCTATGAAGAAATACATGACTTAGATCATATCAATGAAAAATTGCACTCACCACTGGCCTTATTTTTTTATCCTGCTATGATGAGTGTCCAATGCTGAAAAGCAGTTTTAACAAAAAAGTAGTATTACCAAAATTAGTACTATTATCAAATTACCAGATTTACTGAAGGGATACTTCTGTTGAAAAAGATGAACAGGGAAGAGATGGTGCTTATAACCCTGTCTCCCTCCACCTAGTATATTCCCTAGTTCAACTCTAAAGCCTCTAAATAAATCTCCAGTTTTGTAAATATATGACTACCATGTTTTCCTTTGTTACAGTTTTTAAAGGACCTCTATGCATGCATAGTATTAAGGAAACATTTGATGAATTTCTGTTGGAAGCTGCCATTTTCCATTCTTCTTTTCAGAAGGTTAAAGTCACAGCTTGCTATCAGCTGTACCAACACCATATGATATGTTCAGTTTTGCCTGGCCTTTAACATTGGATGTAGGCAAGAGATCATAAGATCTGGGTCTCAACTGCAATCACATTCAGCTTGATAAGGAGTGCTGGTACAACTTGAATACTTTTACAATGTTTGCATTATTTTGGTTGATCCCAGGAAAAGGTATGATGTGGCTTTTGGATTTTTCAAGGAACCAACCACTGTATGTACACTGAAAAGACATCAGTGTAATTTTCCTAAAATTAAGCAAATAATCTGTTCAGTGAATATCTCTATTTTTAGTTCTAACCTGCAATGGGACATTTAAGTTTCATTCACACTTTCAAAGCGTTTAAGAAACCAAAACTGATATACAGAACTGTTTTCATATGAACTGAATGTTGCTGATTTCCAAATTTTATATGTCACATTGCTAATTCCTTTACTTTTAGGCAAGTAATTTCTGAATAGTTTGCCAGGTTTTGTGTAAAGCTACTCAAAATATTTGTTTTAAAATAAGTAGAATCTAGGTCAAGTGGCATTATGCATACAGTAGTCCTAGAACATTTGCATTTAGCAAACCTAATCTTTCTCTCTCCCCATGGGATTCTTTTTGTTTGGTCTTATTTTCTGCATTTTATACTCTCTTTGTTACAGATACACTCAATAGATAAATAGTGTTGTCTTAATATTTAGTTTCCAACAACCAAGAAGTGTTACCTCAGACAATCTCTACATGCAATTTGTTCATCCAAAGCAGAATACAGTAAATCCTGGCCATATGAATATATAGATGACTATAAATTAGGTCACACATAAATGGGAGTTTAATATTTTCAGGATTTAAGGAAAAGTTCTGCCAATAGCCTTTCTTAATTCTTGGCACATCCTTCAAATAAATCTTAGCTACAAATCCCCTGTGTGCTGATTTGATCAGAGCTGACAGTTTTGCCTTCCCAGAAATGTTATTGCCAGACTTGCTTGAATGATAGAGTTTCTGCAAAGTATTTCAAACAAACTGGGCAGTCTATCAGGTTCTGCTATATTTTAGATGGACTGAAGAGTGATACAGGTGAAATACGGAAATGAACTACAAACACAGACATCATGGCAATGTGTTCAGTTGTGCAGTAGAAAAGAAATAAGAAATGCTTACACCCAGCATGGGTTTTTGAATGAAAAAAGAAATCAGAAGGACAATCTTGCTGTGAGACTGAATAACAGGGAAGGCACACATGCTCACCCTGTATATCAACGGGATATGGAAAAAAATTGGGCAGGGGGAATAAATCTACATTGAAACTTTTTAAAGGAATAATGACCAGGTGAGGTTGCAATCTTGAGTAGCCATCCAATCAGAGCAAGGATTCCTTGACCCTTGATGGATTGTCCTCACTCCTTAAAATCACCTGCTTTCCTTGCATGGAGAACACACAATTCCTTTCTATGGAAGGAAACCTGATGAGTGTGATTTTTGAGCAAAAAGTTAACTGAAAGGGATGGATTGAGAAACCATTCTTCCAACTGCATTTCTCCCTTAAGACTGAAACCTTTCACAGCAGCTTTCATTGAAATAAATTTTATGCCATGTCGATTACTTGTGCATTGGACTTCATGTGCAAATTTTTGTAAATAGAAATACCTATATTTGTATTTCAGTCCACCAGGTCTCTATTCTGCAACTTCGTCTAACACTTTCAAAATAGAATATTTAGACCTTTTTTTTTTTGGTAGTTTTCCCTTCTTCCCAATAGCTACAACAAGGAATACTCTGCTCAGATCACAGTTGTACACAGATTGAAAGAAAAAAGTATCTGCACGTATCTATTCTCATAATGTTTTTATCTTTTCCTGTCTGCCCAAAGAACCCACACAGCAGAATAATCTCTCATTAAAAAATGTTTCCTTTCGTTGTCTTGAGGGAAAAGTGAAAAAAAAACAGCTACATTTTATTATTTAAATGTTATGTTGATGATTTATTCATTATTATGTCCGCTAAAAAATTACCATTGCAATTTATGGAATGGATTAATCAGCAATGACCATGCATACAATTTGTAAGGAATTCCATAGAAGCAGAAATAAAAGGCTTTTGGGAGTAAAAGTCCATTTATTAAGACATCTTAGAAAGCTCAAGTACACGCTAGGTGGCAGTGTAGAATGGCACTTCCTCGCCAGAAGCTAACAGGTTAATATAACACCATTCACCCCATCCCCCCTTCCTGCTTCCCATGGGAACGGAGTCTTCATCTCCCGCGCAAAGATAAAGTCTCCGCCGATGCATCTGGCCCATCGCCCGGGCTGTGGAATGCACCTCAAGGTTACTCTCACCATCAACACCACATTGAATCCTTTACACTCTGCCTCCCCTAAAATAGAAGACCCTTCCCCAGGTTTATCTTGGAAAAGCGAGCTGCGGTGGAAAGCAGAAATGTATGGCGTGGGGAGCTTCAATATTTTCTCGGAATAAACCCACATTGATTATATACCCAGAGGGAATATCCCACCTAAGAGACTAAATATTGCAAGCGTGTTGCTATGACAAAGCGCCGAGAGTCCAGGATAAGCCGGCCAAATTTGGTGAGAGTGCGCGCTTGTGGCCATCAATAATAAGTCGATTGTGGCCTCTCCGGGCGGTCGCGTAAGCCAGGCATCGGAAGCGGAGCCTCCCTTTGAGCAAGCTGGAATGGGAAGACAGGATGGATGTTACGCACTAAGAGAGTTAGGAAACCCAAATCTAAGCCGGCAGTGACATCATCATTTAATCACTTTAGTAATCTGAAAAGGTCCCATAAATCTCTTGCCAAGTTTGGAATATTTATGCACGCCTTCTGAGATTTTTTTTTTGTAGATAAATACAATCTAAGAGCCCACACGCAGAGTAGGAAAATCCGAAAGGTAAGTATCCGCTTGCAGTTTCCTGGGAGTCCTTTGCTTAAGTTGTGGGCAAAGCGGTTCTGGACCTAATTTCCATCGACGTGGTCGCTAG
Organism: Sphaerodactylus townsendi; assembly: GCF_021028975.2. NCBI lineage: Eukaryota > Metazoa > Chordata > Lepidosauria > Squamata > Sphaerodactylidae > Sphaerodactylus > Sphaerodactylus townsendi. The sequence continues at coordinate 61,536,861 of NC_059427.1, forward strand.
GGATGAAATCCTAATTGTTGAAATTCTGGGGGGTCCAAAGTTGCTAAGTGGTAGTTGTGGCAACGGCGGAAGGAGCTTAATTCAGACACAATTTCTAAAGGGGTTTCTTTTGTACTACTATGAACCGCAGATTGTTGTAGGCGTATTCGCCAAAGCCGACGAATAAGCTTTCCGCACTAATTGTCTTGGTGATAGTTGGTGTAACAACGTGAAATACTGCTCCTAGAGGGTTCTTGTTCTAGTTGCTGCTTCCGAAATTACACTCGGCCACTTTGAACGTGGTATGCGATGACCGGGCTGCCCCCCCAACAACCCCAAAACGCTTTTCCAGGAACCTTTGAGATGGAATTGGGGGGTCAGCGATTCGGAGACTTTCACCTTTAACGAGGCGTGGAAATGGAGACGGTAAACATGTTGAATAAACAGCCGTGCCAACTTAGGAGCCGGGAGGGATGGGAAGCACATGGAATAAAATGGAGGCTTGTTTAGAGAATAGAAGTCTACCACCACCCATAAAACCGCGTTGCCATGACTTTCAGGCAAAATCTGTGATAAAAATCCATGGAGATGATCTTCCCAAAGAGGCCGGAGGCCACCGGGAGAGGTTTATTGAAATAGCCCATGGGGCTTTCCCCCGAGATGGTTTTGGCTTCTGCACAAACCGAAAGCAGCCTTTAATGTATGCCTCATCGTCTTTTGGCGCATTTGCGCTACCACCGGTGAACTGCCGGGCGGCTAAATGGTGAGAAGCTTAAAAAAGCCAAAATGTCCAGCTGAACGGGCATCGCGGGTAAAGCTTCAAGAAACCTGCTTATGGAGGGGGGGGAGGCATCGCATCAACATTCCTCCGCCAAACTCTACTCTCCAAACGCAATTGGGAGTCACCTCGTCATTGAAGTTGCAGCCCTCGGCCTCCTCCAGCTTCCCGCAGAGGAAGGAGAGACGCTTTTGTGACTGGGAATGGGGGGTGGAGGAGAAGTGGACGTTTGAGATCGGTGACAGCCAACCCCAACTGGGAGGGGGGGAAAGCAACAGTGCGCGTGGAATGTCTCAGAGGAGCAGTTCCACCCCCCTCCGGTAGAAGCTGAGAGCTGCCAAGCGTCAGCCTAGTTTGTTGGTTTTCCCAGGGGAAAAAATGAACTGTAAAAGAGAAACGGTGAAAGAAATCGGCCCATTAGCGGGTTGTTTTGGCATGGACATCTTTGAGGGGGGGGGTGGAAAGAGCTGCCAAGGTTTTATGATCCGGACTAAGATCCTTGAAAGGGGTGCTTAGCTCCCCCCTCATCCAGTGGCCAAGTGGAAGTGGCCAAGTACGTCTTGATGGTCAAGTAGTCTCTTTGTCTCCCACAGTCCGAAGTTGAGTTCGGCACCAGGAGAATTTTTTTAGACAAATAAGCACATCGAACCAGCTCTTACCATCTTTATTTTTCTGCAACAGGGCTGCCTCCTGGGCGCTTTGTCCTATATATCCACGCGAACTTCACAAACGGGAGATCTGGGTCAGGGTGCTTTAGGATAGGTCTCGGTGGTGTTCGCATGATTTTAATAGCACTGAAAGGCTGTTTGACATTCCTGCCAGACCAAGAAAGGGGGGCCCGGGCTTGGCGGACAGTGGATCTTACCCCTTAGTGCGCAGAAGAGGCTCTGTGAGAGGGAGAGTCAGTTCAAAGCGAATCAGGAATTATAAAGTCCACGATAGAAATTAGCAAAACCAAGAAATCCACTGAAAGTTCTTTATGTTGGTGGGGGGCAGGCCATTGGAGGGATCAAGGCCACTCTTTAGCAGGATCCATTTTAAGCCCTGCAGGCGCAGATCCGGTAACCCAAATAGTCAATGGAGGTCTGATGAAAACAGCATTTGAGAAGTTTAAGCAAAGAGAGAGTTGTCAAGCTAAGCCGCTTCAATACCCCCCTGAACCAGTATTTCATGCTCTTCTCTGGCGTAGTCAGAGTAAATTAAAATCGCCATCTAAGTATACAACAACTCCCTTTGTACAGTAAAATCATAGGAGAACTTCGCTGATAAGGGCCAAGGTCCGGGGGGCCCCATCACCTTAACCCGAATGGCATTATTAAATATTCAAACTGTCCAACTTTGTGTTAAACAGCAGTCAGGTGCCTTATAGCCTTTCAGCAATTCTGGAGAACCCTGTATTAAGCTTCTCTCAAGTCCAACTTAGTAAAGATCGTCCCTTTGCCGAAGTGCATCTAAAAGGTCCTTGATCAAAGGCAAAGGATATTTATTTATTGGACAGGGGAGACCGCATTGAGATCTCGGGATAATCTCAGCAAAGCCGTAAAGACCCATCTTTCTTTTTTGACAAACAAAACGGACGCAGCGTGTGTATGTTTGGTAGCCCATACGTGATGAACCTCGAGCAAGGTTCTTGTCCAAGAAGGCACGAAAGCTCCTTCTCTCCTCATTGTGACTCATCGCGGTAGATTCTACCTTTGGGTAGTTGTGCCCTGGTTGTAAAGGACAATTTTTACAGTCAGTGTCTCTGTGGGGTGGCAACTGATCGCATTCCTGCTCCCTGAAAAAACTCTGGCTAGATCATGATATGCAGGTGGGATGCCAATAGAATCGAGGCAATTACTGAAGAAGCCAGGGAGGGGTGTGTCAGGAGACGCTGAGTTTTCTCCCCAATTCATGTGTTCACCGCAGGGGAGGGTCAGTGAATTCTAGGATCCGCTTCTTTCCAAATGAACTTTTGGTTCATGTAACAATAACCAAGGCATGCCTAAAACTATGGAGTGCTTGGACAATGAAGCTTCAAAATAAAACTAATTTTCTCCCAATGGTCGGCGCCAGTGGAGGAGGAACCGGTTGTGTTTTGTACTGGGCGGTCCTTACCGCTCCTCGGTGGGCTACCGCCCATTTGGGGCGGAATGGTATGGAAGCTTAGCCAGGGGAATTCGGTCCAGACCTAAGCTCCTCTGCCACCCAAATGGGGCATTAAGCAGCGGGAGCAGCCGAATCCCACAAGGGCCGAGGCTATGAAATGCCAGTGTTGTTTAGCGGGGTTGGCTTGAAATGCTTGAACAGTAATGGAGCCGCTTCGCCTTCACCGCCACGCGCCAGGAGTCGACCCATGTCCATGGGGGGGCTGAAGAAAGGCAAACAGCCGTTTCCCTCTCCTCTGGAGTCGCCTTCGGTAACCCGCTTTAGACGGTGCCCGTGGGAGAAGCGACCCTGATCTGGCGCGGTGGTTTGGCAGACGGAGGCGCTGGGTTGAGCTGCTGGTTTTTTGTTTCTTGGGACAGCAGCGGCTAGATGACCTGGCTGGCCCTCCGCAGTAAAGACACAATCCCAGTCGGCGACGGGCGCTCAGAGGTGGTTTCGTAGGGGCGCTGGGCTTGACTTGAGTGGACACAATGAGTAGTGGTTTTTAGGTAGCGCATGGCCTCCTTGACGAGCGTATTCCCAAACGGAGACGCCATACTCTTGGGGACCTTAACTGGATCTAATCTGCAATAAAAGTACGAGGACCCGTGAATTAAAACACAGTTTCATCGAAGCTTGCCGCCCACAGCATCCGAGAAGCATTCTCGTGATTTCATAGCGCTCAGGCCAATTTTCAGGAGGAAGCCCGTTATCGGCCGCATACTAAATTCCACCGGGCAAATTCTGCAAACGGGCGGGTTGCCTTGTTGGATGGTTTTGATGGCGGATAGCTTCATTCTCAGCCTGGATCTAGCTGAAAGCTCTTAAGGCTTGGAGGAATCGCGGGCACTGTCAGCGAGAGTCCCCTCATCCTGCAAATCCAAAATAGTCACGAACCAATTAAAACGGCTGCCCCATCCAGGACTGAGCCGATGTCCCGTGATTTTTCGGCGCTCAGACCGCATATAAATCATCAAGGTAGTCTCCGCGTGGCAGCATTGAAGGCTGCAAGATGAAGCGGTGGGAAAGTTTGGAGGCGGTCCCACATCAAAATCGGGCTGGTATCACGATAGTAGCCCGCTCGGCTCGACGCCTTTCCTGGCCTGTTAGGGGAGGAGTGGTTATGCCGGGTTGAGCCGCTGGGCAGGCAGCTGGTATTGTAACGGGGCCGCGAATCGTGCTGGCGCCGCTTTGGCGCTTGGAGTGGCAGGACCCAGGCACGCGGCCCCCCTGGCACCGGGTAATGATCAGTAACAGCACGCAGGCCTTAACTTGGGGCTTCCTGGTCTGCTGCCTCCTTAGTTCCCTCTCCAACGCAGCCAGCTCCCTCCTCCTTATGAAGTCATCGCATCCTGAATGTGCGCCATGCAGAAGCAGCTTTTCCTCGTTCCACTTAGCCAGTTCGTCCCGTTTAAGGGCTTCCAGTGAGCTCACTTTGCGTCGGCAAGTAGAGCTCCGGGCAACGCTACAGCAGCCGCGTTGTAAAATCCCAGTCTGGAATGTTCCAGGACTTTATCATGGACTGACAGATTCTGGGCATATTGTCGCTTGGAGCTGGCGCCTTGGCACGCATCCAACTTTCGAAGCTGGACTTCTTTATGCGTTGTTGTTCCGGTGGTCCCTCTGCAGTTTTCGCCTTTGCTGCAGGTAACTGTGCCCGCTCCTCCTCCATAGCCATGCTCTTCACGGTTCCATGCCGCTTTTGGGCATCTGCGCCAGTCAGCCTCCTTCCACTTCATCCAGTTCCCCTTCGATGGGGAGAGAAACCGGTCCGCTAAATGGTACAGGCTTTCGCCGGACTCTTCGCCGCCAGGAAGCCGGTGATTATCGCCGAGGCACCGTAGCCACCGGTGGCTCCCCAGGCACTTCCAGGTCTTGATGCGCCGCCCGGGGATTAGAAGTCCGATTAGGGGAAGCCGGTACGGATATCTCCCCTCCCACCTCCAGGTTTAGTCCCGTGTCCTTGGACGGGCCCCCCAGTGCTGTGCCACACGGTGGTTCCTTGGGAGCATCACCAAAATACGCAGTCCAGGAACCGCTCAATGGATTCCTGGGTTGCCGCGATGAAAAGGTGGTCAAGCCCGCCTCCCTCCATGACAGGTTGCATCTGGAGGTTTGTAATCCACACGAAAACGGTAGAGATCCTGATCCGCAGGCATTTCGATCCATGTGATTGTGCCCCAAAATCAATTCATAGCTGAAGTCCCCTTTATGCGTCGCTGCCAGCCCTCGCTCAGCAACGTGGAGTAAAGGAAGACTTCGTAAGGATACGCAGGGACGGGAAAGAGCCACCAGCGAGGCCATTCGCTCTCCCCAAGCCGGTTCCTCCAGATCCAGAAGGGAAAGCAGTCGAGCCCCTCTTTGGGGGGCTACCGCGCAATTCCGCCAGTGCACACTAACCTCTCCATCGCATAGAGACAAGAGGTCCACTGCACAGGAATATAGATGAATTAGGATTCCTGCCACAATGTAAGGAATTCCATAGAAGCAGAAATAAAAGGCTTTTGGGAGTAAAAGTCCATTTATTAAGACATCTTAGAAAGCTCAAGTACACGCAGTGGCAGGAATGGCACTTCCCGCCAGAAGCACAGGTTATAACACCATTCACCCCATCCCCCCTTCCTGCTTCCCATGGGAACGGAGTCTTCATCTCCCGCGCAAAGATAAAGTCTCCGCCGATGCATCTGGCCCATCGCCCGGGCTGTGGAATGCACTCAAGGTTACTTCACCATCAACACCATTGAATCCTTTACACAATTGTCAGGCAAAATTAATAACTACCGTATGTGGTCAGTTTTTCAGATCTAGAGATACTAGCAGATCTACTAGCAATAGAATTCAGGTACATCCATTCAGAAAAAAATATTGACCAGAATTCCTTTTTGCAGTTTAAATCCATCATCCCCCACATTTTCGCAATAACCTCCTATATGGCCAATGTTTTAGGCTTAGGAGAAACTCTCAAATTAAGATTATAATATTGTGGCCAGTTGACCATGCACCTTAAGAAATGGGGTTACCTGGATAAAATCATTAGTGCAGCTAAAAGTAGAGTATCTTGCATTTTAAGACAGGATATGTTTTTTTTTAAAAAGAACCCACTAAGGAATCATATCTTACTTGTGCTTTCATATATAATCAAGTAGTGTATAATGTTAAGAAAATCATATACAAACACTGGCATATTGTCCAGTCTCTTTCAGAGTGTCCTTCATTTCCCTTGCTAGGGTTCAAATGAACCAGATCCCTGAAGGATATGTTAGCTTATACAGAATTGTTCCTCAGCCCATTCTAAGAGGACATTATAAATGCTCAGGATGTTCCATATGTGACTAGTGCTTTGTCACCAAGACATTTGTACACCCCTCTACTGGTCTTAACATTTGAACTTAAACAATTTAGTAATTGCAATTCAAGGTACATTGTGTACTTTATTCAGTGTGAATGTGGAAAAAAATTGTACATTGGTTCCAGTATGAGATCAATTAAGCAAAGAATTTGGGAACACTTGTGCAGACTTAAACATCACATCTTGGATGCACCATTGATTCAACACTTCAATCAAGCTGGACACTCAGAGAAGGATTTTAAAATTTTGATGCTATGGACTCTAAGGACTTGCAAATATGACTATGTGAATTCTAAAAGAATTCTCCTATTGAAATAAGTAAATTTTATACATGCTTTGATACCCTTGAACCTAAGGCCTTGAACACACAAATGGAATGTGGCTGTTTTCTATAAAACATGTATACAAAGAACTTAAATGATCTTAATAACTACATCTAAGTAACTGCACCTATACTTGCTCTTGCAATTGGTGAATATACCTTTAAATATGGGAGAATTGGGTATTAATTTTTCTGGATGTTGGCCATTCTTTGTGTACAGAATTTATGAAAAACAGGCAAAAATCATTACTATTTTCAAACCCTCAGATCCAAGGGTAACAAGGGAATGTATAATTACTTTACTGCAAGAAAGTTTTTCTGGAGTCCACTTAGTCATATTTGCATGTCCTTAAAATTTGTAGTACCAAACATTTACCTTCCTTGTCTGAATGCACTGTACCTTTGATTGCTGCAGTGTTGTATTTGGCTAGTGTTTTTATGTGCTTAAATTGGGATGTCCATTTCAGGTTGTGCTGAAATATTACTCCCAGGTATCGAAAGGAGGGAACTTGCTCTATGTCATTCCCATTTTTTGTCCATTTCTCTGGTCTCCATGTTTTGGCAAATACTAAAATATTAGATTTGACATAGTTTATCTCCAAGGCATTTTGAGAGCAGTAGTTGGAGACAGCCAGGAGCAGGCGGTTCAGGCCAACTCTAGATCGAGAGAGTAGTACCCCATCATCTGCATAAAGTAAAACTGATATCTTCTGATGATTCCGGGTGGGTTGGTGGCCATCTATGTCCAAGAAAAGTGAAGGCAGGTCACTGATAAACAGGTTAAAAAGGTACAATGCAAGGACACATCCTTGCTTGACTCCTCTGTTAGTAGGAATTTTGGTAGTGAGATGACCCTCGAGGTTACAGAGTACTTTGCAGCTGGTATTATTTATTTATTTATTTATTTATTATTTAGACTTTTATACTGCCCCATCCCCGATACCGCCCCATCCCCGATAATATTCTAATTATTTATTAGAATAAAGCCTGTGAATTAATATGAGTCTGATGAAAACTGTTTTTTTAAAACCAAGAGTAGATTCATTGGCAGTTGAACAAGGGTTCAACTGTTGAGTTCTTAACAGACACATTGGAAGTACTCCAAAGGATTGAAGCTGATTTTTCTGCTCCATTAAAAAATTTGGTGCAGCTGAGCCATTGAACTTTAATAGATCTTGTAGAGTTGCATGTCTGGTTGAGTGTAGTTATAAAGAGGAGTCTGGTTGAGTGTAGTTATAAAGAGGATCTGGTAGTGAAAGACTCTCTTAGAATTTGGGTTAAGTTCATTTTTGCTTGAGTAATTGTATTCCATGATATGGTTCTTCTCTGGAAAGGATAAACTTTGAATATAAGTGGAGCTGGTACAAGAGTTAATTTTTGTGAGTTAACTAAACAAGTCTGGCTAATCTTATTCTGTTGTTTACTGGTCATGTGCCTCTCGTTGGCTGTTGGTGGGCTCTAGGCACGTCAGACTTGCCTAGTTTCATGGCCTTGAGGAAGAAAAGCTTTCAAACTTTTGCATTAAAGAGACAATCTTTTTAGTAGGAGTTGTAAAGTCTGTGCTATAAGAGAGAACTGATTAGCCAGTTCAAAGCACAATTTGATAAGAAAATTCTCTTTCATGGGGAGGGAGGCATTCTTTATCTCCATGATTTGAACCCAAGTCATTACTGTAGGTTTGCTGAGCTAAACTAACAGATGTTTCCAATTGCTCCTCATTTTCTGAGCTTTTCTCTAAAGATGAAAAATAGTTTTGGATAGGAACTACTGCCAGGAAGCTTGCGGGACTGTTGAAAAAGTTAATTTACTTTGTTTGAATTTTGGCTGGTCTGAATTATTTGGTGGATCAGTTCTTTTTTTCTTTTTCACTGCTGATTTTTACTTTTGTTAGACTTTTGGTTTTTAGAAGCTTACTAGCAGGCCCGGCCACGCGTTGCTGTGGCAATTGTCCTTCTCATCACAGTCCGCAACCCAAACAGATGTCCATGCAGGTCCAATGATCCGCAGCATAGCCTTTTGGGGTGGTCAAATGGAATCCCTCTTTCCCTTTTCAATGCACATCATTATATGGTGCTGTCTTGTTTTTTTAGTATAAGGTAATCCTTTCCATTCCACAACGGAACTGTTCAGAGTGCGAATCCCGCTGTCCATGAGGCTGGTTGACACGCACAGTCCTGGCTTGGGTAAGGCAGAACTGGGGCAAGCAGGCTATCTCAGTCAGGCAGCAGAGGCAGGGTGGTGAGGTGCTCAGATTGAGGCCAGCTCCCTGGGTTCTTAAAGGGCCATGTGCAAAAAAAGCAGAGCCAGTAGTGTTGGTTCGCCCCCACCCCGCGGATTTTCTTAGAAGAAAAAGGCAAACTCCAGCTCGCTTTTAATAAAAGAGAGCTGTGGCAAATATGGGTGAGGAAGTGGGTAAGTGGTGGTTGGATGTGAGGGAGGGCAGAGTGAGGTGTGTGAGGATGAGCTGGATGTGTGTTGTGTGGTAGTAGTGGGTGAGGCACAGAGAGTGAAAGTTACCTGTGTGTGAGGGGGGGACCCCACCTGACGTCTCACATGGCAAAGTGTGTATGTGTTTCACTTCCACTCACTATTACCTAACAGTATTACCTATTTACTGTTTTCACTGCTCATCTCCGGCCATCTGCACGAACATTCTAAGCCCTCATACCAAGCCCTCAGGCCACAGACAGGCTGCACGAACATTCTAAGGGTGACAGTTAAACACAGCCAGCTTCATGGCCTGGTGCACCAGGAAAAAGAAGTTTTACCTGACTCAGATATGGACTTTCGGCGATTTGAAGGTTCGATTACCTGCCCGCAACAGGGAGGAACGTCCTGTGAAAATTTGGGAGCGATCTGTCCAGCAGCTTCTGAGGGAGGCCATCAGGGCCAACTACACTGTTAGATTTTTATATAGAGAGATAAGCTGAGCAGAGTATATAAATTACAGTCCCCTGAAGTGGGAAAACCATTTCTCTGAGGTATAATAACATGAAAAGGCCAGCACTGTTTGTAATTGTAAACACGTTGTTAAGTGTTACTTATTTTTATTAAGATTTTGCATGCAAAAGTGAACTGGCCAATTAGCTTTGGTTTACTGTAAGACTTTGGCCCCATGTTTACTTTATAAGTTCCCAGTGTCCATGCACATATTCTGTGTAATATATATTGTTTCACAACCAAGATAGTTACATGTTAAGTTTCATTAAACAGTTTTCATTGGTTATATAGAACAAATTATTTTGTCTAGGCTCTTTACACCTTAATTGATTGCTTTTACTTGGCCTTGTTCTGTATTAACAAAATCACATGTTTGTGCATAAACATCGCCTCAATAACTGAGATGGCAATGTAGGGCACAATACAGACTTCCTACTTATTCAGAAAAAAACATCAGGAATGAAGCAATGGCTCTCCGGCCCCCTGACACCACCACATGGAAAATACTAAGGCCAGCACATTCATACTAACCTCACATTGTCAAGATATATCCAGATCAATAGAAAGTAGTGTCCAGGTGCAAATCTGCAGCTGGCATTACTGGGAATTTATGGGGTTGTTGGGTAACAGAGTGAACGTGTTCCTTACTTCCTGGTGGATTTGCTGACTTCTGAATGGTTGGATGAGCCCTCCTGTATTTCTGCCTTAGTCCAGTCTCTTCCCTTGATCCCAGGCCATTCCAGATGGGAGTGGAAATGCTGTCCCTTGATAGTCCTATTGGATCCTGTACCACCTGCTCTGATTCTAAAGAGGAACCACAGTAGAGTTCCTTGGCCTGCTTTCTAGTCAGGGGATTGGCCCCATGCTGAAGACCTGCCTGCCAGTGACTTGCTTGCTTCAACTAAATCTCCAGGATGAAAGAAAGAAATTGCTCATAAAGGTTTGGAACTTCCAGAAGCACGTGTCACACTAACGACAATGTTGGGTGAAATGGGAACATTTCATTTGACCAGACTGATATGGCTGCAGGCACCTTTGCTTGTTACTGGCTTAGCGAAAGTGGGGGAAAAGCAAAAAGAGTGAGGAATAAAATGTTCTCTGGCTGAGCAGCAAATGTCCTTAAAGAGATCATCAGACTAGTTTTCTCCTTGGTCAGCTGCAGAACATCACAGAGGAGAATGGAAAGAAATAACTCAGTGGTGAGATTCTGTTGCCAATAAATTAGCCTGCTTATATATGCAGTCAGTCAATCATTAATTATTTTGCATGCGCAGCTGAACTGAAGCCTAGCTAATTCAAACTGTAGTTAGTAAAGATTTTTGTTTCCAACATTTGATATTGAGAAAAGACCCCATTTCAGGAACGGACTGAGAAGTTAAGTGAAAATGCCTGAAGTGCAAGCTAAGCTAAACAACTCCTGGAGCATTATAAGCTAGCACTGCATAAGCCATTAACAGCACCAATGATTGACAATTAGTTTGCTGTTGCCAGTTACCATTGCTGAAAGGGCAGATCTAATTCCAAGTCAGCCATTGACCTTCCCAGGAAGTGATAATTTTGAAGACAGAGGAAGCCCTCCTCAAGGTGAGGAAGATCTGGAAGACAAAGCTGTGGTTCAGTAGACAGCTGCCAAGCACCTATCAGCTGTACAAGCAAGTGGCAAGGCCCTTTAAAGGCCAGATGTAGCCAGCATTGACCACTGTGAAGCAAATTACACTTGGGCCAAAAACAGCGGTGTGAAAATGGTGTAAAGGGGTTTAAAATGTTATAAAAGGGTTTACACCATTTTCACACCGCTCTTTTAGGTCCATGTGGAATCTGCCTAAGAGAAGCAATGGAGCACAGTTGAACAGGAGAGCTGAGAACAGTATGTACGTGAGCCATGACCTCTCCCTGGGCCTGTTTGGCTTGCCATCCTGAACCTCAAAAATAAGATTTCCAGGGTACAGTGTTACCTGAAATGATGGGGTCTGCCTATTTTTAGAGTGGAGGAAAGTACTAAGGGCAGACCTAATGTAGTGAGAGGTTGAATAAGCTCGAGATCTTTGTCACATAAGTTTGTGGAGATGGATTTCCACAAGCAATCTGCAAGAAATGAGAGTAAAAGTTTAATGATTTTTTAAAAGGGCAAAATAATAGGCATACACGCACACAAATAAAGCAGCAGAGAATTCACAAAGTCCCAGGATACAGATAGTGCTGAGGGAAAAGATTTGGAAAAGTGAGGAAGTTTGGGGAAATTAAGGTGATAATTACCTGATCTAGAAAAGGATTTGTCCAACGTGCAGAGTTCACTGACTCTCACTGAGCTCTGGTTGAAGAAGAAAGGCAATGCATTTGGAATAGTATTAGCTAGACAGAGAGATTTCCAGGGAAAATACTGAACACTGACCAAGGGAGAAAGTCTTCGGGAGAAATGGGTCTTCAGGTCATGCTAAGTGACCCTAATTTCCCAGGACAAAGGAGGCTCTTGTCTCCCTGAGGGAAGAGAGGGGCACTAAAGTATTGGACTGTTAAGTGGTGGATAGTTAAATTTAATGGGTTGGCACTTTGCTTAATGTTCTAAGCCAGGGAGTGCTTGGAGATAGATAGCTTTTTAGGGTGAAGCTCATTTAGTATCAACTTCAGGACAATGCCAAAAGTAAATGAGGGTGGTCTTTGGAAGGGTTAGTCAGAAACTAGAAGATGTGATTAGTGTTTTGGCAGAAACTCATGAAAAATCCTTGTTAGCATATCCTTTGTCCCATGGAGGCATGTGAGTCAGGACTGGAGTTGGGAACTGGTTTTGTGGGCTGAAAGCTATTGACTTTTCCTAAACTCTTTAGGAAGAGGTGAGACAACTTATTTTGCAAGGCTGATATTGGTGAGAGCTAGACCAAGTAGGTTTTCTGTTCTCATGGGTGACACTGAGCCAATGCAGAGGATGGCATTCCATCTTGGCACTGCATGCCTAGGTCACCCTACAAGGTTGGCAAAATGGGTAGGAACACCTTCTTTGAAAACAGAGTCCCACCCACCCACCATGTATCTGTCTGATAACAACAGGTAGGGCCTGGAAATTTCCCAGAGTGACAATTGGCCCTTCAATCAGAATCAATGAACCTACAGATATCACAGTAAACATCAGTGTTAGATGAATCAGTGCTAACTGTTTTATACTGTTTTGTTTGAAAATTTAGCCATTTCTGTGAGGCAACCTAGACAATTGTAAAAACAACAACCACCTAACTTTCCAAGAGGCAGAGGGTTTTGCACACAACAGTAAATAAATGTAAAATAATTGTGATTGAAATACTGGACCTAGAATACCTAAGACAGTGGTTCTCAACCTGGGGATCGGGACCCCTTTGGGGGTCAAACGACCCTTTCACAGGGGTCGCCTAAAACTCTCTGCATCAGTGTTCTCCATCTGTAAAATGGATAAATGTTAGGGTTGGGGGTCACCACAACATGAGGAACTGTATTAAAGGGTCGTGGCATTAGGAAGGTTAAGAACCACTGACCTAAGAAGAGGGAACTTATGGCTAAAGACAGTTCAACTAAGAGTGTTTGTTACCAGAATATGAATTTGACCAAGGCACCGTTGCATGGATGTTGGTGCCAGGGAAACCCTACTTTGGAGCAGTGGGCACAAGAATTGGGCTTTGGACCAGAAACCATCCTATGTCACATTGGATGGATGAGTCCCCTGAATGTAGGGGTGCATGATGTGTGGTTGTCCAAGCCTTATTTGGGGTTCGATGGGCATGCAACTGTTCCAGTTTCTTATTCAAATTCCATCTGCAATCCAAGCTTCATGGTGATGATCCAAATAGAAGTTTGTGGGGCCAGAATCATTTTCCATTGCCTTTGCCTTCTTGCAGTGGACAGTCTCCAAAGTCTGGGGAGTCTGGGGTTGTGTTGTCTGGGGGCGGTCTGGGGATATGTTGTGTGTGATGGTCCAAAGGGGTGTTTTGGGGTGAGGCTGAGCCCTAAAGTCTGTATGTGCATTAGTCCTGGAAGCAGTCCACTTTGTGTCAGCTAGCTGAAGAACTGAACTCTGGACCAGGAACCAGCATATGTCCCCTTGGAGGACGGAGTTCCCTGAGTGTGCGGGTGTATGATGTGTGGTGGTCAAAGTCTTATTTTGGGATGCAGAGGGCATGTGGCTATTCCAGTTTTTTATTCAAATCTTCATTGCAATTCAGCCTTCTTGGGGGTGACCCAAATAGAAGCTCATAATGCCATGACTCTTTTCATGGTCTGGGCACCACTGTATGTCTTCTTGCAGAGAACTGACTGTAGAGTGTGGAGATGTGTGATCTGGAGATTGTTTTGGCTTGCAACTGGGCTCCAGCGTCTGTCTGTGCATTTGTCCTGGGGCCCTCCACTGTTGAGCAGCTGGCACAAGACCTAAGCTTTGGACTAGGAACCAGCATGTAATCTCTTTAGAGGGCAGAATCTCCTGAGTGTGGGGGTGTATGATGTGTGTTGGTACAAACCCTATTTTGGGATGCAGGGAGCATGTAGCTGTTCCAGTTCCTTATTTGAATTTTCTTGGCAATCCACGGTTCTTGGTGGTTACCCAAAATGAAGCTTGTGGTGCCAGAACCAGTTTCTGGACAGGGCACCACTGTATGTCTTCTGTTAGGTGATAGATTCTGGAGCATGAGGATGTGTGGGGTGGGGTGGTACAACAATTATTTTGGCATGCAGCTGGGCCCCAATTTCAGTATGTGCAATTGTCCTGGGAGCAGTCCACTTTGGAGCAGCTGGCACAAGCACTGGACTTTCGACTAGGAACCAGCATATCTCTCCTTGGAGGGCTGACTCTCCTGAATGTGTGGGGTGTATTATGTGAAGTGGTCCAAATCTTATTTTGGGATACAGAGGGCAGCACTGTTCCTGTTCATTATTCAAATATTTTTTGCAACGCAGCCTTTGCAGTAATGTGCCAAATAGAAGCTTGTAGTGCCAGAATTATTTTCTGGACTGAGTACCACGGTATGTCCTCTTGCCGGGGACAGTCTCCAGAGTGTGGGATGTGGGATGGTCCTAAGATTGTTTTGCGTGCAGCTGACCCCCAAAATCAGTATGTACCTCTATCCTTGGGCATCCCACTTTGAATTGGCTGGTTCACAAACTGGGCTTTGGATAAGAACTAGCATATATCTGCTTGAAAGGCAGAGCCCCTTGAATGTGGGGTTGTATAATGTGTTATGGTCCAAACCTTACTTTGGGGTTCTAAATGCTTTGAGTCAAGATTCAGGAAGCAGGAAATGCAAACAAGGAATTGGGAACTGGGAATCAACTTCAGCTTCCTTTTTATATCACCTATTGGACTGAACCTGGACCTTCTGCATTTAAAGCCACTGCTACTGAGCCACACAGCCACTTCCTAAGAGTAACCTTTCTCCAGAATACATTAAAAACAAACATTTAGTCATTATGACTTCTGACCTTTTTCTAACAGTCTTACTGTGTTCTGATGTTTGAGTCAGTGAGGACATTGCTATAAGAAATATTCAGCATGACTCAAAGTTATCTTTTACCCTTTTCCTTGCAATTTCTGTATGATTTCTGCCAGGGGTTCACTTTTTCAACTTTTCCCTGTCACCATGCTGTTTCATTTTCTTTATTTTCAGAAATCTGTTTTTAATGTTACACTTCCTAAAAATATCCACTCTGCAAATCTCCCCCCCCCAAAACCCCTAAGGCACAAATTAAGTTCTTAGTGACTGAGAGTGAAGCATGAAATTGGAAGTGTTTACTTTAGGTGTCACTCTTCACTTTGTCCATAGAACCTATTTACCCTCAAAGCTGCAATAAGGATTAGTGACTCATTTTAAATTTAGACTCTGTTTGGAAGCTGTCATGCACCATGTTCTAAGCATTATTGTTAGGACCTTAGGCATACAAAAAAATGAGATTATCTGTGGAAGCCTAGGACAAATTCTTCCTAGCTTGTACCCTTGTTAATCTGTGGCAACTTTTTCAAAGTTCAGTTTTTACTTCAGAATGCATGAGAGCAGAATTTCCTTTCTTATATAATTAATAAGAAGCTTTAAGGATAGTTATCTCCAGTATTAATACATGATTAAAAATATAGCATAGAAAAATTAGTATCCTAAGGACATGTTTTGTGTCTCTGTAACAAAAATCATATTAAAAGTTGAATATGCTAGAACTTTCAAGTTATTAAAGAATACATAGTCATTGCTTCACAAATGTCCAGATTTTCTTTCAAATTATTATTTTTAAATTATTTTTCAAAGTGTTTGTGACTCATCAAGTATTTATGACATATGCAGGCATCCACACTCACACACAGACACATACTTGTTAATTTATTCTATTTTATTCTACAGAGAGATGAGAAATCATCTTGGGCACAGCTAAATAAAATAAACTCCCTAGAGCAATGAATGCATTGTGTAATAATTAGTCTAACACAAAAAATATAATGGCAATGTAATTTGGCTATCAATCACTGTCATGGCTGGAGTGTATGAGGCTTATGGCAGCTGCAGGAACAGCTGTAACCCAGGTCTATTGTTTTTGCATCCAATCCCACATATTTCTGGAACCTATTAATGGCAGTTTTTAGGCCTTGGAATCTGGATGGTGGTAGAAGAACACTGAATATTCTAAATGATGCTCACTCATTAAATATCACTTCCTACAATAATGTCTAATTTCTGAGAGTTCACTAGGCAAAATTAAAAATGGAACAAATGTTGCAGCTTTATAAATTGCAAGAGGAGTTCTCCTATTTAATACTCACAAAAGAGAGGACAGCTCTCAACAGATGCATCTAATTGCTCCTTGCATCCTGTATGGTTTTATTACTTCCAGATACTGTTGCACAGCATTTTATGTACATGAACAAGAGAGGTGATGAGAATGCGACTGAGATCAGCTGAACCTCATCTAAGCATATGTTTACATTTCTTTTGAGTTAATTTGCTTTATCTGTATGACACCATTTTGAGACCACTTTATTCATCGTTATTTACTAAATGTATCAGCTATGTCATATCTTTAAAATGGCTTCAGTGTGGTATCAGTTTCATTGCAGAACCACATGAGGATGGTTCCATGATGTTCCATGAAGAGTGCTTTTTTAAAAAAGACAAGGCATGTGGGGGCATAATTAGAGTCAGGTCTGCAGTACTAGAGAAGGGGGCGGGGTGGGGGGGAAGGCTTCTTCCCCATCATTTTCTGAACCTAATCTTTGCTCTGGGGCATCTGCTTTTTAAAAATCACTAGCTATCTGGACAGCATATTCTGATCTACTGTTTACACTTCTAAAATTCAGTTCTTGATAGCTGAATATGGCCCCTTCCGCACATGCAGAATAATACACTTTCAATCCACTTTCACAATTGTTTGCAAGTGGATTTTGCTATTCCACATGGTAAAATCCAGCTGCAAAGTGCATTGAAAGTGGATTGAAAGTGCATTATTCCGCATGTGCGGAAGGGGCCTATGTTGCAATAGGTTTTTCAAAGGATGAGAAACTTATATTAAACTACTTGTTCTAATCACTAATCTAATCCAATCTCTGTCATAGAGCACATGATCTCTTCATAACCACTTTTATATGGGTTTTTTTTAAACAATTGAAGATCCTGCACTTTGTAATTACATGTGATGGTGAAAATCCGCTTTATGTTAACACATTGTCTCTAGGGTGTGCTATTAATGTAATAAGGCATTAGTGGTTTTATCAAAAATGATTTAGGGATTTAAAATGAAAAGCAAACAACATCTATCTGCAAGGTTAATTATGACAACGATTCTCATACGATCATCCCTCTGCTATTTCCCACCAATGGTATTTTCTCTGCTCTTTCTTTTTTGCTGAAAAACAAAATAAACCAGCATTTTTAATGTGTCAAAGTTAATGGAAGCTTTTGATGTCTGTTCCCTACATTATACGCTCTGGCTGCTTTTCAATTGTGTGTAGATGGTTTTGAGTGGAAATGATCACACTTGTCTTGCTCTCCCTCTAAGGAGCTCAAGATCACCTGAGGTCAAGTGATTGAGGCTGGCTGAACTTTAGATGGAGGTGATGCTGGTCAGGAAGGTTGAAGATCTGAAGAGTTCTGTGTTCTCATCAGATGGATTAAGTTGTCTCTGGATGCCTAGGAGTTATGCTGAACCACACATAGTTGCTAAAGAAGCAGGTTAGCCTGATGGTGATGAGTGCCTTTTCCCATCTTCATTTGGCATTGAAATTAGCCTGCCGGGACCCAGCTGATCTGGCCCCACTGATTCATGCCCAAGGCCAAATTAGGTGTGCTGATTTTCAAAGAAGTGGGTCTAGTTTGGGCCACATAGTAGCTATGGGAAAGAACTATTAAAAATACAAAGCACTTGTTTTGTCATGCCACTTTTGGGTAGAGTGGCTTGGAATGCTACTGTGGGTCAAGAAATTCCCCTGCTCTCAAATGGCATGGAAAAGATATTATTTCTCTAATTTTGCTGCTCTGCATGCAAAGAATACTTCTACAGGTCTGCATGTACAGGCGAGTTTTGGTGTATGTTCTGCACCAGCAGAATTCCACATTTGTCTTTGCCAAGGATTCCTTTACTGCATGAAACCCAAGAGTGCCCCTTTCCAACAAGCACTACTTCCTTGCAAACGCCAGTCTCAGCTATGATTTAGAATCATCCTGAAGAGAAACCTGGCTCTGCACAGAGACTGGTTCACAGAGTAAAAATGCAACACTCGCATGTGGAAAATTATAGCATTTAAGGGATTAAAAAACTAATACAGAAAGATATCATTGAACGAATGGATTCATTTGAGCGAGTTTCACCGATAGCAGTAGTGAAAAAGAATGATGGAGACATTCACCTTTGTGCGGATTTAAGAGAACCAAACAAAACCATTGTGATGGACACCTGTCTACTTCCACACATAGTAGCCTCATTTGCAACAATGTTTGGAGCAAATATATTCTCTACCCTTGCATTGCAAGTTGCTTATCACCAGGCTGTACTGCAGAAAGGCAGCAGAGACCTTACAGCATTTATTGAATATGATGGACTATTTTCTTTCACTATAACAAAAGTAGTTTTTGCAGCAAATGTTCAGGCCTGAGGATCCCTGAATCTTGGAGTGATTCAATGACAGAAGCAGTTTGGAATAAATTTTACATATCATGAGGTATAAGCCAAGAAGGAAATCAGTTGAAGGTTTGTAAATCAGCCAAAGGAAGTGCTTGTGGAACTGCTGCAGCATGATCAGGTTTTAGATGAGCTGATGAAATTGTATGTCCCAAAGAGGATACTAATGTTTGCCTAAATTGGCATTTGGCCAAGTTGAGCTTCAAGCCTTCACTGATGCATTTTAGTACAATCTGTGGCTTATGCTGTTCAGGAGTTTTCCCACACACAATAACATTATCCAAATAATGATGAACTCCATATTGGTTCTTAAAGATTAGAGACATCATTCTTTAGAAGACTCTGGGTATGGAAGCAAGTCCTTACAGGATTCATTTAAACGACTTACAGCCTATTGCTGAGGGGAGGGGGGGTAGATGAGTGGGGGCTGGGCAAGGCACACCACCACCACCAAAAATGTTTGCAGAGGCGCAGCAAGCAAAAAAGAGAGAGATAAATTTCTGACTGCACTAAAAGGCTCCTTTGGAGTTTAATGGACTGCACCATCCTTTTTTGCTGGAGTAAGTACACAACAGCAAAAGAGGGCATAAAGTCATCTCTACCCCAGGAATGTCCTCATCAGCAGAGGTGTAGGCTCCTGACCAGACAAGTATTGGTGCTGCAGCAACAAAGGTGCCTATGCAGCTGCACAGTTTCCAGGAGCCAGCCTAAGTGCACCTGTGCTGATATGGATGCCATTTATACCACATGCCAACACAGGTGTCATACCTCATCTGAGCCCTTTCACTTCCTCTCAGGATTGCTCTGTTATAGACCAGCTTTTTCCACTGTTAAATCCTGCACTGCCGACAACTGAGACAAATGATAATTCAGAGAATAGTCTGGGAGCTGTGGTCACCTAGCCTTATGAGGGTGGCATAGAAAAAACTTTTGCATTTGCTTTGAGAACACTTATTGATGCAGAAAGGAAATAGAAGCAGTTGCTTGAAAAAGAAGCAGTTGCTTGTGTCCAGGCTACAAAAAAGTAGAGTACTCATCTGTGGAGCTGTGCATTCAAACTGAACACAAATCATAGCTCCTTGATGACAGGAACAGGCAGAAAATTGTATTGCTAGATGGTCAGCTAGACTAACTGTCATGAAATGGACTATATGTCAGGAATGTGACAGTTTATCGCTTATCTTGCTTGCCTTTGCCATCACCAGATGCTCCACAGGGGGAGGATTTAGAAATTCTTGTTCTTTTTACAAGCACAATTACTGCAGGTATACAAGAGCAATTCTGAATTGCCTGTTTAGTATGCCTGGTCACAAAGGTTATGGGAACGTTTCACAAAGAAATAGCTCACAATCCTAAAAGGACTTCATTCGATGCTTCTGCTTTATGTGTTACAAAAAGACATGCACTGGTTACTTGAGGTAGAGGAACTGCAGTCAAAATCTATACATCTTGACCATGATACACATTGAGGAAACAAGAATTTGAATGGAAGAGATTTGGCTTGGGGCTAGTCTGGTCTACTGAGTGATACAGCGGTTGGTATACCTGTACTAATTTTACAATAAATTTAAATTGTACTCAGTTGCATGAGGCCAACAAAAGCAAAAACGTAGTAGTAATGGGTGATTTCAACTATCCCCACATAAACTGGAAAATGCATGTTCGGTCATAGTAAGGAGAGAGCATTCCTGGATATGCTAAATGACTATGGCTTAGAGCAGATGGTGGTGGAACCAACCAGGGGAGAGGTGATCCTAGATCTAATTCTATGTGGGATCCAGGACCCGGTACGGAAGTCAGTGTTGTTGAGCCGTTAGGGAACAGCGACCACAATGCAGTCAGATTTGGTATCTCTGCATGCGAGTAAGTGACAACTACTAATGTAGTTACATTCACCTTCAGAAGGGGAAATTTCTCAAAGATGAGGGGGATAGTGCGCAGGAAGCTGAAAGGGAAAATCAAGAGAGTCAAAACTGTCCAAGATGCTTGGAGGTTATTTAAAAACACAGTAATAAAAGCTCAGCTGGAATGTGTTCCGCAGGTTAGGAAAGGAAGCACACAGTCCAAAAGAAAGCCACCATGGTTAACAAGGGAAGTTGAGGAAATTATCAGAAAAAAAGAAGATGTCTTTTAGAAAATGGAAGTCCAGCTCGACTGATGAAGAATACGAGAAGGAACACAAATCCCCTGGCCCAGATTGCATTCACCCAAGAGTTCTTAAAGAGCTCAAGCATGAAATTGCTGATCTTCTCCCTTTAATATGCAACTTATCCCTGAAAACAGCCTCCATCCCTGAAGACTGGAAGATGGCCAATGTCGCACCAATCTTTAAGAAAGGATTTAGGGGGGATCCAGGAAATTACAGGCCAGTCAGTTTGACACCTGTTCCTGGTAAATTAGTAGAATCTATCATTAAAGATAAAATCATAAAACATGTAGAAAAGCAAGACCTGCTGAGCTTTTGCAGAGGCAAGTCCTGCCTTACAAGCTGACTAGAGTTCTTTGAGTGTGTAAACAGGCATGTGGATAAGGGGGAACCAGTGGACATTGTCTACTTGGATTCTCAAAAGGCTTTTGACAAAGTTTCTCACCAGAGACTATTGAGAAAACTCATCAATCAAGGAATAAGAGGGGAAGTTCTCCTATGGATTCAAAACTGGTAGAGAAACAGGAAGCAAAGGGTGGGTATAAATGGGAAGTTCTCACAATGGAGAGATGTAAGGAGTGGTGTCCCCCAAGGATCTGTTTTGGGACCAGTGCTCTTTAACCTATTCATAAATGTCCTGGAAGTAGGGGTGGGTAGCATGGTGCCCAAGTTTGCAGATGATACCAAATTATGTAGGATACCAAATTGTGAAGAGCTCCAAGCGGAACTTTCTAAATTAGGTGAGTGGTCTAAGAAATGGCAATGTAGCAAAATGCAAAGTGATGCACATAGGGGAAAGAATCCAAACTTCACATGCATGCTACAGGGGTCAGTGCTATCAGTCACAGACCAGGAAAGGGATTTGGGTGTCTTAGTTGATAGTTCCATGGGAATGTCACCTCAATGCATGGCAGTTGTGGAAAAGGCAAACTCTATGCTGGGGATAATTAGGAAAGGAATTGATAATAAAACTGCAAAGATTGTCATGCTCTTATATAAAGCAGTGGTGCGACCACACTTGCATTACTGTGTTCAGTTCTGGTCACCACATCTCAAAAAGGATATCGAAGAGATAGAAAAAGTGCAGAGAAGGGCAACGAGGATGATTGAGGGATTGAAGCACCTTCCTTATGAGGAGAGGCTGCAGCGTTTGGGATTCTTTAGTTTGGAGAGGAAATGTCTGAGGGGGGATATGATTGAATGTTATGTTATGCATAATGTTATGCATAATGTTATGCATGGGGTAGAAAATGTTGACAGTGAGAATTTTTTCTCTCTTCCTCACAATACTGGAACCAGGGGGCATACATTGGCAGAAAAAATGCTACTTTGACGAAGTGAGAGAATTAGGACTAAATAAAAGGAAACATTTAAGGACTAATAAAAGGAAACGTTTATTCACACAACACATGATTGGTGTTTGGAATATGTTGCCACAGGAGGTGGTGATGGCCACTAATCTGGATAGCTTTAAAAGAGTCTTGGATAGATTTATGGAGGAGAAGTCAATCTTTGGCTACCAATCTTGATCCTCATTGATCTGAGACTGCAAATGCCTTAGCAGACCAGGTGCTCGGGAGCAACAGCAGCAGAAGGCCATTGCTTTCACATCCTGCATGTGAGCTCCCAAAGGCATCTGGTGGGTCAGTGCAAGTAGCAGAGTGCTGGACTAGATGGACTCTGGTCTGATCCAGCAGGCTTGTTCTTATGTTGTATGATGTCATCAGTATCATCAGTTGTATGATAAAACAGCTTGTTAGCCTGCAAAAGCTCAAGTTTCTACATTAAATTTCAGAATATTATTTTTGAAGTTTCTTATGTCCTATGGCTCACATATCTATGGAGTCATCTCTGGAATGTCTGCTGCTCATGTGGAGGAGTGGTAAATCAAATCCAGTTATCCAGATTAGAGTCCACTGTTTTTAACCACTATTCCAGGCTGGCTGCTGTGAATACCAAGTATTTGTTTTATGTATTATTCTCCTCGGGAAGGAAGGTGGGATGGTATAGCCCAGTGGCTCTCAACCTGTGGGTCATGACTCCTTTGGGGGTCAAACGACCCTTTCACAGGGGTCACCTAAGACTCTCTGCATCAGTGTTCTCCATCTGTAAAATGGATAAATGTTAGGGTTGGGGGTCACCACAACATGAGGAAATGTATTAAAGGGTCATGGCAATAGGAAGCTTGAGAACCACTGGTATAACCTGATATTGTTGGAGCTCAGGAGTTTAGCATGTTTGATGTTTGGAAGAGAGACTGCCAAAGAGGACTCTGCAGACTAAGGCACCAGCAAACCACCTCTGCTTCTCACTTGTCTTGAAAACTCTTTTTTAGGTTTGCCATAAATTGGCAGCAATTTGACAGCCCTTTACATATATATTATTCTGCTGTTACTACATTTTTAAAAACTTTTGTAATTCCATTTTTTTTGTAATGCTTGACATATGTCTGCTGCTTAGTTGCACACTTTCTAATTTTTGTAATACCTATTGCATTGTTTATTGGATCTCTCATGCTATTTACACAGTGTTTTACATAATGCCATCTTCCTTGAATCTTGGAGAGAAAATTGTATTACCAAAAAGTAAATAAATGAAACAAAATGAATTAGCCCAATTTGCTTCACTAGTTCTTTTTTTTTACTTACCTCTGACCTGGATAGCCCCAGGCTAGCTTGATCTTGCCAGATCTCAGAAGTTTATGCTGGGTCAACTCTAGTTATCTGGTATTTTGATGGGCAATCTCCAAGGAATACCAGGGTTGTATGACATGGAGGCAGGCAACGGCAAACCACCTCCGAACATCTTTTGCCTTGAAAACCCTGCAGGGTCACCACAAGTCAGTTGTGACGATGGCATTAAAAAGTTCTTACGATAGAAAATGGGGGAAATCAAATTAACGATAAAACAATGACAAATGTCATTTGTTCAGTTTTTCATTCTTTCCCTCATTGTCATACTTTGCATATTTATTACATATTGCTTGCTTTATGTTGCATATCCGAGAAGGCATTTATGTCAAAATGAAAAAAAAATCAAATTAGCCTAGAAACTTGGCATTTATATTTATTAAATGTTCAACCTTCTTGGTTAGCTTGGTAATAAGATAAAATATTATTAAGAAAGTTTATCAATGACCTCTCTTGCTAAATATATTTGCTAAAATATGCAGCATTGAAAGTGACTTTTTTATGGTGAGAATAATGCTACCATATCTATTTGTGATAAAAAGGTAATCCATACTGACCCCATTTGTTTGTAAATATAAATCAGTTTGGAACCAAAAATAATTATTTTCTGATATAATATCTATCAGTTCCAGCAGAAAGTGGGTGGCTCCTGAATTTCCCTCTTATAAAGAATGTTTTCAATAACAGATCTTAATTCTTGATGGGGTATATTTGTGTATAGCACACATACATCTAAAGTCACAAGTAAAGTACCTTCGGCCCCTTCCACACACGCAAAATAATGCGTTTTCAAACCACTTTCACAACTGTTTGCAAGTGGATTTTGCTATTCCGCACAGCTTCAAAGAGCACTGAAAGCAGTTTGAAAGTGCATTATTCTGCATGTGCAGAATGTGCCTTTATTGCAGAAGTAACCTTCTATTTTGCCAATAAAACCCTGGTTTCTTTAAGGTAGCTCTGGATTTTCAATAACCATGGTTGTAGGAATGAATCTAAATATTTAGCCAATGGCTCTATGCCAGTGATGGCGAACCTATGGCACAGGTGCCAGAGGTGGCACTCAGAGCCCTCTCTGTGGGCACGCACAAACAGAGTTCGTCATGTGGTGGTGTGGGGGGGGGGGGAAATCGCCCCACCACACACAACTAGGCTGGCCTGGGCCGCTGGGCTCAATTATTAGTATTAAACTTAAGACCTAGTTTTGGGGAAGCAGTGTAGGTAACCCTGTTAAGTGCTGTTAAACCCCACTGATTTTCATGTGAAGAACTAAAGCGTGATCTTTTACCTGGGAATAAGCTCGTTTGCTGGCAATGGGGCTTGCTTCTGAGTAAACCCTCCTAGGGTCGTGATTCACCAGCTTGAAGAGTTCCATGGTTGCTTCAAAGCAAAGCCAACAACGAACACCAAGCTTACTCCCGAGTAACGCATGCCTCGGAGCCAACCATTTTTTCTAAACTAAAACCTCAGTATTCAGATTAAGTTGCCGTGTTGGCACTTTGAGATAAATAAGTGAGTTTTGGGTTGCAGTTTGGCACTCTGTCTCAAAAAGGCTTGCCATCACTGCTCTGTGCAGACCTCAGCCCATCCTTCCCAAAACATTACCTCAAGCACATTTTCTGCTCATGGTATTGACTGGGTGCCATTTCACCTGGATGAATCAGGAGTGGAGTCCCAAAATATCCCCATTTTCTTTTCTGTACATGTACTGTACATGTACGTAGCTAGAGAGATGTGCACTTTGGACTGAATGTTAGTGAGCATGTGTGGGTGGGGCGATCACGGGGGGAGGGGGGTCTCTCATTTTCCACAAAAATATGAGAACATGAGTGGAAATGTGATGTAATGCTGTGTCCCATTTTTTTTTGCTGCCACTTGCTGTATTGAGACGTTCATTCAAGCTGCCGCGTAGGAGGTTAAGAGCTCGTGTATCTAATCTGGAGGAACCGAGTTTGATTCCCAGCTCTGCCGCCTGAGCTGTGGAGGCTTATCTGGGGAATTCAGATTAGCCTGTACACTCCCACACACGCCAGCTGGGTGACCTTGGGCTAGTCACAGCTTCTCGGAGCTCTCTCAGCCCCACCTACCTCACAGGGTGTTTTTGGATATAAATCCAAACTCCTCCTCCTCCTCCTCCTCCTCCTCCTCCTCCTCCTCCTCCTCCTCCTCCTCCTCCTCCTCCTCCTCCTCCTCCTCCTCCTCCTCCTTCTTCTTCTTCTTCTTCTTCTTCTTCTTCTTCTTCTTCTTCTTCTTCTTCTTCTTCTTCTTCTTCTTCTTCTTCTTCTTCTTCTTCTTCTTCTTCTATGCAGAAGCAACCTGGGTCTTCCTGGAAGAGGGAATCCTAGATTGTGTATCTTTGGTAATGTGTAGAATATTGGAGTTCTGGGAAATTGTTTGATGAGAAAAAGGTCAGTTGGTTAGAGATGTGTCCCAAAACATTGGTCTCCTGGACTGTAATTGGTCTCCTGGACTGTAACCCTTCGGGGATCGGGCGGTATACAAATTAAATAAATAAATAATAATAATAATAATAATGATGGGCATAATACGTTCTGTTAAGTCCTTATCCAGCATGGTGTAGTGGTTAAAAGCAGGTGGATTCTAAACTGAAGAACTGGGTTTGATTCCCCACTCCTCCACCTGAGTGATGAAAGATGATGAAAGAAGATGAAAAAATGCCACATGAGTCATGTGCATCACTTAAGCCTCCATTGTCAAAGAAGCATCAAGGAACACACTTAGGCTCTTGATGGTTGGTGCCACTTTTAGCTGCACATCATCAAGAACAGGCAGTCAGCTGTCCCCATCCCATCTTCTCTGACTTAGCCACATGACCTTTGAGTTCCCTAGATTTAACTTCAGTCAGCTCTCCTTCATCCATTCCAGATAACTGACCAGGACATCTGGGGCGATAGCTGGATGAACATCCATCAACGGATATAACTGGGTGTCATTTGCATTTTGATGACACCCCAGTCCAAACCTCTAAATCAATCCAGGAAGAAGGTGCATGTAGATGTGAAACAATATCGGTGAGAGAATCACCCCTTGTGTTTATGTTATGTTTATGTTTATTCAATTTTATCCCACCCTCCCCCGAAGGTGGTGCACAACAATAGTATAAGTAATAATATCAATATCAGCAATATCAATACTAGCAAACATCAATAAGCATCACAATATACAAGAAAAAATCATAGACATGGGCAATAAAGTCAGCAAAATAATAAGTCACAATATTGTACATTACAAAGTCAGTATCATACATTACAAAGTATACCATCTCACAAAAATTATCAAACCCCACACAATGCACTGATTACTACCCTTTGTCCCTGACCCTGGAGGAATGAGTGCAAGCACTGTAAGGCTGTCTCACAAACTCCAACATCGACATGGTGGTTGGTCATGATATTATAACTGACCAAGTTAAATGTTGCTGCAGAGGTGTAGCTAGGCCAGAGTGCTCCTGGTGTGCACTTTGGCTTTTTCACCCCCCCCCCCGCGGCCCCCCGCAGCCCCCCGTGGCACCCTCCCACGGCACCCCCCCCACGGCACCCCACCCCACTTACTTTTAGGAAAGGAGCAGGCCAAAGAAACCTGCCTGCATTGCCTGGGCCTGGTGGGAACTACATTTCCCAGGAGCCCCTGGGAAATGTAGTTCCCACCAGGCCCAGGCAACGCAGGCAGGCTTCTTCTCTGGGATGTTCCATTCCTAAAAGTAAGTGGGGGGTGCGCCGTGGGGGGGTGCACCACGGAAGGGGGTGGGGGTGCCACAGGGGGGCTGCAGGGGGATTTTTCCACCCCCACGTGACCAGAATTGGTGTACCCGGTACGTTGCGCACCCCCATCCCCTGGTGGCTTTGCCACTGTGTTGCTGTCAGATCTAATAACAACAGCACTGACCCACCCCAGTCTAGGTGTCTCCAGAGGTCATCCAGGAGAGCTGTCAGAGCTGTCTCCACCTCATGGTCAGCACAGAAGTCAACTGAAAGGAGTCCAAGGCTGATGGTTCATCCAGAAAGGCCTGGAGCTGCTCAGCAACCTCTCTTTCAATTATCTTCCAGAAAAGGAAGATTTGATACTAATTGGATGGATCAAAAGATCCAGAGATGGCTTTTTAAAGAGTGGTCTCACCATGGCCTTTTAGCCCATTTGGGAAGATTCCTGAACTTAGGGGTAGATTTATAAGACTCCCCAAAGGGGCCCACATCATACCCCCACTGGCCTTAACCAACCAGGATGGACATGGGCCCAAGTGGCATATGGTGGGTTTCACAGCCCACAGGACTTTGTCCACATCATACTGGGAGTGCCAGCTGAAACAGTTTGATATGGGAGGAAGAGATGGTCAAGGGGCCTCTAGCTCACTTCCTGCTTCTAAATTGGTGGAGATGTAATTGTGCAGGAATAAGATTTCATCTGCATTTCACGAAATCATTAAAACAACTAAGAACCATATTGCTGCTATTCTGTGAGCTGTTACCCAGCTTAACAGTATAAGAACTTATTTTTAAATAGCAATGGGAAATTACTTAGCTTGGCAGTGCGAGAGGCAGGCTGGGTGGGATCTTATAGACAGCTATACCAGAATTGGCTTTTGAAACGTTCTATGCCAATAAAGGCTTGCTTCACAGCTTTTGAAACGTTCTACAGAGAATGCAAAAGAGACCAAATTGTAGTTTAAATATTTTTATATAAATTTTGGTTGCAAACAATCACACAGTAAGTTATTGAGAAGCATACACACAGTTCCTAAGTGATATAAAAAGGGAGGAGAGGGATAGGTCTGAATGATAGAATTGGGAAAGGGAGCAGGGGACTTATACGT
This sequence comes from Sphaerodactylus townsendi, assembly GCF_021028975.2. NCBI lineage: Eukaryota > Metazoa > Chordata > Lepidosauria > Squamata > Sphaerodactylidae > Sphaerodactylus > Sphaerodactylus townsendi. The sequence continues at coordinate 61,565,134 of NC_059427.1, forward strand.
TTTAAATTCTTAGAAGATGTATGGAGAAGGCAAGGATTCCTATACCCTAACATAGGGATCCAATGCTTGGTCGATATCGTGTCTCCAATAGCTAGACGAAGAGAGGTTTAGCCAGTAAAGAGCGCTGACTCTGGGGTGCACAGTACTTTTATACCTTTTGCACAGGTAAGGGCGGGAACAAGTCAGTTTCATTTTCATTTTCCTGTATCTGTTTGGACTTCCCATGCTGGGATTGCTGAAACCGAGCTAGTGTAATAGCTCCTATCTGTTGTTTCTGCGCTTCTTTGGGACAATGGGGCCAATTGGTCCTTTGATTACATCAGGAAAACCTTGATGGGCTTTTGAATACAGAGTCTTCTAAAGGACTCTGCCCAAGTATTCAATTTGGCTGAGGCTTTGATTGGATCAGGAAGGGATCGATTGTTAGAGTGATTGTATCTGAAAGGTGGAGGAAATGCAGGGAAGAAGCAATTGTTGAGGAAATGGTTTCTCAAAGGTAGATTAAATGCAACATCTAGTATAAGGGAGTTCTCTAGGATCCATTGTGTCACAACAGCTCAGTGGGGTATGGTAATCAAGATATGTCCATGGTCCATGAGGCTTCCAGATTCTATTGACTGGAGTAACTCATTCACTGATTTAATCTTGCAAACAGACCTTTTGCCTTAGGCTTGCTTTCAGCTTGGACACTCTGCTATCCACCCCGACAAACATGGAAACTGGCATTTTATAGCACACAGTGTAAGAAATGATATGAAAATCCAATATTTCATAAAGCAGAGGATGAAGGCCATGCTATCAGAGCTCTCAGCTAAGGCCGTCAAATAATTGAGCTGGATGCGAGTTTGCGGATGTGATATTAGCTGCAAAGTACTCTGTCATCACAACTTTTAACATTATTTCATAGGCTTTCATAAGTGTTATATTAGATGTTCTTACTGCTTCATCTTGAGATTTCTGACACATTTGTTCTATCTGTCTTAGTTCCCATTTCTTTCTCCTTAGCTCTATGGTGTACCATGGAGCCAATTTGGAGCAAGAGTGCAGAAGGCATGAGAGTGTGATCTCATTGATGGTCTCTGAGAGCCAGGTATTCCAGTCCTTGACCAGGTCATCCAATGAGTTGCCAGGCAGGTTTGGGTTCCACAGATAATTCTGGAATCCTATTGAATCTATAAATTAGCTCACCACCCATATTAGGAGATAATGGCATGTTTAAATGGGCCTTCAGGACATAATGGTACAAACATGGCACCTGGATTTTATCTATCGAACCTACACCCAACTGTGCCCTGAAAATTAAATCCAGGGTGTGACCTGCCTTTGTGGAACCTGAAACAAACTGGGAGTGTCCCAGTGCTGCCACAAATGACACCAGGTCCAAAGCTTGCCTGGAGGCAGCATTGTCTGAATGGGTGTTGAAGTCCCCCACTACCAAAAATGTAGGAAAATCCAAGGCCCAGACTGCTACCACTTCTAGGACCCTTGACAGGGCATCTGCCAGTGCATTGGGCAGACAGTACACCAACCAAATTCTCCTCAGCGTTGTGGGAGAGAGAGAGCTGTGTAAACTTCTTCCCCAAAATAGTTCTTAAAACATTCTCAAGATGCTATATTTCTGCTAGGCAGAGTTTACCATTGTAAATTATAGTAGGATGATTTGGTCTTTAATAAAAAACAACACAATCTCCCTGATGAGCAGGATTAAATCTGTGACATACTACTGCATAGTTTTGCCAGTCTGAGGCTGGGTTCAGATACATAGTTAATTAAGTGATGGTTAATGTGATCATCTGAAAATGGATGACCCCCATTAACTATTGTTGGGTAGAGTATATAAGACCAGGATTTGAAACACTCAGTTGTGGACATATGGATAGAGTTCATAGAAAAGTTTGGAGAAGAGAATCTTTTCACATCTTTCCTTTCCCTGAGCAGCTTGCTGTTTCTCTTAAAGCTCCTCTCTGAGGGGCTGGACAATCTCCATAAAAATGTAACACTTGACAGGGAATAGCAGTGACAATGGGGAAATCAATTTAAATCATCTCTTTTCTCTTCTTCTGCTAACAATTTGCATCAGTGGAAGAAGGAAAATAAATTATTGTCCTTGATTCTCTATTGCTGCAGTCCATCTGCCCCAAACCTCATTTCTCAACTATCTACAGTTTAAATTACCATGGCTTTGTTTTATTTCTGATTTGAGTCAGTGTCTTTCAGTTTCATTCATTTTTGGCATGTCTTCAAATTTGGTCACAATGACTCAGTTTATATGTTGACTTTCAGTAAATTTGATGTTAATATGTATGTGCATTTGGCAAAGCAACCCCCCCCCCCCGAAACATAATTAGTATTTTTCAGGGGTTTTCTCCCCTCAAAATGGCAGTAATTTAAGGGAGCCTGAAAATTGGATGTCCCCAAAGCTGATTTTTTTCTGGCATTTTCCTGGCCACTTCAGCACTGCTACCATAAAAAAAAAGACTGGAGGGAATCATCTCTTTCCTTTCTCTCCCTTTGCCCGTCTTACCTGCTGGCTGGCTGAAATGCTGGGGCCTAATGACCTAGGCCTCCATACCCTTGTGTTGAGCAAGGAGGAGGTGATATAACTGCCCACATGGGCTGAGGCTCCAGTGTCTGTCCCCACACCTCAGGGTTCTTCTCTTTGATATTCACAGCTGATCTCATGGACCATCTTTGTTCCACAACCCCCATGAAACAAGATGAGATGGCTGGGTCAGTCGTCCTGCAGACAATGGGCATCACAGAGTCTTCAGGGATAACAGGAGAGGGCAAGGTCATGCAGCGGGTGGACTAAACATCTTCAGAACACAGCAGAGTGGGGGTGATGGGGAATCGGGAGGTAGAAGGGGTGGGCAGCAGCTTCTGGAGTTGAGTGTTTTGGCCACTGGTGCCTCTGGCAGCATGGTGGATTCTGGTCCTTTGCTTGGACCATGAGCACATGACCCCACAATCAGTTAAGTGCATCCTTTTACCCTCTCTTTCACCCTCTCTTCTACATGAATGTAAATCAAGCAGGAGTAGTTGGAGACCCAGAGTGAGTGGCAGGATGCTTTCTCCAGAGGTCATAAGTACATGGAAGGGTTGGCAGCATGAGTAATGGCAGCTGCCAGGCATCTGGACAAACTGCTTGTTGTCATGAGGCATGTCAAGGTCAGACAAGGTCAGACAGAGGCACATCAAGAAGCTGTTGGGGACCTGTTAGAGGCACCCTGAACACCTGCACAACACTCCACTGTGGTGGCCCCCATTCTAGCAGAAGTGGCCCAGGGGGCTGTTCTGGGGGCACCCTCAGCAATGTGGCCTGCCTGCTGGAAGACATAGCTAATGGGTAGTTAAGACACCCACAACTCACAATTTGCCTCAACATCTCTCCATACCTCTTCTGAGGCCTCCAGAGGAATGTGATTTCTAGGGCCTTTGCCAATTCTGTCAGGGACTTGTGATACTTAGTCTCTTTAAGGATTTGGGGTGCATGCCAGCCATGGAGCCAGCATCTTGGCCCTGTTGCTTCTCACACCTTGGGCTGTGATGAACACTGGGCTATACCTGATTGGTTCTTTCTGCCTTGTTCATCATGGCCCAGTTATTACATCACAACACTTGGATAGGACACTACTGCATGGTTGCTGGGGATGCTGACATGGTTGTGTGATATTTACCCTTTCAATAAAATCATTCAGAGGCAAAGGATCTTTTTGTAATTTATTTGCAAAATAAAGGGGAAACACATCTAGCAACAAGTGAGGAGGGTTCCCAAAGCAGCAATCATATTCATCTCATTTTATATCCATACCTGATCGTATACTCCCCCGCTCTTGTCCTTCGTTGCCTAAAGGTAGAGAGGTACAGACTAACCGGCCACTATCAATGCAAACATTCTAATTTACTCAAGGGTGGACTAGTCAACATTCTTGTCTCCTTGCATAGCCACTTTTATGGGCTACATTTAAAGATTTCAACTGAGCATGGACTTTAATATTTAATAAAAACAAATTTATACGGTTTCAAACAATAGTATTCAAAATCCTTCCCTTTTGTGTATTGTAACACCTCTGTCTAGCAAGGACCAAAATCCATCTTGGAAAACTACAATTTAATTATAACAGTTGCAGTCTTGAAAACCAGCTATAAACTCTTTTTCCTGCTGGCTGATGACTAACCCCTTTCAGGAGAAGAGTAGCAGTGTCAAAGTTACACCAGTGGCTGGCTGGCATAGTGCAGGTGGCCCTTAAGATTGCATGCCCATGCATCGTGTTTAACAGTTCATGTCTTGGTTCAGCTTTGTTTGCTTTTTGTTGGTTTTCTGATTTCTGTAGTCTAAACCCTGTGATATTGCTCGCTGGAGGGTCTTGTCCTGTTAATCATACCTGACTTATACTATGTAATCTGCCTTGAGTCTTCCCCCAAAAGGCAGACTATAAATAACATAGTATTATTATTATGTTATTTATTATTAAATTGTTATTATGCTGACAGTGACATATTTAAAAAGGTGCACTAAAAGGAAGGGGAAAATTCCTACAATGCATGACTTTTCCCAACATAGTACAGGAAAGGGCTTCAGTGGTGGTACTTAGCAGAATTCTCTCTTCCATATAGCTCCATAAGGTCCAGTCATTTTGGACCTGGTAACGTAAAGTGCTAGAAACACAAAATAATCTCAGAGTTGTATGATGCTACTCTGCACGGCAAAATAAAGAAATAAAATATTTGGCATGTTTCCTCTTTAAAGTTTAATTTGATATGCTTTAAGGCTAGGGTTTTGTTTTGTTTTTTGCAATATTAATATGAGAAATTCAATTTGCAACTTTTCCAATTTCAGACCTTTGCAAGCTGAATAAACCAGCAGGAAATGTTGTTCTAGTAACAGGCTCCCTGCAGCTAAACATTGCAGTTTAATGAGCCATTTTTCTTCCCAGCCCTTTTCCATTTTACCTTAGCAGTTATACAATGTTATTCTATTAGCAACAGTGAATACTTGCTTTGCCACCTCCCTTTAGATAAATCTTTCTTATGGCTTAAGGCCTATATAAAGTTGCCAGCATGAGGCTAGCAACCAGTAGAAAACTACTGTGGTGGGACCTTGCTAAACTTGCTAGTACAACCCAGAAGTGATGTCACGGCATGGGGCAATAATCTAGCATTTGCCCCAAACACTATGGTGTAAGCATTATCTGCAGCATCACATTGCCAAGGATTCTAAGCAAGAACTGTTAGAGCTGCTGTCTGGGGCAGGGGAATAAGCAAAATGTCTTGGTCTGACCCTGGATTGAAATAAACGATAAGAACACAGCAGCATAAATTTGTCGTTCTTATTGTAGCGATTCTTATTGTTCATCATTGTGTTTCATTGCAGCAAAAATTTCTGCGAAGAAAGACTCATCTCCTAAATTTCTGAAAGTTTTTTAAAAGAAATTTTGACAGATAGATTGAACAGTGTTGCTCTACAGAATTTTCTTAAGGTCAAATATGCCAACATTTTTGTATTTATATAGAATACGTATGTATAATTTTGTAAATGACTGAATTTAATTAAATTCCTTTGAAGAAAAATTTGAAAGACACAGTTTCATTATGGCCAGTTTAATTTTCATTTAAATTTGTTTCTTATGAAATATGGACTTATGGATCTGTTAAAATCTGGCTAACGCACTACATTGTAATAAAATATTAATGTTAAATGAATGAAAGTTGCCAATTCACATTTGAGATGAGTTCAATGACTGGCTATGAATCTATTTTTAACAAATGTGTCTAATTTGTGTAGCCATTCAACCTTAACTCTGAAAGGCTGCTACACTGCAGAACAGTGTACCCAGTCAGCCGATCCTTTAGGCTAATCTCCTTCTAGTATACTCAATAATTTTCTAGGTTCATAATTTGAAATGTTGGTATATAGGCTTTCTTTTTTTAATAGATAGAAATTAACAAAACAGAAAAAATAAACCTGAATCAAGTCATAATTACAATTAGTTCCAAAGAATAAGAGATGAAACCAAATTCTACATATACAAATATGTACTCATTCTTATACAGAAATCTAAAACAATTACCAATTACTAAGGATGGTTATTTTAATACATATTCTAATAATACAAAAAATACAACCCCCCCCCCTCCTGTAAATGTCTTCTGTTGGGTGGTGTATGTACAAGGCTTGTGCCGGAAGCGTTCCTGGCTCAAATGCCCAGTAGAAAGCAACTACAGTTGGCTCCTCCCAAGGAACACTCCTAGCTTGCCCCCAGACATGCCAGCAGCTAAGTTTAGGCTGGTGTGGTTCAGCAGGGTACAGTCTTTTCTGGGCTGGGCACCACAGAGGTCCGCAGCACCCACCCATCCCCCATTTTGCCCTCCCCACAGGCATAAATGCCACTTATACTGGTAGGATGTGCAAACATGCTGTCACAACTCCTTGCCAGCTCCAACAGCCAATTCATGCTCCCCCAATAGGATTGGGTTATTAATTTCTCCTGTAGCATCTATCTTATCTCCATATGTTGTGAACTCAAAGGTTTTTTTAAATCACATTTGTGGAGAAATGGCTTCTTCCCCCCCTTTTCCTTTTTTCTTTTTTCCTCCCCTCCTCCCAGCAGGTATCATAGATTTGGAGGACTTTAGAGATTCCAGATGAGCCATCAAGAAATGCTAGGGGGAAGAGATATCTTGACCCAGCCTGACCAGGTCAAAGGAGGGTGGGGTCTGGGATCTGATAAATTGCAGGGAGTGAAGGGGTGAGGCCCTCTTCTCTTTTTTCCTTCTGCTGGAGGAGCAGACCTCTTGTTTGAGCTGGGAAGGGCGCTGTCATTTTTGGACCATGTGCCCAGTCAGGTAACATGCACTCTTTGAGAATTGCAACCGTCTAAGTTTTACATGCCTACCCTATGTTCAACAACTCCTAGCTAGGGTATGTTAAGAGATAGGGGCAGGGGATTTGCGTTTATATTGCCTTTGCTTTGGAAACCCTTGCTCAATCTGGCGCTGTGCTAAAATATATTGGTAATTGTCTTGATTTTAATAAAATACTTTTAAACTTTAGAAGTGGAGAATGGTTCTCTGTACCATGAATGTCCCACTGTTTTGATTGCACTACCTAAATAGGAGAGGAAGGAAGTCTGAGCAGCTTTTCCTTCAGGACCTCATCTGCCCTGTGGAACCCAAGAGAGAGGGACCAAGGGAAACTGAGTCAGTTTCACGGTTGGAAAGGAAACTGGGAAATCCTGATCTTCCCCAGCAGGCAGTCCTCAAATGATCAGGTGGTGTCAGCGGTTTACCCAGAGAGAAAGCTAGCCCTCCCCAGGAAAAGTTGGCAACTCCTGGGGGTGTGCAGAGAGTGGGATAGGGCCTGCCAGGCAAAGCAAGCCCATTCCGCTACAACATTCATATGATAATAAGCCGCATTAGTGGAGATATTGGAGGGCTAATTCTTTTTCATGCAGCTTCCCTAATTTTCAGCAATCTGTCTCTGATTACATGGCTTCTGTTTCATAGAAATAGTGTAATTTTTCTTCTAAATCTATTATTTCTAGTTTTATTACTTTCTGGTCCAGGTTTTTAATCCAGTCCTCAATCCAAACATGACCAGCTGCATGATACTATAATTTCAGCACTGCTAATCCTCCTCTCTTTTTCTCATCTTGTAGAACTTTGAATTTGATTCTTGTTTTTTTGTGCAATTCCATGTAAACTTATTTTCTGTATTTGTCTTTCTTTCATGGGGGTTTCTTTCTTGTACAAGAATTGGTAACATTTGAATTTTTTTAAAACTTTTGCAATATATTCATTTCTACAGTGGAGATTCTTCCTAGTGAAGAAATGTTTAATTTCAACCAGAGCCCTTTGGGGGTGGACTGTTTATAAATTTGATAAATAAATAAATAAAATATTTGCATATCCTCTTGCATCTTCATCCGTGTCCTTTTAGAATGATATTTAAACAGTGTTTCTTTTCCCCCTGTCAAATTCATTCCCAAATATTTAACTGGATGTGCAATGTGATCCTGGGGGTGGGTGGGTGACTGGGTATTTCTGATATGCCCAGGAACGATGTAGCTGTGCTGCCTCCTATGAGACATGTTGCACCACAGCCAGCAAGTCAAATGCAACACCCCCCGACCTCTGTAAAATCCCCCTATGCAGCACAATGGGCTGCACCTACCTTTTTGCCAGCATAAGTCTGCACAAGCAAATGGTGGCGATCCTGAGCTGAAAGGACTCTGGAAGCCAACTAAAGCTGGCTCTGCCCCCAGGAATGCTTCCTTTGGTGCTGGCACTGTGACTGCATCACTCTCAGATATTGCACTGTTGTGTGGCTCCCCAAACCCAGGGCTGCTGAGGCAGCATAAATGCCTTGTATGCTGGTATAAGTGATATTTACACCAGAAGTGGGGTCACACTGCCTCCTCAGCATTCCCCCCCCCTTAATGATTTGATGTGCCCACTGTTTAAATATCATTGTAAAAGGACATGGATGAAGATGCAAGAGGATATGCAAATATTTTATTTATTTATTTATATATCAAATTTAGAAACCGCCCACCCCCGAAGGGCTCTGGTTGAAACATTACAACCTGTAATGTTGCTGCTGCTGCTATTATTTATTATTATTTATTATTATTATTATTATTATTATTATTATTATTATTATTGATACAAAACAGTTATAAACAGCAAACAAGATCAATATGCTGGATTTTGTATTACATCACACGTCGGACACTTCCCAAGCATCTAGGACTGTGTGATGTATCAACGAATAATGCGTGCAGAGCCGAGTAGGGTGGCCTTTTGCAGGTGACATATGGTGATTTTGTCAGCGCCAATTGTTTTTAAGTGCCGTTCAAGATCTTTAGGCACTGCACCCAGTGTGCCGATCACCACTGGGACCACCTTTACTGGTTTGTGCCAGAGTCTTTGTAGTTCAATCCTTAAATCCTCGTATCGTGTAAGTTTTTCCAGTTGCTTCTCATCAATCCTTCTGTCACCAGGAATTGCAACATCAACTATCCACACTTCTTTCTTTTTTTTTTCCACAATCGTGAGGTCAGGAGTATTGGTGTTCCAAAACTTTGTCAGTCTGAATTCGAAGTCCCAGAGTAGTTTTTACATGTTCATTTTCAATGACCCTTTTCATAGGTTTGTGATTCCACCCAGTTCTTTGTCACAGGCAGATGGTAGGTTGTGGCACAAGTTCCAGTGGGAATCATCTGAGCAAACAGTATTATGCCTCTGCTTGTAGTCCGTTCATGCTGATTCTTGCAGCAGCTAAGTATGTGATCTATTGTTTCGCTTCTGCTTCCTTTGCAGAGCGTCTGTACTTGGGATTCTGTAGTTGACTTTTCAATTCTGGCTTTGATGATGCGCTTTGTTCTGAATTGCTTGTTCTTGGGCTGCAAGAATCAAGCTCTCAGTCTTCTTTTTCAAAGTTCCATTTGTGAGCCACAAACCAGGTTTTTTCCCTTGTCAATTTTGTCCTCAATTTTTTCTAGGAACCTGTCCATGGAGAGCCTTCTTTGCCAATTTTCTCTTCTGCTTTGCAGTGTATTTTACGGTATTCACTCTTTGTCTTTTGCACTTTGAGCAGTTTTCTGCTGTTGACTTCCATCAATGTTGGTTCTTCTACTGTTTTTCACATAATCTCGCCAGGAGCATGTTTCTCTTCTTCCACCATTTGTTCTTCTAATTTGCAGAAGCCCCCCCTCTACCTCCTGATTCCTTCTGGGTAGGTAAAGTCTGTCAACATCACTATGCGGGTGTAATGAGGGGGGGATTGTCAGCAGTTTTCTGTTTTTTCGCTCCACATCATCCAGCCCTGCTTTGTGTCCAGTCTTCAACAATTCCAGCAGTGTAGCTGATGAGACTCTGGTATGGCCCAGGTAAGTTGATAGCCCTTGATCGTATTCCCCAAGAGTTTAATTTGCTCTTCAAAAATTTTTTCTTGACCCTTTGACATGCACTCTCTGCTGACCAATATTTTTTCTACACATGTCCATGCTTGATGTTGTCCAGCTGTAGTATTCCCAAGTATTTATAGTAGGGATTCAGGTTGATTGCATCTCTTTTATGGTTTTTTCCATTAGGCATCTCTGCATGCCCTCACTGTCAGTAATTTTTCCTTTCTCTTCAATGCCACTGTGGCGCATTTGTCCAAGCTCGAACTCCCATACTGATGTCATTGCTGAAGATTCTTGGACTGTGTTGGCTGTGCGACTTGAATTTCAGTTTCTGATTTTCCATAAAGCTTCTTAGATCATCCATGTACATCAAGTGGGAAATTTTTTGGGTGAATTTCTTGCAGTTTGATAGCCCAGGTTTGTTTTTTGTAGAATTGTTGACAGTGGGATCATTGCAATGATGAACAACAATGGTGACAGTGAGTCACCTCTTGGAAAATTTCTCTCTTGATGTTGACAGTTCCGTGAAGCTTTTGTTGCCCAACTTAACAACCTCCTTGCTAGTTTTTCCAGTGTTTCATTGCATTTTGAGTAAACTTGCTAATATTTTCACAAACCCCAATGACATCCAGACATTTGATGATCCAACTGTGTGGCAGTGAGTCGAATGCTTTTCTGTAATCAATCCACGTTTTGTAATCAATCCACGTTGTATACAGATTTGTTTTGCGGCTTCAAATTATTATTATTATTATCATCATCATCATCATCATCATCATCATCATCATCATCATCATCATCATCATCATCATCATCATCATCATCATCATCATCATCATCATTATTATTATTATTATTATTATTATTATTATTATTATGGTTGTTGTTATTGTTATTATTATAGATTTTACAGCTGCCAGATCTTTAGGAAGTTGTAATGTATCAGCGTAGTATTCATGCGGATCCCAGCAGTGCTGCCTTCAGAATTTGACCAATGTTAATTTTGTCAATTCAAATTATTATTGTTGTTGTTTTTGTTTTTGTTGTTGTTGTTATTGTAGACTTCACAGCTGCCAGATCTTTAGCTGGTTGTTGGCCTTCATTACAATTCGAGCCTCACCCAGAGGCCTAGGAAGGTGTAGTATTCATGCAGATCCCAGCAGGGCTGCTTTCTGAATTTGACAGATGTTAATTTTGTCAGTTCGAAGATGAAACTGTAGATTATGTCCTCAGCTGCTGCAAAAAGATTGCCCAGACTGAGTACAAACAGAGACACAACTCAGTGGCCAAGATGATCCACTGGAATTTATGCAAGAATTACAACATAAGAACAGCTAAGAACTGGTGGGAACTGGTGGGAACATTGTCCAGAGAAAGTAATGGAAAATTAGAAAAATCCAAATGAACAAAGTGTTGAAACACAGTACATCAAACATCACCATGATCGAGGACAAGAAAGTGACCATCATCAACATAGCAGTCCCTGGTGACAGCAGGGTCATTGAAAAAGAACACGAGAAGGTCACTAGATACCGCGATTTGAAAATTGAGCTTCAGCGTCTATGGCACAAACCAGCTGAGGTCGTCCCAGTGGTAATCGGCATGCTGGGTGCCATCCCAAAAACACTAGGGCAGCACTTGAAACATCTTCAAATTATTATTATTATTATTATTATTATTATTATTATTATTATTATTATTATTATTATTATTATTATTATTATTATTATTATTATTATTATTATTATTATTATTATTATTATTATCATAACTAAAATTACAACATTGAATAAAACAATTTAGTGACTCAGCAACAAATTTTAAACAGTAATAAAAAGATGGCAGCAACCCACCCCCACCCACTGCACCCATGAGAGGCCAAGGAAATAGATGTAACACAGCATCTGTATCACCTCCACTGGCCAGGTGGAAAAACTTGGGTGAACAGGGCTGTTTTACAGACCCTGCAGAAATCTTGCAGATCTCGCAGGGCCCAACTTCCTTAGGAAGCCTGTTCCACCAAATGGGGGCCAGAGCTATAAAAGCCCTGGCCCTCGTGGAGACCAGCCATATGGTTTTGTGGCCAGGGACCTCTAACAGGTACTCTTACAAGGAACAGAGGGACCTGGTAGGCTAATATGGGCAATCTTCTTCTTGCTTCATTAAGAATTTCAAAATTATTTTAGTCTTCTTCCTATCAATTTTATATCCTGAAAGGGATCCAAATTTTCTTCCGTTACATATTACATTAATAGTTGTGGGTCTGAAATTGTCAGTACCATATAATCAGTATAGCTTTTCATTTTAAACTCTTCTCCATCTGCTTTCAATTCTTTCATGACAGTCTTTTCTGATCTTAGAAGCCAGTACTTCTAGCACAAGAATAAAAAAGAATGGAGATAATGGACATCCTTGATGTGCTTTTTTTTCAATTTGAAATCTATCAGTTAAAATTCCATTGATTAAAATCTCTGCATGTTGATTTGTATAAATGCTTTGAATCCAGTGTATTTATGTTTTCAAAGAGAGAGGAGCATATGAAATCTTGTTTGTACAAAGCACCATATAATATCAAGTTTGCATCATCTAATCTCCATTATAAGAAAGTCATAGACTACAAATGTTGGGGTTCTGACAACATCCTCTAAAATCTCTCTGTTTTCCTTTTTATTTTGGTGTATAATATCCAGTATTAATTAAGAGCATTAATTAATTAAGTTGGCTCAGGAAGCCGACTAAAGCTGGCTCTGCCCCCAGGAATGCTTCCTTTGATGCTGGAAATCAAAAGCTATTGGCCGCTTTTTTCCAGTTTTCTATGGATCAGCATGCTTAACTATAATATTTTGTCCTGAGTTCAATCAAGTGGCATCCTGATTCAAGACATTCCCTAGCTCATCTCCCCATTTGGTTTCTTTCCTTCTCCTCAGCACTGGATTAATCATTAAATATAATAAGCGCATGCTTAGGGCACCAAGGAGAAACGGGGCACCGCAGAAAGTAAAAAAGGCACCACCATCACAAAAGAAGTTAGTTCAGCTTCAGGTAAACTAAGGTACCACAATAAAGGCCTCTGTCACATACATGTATATCTTACAGATGGATACATAGCCAGCACCCTTAACTAAAATGCATAAAGATCATCTTAGTGTCATGACCGAGGGAATGCAAATTCTAGCTGCTAAAGTTACTGACTAAAAGCACACACACTGATATTGTAGCAGCCACTGGGAGCAGCCAGTTTACTTGTATATACATATTATCACAGTATCAGAACAGGAACTATCAGAGGCATAGCTCCAAGGGGACAGGGGGGGTGCACGATGCACGTGGAGCATGCCCCTGTGAGGGTGTGGCGAGGGCGTTCCAGGGACATGGCGGGGGCATTCTGGGGTGAGGCGGGGGTGTTCCGGGGTGGGGGAGGAGGATGCACTGGTGCACTGGGCACTTTCCCCCCCTTGCTACGCCAAGGTTGGACTGTGCTTATAGCATCAATTGGACTTAATCTGGCCCTGCACTTCTTCCTTATTCTTTTTTTTAATGTTATGCCTATCTGACTGGATAGACATAAAATAGGTCAGTATAAGCTGAAATCATTATATAGCACATGAAGAGTGAGACTGGGAAATAGAGAAAGGTTTTGTACTGACATTCACAGCTGAGATGGTACTCCTCTCACTTTACCCAATGCCTGCCTGCTGAAGCTGCTTTTGTTTTGTTTTTAAATTTGGAGAATAAAATAAGATAGAACTCCATTTTTGATCTAGCTTGACCCTTAGTACAGAACAAATAATGAAAAAACCTAGATATGGTATATAAAGTAATCTTGGATTTCTTCTGCACTTTGAATTGTCAATTTGAAGTTTCTAAAATTCCTTGCTTTTATACCTGGCTTTGCATGCATTTGCATATATATATAGCCACGTTTAATAGATTATGTCACATAGCATTGCTGAGATTTTGGAAACTTTAATATTGGAACAAATGACAAATATATTCATTTTTTCTACCTGTGCCTGAAAAGACTGTACTGATTCAAGACCAGCACAGATGAACCTCAAATTTGCTGTTCTGTCAAAGAGAGTATATTCAAGAGTTGGTCTCAGCTGTTGTACAAGGCATCTGGTTTTCAAAATGGCCTAACAGGAAGGCATTGACAAGCTGCAGCATAGTACAGATACTATTTGCTTAGGATTAAGGTACTGAACTCATGGAATGAAAGTAGAACTCATACTTTGCAAATAATACCCCCCTGTAATTCAAGAGCTGGTCTTTGGTTGGAAGTGGTGGAGATATGGGGATTTTCCCCTTGCAGATGGGAGTGCAGCTTGGAAAATAATGCTGATTGGCAAAATGGCCCAGCATAAAGCATCCTCCTTTCTGTTGCTGTTACAATCAGATTTGAATTTTTTCTGTGATGGCATTCAAGTTAAAAAAGAAAAGAAGAAGAAAGAAAGAAAGAAAGAAAGAAAGAAAGAAAGAAAGAAAGAAAGAAAGAAAGAAAGAAAGAAAGAAAGAAAGAAAGAAAGAAAGAAAGAAAGAAATGGCTGAATAAAGTATGTGTGTATGCAGAATTAGATAAACTAATTAACAAGCTGAAAGTCCATTAGAAAAATGTGAGAGAATATGTTCTCCCTGGTTAGAATTCATGAAAGAACAATATGACTCAGATTTATTCTCAGTGGTGTTTATGTTTTAGAATGAAGTGTGGATATTGATTTTATATGATATTGTACTAGTTTACCTTTTTTGTTTTTTATTCTTAATCTTCTCTGTGATACAAATTAGGTATGCATGTGATATATATTAGGACCGTGGTGGCGAACCTTTGGCGCTCCAGATGTTATGGAATACAATTCCCATCAGCCCCTGTCAGCATGGCCAATTGGCCGTGCTGGCAGGGGCTGATGGGAATTGTAGTCCACAACATCTGGAGTGCCAAAGGTTCGCCACCACTGTATTAGGTGAAGACAGAATATAGCATCGTTATTTTTCAGATGGATGTGAAGATGGAGATTGGAATATCTGTATGATGTTGATTAAATGCATTTCTTCTTTTTTCTCTTCCTTCTTTGTATGTATTTTAAAGAAATAATTTAATAAAGGGTCATATATATATAATAGCTAACAGTGTTTTTGTTGATGATAGTATAACTCAGTAACTGCTGGGCCAATTCCTCTGAAAATTCCCAGCTACTATAGCCAACCAGGCGAGAATGTTTTTAGATGTTCACATACCTGAAATTTCACACCTGGCCCAGGTAAAACGCCTTTTTCCTGGCGCTCTATGGTGAAGGACATGCAGCTGCCTGTGTGCAACTGTCACCCTTAGAATGTTCATGCTGCTTAGAATGTTCACTCAGATGGCCAGATATGAGCAGTGGAAACAGTACATAGGCAGTAACTCGAGTGGAAGTGAAACAAATAGACACGAGGGAGAGGGAAGGGAGGGAACATAAGAACATAAGAACAAGCCAGCTGGATCAGACCAGAGTCCATCTAGTCCAGCTCTCTGCTACTCGCAGTGGCCCACCAGGTGCCTTTGGGAGCTCACATGTAGGATGTGAACGCAATGGCCTTCTGCGGCTGTTGCTCCCGATCACCTGGTCTGTTAAGGCATTTGCAATCTCAGATCAAGGAGGATCAAGATTGGTAGCCATAAATCGACTTCTCCTCCATAAATCTGTCCAAGCCCCTTTTAAAGCTCTCCAGGTTAGTGGCCATCACCACCTCCTGCGGCAGCATATTCCAAACACCAATCACACGTTGCGTGAAGAAGTGTTTCCTTTTATTAGTCCTAATTCTTCCCCCCAGCATTTTCAATGAATGCCCCCTGGTTCTAGTATTGTGAGAAAGAGAGAAAAATGTCTCTCTGTCAACATTTTCTACCCCATGCATAATTTTGTAGACTTCAATCATATCCCCCCTCAGCCGCCTCCTCTCCAAACTAAAGAGTCCCAAACGCTGCAGCCTCTCCTCATAGGGAAGGTGCTCCAGTCCCTCAATCATCCAGGGAGAGGAAGGGAGGGGTGGCATGCAAGGAAAGAGAGGTGAGAGAGGGGAGACAGTGAGGGGTGGCATGCAAGGGAGGGGAGGCAGGGGGCCCAGCATCTTGATATGACCCATCCGCCCTAGCGGAGGAAAAGGGAAGGGAAGGAGGGGGAGGGGTGGCATGCAAGGGAAGAGAAGTGAGGGAGGGAAGAGAGTGAGGGGCGACATGCAAGGGACGGGAGGTAGGGGCCAGGCACCCTAGATTCCCTGAATACTGCGGTTACAGTTAAGAAAACCAGGCATGCATTACTCAGGAGTAAGCTCGGTACAGCAACCGTGACATACTTTGAATGGCTGCATCGCGCCCCTCAGAGGGTTTCCTCAGAAGCGACACCCATTGCCACCAACCAAACTTACTCCCAGGTAAAGGATCATGACCAGCCGGCCTAGATGTGTGGGAGGGGTGCGGGCACACACATCAATGACATTGCACAGTATCAGGCTGCGTTTTTGCATGATCATGTACTGCTGGCCTCTGCAATTGATTTGCTGCTACTGTTCCTTTCCCATTTCACCACAATAAGCCACAGCAATGTGTGGCCGGGCCCTGCTAGTGACAGAATAAAGAGAATGAAACAGAAATAATGAAAGAAACAATGAAACAAAACCATATAAAACAATCCAAAAAAGTTCTTTTTGAAATTAATAACAAAAATGAAAGAAATGAAGCAACCTGAAACAACAATTTTCATGTATATTTTGGCTTGGAAATTTTGGAATGCACAACCCTAATGAATACAAACAAACAGAGAGATGGTAGTTGCACCATGGCGGGGATGGCACAGCCATCACGCAGCTACACTGCCTCCTAAGAGGCTTTTTCAGCTGTGGCCAGCAATTCGGGTGTCAGGAATGCCAGCTGAGTTGCATGGACACCACTGAAATCTATTAGTGAAAAGTTGCAATGAAAATGTGGAATGGCTTTACAGTGAGGGTCTTTGGATCAAAGTGGACTGCTCTAGGCCTGGAATGATGGTGGAGTGACTCTGGGAGTCAAATATGTACTTAGACTGGAAATATCTGAATGCACCTCTTTTGTAAGATCCACCATTTTGAATTGTACCTGAAAACAGATGGGTGACCAGTAATAAAGGGGTACAACCAGAAGGATTAGAGAGTTGGAGCACCATTCCTATAAGGAAAGTTTGGAAATCCTAGGACTTTAAGCTTATTGCCTGGCTATACTTTTAGCAATCACACAATTCAAGAACTTCAGAGTACACTTGAATAGCCACATCTCGCTTGCCCTTCCTTTAGCACAATAACTAAATAACATTTTCTTTAAGGAAAGGGCCATCATGCCAAATGGAACTACAGTTCTGGAAAGATGGATGTATAGTCCTCTGCAAGCATTTAGGGTATATTAAAATATGTGCTTGTCTCTAAATTAGCAATAGTAATGTCTCCGGTTTTTGAAGCCTTTGCTTGGTAAATACAATGTGTTAACTTTCTCTCTGGGCATTTGTCTGGAAGAAGAAGTCCAAAGAATGCTGACATTTTTCATTATGCTCATACTTTCTGATTGATGTCAGGGAAGCTAATGTCCTGTAGTGCTTTGATGCCAAGAGATAAAATGCGATATTTTTTAAAAAATAGATTAAATTGGTGGTAGGTCTGGGATATATTTCAGTAGAACAGATGCCTTGTTTGTTGCGCGCTAGTAGGTAGGATCACTATCTTTTTCTCTTAAGGGCTTCTACTTCTTTAACAACTGCACATTAGATAGAAATGCAACAGGTGAAAAGCAAACCATCCTACTTTTATAAGACTTTTTGGAAAATTACTTCTCTGGAAACTGACATCGCTACAAAATGAGCACTCATTGACAAGAATGAAAGGTACAAGGAAAAAAGGAACACTTGTTTCATCAGTTTTGCAAGGCAGAAACACTCTTGATAGGCTAAAAGAAGTTAGGAGCCTCCTTCCTCCTAGATTTGGTGGAGGTTTCCCTTGGAGGTTTCCTCTGTTTGCAGCTCATCTGATGGCCATTGCACTGTAAAAAGTAGATGAATACAGTTTGGGAAACCTTCACTAAATGAAAAAGTCACAGAGAATCTCTACAACAACATACAAAATGGCAGGTGCAACTATGAAATTGACAAGAGCATCAGGCAGCAGGTGGGAATAAAGAACCGTTTTGACTGGCAATGCTTTTTTTGGTCCATGTTTTGCAAAAAAGAAGGTCAAAATGGATTTAAAAAAACATTTGCAGAATGTGTTATTTCTGTTGTGTGGAAAAGATTCCTGTGAAGAACAATCTGATTTTGGGATTTTGGAGTTCCTGGAGTTAAGAACTATCTGCCTTAACTGTACTTTAAAACAGCAAGGTATCGTTTAATATCTGCAGAAGACTTTTTTTCAAGTCCTAGCTCCACCTAGTAAGCTCTGTGGACCAGGCCCTAGCTCCACAGTAAGCTCTGTGTCTTTCAAGGCCTAGCTTCACAGTAAGCTCTGTGGAGTTCCAAACAGGACACCCATGTCATGACTGTCCACACTTGGTTTCAGTCGGGTGCAGTATGTCTAAAGCATGGACCTTTGTTTTCTTGGGGGACAGGCTACAAGCATTATCAGTCACAGTTACCCAGTGGAATGCTTTATACATATTTTTTTAAAAAAAGGAATTATTTCTGAATGCACACACTGCTGGGTACTGACATAATTCTACCAGCAGACTGGAAGTACATGCAGCTGTTAATGGTGCAGAAGAATGCTGCCATCATTACTGCCCGATCAGAATAAAAATGCTAAAATGCCAGCTCATCAAGTTCTTTCTTCACATCAAAAAGCCTAATTTTGCTATCAAAGCTGTTTCAACCCTACAAAAGGAAAAAGGCAGAAAAAAAGGGTAGGCCCCAGAGGGTCAGATTACTTACAAGGTCACATGCGTGTCACTGAATAAGACTTGCCAGATCAGCTGCTGAAATTTTATAAACCCAACATGGCAAATTGTGATTGAAGTGACTCTTCATGTCATTAATTCTTTCCTCAACACAAGAAATGAAAAAAAATCAGCAGGCAAACTAGGAGGAAATAAAACAGCAGTGAAAGTTAGTGGAATTTGTCTCTTAGCTGACCATGCCCAGTTTAAACTTTATCAGCATTTCTTCCATACTGAATCATTTATTCCATTTGGCTTTTGTACATCTGGTTTCCGTAATCTCTAGCATAGCCTATTTGATGGTCAGAAAAGGTCTCTCCTTTGTCTTTCTCTGGCAGAAAAAAATGATTGAATACAAACCTCTGTCTGTCTGGAAGTTATGAATGAATGGAACATTTTCATTCCTCTGGACTACTCCCCAGCAATTAGTTGCACTGTTCAGACACTTATTTGGTCAGTGCTGTAAACCATGTGGTAAAATATCAGGTCCGTGCATCACTCTTCTCCAAGCCCATTACATAATATAATTTAGGTACTGCACGCTGTGAAGATTATAACAACTCCATTCCTCAATCCAGACCAGTATTTTAATTTGTCCTAAATTAGCTACATGCTAATCTACTCTGTCATCTACAGTGGACAAGAAGAACAAAAGGAAGTTCCAAAAGCAAGTTAATGGTTTCCATAACTCTGTCTAAAAGTGTTTTGCCTCTTGATATCCATGCCTGGACTTCTGGACACAGCACATGCTAAGTAGTGGTGCTGTGAATATCACCATAAACACATTCAACAGTCAAACTTGTTCAACTGCGTTCAACTGATCAGATTCCAGTCCATCACCTGATCTGCTCAGTTTACACCAAAGAGCTGTGAATGTCTGCCTGAGGGGTTTGCATCAGATTTCTGCAAAACTGTGCGTGAGCAAAGATGCTGCTGATTCAAAATTATCATTATTGTTATGAAGGACTATCAGGCCAATCTCAAAACCAAGGATTTTATTGAAACAGGGCATTTATTTATGAGTGATTTTAACTTGTGATTGATTCAGCTGTCTTTTTAAGCAGTTGTATACTAAATTGAGCAGTTATGCAGCAAGGATGGGGACGGGGGTGGTAATAGTCAGACTGTATGAAACCACACATGTGCCAATGCCAATTGTGCTGTACTTGATAGTTAGGAAGGAATATGGTGAATGAATGCAACTAAAGCAACCCTCCAAACACCAGCAAACAGACTGATAAACTATCACTCCCTTGAATCTACAGACACAATTTGTCATTCACTTTAGTGTGCCATTTTTTGCAACTTTTTTTAGACAGAGGCAAATTGTACTCTTGTATTCTAACTTTTGTTAATTAGAAATCAGCAAATGAATACTTTTAACGAATTCTCAATTACTCCAATATTCTGTAACATTCTACTTTGGAGAAGGAGTGAGTAGTGGCTCCTTGTTTAAAACTGATCAATAGCAGGCACCATGAACACGGTGCAGAAATATTGGTAGACAAGTCTAAAGCAACATAGGGAGGCCTGTCCATGGACAGTGCCCTACCAGTAACCTCTATTGGTATTATAGACAGTACAGACTAAGATGGATGCCAGTTCTAAGTCTGAACTTTGATACCAAGCGAGAGGCTTTGCCTGGGTATGTTTCCCACTCTCAGTCAATACGCATAGCAGCTAGCAACACTTTCCTGCAGCTTCTACCATTGCCATCTGGATAACAATGGCCACTGTTCTGGAAAATAACCAAAGCCCTGGGAAGGACACACCTGCTCTCTAGCCCAGGAAAGATATGCAAGTCCCAGTCAGCCTTAACACAATCAGCATTCCGGAGTCTTATTCTCCTCTAGCGAATCCCATCATGCCCTTCCTGTCCCACTACTGGAGGATCGTTCAACCTTACTCCAACTTGGAATGTCCCAGAGTTGTAAATTCATCAACACCTAATCTAATCAACAACTGGACGCTCCCTGACTTTGACTCATCAAGCCACCATCCACTGTATTATTCCTTCTTGAGAACAGAAACTCTGCTTTGTCCAGGAAGTTTGGCTCTCTTAACATTGTCAGAGGGTCAAATTAGCCTTTTCAATTGTATTTTCCTCCCCAAATTATATAATTAATTTGGATTACATAATCAATCAGCTGCATTCATCTCTGCCTACTTCCAAATTAATTCACTCTATACTTTGTATGGTACTGCATTCTGTGTATCATGCAACAAAAAGTTTTGCAATCAAAGAATGTCTACTCTTGAATGGCAGAATGGCACAAAAATGGTAATTTCTAAAAAAAATGTCACACCAGGTGATCTGTTTGAAGCTTTTATGTCAACAGGGTTGACTTCGGGCTGAGGCTCTGATTTGTGTATCCCTGTACAATGTTGCTAAGCGACACTTAGCAGCTCACATTCTAAATGCTGTCCTTTTGATTATTCATTCTACACTCATGCTTACATATTTGCAGTCAGCACAGGTAGATCAAAATTTACATGGTTGAGTTTTGGACATATCAATTTATTCTGGCTAGATTAAACCTGCTTGCTTTCAAAGACAAGTTCTTTTGCTATGTACAGGAAAGGCCTATTTTCTTGATTGGATTTTAACAGCATGGCTAGGTTACCTTGACCAGCCTCATCTTTTTAAACCCTAAAGCTTCCCCTGCAACACATGAATATTGCTTTGCTGTACAGCAGGGCCAAACAAGCCTGTATATTTCTAATTCTTTTGAAGTGGTTTAATATTCAAGAAGCCATGCTTTGCCTCTCTCAAAACTCAGAATTCATCCTTTTATGCCATTCTGATGTTAGTTTGTATGCTTTCTTGATCATTTGTTTAATTTACATGCATTCAGTTATGTAATGTGTGAGCCAGCATGAGGATGATTGGTGTGTTATTGCCACAGCATCCCTGAGTCACAAGGTTCTATTTGATTTTGGAGGAAGCTGTGGCTTATCATGCTGGTGTTGCATATGATGGGTTTTTTTGCCCTTTCTGAAGACCTAGACCACACTAGACAATACTGCAGGGAGGGGGTGAGACAGTGAATGTCAGAGTGAGTATGTGATTTCTGCTTTAGGTCATGCTTTTAAACTTTTCCACAGGTAACTTTAAAATGGTGTATTGTCGAAGGCTTTCATAGCCGGATTCAACTGGTTGTTGTGGGTTTTCTGAGCTGTGTGGCTGTGGTCCACCAGAACACAACCACACAGCTTGGAAAACACACCACAACCAGTTATAATGCTGTGTGCATGGAAGGGGAGATTTCCATTCATTCATTGAACTATTTATGGTAGCATTAGCTTCCATAATGAAACTTCAGAGTTAATGATTGAATAAGTTAGGTGTTGTGTTGTTTTTTTTAAAAAAAACTTATTTCCAAGCCTGTTTATTTTTTCCTCTTTCTTTCCACCTTCTATGCATCAGCCTGAAGGGATGTTGTTATTATCAGCACACTTCCCCCATTCTCTGCCCAACTGCAGCATTAGCATTATTCTACTTTTCAGATGTGTCTGATACACTTACATTGGGCATATTTTCTTCCTTATGTTGTAATTTTGTATTTAAGATGCATTATCATTGCCTGCTGTGCCTATAAGCATTACTAGCTATTACTTTATTTATTTAAGCATGCTTTTTCCCCAATGAGGAGCCAAAGCAGTTTTCAAAATTGTTCTCTCCTCCTCCATTTTATTTTCACAGACTAAACTGAGACAAGATGCCTGGCTCTATTCATTCATTTATATACATTTCTATCCCACCATATACTCAAAAGTCTCAGGGTGGTTTACGAAACCGTAAAAATCACTTTAAAACAAATATAAACTGTGTACAATAAAATCTGTTTGAAATTTCTACAAGCCTATTAAAATCCCTTAAAACCTATTAAAATCCATAAAAACATATTGAAATCCTGAAATTTTCAAAGAGGGAAACCATCTGTTCAACCAAAGGCCAGGGTAAATAGATGTCTCTTTACCAATTTTCTAAATACGTATAGAGAAGATGCTAGACACACTTCAGGCAGGGAGAGCGTTCCACAATCTCAGGACCGCCACTAAAGAATTATGCTCAGCAAGTTTCCAATGCAGAACAGGGGAAAAGAGGAGCAATCTCTCGCTCTCTCTCTCCCTCCCTCCTTCTTTCCTCTCTGCCTGTGGAAGTATAGCAGCAAAGAGTCTGGAGGAAAGCCTTAACTGGCCTGGGCAGGTTACTCCACTACACCTGGTGTTGTGTCAGATGGCTTTTCTGCCTCTTGTTTCAGAAGCCAGTTCCCTGTTGTTTACAGCCCTACTGCCCACTAGATACCTGCTGTGTCACTTCTCCCCTCAAAAGCCATCCCCGCAGACCACTTACAGTCTTTCCCCACATAATCACATCCTGGCTGGGATGGGTTGTGCCAGATTGGTGATGATGGGCCAGCACAATCTCTATTGAGTGCTGGCAGGTTGGCTGGTGGTGCTGGACAGTGTTCAGGTTGACTGATGACATTGTGGAGGAACAAGAGGAAGTTGTTGCTGCCACCATACCCAGCCTCCCAGCCATATCCTGCTACCCAATAAGCATTTCTGTCAACAAGGGTTGTGGCAGACTCATGGAGGAAACATCGTTTTAATGTGTTCAGGTACAAAAGCAAAAGCAGTCTATGACTACCGCCTTACTATTCTGTAGTTTTGTTCAAAATTTGGCATGTAAAACTAATAAACTTGTGGAGTACTAACTCTCTTTTATTTCATCTACAATAAGGACCTCAAGCTCTTTTGTTCATGTAAAGCATTCCTGTGACATGTTTTGAAGGGGAAAAATCCCTCTTGATGATATCTACTATAGCAAAATCCAACATTTACATCATATGAGCATACTGGTCACCAGCAGTGATTATTGATGGCGAAGATGCTGTATGTTGTTGTTTTTAAGCTGTCTCCAGATTTTGCAAGCCTATGCTAATTACTATCACTTTAGACACAAATGGATTCATTAGCATAATTAAGTGATGTACTGATTTCAGGTTTGATGGCTCCAATTTGCATGAGAGGGCATGGGTTAAAAGCAAAGGAAAGAATGCATGAAAATTAGTTTTATTCAATGGAACATTCAGCGGTAAGATTTCTATCTCTAGAAGGAGCTTCTTCATAATTACTTCATCTTGCTTTCGCAACTGTATGTATTTGAAAGATTGAGTTTGGTATAAAAAGGCTAAGTTTAGTCTTTTCAAATGCATCTATGCCTAAATTTACTTCCCTGCAATTCTCATGAAACATATACATAAATAAGTCTAGGAACTCTGAACATAATATTTTCTTACTCAGCGTGACCATTTTGCCCTTTGTATTTTTCTATTACAGATCCTTTACTGCCATTATTATCTCTCTTTTGATGCTGCACACATTTACAAAAATTCTGATCCAAATGTCATTTCAACTAACTTTTTTTACATGGAACAATATGTATGAATAGTTCATCTTATACATGGAAGATCACAGGTCAACTTTCATGAGCTCTGAGAGCTTCAGAACTGAAAATCACTATCCTGACCTGTGAACTTCTATGACATCTTCCTTTGATATTAAACTACTCTCACTGAAAGCCTCCAGGGCCTCGCACACAAAGATTTTCTCTGGGCCACCCTCCAACTTCTGGATGTAATTTGAACATCACATGAAAACAAATGTCTGGCGGTTAATTTTAACAGAGCAGATTGTTCATGTGTGGCAAAAATGTCACACAGCTTTCCTGGACACCATCCAGACATGAATTGCATCTTTTTGCTAGCTAAGATTTTTTTTAAGTATAGAAGAGATGTTTGACTAAAGGAGGTTCCACTGTACCTATGTCCTGAGGAAGTCTTTTTTAAAAAAAACAAAAGGCATAGAGGAAGATAACAATAGCTTTTCAGATGCAGTTCAGAAATAAAATATAATGTTTAAATTCCTTGATCTGTCAGATCTCTAGCAGGTCTATAATCCTGAGCTATAAAAATAATGTTATTTTTTTCTCCTGCTTATTTTTGGGCTGTTCTTTTCAGAGTTAACATCTTGAGCATTTGCAAAGCTCCGACAAATTGGGATAAGAGCAGCACCTTACCTGCAGAAACTGGAGGAGCTTAGCTTCCAAACCCGTTCTTAGTGCTATGGCTTTGAACTATTAAAACTATATTATAAAAAGGATTTCTGAGGACTACAGAGTACCATTCCTGGTAGTGGAAGTTGGAAGAAGTGTCATTGTATCAGCTGACAGAGATCACCCTCCCTACATGTCACACAGCAATATCCTCCCACAGTTCAGCTGAGCAGTACTAGGCAAAGGTAGCAGTGGGCATGAGGTCTTCCATTATACCTGGAGAACTAGCAACCCTAGTACATTGTCCCTTACGGAGTAAACACAGCCACTTCAAGTCATCCTTTGTGGCATGCTGTTTTTTTTTAATTTCTTTTTTTGTATCCCTCACAGACTTTCCTTATTAAACCTGCAACATATCCTGTTTTTCTCTATTTTAAGATTAGTGCAAAGTGCAGACTTGGGCCTTTTTCATTATGTCCTGAAGAATGTTTTTAAAATGTTAGAGTCCTGCTTGATCACAACAATGATAATCTGATCAAGCATCCTTTTGTCACAGTATTCAGATCTAGAAGACCCACAAGAAGATGCACAGAGGTCAAAGCCTGTCCCCTGTTTTTGCCTCCTTTTGCACTTGCAGTTCACTGTCTCTGAACATAGAGGCTCCATTTAGTCATCATCAGAGCTAATAGTTATTAATGGAACTATTCTCCATGAATTTGCCTAATCCCTTTTTCATTTGTTCCACAAGTTAATTGTATGTCCCTTATGTGAAAAAGTCCTTTCTTTTGTTTATCTTGAATCTGTTGCCCATGAATGTCATTGGGGGCATATAATCTCTAGTATTTTGGCAGAGGGAGAAAGTTTGTAAGAAGCTTCAAGACTCCTTAAGGTTGAGAGGAGTATGCCTAATTTTATAAATTTATATTGTTACCCAGATTAGTCTGGTCTGTTCCCTTTCAGTTGGAGGAATTAATGGAAACAGACCCTGCAAGGAAACAGACCTTGGTGGGATCTCCACCAATTTATACAGGGGTTTTCCCCCTCAGAAATCTGCAGAAAACCTAATCACAGAAGAAATCAGAACTTAAATGTAGTTTAACAATTTTCTTACAGAACAAAAATAATAAAAGGTACACACAATTTCGCATAACACACACAGAGAGTTTCAAGGAACCTAGGATTTAGACAGAGGTGAAAGATAAGTTTGGAATAGTAGAGGTTTCTCCATTCACAAAAGAGAACAATACTGTGGAAAATGGCTCAAATGAGTCAGAGCTGAGGAGAGTCTAGTTCTTGGAGAATAGGAGAATAGTTCCATCAATAACTATTAGCTCTGATTATGACTAAATGGAGCCTCCATGTTCAGAGACAGTGTACTGCAAGTACAAAGGGAAGCAAAAACAGGGGATAGGCTTTGACCTCTGTGCATCTTCTTGTGGATCTTCTAGATCTGAATTATTAATTAAGTTATAGGCAGGGCATTCCAATTCAAAGTATGGTTTAATAGTTCTCTGGTAATAGGACAGAAAAAGTTATGATTAGATCAGAGGTGGGATCCAGCAGGTTCTCACAGGTTCCCAAGAGTAGATTACTAATTATTTGTGTGTGCCGAGAGGGGGGTACTAATTGGTGATTTTGCCATGTGATTTTTGTCTTAGTTACGCCCCTCCACTCAGCAGTAGCGCGCAGGACTTGAAGCAGTCTAGCAGGACTGTGTGGCAGCCTGCGCCTGCATGCATTTGTTTCCCACCCAAGGACTGACGCAGTGGCTGTGTCCTTGCCACAGCCCCGCCCAGGAATGCCCCGCCCCTGGAATGGATGGCCATGCCCCCGTCGTACCCCACCCAGCCCCACTGGCACTACACCACAGTTTGAATCCCACCACCATGGGAACCTGTTACTAAAAATTTTGGATCCCACCACTGGATTTGATTGGCTAGGGAAGAAAGTAGTGTTTGCACATCCTTCATGAGCTGGTAGAAAGGAGTGACTTTTCCAAGACTGTGGCTTTAGTTATCCAGATTGTGTTGTTTGCTGCTATGCATATGTGATGGACTGCACATTATAAATGAGTTTTTACAATGAAGGTCTGTCTTAAACCAGTGTGTTTACATTTCAGAGTGAGAAGTGAATGCCTTAAGAATAGGGAAGCAACCTGATTGAACATGTTATCATGCCCTCTGATTGGTGTAGCAACTGGGTGACACAGAGGGTGAGGATAAACAGAAAAGTTTAGGAGGCTTTTGGATTTTCGAGTAAAATTATGCCCAGACTGTTTATTGGAGGGCCAAAGCTGAAGTGGGAGTTTAGAGTCTTTCCACAGGGTGCCATAATAAATAAACCAGAGTGGAATAGATCTTTTGAGAGAGAAGAATTCCTGGGACCTGTAGTCTGGTATATGTGGGGTGTTGCTTTATTTTTCCTCCAGCCTCCAGAGAAGAAGAATATTATTTTGGGTTTCTAACTGGGAAGGCTGTTTTTCGTGTGTGTGTGTGTGTGTGTGTGTGTGTGTGTGTGTGTGTGTGTGTGTGTGTGTGTGTGTGTGTGTGTGTGTGTGATACTGCGTATATGCACTAGCCTGTTAGGACCCTGTGTGGAACTCTATAAGCCTGTACCATCTAAATTAACTGTACCAACTCCATAACATCTAAGGCCGTTTCCGCACGAGCAGAAAATGACGGCCTGGAGACGGTAAAAACACAGTCTCCAGGCC
Organism: Sphaerodactylus townsendi; assembly: GCF_021028975.2. Taxonomy (NCBI): domain Eukaryota; kingdom Metazoa; phylum Chordata; class Lepidosauria; order Squamata; family Sphaerodactylidae; genus Sphaerodactylus; species Sphaerodactylus townsendi. The sequence goes on from NC_059427.1 coordinate 61,592,742, forward strand.
GCCATTCGCACGAGGGGCGCAGCTGCAGCGCAGCCGCGCCGCCCTCGCGCCGCCCGCCCGGCCTGGAGCCGGCGTTTCCCCAGAGCGCTTCCTAGCACTCTTTTTGGGGAAACGCCGCAGTGAAGCCGCTGCCGAGCGAACAGCAGCGGCTTCACTTTGACTCCCCCACCCGGGCATTCCTTGTTCACCTGTACTCCTCGGGCCGGTAAACCTGGGGACACGCCCCCCTGCCCTGCGCCGCTCGAGCAGGCATGCAGGGCCAGGGGGGCGTGTCCCCAGGCCTCTGCGACGTGCCGGAGGCCCAGGGACAAGCCGGGTCGTGCGGGTGCCGGCGCTCCGCGGTGCCGGCTGCCCGCCTCTTCCCGGGACCGTCCGTGCGGACGGTCTCAGCGTCTTCGGGTCGGCGCGAGAAGCGCCAACCCAGCCGTTTCCGCTGCCATGCGGAAACGGCCTAAGCTTTTGTAACTGAAACATATTAAGCCTGTACCTGTGCCAGAAACCACAAACTGACTTTTGAAACCAAAGCTCTTGTGTATATATTTCTCTTGTCTTATTTTTCCTACTGTCTGTTATCTTCTATTCCCATCTCTTCTCTTAATAAACTTTGATTTTGTTTGACTTGAGCCTTCCTCAGTGTTATTTTAATGCCTTGAGAAGAGGTTTGCCAAAAATATCACAGGTTCTTTTCACCTTCTGGGACAGTTAGGCTGTTTCCGCACGGCCCAAATACGACTGTTCAGCACCGTTTGCACAGGCGGCGCTGCTGAAATGCAGCAGTGCCGACCTGGCTTCCCTCCACCTCCCCCAGAGCGGCGTCAGGCCGCCCCAAAAAACCTCCCTCCTGGAGGGAGGTTTTTGAAAAACAGCGGGTTTCCGCCGGCACGGTGCGAACGGCACCGCCAGGAACATGCTGTTTCCCCCCGTCCCCCCCTCACCTCGTCGTCCTGCGTCGCTCTACCAGACTGCTGAGACCCTCCCTCGCTGTCCTCCGACCCCTGGAGGTCGGAGGGCAGCGTGGGCTGGTCTTAGTAGTCCAGCAGGGCGACGCAGGATGACGAGGTGAGTGGGGGGGGGATGGGGAAGAGGCGGCTCCATGTGGAGCCACCTCTCCTGTGCCAGCCTCTGCGGGGGCCGCTCGCACACTCCCGTGCGAATGGCCCCCACCCCTCCACCGGCAGGATTCCTGCCGGTGCAGGGGCGCCCTTTCCGCAGTGCGGAAAGGGCCTTATAGAGCCGAGTAAAGTCCTTTGAAATTACCTCATGCTACCAATTTAAGCAGTTCAGACCCTGAAAAAAGGAGGAAAATCTGACAAGCCTGGTCAGAAAGTGGTTAGCCTGCCTCAAGAAGTCAAGAAGGTGTGGGGGTCTGTCACAGCATACTTCATAGGGAGTGGGTTGGAGATGAATATGGTGAGCAGAGCCCCCCACATTAGCATCATAATCCAGAATTAAGATTTGGCATTCATCTTTGTCTGAACTATGACACTAATAGAGAAGTGAATGATAGGACACCTCTCAGAAAAATGGATCCCCTGTTTTGTCTTAGGCTTGCCTGTCGACAATGTCATGCACTATCAATCACTCAATTTCTATGCTGAAAATTCCAAACGTAATTCCAAACTTAATTGTTTCTTGAAAAGAAGGTGTGCTAGCCCTCTGATCATTTGGGTTGTCCTCCTTGGTACATTTTCCACCTCTGCAATACTCTTTCTGAAGAAGCGCAACCAATCCAAATGCATCTATGCTATAGGGCAGCTATGCTACGCAGGGACATTTATTCACTCACTCATTTTTCATTGAATTTTATCATTTGTCAAATTTACTGAGAGCATGTCTTCATTCCTACTCATTACTCACATCTTTCACAAGACATTTATGATTTGCATTCCTGGACAGCTTACTGAGAAATTTCATGACCTATCTGAGATGACAAGTTATGTCAAATATGTGTTGACAAGCCCCAAATTTGATAATATGCTTGTTCTTTTGCCCAGGGGATAGACAGCAAGGGGCAAAGCAGGCATACTGCCCTGGGCCCCACAAGCTCGCAAGTTCCCAACATATTGACTCATACTGCCTAAGGTCAGTGAACAAACAAGGCTGTGTTCAGATAGTTTTTCAGCTTCGACCTTCAGGGCAGTAGCTTGCAGAGTCAAACGGGAAGCCTCTTTGCCTATGCTGTGAATATGCATTCGTGGGAATTGATGAATTTGTCATTAAATAGTCATACTGAACTATTTAATGCATTGTATCTATATTTCAAGTGGAAATAGGGAATAACATCTACTGCAACATTGGGGTGTGTGAGTAAATAAATAAAACAAATAAATAAACGACAGAATTCACGGCTGAACTGGGATATTTTTCTTGTTCACCTCGGGATATTTTGACTGTGTGGAAATGGCCATAGTCCGACTCCCATGTTGGATTCAGGAAAGATGATACCAGGCACAGCATCTGAGCCAAAGGTACTCCAGAAAACACTGGACTCGCAGTGTAACTGAACCAAAGGCAGTTCAAGAACCATTGGGCAAAGGGCTGCTGTTTGGGTAGTCTAGATATAGGAAAAATAGACCCTTTGGTCTAAGAGAGCCATTCTTCCAAAACAAAGTGGAGTTTCAGTTCTCAGGAGAGAACAATACTGAGGACAATGGCTCAAGTGAGTCAGAGCTGGGGATGGTTCAGTCTTTGATTATTTTCATGGATCCAATGAAATTACAGCTCCAGGATATTCCAGTTCAGAGTAAGGTTGGATGGTCCTCCAGTAGTGGGTCAGAAGGGCATGTTAAAATTAGCCAGGTAAGAATAGGACTCAGGAAGGCAAAGTGTGTTAAGGCTGGCTGGCATTTTTCATATCCTTTGTGGTTAGAGAACAGGTATGCCTTTTCCAGGGCTGTGGCCACTTTCCTAGGGCTGTGGCCATTGTTATTCAGATGGCACCAGTTGAAGCTACAGGAAACATGCTGCTGGCTGCTGTTCCTATTGAGAGGGTGTGAGGAACGTGTCCAGGTGGAACCCCTCAATTGGAATCAAAGTCCAGATTTAGGATTTGACATTCATCTTAGCTTGTACTGTCTATGACCCAACAGAGCTGACGGGTAAGGCACTGTCCAGAAACAGGCCCCACCTTGTCTTGTTATGGGTCTGCCTGTCAACAATCAGAGGTATTCCAGGAAGATCACAGTGGCTTCTTTAGTGCAAAATGATTTCTTATTTCCAGCTTGTGTTAATTACAGTGGAATGTATCCAGTGGTCAACTTCTACGATCTAAATGAAGCTTAGGTGCAAAATTTCATTTTGCCTGAATAAATATGCTTGTGCAAGGCATAGTATGAAGACTACAGTTTTGATTTGTGTTTGTGCCCATGCAAAGCTATTATTTATTTCATAATGCATGCATGTGATATTTGATTGCAGTAAATGGTTAGAGTTCATTATTGTGCAAATCATGGCATATGCAGCACTTCTGTTTGCACAATGATATTTGCAATAACAGAACATTATTATGTAGGAAATGAACTCTGATGAAGGTGACAGATCACCTGTAGGGGCAGATATTTCTCAGGTCCCCCTTGCCACATTTCCCCTCACATACAGAAGTTGCTTGTCTTTAAAAACCTTCAGATAATGGGAAAAATATCCAAAAGATATAGCCATGTGGGTGGGGCTTGATCACAAGGGTCTCACTGAATCAGTATCTTATTTGTAAACCAGTGTGGTGTAGTGGTTAAGAGAGGTGGACATTAACCTGTAGAAGTGGGTTTGATTCCGCACTCCTCCACATGGGCATCGGACTCTTATCTGGTGAATTGGATTTGTTTCCCCACTCCTTCACAAGAATCCTGCTGGGTGACGTTGGACTAGTCACAGTTCTTCAAAACTCTTTCAGTTCCATCTACCTCACAAAGTGCCTATTGTGGGGAGAGGAAGGAAAGGAGTTTGTAAGGAGCTTTGAGACTCCTTAAGGTTGAGAGGAGTAGCCCTTGACTGCGGTTTGAAATCAGACTCCTCTTCCTCCCCTTCTTCATCATCTTCTTCTTCCATGCTAATTCCATAGGAAAGACCTCACTTCACAGTTGTGTTTCACTTAAATCCTCTCAGCCATCAAGCCTGCTCACAGATAAAATGCTTCAACACAACTGAGTAAACATCTTAAATCCAGCACACAGCTGGCAGCATTGTTTCCACTTAAACAAATATAACAAACATATTAGATAGTACATCAAATAAAATAAAGAGTAAAACACACAAAACAGATAAACTATACTACTCTCCCATGACAGTCTCTTCTGCCAAAACAAGTAAGACACAACAGCTGGTCAGAGAAAACTTCACAGGAGACTTGTTATCTTCCAGCGTGGGAGTTCTCTTTCTCCAGAGGGGAAAATCAAAAGTCATAGAAAGAATTAAACAAAAATAAATAAAAGCAAGAGCAGGCTGCCAGCAAACACCCAGTGACCAACAAGAACCGGAAAGTCCTCCAATGAGAAAATTAGTGTTGCCCAGGTCCTCTCTGGTCACTGGCAAGGGATGAAGGGTAGGTACTCCAGATCCAAGTTGGGAAACTCCTAGAGATTGGAGGATGGATTTATGGAAGGATGAGGACCTCAGTAGGGTACAATGCCATAGAGTTCACACTCCAAAGCATTCATTTGCTCCAGGGAAATGGATTTCTGTAGTCTGGAGATGAACTGTAATTGCAGAGGATCCCCAGGTCCCACCTGATGGTTGGCATCCATACAGCAAATATCAGTAGGGCACTTTGGATGAAATATGAACTGGCTTTGAATCAGATCAGGGCTGCCAACTCTGGGTTGAGAAATTCCTGGAGATTTGGGTGTGGAGAACAGGAAAGATTTGGGAAAAGGGGTTTGGGAAAAGGAAGAACCTCACAGGGTTATAATGGTACAGAATCCATTTCCAAAGCTGCCATTTTCTCTTTCATCTACAGATCAGTTTAAATTCTGGGAGATGTCCAGTTCCTACCTGGAGAGGAGAACCCAAGTGGAAAGGCAGGATATATTAGGATACATTTAAAATACTTACTTTTTAATCAAAATACATGATTTTAATAGTAAATATTCTAACCACCAAGGGCACAATATTAAATATTCCAACACAAGAAGCATATAAATATTCTAACACAAAAGAAAATAAGAGGACTACTGTTGGTTTAAAGAATACTTCAGTAAACAAAATGGATCTTAAATGGACACAGTCAACAGATTCTGTCCAAAATTCAATGTTTGTTAATTTTCATTCTGAATTACAAGAGTGAATCTCTGCTTCTATATATAATTTTCTGGAGGGTATTATAGTGAGTTTGATCAGTAAATATTTAGACATGCATTGTGTTTTTAATTTACTTTAAAATATACTTTTACTTTTTACTTTTTTACTTTTAAAAATACTTTTAAATCCTACCTTTGACAGTGTCCCCACAGTGCCCCCACAGTAACAACAAATAAATAAAAATTACATGACCAAATTAAAAATTCACCAGTGGAATTAGTAAAACAGTGTAACAAAAGCAGGTGGTAACATGTAACATAGCTCAAAACACATTTATTTATTATTTCAATGTCATGCAGATATTTCTCTTTCCTTTGATGTTACCCTTTAATCTGAAGTGTTCTGCTGTTTCACAAATCATTTATTTTAGGATATTCATGTCAAGATGTACAAAATAGTCTTTTCATGTCCACACTGTTTTCTTGTTTTTAAAGTCACCTCTGTGCATTTGAGATGAGATGGGTGTCTCAACACTATTTCTATGAGTATGTTATAAACTAAAATTGATGGGCTATCTTCTCTGCAGCCAACAGTTCCGTACCATTATCTTGACAGAACACACACAGCCAAATGCTTTAAATTTGATGTATTGTAATGGCCAACAAAACCCTTCCTTGTTTGTGAATTCTCTATACAAAATTGTTCCTTGACTGCAGCTCATCATGCAGTACACTGTGGGGGAAGAGCTAAGGAAGCAGCATGACTCCAACACGAGCATAAAAACACCTTGTACCAGCATAAAAACACATTGTAAGGGGCATTTTTGCCAGTGCCAGTACACATATGCTGGCACCAGGGAGTGGCACAAGAGTGTAAAGCAGAGCACTAGCACAACCGTGCTGGAGGTGCAACTCCATCACCAGAGCTAGCACTGGTGCTAAGGGGGCATTCCTGGGGCAGGGCTGACAACAGTTAGCTTCCTGAACCCTTTCAGCCTGGGAATTGCATTCAACACTTTCAGTTGGGTTGATGGCTGCAGTATAGCAAGCCCCTTAGGAGGCGGCACAGCTGCACTGCGGCTGTGCCATGCCCGGCTGCAGCACAGCTACCCCCCACCTCAGATTGCTCTATCCTAATATAAATTAAATGTCTTACAATGCAGGAGCCTGTGTTGGCACAAGTGGAGGCATTCCAGGAGTGTTTCCAGTAGTGCAGCTGGCATTAGTCTGTGTCTCATGGCCTTTCAGCCCAGGAACACTCGCTTTTGCCAGCATGGATTTATGATAGCAAAATGGCAAGCCTAGCCCATTGGGCTGCATACAGGGGTTGCAGGGCAGCTGTGGATTTCTGCCATGTTTCTTGCTTCTTGTACTGCCTGAAATCCCTTTGGCAGTGTGACTGCACCATGGCAGCACTATCCACACCCACCATCACATTGTATCCCGCTGTGGATTGCACTGCCTTTTAATCCAAGAATGCCCGCTTTTGCTGGTGTGGAACTATGCTAGCAAAAAGGCAGACCCAGCCCATTGGGATGAATAGAGGGTGTGCACAGCAAAGGATTTCTGCCATTTCTCTTGCTTCTCATGCTGCCGGAAAGCCCATGGCCATTGTACAGAAATATATTTCCAGTGAGAAAGATTCATGGAGATTTTACTGCATGTGGTCAGGGTACTCCACACCTGTTCCTCTTTGATTTTGGCCTTTTCTAATTGGTGCCCACATTTACACAATAGAGCCCAGGTGAAGAAAACACTTTCACACCCTTTGACATCTTACATAGGATGTGAAACTGGTTCCAAGCACTGAAGGAAATTCAGGGACAGCAAAAACTGTGTGTTGCCAGGGAGCCAATGGGAGCCAGTATGTTGTGAGCCAAGCTGTACCAATGGGCTAGGATTGGGTTGATCCTAGATGTAAATAGAAAATCCAGACTGCAGGGAATGGGGCCTGGAAATGGCTGGCCTTAATATAGGTAAGGTATTATTGTCTCTTCCAGTGACTGTTGTTTTCTCATAATCTGACTGAAGTATGATAGCCTCATTCAGTTTAGTCATTCTTCTAGGGAAAGGCCAGGCTTAGTTAGATCTAGAATTCCCTGAAGTGCCTTTTGGCAGTTGATAGTATCCATAAAACTCTCATCCAACAATAGATTTTAAATAAATCAACTGTCTTCCTGTCAGCTTTCTCCAATGTTTAACTTTCATACCCATATATACTAATGGGGAATTCTACAGCATGAGCTATTTTGATCTTGGTAACCAGCTTCACACCCTTATACTTAAGAAACTTTTCTAACTCCTTCATGACTGCCCTTCCTAGTCTCAATCTCTTTCTGATTTCTTGGTTTCAGTTTCCCTTTTGGTTGATAAGGGATCCAAGGAATAGACAATCTTTAAGAATTTCAATTTCTTCATTGTTACCCTTAAAATTGTGTATTTCTTCAATAGTCATTACTTTTGTTTTCTTGATATTCAGTTATAATCCTGTTTTGGCACTTTCTGCTTTAACTTTCATCTGGAATCATTTCAGCTCTTCACTATTTTCTGCCAGCAATGTGGTGTTATCTGCATATTTCAAATCGTGAATGTTATTTCTACCAATTTTCACTCCACCTTTATCTAAAAATAATCCAGTTTTCCCTATGTATTCTGCATTTAGATTGAAGAGATGGGGAGATGTTTGTCTGATGCCAACTGAAAACTATCCTGCTCATTGTTGTGGCCTCTGCACAGGTACACGTGGGACTATGCTTGCAGAGGGCCAACTGTGGAGAATTTCAGATAGCACATTAAGAGCTCTAGCCGAATAGTGAGTGTTCCCCTACCTCCTCCCCCCCCCCCGAGCCACAGGCCTAGGCTAGCTAATTTCCCTGCCCAGATCATGTGACTAGGGCATACCCATTCCCTCCAGATCATCCTTTGCCGCCGGAATGAACAGAGGTGGTTTCAACTTCTTCTGATAGCTGAGCAATTGTCAAAGCCAGCAGAGTTATTCATGAACAGCTTTCTAGGCAAATTTTATAGTTGTTTTCCTGACCCCTGGGGGCATGGCCACACCTCCCCAAGCCCCACCCCCAGCCTCAGTGCTTATAAAAGCAGCTCTCTGAGGTCAGGGACTTCTGTCTCTTCTGACCTGCCTGGAGGGGAGGGAATAAGGGACTGCTGGCTGCCGGCTGGGACAGTGTGTCATTGACTTGGGCGGGATGTGGAGTGCTCAGAGATGATGAGGCAGCAGACAGAGATGATGAGGCAGTTCAGATGTGTCATCAACATGGGTGGGGTTAGGGGTGCTCAGAGATACTGCCTTGTCGTCTTCGAGCACCCTCCACCCCGCCCATGTGTTATCAAGGATATTGCATTGCTTATTAGTTTGTTGGGTGTATTTTATATTAACCTGATTTTCCTTTACTCTGTGTTGCTGTACTAACATGCATGTAATGAACTGTAGTTAGCAGGACTCTGTAATAGATGGAGATGATTGATATTGCGTTAACATATGTTATCTTTCTATGTGTGAATAGATGTAATGTGTAGACACTGGAGCCTATAAATTTCATCTTTGGAGGGGGCATGTGAGGACGTTGTTCTGGTTACGGTATCAGGCAGATTCACACTAGCCTGACACGGATCTTTGATCTCTAGATGTAGGAAGCCTAAATGCTTTGAATAAATTACACAGAGAAAGCTAGTGGTCAAACGGTGGTAGATCGGGGGGGGGGGGGGGCAGGAAACAAAGTTTAGCTGGGAACCAAAGGGAGAGAGCAAGGAGGATTCTGATCCAGGCTGGGCAGGGAAAAGCAGTTCCTGATCCCAGGTCTGCAACAAAGAACATGCTTGGAATGATGATGTAGCTGAGAAATCTATGTATTTGAACATTTTCTTATTTTCTGTTTTTCAATAAAATCTTTGGAAAACTCAGTGGTTTTTGGATATCTGAAAAAAAAGAACCCAGGATTTATAAGACAGGCAGGCAGCATCCCATCCCTGGTCTTGTGACACAGAGGCATGGGGGGGGGGGGCGTTCCAGGGGCACAGGGCGCATGCAAGCCCTGGGCACAGTTCCCCCTCTCTACGCCTCTGGGTTGTTGGAGCCAGTGTGATAATGGAAGCTTGTGGATGATGTTGGGCTAGTTACACTCTTTCACCTTCGCCTATTTCACAGGGTCATGGAAAGGGTAAAATGAAGCAGAGGAGAAAGATGTTAGCTAGATTCCCATTGGGGAGAAAAATGGTATTAATAACATTATTTTAAAACCTCATTTCATTTTAAACCAGGTTTTTTTTTAAAGGCAAGCTTATTATAGCTGAAACTTTTTTTTTGAAATTTAAATTTAAAAACAATTTTTTAATTTAAAAACAATTTAACTTCCATGGTTTTGGGAAATCAGATATTTATTGCCAAGAAGACTACAAAAGTCACATGTCCACTATCATGTAATTATGACAATTACTGCTTTTGACAGAGTATACGGGATCTTCATATGGTTCTGTGCTATAGCTGGATCTTACATTTGAGCATTTACAGCACAATCCAAATGGGGCAGGCAAATGCTCACAGGGAACAGAAGAAGGCCATTCCTACACATTTACCCCTGTCACTGGTGCAAGGGGCACCCCTGGCAGGGAGGGGGGCAAAGGCTCCAGTGGCTGGCCACCCTTCAGCTCTGTGGTGGTGAAACCCAGAAGTTCAGGCCTCTGCATAGCAACACTGGTCTCCACTCAGATACTGGCATTGGGCGGATTGGCCTGAGACATTCCTAGGAGCGGAGTTGGCGTTGCAGCCTGGGAACACCAGCCACTGGACCTTTGGACTTCACTGAAAATGGGGTGATTTGGGAAGTGGGAGGGATTTTAGTTTCCCTCCCTTCTGTACTGCCTAAAGCTCTTTTAGAGATGCTGTAGCTCCTCCACAGCTGCAGTGCTACCCCCAACTGGTCAGATTTGGAAGCAGCCTTTTGTCAGCTATTTACGTCACAGGAGTTCTGACAGCCCGTGCAGAATCTTGACAAGATGAAAAGATATTGTGATTGACACAGCATGGAGCCTATTCAGCTACTGAGCAATTCTTGGATTGATTTTGGGCAAAGACATGCTCCTTTAAGAATTTTTTTATTTGGTAACAGTTATGAACATGAAGGAAAAGTCAAGCCAGTTTAAACTCAAAGAGCAAGTCAAGTCCTGTAATAAAGAAAATATGGCCAATGTTAATTGATATTGACTGCACTGATATTAACTCTGTCACAACAATGCAGATATTTCAATAATCCTGTTTATAGGCACACATAGACATTGGAAAACAATCCTGACACTGTTGTTTAATCACACACAGCATGTGAAGTGCAAACAATTTAATTACAGCTTTAAAGCAATCAGTAAACTTTATTTCCATCCAATTCTAATGTCTTTGATGTATCTGGACAGCTTAAGTTATTACAGTTCTGAATAATCAGGCAGTGGGTTGTTTGAACTTGTTTGTTATTTGTTTTATTTATTTCTACATGCTTCCTTAGTTCTGTATAGAGGGAGGTAGTCATCATAACCTCATATTCACACAAAGGCTATTATCAGTCTTCTTCATTTCATGAACTAGATAAGAAAGCAATATCAATTTACAATTTCTGAGACAACAATGAAATCTGTACTTGCACTGTGACTCGGCCATAAATAAGTGTGAAATGTTAGATAGCATGGTAGATTTTTCCAATTTTTGGCCAATCTACATAGTATTCATTATTCAATTAAACTGTACAAGTGATAATCTGCAAGAACCTTGCGGGAGCAGCTATCCCATTCCCCCTACTTTCTCCCTCTGCTTCAGGGCTTTCTGTTTCTCCCACCTGTTACCCCATTTCTTACTCTCCATCTCATCCATGCCTGTCACTTTCTCTCTTTCTTCCCCCTTCCCACGTCAGACTCTCTTCCTGCTCCCCCCATTACCCTTCCAGGCTTCCACATCCAGCCCATTCAGTGGTGGCAGCAGTGCTCTCAGCTACCCAACTGCTTCCTTTCTGCCCCACAGCAGCAGTTATATCAGCAAATCTCCTGGAATCACAGCAGATCTCTCAACTACAGAGATCTGCTCCCTTTAGAGTTGCCAGCTTCAGATGGGGAAATTTCAGGAGATTTGGAACGTTGGGAAGGTGAGGTTTGGGGAGGGAAGCAACCTAAGTAGGTTATAATACCATAGGAATTTCCCAGTCTGAAGCTGGCAACTGAAGTCAGTTAGTATTTCCCCAACCTAGTCAGTATTTCCCAAACTGAAGCTGACCACAGTGAATCCTCCCTCAAGGCCCAAAGTAGCCCTGGAAAAAGCCCTGCATCCTTCTCCTGTCTTTTACTCACAGAAATTGAAGCCTCAAATGCTATGGTGAACCATATGCTATGGTAAAAACATACAAGTATGGTTTATCAGTGGCTACTGTGGGAATCCACTATTTAAAGCTACCAGTGCTCCTTTTATCATTTTTAAAATTTTTAAACCCCACATGTATTTTTTTAAGCTTGCTCATTTTCTACAAACCCGAGGCTCTTTTCATGTTTGTAGAACATATACAGAAAATCCAGACCATTTTAATTGTTTGATCACATGAACCAGTAAAAATAGAATCCCTGACACTAAACCTAGGGAGCAGCTAGCCCAGGCCCCTGGAATTCAAAGAAGGCACAAAGACCCATTCCCCCTCAAATTCAGGTCTTGCTGCTATGGACCTTGCTGAGCAGGAGATTTTTGGATTCCCCCAAATTGGCTATTGTTTATTTTTGTCTGCGATGTCATGGTGGAGGTGGGTTAAATGGGTCTGGTCATTGACTATGTAGGCCATAACTAGTTTGGCAAGGACTGGGTGGGCTGATCAGGGTATGTAAAGGATACACCAGTGTAAAAATCAGTCAGCTCCCTAAACATATTGCCCTGTTCCTTAGGACTGAATTGTCAGACACCTAAGTTTATTGAAAAAAAACTGACACTTTTGAAAGTATAAATTTCCAGGATGTTGCGCCCCACCCAGCCCCATTGGCGCTACGCCACTGAAGAACAACCGTGTTGGCACCTGGCTACCCCTCAGCTCTGCAGTTGCAAAACCTTGAAGTTGGGGCCACTGCGGAGCTGAGGGGTGGCCAGGTTTTGACACGGTTGTTCCTAATGCTGGTATGGGGAGGGGTGGGCTGGGGCATTTCTAGGGGTGGAGCTGACTTTAGTTGGCTTCCATCCAGGGTTAGGGTGGCATAACTCCATTAATACCTATGGAGTGTGTAACAGGGTTTTGAAGCTCAGACTCCCTTTTTGGAGTCTGCCTCACTCCAACTCTCCCCAGAGAAATCAAAGAAGGAACCTGTGACAAAAATGGAGGGGAAACTCTGTAAGAGAGAGTGTTGGCCCATATGCTGACAAACACCTCCCTTTGTAGGCACACAGAAAAATTAGACTGGAACTTAGAGTAACGTGAAACAGAATTTGTAAAGTTTATTTGACTAGAATTGAAGGCTTCTCAGTTGTCTTGAGAGGTTTTAAATGCTTGTTGTTTACAGAAAGTAAAGAGTTTCTACTTGCGAGGTTACTCAGTCAATTACAATAAAGTTTTCCATTTGGTCACATGCAGGTGGCCAATATACTTCTTCTCTTAAAAAGGTTCTGGTACTTAAACTTTCTCATACACACAGGTTCTATTTTACTTCAGCTTTCTCTCACAGAGGTTTCAGCTTTTAGTTGTTACATACACTAGATTCTCTCTGATCAAGACCCTTTCTAGTTCACACAACCACCCAAGTCTTAAGACTGAAAGGACTCTGGCTCAACACTCGCCACCTTCCCTTGCAGTCCCCTGGTAAGGCCTAACTGCCCCCTTTATGGACTGGTCTCCTCCTGACTGGGCTTTGAACTGGGGTCGGACAGACACTAGTCTGGACAGCCAAGCTGCCAAGCACCTGAGTGGCGGATTCACCTTCCACCAAGCCCAGGGCTTTCCCTCACACTCTATCAGGCCTCCTCAGCCTGACTAGAGCACTCTTTCTTGTCAGAACACACAAGCAGCGACAGATCTCCCTTCCTGATCTGCTCTCTCTGCTTTGGATCCTGGTCCAAGCACAAACCAAGGAAAAAGAATCCTCAGCACTCCAGCTGCCTCCTTTTCTTCTCCCTGGCAATTTCCTCCAGCCAATCAGGACTGGGCAGGACTTAACTCTTTCAGGGCAGTCTCTCACTGGAAACCACTTCCCAAATATGGGCATTTGTCACAGCAGGCTTTCAGGAAGTGAAGCTTTTTTTCATCCAGCTGCCTCCTCGTTCTAATTACAGTTCCATCTAATACAATCTTACTAGAATAAGACTAGGTTAATTATATCATTAACACTTCTTAAGGTGATGCAGCAGCAGCACTATCCTTGGCCACCCCTAGGAATTGGATTGGGCTGTAGGTTAGAAAGCATAGACCACCATGAAACTAGCTGCCTAGCATAGTTTTTAATGCAATCCTAGGTTTCTTATTCTCCCACACAAAATTGTTTATTAAAAGGTGTAATTATTTTAACTCTTTTCTATATATAGTTATTAGAACATTTGTAAAAGGAAAATTAAACTTGGAGAGAATAAACATTAGTGATTAATATTTGCATTTTTCCCATCCCTTGGTATATTCCCATCTATTCTGCATAGATGTACACTACAACTCTCTCCCCTCCCCCATCTTTTAACCTTGAACAACAGCAATAAAAAAGGAAAGTTCAAAGAGACATTGCTGCTGGCAAATTAGTTGATTTCCAGTGACTTCTGGGGAATCAGTGTACACAGAACAGTCCACACTGTACTAGGCAGCTATATGGGACTTTGTAGAGCATTTGTGAATCCTGGAATGTTTCAATAGTAGTAGAAACAAAATGTTACTTTGCGTGTATAGATGGTGGAATTGGTCTGTGTACAGTTTTTATATGTGTGAAAGGAAAATGAATCAGTGCTGTGAATTTTTTGTGTTAGAAGTAATGGGTACCCTTAAGCCATGTCCAATATGACTCTCTAATAGAAATGGGAAAAGAATTCTCCAGGTACAGCACACACAACTCTATCTCAAGTTCAACTAATTTAAATTATGGCAACACATGAATGTTCCCTGTATTTACAGCAATACCTTCTTTCTGAGCATCCTTTAACTCGTAAGAAATATTTACAGCCTGTGCTGACTGCAATTATTCTAGTTTATTAGATTATTTTTTCCCCATGTTTTACAATACACTTTCTAAGATACTGGCCAGGAGCATGTCATGGTTAACCAAGAAAAATCCTGCCTGGCTTCAATACGAAGAACTAAGATTTAATGCAGTATGAAAGACACTGGGCTCCAAGAAAAAAAACCATGTTCCATTCTTGTCAGCATAATTTTGCCCTTAGAGTATGTGTGCTAGAAGGTCATGTGATGCAAATATGTTTCCTAGCAACTGGAAGTGAACAGACCTGTTTAGAGAAATGAAGCTTGGCAAAGACAGAATTAAGATGCTTTGATCCGTTTCCCCCTAATGTTATGTTTTCTTTTTTTTTTAAACACAAAACCTTGCAAAATGTTGTAAATCTAACAGGTTTGATATTATGGTTATTTTGTAAGAGGGGCATTTTGATTTGGAAACAGATTGTGAGGAAGTTGTAAAACTGTCATAGATTTTAAATTTGCATTAGCTTCTTGTACGATTAAAATTAAGCAGGGGCTATTTATGCTATCAAAGAACAGTTACCTTGCTGCATGAAGATTAGAAATACAAGTGAAGGGGGTTTGATTTTTTGAACTTCAGATGATTTATGAATAATTCATACAGCACAAATGTATCAAAATGTGGAAAAGAACACTTTTTTGTCCTTCAGTTTTGCTGTAGATATTATACATGCAGGGACCCACAGACCTGGTTGGCAGGTAATCACTGACAAACAATCCTCTTCATTCTGGCAATCAGCACAGTTCCCCCCCCCCCCCCCCCCGCAGTTCACCATACATTATAGAGAACTCAGTGGGGATCCATACCTGGGACCATGAGGCTAATCAGCATAAACAACTCATGTGAAACATAAATGATCTAAATGATGTGATCATGAACAATTGTTTTGCCATTTCCAGAATCTTCTGCCATACCCTCACTTTATGTCAGGCATGGGATAGGATCAGGCACGCTGAATGAGTGAGACGCCATACTTTAAAAGGCCCACCACAAAATGTGAGAAAGATGCCTCATTCTTCTTCTCTCTTCAACATTCCATCAGCTCCCTGAAAGCTGACTGGATATAGCTATAACTTTCTAGTCCACTCAGGCCCTTGCAGGGAATTTGTTGTGTGACAGCTAGGGGTCAGATAGCCTCCTGTCCATCACAGGAGAATAATACAAAAGAGGAAAATGCAACTAATATGGACAGAAAAGAAAAATTAGGAAGGATGTGACAACAGAAGAAGGAGGGGTTAAGGAAAATAAAGAAGAGGGAAAGGGGGACAGGGAGAAAGATGTAGCATGTCACAAACATATGATGATGGGGCAGAAATGTAGGCTCAGGCTCACTCCCAGCATCCTGATATTGCTGTGCCAGACCTCTTCTGTCCCTTCAATTATCTGCCCTAGAGTGAGGAAAAGCTGTTAAAATGATTAGGTAATAAGCTGGTGATTTGAAAGACCATCACCTGAGATCCTGGAGAGCTGCTGCTGGTAAGAGTAGATAGTACTGACCTTGACAAGACAACGATCAGACACATTTTAAGGTAGTTTCATGTGTTTTGACATACTCCAGCCTGTTAATTTTATACCCTATTTTCCTGTGAGAATTAGAAAGCACTGCAAGAAGTCAATCGTATATAAATTCTGCAGATATGTTCATGCTGTAAAAAGTATTTTTGTTATTTTACTCATTGAATATTGGCTGGATCTCCTTTCCCCAAACCCTGCCCTCCTCAGACTCCACCAGAAAGTATCCAAAAATTTGCCAGTTTGGAGCTGGCAACTCAAGTCAGGCCTGCCTCTCAGATGCCCTCCCTCAAAAGCCAAAATAGGTCTGGAAAGGACTCTGCCTCCTTCTCCTTGCTTTTACTGACAGAAGCAGGCCTTGGAATACTGTGGTTGCCAGCAACAGCCACTGAGAGAATCTACTGCTTAAAGCTATAGACTCTCCTATTATCATTTTCGGGTTGTTTAAGCCCTGCAATGTATTTTTTAGATAACACATTCTTCTGCAGTTCTTGAGCCTTTTTTTGGTTTGTAGAAAGATCTTTCTTGCCCATTCACATCTCAAGTCACCAGATTTAAGTATCGCAAAATCTGTTTGACTTCAGTATTCAAATATAAGATTTAGAAAATTTCTATGCCACCTATCCAAAGAACCTACTCAAACACTGTTATTCAAACACAGAGATAAGATAATTTCTGTTTGTCTAAATTACATTTTTGTTTGTAATTCACTTAGAGTCTCCAGGAGCGAGAAAAACAGTATAGGAATAAAGTATGATGCCAGCAATATTGTATGAGTTGGTCCATTACAGAAAGGACATGAGATGAATTGTACTGAAACACCTAAAAGCAATAACATCTGTATATGTACTATGCAAATTCTTTTTTCTTGGGCTAATATTACAACAATTGAAGGCTCATTTTGTTTGTGAAATATTAAGGGCCTAACTCCATGTTACATGCATATGATTGCAACAAAAGTCAGATGGCTGCTTTTTCCTGGAAAAAGTTCGTACAAGAGGAGATTATTTGGAGCAGGGAATCTCAGCATGTGAGATCTAGAATTACAAAAATGGTTGAGCACTACATAGCCTAATTCCTCTGTTCCCGATTAGCCCCTTCTAATATGGTTTCCTTCAGAAAAACAGCCAGTGGGTCTTAGTTACCACTTTTTATTGCATTAAGGCCAAAGATCCCTTGCTCAAGGATCACTTTTAGCCATTACTTCTTCCTTCAACATTGTATTTTCCCCCTTCATTTTGTTGTACTGTATGGAAACTGGCTTGACAAATTTGAGATATTATTGCCATTGCAAGATACTTGCTTAAAATTGGTGAGTTCCAGTGTTTCTAACATCAGATACATTTCTTGTAGTCTAGAAAACGGAAATATTTACTGAGTGTTCAAGATTTCATAAGATCCTGAAATGAGTGCTGCACATGAACCTCAGATATATGGTAAATATTCTTGATACTTGTCAGTGTGTATTTAGATCAAAAATTTCCTAAGGAAAAAGGGTGGAAGCTCACTTTTTGAAGCAAATGTGGAAAGCAGGAATGACTGAAGAGCAGATGGAAAGGAACCCATCCACAAAGACACTCAGTAGTGGATGAAGTATATACTTTTTATTGTTGAAGACTTTCAAGGCTGGAATCACTAGGGTGTTGTGGGTTTTCTGGGTTGTATGGTCATGTTCCAGTAGTATTTTCAACATTAGCCAGAAGCCTTTATTGGCATTATAAATTATTGGCATTATAAATATTACAATATTAAAAAACAAGGTATGTTTATCTATTTACTGAACCCATTAAAATACATTAAAACATGCATTAAATGTCTACATACAGACCCTGTATACAGAACACAAAGAGAGCTAAATTAACCATGACTGTTTTGTGGAGAATAATTATGCTTATCCAGGTAATGCTTCAGAAAGCTCGCAACATTTTCACAGATAAGATCACAAGAACCATTGAGTAGAAAGTTCATAACAGATGATGACATGTCAATATTTAACCTCTCTATCAAGGGATGAATATACATGGAGCAGTAGTATTTTCCTCTGACATTTCACCTCCATCTGTGGTTGGCTAGATGCTCTGAATATGCCAGCCATGGATACAGGTGAAATGTCAGGAGGAACCAGAAAACCCACAACACCCTTTATGTTTGTGGACATACTTATGAAATCTGCAAGAACTTATCTTCAGTAACTGCTGTGGTTAAAGCATATGCAGTTCTTCTGAAGTAACTGTTTAATGTCAGCTCATGTACATTTGGACCATGGGTTGGATTGTGCACAAGGATTCTGGATCTTCCTGCTTTCTCTCTCCCCCTCCCCCCAGAAATCCTTTTCAGACTTACATAGAGAAATAGCCATGTGGGTCTAGAATGCTGCTGTTGAGAGATGATACAGGAAGAAAGCACTCCATCTGCCCCTTCATTGATCAAAAGAAATCATAGGTCCCACAACCCCAGGAATAAATTTTCCCAGGGTCAGAAAGCACTATTGGAGTAAGGGTGAAGCCATGAAGATTAGTATTGATCATCACCTTCGGCTGATGGATTGTAGGATCCAACCTATTATTTTGCAGAAGAATAGATTCTCATCTGTTTTACATCCAATTTACTGTTGTTAATGTGCTCTTTCCTCATTAGGATTTCTCCACCTGTTTCTCCTGTTTGTGGCAAAAGTGTCAGTGTCATGGCAGATGTTTCCCTTTACACTAGCAAAAAAGTTCCCTACTTCTTTTTCAAGGATATTGTTTGCACAGCAATGGTTCTGGTTTAGTGCAGAAAACAGGACCAAAATCATGGCCTGAGAACTGTTGAACTGAATTTAGCAAGTCTCTGCTGTCTCCTTAGAAATTGCCAATATACATGACCAAAATTAGCCCTCTGCTCTAAAACTCTCATTTGGTTGCCAGGATGGAATGTTTGGGATCATATTTACATTGCTCTCCCACTTTCATATCTATATATATAAAAATCTAACAGCATGTTTGTCCCTGATGGTCTCCCTCAGAAGCTGCTGGACGGATCGCCCCCAAATTTTCATAAAACATATTTTTCCTGGCAATCCAGGCCATGAAGTTGGCTGTGTTTAACTGTCACCCTTAGAATGTTCGTGCAGCCTGTCTGTCTGTGGCCTGAGGGCTTAGAATGTTTGCGCAGATGGCCAGAGATGAGCAGTTAAAACAGTAAATAGGTAATACTGTTAGGTAATACGAGTGGAAGTGAAACACACACTTTGCTGTGTGAGACGTCAGGTGGGGTTTCCCCCCTCACACGCAGGTAACTTTCACTCTCTGTGCCTTACCCACTGCTACCACACAATACATATACTCTCATAAACGTCCAGCTCATCCTCACACACCTCACTCTGCCCTCCCTCACATCCAACCACCACTTACCCACTTCCTCACCCATATTCGCCACAGCTCTCTTTTACTAAAAGCGAGCTGGAGTTTGTCTTTTTCTTCTAAGAAAATCCGTGGGGTGGGGGCGAACCAACACTACCGGTTGCACTTCTTTTGCACGTGGCCCTTTAAGAACCCAGGAAGCTGACCGCGATCTGAGCGCCTCACCACCCTGCCTCTGCTGTCTGACTGGGATAGCCTCCTTGCCCCAGTTCTGCTTTCCCCAAGCCAGGACTGTGCATGTCAACCAGCCTCATGGACAGAGGGATTCGCACTATGGACAGTTCCGTTGTGGAATGGGAAGGGTTACCTTATACTAAAAAAACAAGAAAGCACCATATAACAATGTGCATTGAAAAAGGAAAGAGGGATTCCATTTGACCACCCCAAAAGGCTATGCTGGGGATCATTGGACCTGCATGGACATCTGTGTGGGTTGCGGACTGTGATGAGAAGGACAATTGCCACAGCAATGCATGGCCGGGCCCACTAGTCTTTATATAAAGTGTGGCTGCAGATTCAAAAAGAGCATTTGCTGATCAAAGGCAATTATATTTATTGACTAGCATTGAGTTCTTAAGTCTCTTTTGAGCCAAGGTCTTTAAAATGTTCACAGAATAATCACTGATATTTTTCACAGCAGCCCTCAGTTATTATGTTTAGTCATATACTGTGAGAAATGCTGAGAAAGCTCATGCAGTTTAAAAATTTCTAATGGAAACAGGGGTTTGGGTAAAAAAAAGATTTCCTATAATAATTTTCAGTAGGACTTCACTGACTTTTGTGTGAAAAGAATAGCTGTTCTAATGCTTGGGGACTAATTTTCATCTGCTCTTTACAGACTAATAACCCTCATGCCATCAACTCCTGTTCTTTTTTTGTTCTCAGAGTTCACCTACTGTCATTTGTATTGGTTCAAATGTCAAGCTTTGGTTTTGTTGCTTGGCGAAGTTAGATTACTCTGCCAAAGTTGATGCAGAATTGTATTCCCCTTTGTCGGGGAATCAACTCTTCCATTTGCTGCTCCTGCATGCAATGGTGAACTTCTCCACATCCAACTGTGCTTTGCAGTCCCTGAAGCTGCACAAAGTGAATCCACTTAGCGGCTACTTGGCTAGGGTCTCTGAGAAGCCTGCAGGAGTTATTTGCCTATTGGGGTAGAGAACTGAGATCCCAAATTGAATTTGAAATAGGTTTAAGCAAGATAAATCGCGCTCCAGGCTTCAGCCTGGAGGCGCCATTGCAAGGGGGGAGGAACGAGTGGAAGCCTCCTTCCCCGCCGGCCGACTGAGGCTGTCACGTGGCCGGGTGCCGGCACGTGACAGGGGCCTGGAGCAGCCTATAAAGGGCTGCGTCGGCGGGGACCAGCCTCTTCGAGGCCGGCTGCTTTCAAAGGAGAAGCGTTTGTGCTGCGCTCTCTCTTGCCGGGCCCTCGTTAAGAGCTCCCTGCTCTGGCGCAGTTTTCATAGCGCCTTTAATCCTGCCTCCCTGGGGGCTGTGGCAAGCGGTTCGCCTACGTCTGGGCGATCATCCCAGCCGGCATTGGAGGCTCGTTGGAAGCGTCAGGTGGGGAGCAAACCCCGCCTCTGCAGCCTAGGTGAGGGGAGCCTCGCGTCGCGCTTCACTGGCTTTTAGCCATCCCTGCGGCTGGGGATGCGCCATCTCGGGACAGGGCCAACAGTGCACTCATAGGCGGCACAGTGGCGTCGAAGAAGTGGGCAGAGGGCCCTGCGTTAGCAGCGCCACGACTTTTAGCGGCATCGCCATTTTGCTGAGGATAGGCCTGTGGCTGCTTTAGAGGAAAAAAGCGGGGAGGTCTCATAGCAGTTGTTAAGCCGGGTCGTAGAGGGGACGCCTTGTCCACAACAATTCTCACTTCACCCCTCCCTTTCCCCCCCAAAGGCCTTGCACACAACGGCAAGGCGGGGATGGAAAAGCAGAGGGCGTTCCTTCGAGGCCCCTTGCTCAGGCCTTTGAAGGAGCACGGGGAAACGCAAGGAAGCGCTGGTGCCGGCAAGCCTGTTTCTCCCGGTCAGGCAGGGGATAGAAAAGTGAGGTCGTTCCTTCGAGGCCCCTTGCTTAAGCCTTTGAAGGAGCGCGGGGAGAAACGCAAGGAGAGCTGGTGCCTGTAAGTCTGTTTCTCCCGGCAAGCCTGTTTCTCCCGGTCAGGCAGGGGACAGAAAAGTGAGGTCGTTCCTTCGAGGCCCCTTGCTTAGGCCTTTGAAGGAGCGCAGGGAGGAAGGGAGGGAGAGCCGGTGCCTGCAAGCCTGTTTCTCCTCGGAGCGCCTGTCAGGGTAGCGCTGAGGCAGCTTGCAGAGCACTCGTAGCACGGACACAGGCGGCTTCCAATTCGCCTCCCTCTCTCTGCGCCCTGCCTTGCCCCTGAGGTGGTTTCCAAGTCAGACGGAGGGCAGGCAGCTTGGCTCCCTTCTCCCCTGCTTGTAATCTCCCGGCAGTTTTAGCTGTTTAGGCTGCGAGCAGGCATTTTAGCCTTCAATTCTTCCAGGGGCGGGCTTGAGCCCTGACGAAAAGGGCGGGCTGGGAACAAAGAGACAGTCACCCATTTCAGGCTAGTTCATTCTCTTCACAGGGTGCGGGGTGAGAATACTTCCCTCTGCATTTAATTTTATTACTGAGGTTAACAAAGAGAAACGTTTAGGAGTGCTAGTTTTAGGAATTAGGCAATCTCAGTAATCCAGGCAGCCAGCCTAGGAAAAAACAGGCAACCACTAAGTTTTGCTTAGATCATAGAGCAGTTGGCAAGGCACCTTGCAGGACTGTGGGTCTCTCATAAGAGGCATGTGAGAATGTACATAACAATGGGAGTTCTCTAGTCCCTGCCGGGAGGACAACTAATTTTCAGTGCATATTAGTTCACTCCATGTTAAGATACTCAAGGCTCACCTGAGGGGCCCTTGGTGGACTGCTAAATGGTAGTTGAGGATGGAAAGTAAAGGGGAATTGCCTACCATTTTCCTGGCACCTGAGTTAACTGTCCATTTCTTCAACCAGAGCCGTGTCCAACTGAAGTCGGGCAAGATTCTTGGGGTTGTACCCAGCTGGAGGAAAAAAGATTTCTTTCTTCCTGCCAAAGGGCAGAGGCATGCAAACTCCGGCATTTAATGTGTTTCCACTCAGGCTCTTTTGGCACTAAGATATACTTGTTTAAATTGGTCAGAGGCCTTGGAGCCCAATCACGGGTGACAGGGAAGGTTTTGAATAACTTAGTAATCAATAATAATTGATAATAATAATTGATAATAATTTTCTAAGATTTTATAGGACACATAGCCAGCCATTACAGAAATATATTATTTTTTCAGCTGGAGCTGGCTGGACCAGGACTCACCCTGGCTTGCTCAGAGCTCAGAGGTTAACTGGGACTGTCCCCTGGTTGGGCAGATTCCTTTACGCTGATAAAGCCGCATTGTATTTTGGTTCAATGTTGGATATTTATACCATGCACAAATCCATCGGAGATGATTATCCCTCTATGCCTACGTAAGCGACACTCAGGGTTTTATCACAAGTCGCCTTCTGGACCCAGTCTTAAGCTGATAGTGTGAAGACCTTAATCGTTTCTACTTGATTTCATGCTCCCTCCTAGCGCTTAGGAGGGATTGTTGACATTGATGGGTGACAGGGTTCCCCCACGTTGCCAAGTTTTTGTGCCCACGGTTCTTTCTGTTAAGGGGAATGTGTCCTCACTGTATTTTCCACAGGTATTGATTTATGAGCACAAGGGTTGTTTAGGGCCTTGAATTCAAGTGGGGTCGCAGCACTGAAAAAGGCCTTTAGGCCCAGTTTACACAATTCCCGGGCGACCATACAGCTTTTGAGCATCAGTGTTCACCAATGCACTGCAAAAAAAAAAAAAATACTGTCAGAGCCTAGCGTGGCATGGGCAGGGCAGTTGTCAGACAATCCAGCCGCTTTAGCAAGTGTTAGGCTCTTAGCCCAGGAGTTGGTATTTCTTTTAAGGCTGGTTTTTCCAGGTGTCACCACGGATATTGCCAACAGTTTAATTCATCGCCAGATGGACTGTTCCCGCTCCCTGGCCCACAAAGCAATGGTAGCCGGAGGCAGTTCCAGATCAGCCATGGGACTAGGACAGCACTCGACCATGCACAGAGTCCTCCAGTATTTATAAATCGCCCTCCAGTATGGTGGGCGATTTATGTGAGCTGGCATCAAGGGGATCCTCCAGGTCCCCCCCCTTTTTTTCTTAGTACTTGACCACTAGTTGCAGTGGGTTCAGTCTTCCCCTCCATGTTCAGTTATACTGGGGGGGTAGAGCAATCTTGCAATCGGGCTGGCAGGTTCCTTACCATGCATGAGTTGGGACCTGAGACTAACTACACAAAATCCCAATGGCTCCAGGAAGTTCTCTGCGTCGCCCTAGGCCAGTCACACACTGTGTCACTGCTGGACGCAATCTGGTGAACTGGGTTAAAACCCACACCGCAGGAACTTCATGCCCAGTCAAGGAGGCAGCTGTGGTCCCAGCTCAATTGCCAGCAATTCCAGGCACTTTCTTGCACTGGGGATGGGTCTCCCCTGTTTGGATGATAGACTTTATTTTATTGCATCCCACGTCTTATTCAGATGAGAAGTGCTAGAACAACAATCTTTTAGACCTTAATAACCACAAAGTAATCAATTTAAAATAAATAATGTTATTTCAGCAACTGTCTTCACTCCAACAGCATTGGCTATTTGAAGCAGACTCCAGGATCTTGCTTATACTTAGGTCAGTCCTGAGTTTGTGCCATTACTCTTAGCAGTGGCTGGGGATTTATCACCAGAGCCTTTTTCGACCAGGTTCGACCAGGCATAAGTGCTGCTGCGGCAGTGGCCGAGGACAGTCACCCCAGAGCAAATTTGTACGGTCAGCCATGGGTATCGTTAGTTGACAAAATGAATGGTTAGCCTCAATTCTCTCTATTTTCTTTACCTAGTCTCGACGAGCCAGCCAACTGGAGTGTGGATCGGTGGACATAGCTCAGGCTGGTTGGTTTGCCTCATCGATCCAGAGCAAGTGGAACCTTGGCGGGGATTCCATCGTCAAGCTAGCTGATTCGGGCAGCATGGTTTGCGATGGGATGCGCTGTCGCTGCTGCTCAATGTGGTCCACCTCTAGCCAAGCCTCCATAGCTAATGGAATCATCATACCGCTCAGAAGGGCATTGGTTGTCAGGCTAGTTGTTTATAGCTCAGAGAGCTGCATCTGCAGCTCCATTGCCCAAAAAATATGGTTATGCCTATCATATATGGACATGGTGGAGTGCTTCAGCCCCAGTGCAGTGGAGCCTAGCTCAAAAGTGCACTCTAGCTTGATACACTAGGTAGCCAGCTGGGCCTAAGCAGGTAGAGACTTCCAGTTTTCAGTCAATAGCCTGAAACTGGGGCTTTCAGGTATGGGGTTCATTTTTCTGCCGTACACTTGTCAGCCTTCCCTGGGAATCACTTGGACCATTTCCCACCTTCATGAACTCTCGAAGAGGCCAGGGTCGTAGTTGGCAGCGGTGATTCCCCTAGGCCACAGGGACCATAGTGCAGCCCATTAAAAAAAAGGGGCCCCCTAAGAACGCTGCTTTGGCCTTGTTATGCGCTTTTTTCGGTGCCCGTGTAGTGAACTTGTTGCCCCGTTCAATCGAGAGACATCAGCCCCCTTTAGCCTTTCAAAGGGTGCCAGACATGTTTCGCATGGTTGATGGGGAGGCATTGCCATGCTGGGCGCTTAAGTAGAAACAAAGGAAGTATATTACCTTTTCCAAGCCTTTGGGAAACATTTAAATTGTTGCTTTATAAAAATTTTAATTTGTTGGGCAGAGCAGGAAGAAGATCTGTTATTCACTTGCCACACTACAAGTGTGTAGCGGTTGCAGTCCCTGCTTTCCTGTTTTGCATTTGCATTCATCCATGCAGGCAGCATTTAGAGCCAACCCGGGATGGCTCACATGACTGCATTGCTTTCACCAGTGTCCAGATATCGAATTCACAGCTGTTCTTTGGCGGTGTTGCTTGTGATTTCTGGGTCTCCTTGCACGCAGACTAGACCTTTCAGGCTACAGACCACTCAGGCTGGAGGCTGCTGGCAGTCTTTGGCTTCGATCATGTGTGCATCTGGCCCTCACCTTTTGTTGTAACTCTGTTCTTTTTATAGTTCCGGTGGCTGGCATTAAGCCATAGCGCTGGGTCCTGGGCTGAGTCGATTACGCCGGGCTAAGTCCATGAGGTGGTCCCTACTCCCCTGGTTCGCGGGATTCCGTCACTCTTCGAACCCGCTTCCCTGATGTAGTTGTGCTACAAGTGGGAGAGAATGGGCATTCCTGGCTTGACGGGAGTGGCCTTGGCGGATCCTCATGGAGACTGGACTTGAGCTTGCTGGCGCTGTATCAATGCGATGCCAAACCAAGCTTTCGTTTGGTCTTGCTTACTAGAACAGAGGACTTAGAGGGGATCCCTCATAGAGCCTGACCTGAGCTTGTTGCATCGTAAAGACGCCACAGACCAAGCACTGTCGAAGTCGTGCTTTATTGAACGTGGAGCGGAATTGGGAGGGATGCAGTTGCTCCCAAATTCTCGAGTGAAAACAAAGCCAAGGTTAAGCGCTTGTCGGTCCGCAACCCAGGTTGTGCTGCTACAGGATATGGGAGGGACGATGTTATTCCCCATACGGCGACATATCTATCCTGGCTTTCTTTGGAGGCTGCCTGGACTTTGCCCTTCGATAGAGTACACTTATCAGATTGGACGCCAGGACATCTGGTGAAATGATGTTGGTTATGCTCTGATATGCCTCTGTTGCAGTGGCTTCAACGGCATGCACTGAGCTGCTCTTTGTTGCAATGGCTTTGCAGCATGCACTGAAGCTGTAAAACTGAGCTGCTCTGTTGCGAGTGACTTCACGGGCACGCACTGAGCAAAAAATGACGTCTGATATGCTCTGTTGCAGTGGCTTTGCGGCACGCGACTGGAGCTGTGTGGACTCTGGGCTGCTGAAGCTGGGGCGAGGAGCTGCTGGTTTAACAGCTTTCGGGTGGCGGTTTTGGGCATAAGAGCACATCCTATTTTATGGGAAGACGCAGTAGCTTCGCATGCCGGACTCCTTCCCATGGGGGCCTCCATATGAGGTCCGTGGTGGCGATAGAGCTCTTGAAGACAAGCCTTGGGGCCGTGCCAAGAGCTCGCTGCCCGGCAGGGAGGGGTGTCACAAATTGGGTTTGCGTCCATGTGGCATCTAGTAACTTCCTGTTCCGGTTCCCTCAGGGATGTATTGCCGACAGGGTTCCCAACTGGTCCTGGCGAGAAAGGGCCTATAAGGATCAGCTGGGGCTGCCCTCATAACCACAGGTCAG
This sequence comes from Sphaerodactylus townsendi, assembly GCF_021028975.2. Taxonomy (NCBI): domain Eukaryota; kingdom Metazoa; phylum Chordata; class Lepidosauria; order Squamata; family Sphaerodactylidae; genus Sphaerodactylus; species Sphaerodactylus townsendi. The sequence goes on from NC_059427.1 coordinate 61,619,442, forward strand.
CGGTTTTTTTTGCTGCCGCTGGGGCCAGGATGTGCTCTGGTTATAGCGTTCGCCCCAGCTTCAAAAGTTTTGTTGCCAGAGTAATGTTACATAGAATTTGGGCTGCGGCCGATTTCTTTTCCAACAAGTATGTGTCAGTGTCTTTGATGGAACGAGTCTCCACACATCCCCATGCAAAGTAATAGCATAGGTACAGGTTTTTATTGTGTTTTTTCCTCAGGGAAGAGAAGAAACACCCTTATGGACAGGAAAAGTGGATCAGAAAGGGGCAACTTGGCTAGCTTGGGCCATCCAGGTCAGGGAAAAGCTAGGGTAGTGAATGTATTTAATTTTGCTTTTCTGGATGCTATGGTCTTTCTATAGGGAATTCCATACAGCAGAAATAAAACATCCTTAGGATGTTTTACAAAGCATTTTGGGGAAGAAGTTTACACATTTCTCTGTCCTGGCCTGTCAGGTTCCAGCTAAGAGCAGGCACAGAAACAAGAGATGGAGAAAGCAGTCTCAATCTGGGTCTAGCAAAACAGAGCACAAGCAGGTCTGGTAAGAGGCAGTCAAGAGTCCAAGCGAGGTCAGGTCAGGCAATCCAAGGAATCAGTCTGCAAGCGGGTGTAGCAGAAAGCTGTCAGGCTCTCAACAAGGGTGCTCCTGCTACTTCCACTTCCTAAAGCAGTCTCTCATATGCCTGTGCTGTGGCTCAGTCTTAATCCTGAGCTGACTCCCGGCATTCTCTGTAATGCCCTAGGGCTTCCAAACATGCACCGCACCTTTTAGAGTGCAGTTCCTGCCAGGTGCGAATCCTCAGCTGCCTTACAGACTCAGGTGAGCTGGGTGGACTGCTAGGTTGGCCCTCAGTGGCTGGAGGTGCTTCTACAAGTACTCTGGCTTCCGACTCTTAACTTGGGCCAGCTCTGCATCCTGTGAGGCTTCTGGCTGGGCATGAGGCCCAGTTGACTGGGGCTCCAGAGGTCATACTACCAGGGCTTGTCATCAGAGAACTCCTGGCTGGCTGACTCTGAGCCCATGACACTCTCTTCCTCAAAATGCCTTTAAAGCATTCTGTTTTTCTCAACCCAGGATGTTTGAACATTGCTACATTAGCAATCTTTCCCCCCAATCTGGGTTGAGGATGTTTTCTGCCTACTGAGCAAGCAAAAGCCGGCAGGAAATGCTTTATTTCTCCTGCCCAAGCCTCTGCTTTCATTTTTGCCAATCGCACCCACCATTTTGTGTGCTGCAGAAGAGATTCTTTGAAGGTTCCTCCATGGAAGTTTCCTCTGCTTGCAGGTCATCCGCATGCAATTTCCATGTCAAAATTAGATGAATAAAATTTGTTTTGCCGAACGATCCCATGCACATGTCATTTTTTCTTTTGATTTGAAGGGGATGTCTGCAAAGTTCTAGCAACATGATTAGAGAAGCTGCACTATGCACATATTTGTGTCACCATAGTTTTTCAGTTTAAACTGATTAATAATCATGTTTAATAATAATTGTCTTTAACCAAGCAATAGATTTAAGTCTAATCTTTAAAATGCATGCACCGTGCCATAATCAGAAGTGCTCTGTTACTGCTGTATTTTGATTGACCTTGGTGTGACCTTCAGCTTTACTGCAGACACTACTGAATGACTTGGAGGCAATGCTTGGCAAAACACAACAAAAAAGGGATGTATCCCTGTATCTATGATGTCACCTGTGTGCCATAAGGCTTATAATGTAGCAAGTGCACGAAAAAATAGATTTTCCAGCATTTGTGAATGCAGGAATGTGACAAGGGCAAAACATTTCAGCAGCACTGTTTTGAGTGGTAGCTGCGGGGAGAAAATCAAACAATAGGAATTAAAGTGAGCAGGATGGGGAGGGTAATGAAACGATTCAGTGTTCATCTGCAGCATTCCTGTTTAGCATACAAAAAGCAGTTGATAGAAATGTGTAATGATTTTCCAGTTCTGAACTGATGGTAAGGAAAGGTAATTGAATTTGATATATTCTGCAGATGAGCCTAATTTTCACAAAGCATTTATGTTTATATATGTTAAGATGCTGTGGTGGGGTTTATTTATGCTGAAACAAAATGAAGCTCAATTTTACAATTATAAGAAGAGCTCTAGATATCCCTAGAAGCTGGCAGATTTCATTTTGAACATGCATTACTCCGATGCACTAGTTCATTTATGTGAAATGGAGTTGAAGATTTCAGTTTGTGGGTGACCAGTGTTGTCCTTCTATCTCTTTAGGTGCCAAAGGAGACCGATAAGACCAAATGGGAAGATATGTGATCTTTCCCAGTATAAGTGTATATGTATCAGTTGCTAGATTCAGCTGGATCTCTTGCTTGCACATAAAATCCGATTAACTTGAAGGTCATGGTGTCATTCCATTATTATTACTCTTGTGAATGAGCCTTCAACATATTTCATTACTGTAATCTACCTTTTCCCCCCTGCAATAAATCATCAAAACAGAATAGCTGAATCTGGATTGTAAATAGGACTAAAGTTGCAGGTATTGTATCTATCCCCTTCTTCACAGCCAGTCTCCTTCCTGCCTCCATTGATTCACTTAATTAAGAAGACAAGTGCTAAATTCTACAAGCACCGAATTCTACCAGAAAACCTTCTGCCTTGTCAGGATTAAGCTTCAGTTTATTAGCCCCCATCCATCCCAAAATTACCTCCTGGTACCAGTTCAGAGTTTCTAATTCTCCCCCAATAACAAAAATAAGGATCATGCATATGGATGAGGGATACACTAATGAGTAGTAGTGTGTGTGAACAAGATATTGGGTTAGGGTTAGGGTTAGGGCAGTAGATAAAATCAAAGCAAGTGTGATGCAGAGACAAAAAAGGCTAATGAGATCTTGAGGTGTATCAACAGGAGTATAACATTCAAATTGCAAGATACTGTAGTCTCACTGTATACCGCATTGGTTTGGCCTCACCTGGACTATTGTGTACGGTCCTGAGTCCTCTCTTCAAACAGGATCTGGACAGAATGGAATGGGTGCGGAGGAAAGCGACTAGAGGGATCAGGAACCTAGAAATCAAACTCCATGAACAAAGGTTGAAGGACTTGGGAAGATTTAGTCTGGAGAAGAGACTGAAGGGGTACATAATTACAGTTTGTATGTACTTGAAGGAGCTGTTCCTGTTGGCAACAGATGTTGGAACTTCCAATAATGGTTTTAAATTAATAGCAGAAAGCCTCCAACTGGATGTTAGGAAAAAATATTTCTAGTAAGCATTGTGCAACAGCTACCTAGGCAGATGGTGAGCTTCTCCTCACTGGTAGTCTTTAAGCAGCTGCTGCTCAAACACTTGATTGGAATCCTCTAGCCTGATCCTGCATTGAGTAGGATGTTGGACTAAATGGCCTGTATGGCCCCTTCCAACTTTATGATTCGATGAATTTCTTTAACTTGAGGTGCTATTTAAAGTTCCACACTGAATTCTAGTTCCATTGGTTTTTGCTTTTGTTTTTTTTAAGCTGTGTGACATATAGGCCATTTCTGAACAGTGGCAGAAATAGCTGTCCACCGACATAATTAATGTCAGTGGAGCCATGAGACCATTTGCATGGTGTCATATGGGTGGTCCTGAAGTTGCTGTGAACTGCAGAGGCAGCTCCATATGGAGTCGTCTCCACTCTGTGTGTGTTGTTTACCTTGTCTTTCCTCCAAGGCTCCAAAGGGAGGAAGTGACACACTCATGCTGCCCTCTGACCCACAGGGGTTGAAGGGCAGCATGGGCATATCCCTTCTCCCTTCGGAGTACAACACATGCTAACAGGCAGCACCTGAAAGTGGCACTCTCACACCTGATAAACCAGCCTGGACACAGAATACGTCAGATTACACAGAGAAGCCATTAAAATCCACAAGCAATTTCAACAGAAAGGAAGAAACCATGAAAATGAACAGAACTTGGCTGCCAGTGTTGAAAAACGTAGAGTCAAGACAGTAACTAATCAGCTCCACACAAACACAGGATGACTATAGACAATAAACAATCAAAGGGAACAAAGGCCAGGCTACTTCTATTCAGATGACCTCACCTATTGACCTTGCTATCTTCATTTTTACTCACATGCTACATACTTGCTTTCCTTTCCTACTATCAGATCCTCGGAAGATGCCAGCCACAGATGCAGGTGAATGTCAGGAGAGAATGCTGCTAGAACATGGCCATACAGCCTGGAAACCACACAGCACCCCAGTGATTCTGGCCGTGAAAGCCTTCGGCAATACACTATAGCATTCTTAGTAGTTAGCAGTTCCTGTCTGTTCTAGTTACAGTCTGTTCTAGTTTTTCAGGTGTCTGGGGAAGGCTGGAGAAAGCAATATCTCAGATGTATTAGGTATTAAAGATCCATGGTATATGAACAATCAAGTTTCAACAGAATTGTAAGGAAACAGAGTCCAAGTAGAGGATACCAGGATATCTCAGAAGCTGCAAAGCAACACATAATTCCTTAGAAGCAGTTAAGGAAGAGTTGTTGTCTGCAAGTTCATCAAACCATCTCCAATAGTTTCCAGCATCGCAAGTATTCTTTATTAGATAGACTTCATGGGAGGAGACAGAGTCCTAAACTTTCAATATTATAAAACTGTTTTGGAACTGTTGCTTATTTTTCTGTGAGTCTTACACTCTGTTCTGGCCAAATGTAAGGCACCTGATTTTAGTTTGCTTGGGGAACAGAACAAGTCCCGTGCAGAGTGCATTACAGTAACCTAATCTAGATGTAAGCAGGGCGTGCATCACAACAGCCAAATCTTTTCTGACCAGGAAAGTCTACAGCTGCAGTCAAAGCTGATGAAAGACTCTCCTGGCACAGCTGCCTCCTACTTATTCAGTTGTAGAATTGGATTAAAGAACATCCCCAACCTATAGGCATGTTTCTTCAAGGGGAGTGAAACGCCATCCAGCATGGATGACACCTTAAATTTACATGTTAGTTGAGAAAAAATTCTGAACGGTGAGATTGGTTAAAACAATATATGAAGTAGTTGAATTTCCAATCTGAATTATTTTGATAGATCAACAAATCTTCAAGGATTAAAAAGAAAAGTGCCTTATTTCTTGAGATGAATGATAAACAAACAAAACTGCCAGAGGATCTGCAAAAGTTCTGTATATATTTTAGGTTTCCATTTGTATCTCAAGTGTACTAACTATTGTTAATGTAGACTAAAAGTTCTGTTTAGGAGGGAGGCTCATATAATATAAAAGCTTACAGAACATCCTTGAGCAACTTCATGTGATTTTAAGACACCTGTTATCATTTGCTATGGGACATGTCTTTTCATGCCACCCTGGTAACTTCATCCTAATGTCCTGACTTTATAGACATGGAACAAATAAGATGACTTCTATTAGAATTAAACAGAATACTTTTTATTCACATATTTCAGAAAATTGTCCATATGTCACTCTTGATCTGTGTAACCCTGTTCATGTAGGATCACCCTGTCCAAATATTTGGTTACCTGAATCCTTTGGATTATCTCACTTTATTATCATCATTTTTAATTGTGCAGATCATGACTGCAAAGATGTTTTTGAAGGCACATATCAGAGAGACTCAAACTGTAAATGATTACATTTTGTACCGGTCTGGTTTCATTCATTTTGCAGTGGATTTGTGTGTGAGATAAAGGATAGGTGGATGGGTTTTCATTCCCAACAATTAGAGCTGACAGTTTTGAAGACAGTAATTTGTTGCTCTGCTGCAAAGAAAGTGGGTCACAAGAGATAAGATTTGGGGACTATACTAGCCTTTAATAGAGATATCTTTATTAAGCATTCTGGTCTAGTCTTGTAACATTTGTTACTAAGTATGCAATAAGGCCTTTGCCTTTGACTCAAATATGCTTAAAGGCAATGAAGTACCCACTCTACCAGCAAACACTTTTCTGGAGTTTTGTTTTTCAGCATGCAGCTGGTGCCCAAGCTCTCAAATTTGTTCCAGCTGCAGTGCTCATGTGACATGGCTATTAGCTTGATTGGTAGGCAAAGCGAGATGTTTTAAGGACAGTTTAATGCGATAAATTATTGTGTTACAGGCTGGGTTTAAAAATACTTCCAGTAAAACAAATGCTTATAGAGCTCTGGAAAGAGCTACTATGTGAAATCACCTTTTCTACAGATTTAATTCAAACATGTACTTGATTCCTATTGACTTGTGGCTGCTTTTAGTGCTTGAATGACAAGGAGACTGGGGGCCTGCTCTCTCTTTCTCTTGTGATGAGCCCCATAAGTGTTGTTTTAGAGAACTGCATGGGCATGATTTGGGTCCCTATCACTATTCATTCCTTCCAAGCACAGTTATCTCCATCGTGGCTGTCTACATGTGAGAATCAATATCGTGGTGGGGGAGGGGAAGCAAGCATGAGCCTGCTGACTCTGCTTATGTGCGATTGCCAGCTTGTAAGCAGCAGGAAGTGTATGCTCATAGGCACCAGCTCTGTGATGCCAAAGTGCATCTTTCCTATGCATTTCAATACTATGCTCAAGTGCCAACAATTGGGTGTAGTTGGAACTCAGATGCCCATGCCTGCTCCCTCGCCTCAGCCATAGATTCCAGCGTGTGCGTTACTGTGTTTAGAGGACTTATTCGTCTCCTATATTAGGAAATATAGTCTAGCTCAGCTCTGCTTTGTTTACAGATTCATCCAAGCAATGATTCCTATTAAGGCCTCTCTTTAACCAGCTGGTTGCTTGCCTGACAGTCTTCTAATGTAATTAGGCTTGGTTTAGTCATTTTTCTATATTGCAACCAATTTGCAACCTGATCACAGTGGCTCAGTTTATCACTTATGACTGAAAGAATGGCACTGCTTCTGAACAATAGTAGATATCTCCCCCAATGGGCCTTTATGACTTTGGTCCAGCTGCACAGCACATCTTAGGGAATTAATAATACCAGCCTCTAGGTGGCACCTGAAGATCTCCAGCTATTACAATTGATCTTCAGACAACAGAAATCAGTTTCCCCTGGAGAGAATGGGTGTTCTGGAGGGTAGATTCTATGGCATTATATCATGCTGAGATCCCCACCCTCCCCAAGGTCCATCCCACCCCCTCACAATTTTCCAGGTATTTCCCAATCCAGAGCAGGCAATCCTTGCTGAAGGGAGAGCACAGGCGTGCCTTTAAAAATAAATGGCAGTTCAGGTGTGGGAGCCATAAAGATAGAAGCAGACAGCCTCAGCTTGACATTTGCTGGAAGTTTGCCCATTTACAGTGGGACCGTATGGAGTCTTTCTGAGGATTTGATGTGGAGAGCCACTAACAGTGGGAGTTGAATGTGGAACTGTTTTGATTAGAGCTGTGTGGTTCTGAAACATACCAATTACATCAAAAGTAAACACTTAGAGATCAATGAAGAAATGTTAATTTGAATGTAATCCATTTTGGAACAATATTTTACCATGGAATCCTTTTAGCTACACATGGTTACCTAGTCAGTGTGATTTTTATGGGTGTTTTCTGTAAGCCAAGACACTCATGTCCAGGTCAAGGTTTGGGACAGTCTTTATTTAAATGTCATATAAACGTTCATCTGTAAGTCTTGACCCACACGGATTTCAGAATTTTCATCTTGGAAAAAGTTTGTTCACAGATGTATGTGGTGCCTTAGTCTGCAAACAAGCCTGAAGCAAATTTCCTTAGGTTATAAATATATTGGGTAGACCATCATAGAAATCTGACAGACTATTTTTTTGTGTGTGGGGGGGATGTCTCTGAGATGATCACTGGCTTGTAAATCAATTAGTTCAATTTTAAAAAAGTTGCTTGCATCTTTTGGTGCTATTTCAAAAGGATTTTAAAACATTTTTATTTATTTTCCTTTTTATGGCAATCAGTGAATCTGTTCTGGAATTCCACCTCCAATAGGCCAGTGCTTTGATGTGTCTTTCAACATTGAGTTGTAAATTCCTGTCCTCAGATTTTAGTCCATTGCAGCATGACAAGTTTGAAAAATTACCTTCACTAACTTGCTTCACAAAAATGCTTAGTTTGGCTTCAAAAGCTTTCAGTTTCAGAATACCTCTCAAACACAAGTATTCCTTTCCCCTGCAACTTTAGATTCAAGCAAACTGATATCAGTTAAGAAAGCAAAATCAAAAATACATTTGGGGTCAGAAAGTATTTCTTGACATTTTCCATTTTCCTTGAGAAAGACATCAGCTTCATGATGAATACTGAAAAAACGTTTGAGGACTTTGCTTCTGGTGTTCTACTTGACTTCTGCATGGTACAATACATTTCCATATTTTGTATCTGTCTCTGAGAGAAAATTTTGAAACTGATAAGTAAAGCATGATGCCCAATGTAATTAATTCTGGATATAACAGCAGCATCACACTATCCCAATGAAGAATCTTACGATGTGTAAATGGATGATACAGTGAAATTGCATGGGAAGTGTACCATCCAATTTCAATATCTCTCCGCTGATTCTTGCAGCTACACCATTGATTCTTGAAACTACATCATTGATTCTTGCAACTACACCAGTTTTACTTTCCACGGTATTTCTTGCACCATCAGTTGTGATGCTTTTTGATTTATCCCAAACCAGACCAAGATTTTCTACTCTGTTTAGAAACTGTGATGCTTCTTTTTCTGATATCCAGCAATAAAGAAACACCAGAGCCAGAAGACCCAAGAGTAAGCAAAATTGATCAGATGTCAGACTCCAGAAAGCAAACTGTGGCTTGTAGAGCATATGAGCACAGTGTGTTAACAGAGCTTTAAAGAGGCATTAGAGAGGTTAATGGCTACTAGCCATAGTCACTAAAGTAATTTCCACGAACAGAGGGAGCAAACCTCACAATACCAGAGCTGAAAAATACCAGACCTGTTTGTTTATCCCTCCAGGGAAACTAATTGGCTGCTGTATGAAACTGCATGCTGGACTACTGATCTGATCCAGCAGGCTCTACTTGCAAATTTGTAAATAAATTAAATGCTACAAAGTATCTAGTCCTCCAAAGAACCAAACCCTGGAACTTCTGTCCATTCATAGAAAAGAACACACATTATATCCATCTTGGCACCTCTTGGGCTGTGTAAGCTATATATGCACAATAAATTAATGCGGGAAGGGTGGCTGAAAGCAATTATGCTACTGTAACTCCTATTTAATTCTAAGAGGGTTATCAAAGAAATATTGTTTTCAATTAAGAACTAAGGGAGTTCATATCTTTGACAGTGTAATCCAACCTTGGGATACTTAGCATTCTTGGAAATAATAGTACCGTAAATAGATTTCAAATTTGTTCATTTGTGTTTTTATAAGAAATAAATATCGGACAACAATCAAACATATTAAAAATAATTAACATGTTGTGTTCAAGCAGACCAGGGACTCAGTTGTTTTTCTGGCTTGTATCTGACCAGTCCCTTAATGATGAATAGACTTGCAACTCTGCTCTGCATTGGTGAGTTGTGTGTTTCTTTTCTGGAGTTCTATTGTAGACCAAGAATATAGCTTTTATAATGAGACTGGAGTCCTTCTGAGGAAAGCTACCTGCAGCTTCAGGCCCTCAAATCACTCAGAGAAGATTGTGTCTTTTCTTCCTTATCTGGAATGCTTCAGGTTTTTAGTCCCCACCCTCCCCCGTGGATTTAGGGTTACATTAGCAATTGTTTAGGACTTTTTAGTCTATTAACTAGGGTTTCTCTCTTGGGATACCAATAACTGCTAAGCATTTGGGCATTCATTGTACTCGTAGACAATGTTAAAACACAGTGGCTTTTCTGATATCTATATATTGACTTACAGCCAAATCTCATGCATTTGTAAATTGCAGTTGTAAGTTAGGCTTCTTAAGTGGTTATCAGACAATTATGAAACCCAGTGAAATGAACTTAAAAGTTCCTTTCTGTTTTTCATACATAAGTAATGTAATGCCAGCTCCTTTGAAACTGTCTTTGACATAGGTAAAAACCACTTCAGATTTATGGAAACCACAGGATGCACAGTGTCTTCTGTGACCTTATTCATTATTGATCTATCACAGCCCTAAAATGATGATTGATCTTGAGCTGCCAGTGCATTTTAAACATACATTTTGATAGCACAACTGATTCATTCTGAGATTTCCAGACGAAATGTGCAGCATGTGTGCAGTAGGAAACAACTGCAAATTAATTTGAAGGGGGGAAATTAACTTATCAGCCATTCTAGTAGCAGAGCAAGAAAATTGATGGTAAAGCAGTGTTACAGGCCATTAAACATGCTAATGAGTTCAACAAAGAATAGGGTTTGTTTGTATGCGGATTTCTTTTTTAACTTTCCAAGTGAATTTGTGTGGATTAATAACGTCTAGCTCTTCAAGAGAATCATGCACGATTTAAGACATTCTACATTAAAGAAATCCATGCCAGTCTGCATAAGTTATTCAAAATACATATTTTCTGATTACCATCTTTCAATCCTCATATTTAAGTGCACTGTTTATGTAATAATATCTTTCCTTGTTCTTGTTTTCTTTCACAAGACAGTTGCAAACGATCTTTGAAATAGTGAAAAGCACAATTTGATCTAACACCCATTATTTGATCCAATACCCATTATAGTTTCCAATTTCAGTTCTAAACCCTGTCATTTATCCTGCCTGAATAGTAGTATTTTAAGTGGAACTGGTTCTGGTGGGTTTTCTGGGCTGTGTGGCTGTGGTCTGGTGGATTTTGTTCCTAATGTTTCGCCTGCATCTGTGGCTGGCATCTTCAGAGGTGTATCACAGAGAAAAGTCTGTTTCAAGATGCCAGCCACAGATGTAGGCGAAACGTTAGGAACAAAATCCACCAGACCACAGCCACACAGCCCGGAAAACCCACCAGAACCAGTTGAATCTGGCCATGAAAGCCTTCAACAATACATTAAGTGGAACTGTTTATACTTTGTCTCAACAAGAGCAATTGTTATAGTGACCTTGTAGTTAAAAGAGCCAGACCTAAGTGGCATGAAATTTGTGACACTTTTTATAAGAATAATTAGGCACTCAAAGATATCTGTCTTAATGGCACTTTACACATAAAGCTGGGTTTACAGTATCCATAACAATTAGTAATTTATAAGACTTTATATGCTGCTTTTGTAGTATTAACTGTTGTTAGGAATGTTAAACATTGACTTTCTAGGTCAATATTATTTCTTTGAGAAACTCCTGGCTCCAGGATGTGGGCCTTCATGCAGCATTTTTGTAGAGCGTGTTGCACTTATTCATCCCATTTTTTTGGCATTTCCTTTCTGAAATCTTTTATGTGCTACACCTATCCGTTGACTTTCCAAATCCTTTTAAGAGCAATCATCCTTGCCAGACTAAATGTCCACTCCTCAGCAGTCATGAGGGATATATTCATTTGTTTATTTTATTCAGAACAAATCTGCCCCTGTGCCTTTAGTAAGATTGACACAATTGTATATATCCTTATGGAGTATCCTTTGCATGCTAACGCCAGAAGGCATTATATTTCCTAGATCATTTCTGATGTATATTCTTATGACATGCTGACATATCTACCTTCTGACAGAGATCTAAAAGGAATTCTAACGCTCGTAATTTTTAAACTCATTTTGAATAATGGGTGGTAAGTGACTAATAACAACTATTCACTGCTCATAGTGGCTGTATAAGAGCTTTTATTGGATAAAAGGAAAGGTAAAGTTAAGTGCTGACTAATGTTGCTTGTAGATGGATGAAATGCAACATGTGTGTGTGTTTTCTGTTTATATGTTCAGTCAGTTTTATTACGGCCATTAGGCCAGCAAATCTGTTTATATGCTGTTTTTATGCGACTAGCAGTAATTAAAACTAGTTCTAAAATCTAGTAATAATTTATTCTGCACTGTGTTAGCCAGTGTGGTGTAGCAGTTTAAATATGATACCAGGTTTGAAATCCCAGCTGCACTTGGCCAACCATGGTCTTTTAGCACTTCCCTCGGAGGATTGTGAAGATAAAATGAGGACAAGTAAGCAGGAGGTCAAATATGCTGGGAGGACTACAGAAAACCAGCAGCTTACAACTCAAAAATCAAGTTTTTTTCAAAAGGGGAGGGCAATAGTATGAACCTAGCATATTTTCCTCACCACGGAAGACTTTAAAAATGGAGGTCATCAACAAAACACTGCAACAAGGCTTTCCAAACACCTCCGTTTTTCACCCTGGTGCCCGAGGTTTTGCAGGTATCAGTTAATGGCTGAGATGGTCAGGCCCTCTTCCGCATGTAATGCTGTAATGCTATTTTAATGGTTTTAGTAATGTCACAGAGCTTATATTATATTTGCCTTAGTTTTAATTTATGCTCTGTCTGTTTATGTCTATTTTGTACACCGCCCTGAGCCCTTCAGGGGAGGGCGGTATATAAATTTAATAATAATAAAAACTAAAAAATGGACCAATGAACACGGATTGAGAACTGGATAAAACCCGGGTTGGGGGAGAACTTTGCACGGATCCTGCTCCTAACATGAGTCTGCTCCGTGTTCCCTCCCCAACCTGGGTTTTTCAAGAATCACACTATATGTGATTCTTTTGTTGTAATGTGCCTCCCAGCCGCAGCCGAGTGAATGGCCAGGCAGGAGGCGCTTTAGTCAGGAACACTTTCCTTTAAAATAAAATATCCTGGCTCACATCTGCAGAGCCACACAAGCACAAATGGGCATATTATGGCTGTGAGGATTCATTCATGCCTGCCTGCAAAGCCATGCATTGGTGGAAAGCAAAAAAAACCCCACGCCTCTGTTTGAAGGCGTGCACCCTGGGGCACGAGATAGACAGCCATGTGAATGGCCCAGGGCAAGGACAGCTTCATGTATCCCGCCTGCAACCCGCTTGTAATTTGCTGTGCAGAAAGGCCCTCAGCTGTGTGAATAGCAAACAGGTTTTTGTACTTTATTCATGATTGACACATAGATCTGATTTTCTTGAAGAATGTGACACATACTATTTTTAGGTTGCCCAGCATGTCTGTGTTTTAAAGCTTACTTATTCAGCATTTATTGAAAGTCACAAGAAGTTATTTAATTTATTGATAAAATCCTGATAGCAAACTCCACTTATTTCTAAAGTTAGAAGAGAGATTATATGTGTATGTGTGTATGTATATGTATATGTATACATGCATATGTAAGTATGATATTTATAGTTATCATATTACATTTGCTAGTATTGCAAATATTGCCCAACATATTATACACTTATCCAATTGTGGTATTTTTCTCTTTTACCAGCAAAAGATGAGAAAAATGTATGTGTTACCTTGCATCTTGTGCTCGAATATTCAATGCCTTATTTTGCTTCACATTACAGTTTTCACATTAACATAAATTTGAAAAGTAATTTTAGGTTATAGGCAGTTCAGTCCTGAGGAAGTGGGCTGGGGACAGTGCAGCTGCACCACCTCCAAGAAGTTTGCTGCATTCAGCACTGCAGGCCAGAAGCACCAGTGCCCCTTCCACCATGGTAGTGGCCTATGCAGTCCAATAGTTTTGCCAGTATAAGTCTGTGCCATAAAATGGGAAGCAAACGAAAGCCAGCCCTGGCCACTGACCCTGGTAATGCTTCCTTTGGCACTGGTGCAGGCTCTGGTGCCAGCATTTTCAATGTATGCCCCCTGGTTTTAGTATTGTGAGAAAGAGAGAAAAAATTCTCTCTGTCAACATTTTCTACCCCATGCATAATTTTATAGACTTCAGTCATACCCCTCTCAGACGTCTCCTCTCCACACTAAAGAGTCCCAAACACTGCAGTCGCTCCTCATAAGGAAGGTGCTCCAATCCCTCAATCACCCTCGTTGCCCTTCTCTGCCCTTTTTCTATCTCTTCAATATCCTTTTTGAGATGTGGTGACCAGAACTGAACACAGTACTCCAAGTGCAGTCGCACCACGGCTTTATATAAGGGCATGACAATCTTTGCGCTTTTATTATCAATTCCTTTCCTAATTATCTCCAGCATAGAGTTTGCCTTTTTCACAGCTGCCATGCATTGAATTGACATTCCCATGGAACTATCAACTAAGACGCCCAAATCCCTTTCCTGGTCTGTGACTGATAGCACTGACCCCTGTAGCATGCATGTGAAGTTTGGATTCTTTGCCCCTATCTGCATCACTTTACATTTTGCTACATTGAACTGCATTTGCCATTTCTTAGCCCACTCACCTGATTTTGAAAGGTCCGCTTGGAGCTCTTCGCAATCCTTTGCGGTTCTGACCACCCTACATAATTTGGTATCATCTGCAAACTTGGCTACCACGCTATCCACCCCTACTTCCAGGTCCTTTATGAAAAGGTTATGAATAGAGCACTGGTCCCAAAACGAATTCTTGGGGGACAGTACTCCCTACATATCTCCATTGTGAGAACTTCCCATTTACACCCACCCTTTGCCTCCTGTTTCTCAACCAGTTTTTAATCAATAGGAGGACTTTCTCTCTTATTCCTTGACAGCTGAGTTTTCTCAATAATCTCTGGTGAGGAACTTTGTCAAAGCCTTTTGGAAATCCAAGTAGACAATTGGTTCTGATGGGTTTTCCAGGCTGTGTGGCCGTGGTCTGGTGGATTTTGTTCCTAACATTTCGCCTGCATCTGTGGCTGGCATCTTCAGAGGTGTATCACAGAGAAATGTCTGTTTCACACTGGGAAAGTTTAGTGGGGTATATTGTCCATGTCCCAGGGTGGGGAACCAATCATTAAGTGTTCGGGTGGAACTTGCTATGCAAAGGTGTGGTTGAGTGCACTGTATTGCGGGTGGGGTTATCAGTCTATTTTTTAAGTACTGGGAGCCAGACTTTGCTAATTTTTAATGTCTCTTCTTTCTTATTGAAGTTGTCCTGGTGTTTGTGAATTTCAATGGCCTCCCTGTGCAGTCTGACTTAGTAAGCTTCTGAATTGTCCAGAATTTCAGTGTTCTCAAATAAAATATTATGTCCAGTTTTGTTTAACACATGTTCTGCAACTGCAGCTTTTTCAGAATGGTTAAGCCGACAGTGTGTTTCATGTTCCTTAATACGGGTCTGAATTCTGCGTTCTGTGGTTCTTATGTAGACCTTTCCACAGCTACAGGGTATGCGATATACTCCTGCAGAAGTGAGGGGGTCTCTTTTGTCCTTTGCTGAGCGTAGCATTTGCTGTGTTTTCCTGGTGGGTATTTTCCTGGTGAGTTTGAAGATGGTGGGTTGGAATTCAACTGCTGAATTTTCTGAACCACCTTAACACATCCACCCAAACATACAATTTACCATGGAAACTGAAAAAGAAGGGAAACTGCCTTTTTTAGATGTCTTGGTCTTTTGCAGACCCAACCACCAATTGGGCCACACAGTATACAGAAAATCAACACACAGAGACCGGTATTTACATAGAAACTCCAATCACTATCCACAACAGAAAAGGGGCATAATCAAAACTCTGACAGATCGTGCAAAACGAATTTGTGAACCTCATCTCCTCTCTGATGAAATCAACCATCTAGACTGGGCTCTCCTTTGGACTGCAGCTAGAGTTGTCAATTAAGTATACCTACACATACCTATACCTGAATGCTGCGTTTTGTGGTTCCTATGCAGACCTTTGGGGCTTGTTTATTTTTAATAAAATATTTGCTGGTTTGTCTCCTTGGCTGGTTTTATTTAGAAGTGCTTTTACAATTATATTTTTTGGTTTGTTTTAGTGAAGTAGTGATAGTTTAGTTCATCTTGGATATGGTCCTTTATGGCTTCTCACATTTGACCTTACTCTGACTGTTGGTTTCTTTACCCTAAAGAAAGCCTGGTATATTTTCCCACAGGAACAATGGAGACAAGGATGTCTGGGACACCTTCTTCTGGGGCTGTAAAGCATTCCCCTTTGCCCAGCATGGAGGGTCTTTACTGTAATGGGGGTACCAAGGGGTTTTCCCCGCAAATTTGGTGCAATTTGGTAAAAGAAATGCCACCCTATACTCAAATTAATTCTCTCATAAGAAGTAGCAGTCCCCAAATCCCAGAGTCTGAAAAAGTACCTGAAATAGAATCTTGAACCAGTAATGGCACTTTTGAAAGTTCAGGGTACCAAAATCAGTACCCTCCCAGAAAACTGGATCTGAAATGAAAACATTTTTAAAGTGCATATTCCTAATCAAAAGCCCCACACAATTGTATGGGGAAGTCTGAGCTTAAATGTTCAGGCGTAGCTGTGCATGAATAAAATATGGAAACTTTGATGGTAATCATCATTACCCATTTTAGAATCTATTTGGTAACACAGATTTATAACCTGTGTTATTCTTGCATAGCCAGCTTAATTTGCTATCCCATTAAAAACTATTTTCAATATGCTGTTCCACAGCACTTGCTTTCACCCATCTGTTACCTAGTTTTTAGAATAACATCCCATCCCATACTAAAGGCTTTCATGAAGCTTTAAAAATGTTTGTTTTCATCTGCTGTTCATAATCCACAAAATATTGCTGTGTGATTGCTGGCAAAGTACTGTGAATGAATATCATTATAGGTCTGTATGTAAATAACGCTCTGAGTAAAAAGCAGGCTAAGACCCCCAAAAAAGTGTAATATTCCTTAACAGCTGTAGAGGCTTCCTCAGTGGGAACTACTGATCAGTAGGTTGCTTTCATTTATTCAAGAGATCATCAGAACTTGAAAAGATGAAACCTTGCTCCTAGCTGAGAAGGGCAGGATTGTGTAGAAGGACAAAATGTTTTGTAGGATAGAATCCAAGATAGACAGGAAAGACAGCTGTGAGATGGCGAGCAGTAAAGAAGTTTGGTTTGCAGGTGTTTTCTCTAAAAATCTGATGTGAAGTAGCTAATCCTGCCCTGTAGAAATGGCTCTGTAACCCCCCCCCTTCCATGCTGAACTGATGCATTTGTAAATAAAACTTATTTTACAAAAATGCCATAAAATTTCAGTGATTGTATCCTAAGGAAACCAAACCGGTTAGCATTCTTCATGTATTTGGATCAACATAATGTTTCAAACGTGTTCATAAGTGGATCCAGAAGTAACCATGGC
This sequence comes from Sphaerodactylus townsendi, assembly GCF_021028975.2. Classification (NCBI taxonomy): domain Eukaryota; kingdom Metazoa; phylum Chordata; class Lepidosauria; order Squamata; family Sphaerodactylidae; genus Sphaerodactylus; species Sphaerodactylus townsendi. The sequence continues at coordinate 61,636,469 of NC_059427.1, forward strand.
TGATACTAGAAATGCCAACCAACCAACCAACCAACCAACCAACCAACCAACCAACCAACCAACCAACCAACCAACCAACCAACCAACCAAACAAACAAACAAACAAACAAACAAACAAACAAACAAACAAACATCCTGAGCTCCTGCCCCTCCCCAAATCCCAACCTCTGAAGGTTCCACCCCCAGATAGCCTGGAATTTCCCAACCTGTAATTGGCAACTCTAGCTGCAGTCCAAAGGACACTTAGAATCATAGAATCATAAAGTTGGAAGAGACCCCAAGGGCCATGAAATCCAACCCTCTGCAGTGCAGGAAGATACAATCAAAGCACTCTGGACATATGTTCATCCAGCCTCTGTTTAAAAATCTCCAAAGAAGGAGACTCCACAACTTTCCAAGGCAGTGAATTCCACTGTCGAACAGCCCTGACAGTCAGGAAGTTCTTCCTAATCTTTAGGTGGAATTTATTTTCCTGCATCTTGAATCCATTACTCCGTGTCCTAGTCTCTGAGGCAGCAGAAAACAAGCTTCCTGAGAGGCCCCACTGTATAACATGGGGCTTCTGAGTATACTTCCTCAGGATAATGAATAATTTTAGGAACAGGAGTACACGATATGATTCTAAAAATGATACATGGCCAGCTCTATCCAGAGCCTTGGGTGGCCAGAGACAGTGCTGCTGCAGCATCAGCCTGCTGCCTCCAGAGGGTTTTTTTGACGGCATGGGGAGGAAGGAAAAAAACCCCACTACCGGAAAGCACTCAATTGGACTCAATGGATTTACACCACCTAAAAGTTTGAATTCTACATAAGACCCGTAGTTCCATTTTATTCATTTTAATTCAATAGAGGGTGTTTTTTTGCCATCAAGTTACAGCTGACTTATTGAGACTCTTGGTAGGGTTTTGAAGGAAAGAGATATTCAGAGGTGATTTGACATTGCCTGCCTCTGCACCATGACCCTGGTATTCCTTGGAGGTCTCCTATCCAAGTATTTGCTAGGGTTGACCCTGCTTAGCATCTGAGATCTGATAAGATCAGGGTAGCCTGGCCTATCCAGGTCAGGGTGGAGTAAATATTACTGAGATCAAATGAACTTCATGCCAAGTTATTTTGTGTAGAACTGTACCCTGGCAGTGCAATCCTAAGCAAGTATCCTCAAAAAAAAATTATTCTGAGCTAAATAGATTTTTTTTCTAATACGTGTACTTAGAATTGCAGCCTCACAGTGCAGTTGTAAACACAGTTATGCCCCATATAAACTCACTGAAGTTATTCAGTTTAAAAGAATATACCTCTGTTCAAGATGGTAGGTAGTCACTTCTGATTTAAATGTTTTCACACCCCTGAAGTGTACATTCCAATTTTCAGATATAGTTCTTATTTGAATTTTTATATCATTGCAAAAATAATAATAGCTATTGCTACAATTCTAACTTTACACCACTCTGTCACTTTTTCTTTCTTTTATAATTTATCTTTCCAGTTCACTGACAGTTATCATTAAAATATATGCAAATATGTTTCGAATGTTAGATTGGCAACAGTTTCAGACTGTCTAAAAGTAAAACAAACCCTGTCAGAACTACTTAGTTTCCTGAATAAACAACTTGCTGGTCTACAATCTTGAATGCTGCGGTTATATAAGAGAAAATAAAAGGGTAGTTATCTTTTAGGCTTATTTGGGTTTCTCCAGGCAAGATATCAGCCAATCAAGAAATCCAACGATATTTTAGAGTAAATTGCATGTTTCATATAGACCTGGAGATAAAGCTGCATATTTTATACAGGCATGTAAGGAAGATCTGGCTTTTTAAGAATGAATGGGATGTTGGGATGTTGTAATTCTGGCCATTTCCACAGGGCACAATTATACTGGGTTTGAGCTGGGGTCTTACATACCACATCTAATTTATCCCTGTTTCTTCTTCCACACGGCTCCCTGCTTCTTTTCGGGAGCAGAGTTAGGACTGGGAGGAAAAGCTCCAGCTTGTTCTGCACAGCCCGGGACTTCTGTATTTACTTCAGAAGCATATCTGAGCATGCCTGCTGTCCCGCATTCTGATTGGCTATTGCTTTTGAGTGGCAGCTGCAAGCACCTCTGTACATGCTCGGTGTCCCACATTCTGATTGGCTGTTGTTTTTGAGTGGCAGCTTGAATGAATGTCAGGTGGGCAACGCAGGAGCTCAACTGAATGCTAGTTTGAACTGTTGGGGAGTTGGAACGTTTGGTTCACTATGGGGACTTCAGATGTTGGCTAGAGCCCTCTGGGGATGAGGCGGTCTATGAAATTTTAATAATGATGATGATGATGATGATGATGATGATGATGATGATGATGATGATGATGATGATGATGATGATGATGATGATGATAAAAAAGATCAGGCAGCTGGCCAGGAAAAATAAACAGGTCTTGCTCCCAATTTGTTTTTTCACGGTAGCAGGCACAAACAGGGTCACACCAGGATTTTTAAAAGATCCTCCAAACTAGTGATTTAAAAAAATCCCAGGCTAAGGAAAATATTGCTTTGCAACACTAGGGCAGTCCCATATTAGAACTGGAAACCATGCAGAATTCTTGGCTGCACAGGGATATTTTTCTTGCTCACCCTGGAATATTTTGGCTGTGTGGAAATGGCCTCTGTGAGCAGGGCAGAAGTTTCCCCACAGAAACCACATCCAAAACATGCTCCCCCCTGCCACTATGAGCTCCTAATAATTTAGTGGACTGGCAGGCACTGACATTACATTCAAATTTCTTTTTCTTTAGGTATGTGACTAACACAGAAAATGATATTTCTCCAGTATCTAATTGTGATTGCTTTTTATATCTTTATGTAAGATAATGATTGTGCAAGACAATATTTATTTTTTTTATTAAAATATTTCTATCCCACATTTTCACCCAATTCATGGACCTTAGTGGTGAACAGTTAAACATTTCAGAATTTAAAAAGCATAAACACACACAAACAAGTAGAAGGGCTAAGAACAGGGAATGCCAAACAAAACAAAAACATCTTTACCTACAGCTAGTCTCCATGAGGAGGGAGTTGTAAAATAATTTAATCCAGTATCAAAATTTTAGAGGAGTTTTTTCCAGCTTGGTTTCTTCAACTGGTTTATGCAGTGGAGTGACCGAAGGCTGTTCCAGTTCCCACTTTGGAAGTTGTTGGGGGATAGGGGCAGGGTTTGGACATGGCTGGGAGGGTCATATTTACCCTTTCAAGGTCTGGGTAGGAGATTATGTATGTATGTATGTGTTTGTTTGTTTGTTTGTTTGTTTGTTGCTTGCTTGCTTACTTGCTTGCCTCATTGGTACAATTTGCACCAAGTCAGGCGGAGGTCACCTTCCTTTGTCTGAAAGTGATATCGATGGCAGTTTTGGAGACCAAGTAAGGAGTATCCCACCATGGTGGTAGCACTGTAGAAAATTTTGCAAGAGAGGTATCCAGTACAGCTTAGGTGAATACCTGAGTCATCATTTTGGAGGATGAAAGGATAATCCAGTCCAGAATCTTGGGGCCTTACTACCTTCAAGGACCTGGAACAGGAATCCGTTGAGAAGTGCCATTTTTCTTGACCCATCGACCTCCTGGCTGGGGGGAGAAGATGTGGCACAACTCCATGGAACACAGAGGCCCTTTCCACACAGCAAATGTACAGCAGACTGCAGTTCAGATAAAGTAACCCATTTTCCTGCTTTCATGTTCACATGCATCCATGCAGGCTGCGATTGGAACCCTCAGAAACAATCTGGGTTGCTGTTGTGCCTATGCACGGAGATGCATCTCTTTTTTAAATTTACTTCCCACCCATGCGTAGCTATGTAGGCATGCACAAATGAACCCCACAGCCATGCTGATGTCTCACCTGCATGGCTAAGCAGATGTAAGTCAGGAAATTTTTAAAAAGGGAAATGGAGGTGAATAAAATGCCTCCTGCCTGGCCGTTTACTTGCCCGCAGCTGCAACCCAGGATTTTTCAAAAGACTTGCAAATAGTGCAATTCTCAAAAAACCCAGTTTGGGGGAAATAACATGGGGCAGACTCGTTTTAGGGGCGGGAGCTGTTCAAAATCCCCACCCTTGTTTTTTCCCATTTCAAACCCATGTTTATTGACCACATTGACACCAACGACATTGGGAAATGTAGCCAGGAGGTTCTGGAGGCTAAATTTAGGCTGCTAGGTAACAGGTTGAAGTCCAGTACCCCCAAGGTGGCATTCTCAGAAATGCTACCTGTTCCATGCGCAGGGCGAGCTAGGCAAGCGAAGATACAGGGTTTCAATGCATGGATGAAAAGGTGGTGTAAGGCAGAGGGTTTCAGATTTGTTAGGAACTGGGGAACCTTTTGGGACAAGGCAGGCCTGTACAAAAGGGATGACCCCAAGAGTTCTTAAAGAGCTCAAGCATGAAATTGCTGATCTTCTCACTTTAATATGCAACTTATCCCTGAAATCAGCCTCCATCCCCAAAAACTGGAAGATTGCCAATGTCACACCAATCTTTAAGAAAGGATCTAGGGGAGACCCAGGAAATTACAGACCAGTCAGTTTAATATCTGTTCCTGGTAAATTAGTAGAATCTATCATTAAAGATAAAATTATAAAACATGTAGAAAAGCAAGACCCGCTGAGGAAGAATCAGCATGGCTTTTGCAGAGACAAGTCCTGCCTTACAAACTTACTAGAGTTCTTTGAGGATGTAAACAGGCATGTGGATAAGGGGGAACCAGTGGACATTGTCTACTAGGATTTCCAAAAGGCTTTGACAAAGTTCCTCCCCAGAGACTATTGAGAAAACTCAGAAATGAAGGAATAAGAGGGGAAGTCCTCCTATGGATTAAAAACTGATTGAGAAACAGGAAGCAAAGGGTGGGTGTAAATGGGAAGTTCTCACAATGGAGAGATATAAGGAATGGTGACCCCAAGGATCCGTTTATGACCAGTTCTCTTTAACCTATTCATAAATGTTCTGGAAGTAGGGGTGGGTAGCATGGTGGCCAAGTTTGCAGATGATACCAAGTTTGCAGATGATACCAAATTATGTAGGGTGGTGAGAACCACAAAGGATTGCGAAGAGTTCCAAGCAGACCTTTATAAATTAGGGGAGTGGGCTAAGAAATGGCAAATGCAGTTCAATGTAGCAAAATGTAAAGTGATGCACATAGGGGCAAAGAATCCAAACTTCACATACATGCTGCAGGGGTCAGTGCCATGAGTCACAAACCAGGAAAGGGATTTGGGTGTCTTAGTTGATAGTTCCATGGGAATGTCAATTCAATACATGGCAGCTGTGAAAAAGGCAAACTCTATGCTGGGGATAATTAGGAAAGGAATTGATAATAAAACTGCAAAGATTGTCATGCCCTTATATAAAGCAGTGATGCGACCGCACTTGGAATACTGTGTTCAGTTCTGATTGCCAAATCTCACAAAGGATATTGAAGAGATAGAAAAAGTGTAGAGAAGGGCAATGAGGATGATTAAAGGATTGGAGCACCTTCCTTATGAGGAGAGGCTGCAGTGTTTGGGACTTTTTAGTTTGGAGAGGAGATGTCTGAGGGGGGATATGATTGAAGTCTATAAAATTATACATGGGGTAGAAAATGTTGACAGAGAGACATTTTTCTTTCTCACAATACTAAAACCAGGGGGCATACATTGAAAATGCTGGGGGGAAGAATTAGGACTAATAAAAGGAAACATTTCTTCTCCCAACACATGATTGGTGTTTGGAATATGTTGCTACAGGAGGTGGTGATGGCCACTAACCTGTATAGCTTTAAAAGGGGCTTGGATAGATTTATGGAGGAGAAGTCAATCTATGGCTACCAATCTTGATCCTCCTTGATCTGAGATTGCAAATGCCTTAGCAGACCAGATGCTCGGGAGCAACAGCTGCAGAAGGCCATTGCTTTCACATCCTGCATTTGAGCTCCCAAAGGCACCTGGTGGGCCACTGCGAGTAGCAGAGTGCTGGACTAGATGGACTCTGGTCTGATCCAGCCGGCTTGTTCTTATGTTCTTATGACCTGTGTGGAGTGGGCCTAAAGAAGATGTGACCAGCAGAAGCATGCTCACTATATATGTCTAATGTATTTGATTAAAATAAAGTAAAATTTATTTTCTAAACCTTATTAATTTCTGTTGCCACAATTAAAAGGCTAAATGAGACAGCAAGGTAATAACTTTTTTTGCAGGACCCAATTTTTAAAATCATTAGGGACCTGCCTTCATGTGTCTTTTTCTAGGCTGCTGGTTGTTACTGATATTCAGATACTGCTCACAGATGAGCCACAACCATGTGGGGTATCAACATAGAAAAGTAGTTTTCTGCGAACTCCATATGGGAGGTAGAATGTTTAAGTTGACCTAAATATGAGATCAGTATCATGATGCACACAAAGCCTAGTTGCCGTAAACATAAGCAGCTGTCTTTGAAGACTGCTATTTTATGGAAATTTTCTTGTTTTTTCCCCACAGCATGAAATAGCTGCAGCATGGTGTGAAAGTATGTCAAAACCCATATGCCACATGAAAAGCATTTTTACTGTACCAGAAGGAAGATTATGTAATTCTGGCATTTCTAGGGTTTTTCAGGCAAACAAAGTGTAATAAGAATACGTGTATGTTCCTAAAATAATGAGCACACATTTACTTTGATAAGGGAGAATCCTTTTCTAGGCAAAAAACCCAACAACTTTTATTGACATGAGCCTGATTTGAGATGGTCCCATGTATTTTCTTTTACGTTATATCACTTCCTCATTGCACAATTTGTCTTTCACAGCAGTGAAGGCAAGATCTAGTGGGTGAAGTGAAGTACTTCTTTGTCCTCTTGATTATGTTGGTATAGTTAAGCATGTACTGAAATGTAAGTAAATGTGACTTGAAGACTTTTAACTTTGAATTGTGACATCTGTCTTAAATATAAAATGGCCGTAGTTTCCTAGCATACCAGTGGCATTAGGAGAATGGAAAGTCTTGGATGCTATGCTTACAGGCTCCCCCATGCATCTAACTTCTGCCTGCGGCTGCTGTCCCTGCTCCCTGTGGAGGCGGGGATTTTAAATGATGTTTGAACAGAGGTAGTGTGATGTGAAGTTTATCTAGTGTGATCTCCTTCCACAAACTCTACTGGCAGACTGATCTCAAATAGCTTTTAAATGCAGTTATTTCATATGAGATAAATAGGAAAAATACTGATTGATTGATTGATTGATTTAGAACATTTTTATGCCACCTCTCCAGCAACCTGTCCAAGGTTGTTTACAAACACTGATCATGAATACAAAATATTTAAAAATATTAATTAAAATCAATCATTAAAAACTCAGTCCAACATAAAAATAATAGCAGACCACAGACAGCTTAAAATAGCACTTTTCTGACTAAAATAATGTTTAAAAAATCAACTCCTCAAATGCCAGAGTGAATAGATATACTTGGGCCTTAAAAAAGAATCATATAGGTAAACCTCAAGGAGAAGGGCATTCTACAAGCAAGGTGCCACTACTGAAAAAGTCTCTATCAAATTTCTTAGATAGAATAAGATTATTAATTAAGAAGGCTTGAAACTATATGCCAGGTTAGCAGTTGCTGGGCTCACTCAATTATGTTTCATTTGTCAATTTCTGAGTGCAGAGAACAGTGAGGTTTTTATTCTTGAGATTTTCTTTGGCTTTTCACCACCCTTGGGAATACCACAATATAAGCGTGAATTTATGGAAATTCTAGTTCTTTAGGCACCTTTCCCTAGAAACTTGCTCTGAGAGAGGCAGAGTCTTCCTTTAAGTATTTACTAAATTCGACTGTTTTCCCTAACAGCCAAACTCTGAGACCTATTGGATATCCTGAGGAAGAATTCCTCCAACTGCACTTATTTCAGGGCCAGTTTCAGATTATGAAATACCCTGGACAGAGAATATTCAAAGGTTCCTTACCCCTCTCTGTAACCTGATGCCTTCCTGGAACAGATGACCAAACTTCCAGAAAGAAGAAAAGTAGTAGTAATGGAAATTTCAATTATCCTGATATTTGTTGGAAGTCAAACTCTGCCAAGATTATAAAGTCTAACAAATTCCTCACTTGCCTTGCAGACAGTCTCATGATCCAGAAGATGGAAAAGGCAACAATGGGATTGGCCATTTTAGTTCTGCTCCTAACCAGCAATGATGACCTGGGTAGAAATGGTAGGATCCTTAGGTGGATTTCGTGGTGTTTGTTATACAGTGGAGAGGGGATGCTAAGAGTAGTCAAACATACATTCTAGACTTTAAGAAAGCTGATTTCAGTAAACTTGGGAAACTACTGGGTGCAAACTTCACCAAACCTGGCTGGTTTCATCAGGATAGTCTCCTAAAGATACCCTGAAATTGTGATGCTGCTAGCCTAAAAACTGCACCCCCTGCAGGCCAAAAACTGAAAAAACACAAAAATACAAAAAACACAAACATACATGGGGGGCAGCAAAATTCAGATTTTGCACTGGGCTCCATTTTCTTTAGCTATGCCTCTGCATGCCCCACCCCATGCCCTGCCTCTGATGGAGGTGGGGGGCTTCAGCTGGCCCCCCACCTCTATTAAAGGCTGGGCCAGGGGAGCGCCAAAATGAGGCCTTACCCTGGATGCCATTTTATGCCCTCTGCATTTTTAGTCTCTTCCAACTCTATGATTATATGTGTCACTGGTCTCACTGTTGTTAAAGATGCCTACAAACCAAGAGAGAAGTATTAGCTGAGCTATATGGGAGTAGTAGCACAGAATCTGCTGTGTTTGTTGAAGTCACTGTCTCATCTTGTCTTACTATAAGAGTCAGCCATGTCTTCTTATGTCAAATAAATAACTACAAGATATAAAAGAGCCTTCAGCAATGTGTAGCAGAGAAATGGGAACATACTTGGCAGTAGTCTTTACTCTGAGAATTTTAAAATTGCAACTGCTATGCCATATTTCCAGTTGTCAAAGTGGAATATATATTATCTGTGCATTGTACAAGTCAGTCACATTGGTGCAGAGACACATGGATCAGTCCACTGCATTGGGGCAAAGCCTTTATTTATTCAAAAGGGTGGTATGGAAAATCTATGGCTGTAATGAAAAATGGAAAAATGGTAAATTGAACAAGCAGACCTGCTTGGGTTTGTTTCCTTTGTCTATTATATTGATCTCTGGCAAAACTGTGACATTTGTTAAAAGACCACTAGGATTTGAGCTACGCACAAAACCAGCAGCATTTGCCAAGCCACTGTGAAAAAGCACAAGCTAAACATCAGTCACTAAGGCTAATCCAAGTCCCCATAAGCCATAGGTCATCCTTCTCAACTCATGTACAATTTATTAGTGGCTTAAAACAAACTGTATTTTTCTTGCATGGAAGACTCCTTGGAAACTTTGGTCAGTTTGGGCATTTGTTCAAAGTAGTTGTGTGTGGAGGATGGGGATAATATTATTCTGACTGTTCTTCAAACATGGTGGTTAACATGCCACACAGCAGGTTCATGTGCTCCTCAATGTTTCCTTTTGGTGGGAAAACATAGTTCTCTGCTGTACATAAATTTCTGGAGCACTCTTTTCTGGAACATCCCTTGTTACAAATTTCTGCAGCCAACTCTAGAGAAAGAGTCACCACTCTTTTATTTTTGCATAGTACTCCTTATCCAAAGATAAGGACACAGTCCTATTTAATGCACACGAGATGGAGATTTTAATAAAAAAAGATGAGAAGATGAAACACTGAAGCAAAAAGAGATTGATCCAGGAATTTATAACCTTGATTTGAATAGCCTATTTTCTGTGGTAATATTCTAAGAAACTAAGAGGATTCAATTTGCTTTGTATTAATTTTGCATGTTTATGTTAATTCTGATGCTAATTGGAGCATCTCTGAATGTCTAATGTAGTAATCTAACAAGGGACATTTTCAATTAAATGTATCCATGGTGGGAACTGTAAAACTAACATTTAGGCTACAAAATAGCATCATTGCTGCTTTATTCTGATGCTGCTTTATTCTGTTTGACAATCATGTTCAACAAAGTGACCCGTTGTGAAATGCCTTTAAAATTTCAAGATAAAGCCTTTGGGAAAAGCAGTTCCAAAAGGTAAAAAAATAAGTGATGTACACTGCATTATAATATTGCATATTGGCTATAGTAAAGGAAGAACACATTAAATAGAGTTGAATATCTTGTTGGTGGTGGCCATGAATCACCACAAAGCTCCCAGAGCATTGGCAGAGCTTCACTTGGCTTCAGGGTGAAGCACTGGGCACTTCTGAAGAAAAGTTGAGCCCCCCTAAAGTGAGCCGAAGACCTCCGATGCAGCTCAAAGTTCAAGGAAGTCATAGCAGTGATCCAAATCCTACTAAACCTGTCTAGAAATGAATAAAGACTTCCTGAGCCTTCCAAAGTATTCTATAGCATCTCAGAGTCCTCCAGAGCCTCCAATGTCCTTGTAGCTTCCAACTTCCTCAAAAACAGCCAATAACAATAAAAAGAGGGTGAGGGCCATGCAAGTTCATTTCTTAAGCTCTCACAGAGCAGCCCAGCCCTGCTACTGTACTGCTGACACAGTGAAGAACTCTGAGCTGGCCCACACCAACAGTTTACCCACAGGCCAACATGTGGCCAGTTCAGGAGAAGCCTAGACCTCCCAGCATTCCCCTGAGCCACAACCTGCACCAGCTGTTGAGTACGTGGCACATTTTTGCAAGATGATGGATGGCATGTTTTCTGCTGAAAGACATATTCTTGCTATTTTCAGTGTCTTTTATTAGTTTAACTCACATAATGGCTTGTGGCAATAAAATGAATGAGACCTTGACAATAGCTTCTAACTAATTTTTAATCAAAGAAAATCATGGTACAATTTCCTATAATACTGAACTATCAGAGCTATGAAAATAATCTGCAAGTGTAAACATTTTGCTTACATATGATCAGACTGTATATTTTCTAATCAGAATCCTGAAGAACAGGAGTCTAGAAATTGTGCAGCCATTGTTTTTAACAAAGACTCAATTTTCTAAATTTCATGTGATCTTGTTCAATTTATGTTCCATCCATGCATTGCTGGATATTGTACTATTGCAATCGTTTACTTTCTAGATTTTTGCTTTCCAGATGATTTATGCCAGAAAAGCAATACTCATTGATGTGCAGTTCTCGTGTAGGTAATACAATAATTTTATGAACAGAGGGAACAAACAGAAATTAAATTATAACTCTTAGTGAGTGCAGTTACCTAGAAAGATGTCAATTGAGGTTTGTTCTTTCTTATGATCAATTATCAGCCAAAAATGATTTCATCTAGAACCCACAGACTTCACAGCAGTCTTTTGTTTATGCAAGAGTAGTCCTATTAAAATAAATCATGAGTTATAGTCAAAACAATTAAATGGAGAAGATTACAACAGGCGAAGTTACCATATTATTTTTCCTGTGAACTGCTATTCCTTGAATAATTATTTTGGTCGCTCATTCAGGAAAACACACTTAAATGACTGAATTGTCATGACCTAGAGGTAATTTCCAAACAGAATCATTCATTTTTATTTTGTATGGATATGTATTGTGCTCTGAAAAGATTTTGTCAAAACACTACTGCTTGGAATGATAACATACTACCGCATATAGATGCAGTTGTATTTCATTACGTTCTGCACAAGAATCTCTGGAATATAGATATGAAATTATGCTTCTAAAAATCAATAGTCCTGTTGCCTGGCAACAGTGAGCGGCACTAGCAAAGACAAAGTGGCTTTTCAGGAATTTGTCATAAATTAAGCCTTTTTTTCTTCCCGGCTACATAAAAATGACTGCTATTTTATGCATATTTTGAAATGTATGTATGGTGCTGAAAAAAAAGCAGTCTCGACAGAACTCCTGTAAGGTGATAGTTTTGTTCATTTATTAAATCTAATTCTTCCAACCAGTTCTAAATAGTATTGTTTCATTTATGAAATGAGCTATATTTATTTTACAGAATGTATTTAATTTCAGTGTTTAAATATCTCTTGGTCATTCCATGAAAAATGCCTAAATATACTAGTGAAAATGACCAGAATGGACTTGTTTATATGCTACAGCCAATCTGGGGGTGGGAGTGGGGGAGCAGTTCCTGAAATGGGGCCACACCAGTGTGTTTGCCCACCCTACTGGAGTAAATGGTCCTTGTACCAGTGGAGAGGGCAAAACTGGAGACATTCAGGCACTGTAGAGCCTGCTGCCTGCAGAGCTGCGCCAGCCTAAATGAGTATGTGGCATGGCTAGGGATGAACTAGGGTTGTTAATGGGGTGGATTCAACCTTAGTTGGCTTCTACCAGGAATTTGGCCCAGGAATGCCCTTGGTGTTGGCCTCCACTTATCAACTATAGCTTGAATTTTAATTTCCTCTTATTTTCTTGCTCCAGCAAATTTGAGTGTGTGTGTGTGTATGTGTTTGTATCACACATCTTGATGGTATTTTGTCATAAATCAAAGTTACAGTTGTCAACCTGTGTCTGGATTATATCACTTCATAATGCACATGGAAAACAAGATTGGACTAGATATATTCCTAAGAGAAAGGGCAGCATGATGTAGTCTGATATCATGAAATCTTGGAAGCTAAGCAGGATTGATAGTTGGATGGAAGACTGCCAAGGAAGACCCTGCAGGCAATCCACCTGTGCTTCTTACTTGCCTTGAAAGCCCCTTCCTGGGGTCACCATAAGTTGGCTGTTACGTAGGTAGCTGTTTTGCATTCTGTCCTTTCAATTTCCATGATTCCCACACAATTTTAGAACCTTCGCTGAGATTAAATGGATTGTGTGGCTTGAAATCTTGTTCCATCCTATGGTAATAGACTGTGACATCAGAAAGCATGTTCTCTTGCTTCATGATGCTGGAGGACAACAGTGTAATCCCAAACAGAATTACACCAATGGGCATAGAAGGGTGTAGGTGTTTAGGATTCCATTAGGAATATATGACAATCATACCCTTGCAACTGCTGTCAATTACAACAGAGTAAAAGCAGCATAATTTCAACTGAAAGAATTTTGATTTTCAAATCTACCAGTATACGTTTTGCCAGGCCTGACAGAAGCAGGGAAAATACATGGATGAGTTTCATGTCTGCATGTGGCACCTTGCTGTATCCTGTGAATTCAACAATGTAACTAGAAAGGCTTGAGGGAGGCCTCTCTCCTCACTTTAGTAGTATATTTAATTTAATTTAGAAGGCAAATACTGAGGGTGTTAGGACTCTCAAAATAGCAGGTAACCTCCCAATCTGGGCCCCCCATTTCCTGCATCTGCTTGACAGACAGGTGGGGAGAGAATGCGGGGAGGCACTCTTCAGCATTGAGTTGATATGCAAAGTCACTTCCAGCACAAAATATAAAGTGATGTTATTGCATTGGGGCAGTGGTTTAAGATTTACCCAAAATTTATAGTTTAAATAATGATTTTTTTAATGATTATTTTGGAATATTGGGGTGAACTTGAATATCACGTGTCATCTTAAATCAAGAAGATAGGGGTAAGCTAGGTTACTAATAATAACATCATTGTATAAAATTTAGACATAGTGATTAGTAGTAGTTTGTATGTCTATAAACACAGCAACTCAAAGCATAGCTATGATATGCACTTGGGGAGAGTCTTGAAGAAGCACAGAAAGAGTGAAACATCTTTCTATTAGCTTCTCCTGAAGGCAGACTTTTCTTCTTCTTGACCTCATTTTCCATTCACACAACTTTGTATTTGCCATCTCTATGTGAAATTGTTTGGAGTGTTGTCTTTGTTGCAATTTTCTTTAGAAAACAAGACTTTTCTTATACCTTAGCAGTTTTCAGGTTCATGTAACCTTGTAAGTTGTTGTTTCTGTATGTACAATGAATGGTTTTATTTTTGCTATGGTTGTTATTTTGGATTTGCAATAAAGAAATATGTGCATAGGTGCCTTGCAATTTATTGTTTGTACATGCCAGAACACAGGGTGACACTGCATTTGCTTCGGTTGATATATATTGTACTGTGTAGCTTTTTGTATAGTGTAAAATAGAGATATGCTTCTCTTAGCATGGAAAGCACAGCCCCATGATGGAGATGGTCCAGCTTCAAGATCATTACACAATAATGACACATGAATGTCATTGTCATGGGCAGGGAGAGAGGCCCAGCCTTCTGTTTTGCCCAATAGCCTTCCTTCTTGTCCCCCACATGACTCTGAAATGAGAAGAGAGGGGTTTGCAGCAAAACCTGTGTCCTCCTCCTCTCTGTGCCCTTTCTCATTCTGCCATCAGGAAGGAAGGTCCAACTTGTCATCCTGGGCCTGACATTTCACTCTCTTAAGAAGCTCTTTACAAACGGCGCAAGCCTTGTTCCCACTCCTGGCTCCATCCAAGGAGCAGAGTAGCCCCTGGAATTTGAGCTTCCCTCTAATAACTCCAGTCTCAGCCCTCACCTTGGGAAGCTAGCTTCATCCTGGCCCCTCTTCTGGTGAAGCAGAATTGTCCCCTGTGGCTTCTGTCCCAGCTCCACCCCACAGCTGAGAATCATCGTGGAAGTAACCAAATGCAGGTATCACAAATGTCTTTATAGATCACTATGTGTCCTGGGGTTTAAGATGCAGAATGATAGTTGCCATCTCTGAGCTAGGAAATACTTGGAGATTTTGAGGGTGGAGATGGAAGGGCAGGGTTTGCAGTGAGACCTCAGCAGATTTTAATGTCATCGAGTTCACCCTCTAAAGCAGCCATTTTCTATGAGAAAACTGATCTTGGTTACCTGGAGATCAATTGTAATAGTGGGAGATCTCCAGATGCCACCTGGACGTTGGCAACCCTATGAAGGATAGAACTGTGGAGGGGGGGCAGAGAGACATAACTGCTGCCAATTGAGGGATATGTTCCTGAATACCCATTCAGTGGTTAGAGGGTCACATTAGGATTTGGAAGAACAGGATTTGAATCCCCATTTATTATGGAAGCTTACTGGGGAATCATATCATTATCATTATCATTATTACTTAGATTTTTATACCGCCCTATCCCTGAAGGGCTCTGGGTGGTGTACAACAAAACAGTACTACTACCACTACTACCACTACTACCACTACCACCACCACCACCACCACCACTACTACTACTACTACTACTACTACTACTACTACTACTACTACTACTACTACTACTACTACTAATATACCACCCTCCCTTGAAGGGCTCTGGGTGGTGCACAACATTCTAAATATATAAGTTAGAATATATGGAAATATATAGACAAATTATGTACTCTTAGCCTAACCTACCTCACAGGGCTGTTGTGATGATAAAGTGTAGGAGGGGAGAATGATAAAGTGTAGGAGTGGAGAATGATATAAGCTATTTCCTACAACATCATGGTGCTTTCATACATTTCTCAGACTTTCTGGACTTTCCTGCAATATTTCCCAAACCAGCTTTATTAAGATCTCTTTGGAAAGATGTGGGGGGGGGGGGGGGGGGGAAGTCCAGATCTTTCATCCTACCCATATTGGCACAGTTTTATTTATTTATTTGGATATTCTTGGACTTTCCATGCACCTGTCTCTCAAGTTGGAACCAGTTAAACAATAGCTAATTACAAATAGAGAAAAGGAGAGATACTATTCAGAAACCCATTCCATCTTTTGTTCTATAGTTCCAGGCCAGGCTTTCATTGCAGTCTGAATTTCGGCAAGCCAGTTAATTCACACTGCCAAACCTCGCCGGTCATCAAACCCCTCTATTATTATATGCAGATGATGCAGTCCTCTTATTGCTTACTAAAATTGGTTTGAAGCGATTATTAGTGGCCTGTAATGAATATTCTCTTAACAATGGCCTAACGCTAAATCTTCAAAAATCTAAGATCATAGTGTTCTCAAGATTCTGGAAGCCATCTTGATGGCTATTAGGAGACCATCAGCTGGAACAGGTCAAATGTTTCAAATATCTGGGTCTGCACCTTCATTATAGAGGAGGCTGGGTTAGCCATAGAGACCACGTGATCATGAACTGTGAGGCCAGCGTTGCGGCCATCATACTTTTTTTACAAGGACAAACAATATGTACCTGCAGCGATTAAAGTGTTTAATGCCAAGGTATCCCGGCAGCTTCTGTGCGGAGTCTCGCTTTGGATAGGCTCCTGGTCTAACTCAGTTGAGCAGGTACAATCACAATTCCTGTATAGGCTCCTGGCTATGCCCCACTGTGTGTCCTACGCTGCTCTGTGCCTTGAAACTGGACAACATCTACTGGAGACAAGGCCTGGCTTGTCACCTTTAAATTCTGGTTACATCTGTGTTTCAGTTGTGAAGCCACCACTCTGATTAATAAGTCACTACAGTTTTTCCATCAATCTGAATGGTGGGGCCATATCAAATCCAAAATTCTTAAGCTGGGCTACTCTCTGGATTCCTTGACCATATTTTCATCCAAATAAATATTTCAACTCCTGAAAAGGAGGCACCAAACTCTAATTGAAAAGACAACAAGGTCTTGCTCCCCTCTTGTCCTGGGTATCCCCTGCTCAGGAAGTGGGGGGGGGGGGTAAATATCTTCATCAATTAATCCTGCCCAGGCTTGTAGAGCAGTGATGCTGGCCCACTGTAATGCTCTCCCATCAGCTGTGCTATCAGGGAGGTTTGCCAAAACTCCCTATCAGCAAAGGCTTTGTGCATGTAATGGGGACTGTCCAGACACTATAGTACATATTTTATTATATTGTCTCCTCCTTATTGCACCTAGAACAAAATGGATATCTTCGCTACTAGCAAACAAAGAGCACACATCCGATTTGTAGTAGATTATCTTTTTATTAGATAACACCAGCAGTGAGGTAACAGATCCAGTAGCCAAATTTCTTGACCTATATATAATCCAGGGATCCAAGTGTTAACTTGCCTAATTCCTTTCCCCATCTCTCCCCCTTGTTTTAGCTTTCAATTTATATATTGATATTTATTCATATTTTTATTTTCATTACCTGTTTGGTGATTGAATTCTCTGTTGATAGAATTGTATTATTATGTCAATAAAGGTTGTTGAGTTGAGTTGAGTTGAGTAGGCAAGCCACTATAAAGACTCCAGTGGGGATAATTTCCCTTGCTTTATTTCACACTGTTTATTCTGAGATGAGTTATGCTCTGCTTACCTGGGAAGACCATCAGCATGTTTTTGAATGACTACATCTTACACTATTCACTTCTTTCCCCCACTTCATCAGGATTCCAGGCCAGGGTTGCTATTTTGTTGTTTCTCACTGGTTGCTGATTGGCGTGCAAGGATAATATAACCTTCAGTTTTAAACTGACAGCATGCAGCTTGAAGCAGAAAACAACTTGCATTATCTGTGACTTTCTGTTAAGTTCAGAAGCATTCAAAACATCAGGAGAGATGCTTCAATATAAATCATGGCATTTTAAAAAATCAGTTTTATTTTGATATTTTTCACTGCTTTGTATTTGCATAAAATAATATACAAAAAATGAAACATGAATGCAGATGTGAAACTCTCCTTTTTTAAGATTCCAGTCCAGTGGCACCTTAGAGCCCAACAAGATTTTTGGGGTATTAGCTTTTGAGGGTCAAAGCTCTTTTTTCAGATATCTGATTAAGGAATCTTTGACTCTTGAAAGTTTATAATCTGAAAAACTTGTTGGTCTGTAAGGTGCTCCTAGACTGGAACATTTTCTTTTGCAAATGACTATGACTACATTTTATTGACTCCCTGATTGAAAATTACTTAAATGCAGCACTTACATGTGCAGGATGAACAGTACATTTTAAGTGAAGCACATCACACTTAAACATGACCTAATGCTGCATGCAAAATTTGAACATAAAAATAAATCCATTTGGGAGACTGTCTCTTGTTATACAGATCTTGGGAACACGTAAATATTATTTGCGTGTTCCTAAGATCCTTGCTATATCCTGTGAATTCAACACTGCCTTCTGAATCTGACAGATGTTGATTTGGGCAATTTGAAGATGTTTCAAGTGCTACCCCAGTGTTTTTTTGGAATGGTGTCCAGGGTGCCGATTACCAGTGGGATGACCTCAGTTGGTTTGTGCCAGTCGCTGTATCTTGATTTTCAAATCGTAGTCTTTAGTGACCTTCTCATATTTTTTTTCAATGACCCTTCTGTCACCAGGTACTGTTATGCCCACGATGGTCACTTTCTTGTCCTTCATCATTGTGATGTCTGGCGTATTATGTGCCAATACTTTGTTTGGATTCGGAAGTCCCACAAGATCTTGACCTACTCATTTCCCGTGATGTTCTCTGGGCAATGTTCCCACCAGTTTTAACTAGTCCTAACATCATTCTTGCATAAATTCCAGTTGATAATCTTGGCCACTAGGTTGTATTTCTGTTTGTATTTAGTCTGGGCAATCTTTTTGCAGAAGCTGAGGACATGATCTACAGTTTCATCAACTTTCTTGCACAATCTTCACTTTGCATCATCTGAGGATTTTTCAATTCTGGCCTTGATCATATTTGTTTTAATGGCTTGCTCTTGAACGGCTGAAATCAGGGATTCAGTTTTTTTTTTCAAGAATTCCAGTTGTTAACTACAGCCAGGTCTTTTAGTTGTCCACCTTGTCCTTTATATTCTCCAGAAATTGGTCATGCAATGTGTGACTGATTAGGCTCTTATGGGGTTAATTTGCAAAGATGCAGTTAGCCAGAGCAAAACACCACAGTAACAGACAGAGTGCAACCTGATTGTCTAGGCTGTAATGCTATAGCTGGTAGCCACAGATAGGGTGCGCTGTGCTATAAAAGCAGGAAGAAGCCTGTCAGTGTGGCTGGTTGAGAAGAGACACACAGATTCAGGAACTTGTAAGATGTATTGCTTCTCTGCTGTATGTTCAGAAATTACAGACCCATCAAAATAGAAAATAACTGTAATAGTTTAAAGTGAAGTAAATGATTGGAGAAAACTGAATTCTTAAGGGAACACTGTTATTCGTTTTCATAGTCAGAAAGTACCAAAAGCAAGACAGTAATAAAATGAAGTGGTGAGATAAAATTTTGAAAGGAAACAAAAATGTACTTTGAGTATTACACAGCCTGTGCCCTTAATATGCAATGAATTCATTCAACCTCTTGGAAAGTGAGGAAGATGAGTGCTAATACATGAGTTCCATGTACATAATAAGCTGTGTGGAAAAGGAAGGGAACAACACAGTGAAGAACTAGATATCCCCATTCCTTAGCTATTAAACATTTTCCATCAATATATCTTTAACATATTTAGCAACAGTTTGGTTAAGGATTGTGTAGCCAAAATGTTCCATCTAAATAAATACAATCTGTCCCAACCTTGGTAATGCTGACTCAAGGATACGTTTATCTCAATGAAGTAATTTTCTTTGACAAACTTTTTTGTTGGCAGTGTGAAATGTTTGAATACCAGATTTCTCTCCTGTGGTATTGTGTGCAGTCTGTGTTAAATGAGAAATATAAAATTATCTCTAACAAGAGCAACAGAATGCAGCAGTGCTCAAAAAGGCTTACACTGCTAAAGGTGCCAACCTCAGCCAGGGCTCCATTTGTACCAAGACTCCCATTTATTTGGCACCAGCTTTCAAGCCCAGAACAATGGCTTAAAATATGGGAAAAGGTACTTAAGAGGATGCCAGTGAACAACAGTGTAGAGAATTGTCAATCACCATTGCATAATAATGACTACCATTCATATAACTGGAGTTACAGAATCGAAGGGTACAATTTCTCCAGGGGCTTGAATTTTAGTAATTCTTTTTTATAAATTCAGACCTGACAGTAGAAAAAAGTTCCTTATAGTTTCCCCAAATTAATTGACATTTATCAGACCCCGTAGAATCACCTATTTCCAGTACAGGACTTATATCAGAAGATAATTGGGAGTGGGGAGGAGATGCTACAAAAATTAACATGAACAAATTCTAATTAGCAGTTCTTCTCATATGATTTTGTTCAGATTTTATGGGTTTTAAAATAAAATTAATAACATGTAATGAAATGTTCCTACTACCTTCCCCTTCTGAAAATAAACCCCTGTGACTGAGACATTATTTTATAATTAAAGTACAAGCAGCTGAACTAATGTCTCACATGAACAAGAACATGAATTTCTTCAGGGAAATCTTGGACACCCACAGGGTAGAAGTGACCTTAGTTGCATTTTTTCCTCATCAAATTGCTCTCAGGGTGTCTTTAGGATACTGGAGAAGAGCACTGAAATAGCATAACTAGCTCTTATTTGTCAAGTTCTTCCTTTCTTGAGCATGCTTAACAGAAGCGCCATGGTATCCAGCCTCACTAACAAATACGATGTGCCATTTTTGTTTTTCTTAAAAATGATGACATGAATTTATTGAAAATATTGAAAACAAATAGGTTGAAAATATTGAAAACAAATATTGTGTTAGCACAGTATTTGAGAAAAACAGTATCTTCTCTGAGGGAACGTTAGGACTTGATTTTTCTCCTTTCTGAGGAAATCAGGGCATAGTTTCTTTTCTCTTTGCTTAGTTTTTTTCAGAGAATTTATAGCAATTTATAAGTGAGAGATCAAATGACCTCTGAAAATGGTGCCAAAAGCTCTATTTAAAAATGTGTTTCCTGTGGGATGAAAATTCCCTATTTTAATGACCAGATATTTTGTCTGTCTTAGTGAAGAGCATAATATATCCCAGTGGTGGCAAACCTATGGCACGGGTGCCAGAGGTGGCACTCAGAGCCCCCTCTGTGGGCACATGCAGAGTCGCCCCCAACCCCAACCCCCACCCCCCACATCTAGGCTGGCCTGGGCTGCTGGGCTCAATTATTAGCATTAAACCTAAGTCCTAGTTTTGGGGAAGCAGTGTAGGTAACCCTGTTAAGCGCTGTTAAGCCCCACTGATTTTCATGTGAAGAACTAAAGCACGATCCTTTACCTGGGAGCAAGCTCAGTTGCGGGCAATGGGGCTTGCTTCTGAGTAAACCCTCCTCGGGTCGTGATTCACCCATTGGAAGAGTTGCACAGATGCTTCAAAGCAGAACCACGAAGCTTACGCACACCTCGAAGCTTAACGCACACCTCGGAGCCAGCTGTTTTTTTCTAAACTAAAACCTCAGTATTCAGGTTAAATTGCCGTATTGGCACTTTGCGATAAACAAGCGGGTTTTGGGTTGCAGTTTGGGCACTCGGTCTCGAAAAGGTTCGCCATCACTGATATATCCAGATGCTCTTTCTGTAAACAGTTCACACCAAAGGCAAGGAATGACCAGGCCTCCTGACTTAAGGCAGTGTTATGGAAGAAACCTCTTTAATCCTCTTTATGAAAACCATACAAGTCTGGCACGTTTTCGGTGTCCTGAAAAATGGGTATGCTCTTTGTTGGTATTGATTCTTCAGGGGCCTTCAGGTTCATCCTCAAATCCACTAAAACTTCAACTGTGGTTCATGCTGCTCCAAGTTGTAGTGCTCCTAAGTCACCTCTAAAGAAGGCACACCACAAACACAAGCACCATAACAAGACATACTTTTCTAGTTTAAACTGTCTTTGGTTCCAAATGTATCTTGGACCGAGGATACAGCTCAGGATTGGACCCAGTTTGAAACTGCAAAAGAGGTAGTGCTGATTCCGCAGACATATTTACCACAGACATATTTACCTCCTGTTTCTATGCATTCCATGTCAGATGGCGAACTCTTCAAACCCAAGCCAATAACATTGGCTCCAGTTTCACCAACTGTTGCTGCTCCTCACATTCATCACTACCACAACCTGCAGTGCTGCCTGAATATGAGCAGAGGTCTGTATATCAGGATCCTTACCAATATTATGACCAACTTTACTCTTGTTGTACTGTTGAAGATTATCATCGTGGGTGTTATCAAGATGGCGATCAATATGCGCTTGGTCATTAAGATCCAACCAATGCTGCACACCATCCACTTGCCAGACTTTTTCCATCTGCTTCGCTTCGGTAAGATCCTGATCTGCTGCAAGAGCCAAAACTAGACCCCACAGGGATTACGAGCAATCCTATTATACTGAGCCAGACTTTGACTATTCCTTGGAACCTTCACCAGGAAACAATGGCAGTTATTACCATCTACTCACCAAGTGAGGACTTTTGCCTTTACGGCAAACCAGTCATCCATATGGCCAGGTTGTGCTCCCAACCCCAGCTATTGATCCTGTCTTTAAAGAAATGCACCCTGGTTCCACTGAACATGTTATTTTTTTCTCTAATGGATGGCCTGTTACAGCTGATAACTGGATATTGGCTAAGACTCACTTATGTCCCCTGTTTGGCCTGAAAATCTGACAACACAACAGAAATTATTTCGGTGGAGGAGGGGGGAAAAGCAGCCTTTGCTTCTTGGAGTTTCTAGAAGCCTCTTTGTAGTTGGCCTGTTCACACACAGAACCCATCCCCGATCAGCAACTCCGCCTTGTGGTAATTCACATGCGCCTTTTTAACTGAACCAACCATCTTTCAAGGGCTGCATATGTCCACAGAGCCCTGGATTCTGGGTCTAGGGATTCTGAATGCAACATCATTTCATGCAGAGAGGGAAACAGCAAAAGGATGTGTGCACAGAAGGCTAAAACAAACAAATATAAAGCATTTTGGCAAAAACGACAATTTCAGGCGAATTTTAAACATGAACAATTTCTCTCAAGATCTAACAGAAAAGTGTGTCGGTGCGCAAGTGCACACATGCGTGTGCATGAAATATTAAGACAGAAGGTTAGATTCTGTTCATCCTCATCACTGAAGTTAGGCTAGCCAGAAGCCTAAATAATTTTTTAATAAAATGAATATTCTATTTCATCATAGGTTTTGAAATGACTGGTAGATGTTATAAAATATGTTACAAGCACATACATTATATTTGTAGGTAGCTGAAAACAAAATATCAAATGATTAGAATAAATTTCATAGGGTTTAAGTGCAGCTTTGCCCATGGAAAATATATCTTTCCTACCTTCCCCACTTTGCTGTAGCCAGGTGAATTCTCCAGGATGTTTCTTTTGGTGGTCAGGACACTCAAAAATCAACTAATTCCAAGAATTGTGGAGTGGTAAGTGGAAAGTAACTACTGTTATTAAGGGGGGCAGTAAAAAGGATGGAGCAACTGATATAGGGGGGAGGGACATAAACCTGAGTTCAGCATTGTGTGGGTATGCTGAGACAGTATGTGGGTATGCTGGGAGGAATGCATCTGGGAAATTTTCAGCTAGAAAAAAGTACCAGTTTTGTTGTCTTGAGTATACATTGATCCCATGTTTTGCCTATAAATCAAATCATTTTATTTTTATCCTTTCTTTTAGTGACTCTTAAGCCCTATACTATTGATAATTCCAGGCACAATATTTCAGGTATGGGTGGGGGCATTGTGAGAATATGGGTTTCACCTGAGAACATCTAAACTTATTTGGTTCTCAGAAGTGTAATGCAGCATATTCTTGTATTTGCCAAGGCTGTCAAGAGCTACCATCACCCCAGAAAAAAAGATTCATCATCCCACATTCCTTTCAAACAATGAGTGAGGGTGAGTTGAAGGAATTCATCAATCCTTAAAGCAGCAAGGAGGAAAAGGCTCTGTAACAATCCCTAATCACTCATTTTTCACTTTGCCTGACTTCAGTCATAGCAAGTGGTCTCTTGCCTCTGGACACCACTAACCATGATTTGACGTCAAAGGATTAAAATGAGTGATTATAAATTTTGTTTCTGATATTTGAAGCCTCATGTCGGGTAATAATCCCTCTAAGGCTTCCGTACTACTGCCTGGAAGCTCACTCTTGCTGAGTGGAACTGAGTTGTCAGTAAGAGCTCCCCCTGGTGGGTCGCCACCCAACCTGCATTGTACCAATACGGTGCCTATATAGCTGCATAGCTTACAGGGAATATTGAGGCCAGGTGAAAGCAAAGTGGGGTAGAAGGACTGTCTGTACCATCCAGCAACCTAGCCCTGCTAAATTTTGCACCCTTTAAGACCAACTCCTTCTTGGCTGTCTTTTTCATTGCATTATATGAAGAAACTGGAGTAAAAATTATACATATACCCTAAGCCTTTTATATATTAAAATTTAAAAAAATCTATTACTGCCAAATGATGTCCAAATAATGATACTAAATTATTTTACCACTGGAAGATGCTTTAGTCATAGTTGTGGCAAAGATAAGAAGGTCCAAGGAATAACAGAGCAGTGCATTTTCATTCTCTAAACCTTGGGAAAATCAAGCAAGAGACACAAAAGTTATCATGGAAATGAGTATTATTCATTCACTGGGTGCTGAGGGAAGTATGGCTGGTAGAGAAAAGGGGATAAAAGGAATTGTATGTGATGCTGTTAAAGAGTATCATACTCATAAGTGGGTAAATTAAGCTTTACAATGTGAAAGAGATTTCAAACACTGAGAATTATTTTATAAACCATAACTTAAAATCGCCGGCCTAATAAAAGATGGCATTAAACCCAACAGAGGCTGTATAATATAATCTTTATTTTCTTCTAAGCTCTTGGAATGTTACATAACAACCGTGCTTTAGTTAGGACACCATTTATGGACAGTTAAAATGTTTCTTAATTTATAAATATTTTACATTTGGTCCATAGAACAAGTTGCGATTTTCTAAATTATACTGTATTCTTTTTCTTTAAAACAGACTCTCTCTATATATTAGAATATGTATATATTACATATATAATTTTAAATAGAGATAAATTTGCTTGGTGTTTAGAGAATAATTATTGCAAAAAGCATATATGATCATATAATCTTCCTTTTTAAGGGCAAATACTACAAAAAGATACAGCTATTCACAGTTTACACACAGGAATTCTACAACACTATTTTTGTGCTATATATGATAACAGTTTGTACAGAGTTTTGCAGAAGAGCAAATCTGTCAAACATCTGTCATAATTGGTTTACAATCAAACACTGAATACTGTAGTTTTTCTTAGAACAACATGGGACTTGGTTACAGAAACAATAAAGAGAAATTCTGGATTTGTATCTTAACTCTAATGAAATTCACAAGTATAATGTATATGAAGCATGAGTGATGTGTAATCATGACATAGATTTCTTTTTCTAAACCCTGAAAATCTACAAGACATTTGGACTTATTTGTCAGTTCATCTAGAGACATTTAGCATGTATAATAGATTTCTGAATATTTTACAGTTGACCTACTGTATGAAACAGTTTAGAATCTACTAAACAATACTCTTTTATCTGTTAGGTTGAAATATATGCATATATTTATATATATATTCTACAATAATGTGCTTGACATTCTGAGAATAATACC
Organism: Sphaerodactylus townsendi; assembly: GCF_021028975.2. Classification (NCBI taxonomy): domain Eukaryota; kingdom Metazoa; phylum Chordata; class Lepidosauria; order Squamata; family Sphaerodactylidae; genus Sphaerodactylus; species Sphaerodactylus townsendi. Next base: position 61,661,800 of record NC_059427.1, read on the forward strand.
TTATTGCAAGAACATATGTTTGTCACCTTCAGACAAAAACAACAAAAAAAACCAACATTCACAGTTAACATGTTTTTCACATAGTAGGTTCTACATAGACAGTGTGCTATCTAACATTGTACGTTGCACAAGGTTTTGCTGAAAAGCATGTTTCATTGCACAGTTCTGTCACAGTCATTTAAAATTAAACATCACATACCACTTCTCTCAAGATCCTCACTCTCAGTCTCATAGCTGCCAAACAAGAGTTGCCATTATGGACTCTTTAGCCCTGCAGTGTCCTACACAGGATGAAATCCATTAGCCTTGGATGCCTGTATAGAAAATGCATGATAGAGCCCAGAATGGAGTTATTTATGGCAAGACCTTTTCCTCATATGTCCATCATCACCATGCAAAACACAAACCTAAATAAAATAATAAAAAATAAAATTCTGTCTTCAAAGTGCTCTATAATATGCTTGCTAGTCAGAAACCGTTGATCTTGAAAGACCTTCAGCAGACTGATTACAGCAGCGCTCGTTTTAAAGCCCTAAGTTATATTCAGGGGGGAACCTTTTGATACTTAAGCTATTTGTTTGGTTCTATTTTGACGGAAAGGTGTAACAACCTGTTGATGGCATAACATAAAGATAGTTGGTGATAACATAAAGTGTAACATAACCTGGCTGAAATGATAGATAACTTGTACAGCTTTGTTATGGCAACCTTCGTGAAAGGAGCTTGTCACAGTTTTATAGAAGTAAATATTCATACGACTGATTCTATTAAAAAAGTTCCCAGTATTTTGAAAGATGGTTCTTCCACTGAAAATATTCTAAAAGATATATCGCTATAAAGTAAAAGCTACATATTGAATGTTTGAGGCCCAATAGAGAAGTAGGTAGTTTTCCAATTTGATCCATGTTGTATATCTAGAAATAACTTCATAATAGCATTTCTATCTGAATGGTTTGATAAATCATTGTAGTTAAGGAGATTGTCAAGAAAATTAGAAAAACCAATTCAGAAATAAAATTGGTCAATGTTTTTCGGGCAGTATTTTCACTGTGATTATTTTTGTAAAAAATACCTTGCTGGTGTATACAAAACAGCTTTCTCATTTAACTGTTCCCAGAAATAACAGTCGGGATTCAAACTGTAAGAAATTTATTAATAAACTACTAAAAAGCAGCTGCACAAAATGTCAAATTGTTGCACTAAAAGGTAGATTAAAAATGGCCTACATGTTGTTTATAAATTTCAAAGATATTCAACTCTTACGAAGTGATAATAAAAATGTTAACAGTCTATGGATTGCTAGAAAACACAAAAACATTGTCAACACCTAAGCCCACAAAATGGTTTGATCATACCCACATTGCTTCCCTTATAGTGGTGATGGTCTTTTGTGCCACTAGAGGTAGGTAATTTTATTCTCAGACATAAATTTGTGGTCATATTCAACCATGTTTCTTTTATGTATGTGTTTCCCATAGAAGAGGGGTTTGTATCAACACAGGTTTATATATATGCTTCTTTGTTTGCAGAATTGCTCTGCTGGGCTTGTTCAGGTCCATTTTCGGGATGGGTGATGTCTTCGCTGGGCTGAATCATAACTTGGATTCGCTAAATATGCAGAAGAAAGATAAATTAATTACTCATTGTTATTAGCTCAAATGTTCTCTGCTTAAAATCGGTGTAAACTATACTTTTTAGCTGTTATTCCTAAAAAGTATTATTGTGCAGGTTATATTATGAAGAAGGGAGGAAATAAATAGAATATATAGTTGTTTTTCTAACACATGTAATCAAAGCAGCTATTTTGGTTAATAAACCAGTACATAGAATAGCAAACTATATAATAGCAACTACTTCTGCATAACCATGATGTTTGTAATAGCTCTTCTTACTTGGCTTGCTGTATGCCAGCTGTAATTCTGGCAAAAAAAATTATGAATCAATGTAGTTTCTTAAACTGTCATTCTGCCCAGAAGAAAATGATTTTATAAACACGTAACTATTAAAAGTACACAAAAGGCTTTATACAGTGTACTGATACTTGCTTAATACTTTGTGATGCTATTGTGATACTCAGTTCTTCACAAATTCCTAGTGTAATCCTATTTGCAAGCCAATTCCTATTTAGTTAAATTTAAATAGAGTTGCTTCATTTGAATTGAAGAGGATTCATACTATTGATTTTATTATTCAATTCAGTCATCCAGGTATTGTACCACATTGAATTTCTGTGAGGATAATTATTTCTCTTGAAGTCCAGAAAAAAATCACACTTATTGGTACTCTGATACTAGTCCACATTTGTAATGAGAAGCTTGATAATTTGTTCAAATGAAATGAAAACTTGACAATCATTAGGAAAGTGGAGGATTTTGCTTCAAGGATATAAACTCTTGCCTGTATTTTTCTCCCAAATGAAGCCATTTCCTGTGATACCATGGGAGTCAAATGAAATTACTCCTATGATGATTTAGCTATCATAATAATTTCATCTTCACTTTCAGACAAGGTTATCTTCACTTTCAGACAAGGCTATGGACCTTAGATAAATCTCAGTGCCACTATAAGACCAGAAAACTCTAGATTTAATGAATACAACAACTATTTTAGTATATTAAAACTGAAATCTTGAAAAGTGTGGCATGGTACTTAAAACAGTTACCTGTTTTAAGGAACCTTTTAAAGTGAGGAACATATATGCCATGTAGCCTGGAATCAGCACCATAGATGACAGAGCCATGAACCAGCCAACACCTTGGCCCCATTTTGGGAATACATAATTGCCCATAGTGAGAGGAGTCATTTGGACAGCACTGAAGATAAATACACCCTGTAAAATAAGATATGCACATAATAAATTAGTTATTGGTTTATTTAAAAATATTTAGGGTTTTCCATACATTAATAGCCAACTGCTTGCTTACACAGCGTAGACTGGCAGCTGATCTTCTGCATACCACATGAATCCAAAATAAAAACAAATCTGATCAATGTGAGCAACGTTCCTGACATTTTTTTTCTTCAAGACTCAAAATACTTAAAGAATAGATGAACATACAAAGTTCAATTGTAGAAATTTTAAAAAATCATTTTTACATAGCTAATGTATTTTTCTTGGTTTTCAGTTCAGTACGTCATTAAAAGGCATATTTATGGGTGTATATTTCAGTGTGTAATAAAACAGCTAAATGTGCACATGTGTGAATGAATGTCTGGAGAGTATCTGGGAGGAAAATTAATTTGCGTTGCATGTGGGCCAGAAAATACCTCTGAAATCTCACATAGTGAATAAAGACAGTGTGTTCTGTTTCTTCCCCTGGATTCTGGTATTCTGACATTTATTTTTTCAAAGGGTTTCAAAGCCACTTGCAACAAAGGTTTAAAGCCACCTATCCATAGCAATAACACTAAAAAAATACACAAGAACAAAGATAAAACTAGAAAGAATCTAGCAGCTGCACATTACCACTATCTAACCTCAAATACCCTTCTGAACTGAACTTCCAAAAAATACAATTGGTTGTACTTCCCTAACAAACTCAAGAAGAACAGCGGCTGCCATAGGAACAGCCCAAGAGTGTTCTAAAGCTGACTATGACAGAATGGATAGAAGAAACTGCTAAGGTGATCAGAGTTGTTTCACACATTTGTACTTGGAGAGACAGCCATCAAGACTTTGAGTTCCAGGTTCTGAAGGAACTGTGAAAAGAATAACCAGCACTTTTTATTTAACTCAGAAACAGATGACTGTACAAGAATCTCAAAATGGGAGTCATATGTCCAAAGCAATCTAGAGATAGCTCTAGATAGAAAATTTATGCACACATTTTTGACCAACTGAAGTTCCTGAGTTGTCTTTAAAGAAAATCTCACATGGAATCCTCTACGGTAATACAATTTCAAAGTCAACAAGCCCAATACTTCTTAGGATCAGGTGACCAAGATGTTGATTGACAAAGCTGATCTTAAAGCCCCTTTCGCACATGCAGAATAATGAACTTTCAGTCCACTTTCACAATTGTTTGCAAGTTCGCAAGTATATTTTGCTAGCCTGAACAGTAAAATCCAGAGGTAAAGTGCATTGGAAGTGGATTGAAAGCACATTATTTTGCATGTGCGGAAGGGGCCTTAGGATCTGCTTTGTCAATCAATATCTTGGTTACCTGGTCTGTATAAAGAAATATATAGATGGATGTGCATGTTAATTACACCCAAATTCATCCATCAGAGCAAAGTAAGTTATCTCTGGCTGATTCCGCATGGGCCAAAAACAGCAGTGTGAAAATGGTGTAAAAGGGTTTAAAACGTTGTAAAAGGGTTTATACTGTTTTCACACCGTTTTCACACCACTGTTTTTGGCCCATGCAGAGTCAGGCTCTGCTCTCCAGCCAGTCTAAAGCCAAAATGAAAAGGGCAAAGGGTACTGTATTCCTATTTGTTGTACACTGCCCTGAGCCCTCTGTGGGTAGGGAGGTTTATCAAATTGAATAAATAAATAAATGCATACATAAACAAACAAATAAACAAATAAATAAATAAATAATCCAGAAAACTCTGGAATTGCTCTGTCACCACTTATTCAATTGCTTTGCCTAAGAAGGCAAGTTGGAAACTGGACTATAATTAGTCATAAATATCTTTATCAAGAAAGGATTTCTTCTAAGGAAACCCGCTTTAATGAAGAAGCATTAATGATTTTGACCAAAGGAATCCTAACCTCACCTATTTGTGTAAAGTGACATCAAGTCACAGACAACCTATGACAACCCTGTAGAGTTTTTGAGGCAAGAGACTAACAGAGGACATTTGCCATTTTCTTCCTATGAATTATGACCTTGGTATTTCTTGGTAGTCTCCCATTCAAGTAGTAACTGGAGCCAAAACTGCTCATCTTCTGAGATCTGACAATATCAGGCTAGTCTGGGCCATCCAGGCAAGGACAATCTTGCCTACATATGAACTTAATAGCCAGGAGCAGCAACAGCAACAATAGAAGAAGAAGAGTTGGATTTATATCCCTGCTTTCTCTCCTGTAAGGAGACTCAAAGGGGCTTCCAATATCCTCCCGCCTGCCCCCACTCACAACAAACACCCTGTGAGGTGGATGCAACTGGGAGAGCTTTGAAGAGCTGTGACAAGCCCAAGGTCACCCAGCTGGTGTGTGTTGGAGTACACAGGCTAATCCAGTTCCCCAGATAAGCCTCCACAGCTCAAGTGGCAGGGCGGACAATCAAATTCGCTTCTCCAGATTAGAGTGCACCTGCTCTTCAGAGACACCAGGTCAAAATGAACTAAATAAAAAGGATCAGACAATGTTTTGGACACTTATAAAGCATAATTTAGCAAACTGGCATCCAGGTTTAAACAAAACTGAGATATTTTATCAGGAAAGATCTGGGCGAAAACTGAATCAAGCTAGGATTTAAACCTTGGAGTCATCAATTGCTGATTTACCACAAAGAATTATGCTGTGTGATGCAATTGACAAAGTAAAGTAGTAATATCTCTTTCCTACTGTCACAGCAACCTGAGAAACTTTCCAATGCACTCGGTAATATGAAAAGGAAGACTGGGAAAAGGGTCCCAACCCCAAAGGAGGCAGGGAGAAATAGCCTTCTTTGCCATCCCCTTGCCGCATGAGGTTCATCCAGGCATCTCTATTGTCACACGAGGCTTAGCTGGATGCCTTCTTCATGGTTCAGCATAGCGTTCAACTGGATTATGCACAGTGAAGGGTGGGGTTGCCTGGCTCCCAGAGGCATAGCTAAGGAAAATGAAGCCCAATGCAAAATCTGAGTTTTGCTCCCCCCCCCATTCGTTTGTGTTTCTTGTATTTTTTTTAGTGTTTTTTCAGTTTTCAGCCTGCAGTGGGCACAGTTTTTAGGCTAGCAGCATCAAAATTTCAGGGTATCTTTAGGACACTCTTCTGATGATACCAGACAGGTTTGGTGAAGTTTGGTTCAGGTGGGCAATGAAAGACTGAATACCTTGCTGATATAATTTGAGACACTGTCTAAAATATTTCAGCCAATATTCACCCATGCATCCCAGTTCAGTATTCTACAAATATTAACAAGGAGAACTCATTCCTATCAAAATGGACACTACACAACATTAAGACTGAAGCGGCAGGATCACTGAGCATATATTCCCAAGAATGCAACAGTGATTACATAAACTCTGAGCTCAAACTGTCTCCATGCTCACATCTAACTTCCAGCATTCAGGCCACCAAAGGATTGCCAACACTGGCTGGGAAAATTCCAGAGATTCGGGGCAGTACCTGGGGAGGATGGAGTTTGAGGAAGAGAGGGAGCTCAGTGGGGATGTGATGCCATAATATCCCTTCCAAGTTGCCACTTCATCTGTAGTCTGGATATCAGTTGTAATTCTGGAAGAACTCCAGGTTCCACCTTGAGATTTGTAACCCTAGACCAGGGGTAGGGAACCTGCGGCTCTCCAGATGTTCAGGAACTACAATTCCCATCAGCCCCTACCAGCATGGCCAATTGGCCATGCTGACAGAGGCTGATGGGAATTGTAGTTCCTGAACATCTGGAGAGCCTCAGGTTCCCTACCCCTGCCCTAGACCATCACCACACCTCCCTAACAGCACACAAATATTTCTCACAGCCATATCAGATATCCACTTAATTTAAAAGAACCCAGTAGACTAAAAAGCACATCAGAAGTCATCATTGATTCCCTGTTCTCATGAGGTATATCTACTCTATAGTTAACTCAAATGGAGTAGCTAACAACAAAACAAGAGATACATAATAATCCATCATAATCCAAAATTTCACACCAGAAGGACATGCCAAAAGTATGGTGCTTTCAGCGCCATCACTGAGAAAAAAGCTTGGGTTAGAAATGGCTTTGTGACAGCTTTGTTTCAAGAGGCAGGGCTTCTATGTTCCTTGGCCCAATGTCTCTGGCCTGACTTGTATGAGTGGGTTCCATCAGCTACCATGCTGTGGATAGACCTGGATTCCATACAATTACATAAACCTTCAAGTGTGAATATAAGTCATTTTGTTCCACTGTGCATTCTTTAAAAAGGAACAACATGCAAATGACAGCTCAAGTGCCTTTCTTGGAGAAAACCCTTGAAAATTTGGTAAATTTAGAATAATATCTTGTATCATGAATTATCAACATCTCAGTCAAAGCCTCACCTTATTTTCTAAATTCAAATTATTTGCACTTGTAGAATTGGCACTCCCTGAAAGTATTTTACTCTTACCCAAAACATAATACAGGTTTGTGTTATCTCTAGACATTGACATCTATACAATTGGTTGGTATTGTAGGCAGTTCAGTTTATAACTGGAAAATAATATGTTTTCATGCTTTCACAACAAAAATGGGATCATATAATAGGTATCTGCAGATAACTCATATTATTTCCAACTTGTTTTGCTACATGAGGGATTTTTAAACCTTTTAGGAAACACATGAACTTTTACAATAGTGATATTGTGTTTAAATTTGGTCTGAATTATCTCAGATAATATGACAAAAATCAGGATTTTTTTTAAAAGGATATTTGCCTTTTCCTATCTTATTGATAAAATCATCTACATCTTCTAAAAAACAAATATTTTGTTTCTTACTGCTACAATGATTGGAGTGAAGAAAGACCAGCAGAGTTTCCACCAGATACAGGGTCGGTATCCAACCATCTCCTGGATGTTGTCATAAAATCTGTTCACGCCTAAAAAAAGAGAAACAACATATATTAATTAATGTCAGTTTGTGACTGGTGTCCCTTTGGGAACTCCAAGTGCCACCCCATGATTTGGGAACTCCAAGCACCACCCCATCTCCCTGATGCTTTTTAACATCTACATGCTGGATTGGTCCAGAGTTTCAGGCTGCGGTGTCACCAATATGCAGATGACACCCAGCTCATGTTCACAATGGCAGGCCACCCAACCTCTGTCCCTGGGGCTCTCCAGCGTTGTTTAGAAGCCATGGCTGGCTGGTTGAGAGTGAGCCGACTGAAGCTGAATCCAGCAAAGACGGAGGTTCTGTGGGTGGGTTGTGGGGAGAGACTGGTTGACTTTTGCCTGCCTACGCTGGATGGTGAGGTCTTAAAGTTGGCCTTGTCTGTCAGGAGCCTGGGGGTGACCTTGGAGTCACCTTTGTAGCTTGAAGCCCAGGTTGCCAAGATCACCCAGGTGGCTTTTAATCATCTGCGACAGGCATGTCAATTGGCTCCATATCTCTCTTGTTCCGACCTGGCCACAGTATCCATGCAACAGTCACCTCCAGACTGGATTATTGTAACTCACTATATGCTGGCCTTCCTTTGTCTGTGACCCAGAAATTAAAACTCGTCCAACATGCAGCAGCCAGGCTTCTTTCTGGAACATCAAGTAGTGTCTGAATTACTCTGGTTCTGTACAAACTCCACTGGCTGCCGATTGAGTACCAGATCATATTCAAAGTGTTGGTGTTAACCTTTAAGGCTGTGAGTGGTCTTGGACCTGCATACCTACAGGACCGCCTCTCCCAGTATTGCCCCAATAGATCCCTCCATTCATCAGAAGGAAACTTACTGGAGATCCCTGGCCCAAAGGATGACCGGCTGGCTTCTACCAGGGCTTTCTCAGCCCTGGCCCCAACCTGGTGGAATAAGCTCCCCAGTGAGATCAGGGCCCTGCAGAACTTGAATGAGTACTGCAGGCCCTGTAAAATGGAGCTTTTCCACCAGGCATTCCCACCTAGCCAACCAGCCTGACCAGTACTATCATTGGCCTCCCATGGGTGCAGTAAGGGGGGGGGGGATTTTTACTATCTATGGTTGGTTTTGCTGTTTTAAATACTGTACTGTTGATTATTTATTATTGTACTTGAATTCTTCTTGTTGCCGCCATGAGCCCTGTTGGGGATGGTGGGGTATAAATAAAAATATAAAATAAAAAATAAAAATCTGGACAGTCTGTTGTATAACCAAAAAGTGAGAGAATCCTTTGATCAGATTGTTCTCCTGAAAAAAAATAAAAAAGGGGTCGAAGCAATTTGTCTTTTTAAAGATTTTATTAAAAATAAAATAAAATAAAAATGGCATGATAAAGAACAAGCATGAGTAACTTTTTGGTATAATTTCAGGCTCTCTGTTTTTCTCTGAAAACCAGTCTCTTTTTCTAAGCAAAGGCAAAAGTTATTTGGGCTTCCAAACTGGGAAATCAACTTTGAGCAGCAAAGTCAGTTTTCACAGAATAGCGTCCTGACCCTACACATTACACAGATATTTACTTTTCAGAAATGTAGGAATAGTTCACCAGTCTGGATCAAAATTAAGGCTTGACTTAAATGATATTTTCAGAGGTCAATCTGGAAATCTTTTGTGGCCTAGAGTTGCTAACTGTAACAAGCTGGTAAAACTGCATCTGTATACACCACAATAATAAATATGTATGTGTAGCTTCTGGGTGAGAGTCAGCATGGTTTAATGGTTAGGAACAGCAGACTCTGATCTGGAGAACTCCGTTCCACACTTTTCCACATGAAACCTGCAGAATGACCTTGTGCCAGTCACAGTTCTCTCAGAACTCTCCCAGCCCTCATGGAGGCAGACAATGGCAAATCACCTCAGAATGTTCTCTTGTTTTGAAAACCCTGCAGGATTGCAATAAGACAGCTGTGACTTGAAGGCACACACATGCACACCTATACACACAATATATATTTACCCTAGGATGTTGAAATGTATATTCTATGGTCTATTCTGCATAACACAATTAAGATGTCCTGAGGACGCAAAATAAAGGCATCTTGGGGAGGAATTCTGCACAGTCCCCCCCCCCCAGATATCCCCAGAGTTCCTTGTTAATGCTCAAGCATTAATGCTCAAACCGTCCTATTTTGAGGATGTTTCAAAGTGCACCTTTTCCCCCCTAAGCTGCCTGCAACATGTCCCCTGCCTGGCTGTGTGGCATGCAGAACTCAGGAGGCATTTTATTTTTTCTGGCCAGCCATTAAGCTCTCTTGTCAGTTTCACCTTCTGTTTGTGCCCAAAAGTTGTGTGCTGCTGAAGGGATTATTCCTGCCTCCATTTACTGAAGGTTGCCTCAGGATGCTTGCTCTGCAGTCTCCAATCCTGTGTGCCTTTTGAAGTACATAGTTGTACTCAGCTCTTCCTGCGGATTCTGGCAATATATAGTTTACCTTTTAAAAAAAGAATTTAGAGGAGCTGCATTTGAAGATATGCAGACATGCATATGAGAATCTTAGCTGCTCAGAGGAGCCCTATTGGAAACATTGGGACCGTGGAGGGCAGGTCTACTGCCCCTTGAGCAGTATTGGGCTGAAGGTCTTATGGAGTTACTGTAAAAAAACAGTTTTGAAAGCATTCAAGCAGAGAATTAAAATATTATTGAGCACAGTGTGTTCTCTATTTGAAGAGGGCTGCACAGAATCTTTTCCTATGGTTTCTATAGAACAGCAGCCCTGCAGACTCTGGTCCTTTCTGCACAGCACAAATAAAACATCTTGTTTTTAAAAGATCTCATTTGCCTTTTTTTTTGTCTGCATAGCGAGGACACATAAAGCATTAGCAGGGAAAATGGGTTTTTTTCTGCCTCTCCCAGCTTTCACTTTCAGTTTCTCCACAGGAAGCACCTACCATTGCCTTCCCTTTTTCTTAAACGATATATCTTCGAAGCTTTGACATCACAATATGAGAATTCTCATATTGTGATGTCAAAGCTTCCAAGATATCTCATTTTAAAAAAGAGAAAAACTACAAGTGAGCAGGATTGAGCAGAAAAACTAACTTTATTAATGCACATTATACATTGAAGGGATGGGTAGATGAGCTGCAAGCAGAGGAAAACCCATGGGAACATTTTGCAAATGGCGGCAATATAGAGCCTCCTAAAAAGGGAGGAAAGGGGCAGGTGTGAGTTACGGAGAAACAGAAAGTAAGAGCTATTTAAACTCAGGGCAGGAAAAATAAAACATTTTGCATAGCCAAAAGAAAATGAGTTGACTCCATCTTGGGGAAAAACAATTGCTAATTGAGCATTTTCTGAAAAACCACGGTTGAGCAGAAATAAAAAGTCCTGAAGCAGTGTTGGGGGAAAAGCTGTGTTGAATTCTTCCCCAAAATGCTTTTTTCCTGTCCTCAAGACGCTTTATTTGTACTGTGAAGAAAGGGCCTTTGGTAGATAGGCTGATGTGAGAGGCGACAGTCCTTTTGATACCCTGGTCACAAACTGTTAGTTGCTTCAAACATCAAAATCAAACTTCAAATGGAACCTAGAAAAAATGATGAACCAATGCAATTCTATTGAAATAGGTATAACATGATGCAACCTCCTTGCTTCCATAAACAACAGGTCAGTTGCATTTTGAACGTTTAGAAGCTCGTACAACATTTTACAATAGTCCAGTCTGGAAACCACCAATTTCATGGGTAACTGGCCAGATCAGATTTGTTTAGGAAATCAGCCTAAATTGGTAAATACTTTCCGAATTAAAACTGCCAGCTAATCATCCAGAAGCTCAAACTGTGCACTAGAGTCTTCAAATAGAGTATGGCCTTAACCAGGATAAGTTGTATTCCATATCCAAAATTGGCAGTTTTCCTCAACAACAGATTTTCCTCTTACCTGGATTCACCTTCAGTTTGTTCTCCCTCAACCACCTGAACACTTACTCCCAAGACTGGTGAGGTGGATTTTTAATAGCATAGAGTTTCAGGTGAATCCTAAATTGTCCCACAGTTCAGTGACGTCACTGGGGGATTTTAATTTCACCCTCCCCATTTCCTAACCACCACCTCATGGAGTGTCATTGGGTGACAAAAAAGTGCCAACAGGAGTTCCTCCATTGGTAACAGGCAAATGGCAGCTCTACTCCAAGAACTCTACTCCAAGAACTCTAAGAACACCACAGATCTAGAGATAGAGTGCTAGAGATATTCTTTATTTATTATATCTGAACTGGCTAAAATTGATTATACATTTAAGAAGCTATTTCATGTTATACTACCCCCCACACTTCCAGAAATACTATTTCTCATATGCACCATACATAAAGCAGAAAACTGCAATGTTTCTAGTTCAAGTAATGGTATATTTGTCTTTTAGCTGCTGAGACACAATCAGTACTGTCTTAACAACTGTTCCCATAAATTTCAGAATGCTAAAACATTACATACCATAGCACCAGGATATGGAGATACACTCAAAGAATACAAGAAATAAGAGACTCATTCCACTTGCAGAGTAATAGTCAAAAAGCTTGAACACATATATTCCACCCTGGAATGTATAAAATTCAGTTTAGATCATCATAGTTTTCTCTGAGGTTCCTTTTCCTATCATGTGTGAATTTAGTATGAAGTAGAGTTTACCCATTTCATTTCAGTATATATTTCTTGGGAATAATTCTAAGGCCTATGATGGACAATTTTGGTCACTTACCGCTCTAACAAATATTTTGTCTAATGTACTAGGCACTGTACAAATAAATTTTCAATATACAGGTCACTGTTTAGATGGACTACATTCTAAATGAACAAGTCCAACAAGGGATAGAAAAAGGGAAGGAATAATTAAAAGAAGTTAGACAACTTTACACTATTAAAGTTAAAAGTTTAATGGAAATAATGGCTAACAAAACTGCGCACATGATTTTTGCCTCCTTACAGAGGTCACAGTTCTGAGAATTTCAGAAGGAAAGATATAGCACATGCGACTTATGGACTGGTGACATGATTTTAGACTGTGACTTTTCATCAAGGCAGTTTTCAGCATACTAAAACATAAACTGTACATAATAAAATACGTAGATAGCATGACACACCATTCCAGAGCCTTCCAGAAACAAAGAATTTGTATGATCCCTGTATCCAAAGTTTCCAGTAATTAACAAAACAAAACAAGTCTCCATAAATTAATTCAATCAATCAGACTGAATGCTTAAGCCTGGCATTAAGTGTCGCCACATGTCTGCCAATGTAGGCATTATGTTCACATGCATTATGCTAATCTTAAGCCCTTTAAATGATATTGGCTTTTAATGGTTTAGAAAAAGCAGAAATCTCTCCCATTTCCTCACATACTTAAATTTACATACATGCTAGAAAGGGTCCTTATTGCTTATGGTTTAGATCTACTAAACCATAAAAGAAGAAAGATAATATGTTCCAACAGATAAACATATGAAATTGATTTATATACTCAGACGACTGGTTCATCTAGTCCAGTAATATCTAGCCTAATGGGCAGTGGTTGTTCAGAATCTCAGACAGGAAAATGTCATTCCTAATAACAGCTACTTGTGATCATTTAAATGGAGAAGATCAAGATTAAATGCCCAAGATCAACCTTGGGACCTCTGCATACAAACCACAGAGTCAGAGCCATTAAAATATCTAACTTACCTGAGTAATATTGGACAGTCCTATCAGATAGGAAACAACACACACAACGGCAATGAAAATTTCTCTTCGAGTTCGTAACAACTTTGGAAATTCATCCACTAGAGCTGTTATGAATCCTTCAACAGTACAGAACTGAAAGCAAACGTAGAGGAAACAAACATAACCAACATTAGATTCAATACAGTAGGATGTATTTAATATTACAATTCTTCTTCATTGAACGACTCAAACAAAGCTTTTTTTATTTCACAGATTAAGCTCATTTTAAAATATTATGCAAAACTTATGTAAAAATGACATCTAATTCGGAACGTAATTCAATTAAACCAGATTGTATATTTAATAAATAAAGGAATAACCTTTGTATTCTGATCCTGTGCAGGTGGATTATTTATAAGATTATAATAGGATTATTTAAATGAAAATGCATGCTAATTTAAACATGAGACGGACTTGATCTCAACATCTGATGTTTAGTTCTAATGGCTATATGGAAATATGCATCCTTCAGATCTACTAAACAAAATAATCCCCTCAAACAACAGGAATTGGGATCTTGGGCAAGGAAAACATTCTAATTTTTTAGCATTATGAACTCATTCACTTATTCTAGGTCTGTGACTGGTTAGATGCAACTATCATGGCATTGTACCGTAATACATCATAATTTGCAATTCTGAGGAAAAATCCTGAGAAGGTATAAATTTTCTTCCCAATAGCATCAAACTTTCATCTTTCCTTGCCAATGGGTGCTGAATGGATCTTTGTTTTTTCTTTAGTTAGCTAAGCTTCAGTCACAATTGAGTAAGGAAAAGAGAAATGCAAGTTTTCCTGCTAGACCTTGGACATCCATTCCAAGTGTGACAGTTGAGGGAACAGAAGAAGGCTTTCTCAGGCATCCTTTGTCACTTGTAAACGTACTGGAATAATCAGAAGAGCAATGGGTGTATGAGCCTCCAGTACAAATATGGGCTCAGAAACCAGTGGTGGATGACTCAAACATTTTGAGCAACTGTTCAGAACACATTTTCAAATCTTCAGATGGAGATGGGCACTTCATATCCAAAACTGAGCAGAGAGGTTGCTTTCTCAGAAAATTCTGAATCTGTGGAATAGATCTCCTTCTTGACATTTATATTGGGTAGACAATGCATGTTGTATAGTCAGAGGCTGAGGTATGCTTTTTAATGTTGAGGTAAGACTCAAAAGTATGGGTATAGGAGTTGTAGTGTTATGGATAGCACAAATTTTCAGAGATATAAGCTGATGTGGCCCATATACAAGAGATGGGCTGTTGTAAAGTATATTCAGCAAAGCTCTGTATCTTATGTAGAAGAAGAGGAGAAGAGTTTGTATTTATATCCCACCTTTCTCTCTTGTAAGGAGACTCAATGAATAAGCTCCCATCTGAGATCAGGGCCCTGAGGGACATTGGGGAGTTGCGCAGGGCCTGTAAGACTGAGCTCTTCTGCCAGGCTTTTAGATCTTGCCAGCTGTAAATTGGATCTCCCATGGGTGTCTTTTAAGGGTTTTTATCGCCATCTGTTTATTTTATTGCTTTTATTGTTGTAAGTTTTAACTGCTGAGGCTGAATGTTTACATTGTTTTATTGCACTGTTTTATCTGATTTATGTTGTTTGCCGCCCTGAGCCCTATTAAGAAGGGTGGGATAAATAAATAAATAAATAAATAAATAAATAAATAAATAATAGAGAGAATAGAATAGAATAGAATCTTTATTGGCCAAGTGTGATTGGACACACAAGGAATTTGTCTCCGGTGCATATGCTCTCAGTGTACATAAAAGAAAAATACATTTGTCAAGAATCATAGGGTGGCTTACAAGCTCTTTTCCCTTCCTCTCCCCACAACAGACATCTTGTGAGGTAGGTGAGGCTGAGAGACTTCTGAAAAAACTGTGATTAGCCCAAGGTCACCTAGCAGACTTCATGTGGAAGACTGGGAAATCAGTTCTCCATACCACAACCCTGTTATTGCTGGTTTTATTTATATTATATTAAATTTAATGCCCTGTCCTTTCGCAGCCAAAGCCAGGCTCAGTTTATTGCTCAGCTTTGGATCACTTAACTCTACTTGTGTTCTAAGTAGTTGGGTGCCAGCTGCTCAGGAGTTAGATAACCAGTTACCATGCTAATCTCCTCATTGGTGAAACCTACATGGCTGTCACAGTCCTGTTATTACTAAGTCTTGGGCAGCTTAATGCAGTCTGCCCCTAACTTCTTAAAGGGACATGTGGCATTTAGCCACCTGAGATTGTGATGCATTCATAGT
Source organism: Sphaerodactylus townsendi (assembly GCF_021028975.2). Taxonomy (NCBI): domain Eukaryota; kingdom Metazoa; phylum Chordata; class Lepidosauria; order Squamata; family Sphaerodactylidae; genus Sphaerodactylus; species Sphaerodactylus townsendi. The sequence goes on from NC_059427.1 coordinate 61,677,491, forward strand.
TAATTCTGACAATCAACAAGACCTTGACATGCTATCTACATATGCACCCTGTGCAGTTGGTGTCCAACTTCTTAGATGGGCAAGTAATGACAAGCCACTTGAGGCTGTCATAGGTCAGTCTGCTGAGACCTCCTCACATGAAGAGGTGAAGGGAGTCAGCCTCAGAACAGAGGAACAGCTGAGAATGGAAGAAGCTATTTCACTGGGCCTGCAGCCCTCTAGCTCTGGGACTCCAGCATGCCTGAAACCCAGCAAAGCCTCTGAAACATAGGAGGAGACAGTTTCAAAAACAAATTCAGGATAGACAGCAAAGTGCACATTTGTGAACCTAGCAAAGATCACTCCCTGACAGTAGTAATGAAGCAGAACAGGCGATACACTCCACCTGGCTTGAAATGCAGGAACAGCCTAATTAGCAACAGCTGGCTTATCCATCCCAGTGAAATAAGTGTCTACACAGCCAGTCATGGGAGCAACTGATTGCCACCGCTTATGTATCAGCATTTTGCATTCCTGGTAACCTGACTACTTCACACTAGACCTGACACATGGTTAGGCTTGGAGAGTCAAGTGCACTGAATCCTAGATTTGGCCTGAATCTGGGTGCATTCGGGCATATTCGGGCCAAAATCAGCCAAATATGTCCTGCCCTAATATAAACAAAGCTGAATGCAAGGCATTCGAGCTTTTTTTTGGTATTTTTGGTGTTTTTTAGCATTTTGGCCTGCAGGGGGCACATATTTAAAGCTAGTGGCAACACAATTTCAGAGTATCATCTGGAAACTTTCCTGATGGTGTCACCCAAGTTTAGTGAAGTTTGGTTCAGGGGGCCGAAATTATGGACCCCCAAAGTGGGTGCCCCATCCCCCATTGTTTCCAATGGGATCTAACAGGAGATGGGGGCTACCCTTTTGAGGGTCCATAACTTTGTCCCTCTGAACCTAACTTCACCAAACTCAGCTGGTATCATCAGGACAGTCCCCAGATAAGACACTGAAATTTTGGTGCCAGTAGCTTTAAAAATACACCCCTGATAGGAACCCCAAGAAATTTGCCCAGATTCTCTGCTCTGCACTGCCTTAGCTACATTTTAGTTAATGGGGAATTTCTGAGTGTGTAAGCAGGCTGCACATTTTTCAAGTTAAAGGCACCAGACTTTCAAGGTGGCTCCAGGAGGTCCTACTGGCAATAGCATCCAGGCTTGGTGAATTTTGCTTCTGGGGGTTCAATTTTATGGGTCCCCAAAAGGCATATTTTGTTTCCCCACTCCTGCACATGAAGCCTGCTGGCTGAGTTCTCTCAGAACTCTCTCAACTCGCCGCACCCACTGCCCCAGAAGCAAAGTTCACCAAGCCTGGTTACTATTACCAGGAGAGCCTCCTGGAGCCACCTTGAAAGTCTGGTGCCTCTATCTTCCAAAATGTGCAGCCTGCTGTTATGCCCAGATGGCTCTGTGCTGGAGATTTGGGGGGAGGGATCTTGAGGGGGGTTGTTCTGCATTCATGGGCATCTAATTTCCTGCAGGGCTGCTGGTGTGAGTCTTCTGAAAGGAACCAGCCAACTTTGCTAAAGTTTGCTTGGAAGGGGCAAATGCTGTGGACATCAGCACAGAGCCAGTGGGCATAACAGCAAGCCCCATTGAAATCAATGATGGGAAAAGTTAATTAATTTTTCCCACCATAGAACTTACTGAAGAGCTTGGCAGATTCTGTGTTCTGCAGTAGCTCCATTGTACCCAAACGGGAATTTCTGTGCACACCTCACCAATTTGGGTGATATCATCAAGAGAGACTCTGAATGATACCCTGAAATTTTGGTACCGCTAGTTTTAAAAATGCGCCCCCTGCAGGCTACAACGCAAAACCCACCAAAAATACAAAAAAATCAGACGGACCCGAATTTTTCTGGTATACCTGAATATTTGGTTATACCTGAATATGTTATTTGTGTTATTCAGGTGGTCAGATAATTTTATGCCTGAATAAATCTGAATCCAAATTTTACCGAATTTCTAGGGTATTGGTGAAGCCTACTCACGGCTTGGACTGCCCTTTCTTACACTGATACCTTAGACTTTGAAAGAACTGTCCTTGAATTTGGATTACCCTACTGACCACACTTTTGGCCTCTGACCCTAGTTATCTGCCTGCTCCAGATCAGAGGATGAGAAAATAACAGGTCTGAAGGACTTCTAATGAATCACATTTTTGTCTCCCATCATATAAAACAACAACAATTATATTTGTGTTACCTGGCTGTCTATTCCAAGCATAAGCAGCATGGAAAAGAACAGTACTGCCCACAATGGAGAGACAGGTAGTTGAGTCACTGCTTCTGGATAGGCTAAAAATGCAAGGCCAGGACCTGGTGAGAGAGAGAGAAATGCACAGCTTGTTATGTTTGTATCTAATCCAATATGGAGTGCCTCATTTTGTATTGCAAATTTGCTGAAGTCTCATCAGTTGCATCTCTTATTGCATAGTGCTAATTAGAAATGTTCAGGCAAAACACAGACACCACTAGTTCTATATATTAAAAAAAGAAAGTAGAACCTATGGATATCTCCTGTTACAGAAATTACAGTAATAGAAGATGTGAAATGAACTTTAGAAAGTATACAAAATATATTATGAATAATTGCACATTCCAATTAAACAGATCATATATTTTCAGACTACTCAGATAAAATCCTGAACTATCAAGATTCTGGCAAGCTGTAGGGATGTACAGTTCAGATTTAGAAATATTTGGAAGCATCAAATAATTCTATATTCAAAATAATTACAAATCATTTTGAATCTGAATTTATTGTTCCAGATATTTGGAATAATTCCTAACATCTGAACTGCTATTAATTTCTATAGAAGCAGGTAGGCTGCTTGCAAGAAAAAGAAAGTGAAACCTATTTCTCAGGGAGCTTCATGAAAAGGAAACTGAAACATTCCCCAGGAAGCCTAGCATGGGGGGGGGGGGGGTTGGGGGCATGGAGCTCAGTGTTTCCTGACTACAGAGGCAGAGCAAGGGGAAACTATGCCCAGGGTGCACTCATGCCCTGCACCCCTGCCACAGCATTTCCCGCCCCCGCCCCACCCCAGAATGCCCCTGCCATGCTCCCCATACCCCATTGACGGCCTGGCCATGCCTCTGCTGCTGCTCTGCCCAGGGCATTGCACCCCACCCCATCCCTGTGGGTACTACACCACTGCCTGACTGATGTTGCCTAAGTTTTGTCAAGGAATTGGGAAATGGGGTAACAGCAAAGTCTGCGAATGATATCTGTACTTATAAAATCTTGAAGCAGGCACAGAATACATTTTTATATTTGTCTTTTCCAACTGAAAAGTGGGGAAAACTGCTCATATGATTTCCCTGCAGTCCTCTAACCATTTGTTCTTCATGCTGAAATAGTTCCTTTCTACATTTAATTCCCTCTTGTACCCTAGGAGACTGCAAGCCCCACCAAAGGAACCCTATGCCAGCAAGTCCCACAGCAGGGGAAGGTGCCTGTCAGGTTGTAGCTAGTCTTGGCAGAGTCTTCTCAGGAGTCAGTCAACTTGTAGGAGCATAGCCAGCTCTAGACGATAGGGTCAGCAGCATTGAGCTTAGAGGAAACTGGGTGGGGTAGCCAGATATTTAAAGAAATTCAGGGGGACAGCCCGTGGGCTCACTACTCCACTGGCCCAAGGGCTTGTCATTCTGCAGGGCTGGATGGGGCTAGGGGAGAAGGATTGGTTCAATCCAGGGCTGGCCTGCCCTTAGGAAATCATTTAAAAGGCATGTCCAAGGACAGCCTGGAAGAACAAGACCCATTCCAAGGCAGCTGAGAATAGGTAAATTGCAGGGTAGAGGACAGGGGGTGAAGAAGAATGTCCTCATCTTATTGTATTCTAAGGCTTATCCCGGGGCATCTGCTCAACTAAAAGAAACCCTGGAGTTGGAGGGTGAGACAGCCCTAGACTCAGAAGCAAAGGTAGCAAAACAAGACACCTCTTTACCTGTGTTCTGTTGGTTGGGGGGGGTGTGTGTGTGCGGTTGTGGGGAGGGTGCCAGCAATATGAAACAAGGGCATGATAAGAGTGAACTACATAGTCCAGTTCACGGTGTAGGGGATGTCATGCTTCAGTCTGAGGAAAACTGCAAAACGTGGTTTGCTTTTTTGTGTTCCACCCCACCCCCCCAAAGTGCATAATGGCTATTCCTATTAAAATTAATGGAGTTCTATATATCCAGAAATTCTGGATTTTCCCAAATTTTATATATGAAAAGTCCTAATTTCAAATGCCTAATCCAAATTTTGAATCTGGATTTTGGTGTAAGGATACAACACTTACAGGCAATCCAATGAAGTTTAAGTTTTTTAAACCCATTTTGACACAGATACTGATGATTTCCTTTTCCAAAGTGCTGTAGGAGCACAGTTGGTCAATTAAGGTTCAGTGACACTTGCAATAAGGTCACAATTCCCAATCCCAACACTTCTCCCTACAACTTTTCTATATAGCTTATAGAAGGAAAAGGAGAACCATCTTGCCATGTGTTAGTTTGCTCAAGTTTGGGAATTCAACGATATGGGGAATTGTGATATAGCATTAAATTTAGGAGGGCCAGGACTAGTTGAACTATCTATGCAGCTCCAAAGCTGAGCAGTATTATGCTATTGCAGTATGGAGGAGAATTTCCAAATGCTTAATTCCATTTTGATTTCTTGTGGACCATAACTTCCATTTCATTATTTCTAAATAATAACATTGAACCACATAGGTTCATTTCAGACATAATACAAAACTATGATTATCTACAATATATTTATTTAGTATACAGTTTACTTTCCCGCAAGACTCAAAGTGACTTATATACAATACACAGTTAAAAATGTTCAAGTAAAAATAAAACCCTAAATAAAACCCCAACCTAATAGAATGCCTACAACTTGTGCTCTCTTAAGTACTCTATAGCCCAATCCAGGGGGGAGGGAAATACTCCTCTGGAGGTGGCACAGGTTTACACTGGGGAAATGCCCTCACTGGGGCACTTACCCCGACTGACAAGCAAATTCATTGGCTCCTGGCTGCTGTGGTGCCCTGTGATGGTCAGCCATAGCACCTAGCCTTCCATCAGTGCTCCCACACAGCTGCCAGCTGTGTCTGTGTGGTGGGGCAACCTGGGGGCATTCCAGGGGTAAGAGCTGAGCTTAGTCCTCCTCCAGAGCCCAATCAGCTCCAGTGCACTGGTGGAATTGCCAGCAAAGATATGTCATTATTTCACCCTTCCTTCAAGAAGCTCAGTGCAGTACACTGAAAGCTCAGTGCAGTGTGCTTGCCTTTTTCTCTGAGAGTTATTAACTAGTCCACAGTCACCCCAATGAGCTCTATGGCTGAATAGAGATTGGAATCCAGGTCTCCCTGACCCTAGTCCTTAACCATACCCCTGCATACCCCACAGTGGTGCCCATCTATTGGCTTTGCAAATAATAATGATGCAACTTAAGAGGATGCAAACCTGATGCTGCAACTTCTTGAATGTCACGCTTAGTTACATGAGCCATGAATCCAACAATAGAGAAGATAACAAAACCAGCAAACATGCTTGTACATGAGTTTATACAGCATACTATGATGGAATCCCTAGAAAAAAAGAGAAAGAAAGAAAGGGGGTAACATAGGGAAAATCAAATATTTTAAGTGCAAGGTACTGTACTGTGAACCTGGATCTCTAAGGCCAACTTTTTGTGTGATAGTTTTCAGCCCACTTAATCTTGAATTACTTGTTCTCCATTTGCAAATATAACCAATTATTTGAACTGTTACAGAATAAAGTTTATCACTAAAGATGCGAAAGGGGAAAGTATTGGTATTGGATTCACTTTTCTTTAAGATGGTTGGATGAATGTTTATTACCTTGTAACCCACATTGTTACGGAGCATTCTTTTTATGGTCTACAAATTCCATTAACTTGCATTCAGGACCAGTTGAAGAGTACATTGGGTTTTCTGATTTATGTCCATACTGCATATTATGGTATTTTAAGATTCCTACTTTAGAGCGGACCACTAAAAATACTGATTGTACTATGAATATAGTATGAAAGAACCTGGGCATTTTTTTTAGCTCTGTGTAACATAGAGGATCTTGAATTAGACTCTACCTGTTTTAACTTAAATCAGACTTTCTATAGCGTATCTGCAGTGTTCACAATGGTAAATTAGTAGTGAATGATAATCACTTCACCTGTAAACATTATTGTTGAAAGGGTTGTAGCTTCCTAGAGCAATCAGTGAACCAAGACCCAAACCATAGGAAAAAAAGATCTGGGTGGCAGCGTCCAGCCAAACCTAATTATAAAAAGCAAACAGTTATTTGTTATCATTTTAAATAAGGGTTGTGGTAGGTACTAAATATAAAACAATGGAAATAAACATAATAGTATGGTTATTTAAGTTACAACATTGGAATGCTTACCTCAGAGTCTGAGAGCTTGGAAAAATTAGGGGTTACATAGAATAAAATGCCTTCTTTTGCTCCAGGTAATGTCACTCCACGGAAGAACAAGATAAGCAACATGACATATGGATATGTGGCAGAGAAGTATACCACCTAATTCAAAGAATAAGATGCATTGTTAGAAAAATGGTCATGCTAAATTCTCTCTGAAATGATGTTAACATTAACACTGGGCTAATGCAATATGATAGCAAGTAATTCCAGTTTACTATAGTGCCATAAAAATCTGAGAATGACATTGATAATATTCTGCTCATCCTTCTCACAGGCTAGGTAATATAAAATCACAGCACAGACGTACCTGCAGCTAAAGGTTGTGACCCCAGTGGGGCAGAAGGCAGGCCTGCTGCTGAGTTGACCAGGCTTGTGATGGGCCAGTTCAGGGGTCTGCTGCCATGTCAGCAGCAAGGGCAGGGGTAGCATGATCATAAAAAGAGAGCTCACATGGCTCGGGCCCCTTTTACCACACTTGCTGACCACTTTTTCCCAACCACCCCTTTATGATGTTAGACTGGGGGCTTGTTCATTTAAAGGTTCTTGTACCTCGGGCTGCAATCAGAATTTGCTAATCAATGGTGTATACTTTGTTAGAGCTCACTTCATTGTCACAACTTGGCATGTTGGGCCTTTTGGGGGGAGAACGTGCCTGCATGCTTGCCTTCTCCATTAACAGGGGTCCCCGTAAAGGGCCTTGGGGATTGTGGCAGGCCACTAAACCACACACCCAGGTGTGGGCAGCTGGCCTATATCCCCTGGAGCCAATGCTAGGAAGAGGCCAGCACCCATATGGTCTCCCATTCACTCGCCATCCCATTAGATCTCCCAAAGAAGATATGCTGGGGCTGAGGTTTTCTAGTCAGCATGAATCCCACCTGGGATGGATTCATCCCTTTACTGCACCTTTGCTCCTAGGATCTGTTAATGGTTTTGTTCTGTTATTATACAGGCTGTAGCCAGCTAATTTTACCAACAAGAAAGTCGTACGTGTGCTATTTCTGGCATGCCTTCTCCTTATCTTCCACCTTGGGCTACAATCAGAATTTGCTAATTAGTGGTGTATAATACTAACAAAGGTCATGTCCAATTCTTGCGTTAAGCCACTTTTTATACCTAATTTTTCTACTATTGTCCGAGACAAATGTGCCAGTTGGAGAACAGTGGAACTATTAAAAGATTATGCATGTGTGAATTTCTCCATAACTTGATGCAAACTTACCCTGTTTAGCTTCAATTGACTTTTTACCTTGAGCATTACCTGTCAAATGTATCACGAACATTGTTCATACAATGCCTACCAAGTGATTCCTAAGCTCTCAGCCTGCATCTGTGTAGGCTAAGATCTAGGCATCTTCCCTGGTATTAGAGACATGATGGGGCTCTTGCTGGACTTTGTGTTTAAAATGGAAAGAAAATCTTTGTTACTTCTTGTTCCCAGAAAGGCAGGATGCAACTGGACACCAGAACCATTTGAAATCTGCATGCCTGTTCCATATTTATCAGCATGCTCACATGAGATAATGACAAGTTATTTACAGCTGTGCTGATCCAAAAGTAAAAGCCAAAAAGCCAAGAACACAATCCATGCAATATCTTTTATTAGGACCAACTGTAACAAACAGAGACCATGCAAAAGAATCTTCTTGAAAAACAGAAAGATCTTTATTAAAATGGCATGATTCATTCAGAGTCCTTGCGAGAACTGAGTAGCAAAACTACAGACAGACTTCAAGAGAACTTTTGCCCAGCTCACTCAGACTTTTCACATGCCGAGCCAGGCCAGTCTGGGAAAGGCGCCAAGCAGGAGATAAGATAAACAACAGGTGGTAGCACTAACCTTTAGCATTCCATTCCCCTCTTTACACCAACACAATGGCATAACAGGTTGCAAGTTTTCCAGTTCCCCAGAATTCTTTTTAAGGCCTGATGGCATCTGACATGATGAATTCTGGGGAACTGAAAAGCCTGCACATTGTTATGTGTCATTGGGTGGGTCCTAATAAAATATATTATATGGGTTGTGTTCTGATTTCTTAAGATCATGTGAGATAAGACTTATTAAGTTCATGACCTGAGACACCTGCTTCCCTCCATCCAGCCTTTGTATTTTTTAAAAAAGTTTGTAACATTTAGCTTTTACTAATTTGACTTCTTCCTTTGTAATTCTAACTTCTTCGTTGTTTATAGTACACTGTTTTCTGATTCTGTCCTATTGCATTGTTCATGGAATGATTTGTAGTGTTTTATTGCACTGTTTTATATTCTGTAATCCACCTAAGTCCCAGAAAAAAGACAGGTTATAAATAAAGCAAATAAATTAATAAATAGTTCTAGTGAACTTGAAAGCTTGCACACTGTTCTGCATCACTTTTATTGTTCCTAATAAAATACATCCTGTGGACTGTGTTTTTCGACTTTGCTCTTTTTATAATTACTTTTTAAATGTCCACAGTAATGTAATGACTAATATTTTATAGTAACATAGTCTTACACAACAAGTAATTAAAAATCCCATTTATCTAAGAATAGATAATTCAGATACAGAATTTAAATATGTACAGAGACATTCAAAAGGTAAAAAGAATAGACACATTTAGAGTAAATCTACTGAAAGAATGTTTCTCAAAACATTGATTTTTAAAATTCTGAACCATTTTGTCATATTTAGATTTGCAAAAAAGATACTCTTACCTTTCCAGTCCAGCCTACTCCCTTCCAAATGCAGAAATATACCAAAACCCAAGCAATTGCTAGTGTCACTGCTAATGGCCAACGAATTGGACCTGGTTTTTCTAGTCCATCAGACATTTGGTGCATGTTGCGTCTGAAATCAAAGTAGAAACATATAAATAATGTAGCTGGGTTTGTATGTATTGTGATTTGAATAACATATATTTACAAGAATAAGAAAATATTCTTTTAAGCTTACTCCCAAAATTCCATCACAGCACTTGTCATGTTGGTGGTATTTGCTATACTGTAGTTAGAGAAGCAGCGTTCTGTGTTCCATGGGTTTCCACAGCTTTTCCAGGGAAGATTCTAATTAAAGAGGGGAGTTATGGAGAGAGAAAAAAATAAAATTGTCAGAGTTTTAAAAGTCAAGTAATGTGATTTCATTTTTTTTCTGGTTCATAATTGAACAATTTCTCTGCATGGTTCATATGAAGTGTCCCACAAAACTGTGGAATGGTTTTGCCAGTTAAACCCCTTCTCCCCAGCAGTGGCTGCATTTGCTAAAATCATAGAAATAAAAAATGATACTGGTTGGACTCTTCAAGCCAGGGGAACAGCTAGCTTCCTGTTTAATTCTAAACCTCCAATTCTAAATCTCCAACATATATCTATATCTATCTATATAAAAGGCAAGGTGTATTGCCAATGCTTTTTAAAGAGCTGTGCAGGTGTGTGAGTAGGAGGTAGGTCACGCTGATGCAAGCACATTGTATAACGTAAAAGGGTAGGACCCACCAACCACTGCTGTTTACAATTAAGGCAAGGAGTATTGAAGATGACCCACAGTTTTCTAGAGCCTGTTGTATTTTTTCACACAATGGGCTTTATTGCTTGTCTCTCTTTCTCTCTCTAGAGAGAGAATGTGCTATTGTGCTCAGGTGTCCCCTGGACCATTTGAATCAAATCCCTTTTCGCTATCTTAATCGTAATCCTTTCTGAGATAAACATAATCTTAAGTATTTAAGCCAGAATTCATTATACAAACAAATAACAGCTTAGACTGTGTATGGAATTAATACTTCTTTCTATTATCTATGGTGCCCAGCAGTGGCCCCAGGGGAGTGGATTCAAATTTCATCTGAGCCATAGACTCACTAGATGGCCTTGAGCAAATCACTAAAAAGCCTCAGTTCCAAATCTATAAAAATGGTGATATTAATGACTCTTCTCACAAATCTGTGTGAAGGGTAATGAAAAAGGAAGAAAAAAACACTGCACAGCAGAAATATTATTTTAGCATGCAGTATAAATAGGATGTAGCCCCTTTTGTACTTAGATAATAAATGTTTTTCACAGGTGAAAACTGAAAGATATTAATAGTTTGCCTTCAGTTTGAATCAGACTACACACTTCATGGCTATGCCCTGAAGTAGTAAAATGTACACACTAAAAAGTAAAAAGATGACACATACCCCTCCAAGCCCATTCACTTCAATAGACTTAGAAGGGTATAACTCTACTGCAATAGTTGGTTGGTCAAAAGAGCCATCTTGGTTGGCACGCAACAGTGCCTGTTAGAAAAGCTGAAACACAAGGGGGTGAAAAAGTAGCAGGTCAAGAGCTAAATCAGGGGAACAGCATGCACAAAATTTTTCCTTTGGTTTCCTTTTTATAAAATGCATATTTGTGGAAGCAAATGGAAGTCAGTGTGATGTAGTGGTTAAAGTGTCAGATGCAGATCTGGGAAGCCCAGGTTTGAATCCCCACTCTGCCATGGAAACTTGCTGGGTGAGCTTGGGCCGGTCCCACACTCTCAGCCTTGACCTTGGCAATTATTTGGATGTGAGACCCTCAAGGAATACAAGGGGTGTGATGTAAAGGCAGGCAATGGCAAATCATCTCTGAATGTCTCTTGCCTTGGCAAACCTTGCGGGTTTGCCATAGATGAGCTGTGACTTGACAGCAAAAACAAAATTTATTTTGTCATCAAAAATTATAAACGTAAAACTGAATGAACACACTTGGCATTAAGTCAACTTTCACACTGTGCAATCAGATGCCCTTCATATTTGTATCATCTCCTATTATTTACTTCCAGAACCTGGTGTGTCCCCTCTATATATGGTTCTATTACCAACAGTCATGGCTGATAAAGATAATACCAAAGGTCAAACTGCCATAGTATCTCATTCTTAAAATTGGTCAGATGGATGACTTGTCCATAAACAACCTTTATACATTCCTCCAGGGACTAGTATCATCTGCTGTGCTGATCTTTTTCCCTTTCATCTTTTTAGTTATTGCTTTCTATATTTAGTTGTATTTTGCCACTTGAGACCTTATACCTCTCCTGTTTGTGAGCACCACTAGGCTGTTTCTAACAGTGTGCTTCAGAAGTGGCTCCTTGCTTATATTTCTCCTTCCCCAAATAGAAACCAGCAGATGTCTGACAACATGCACCACACTTGGATTTTGTAACTTCTCATGGACATTTGAAAAAATAAGGCTTTCCTTCCTCTGAATAGGCTGCTCCTTTTCTTTGCTGCCTTGCATAAAAAATATACAATACCCAACCAGATTTCCAATCCAATCCAAAAACCTTTATTAGGCATAAAAAACCAACCAAATTTGACAAAGAACAATGTTGAATTTCAGCCATAAGGCCTTTGCTGTTTCAGAACTGAGCTCTTACCGTGCTTCCCCGAAAATAAGCGCTACCCTGAAAATAAGCCCTAGCGTGATTTTTCGGTATTTTTTGGAGGGGGCTTGAAATATAAACTCTACTCCAAAAATAAGCCTTACTCCCAGATTCCCCAGCACAGCACAGCCCCGGCCTGTGCCCCTGCCACAGCCCTGGAACGTCCTGGAATGCCCCCGCCCACCCTCGGAATGTGCCTGCCATGCCCCTGGAACTCCCCAGAACATCCCCACCCCCTGGGATGCAAAAAGGACCTCCCCGAAAATAAGCCCTAATGCAGCTTTTGCTGCAAAAATTAATATAAGTTCCTGGCTTATTTTTGGAGGAAACATGGTATAAGGTGTGGCAACCAAAAATTGTGTAACATATTCATCAGTATAAGAGGGGATTTTTTTCAATATCTCTTACAAGTCAGGTCTGCATAAGATCCCCAATCTGTTCTAAAGGGTTCCAGCCCCCAGGAGCAGAATTTTGGAGAGCTTATTGGGATATAGTAGCCGGGAAGGAGAATGGAAAGTTGTTTTCTGTTGTGCAGCTCTTCTGACTACCTTACTTAGCAGGTTCATTAACTCCAGTGCATTGTCTGAGGACTAGAAGCAACCACAGGGGAAAGCAAAAAGAGTTCAGATCCTTATTCAAGTGGTCCATTAGATTCAGCTCACTACTGTAACCATAACATTAATGCAATGTACAATGGATGCTGGAATGTTTGTTGTAGAATTAACAGCCCAATCCAGAGGGCGAGGAGGTGCTGCTTCTGCGCTGCCTCCAAAAGGATTTTAGGCAGCATGGGAAAGCATGAAAGCAAAACAAAATACTCCCGTCAACCTAAAAAGTGCCCATACAACAAAATTGACTTATGCCACACTTTTGCAAACTCTGCAGCCAGGGAGGGGGCATTCCTGAGTTGAAAGTCCGATAGAAGCTGACTAAACTTGTCTCCACCCCTGGGAGCTCTTCTAGCCACCCTCCAGTCATGCCAGTGTCCTCTGTTATGTTGTTGCAGCTCTGGGGGAGGCAGCCTTTTCCAGGTGGGAAAACTCATCAGAGTTTGCCAGTGCCACTACCAGGAACTTGGTTGCCCCCCACCCCCGATTGAATTGTAAGAGTCCTACTGTCTTTCACCAGCACTTTTAAAAAGTCTGGTTCAGAAACCCCCAAAATAGGTACCAAAGGATATTATCTGTATGATTTAAAATTGGCAATATTGCAAGAAACTAAAGTCCAGAGAACACATGCTGCTGCATCTCTAAATAATTCCAGGCTTTGACTTTGCCTTGCTTCCTTCCACTATAGTCTGGGGGTGCTCCTGGACCAAGGCCTACAACTGGATAATCAGGTGGCAGCTGTGGCCAGGAGTGCCTTTTACCAGATTTGACTCGTCAGCCAACAGGCAGCCCCATCCATGAGCCAGGTGCCTGTCCACCACTCCCAAAGAGGTTTCCCTGTGGTGTGGGGAAGTCAGAAAGCCTCCCTGCCTCTGATAAGCCTCAATGGGCTGCCCCAAAAGGCCAGCTTAAGACAAAGCTGGCAATGGCCAGGAGGGAGCTGATTAACATTGCCTCCACTTTCAGCCTGCCCCCACAATGCTGGCCGTGGTGCTGAGACACTGTCTTTCCAGTGCCGGGGAGGCAGCAACCAAACACCAGCAGAATTGCCTCTCTGCCGGGTAAGTATGGGTGGGTGGGGGGGCAAATTCGCCAGCATGATGGCGTGCCACTCCCTGAAGCAGATTGTTCCCCCCCCCTACTTTGGATGGGGCTCTAAGGCATTTTCTGGGCAGAAAAGATCTGGCCATTGTGGTGCATCAGCTGTTTACATCTAGATTGGATTAGTGTAATGCACTCTCAATGGGGCTGCCAGTAAGAAGTGTTTGAAACCTTCATTTGGTGCGGCATGCTAAAGCCAGAATATTGACTGGAATGAGTTGTAGGGAACATACCACTCCATCTACATAGGCTCTAATTCTGTTAACAGGCATGTCATTTTAAAGCCCTATATGGTTTGGAATCAATATACTTGAAGGTCTGCCTACTTTTTAAAGAACACACACAACTATTACCATTATCTTTGGAGGCCTATCTTTGAGTGCCAGTACCTTCAGAAATTAGGCAGGTGGCAAGCTGGGGCAGGGACTCCTTGGTAGTGCTACCAAAATTCTGGAACTCCCTCCCCACGGAGATATCTCTTTTCCCTTTGATTGCCATTAACCACCAGCAGATGAATATATTTTTGTTTTGTTTAGTGTTCCCTCAGTCATCTCTCCTTCCTGGACAATGTTTTAATTAGTTTTTTATGTTTTTGTATTTCTTTTAGCTTTGGTTTTAATTGTTTTAATAAATTTTGGTTGGTTACCATTTTAATTGATGATTTTATAATGCATGTTATGGTTTTTTAGTTGCCTTGGGGGGCCTTATGAAGGCCAAAAAATGATTTTTTGTAAAATAATAAATAAATGTATGTCTCTTCCCCCACTATTTGCTCTTGCCCTTTCCCGGAAGCCCCATAGCACCTCCCCTTTTCCTGCTTTGACTCCTTATTTACCCACCAGTCATCACCCTGCATTTATCTGCTGCCATGCTTTCAGAGTCCCTCCTTCCCACCCTTGGCAGTCTCTTCCCAAATCATACAGTGCTGGCTAAGCCAGGCTAGTTGTGCAGTGGGGAACCTACAAGAACTGGTGTCCCTTCCCTGCGTATTTCTTTTCTTACATTTATTTCTTCTTTCCCTCCTTCTGCCAGCCCCCATATCATACCTTTCCTGCTTTTTCTCTCCTTCCCACCCAACAATCAGTCCACCTTTAATATTTAGCTCTATTTATTATTTTTTGTATACACTGCCTTTCTCCACTAAGCCCCTTATACCATTTCCCCTTTCTCCGTTGTATTCTCACAACTACCTTGTCAGGCAAGTAAGGCTCAAAATGGCCCAAAGGTCATCTTGTCAACTTCCAAGGCAGAGTAGTGATTTGAACCCGGATCTCCAAGTTCCTAATCTAAAACTTTAATTACTACACAACACTGACTTTCATGGGATGGCTGCTGTTGAACAGCAGCAAGCAGCTGGTTAGTCATGCATGTTGTGTGATAGGAAATCACCTGGTAGTGGGCCTGGATTCGATAAATCCTCCTTCAAAGGCCAAAGCAGCCCTGGAAAAGGCCTTCCTTGTCCCCCTGCCAGAAACTAAGGCTTGAAAGACAGAAACTAAGGTTTGAAAGACAGAAACTAAGGCTTGAAAGCTGGTAATACTGGGTGATTGTTTAACAACAACAGCCACAGAGAACATTTGTTTTTTTAAAGCTACAGGTACTACTTCTATTATTTTCAAGGGTTTTAATCTCCAGTGAAGAAATGCATTTTTCTTAGGAGGTTTGAACAGAGCAAAACCTGTACCTGAAGTTTTAAAAGGTGTTTTTCTCTTGAGTGAGAAACAAGCAAGAAGTGGGATGACAATTCAATTGCTTTCACCTCAGGCACCCTTTCAGAATTGCCAATAAATCTAGCTAGAGACAATGGGATGGTCCATCTGCAGCTAGACATGTGATATCTATCAGGGAACAGAGATGTGGAGGAATTAAGTGCTAGAAATACTTCAAGAAGAAAATCTTGGAGACTTCAGGAAAAGCTTTTTTGACCTGGCCAGTGAGAGATTACAAAAATCCTAGGAGAGAGGAGGAAACTCTCCTCTTGTACTGATTCTATTGAGGCTGACAGAACTCTTCTCTTAAATCTGTAGGAGGCAGCCATTGCAATGTGGAGGCCTGCATGCCTGAAAGAGGCTTGAAGGTAATGAAAACCCTGTAGAATATCTGTAACTTTTTAAAATTAAGCAGCCTGCCTTATATTTAACATCGGCTGGGGCATGTATAGATAGAATGTTATTTTACCATTTTCTTTTGAACCCCTTGCTCAAATTGGTACTGTGCTGTGAGTATGTTTGTAGATATTTCCTTTTTGAATAAATGCTTTATAACTTTTTGTATTGATTGTCATGGGTCTGTCTGTCAGTGTCTTCCAGAATGAGAAAGAGAATGTGAAGATTGCCCCCAGTCTACACTAATATATTAGAAGCAACTCACTCCCTGACAGCATGTTCTTTTTAAAAGAGCACCAGGAGAAAAGGGAGGGGCAGTTGGTTGGCAAACAGTTACTCCCCCAGTGGTGCACTAGGCTGTAAGCTATCCCTGTGGTAACCAGATGCTGGTTAGCACAGAGGCAAGAACTTGGAAGGAAAACTTTGAGTCCTAGCCTTCTCACTAGGTTGAGCAGGGAGAAAGAAAAGCCCTCCAGGTGTTTGGAAAAACCTTAGAGGGCATGGTGGAATAGATCCTGTAAGTCACAGTAGAACTGTTAAACTACATCCACATTTATTTATTTAGATTTCAGATTTGTTTTGTCTGTTCATGGCTCCAATCTCTGGATTTAAGTATCCGCATCCACAGATTTGGCCAGATTTTCAATATACTTGCAAATTATAAATACACTTATAAATATACTTATAAATTATAAATATATGCTTATAAATTATCAGTTAAATATAAATATGAATAAATAAATATAATTATAAATTATTAGAATTAAGGCATGCCAGATACTCAAATTTAAAGTGCCAAGGGGTCATATAGAAGGGACACTAAATCCTACCTCACACTCTGTTATCCCAGACCCCACCCCTTTTCTGTCAGCTAAAATAATATCAGACATAGGAAAAGGCTTCAATAAATGGGCTGTATGAGTATGAACAAATATCTGCCTATTCACCCATCACTCAACCCTGCTTTAGATATGACTGGGCAGATCCACATTTGAGATATTCATCGCTGAATCACATAATTTGGATATCAGCTATCATAAGTCTGAGAATACTGCCTTAGCTTAGCTATATGTGCTGTCCAGAGCAGGAGATGCAGAGCTGAACTCCATGGTACTTTCATCCAAGTGAATATGTGTAGAATAGAGCTGTCTAATCAAGTCTTACTCTGTTTCTGCTCTCATCTCTGAATCTGTCATCTGCCTTTTTCCTCCTGGGTAACTCAAGTACTGTTCAGGGAAAGGCTTCACTGCCTCAACCACATTACAGTATAAGAATATGTACTTTTGTTAGCAATGTGAAAAAAATTTCCTGAGTAGAGATCAGTACATGGATTCTGATTACAATAAAATATTACATTGCTGCAAGACAGGTATTTGATGGATTAAGAATCCTAACCAATTTATATGAAACAATATATAATATTCAATTTGATCCAGACTAGATCCATTGTAAACAATAGAAAAGGTCCGAAAATTCAGAAATCAGGCAGAAAAAGAATACCTATACCTGTCCTAGTAAATTAATGTGTAAACAGCAAATCACTCTATCATGACATTCTTAATATTAATTCAATTAATAATATTTAGATAGCATGAAAGTTTTTAATATGAGAAGAAAAATTACTTACTGGAGTGAAAGAATTATATAAGTAATATATGGCCCAGGAAATAATCACGATGTAGTAAATATTTAGCCAGAAAGAAAGCATAGCAGCAGCTAATCCCACACCTGAAAAACAGGAGAAAAACTGATGGTTTTGCAGTTTTCATAGATGTTTATCAGGAAAACGTCAGATTATAACATATCAAAATGGCAACATTTGGAAGTATTTAACCTCAAGCAAGCTAAAATAAAATTGTGTTTAATTCAGAAGAACTTTAATTCTTTAATTCAGGACAATGAGATGGCAGTAATCGCAAGGAGGAAAGAAAGAGGGTGGCGAAGGAAAACAGATGACATAAAATTGTAGTTTCCACTGAAAACAGATTGTTGGACAAAATAAAATAGAGGCTCTTTAGAAAATAGCTGTTAATAGATGAACCCCTAAGTGTCCTGAAATCTTAAGGCTCAACTAGGTGTGATAGCATCTTATGTCCACCATGGGGCTATGCCATCATTTTAAGACTTTCAAAAGCACCATGTGAACTCTGCCCTGAAAGTCAAGCTGATGGTGCTCCAGCTGAGTGGAAAAGCAGAAGATCTTCCCTATGCAGAGATGGTTTGAAAATGGTACATGCAGGTGGTGGTGGGGAGAGGATCCCTGAAGGCATTAAGGTGAGGAACAGTGCTTTCCAGGCAATGGAGATACTCTCATCTCCATCCCAGGCTGCATTCTCATCCCCAGTAAGTACTGCCCCTCACCATCACTGCTGCTGGGACTCCTGTCCCCCCACCTAGGTGGTTTTTAAGTCTTCTCAGCTAGGGAAGGACCACGTGGGACTTAGCCCAGATTGGGTGTCATAAGGTTACCTTTCAGGATCAGGGTGTTTTGGAAAGAAGAAAACCCCAGCCCCTAAAATTACAGAATGCCAGTGTGGTGGAGACAGAGACACCACCATGTTAAGTGCTTAGCAATTCTACTGCTAAAAAACATCAGAGACACAGATGCTGAGGAAGATGCACTGGAAAGCTGCAAAAGTCTAGGAAATGTATATGGAAAGAAAGGTGAGAAATATGAGCTCAGATTCCTGCTCAACCAAGAATGCATAGGCGATCTTTGCATGTCACAGTTTCTTACTTCAGAATATAAATAATTTGGAGTACTTGGATTATTGCAGAGTTGAATAAGATAAAATTTCAAAATTCTCTGAGCAAGTATATTATTAAACCTGTTGGATTCTATCATTCCCTTTTGTGACATGATTTTTTCTTGAGTAACAGTGCCATTCTGAGTGGGGGCACATGCAAAAGGGCCCCATTAAATGCCTCCTTTTGCTGGCATGAACCATTGGACTGTATAGGGGCTTTTCACTGTAAACCTCTTTGAAGGTGGTGAGGCTGTGCTATGCCCAGTCACTGTGATCAGGACTAGGCTGCCTGGCTCCTCACTTTGCAGAAGGCTCATAGAATCCAATCCATGATGATTATGAAACCACTGTTCAAAATTCACTGGAGGGTTTACTTTGTCTGAAATAATCTCAGTTACCTCAAGGAAATGATCAGTTCTCTCCTTGCCTGAAGAAGTCATGCCATGCCCCCATAAATCAGCCAGATTCAGAAAGTAAGGAGAGAAAACTAAGATACTTCAAGATAATTTGACAACCTGATGCTTGTTGGAAGGAATAGAGGGTGAATTTTGCATCTTGAAAGTGACATGCTGCAACTACTTATTTACAGACTGCTCAATTTATTTCCCTGAGTTTTACAAGTAATAATAGTTTGATCAAAGAGGGAAAGTCATACGTTTCTCTAAACATCTGTGATAGTACTAACCCAGTGTAAAGTCTGAACTAAAATCTATTAGAATTGCACTGTATGAAATTTGATTATACATATATTTTCTACACTTGTATCTAAAGAAATTCAAAGCTGAGAAAAATCTTGTTTTATTTTGATAGGAATAATTAATCTATTTTTCATAAAATCAACAAAGACTAATACATACAAATTATAAACTTCGAGTAAAAGCTTGCAATTTCACTACTTGTCTGAATTTGTAGCTTTGAACTAGGCACTGTCTGTAGAAAATGCAGAAACCAATCAAAACCCATGGGTACAGTAGGATTCAATGAACCATTCAGTACTATAAAATATCTTCAATAAAGGAGGATAATGGTAGTAAGAACTTGAAGGTAGGGAGGTGAATAGACTTGGAAGTGCAGTGCCAGCAGGAAGAGGAAGAAATACTATTTTTGAAATTTATTTTGATAAAAATACAGAGCATTACCTGAATCTGCAAGTCTGCTACAGAAATCACAGCTATCTATTTAATTTAGTACTGTACCTTTGAACATTGGAGCAAGCTTCCAAACTCCAAGACCTCCTATTGATGTATATTGACCTAGTGAACATTCCAGAATGAACAGGGGAACTCCAGCAAAAATTAAAGTAAGGAAATATGGAATCAGGAAAGCCCCTGGAAAAAATGTGGAAAAAGATGCAATCAAAATAAAATAAACATTTTACTAAGTATCACTGAGCAATAATTTCAACCTGAATTATATTTTTAGTAATGAATGGAATTAACAAATCATTCTGAGTCAGAGGCGGAGCAATCAGGGGATCAGGGGGTGCGCGTTGCACCAGGTATATACCTGGGGAAGTGGAAGAAGAAGAAGACTTTATTTACAGTCAATGACCAGATGTATTACAGAGACTCCAAAATATCTACAAACAAACAAAACAAGAATACAGATCTCTCTCCCGTATTCCAGCACTATCCCTCTATATATCATTATACTTAGTAAACACACCAAACAGCATAAGAATACTAAACAAAATAAAAATATCTAAGGGGGATACCATATTCAGATCATTTTTTCTTTTTCATAATGAATAGACAGAATTTTGCTACCCATTTAGTAATATTCTCCTTCTTATCTTGTAATAGTTTTTTTTGACAACAAACTTTACTCAGAACAATATGTCATTTTATTGTGTAGTAGGATGCTTGACATGGCATTTTTTTTCCCTTGCCTCCTCATAAAGGGGACACTTTTAATAACATATGCTCTATAGTTTCACTACCACAGACTTCAGAGTATAGCAAGAACATAACCTTGCAGAAAGTGTAAGGTATCTTTTGATATTTCCCTTCTAAAACAGCAGAAGGTAAATGCTACACTTCTTGCAAAGAGTATAAAGCTCTCCTTAGATCTTTGTTATCCAGATAAGTTAAATAAGGAGCGAAGGGGGGGGCAGTGATTATATTTCTGTGTGTATAGCATAGAGGGAAAATCTGGAATATCTTGCCAGATCAGACTGTGAAGTGATACATCTTTTGATTCTTTGGGTAAGTTCATCACTTTTAAAATCTGATCCCAATTTTTGATCATATGGATGTTATATGGAAGGCCACATTTATTAAGGCACTTCTCCATCTCTTGAGCCCACCTAGGTTTATAAGGATCTTTTGCTAGAAAGGGCCAGAGACCATTTGAATCAGTGTGTAACTTTATCCATTTATATGCTGTTGTTATTATTATCTTGTCCTTCAGGCTCATTACTCCTGTTTCAAGCCTAATAAATGTATTTGGGACTCCTGGAGGGAGCTGAAGGATTGCTCTTAAAAATTTGGACTGTAGCCTTTCTAGCTGTGTCATACTCGATTGTGCAATCCCCAAATAGACACCGTATAGAAGTTGTGTCAACTGGGGAAGTGGAAAATCACTTCTCCCCCCTGCAGCGCCCCTCCTGCCCCAACATTTACCTCATTGAAACAGTGCAGTCTGGAAAAGTGGCCTGTTCCCTTCAGGCTGAAAATGGCCTGGTGGGAACTACACTTCCCTGGAGACCTTGCGAGCCCCAAGGTCTCATGGGTAGTATAGTTCCCACCAGGCTGATTTCAGCCTGAAGGGAACAGGCTGCTTTTCCAGGCTGAACTAAGGTAAGTGTGTGGGGGCGGGCAGGGCACCACGGGGTGGGGATGGCGCAGAAAACACAAAGTGCGCACCATGCGCAGTATGGCCCAGCTACGTCTCTGTTCTGAGAAGTTTTCTTTCCTAGAAGAAAACATCCATACACAAATGCAATATTAAAATATAAATCTCTGTTGCATTCATCTGTTACCATCTTTATGACCTCTACTATTTGATTCATGACTCATATTTGTTGTTGTGCACCGCCCAGAGCCCTCCGGGGGTGGGTGGTATAAAAGTCGAATAAATAAATAAATACATTTCCTTTTATTAATTCCCCTTCATATCCTTCCTCAAAGCACATATCCTCTGCATAGCAGCATAGTGTCATTGCCTTAATTTTTTGTGTGTTGACAACTCTTATACTTCTAATAAACAATAGATGAGAAGGGAAACTTGTTTCTCCACTGTGCAAGGTCACATAGAGGCTCAAATGTCTGTGTACCACAGAAAACTTGATGCCAGGGACATTTATAGCTTGGTCATACCTCTTATTTCCTATTTTTCTATTTAAGGAATTTTGTTTGGAAGAAAATTCAGTCATGGGAGCCCCAACCTGCAGTTTGTGTGGTCCAGTCAGGAAGGGTTCACCACTTCATTTGTTATTTATAAAAACAACACAAAATTTGCTTCTATTTTTGGCACCATAGGTAGTATCAAATAAATATAGCAGAAAGGAAAAACATTTTTCCTAGCACTTAAATTTTTGTTTATTTCCTTCCGCCTATGGAATAATCCACTGCAATAGGCTTTCTACAGTTCAACCTCCCTTATGTTAGAAAATGGGTTAAAGCACTTTTATGTCCCTAAAAAGTCCCTGAAGGAGCTCAGGTCCTTAGCTTCAGAAAGTGTTAGCTAATTACCATAGGACTCGTTTGATATCATTGTTCTAAAAGCATATGAATAATACCAACATACTTTGGTTTACTGTCATGAGATCTGATTTTCACATTAAAGAAAATAAACTGTATCTAAGTTGCCCTTGCATTGTTTCTGATTGCTATGGATAGGAGCAAGATGATTTCCTCCAGCACATAACACCAATGGAAAGAGAGCTTGCCTTTGGAGTCAGAGTTGGAGCTGTCAGCGCCACTGCCTAACCTGATGCAGCTTTTGGAAATTGGCTGTACCTTGATTATGCTGGCAGTGGCTGCATTCTTGCAGTGGTGAAAAGCAGATGCCCTCAAGGCAATGATGGCAATAGCAGTAATTCCTTATTACAGGGTAAACAGAGGAGCTCTTCTGAGGTAAACAGAGGAGCTCATCTGAGCTTCTTCAGTTTTTGTAACATGTGAATTAACTCTGGCTCATTCCGCACATGCAGAATAATGCACTTTCAAACTGCTTTCAGTGCTCTTTGAAGCTGTGCGGAATGGCAAAATCCACTTGCAAACAGTGGTGAAAGTGGTTTGAAAACGCACTGTTTTGCGTGTGCGGCAGGGGCCTCTGAATTTGATAACATTTTTAAAATGCCAAAGCATGCTCCCGCACAATTAAGTGGACTGTCAGTGTTTTCTGACCTCCTATTATGACCAAGAGAGCTCAGAGTAATGCAAGAGCAGCAACTTGCCATCCATCAACCCCATGTATTTTTGTACAGCTATGCTAGCAGCTATAAACTATTATCATAGGTTTCTGTTTGTGCTGTATCAGCAGCTTATAATATATGCTTAATATAAGCTTGAATTTTAACAGAAATTCCTCCATTATAACCTAAAAAAATTCAAAAGACTTAAATACAAATTGGACCATGTACCTCCTCCATTTTTTCCACAAAGGTATGGAAACCGCCACACATTCCCTAAGCCAATTGCATAACCCACACAGGACATAAGAAAGTCGAATCTTCCCTTCCAAGTGTCTCTGTCTGGAAGGTCTCCTTTTTTCTTCTGCACCTTCACTACCAATGTTTTAGGTTTGTCATTGGTAATAGAAGCATCACTGAGTTCCGTGGAGATTTGCCCGTCAGCAACCTTTGTTCCATTTGTCGCCATTTCTCTAGGTTTAGATGGAGAGGCTCTTGTAGCCGGGCGAGAAATGTCAGCACCAGTCCACGTGGACAGCAGTTTTGCGGCTCTTGACTACCCAACTAGGGATTTATGGGATTGTTAGAGTAATAATTGAGATGATGCTTGGATTCATTAAAACAAATAGATGTCTTGTAATAGGTATCTGCATTAATCTGTAAAACAAGATTGAAAAAAATTGCATTGTGTTTATCATGAGGAAGAAATGTCTGAAGACAACAATTATATACTGGACATAAAAGTACTAGATAGTATATTGCATACTAACATTACCAGCGGTATGTATATACACATTTCACCTAAAAGAACTAAAGAAAGAAAGTCAGACAGAATATTACCCTCATGCTTTAAGCATTCACATGAATTTACTAACATACTGGTTTTAAAGTGATTGCCTGTATCATTGGTTGTAATGTCAGATACTAATTCATAATAACTATGCCATCCTGGTTGTAAAATCCCTATCATACTGTATGGGATGAGCAGCAAAGACACCAGAAGACTGATACAGAATTCAATAAGATCTGAACACACTGAAAAGTGGATGGGAATTAAAGGCAATTCAATAAGGATAAGTGCCAGATTTTACATCTGGGTGACAAAAATGAGCAACTGGCATACTAGACAGAAAATAATTAATGGGTAGCAGTATATGTGAACATATCTTGGGATATGCGTGGACCGTAAGTTAAATATGAGCACCCAATGTGATGCATCAACAAAAACCGGCTAATGTGATCAATCCAGATTGCAAGATGTCCCAATCCCACTGTATTGGTCAGACCACAACAGCAGTATTGTATGCAGTTCTGGAGGCCTCACTTCAAAAAGAATGTGGACAAAATTGAGCAGATGCAGAGGAGAGTGGTGAGGATGATTAGGGGCCTGGAGACAAAGCTCTATGAGGAAAGATTGAGGGGTTTGGGAATATTTGGAGAAGAGGAAGTTGAGGGAGTACATTATTGCTTTCTTTAAGTATCTGAACTTAGAGGAGGCAGCGAGCTGTTGGCATAAGAGGATAGGACTCCCAATAATGGGTTTTAAATTATGCGTGGAAAGGTTCCCACTGAATATTAGAATTTTTTAAACAATAGTTCAACAGTGGAATTGACAATCTAGGGAGGTGGTGAGCTCCCCTTCACTGGCAGTCTTTACGCAGTGGCTGGACAAACACTTTTCTGGAATGCTAGGCTGTTCCTGTACCGAACAGGGGGTTGGACTAGATGACCTATATGGTCCCTTCCCACTCTGTGATTCTATGTTGGGGTTTGTTAGTTTTATCCGTGGCTCTTTGGTGATCCACCTGAAAATTACCAGAAATATGGCTAATACAGGATGCTAAGCAATAGTAGAATAAAGCAAAAAAAAAATTTCACAACAGCATTATAAATACAGAACCCATACCCATAATTTGAGCATTATTATAAAATATTGGGGGAGGCGGTTAACACAGTATTAACCATAGCAAATGCAACAAGCATGTACAGTGAAGGTAGTAAGATATAATTACACTGTTTTGCTGGCAGAATATACATACATGGAGCCCATCAATGACAAATTACAGTCCAAATGTAAACTTTGACTGTACAACACCATTTTTAGAATACTCTGAAAAAGTATTATATTACATATACCGGTACATTTTAATGCAAGCAGCTCAAATCTTTGTTTTAACGAATTTGCTATAGTTTTTAGCATGCTGGCTTCTTTTGTACACCAAAATCCAGATCAGACTAATCTTCATTTTTCTGTGATGATCTCCTATTGCATTTTGTGGTGGTGAGATCTCCTCTGTCTTAATATATTTCTGTCATTAATTCCATTGTACCATCCACCATGAAAAAAAATGAATAGGCAGAAGAATGAGATGGGGAAAGGCAAGAAGATGAACTGTTAAGGTTTTATTTAATGAATCAAATGATCATTTAAATTGTATACATCTGAGCTCTTACATATTGTTAATCCAAGAGTCCAAGTAGGATCAGATTCTTCCAGGGTCTAGAGGTTCTGAAGTAAAATGATGAAGTAAAAGTCACAGGAAAATCACACACTAGCTTTTTCTTAATGTAAACTGTGCTTGTAAATGCAACGCCCCCCCTCCCCAAGAACTTTAGTGTCTTTTTTATTATTACAAAATACATATTTGCCAGGGTTTAGAAAAATCAGATGCGGCTCTGAAGGCTGGGCTTCATGCTAATAATTATGGGATAATCTCATCATACTGTAAATGTGAAGAGTGCAAGTAGCATTATGGGGCAGGTTTAATAACACACAGCCTTATCTTCTGAAGAATACACATTTGATTCATTGTTTTGTCCTATTGTTAGGAACAATTGAACATTATTTCTTCAAACTCACCTCAAGGATTATTCTTCCATTTGTTCTCTGTTGTTCCAAAAGCTGCACCTTCAGTTTTCTGGGCAGGTTTTGGTTTTCCTAGCAGGCCTTGTTTCTTATAACCCCCTACCCCCAGTAGTTTTTGCCTAGATTTATTTTAAATTTGTGAAGAGTTTTATAGTTATCTGAGCTCAATAGTTTGTGCACACAGATTTAAACTTCTTTCTTCACAGACTAATAGACAGAAAACTAACGTGGTTTCCTTGTTGGGGATAAATATTCATATTACCTAACAGCATCAGAAAGAAGTCTGCTTGGTTCAGCCAGAGCACAATTTTCTAGCACCATGTCATTGAGAAGAACCCAAGGATTACTCCATGTTCTTGTGTTTAGAAACCTTTGTTTTCAATTTTAAAGTATAATTGTATTGGTATGGATCTTCAACCGTAAACTGTGAGTGTACAACACCATTTTTAGAATATTCTGAAAAAATATCCATTCCGGTATGGAATGAGCCATGACTTAGAGCATTCAGATTCCTAAACAGATAAATAAGATACTTTTGCCTTTCTCAAAGCTGATCTCGAAGTGAATCAAAAGTAGACCTGTATACATAAAGTACTTTGGATTTTTGATGTTTGAAAAAGCAGGAGCAACATCCCAAAAAAACACACTAGCTCAAAGCCTTCTTTCGGGTATGTCAGGTGTTAACAAGCACAATTAGGTCAAGCTTTTTGTGTTGAAAATACCCCCTCCTTTTTTTCTAGGGGAAGATTTTTCAATGAATAGGTATGCAAATAATGTGAAAATCCAGGAGATTTTGTCCAGTTCCTTGACATAAAGCAGTTCCTGAGGGATAGTACAGCTTCTTGTTAGCAACACCTTCTCCATACTGCACCATGGAAAGAAACACACCTTACCATGACATGCCTCTGAAGATGCCAGCCACAGATGCGGGTGAAACATTAAGAGATAATACTGCCAGACCATGACCACACAGCCCAGAAAACCTGTAACAGCCAGTTTCATGGAGCTTGGCTTTTGCGGGAGAGTTGGAAAGTTGAACGGTTTTCTCAATATTTTCTAAAAACATTGGCATAGTCTTGCTCTTTTTCAGCAGGACAGTTTCCAGGATTAAAATGAAAATAGTGAAAATTATGAGAGCTGCTAAAATGCATTGAAAAATGAAAGTTTTTTCAATAAAGCTGGACACACTAATCAAGATTGAATACATTCATTATTTAATATTATTATTAACCACATGTAATTATCTGCTATTTCTGGGTTCACATATAAAGACTGGAAGAATGAAAGTTGCTTAAAACAATTGTAATATAAAGAACCACTAAATCTTGTATAATGATCTCTAACCCTATTTCTAGAACTGAGGCCAAACAAAGGATGTCTTAATTCATTGTGGCCTTTGTAATTATTTATGTTTGGTATGACAGCTGCCAGTTCTTTAGCTGGTTGTTGGCCTTTCATTGCAATGCGAGCCTCACCCAGAGGTCTAGGAAGTTGTAATGTATAGGCGTAGTATTCGTGTGGATCCCAGCAGGGCTGCCTTCTGAATCTTACAGATGTTTATTTTGTTGATTTGAAGATGTTTCAAGTACTGCCCTAGGGTTTTTGGAATGGTGCCCAGATGCCAATTATTGTTATATCTGTTATTTTCTGTATTATATTCATTAGTTTCAATTGATTTCAATGTGAAACACTTTTTAAGTTGTAACTATGCTCTTCTATCTGGTGCTGTTTTATGTGAGAAAAATGTTGTGGGGGAGCCAGAGCCCCCTTCTACCACCACACAGTAATGGCCTCTCCTTTTCCCCCCCATGAAGTCTCAGCCAACTAAAAGTAATCTTGCAGGGTTTTCAAAGCAAGAGACATTTGGAGGCAGCTTGCCTCTGTGTAGTTAGCCTGGTCTTCCTTGATGGTTTCCTACCCAAACTCTGACCATGGTTATCCCTGCTCAGCTTTTGAAATCATATTTGTGGAGCTTGTCCATTGCTGGATCTATACATTCAGTGATTTTCAAAGTATAAAGGGCTTATGATCCGTTTCCATGGCTAATGTCTGTCCATAAATGTATTGATTTAATATTTCAAATAAGATACTGAGATGCCAACTTGTTGCACTGTACCCAACTCAATTTGTGAGACATTTCTGAAATTTTGATGGTTCCGTTTATGGAATAGAACTTCAATACCAATTACTATTTCAGGTGGGGTTTTTTAAAGATTTCCCTCGATTCTGCCTGTTGTCAGCACCATCTCTCTACAGAGGTGTTGAAAATTAACAGAATGTTTTCAAAATTAATTTCATCATTCCATGACACCACTGAGCATCTTTCTTTGACTGTGACATCAAGTCTATAGTCAACTCTTCCTTCCTTCAGCAAAATGATGCGTTCTACAAATGCTACTTGTGAAACGCCAAATACATGTTAAGTTCTGTTCTATTTTATAGTTTTCTGCTCCAAAAATTCAGGATTCCCAGTGTCATTGATCAAGCTCTTCTTCTTTCCAAGCCCCAGAGAGCTTAGACAGCATCAGCAAGTTGTAAGGGTAGATCACTAAGGGAATGCCAAATAAATGAAAAAAGTCAACTTGCACACTATTGTCCAGTTTGTTTCATGCTGGTCTTTAGTGGAAGAGTTATATTTGAGTCCGGTAAGACTTTGGAGACAAACAGGATTTGGGGGCTATGAGGTTCCACGAGTACATCTCTATCATGCTATTGGACTCTAATCTAGCTCTTCGCTATCCAATTTAAATGGGATAATCTGCATTGAACAGAATCCAGTCTCTGTCACCATTTTTTCTAGCTTCTATCACATCAACGTAAGGTCCACATCCAGAGTAACTTCAGCAGTAAAGCTAGCATGTGTAATGGTGTAGTGGTTAAGAGTGGTGGGCTGTAATCTGGAGAACCAGGTTTGACTCCCCACTAGGCGTGAATACAAACAAAAACTATAGGTAAATTTCAAGTTCAGGTTTTTGTAACACGGAAATTTCTGGTAAAGCCTAACAGAGCTGATATCCATCCTGAACCCAAATTGTTTTAGTCCCCACCTATCATTTCCCAAGTCCTCAGTGGGGAGAGAACTGCCCCCACCAGAGTTTAGAAAGCACTGGTAGGGGATAGATCTCCATGCCATGCAGAGTTTGTTCTGTGTGACATGGAGAGCTTTCTGTCTCTCATGCCTGCTGATACTTTCCAAGCTCCAGAGAGCTTAGACAGCATCAGCAGGGGCAGATCTGAATGCTCAGTGTGGCACTGAGATATCTCTCTCTCTGCCTCTCCCCTCTGCTGGCTCCCAAATCCACATGGCTTGGGAAATGGTGGAGAGGGATTTAAAAAGCTGAAAAATGTTACATTATTCTGCTTTTTTAGCCCTAGGTGTATTTGGCTTTTCAAATACACCTGTTTTTTTAATCAGTAAAAAATTCCTCCCTAAAAACGCTAGTATGTTTTTTTCAGGTCTTTCTGTGATTTGGGTTTATCAAATCACCAAGCCTATTCCCCACATGAGGAGCAGATTGTAATCTGGAGAACTGGATTTGTTTTCCTTCTCTTACACATGAAACCTGTTGGGTAACCTTAGGCTAGTCAGAGTTCTCTCAGAACTCTCTCAGCCCCATTACCTTACAAGGTGCCTGTTGTGGGAAGAGGAAGGGGAAGCATTTGAAAGACATTTTGAGACTCCTTTCTCCTATCATTGAGAAAAGTAGGGTATACATCAAAACTCTTTTCTTCTCAGTTGGGGTTTTTTTGGTACTGTCGTTTGACAGCATCTTACAAAATTATAATGCTTCCCATATTTAGAACATTTTTTAAAATTTATTTTTATACCCTGCCCTACCCACAAAGGGTTCAGGGAGGCTTACAATGGCATAAAGCATAAAGCCTAAAATCATAAATAAAATTAATAAAAAACATAAAAATAACAATCAATAAAAACAAATCATAAAACCATTTAAAACAATCCAACTAAAAACCTCAAATGGCGAAACATAATGTTTCTCCCATGGGAGGCTCGGGGAGATATCGTAATCGGGAAACATCCAGCTGGCTTGATGGAAAGGCCTGGTGGAACAGCTCCATTTTACAGGCCCTGCAGAACTGGGTTAGGCTCTTCAGGGCCCAGATGTTACTGAGCAGTATGTTTCACCAGGCCAGCCGGATATCCCCTGGGCCTCCCAGTCGATTCTCCTCCACTGAGTGGAGAGGTATCTGAGGGCGATATTGGGAGATGGGGTCCTGCAAGTATGTGGATTTATGGCTGCTTATGGCCTTATAGGTTAACACCAGAACTCTAAAGATGATCCAGTACTTGATGGGCAGCCAGTGTAGATATTTGCGGCTGCATTTTGGACAAGTTTTAATTTTCGGATTAGCGACACAGTCAGCACAGAGCAAGTTGCAGTCATCTAGCCTGGAGGTGACCATCACATGGATGACTACAGAGAAGTCAGACTGGGAGAGGTAGGGGGCCAGCTGCCTAGCCTGGCAAAGGTAGAAAAATGCAATCTGGGCTGTTCTTGTGATCAGGTCCTCCAACAAAATGGTAGAGTTCAAGATCATGCCAAGACTCTTCACTGATGAGGCCAGATGTAGGGCCTCACCATCTATGGCTGGCCCAGCCCCTGACCCAGCCACAGGATCTACATCTTTACTGGATTAAGTTTCAGTCTGCTTTTTTTCAACCAGCAAGTCACAGCTTCTAAACAATGCTGGAGAGCATCAGAAGCAGAGTCCAGCTGACCCTCCATTGTAAGGATGAGTTGGGTGTCATCAGCATACTTATGGCACTGTAAACCATAGCTCCATACCAACTGGGCCAGGGACCACTTGTGCAAGAGAGTGGAAATGCATGAGAGAAGCAGACCTGACAAGGAACTTCAATTGTTTGTGCTATTTAAAGATAAATCAGACAATAGTGAAAATACATTGAGCCATAAGCTTCACCTGTATAGAACTCTGTATTGATCCCAAACCATGGTTTGCCCATCTTTGCCCTACGATTAAATATTTGACCTCATCCAATATTTTAGGTTGCCAAATTTGGTTATGACTGCTTTATAAGAATAAATTTCAATTACCTATCAAATGGGGTGCATGACTTTTTCCATTTGCTTCAGTTTTGCATGAAAATTCATTTAGCACAGAGTTAAATCACTTTTATTCCACTTAGAAGAATGTGTTTTTCATTATAATAAATGTAAATTAATAATAAATCTAATTGAAAAATCAATAGGCGTAAAACTAACAATGATAAATAGTTACAAAGACCAAAATGAACTGAGATCAACCAAGAATAAACCTGGGCACATCCTTTATATGTCACCACTTTATATCATTTTACAATGACTAGCAAATCCCTATGTAGGAAGAGCCATGAGATCAAAAATAAACATAACTCCAACAAAAACATTATAATGCATACAATCCTCAAACTAACCCATTACAATGGTATGTTTGATTTTTTATTGGCCATTTAGAACAAACTGAAACAACTGGCACATGAACTGATACGTTATGTTGCTTTCTCAGACTAAAGTAGCTCTAAAATAGGTGTGAATTCCACAACCACATAAACCACCTGAATAGTCCTCAGAATTATTTCCTTCATGAAATCTAATTAACAGCAAACCACCAAAAAGTTGCTCTTTTATCAATTCAAACTATTATAACTGTCCAAGAGCATTTTTATTTTCTCTGAAAATCTACAAACACATACAGATTTGCCCTGGGCCTTCAACAACAAGAGTATTACCGGTAGTTAAAATAGTAATGTCTTGTTTTTATTGAGATCTGGGGTACCTTTCCTGTTGTTTACCAAATAATACAGTACTAGTCTTTCATTTTAAAGCATTAAACAAGTAGTCATAAATATATTTTATTTTTAACTTTGGGTGAAGAAAGGAAGTTTAGACCAAGAATGATGTTAACCATTGCTTTGTGTGTAAGACAGGTATCACTGAAAACATAAATGCCTAAACAGTTATTATTATTATTGAATTGCATTTTTTTAAGTTGCAAGAAACAGCTCAGAATAATAATTGACTATCCCTGGAATACACAAGACACCAGATAATCAGTAAAAATAACCAACATAAGGACATATTTTTGGAAGTTTGTGATTTTATTGCCAATCTAATGATTACTTTAAATATTCAAGCTTGGAAAGCATGACTAACTTAAATTAGGGAGAAAAATCTACTTTTACATGTCTTGAGAATCAGGAAAATGTAGGCCTTTAATTCCCGAGGCTAGATGAATGCTTCATCTCAGACTGCCCAGATTTTCCCCAGCTCCTAGCAGTAATAAACCCCAGGCTTCACCATCATTTCTCTCTACAGCAATTCAATTACTCAAACTGCCTCCATTCCCGTTGGCTGCTTTACTGCTACACGAGTGACTCTTTATATTAGCTGCAGCTGTGCTAGCTGGTGCCTAAAGGCACAGGCGGGAAGTAACAACTCCAGAGACATTGCTTCTAAGCTACAGCTTCAAAACTTCTTCATTTTCCTTATGTTAAGTTCATGTTTGCATCTGCAGATGAATAGTCTTCTAATATTGAATTAATGATGTACTCCCTTTCTAAATGATAGTCTGGTACCTCACACTGCTAAGAAAGGATCTGATAGATCACCAAAAAAAACAGGAAGCATGAATAGACATGATCAATAAAGTCAACAAAATCGCAGGTCATAATATTGCACATTACAAAGTCATATTGTACCACCACAAAATAGAAAAATATCAGTAATGTAACACATTAGCATATAATGTAACAATATCAACAAGGTAACAACAATCATTACAATAAACATAGCAAAATACCAATAAATATCAATAACTATTACACAATAACATGACAATATCATTAATTAAGAAAAACATCAATAATCCTTGCCTAATAAATAGTTCAAAAAACACAGACACAGATGGCAACTGCTTCTTCTATAACGAAGACTACAAAATATCACAACCTAGTTCTAGCTATCTAAACAGTCCATAGCAGTGGTAGGGTAAGGAGCAAGCCTAGCACTAACCTAAAAATAAGGACAACCACTAAGCTAAGCTTAATACATAGACATACTACCCTAACGCTATACAAACTACTAATAATATAACAACATTACTACCTAACAATGCAAACAATTGAACTAATTGACCTAATCAAAATCTCTAACAACTGTGAGCACTAACCCCCTCCCCAACAGTCACATACTCAGTGATAGCAACGCTGAACTCCTTTCTCTGTGGGATATGATGATCCACCGCCATGTTCTTGCCTCGATTGTCAAGCATGATAGTTCCATGCATGATAGTTCCAAGAGTGATAATCCTATGCGTTCTGTGGGACCCCCTGTCACTGGTCCCCACTGCCATTTGGGGGCTGCCAACAACAAACAAATGCCCCCCCCCCCCAGGACTCACTGCTGGGGGTCTACTGCCGTCATCGCCCCCATGGGCCCAAATGCTGGCACTTGAAAACTTGCCTCATGCAGGCTCGCCCAGTTGGTCACTGCCTGGGCACCTCAGCCAATAATTGTTGGGGGCCGCTGCCACCGACCCCCTGTACCCAAGCCACTCAGGAGTTGAAAGGAAGTCTTGCGGCCCAGGAAATGGGATGTTATACTGCGTGGTTTCTATGAAAATAACTAGCTGAGCCAGAATATATACTCTATTTTATTGACAGAGCCAGAATTTATACTCTGTTTTATATGATTGTGCTAACACACATCTTCTAATGAGATGTCATATTCTGATTTGGCTTCTTCTGACTGACTCTGTTCTGCTGACCAGATTCTTTCAATGCAGTTTTAGATGTAAGCTTTCTAGTTCATTATCCATGAGTGGTACAACGGCATAGGGCAGTTGTACAATGTTAAAGGCTGTCACCTTGCTGGACTTGATGTCAGGAAAGGTTTATGTAACAGCTGTAAAATAACTGAATGCTTTGCAGCTGGAATAAGACTTAACAGGACATTTTATTTTCTCTAGGTGTTAATACGGTAACACAGTTTTATATGACTAGTGCATCACTTAGCTTGTCCTTTATGGTTAGTGACCAGTTGGTGGGTATGCAATCGGGTTTGCCCCAGGATGGTTCCTGGAGTACTGATGTTGACCCACATAGGCATTCACTCATTCTGATAGATAACTATTGAGCCAGTAACAGACTATGTCCAGGAGCACAGACAAGCTATTCTGCTGGACACATGGAAAAGAGAAGGCCAGAGGTTCTAATTTCTGTCCCTCCAGCAGACGGGAGACCTAAAGGTCACTCACAGAGTCACAGAGCAGCTGTTCATTCTTGGCTTGCCGCACATGAAATACAAAGCCTTGGGCATGTAAAAGAAAAGTTGTATCAGTAGAGAGATCCTGTAGCATAACAGCACAGAAAAGGGTACTTTCAGAGACTACGCTGCCATAATGAATTTGACTATACCACAGAGCACGCCCTCAGGTAAGAGCAGAGTTCTCAGGAGGCAACTTGATTTTTTTAAATAGCCAAAGGGATCAAGTAGCACACAGGGTCTGGCAGACACAGAACGGGGGAGAAGTTTGCAGGACATGAAGGGAGTCAAACTGACCACTGACCCAGTATGGCTCTGTAACGTAAATGTTTTTTTTAAAATGTGGAGTTGTCAATGATTTAGATGTCACTATTTTACATTTGTTATATGCTTTTATGTAAATCATACATTTTGTTATGGTTTGCTTTTATTTGCTATTTAATGTTAATGTAATACTTGTATCTTCCAGTTGTGATCTGCCCTGAGTCCTGCTTTGGAGAGAAGAGAGCGGAACAGTGGCCCTTTCCACACACACTCTTTCAAATGTTTTGAGACAGGAAATAAAACTTTCCTCCCCAAAACATTCTATTTTCCATCTTAAAATGTTTTAAATGAATCCCCTTTTAAAATAATTATTTGGCTGAAATGTTTTAAAAATGGCTTCATTTGCTGTGTGGCCCCTTTAAGTTTGCCGCTCTGCAATGGCAAACCATCTCTGTTAGTCCCTTGCCTTGAAAACACTACTGAGTTGCCATAAGTTGGCTGTGACTTGACAGCACTTCACAGACATGCACAATGATAATAAAGAGTAGAAAGCAGATTTACCAAACCAAACAGGAATTCTGTACATTCAATCTATATATATATAAATCTATCAGTGCATTTTTCTGCTGACAGGTAATCTCCCAAACTACTGGACCGATTGCTTTGAAATTTTCACACAATGTCGCATTCACATGCGGCCAGGTTTCCATACTGTTTCCACACCTCCTGTTGTGTACATGTCACAACTGTGCCAGTTGGAACCACAGTTCTATTCCACAACAGCGCCATCTGCTGGCTGTCAAAGTAACACCCTCTGATACAAGGGAACCAACCATGCCTTCCTTGAAAACCACTGCCTTATGGAGTGAAAGGGATGGGGCGGGCCATCTGCACATGGCCCACCGACCCTAGCGGAGGAAGGAGAAGGTGAGGGCAGGTCCAGGGGTTTGCTGGACCAAACACGCTGAAATTTGAACACAACGTAGCTCATGCCTCCCAGCGTGTTTTACACTAGATAATTCACCTGCAAGGGAAGAGAGTGAAAGGGACAAGACCAGCCACCTACACATGGCCCACCCACCCTAGCAGAGGAAGGAGAATGTTGGGGAGGGACCGGCCGGGTTGCCATGCAAGGGAATGGGAGAGAGGGAGGGGAGCGAGGGCCCCCTTGCCCCTCCCCTCCCTTGCAATCATTGTGCAATGACACATGTTCAAATCGTTCACTTCCCCTTTTCTTTTCCACTTCACCAGACTCAGCCACAGCAACACGTGGCTGGGCCCGCTAGTACTATGGATAAATTCTGCTATATTTTTCTGAAATCCAGTGTGTGTGCGGGTATGTTTGTGTTAAGTGTCTTGAAGTTTGAAGTTTATTTGAAGTTTATTATACTTGAAGTTTATTATAACAGCAGTAGAAAAAGGTTACAGTAAGGTCTTATTTCAATCTCAGAAATTACTACTGGAAACAAATAGTATATTATTTGGTTGTGGTGGGTTTTTCGGGCTGTGTTGCTGTGGTCTGGTAGATTTTGTTCCTAACATTTCACCTGCATCTGTGGCTGGCATCTTCAGAGGTGTATCACAGAGAAAAGCTTGTTTCACTGTGATACCCCTCTGAAGATGCCAGGCACAGATGCAGGCGAAATGTTAGGAACAAGATCTACCAGACCACGGCCACACAGCCCAGAAAACCCACCACAACCAATTGAATCTGGCCATGAAAGCCTTCGACAGTATAGTATTTATTTACATAAGTCACACCCTCTTCTTACAACTGTTATATCATCTTCTGGGTGGGAAATTGTCAACTAGAGAAATAACTTGCAGGGCGATTTGGACATATGTGGAGGCAGGAGATGACAAACCACCTCTGAATGTCTCCTGCCTTGAATTCTCTTGCAGAGTCACCATCAGTCAACTATGACTTAATGGCAAAAAAAGAGAATAGTATAGTAAATACAGAGTAAACTTTGGTTACTAATTTGAATATTACTATATAAACTGTGATTTATTCTCCTCATGAATTTGTATCAGCTACATTTAATTATATCACAGAAGAAACTTTGTATTTTAAATATTGATTATAATTTTTTTTCTTGGTACACTTGCTGTATCCTAAAGAGGTTGCTAACATTCCACTTCAAATTCTCAGTTTAATTTGCATGCAGATAAACAGTGTCATTTCAAGGCAGTCTGCAGATGTTGCTTTCTGGATACTATGAACAGTGCTTTAAACAGAAGCTGAGCTATCAGACTGGCAAGTGCTTGCTAAGTGGTCCCAAAATGCTCATACAGAGTGTAATCTACTCTCAGATTAATGCATTCATAATATGTCAGCCAGTTTTGCAGAACACAACTAAAGAAGTAAAATACTTTTAAGAGCTGGAGTTGTAAAGGAATGCAAGTGTAGTTGTGTGCACATTTCACTGCTTTGCTGGTCTTCATTTGGACAAAAAGAGTAGGAAATTATTTAAACCAATACGCTAAACCAATACGCTAAAGCATATAACCACTTGGTGACCTGGATTCTCTGTACAATTAATGGCATAAATTAGATGTTATACAGAGCAGTTGGAATGGTGTTTTCTATGATTCTGAAATATTAGTTCGTTTTTTGATCTACATTAAACTAACTAGTGTCATAGCTTCAATATTTAATCATTAGGAATTGTACCAATGGACACTTTTTTTAGACAATATTGCAGCTGTATTATCACTATATCTAATTTTCCACCTATGAATACCTAAATATATGGACTGGGATCATGGATAGAGAAAGGATTTTTTCTAAAACAGAGGGGGTGGGGGAGACCCAGGTTTGCAGAAAAATCCTAAAAATAAAGGGGGCGGGTACAGGAACATCCAAACAGAGAACAGTTGCCAGAGAACAGTTGTTGCCACTGAGGCGGTGAACTGCAGAGGGGTGGGGGAGGAAACTTGGAACCTACCAACCCTCCCCACAGCTAAAGTGGTGATGCTTCCCTCCACCCCAAGAGGCCAAAACTGGAGGTAGGCAGGGGAGGAGAAATTGGACCTGCTGACCCTCTATCACATGAGGCAGTGACACTTGGGACCAATAGGAGAGGTTGTGTGGAACTCCTCAGTTGTCCCTGTTATGGAAGCAACAGTGCTGGAGGTGGGCAGGGAATGGGATGTGCAAGCTATTGTTGCCCCAAAGTACCAACCAAGAAAGCAGTGGTGAAGATGGTGGGAAACAGGAGTAGAAACCCAGCTATAAGAGGGGGAGGGAAGTAACAGAAGTGGTGGGAAAGGAAGAGAGAGAGGATGAGTGACAGTAAAGTGTGGGGGGGGGGAGAAAGGGGAACTGACAGAGAAGGGGTGGGGAAAGAGAGGGGGAAATTGACAGATAATAAATACAAGGCTCATCCACCACAGAAAGCTCCTTGCAGTTCTTTCTTTGTTTCATCTATTATCCCAAATCCTGAGGTTTGTCCAATTCACTCTTCAGCCTATTTTTCATTTCTATACTCTTATCCTTCAGTAGGTCTTTAAGCCTATTACAATCTATAGCAAAGGAGCATGATGGCTGGCTGGAAAGCTTTCCCTATATTTTCCAGTCTTCGTGTTAGAAGGAACTTAGGGTGGAGGATTCATTTATTAACTTTGTTTATAGTCTTCCTTTCTCTCCAATAGGGAGGGACCCAGAAAAGTTTACTACATTCTCCCCTTCACCATTTTATCCACACATCTACACTGTGAAGTCACCCAGATAGGAGTTGCCTTTTCAGTTGTTCAGCCTGGTTGCACTCCTACTATTGACATATCACAGTGCCACAAATGACTGGACTACACTGTTACATTGTACAGTAAATGTGAAGTTGACATACTTTCTGAATTTGAGTGATATGAATCTCTATATAGTGTTCAAAACTATCAACTGATTTCAGCTGCTTCCAAAATGGTTTATTCCAAATGTATATTTGACTTGTACATAATTGTAAAATAAAGTTAAAAAAGCAAAGCATGCAATTTTAAATAACCATTTGTTTTGTTGAATTCTACAAGGAAAAATATGTTACAACTGATGCCCTTTTAAAAAAAAACTTGTGGCTATATTATTGATATGAGAGCTGAGGTAGAAATGAACTCCAGGTGTGTAAACACAGGCAAATTTTTATTAAATTACTGAGTTGTAGCCCACACATGGCCAAAATTATGTTTATGGTAAAAATATATGAAAGGAAAACAATTACTAAAATCTCTGACTACGATTTTTTTCCTTAAACAGATTTATTGGGGGGAGGGGAAATTCTGAAATATTCTTAGCTTAGTTGGGATTGGTACCTTCCAAAGAGTCAAATTAAAAAGATAATAAATGATCTGAAAATTCAGAATCAACAAGTAACTTATAAATGGTTACTTTCCTTAATTATATGAACATATATTCTCTTCAGTGATATCTTAAGCAGTCATATCCTTCTAATCTCATTGAGTTCAATGGATTTAGGATGGTATAACTGCTTAGGATAACACTGTTAGATTCTTAGAAATGAGCTTATATTATTTTAGTGTTCCAGAGCATATCCCCCACCCAGTTAATGGAACAGTGCTGTACAACTACAGATTTAACTGTAACGTATTATCTTCATAGGAATCAGGTGAAGAATTGCTAGCCTGAATAAGCAATAATTGTTTCTCACATTTTAGTTGGCCTCTTAGTCAAAAGGCTGAACTTCTCTTAGTAGCAAGTATATGTTTCATTTTACTTCTCTAGCAGGTAAAATAAGGCAGCTCCTGATATATCAACAGCCCAATCGTGGGGGGGGGGAGGGGTGTCACAGCAATGCAACTGTGCTGCTCCAATGGGGTTTCAGATGATGGGAGAAGGGAGGATTTTTTCTTTAAAAAAAGGCTGCCTGAAAAATTTCATTGGGAAGACACACTTTTTAGTGGTGTAAGTTGAATACCAGCAGAAAGTCCCGGGCTAAAAGTCCCTTCGGAGTCGATTAAAGTTGGCCCCACCCCTGGGAATGCTCCTGGAATGCCAGTGCAGCCTCCTGTGGCAAAGGAATAATGGCGCTGAGGAACACTTCCTGGTTCCTGCACCCCACCACCAAGGTAAGTTCCTCATCACTTGCATAGCAAGCCACTTAAGTGGGGAGAAAAATTCTAAAACAAATGGAGTGCAGTGAAGTAAGATGCAGGAAGACCCTGCTCATCTCTAAGCTTTCCTTTTTGTAAATACCACTTGAGGACCCTAGAAAGCATTAAAAAAACCGCCACTCACTCACCAATTCATGTCGCCTTGGGTTCATTCTGCATACAAGAACTTTGTCTCTTGCACAAGTATGCTTCCTGTATCTGAGTGCAATGCGGGGGGAGGGATCCATTGGTGATGGGTGCAATCACTGTGAATTTCAGCTGAATTGGGTGGTGGCAAGGAGGTTACAGCAAGAAATTAGTTTTGAATGGAAACATGTATATATGACTATTAGATTGATTTCTTAATGTGACATCCTTTAGACCCATCCTTTACAGGTTTTTAAATCCTATTAGACTCTGACTTTTTCACACTGCTATTCGGTAATACTTGATTTGTTATCTGATAGGCTAGTGTGTTATGCTATCAAATGTGCTTTAGTTCGTATTTGAATGCCTTCAATTTATTCATATTGGCCAGTACAGATGAACTGCTGGCACACCTGTAATAAGATCTTCCCAACAATTAAAAAAAAACACTGCAATCACATGGGACCCCAATTCAGGTCAGGACTGCAACTTAAAGGGAAAAAAGATTGAATGCTTCCATCTCCACATACATTCATTGAATGGTTAATCAAAATCCATAATCCCATTCACTGTCTTTTTGTCATGTAAAGGGCTAGCCAATGGCTAGTGGGCATCACTTTTAAGCAGTAGAAGTTAAAGGTAAGTGGAAGGGTTTAAGCTGAGCTCTGTGCTGATACAACTGTTCCTTAAAAATTGCTGTGCTATTTATATAACTGATCTGCTTTGATCTGTGAACAATACATTAAAACATATGAAGGACATGTTATAAATACAGGGTAGGACAGGTGATTGCATATGATCACAAGGAACAGGTACAGAAAAGCAATTAAATGTGACTGTTACCTTTTCAGCTACTGATTTAAGTTAAACACTAATTCTTTTTTTTCTTTTGATCCTCTGGCTTCAATCCAAACCTCTGGGTTTAAATGGGATTTCATTTTGAAATGAAAGCAGTTTAAATGGAAACAAGAAATCCCAACCTCTGCCAAATTGGAATTTAAAACTGTGTGCTGTTGAAGTGTCTAGCAATCTCAATAAGTTTCTGGCTTGAAGTGATAAGGACAAACAATCAGTACGCTTGCTCTGAAGGTAAGAGATAAACTTAAAGCCTTGCCTTTCATCTCTCTTCAGAAAGTAGAAGCTCAAGATAAGTTTTCATATTTTGAAGAGGTCAGTAGGTGAAAACTGGCCTTCTTTCAGTTTGCATGGTGACTGAATTTCATTAATATATTCACAAAGCAACATTACATTTCTTTTCTCACGAGTTTTATTTTTAGCACTGCATACTTTTTCATAGCATTTGCAGCTGCCACACTTTCTCTATGGCAGATTCCGCATGGGCCCAAAACAGTGGTGTGAAAACGGTGTAAAACGGTTTAAAATGGTGTAAAAGGGTTTACACCATTTTCACACCATTTTCACACCACTGTTTTTGACCCATGCGGAATCCGCCTATGTGTTAAGCCTTCATAATAAAGGAATTATTTAAGTAAAAGTAAAATTACATTATTGAATGTGAAAGTTTCGAAACTACTTTTCTCTAAAACAGTCTTGTTGAAGTGAATAGTGACATGGGACATAGGCCCTATATTAGGAAATTAATTTGTCTTGCAATGAAAATTAAAGTAAAGGAAACATGATGGAACACATTACAATTTGCAAGATATCCAACTGTGCATCTAATTTTGTACAATAGACTGCACATTAATATGCTGTTGACATGTGGAGTTGACATCCTCCAGTTGGTACCTGGAGATCTCTTGCTATTACAATCAATCTCCAGGTGACTAAGATCAATTTCCATGAAGAAAATGTTGCTTTGGAAATGGGCTGTATGGCATTATACACCACTGAAGATCCTCCCCTCCCAAAAACTCACCCTCCCTAGGCGTTATTTCAAAAATCTCCAGGCATTTCCTAACCCAGAGCTGGCAACTCTAGGTATACTCGTATGCATGAACAGGTTAGACTTCGGACTGAGTTTGGTCACCAAGCAGTATAGTAAGGTGGATGAAGTTAGAGCTAACACAATCCATGCTGAAATATATCACAAGCTAAAATAAGCCAGACCTAAGATTTCATGCAAACAGATAGTTCCAAATGACAAAAAGTGACACAAACCAAAGGTATAGAATAATGCATACATTACTTGATAGCAGTCAAATGATGCCATAGACCCTTTGTGCATGTACAGTTTTTGTCATGGCTGTATTCTTCCCAGTGGGGTTTCCCCACATTTCCTCATTATACATGAGGGGATGCCCCACTGCTTCCCCTGAACCTTGCCACTATTTTGCCTGCCCTCTGATGAGAAAGCTCCTGCGTTTGGGTGGTTGGTTGCTGCCTGTTTATGATTATTTGAAAGGCTGTTCCTTTAATCTGTCACTCCTGGGATAGATCAAAAGTGCTTAAATTAAAACAAAAAGGGTCACATCGATCCCCTGGAAATGCCAGCGGAACTGCGCCTACATGGGTGGGGAAGGCAAACAGGAGTGGAAAAGGAAGCAAAATGTATACTCTTCTCCTCTGCTTTCCCTGTGAAACCAGGGGGAAAATCAAGCTTTGCCTGCTTTTGGAAACTGTGGGCCTTCTCTGATTTGCAGCATGTGAGCTCTGAAGAAGGGGAAACATGCTCAATTGAGAGCAGGGGTGGAGCGAGGGTAAACTGCGCCCAGGGCACGCGCACACCCTGTGCCCCAGCTGCGGCGCTGCCCATCCCTGCCCCCTCTACTTTCCCTCCATGCACCAACCAAGCCCCCACACCAGCATGCGTGGGGGGCATCGCACTCCCCGCCCCATTGCCACTATGCCACTGATTGAAAGTCCAATCTGAAGGTAATGTATACTTGACCCAAAGAAACCAAATATTTGCAAACGGTGGAGAAAGACTAGCATAAGTTATTTGCCTAAGATCAAGCAGTATGTTATTAGCCCTGAATTCCTGGGAAGAAATAAAATGTAGTAATAAAATCTGATTATATGCAGAGTTCTTTCGTCTTCGGTCTGAGCCTACATTTAAAATTAAGAAGCAGAGAAGGTTGATGGCACAAGATTGAAGTGCCAACATTTATCTCTTCAGAAATAAAGTACCATCCCATAAATAGATTAGTAGGAGGCTACTATTGCAAAATGTTCAATTTTCTAACGGTTTTGACATTCAACAGAGAAGAAAGTGAGAAGTCAAGAATGGATTTTTACTTTTATTTATGTTAACATGTAATGGGGATGAAGGGGGGGGGGTCAAATACCATCAATTGAGGAAGCAAGGATTTTTCTGTATTTGTTAAATATGTATTAGATAGACTGGAGATTAATAATGTTATAAATAAAAATGGACATGATTCTTGTTAACACCTTAAATACTAACTAGTTTTTTTCCCCCTGGCATTGGCTCTTGTTTAATTTTTATACTAGCACTAGATTACATCACAAAAACTGAGGGTGGAACCCTGTCAGAATTTCATGTGCTGCAAGACTTTTACTCACTTATTTTTATTAAGTCCAACCTGAGGAAGAGTTTTAGAGAACTCAAACGC
The DNA here is from genome assembly GCF_021028975.2 of Sphaerodactylus townsendi. Lineage (NCBI taxonomy): Eukaryota > Metazoa > Chordata > Lepidosauria > Squamata > Sphaerodactylidae > Sphaerodactylus > Sphaerodactylus townsendi. Next base: position 61,720,476 of record NC_059427.1, read on the forward strand.
ATGCAGTGGACACAAGATAATTCAGGGGAATGGGCTCAAAAGAGATGCCCATGTTTCTCAAAACATCCACTTAGACCTCCTTAGGGAGGCTTCTTATCTGTAGAATATTCAGGAACATCTTATATTCTGATCAGATGCTTCAAAGAAGTCACAAGAACAGCACTTACAGTGTATTCAAATAGGGCAACTCTGTCACAAATGGTTACAGCTCAGCCAGACACCAGTAACTTCCCCTCCCTCCATCTCAAATATTCCCCAGGAATCAGAGCAGGTGACCTGGGCTGAACTTTTACTCTGGAAGCCATTGCAAAAGACAGCAGTGAATGTCATTGTTGGAACCCTGGGAAGGGAAGGAAGGTAGTCATGCAGCAGCACCAACGTGGCTACCTCTGGGCAGCAGAGATTCCTTATCAGTTTAGTGCAGGCAGGTACAAGCACAGTACCCCCTACATCCATCATGCTCACCTCACAGCCAGCATGGGGTAGTGGTTAAGAGCAGTGGATTCTAATTTGGAGAACCAAGTTTCTTTCCCTACTCCATATGAAGCCTGCTGGGCTAGACACTTGGGCTAGACACCGTTCTCTCAGAACTCTCTCAGCCCCATCTACCTCACAAGGAGTCTACTGTAGGGTGAGAAAGGGAGGGAGTTTGTAAGCCACCTTGAGTCTCCTTACAGGAGAGAAAGGTGGGGTATAAATCCAAACTGTTCTTCTACTTATACAGCTGCTGGGCATGTAGTTGCAGGCACCAGCAGGGTGAGGGCTAGTAGTTCTACTGGGAGCATGGTGCAGGCAAAGAAAGACCTCAACATGGTATTTTCACCTCCCTTTAAAATCTGGTAACCTAAACACAACCTAAGTCATCTATATAGTTTGATCAACCTTGCTTCCCAAATTCTCTCCCTTTATACACATGCGCACACACACACACACACACACTCTTTCTATTGTAAAAACAGCCCTTGTGCAAGTGAATGTGTAAAAAAATATTTCCTAATGTCTTCTGGCACTAAATTTACCACTGCTACCTTTTCCACCATGACCTTGATAGCCCAGGCAAACATGATTTCATCAGATTATGGCTGCTAAGCAAAATCAGCTCTGATTACCACTTGTGTGGGAGACCACCAAAGAAGTGTGGGGTTGCTATACTGAGGCCGGCAATGGCAAACCATCTCTGAATATCTCTTCCCTTGAAAACTCTATGCAGTCCCCATATGTTGGCTGCAACTTGATAACATATTCTGTCACCACTACCTTTTTCATGCACAAAAGATATAGTACATTTTTTTCTGATATAGTCTCAAAAACAAGTTAAATAGAATCACACAAATCCTTTGTTATACATTTTGTTCATTCACATGCATATAAAGTGCTTTGTGTAGCTATTTCTACTATAGCCCTTGCACAAAGATGAGTTTTTTTCAAAAACAATTACCAGCACAGTGGGAAATTTTTTTCTGCCCTTTTCCCCCCCAATGACAAGCTCCCATTGTAGCTCTGTCTCACTTTCCCTTTCACTGGACTGCAAGAAAAAACTATATAAGGTTATGCAGTTAATGTAATATATTTTGTCTGTTAAACAATTAATGTAATACATTTTGTCTGTTAAATTTCCATTGAGTTAATTTATTGTTATGTGATCATTAATTATAATTATAATTCCTCATGGATCAGTTGCAGAGGGTTGCCACTGGAGATCAGTTATCTTCAGTGTGGGAACTGTTGTGCAGGGTTCCACCAGGTTTAATCTTATCCTCCATGTTATTCAAACCGTACAGAAAACCTTCAGAAGAAATCATTCATAGCTTTGGAATTGGATGTCATCAATATGCTTTTGATATCCAGTTCTATATGTCTCTATCCAAAACCCATGGTGAAACAGTAGAGATCTTGAGCAACCTCCAACTGCTGTGGTTAAATGGCTGAAAAGAAAGAAATTGAAACTGAATCCAGACAAGACAGAATTGATGCTGATTGGGATTTCATAGGCTAATTTATTATGCTAATTGTTTATTCATAATAACGTACAATAGCAACTTTCTCCAGAAAGACAACAAAATAACCTCTTCAGAAAATATATTGAATGGGACCAGTGCTCTTTAACCTATTCATAAATGACCTGGAAGTAGGGGTGGGTAGCGTGGTGGCCAAGTTTGCAGATGATACCAAATTATGTAGTGTGGTGAGAACTGCAAAGGATTGCGAAGAGCTCCAAGCGGACCTTGATAAATTAGGTGAGTGGGCTAAGAAATGGCAAATGCAGTTCAATGTAGCAAATGTAAAGTGATGCACATAGGGGCAAAAAATCCAAACTTCACATACACGCTACAGGGGTCAGTGCTATCAGTCACAGACCAGGAAAGGGATTTGGGCGTCTTAGTTGATAGTTCCATGGGAATGGCAACTCAATGTATGGCAGCTGTGAAAAAGGCAAACTCTATGCTGGGGATAATTAGGAAAGGAATTGAGAATAAAACTGCAAAGATTGTCACGGTGTCTCCTTATATAAAGAAGTAGCGACCAAGACTTCAGAAGTACTCATTGTGTTCGGGGTCTCTGGTCGCCACATCTCAAAAAGGATATCGAAGAGATAGAAAAAGTGCAGAGAAGGGCAACGGGGATGATTGAGGGACTGGAGCACCTTCCCTATGAGGAGAGGCTGCAGCGTTTGGGACTCTTTAGTTTGGAGAGGAGACGGCTGAGGGGGGATATGATTGAAGTCTATAAAATTATGCATGGGATAGAAAATGTTGACAGAGAGAAATTGTTCTCTCTTTCTCACAATACTAGAACCAGGGGGCATACATTGAAAATGCTGGGGGGAAGAATTAGGACTAATAAAAGGAAACACTTCTTCACCCAACGTGTGATTGGTGTTTGGAATATGCTGCCAGGAGGTGGTGATGGCCGCTAACCTGGATAGCTTTAAAAGGGGCTTGGATAGATTTATGGAGGAGAAGTCGATTTATGGCTACCAATCTTGATCCTCTTTGATCTGAGATTGCAAATGTTTTAACAGTCCAGGTGCTCGGGAGCAACAGCCACAGAAGACCATTGCTTTCACATCCTGCTTGTGAGCTCCCAATGGCACCTGGTGGGCCACTGTGAGTAGCAGAGAGCTGGACTAGATGGACTCTGGTCTGATCCAGCTGGCTTGTTCTTATGTTCTTAATGGGGTGCTGTGTGGTTTCCGGGCTGTATGGCCGTGTTCTAGCAGCATTCTCTCCTGACGTTTCGTCTGCATCGTGTGATTTGCTACATATATTTCTAGACTGCCAGAAAAGAGTTCAAAGAAAGGAGAAGAAAAGAGGTTAAGAAAATAATTCTATATTTCTTTTCAGAGGTGATAGCTTTATTCTGTAATGTCACTTCCTTCTAGATGTGTGTGTGCATGTGCATGTTTGCCATGAAGTTACAGTTGACTTACGATGACCCTGCCTTCACATTACCACCCTGACATTCCTTAGAGGTCTCCTTTCCAAATACTAGCCATGGTTAGGGCTGAGAGTATGTTACTGGCCCAAGGTCAGTCCTCGCAAGCAAGCTTCCAAGCCATCAGTGGGGATTTGAACCTGGTTTTCTGCTTAGAAGCACACAGCTAATTTATTAAAAGAATAAAAAAAATACAATCTATTGAAATGTTAACTTTTAAATCAGTTCATCATCTGTATTTTCAAGGTATCATTTAGTTTTAATTTTGTTGAAAGCTACCCAGGACTAAGGCTAATATTGAGAAATGCCCAAGCTTTGAAGAAATTAAAGATATTTAAAGCATTCTTTATTTTTATGAACTTTCATGTTTGCCCAATGAGGGGCAACATAATTGTCCATAATAGCTATTCCAGCTGCAATTAACCATATGTAGCTTCTCTCCCATTGAAACATTTCATGCTAAGATTTAGACTCCTTGATTAAATGGCAATTACGGCAATGATTCCTTGCTTGATGGAGTAAAGTTCCACCTGAAAGCTACTTTCATGAATAAAGTTATCCACCATGTAGAGACTAAAAATGAGGCTATCAGATCCTCTGAAGATGCCAGCCACAGATGCAGGCGAAACGTCAGGAGAGAATGCTGCTAGAACACGGCCATACAGCCCGGAAACCACACAGCACCCTAGTGATTCCGGCCGTGAAAGCCTTCGACAATACAATGAGGCTACTGTTTGTAACATTAAAGATTATGATACAGATTTCTACTATTTTGTATAGACAAAAAAGTAATGCAAAATTGATAGAAGTTGCAGAATATAGGTATGTGTGAGAAACGAGGTTCCCACTTAGGGTTAAGTGTCTTTATTTCCTTGGGCTTTTATTTCCAAGCCTCACAAACTAAACTCTTCAAAGGCTCAACTTAGGACATAATATAAGCAGTCTTCTTCCACCAGATCCAATAAAGATTCAGAGGCCCTTTCCGCACAGGTGAAATACAGCGGCCCCAGGGATGGCGTTCTGCCGTTCACACAAGCAGCGCCGTCTTGGCTGCCCAGGAGTGGCGTGAAGGCGCCACTTTAAACCTCGCTCAACAAGCGAGATTGTTGCAAAGCAGCGTCTTCCCGCCGGCACAGTGCAAACCACACCACTTTCCCCATCGTCTCCACTGACCTTCATGTCCAGCATTGCTCTGGAGGGCTGCAGAGACCCGCCCACACTGCCCTCCAACCCCTGGAGGTTGGAGGGCAGCATGGGTGGGTCCCTGCAGCCCTCCAGAGCGACGCTGGACATGAAGGTCAGTGGAGGGGGCTCTCTGGCTGGGGGGGGAAGTGGGGGCCGCTCTCATGCTAGCATGTGAATGGTCCCCGAGCTTCCACCAGCATAAATTATGCCGGTGGAGGCTTGTTTCCGCGCATGTGCGAAAAGGGCCTGACTCACAGATGGCAATTCATCAACTTCCAGAAGTTGAATCTACATTTGAAACTGTCTTGAGTTATACTTGTTGCTGCTACTGGAGCTAAACGTTGTACTCAGGGGCGAGACCATGGCCCCTTGCAGAATATCATTCTCACCAAATGTTATCCATTGTTGGCCCCATTCTAAATAAAGTGATACCTGGATAGGCTTTTCATGCAGCTCATTTCAACCCATGTATAAACTGTATCTAAAGCACTCTGAAACATTCTGGATATTTCAAACAGTGCTGTGCTTTTTTTCCTCCACCTTGTTTGATGGTATGTTCTTTTTCAGCTGTTTTTAATGTTCTGAGACTAGTGTTATAGCCTCTAGCACCATAGCAAAGAAGTACGTCTGAATGTTGGTAATATAGCATTTGGATGGTCAATGATGATACTATAATGAGAAATCTTAGGTGGGTCCTCTCCAGATATGTTATGGATTGTATGTTCCCATCATCCCCTGCCATCATGGTGCTGGCAGGGGATGATGGGGACTGTAGTCCATAACATCTGGAGGGCCGCAAGTTTGACACCTGTGCTATAATGCTACTGCACTAATCTTAAAAAAGAGAGAAAAAGAATATGCCACTAAAAAAGGTGGGGAAAATAGTGGTGTTTTTGGAAGCAGTCCAGACATTTTAAACAGTATGTAGCAGCAATTCAGAAGTCAAGGAGGAATTGAAAGGGAGAAAGCTGTTTTCATTAAAAAATGGCTGATCCTCAAGATGCCAACAGGACACAAGCAACTTTGTCTGAAAAGGTCAAAATACTCAATTAACAGTTGTGGGTCAAAATAGTTGTGACTGAAATTACACAAAAAAGCTATTACCATCTGGATGCTCCAACATCCTGCCGGTAGAGCAAAAAGGGGGAAAAGAAGGAGCAGGGGTACAAAGATCGACTCTTGATGGACAAAATGATAATGGAGAACTGCAAGAATCGAAGAACGAATTTGCAAATGGTCTGGATTGATTACAAGAAGGCATTTGACACACTGCCCCTAGTTGGATCATGAAGTCCTCGGAAACCATTGGCGTCAGCAAAAACATTTGAGTATTCACTGAAAAAACAATGAGACTGTGGAAAACTGAACTGACAAACGGAAATGAGAAGATCAAGGACAAGGTGGACAATAATGAAAAGACCTGGCTGTGGTTATTGGAACTCTGAAAAAGGAAACTGAATCCCTGATTTTAACCACTCAAGAGCAAGTCATTAGAACAAATTTGATCAAGGCCAGAATTGAAAAATCCTTGGATGATGCACAGTTAAAATTGTGCAAAGAAGCTGATGAAACTGTAGATCGGGTGCTTCAAAAAGATTGCCCAGACTGAGTACAAACAGAGGCACAACTCAGTGGCCAAGATTATCCAGTGGAATTTATGCAAGAATTACAATATAAGAAAAGCTAAAAACTGGTGGGAACATTGTCCAGAGAAAGTCACGGAAAATCAGAAGGTCAAGATTCTGTGGGACTTTTGAATCCAAATGGATGAAGTGTTGGCACGTAATACACCAGACATCACAGTGATCAAGGACAAGAAAGTGACCATCATCGACATAGCTGTACCCAGTGACAGCAGGGTCACTGAAAAAGAACATAAGAAGGTCACGAAATACCACAATTTGAAAATTGAGCTTCAGTGCCTATGGCACAAACCAGCTGAGGTTGTCCCAGTGGTAATTGGCACCCTGAGCGCCTTTTCGAAAACACTAGGGCAGCAATTGAAACATCTTCAAATCGACAAAATTAACATCTGTCAGATTCAGAAGGCAGCCCTTCTGGGATTCACACAAATACTATGTCAATTACAACTTCCTAGGCCTCTGGGCAGTGGTGGGATTCAGTAGGTTCGCACCACTTCGGCAGAACCAGCCGTTAAAATGGTGCTTGTAAACAACCAATTATTAAATTATTTGAATCCCACCATCGGAACCGGTTGTTAAATTATTTGAATCCCACCACTGCCTCTGGGTGAGGCTCGAATTGTAATGAAAGGTCAACAATCAGCTAAAGAACTGGCAGCTGTGAAATCAACCATAATAATAATTAATAATAACTCAATTTATACCCTACTGTCCCTACTCTAGAGGGCCTATAGTGGCTTAAATCACAAAATATAAATAATGAAATGTAAAATATACAATAATATGCATAATAAAATATGATTCACTCTAAAACCTGCATACCTGGCACATAATTAAACCATGATGGAGCTTCTACATGTCCCACCCCTATTCTAAAACCCACCAAAAAACCTAAGGGAGGGACGAAAAAGAGGGGGGAAAGAAAGGGAGGACAGAAGTGTTGGAACTGTAACCCTTTGCTGCCCTCATCTGTAAGCCTGGTTGAACCCTATAGGCCCTGTGGAATTGAGACAAGTCCTGCAGAGAACTGGTCTCATTTGACAGAACATTCCACCAGTCTGGCCCAAGGCTGAAAAAGCCTTGGCTCTAGTTGAGGACAGCTGGGAGAGGTGGTCTTTCAGGTATGCTGGTCCCAGGGCTTTAAATGTCAACACTAAAACTATGAATTGGGTTTGGTGCTCCACCTGGAGCCAATGCAGATGATAGAGAACAGGTAAACTGTAGGCTCTCCACAACATCCCCATAGGGACCCATGCAACTGCATTTTGACCCAACTGGAGTTTCTGGATCAGACCCAGGGGCAGCCCTGCATAGAGCAAGTTACAGTAATATAACCTGGTGGTGACCATTGCATGGATCACTGTAGTAAGGTTAGGATAAGAAACCAATTGCATGGCCTGGTATAATGATAATGGAAATCTGAGCTGCTATAGAAATGGAGGCATCGACGATCATACCCAGGCTCCTGACAGATGGCATAGATGTCAACTGCATAGGATCAAGACCAGAGAGATGACACCCCAACCCAGCATCCCTCCAGCCCAACCACAGGACCTTTGGCTTCATTGGCTTCATTGGCTTCAACTTCAACTGACTCTGTTTAATCTATCTCACCATAACTCCCAAGCAACTGGTCAAATTATATGGGGTGGTCCTTGTTTATTTTATTAAATTTCTATACCTGTCCTCTTTCAGGCCTTTACTTGGACAGCCACTCATCAACAGATTCAACTGGGTGTAATCAGTGTACTGGTGACAACACAGCCTGAAACTCCAGACCAGCAGGGCCAGAGTGTGCATACAGATGTTAAGGAGCATTGGGGAAAACATTGCTTCTTGGGGAATCACAGACACCAAGGAATAGTGCAATGAGATCCTCTCCTTCAATGACACCACCTGGAGGAAGGAGCCTGGAGGAAGGAGACTAGCCATTGTGAGGCTGTTTCCCTCATACCGGCATGGGTATTTTGTTTAAAATTGTTGTTAGCCATCCTTAGCCCTGCTTGAGCAAGGGGAGGAAGTGGGATATAGTGGAAAATTTAAATAAATAAATGTTGTAACCTTGAGCCTCAATTTTTGAGGGAGAAAAGTAGGCTAGCAATTATTTTAAATAGATGAAAATTAAACAAGCAACCTCAGAAATGACTGAACATAGTTTTTTAATGATCCAGAAAATTTATTTTTCAATGATCCAGAAATATGGCATATGAATAAGAGAATAGCAACATCCAGTTACTTGAAACTATGTGGGAAGCAACCTTGCTAAATGTTTTGAAAAGAATCTTAACATTTAAAGTAGGATGTTAAAGAAGACTGCACCTGATTATGCTGTGTCTTCAATATACCTACAGATAAAATTAGCACAAGTTAAACTGGTAATTATATTAAGATTTATTTATTTATTTATTTATTTATTTATTTATTATTTAGACTTTTATACCGTCCCATCCCCGAGGGGCTCTGGGCGGTGTACAACATAAAATCTCAGTACAAATATAAATATAATTAAAACCTTTTTTAAAAAACAGCAGTAAAAATAACAAGAGGCGTCCAACAGCCCTAATTTTAAATCCTCCCCAGGAGGGAGGGAGCGGCGAGTCCCATTTGGTGGAAAAGCCTAGATATTGAGGGCTAAAGGGGGGGCACCTTCAGCAGCTGGTCCCTCCAAAGGCCCGGCGGAACAACTCCGTCTTACAGGCCCTGCGGAACTCGCCAAGGTCCCGCAGGGCCCAGACAGCTGGAGGAAGAGCGTTCCACCAGGCCGGGGCCAGAGCTGTGAAGGCCCTGGCCCGCGTGGAGGCCAACCACATCATTGAGGGGCCAGGGACCACCAATAGATTGGCCTCAACCGAGCGGAGAGGCCATGTAGGAACATATGGGGTGATGCGGTCTCGAAGGTACGAGGGTCCCAGACCACGTAAGGCCTTAAAGGTCAGCACCAACACCTTGAAGATGGGAGCCAATGCAGATGGCGCAACACAGGCTGTATGTGGTCCCAGATGGCGCTGCCTGTGAGCAACCATGCCGCCGCATGTTGGACCAGTTTTAGTCTCCAAATCAGACGCAAGGGAAGGCCCGCGTAGAGCGAGTTACAATAGTCTAATCTGGAGGTGACCGTTTCATGGATCACAGTGGCTAGGTCCGCTTGGGAGAGGAAGGGAGCCAGCTGCCGGGCCTGACAAAGATGGAAAAAGGCAACCCGGGTTATATGGGCCACCTGGGTCTCCATTGAAAGAGACGAATCCAGGTGGACCCCCAGGCTGCGAACGGAGGGGGTCGGCGCCAATATGGCCCCCTCCCACACCGGTGGCTGGAAAGTCCCGCCCACGCCCACGCGACCAAGCCAGAGGATCTCCGTCTTTGATGGATTCAGTTTTAACCTGCTCTGTCGCAACCAACCAGCAACCGCCCCCAAACAATGCTGTAGAGCCGCAGGGGCGGTGATCGCTCCCCCCCTCCATCGACAGAATGAGCTGCGTGTCATCCGCATACTGATGACAAATCAGCCCAAAACTCCATACTAGCTGAGCAAGGGGTCACATATAGATATTAAATAATATCCATTGCTAATTATGACAAAACAATTTCTACATATTATGGAGAAGAGAACTTATTGGCATTGTGGTCAGCAGTGTAGTGCTCCATTTTTCTTAGAGTGGATTCATCACACCCATGCAAGGTAAGCCAGCTGGTAGACAGAGGCAAGTTGAGCCCCTGCAGAGTTGGCAGTTCTGCTTGGGTGTGGAAGATGGCAGTGTGGATCTGGAAGGAATGGGTGGAAGCTACCCATTATCTCCTTTTGTGCTGCCAGTGGCAGGCAGCAAGACAAACTCTTTCACTGCCATAATATTATGCTCTTGCACTCACCCAAACAACCAGTTGAGTAGTGTCATACCTGGTGCTCCACTTCAAGAGTGACTGCTGCCAGAATGGAGAAGTGTTCAGGTATAACAGTTTGCTATGGCTTAGGTGTGTCACAAGACCTTACAGATAAGTGTCCTTTATTATAGCATTTCAAGTGGAAGGATAAATTAGCGATACTCAGTTTCTTTCCTGGTTGCATCTCTGAAGCTTCACACTATTGAACCCTGTTACTATGGGCCAGAGCCACTAGTATGACTTTGGGCTGGGTCTCTGAGAAGCTGGGTTTCACCTGGCAGCTTTGGTAGGTGACTAAATAGTACTGGATGTCCATCTTGCCACTCAGTAGTAGCTTTCCAAGTGCTTAGGTTTGGTGGTGCCAGTTTCTGCATCATCTTGAAATGGCTGTTTTATACTACAGTGAACTGGAGGGGGAAATGGCCACTTCATCTCTGAAGTCCAGAATCATATCAAGTCCAATAACATCTATATTCAGATCTACCACCTGACCCTGATATATTCTCCTCATCACAGTGGTTTGAGCAGGGCTGGCTTTGCATATCCATCCTTGATTTTTGCCTGTTTAGATGTAGTACATCACATTTTCATTTCAGTTACCACTCTCCCTGCCTAAGTTATTTTGTATGCTCCTGGTTCCCCTCCCTTCCTTCAAATGGGGATAATTTTCACCCTGCAACACACATTCACATGTAACTTCTACGTTTACAATTTTTATCTACATCAATAGAAACGGAATAGAATGCCTCATCCATGCTATTTATCTTTAATCGTAATGGCACCAGATTTCAGTGTAGAGCTCTGAAATATTCTATGATTTCAAAAGCATAACCAATTATCCAAAGAAAACCAACGAAACCTTTTATATGGCAATTTGCTGCCAGAGTGCTTATGATCAGAAACAATGACTTTTGCATCAATACAAGATCATCCCCACCCATTCTATTCTACCTGGGATAGGACAATGGCCAGTGAGGCAGCCGCTATTGATGACTTCTTTTTTTGCTAGAAAGAGCCACACTTGTCCTATGTCCTCAAAAACTGAAACTACAAATAAAGAAAAAGTTTGCACTATGATACAGCAATATTGTTATGTCAAGACTTTTTGCAGGAAGTGCTGCTTTGGCTGGTCATGGATTTTGTGACTTTTACACTTATAAAAACATTCATTGTAGCTGCATAGTCCAAGGTGAACTAATTTTAGATGTACTTTTCCCTTAAAAAGGTAAGTCTCCTTAGCACATGTGCCTGTTAAGATTACCTTCAAAATGTAAAATGGTGAAAACGTGAATTTACTTATTGAAGATTTTTTAAGAAGACTAGATAGGCATTTTCTCAGGATTGTGTTAGGTTAGGTTACATTGGAGGAAATATTGATAACCCTATAATAAACTATAAACTTCTTTTAAAAGTCTCCATTCAGTAGTGATCAAAACAAAATACAAACCTATGTGGGATGTTACATATATACATAGGAAGTTTTGGGCCATTTTGCTATAAAATGATACAGATTGAAAGTAGAAAGCATGCTTCATTAGTCAAAGCAAAGGATCCCAAGAGCCGACTAGACTTGCAGAAGTGTTTGTGCTTTTTTGTTTGTTTTGTCTGAACAACTAACTAACATCCTGCCTTGTCACAGAAGGCTGCTCTGAAGACTCTCTCAAGCCTTTTCCACATTCCCCTGGATTCAATTGTGTTAGGAAAGTTTTCTCCCTGTTTCCTAATAACATTGTGCTGCATTCATACACCTCCTGGGGTTTCACTGGCTCTTCTCTGATTCTTCTCAAGCTTGCTGTGATGCAAAGTATTGGGAAAGATCGCACTGCTGAATGGGTACTGTGCATTTTCCAACCCATTGGCAGCCATTTTCTCTGCCTGTGAAGTTCCCATTTCCATCTCCTGCCACAGAAGGGCTTTTATTTATTTTATTTTTAAATGGCACAAGCAAATTTATATAACATTGAAACAATGTACGTAGCAGGTTCTCTGAATTCTCAGCTTTCATTCTTTAAAAAAAAAACAGTCTGTAGCTCCTTCCATTGCAAGGATATGTCTTTCCTCTTATATATTCCAAGGAGCCAAATACTTTTTAAATTTAAAGCTGGGAATTCAGATACTCTGTTACACATATTGTTACAGTATTATATTGATACAGTTCCAGTGCTTGGTGGGATGCTCAGGAGCAATTGAGTTGATGGCCCTCTTGATTTCACCATTCCACAGTAAAACCAGGGTCTCGACAAGAGCACCCGCCATGTCACCTGGAAACTCCCCCAGAGCTCTCAGAAATCCACCAGACTCCATTCTTCTCCAAAGGAAAGGCCATTGTAATTGGGCCCTCACCCCTGCAGTGGGAAGGGGCAGCCAGCAGTCCAAACTTCACCAGGTAATGACCCGTCCATGACAATGGGTGAGTAACCAGCCCTCCAATCAATGGATCAACCTCCACTCCCCTGTTGCAAACACCAGATCAAGAGTATGCCCCACTACATGGGTTGTTCCAGACACAAATTGAGGTAGCCCCATGGTTGCCATGGTGGCCATGAGGTCCTGAGCCAGTCTATCAGAGACATCCTCAGTACAGTAGTTATGTCCCCCCAAACAACAGTCCAAAGGGAGTCCATCACCACCTCTGAGACTGCCTCTGACAGCTTAGACAGGGAGGCTGCTGAGCAGCGGGGTGAGCAGTACACCAGCAACAATCCCAACTCATCTCTCTGGCCAAACACCAAATATAAACTCTCAACTCTGGACACAGGACAAGAGGGGCGTCTGGTGAATGTATATGACTCCTTGTGGACTCTGGCTACACCGCCACCCCACCACCCTAATCTGGGCTGGTGCTTCACCTGATAGCCTGGGGGGGGGGAAGCTGGGTCAGTTCTAACCCCCACAACTCACCTCCCCAGGTCTCTGTTATACAAGCCAGGTCAGCCCCCACATCCAGAATCAAATCCTGGATGAGGACTGTCTTTTCAGGACTGACTTAGCATTCAAATGTAGCACCACTAGGCCAATGGGCAGGATGACTGACCTCCTTTTGGATGGGGAGCAGAGCAGAAGGAGCAATGGCCTGAAGACATCCAGTGCACTTTCTGAAAACTATTCTCCTCTGACCCTCAGCACCATAATGCCCCTGCCCATAAGCACTGGGATGACCCCAGCCTCCCTGCCCTTCCCCTCACCCAGGTACATCCCCCAGGTGGCCTTGCCCCCTATTAATCTTCTAGGTCCTTGGGAGTGGGCCCTCCACCTCTCACTCAGAGGGAGAGCAATGGAAAGACCTTGTGAATGGACTCTGACTTCAAATTGGGGTCTTCTGACCAGGGCGTTTTCCCACCACACCCCAGGAGCTCTATTCCATTCCCAAGCAGGAAGATGAATATCAATAGGGAACCCATGGAGGCAGTCCTCCTCTTACTCAAATGCCAGCTAATTCCAAATCCCACAAGCTAAAAGCTCAAAAAAGATTAAACAATAACAATATAACCCCACTAAGTCTGCCAAACATGGCCACATCCCCATAAATCCCACTAAATCCACATGCCCAACTTGCATGAGAAGAAGGGGCCTGCCCCCAAACAGTCCCCAAGTGGGCCTACAATGGGCTAGTGCCCTTATGCTAACACCCTTCAGTCGATACCCAAGGCACTACCCTAGACTGCTGCTGCTGCTGTTGAAGTAACTGCCAGGCCCCACCCTCTGCAGGTGTTCCCAATAGGATGGGTTTCAGGAGCTGAAGGCCACAGCTCACCCAATCAGGCTTGCAGATCTTTCAGTGGCCAATGCAGACTTCTCTGGCTGGCAGGCAGTATTGCAGGCAGGGTTTATATGGTGCTGGTTTTGGCTGCTTTCTTCAGGAAGAGTTGGCATCTTGCCAACCATGTGAGCAATGTTCTTCAGGTGTGTATCTTAGCCAGAGAAGCCGCTGCCATGGAGTATGATGAGGCCTTTAGACAGAACACCTCCCATAAGGAGTGTACCAGGTGGGATCTTAATCATGAACAACCCAGGATTACCCAAGTGGCAAAAAAGTCAAAGGAATTATCTGCAAGGAGGGTTGCTGGCCATTTTGATACACCTCCTCTTCAGAATTTGTGAGTGTCTGTTCTAGTGGTGGTTCCCAAAATGCACCTGGTGGGGGTCCCTTTGGTTCCTAATAAGACTACCTGCTTAGTGTATTTGAGGGTCACACTAGACATAGTAATGGGCTTGTCCCACCCCTCCACTAAGAAGTTAGCTAAACTCAGGGAGCTGCTGGCATAATTGGTGTGTAAGTCTTGTTGTTGTATATATTCCTGGTGTTCGACTCTTAGCTTGGTTGACATCTCTCTGGACACTCCCATGGACTTGGTATCTTTGGAATTATTCCTTGCTAAACTATTGTCAGCACAACCCCAGCTCTGAGCCTCCTCAGTGCTATGAGTTTCTGTGGCAGTACAACAGCCTTGCCTAGCCTGCACAGGGACTTTTATGCCCGCCTGGCATGATCCACAGCCGGAGTCTCTGCCCCATACCACCATATCAGGATTACCAGGGCATGTGGGCTTGGAGGTTTGGCTGGAATTCCTTCAGTGCTTCATGGTAGTCTTCCTTGCAATCTGGCTCTTCTCTGAAGGTCCAGTCTGATGCCTCTGGGATCTTATGTTTCAGTGTTTTTTTCAAGGGCCGCTGGTGTGCTCAGAGGTGGCCCTTGAGTTGGGAGCCATCGGGGATCTTGAGGGAACTCACTTTCCTAAAACTGCTTCCAATCATGGCTGCAGTTTGTATGTGGCAAGAACAATTCTGGGACAAGTGAATCCTTTTCTGGTGTGACAATCTAGCAGTTGTCATCGTCATAGTCATAAACAGGCAGAGTTCTCACTCTGAGCCGGTCATGAGCCCAATGAGGAAGTTAGTTGTCACTTGCTTAGCTGCTAACATTTCCTTTTTTGGCAAAATGTATTCCAGGCACTGATAACAGCATAGTGCACACATCTCACTTTCAGGAGAGATTTCAGTCCCTGGCACCTGGTGCAAACCATCACCCAGACCCCTTCTCATAGGAACTCTGGAACTTTGGCCAACAACTCATAATTCAGTGGCCCCATCCATGCAGAGGGCCTATGAGCAGACAGTTTCCCTCTTTTTTTAGCTTTTGCAGCAGGTGTTGGATTCCCTTGCCTCCAGCCTATCCCAGAGGATCTACTTCTGCCATTCTTGGCTCACTTAAGGGAAAGGGGCCTGGGCTCTATGACCATGGCACTGAATCCCTCTGCCCTTTCATTTTCCCCTTCCTAGTGCATATCAATGGATCCTGCTTTTCCTGTTTCCAATTTTCAAGCATTCTTCTGACTTGTCTCTCTGACTTCAGCCTTCCCCCACTTGAGTTTGTTACTCATTCCTTCTGCATCAGCACCACCACTTCCACAGCTGTCATGGGATCTTTCCCTAAGCAGTTCAAAGCCATTGTCCACTGGTGTTCCTCCACCTACAAAGACTTACAAAGCCCAGGGTGCCTCAGCCCCTTCTTCTGCTTGCACCAGCTGTGTCTCCCAACCCTCTATTTTAGTCTTTAGCATTGTTCAAACAAAGTTTGATTGTGTCTGTATTGGATTGTTATTCATTGTGATTATATTTACCTGTCACAGCTTGGTGCCTTGAGCATGGGGTGCCTGCATGCCTGTCTCTCCATCAACAGGGGTCTCCATAAGCAGCCTGGGGTTGTGATGGACCACTAGCTGCATGCCAGGTGTGGGCAGGTGGCTGGCCTATACCCCTTGTTAGCAAGGGGAGTGCCAGATAGAAGCCAGCACCCACATGGCCTTCCAGTCACTTGCCATTCCACTGGGTGCCCCTAAGCAGGCTTGCTGGAGGTTGATGGCTAACTGTTGACAGGCTTGCCACACAGTCCAAATCCATCCCCATGCTGCATCTTTGCTCCTACATTTTATGTAACACAGTTTTTGTTCTATCATTAAACAAGATGTAGCCAGCTTATTTTACCAACACAGTCTTTGTGTCTGATTTGAAGGGCCTTCCCTTCTCCACCTCCACCTCCACCTCTCCATCCAGGAAATTGGCAACCCTATCTGACATCCATTCAGCTTATAATTATAATGGAGACATTTGCCCCCCCCCTTTTAAACTTAATGATGGGGCCCAAATCCCACCCTATTGCCCCACAATGTTCCCTCTAAATACTTTCATGGGTCTTTGTGTTCCTGAAATAACAGAAATAGATCAGAAGATACACATGCAGTCTGGCTTGGGTCTCAATGTAAGTGTAATCGTAGCCCTCCTGACCCTTTGGTCCTACTTCAAGATGCAGCTTCAGTCCCATGCATATAACTTTACAGGCAAGCAGCCTCATATTTTACAAAAGGGAGAGAACCAAGACAGAAATTAGGGGAACACTGTCTGATATTTTATTCAACACTCCAGTTCTTAATATCAAATGATTACTCAAGACTTCAAAGTGCTTCTAATCCAGAGATGTCATTATTTTATTTATTTAGGACATTTCAATCATGCATTATAAAACATTATGTAGTCAATTTACAAAAATGAAAACTACACAAGAATGAAACCAATACATCTCCTAAGCAACACTCTCTTCAAATTAGTAGACAAATGGTGCCATTTCACATATTTGTTCAATTTTCTTTTCAGTTTTTATTTCTCAATTTTATCTTTTCAAGGAAGTAAGATCACAGACCTCCAGTCATCCCAAGTACCATTGCTGAAGATAACATTCTAGTGTTTTTTATGGGCAGTTCCAACTTTAATATATAAAATTTGCCCTTTCAATGAAAAGTAGAAGAAGAAGAGTTTGGATTTATATCCCCCCTTTCTCTCCTGCAGGAGACTCAAAGGGGCTTACAATCTCCTTGCCCTTCCCCCCTCACAACAAACACCCTGTGAGGTAGGTGCGGCTGAGAGAGCTCTGAGAAGCTGTGACTAACCCAAGGTCACCCAGCTGGCGTGTGTGGAAGTGTACAGGCTAATCTGAATTCCCCAGAGAAGCCTCCACAGCTCAGGTGGCAGAGCTGGGAATCAAACCCGGTTCCTTCAGATTAGATACACGAGCTCTTAACCTCCTATGCCACAAAGTAAGCAAATAATGTCAAAAAATTGTAGATCTAAAATTGTTTATAGGGAATAAGTCCTTAGTATTAGAAAGGTTTACTCTTCTCTAGAACTTGTCATAACTCCCACCTATGGAATCCTACCCACCGATTTTTCCTATCTAACATCCTCGCAGTTATGATGGTCCTTTATGTTAGAATCACTAAACATCCTTCTGACAGCAATCCTCTGGGGCAGATATATGAATTTTTCTTGCAGCAAAAGACTCTGTTCCTGTTCACAGAGACAACTTGAAACAGCTGCACATTTGTTGCTGCACTGTGATTTTTTATACAGCCCTGTGGAAAATTCTTATTGAACCATTGCTAATGAACAGCCTAAGGATCTCCAATAAGGAAGTAGTATCTTATCTTTTCGCTGACCAACATCCTTAACAACAGCAGCAGTAGCCAAGTTCCTGTTAACTGCTATGAGCATTTGAGACGCCATGCACAAGACAACTGACAACACTAATGCATAGAGACAATAATGTATTATGACTGATATTTATTTTGTTGATACATTTAATGCCAATAAAGGTTTGTTTGTTTGTTTGATTGTATTAATAATGTGAAGTTCCCAAGTAAGACTTGGAATGATATGCCTGTAGAAGTTGTTCAGCATTCAAAAAAGTTTATTTCAGGTCCTTGACCAGTTCCAATGGCATATGCTCAGACAGACTTCCCAGTTTTCAAAATAAAAGAGAACTAATTATTTCAGGCTAGTGTTTTAAGAATTATTAATTGCTTTAATTTCTTGGAATTTTTGAAAATGGAACGTCAGTGTGATACTTTTCCACTTATATGAACATGTGCAAGTTTGGAAATGATATTTGGGATTCACTGGGTGAACATGGGCAAATCATAATTATTTCGCTTAATATTTTTCTTCTGCTTTAAGGAGATACAGATTCCAAAGATTCCCTGCTCTCTACCTAACCATAAAAGCTTTGCACATGCTGAAAGAGGATACACTGCACATGTGGTTCCACATATTCTAGCTGGTAGTCTTAGAAAAAAACATGTAAATTGTATTCTGTTGATTCTGAGTTCTATAGAATTATAGAACTCTTTTTTTTAAATGCAAAGGTTTGTATCTAAAGTAAAGTTTCATTCCAACTTGAAGACAATTTCCCTTTTTCTAATGTAAGCTTATTTTCTTGAAATTGCCTGGCCCTGCATACATGTCACCAAGAATAAGCAGACACAGCTTCCTGTTACACTAGGTACATTGCAGTCAAATAAGTAGTCAGATCCATTTTCTCTACAAAAGAGAAGACCCAACATGTTATGGCACCTGTATATTAACACATTAGCAAAACAATATTAGGGCAACATCAGTGGATGCAAATTTATTTCAGTGTATAGGAGGCATTTTCAAAGGTTATTTCCTTGGCAACATCAATTAAGTTATTTTTAAAATGAATATAGAAAAATTAGTGCAGATTTGGAAACTTCAAAAAATCTAAATTGGTTCTGTTCTATTTCATCTTATTTTGTCTTGATGCCTAATCATATTCATCTTAAATAACTAGCTCATCTGTATTTTAGAAATAAAATAAAATAAAAATGTATCTGTTTCTGGATGGATAAATGGCCTGGGGCATACAGGTGTGAAACAAGCTGTAGGAAGAGATAGACTATCGGCTTAAACCAGAAAGGATGCTTTAAAAAACAACTACTGCTGGTATATTCTAGGTCACAGAACTGAGGGGAAAGTCAGCTGTCCCCTTTTTAAATACCAGTGCCAAAATCTTTTCCGTTTAGAAACAGTCACAGCTGGTTTTCCAGTCAAAGCTGATAAATGGCACCTATGACCACAGCTACCACATGTTTATCCATCATGAAGCCTGGGTCAAGGAACACCCCCAAGCTGCAAACTTGTTCCTTTAAGGGGAATACTACCTGATCCAGAACAAGGGATAACCCATTTATTAAATCAGACTTTCCCCAAGTACCACTTACATTTTGTTGGGTTTACATTTCAACTTGTTAGCTTTCATTTTATTTATAAGTGAAAGGCCATAAAATATGTGAGAATGACTGCACGAGTAACTTATTTTCTTATTGGTAAGTATAATAAGTGTCTTTCTCTATAGTACTGAACAACAGCTAAGACAGCATTCATTCCCATCGGCATTAGAGTTAAACAATTTGCCTTATTTCATATCCCATTTTTGACACTCATTTTGCATTTGATGATATAACATTGCTACTCTTGATTAGATCACAAACAAGCAAATGGTTCACAGTGTAGTATACAATCAAGGGAGGGTTTGTTTAATTTTTCCCCATATGATTATATAGCATTAGGATTGCCAACCTCCAGGTGGTGGCTGGAGATTTGCTATTAGAACTGATCTCCAGATCAGTTCACCTAGAGAAAATGTCTGCTTTGCAAGATAGACCCAATGGCATTAGACTCATTTGAAGTTCCTCCCCTCCCCAAACCCTGCTCCCTGAAACTCCATATCCAAAATCTCCAGATATTTTCCAACCCAGAGATTGGTGAATTTTGCTTCTGGAGGGTTCAATTTTATGGGACCGTTCGCACAAACGGTCCCAGAAACAGCCGGGAAGACGGTGCCATGAGCGCCGTCTGCCTGCTGACCAAGCGTGACTCTGGCCAGCTGAGAGGTCAGCCGAGGCTCCGGAGAGACGCCCCCTCTGACCTGCGCCCACTGCTCCAGCATCTTAGGTGAGGGCATGCCCACAGGCCTCGACGGACGTGCCGGACGGGCTGGAGACACGGGCGGCGAAGCGGTGGTAGCGTAGAGGGCGCCTCAGAACCGCTGTCAAGCTCAAAACCCCGCTCCCTGGCGGAGGTCGGAAAACGGCGGCTTCACGCCAGTCGGGCGGTGCGAAGGTGGCGTGGCTGCGAAGCAGTTGCATCCCCTGTGTGAATGGCTCCCTGGGGACGGCGTTTTTGCTGTCCCCAGGGCGCCATATACCGCCCGTGCGGAAAGGGCCACAGTTAACTATTAGATACCAGCTTCTTACAGTGGCATGCCATGGAAGCAAAGCTGAGTACAAAACTAATGCCACAGATTGAAGCTCAAACATATAATATAGGTTGTGGATACATGGTATAACCATGGTATTGCAATTATAATATTTTGGTGCTGAATCTGTATACTGTATGCTGATTGTACTCAGCTGTATATACCTATTTGTTATCAAGTTCAGGTTAGAGTATTGGCTATCACCTTCATGGTCTTGGCTGCTCTTAGTTACTGGACTGCCCCTGTGCTCTGCCATGAAAACTCCCCTCACATTCTGCAGCTGCCAACCTGCAAATAGATCAACTGCCTTTACATGTGCTTTCTCCATTGTGGCTCTCACCTTGTGCCCGAGGTGGTCAGGAAACCTCCCACTCCCCTGGCCTTCCATAAACTATGCAAAACTAAACTATTAAAGAGGGCTTTTTGGTAAGGTAATAAGGCTGCATAGCACAAAAAAGTTTCACAAACTTACTTATTGGAACTTTTGCTCTTTTCTGCTGTACACAGCATATGTAAGGATTCTTTATGTAATTACTGTATAATGTATCATGTTAATACTTATGCTGTTTTTGTTTCTTTCTTGTGGTTCTAGACTTCTAATATCCTAATGCATTAGTTATTGAATGCCCCATTTTGTTAATTGTACCAAGTAATAAAATAAATAAATACAAGGAACTTTTTTTTAAAAAAAGATTTATTTATTTATTTTATTAGACTTACTACCCCATTTATCCCAGCCAAAGGCTGGTCTCCAAGTGGCTCAGACACAATTAGAAAGCATATATGATGGTATAATGTACAATTTAACAACAATAATGAACAATAACAGTCCAAAATATTAAAATGCTAAAACTTGAAGCTAATAAATCCACAAAGATATTTTGCCAAATAGACCTTCATACAGTTTTCAGTTTTGTGTATCATTTTTGACTAACAAATATAGATAGCTTAGTACATATAATCTATCACTGTATCCTGACAAGAAGTTTTGTCGCATTTTTAACTAAGATCCAGATTCAATTTGTTTCTTGTTAATAGACATATTTTCTTCCCTTGGAACTGCCAGCTCATTTTTTCCCCCTTGATGTGCTTCATTTGCATAATTTCACCTTTGTACCCATACACATCATATCTGTGATATATTTGAACTAACATGCTAAATAAAAGCAAGGGGAAGATTACTCTTAAAGCTTGATCATGAGGGTTGTAAAGCAGGCTCAGTTCCTGATAAAATAAATTAGACAAAATTAGTGAGGGGTGTCTGGTGAATGGAGATATTGGTGCAATGATGTAAATCTATCATAAACAGAAAGTTCTGACAGTGAAAAAAGAGGGTTAGGAAGCAAGGAATCACAGTCAGGAAGCTGACAGATCACAGTGACAGAATGGAGTACAGACTTCACCATGTCCTTACATCATTTTCTACATCCTGTCATGCAAAAACTACTTTGCTGGACAAACATATGACAAATTTAGTTACACAGTTCATGAATTCCATGTAGGTCTCAAAGTGATTAATACAGAGATAAAGGGTATGATGCAGCCCTTGCACGTGTGATTTGGTTTCTAACAGCATTCCATTGGCAGGGGATGAGGAACTGTAACAAGAATGGGAAATGGGAGAGAATGTCAATCTTTCCTTTTTGCACTAGCAGAAATGTGGTGGAGACCAAACCTTACAGGCTATGCTACACCCATGGGAACCATATTCTGAGCTTATATAGGTTGATTCTGTACAGCATAATTACACTGGGATACATCTGGTATTTAAAAATCTGGGTCTATTTTATCCCGGTTTCTCCCTTTTTCATGGGTGCCCGTTTCTGTGAAGGAGTCGAGTTAAGACCGGGAGGAAATATTCCAATTTCTTTCACACGAGCCCAGCTTTTTTTTTTGTTTTCACAACATAAATGCAGGAAGCATGCTTGAACATTTCTGGTGTGCTGCATTCTGTTTGGCTCTTCCCCCCTCCCAGAGGCAATTATTCTCATTGATGGATCCACAGCAACTGCAGGAAAACCAAGCAGGACACGCACACCCCTTTTCTCTAGCCTTGGAAAGGAGCCAGTACATTGAGCAACATGGCAAGCATGTTGTGCTGTACAAAGCAAAAACTTTTGGCCAATACTGGGCAGAGCACTATGACCAATCCACATTTAAGGGTATGCAGGAAACCATAGCACAAGACACTCCTCCCACCATATACCAAATAACATTTGACTGGTCTTTGGGACTGTTATGGAATGAGAGCATCCAGGCAGGCAGGTGCTTCCCCATCCTCCCCTCCCAGGATCCCAGGACTGGGCTGGCTGCAACCCAGCTAGTGAGCAGTGCTTGGCAAGAGTGAGCTGGAACAGGGTGAGCATGATGCAAGGCAGGGAGATCAAGTGGTGGGGTGGGAAAAATTAGTTTTGCTCCCGTGGCCTTTGCATGGAAGTTATTCAATGCGGGATTTTGGGAAAAAATCAACATTTTAGCATTTTTTGAAAAACCCAGGATGAGGAAAATGTTATGGGACAAACCCACTTTAGGGTTGGGAACTGTGCAAACTTCTTGGCCAAACCAGGATATTTCTCTTGCTCAACCCAGGATATTTGGACCATGCAGAAACAGCCATAGTGAATCTAATCATGTAATCCACCTAGTCTCAAGAGGAAAATCAGACTATATATAAAGCAAATTAATGAATTCTGCAGTTTTAACTTAGTAACGCTTTGTTGTATCTCCTAGTTTTACTTAGTGTGTTACTGTAAGGTTGGGGGTTAGTTTCTGCTTCGCTATCCTGGCCTTGGCACATTCCACGTTCTGGGCTACGTGCCCGGGATGGTTACTGCCTTTAACCTTGCTGCACTTATCTTATGCGTTTGAAGCTTGTTTTTCGCTCTGCTGTGGGAATTGTGCTTGGGAGTTCGGGGAGGGGCTGGTTTGTCCGTATAAGCGACACCTTGAGCCCGGGAAAGTCAGAATCCGCATTGCGTGTAGTGTGATCGTTGAAGTTTATGAAATAAAAGAACTGAACCCAGTTGCTATATTTCAAGTCCTTTGAGGTTCCTTACATTATGCGGATTCTCACAATTCTATCTTCGGTTTGATCGTGGTCCAGTACCATCCTTCATCCGTTTTGTGGATCCCTGATGTCTACCAACATGCAGGGATTGCACCACTGAGAGCGCGTTGCCTTTGGAAAGCGAAGAGACTGTGGTAGCCCCCAAAGAGGGTTCCCTCTCTTCCTTCCACACGACGGGCTCTGTGGAGGAACCAGCGGAATCGATCTCCCTGGTGACCCTCTCCAGGCCCCGGCTCAGCCTGAGCTTAGCCTTCCTCCAACTGCAGGAGCAAGTGGAAGAAGCCCCCCTGATGGCTCGGCGCACAGTCTCGACCGGATGCCTGGAAGTGCGTCAGGAATATTACGATCCTGGTGGCGGGGTGTCGATGGACCGTGGTCCCCAGGAGCGGCATTTCACTACCTGCCAACATGTGGATTACAAACCGGTGATGCGAATGGTGAGGGAGGAAATCGGGGTATCGACCATCCATGGGGATACCCAGGAATCCTTGGAAAGATTTCTGGACCAATACCTCGAGGACCCTCCTCCCGAAGACCACTGGCAGAGCACCGGAGCGCGCCCGAAGGGCTCACATCCTCCACCACCCCGAGACTCCGGGGAGGATGTTTTGGATTTACCTAAAGGTTCCAGAGTCAGGCTTACCTTTGCGGAAGATGCCCGCTCACAGCGTATCGGACTTACAAGAACTTCGAGGGGGCTTAACTAGGTTCTGCTCCATTGAGGATCCCCGCACCCGGGATTCCCCAGCCCTGCATGAACTTGAGGGGGCGACTGCCCTGCCTGCCATAGATGTGCGGCGTCCCCCCATTTCGGAGCCGGATCTTTGGGAACAGCTCGAATCCCTTGAGAGGGCCAAACGTGACTGGGAACAGGAACGGGAAGCCCTCAAAAGAGAGCGTGAAGCCCTAGAACTGGAACGGGAGCAGGAGCAAGAAGCCCTCGAAAGTGAGTGACTAGCTTTCGAAATGGAACGGGAACAGCAGCGCCGAGCCGTGGAAGCGGAGTTATCCTGTGAGAAGGGTGTTCTTAGAGACCAATTTCTCAAAGACCTCACTTCCCATGATCATGTTTTGGAACACTCCAGACTCGAGCTCCAGCGTCAACGCGAGTGCCTGAAAGCACTGGAAAATCAAGGAGAAATCGAGGCGGCAATGCAACGCAGGGAACGAGATAGACTGCAGCGTGACCGGGAAGCTCTCACACGCCGAGAGAGAGAGTTGGCGTCAAGAGAAGCGTTGCTCCGGAGGGAGGTCGAAGAACCTCGGGCGACCCTACCCAGCACCGGTGGCGCAGCTCGCCCGCGCTCGCCCAGTGCCCCTATTCGCACCGTTCCGCGAATGGAGGCCCCCTTGCAGCAACGTAGAGTCCTACTCCCGGTGCAACCACCGCCTCTCCCACCAATGCAACCTCTGCCGCCTATGGCACAACCACCACCGGGACAGGTGCTCGCCCCGGCTCCGCGATTGGCCCCGGATCCGCGAGTGGCGCCAATAGCCGGTAGGGGCTATACTCGCCCTCACATCCCCGCACAGTTTGATGGAACTGCTTCCAGGTTGCCTTATTTTATCCTACAACTGGACGCCCACATGCTCGAATTTGATGATCTCTATCGATCTGAGGCCGAGAAAGTGCGAGACATCGGATCCGTGTTGGATGGGGATGCTGCAGAATGGTTTGTGGAATTGCACGAACTTGGAGGGGCCCCTGAACTTCAAAACGTAGCAGCCTTACTCCAAGGTCTTCGACTACATTTTCAGGACCCGGAGGAGGTGAACAAGGCCATCAAGACTATTAAGACCCTCAAGCAGGGTAACAAAACCTTTGCAGAATTTGCTCGGGAATTCCGTTTAGCCGCGAGCAAACTCCCAGACTGGCCCGAACGCATGAAATGCGAATATTTCCATGACGCTATCGACCTGGAAATCTGCACCTGGGCAGATATGGTGCGTGAACCACAAACCATTGCTGAGTGGATTACAACTGGCAACCTTATTGCGGCCCGACTTACCCGGACATCCCAGGCCTGGGGAAGAAGCACGCCAGCAAGCCTCCTCCCAAACCTGCAGCGGCGGCCGCCGCCCCGCTGAAGAAGGCGGGTACAGGACCTCCTGCAGCCGAGTCCACCTCCGATCGTCGCCGCCGCCTTGGACTATGCTTATATTGCGGGGGGCCGGGCCACATGGTGGCCAATTGCCCGAAAAAACAAAAAGCGCCCGTTCCAGCTCCTCGCAAGTCGACGGCACGAACCCCACGCAAACCAGGACCTCGGGGACCCCAGGGAGCTGCACAAGCCGCCTGTGACGACGAGCCCGGAGATGTCAATGACACCGAACCTGAAGGGGTGAGCCTTTCATCTGGCCCCGCGGAGGAGATCCCAGCGCCAGATGCGGTGAGTGAAGGGGGAGCTCCCATAATTATTATGACCACGTTGACCAATACGTCCAAGCACACTCGTATTCTAGCACGAGCACTCGTGGATTCAGGTTGCTCCCACTGCCTTATGAGGCCTCAGGTGGCAGAGCAATTAGGGCTTGAACGTATAGCATTGGCCAAACCGCATCCCCTTCACCCAAATGGATGGCAGTCCATTAGGCACCCCACGGCCCGGCCCGTTTCAAAACCCAACCAGTAGCTCCTACAACGCGCTTGAACACTGGGAAAGGCATAGCTTCATCCTGGCTCCAGTCAGCCAAACATCCCATAGTGTTGGGGATGCCCTGGCTTCTATCCCATGAACCCACCCATCTTCTTGGGGGCAACGAGAAGTCTGGTTCACCGATCCTCAGCTTGTGGGGATCACATGCACGAGAGGGAGCCACCGGTGCAGAATCCAAAGAAAACCCCCTCGGTGGAACCCCAGCCAATGGCCCTCGAGCATCTCCCCACAAGCCCGGAGTTGGCGCGCAGTTCCCAAACAGTACTGGGATTTAGCCAAAGTCTTTCGAGAAGAACAAGAGTCACGATCAACTCCCCCCATAGGGACACAGACTGTAAAATCCTCTTGGTCCCAGGGGCGCAACTTCCTAAGGGTAGAATATACTTGTAAAGGATTCAATGGTGTTGATGGTGAAGTAACCTTGAGTGCATCTCCTTACAGCCCGAAGCCATGGGCCAGATGCCATCGGGCGGAGACTTTATCTTTGGCGCTGGAGATGAAGCCCCGCTCCCATGGGAATCTGGTGGGAAGGGGATGGGGTGAATGGTATTATAACCCGTGCTTCTGGCGGAAGTAAATCATTCCGGCACCGCGTACTTGAGCTTTCTAAGATGTCTTAATAAATGGACTTTCATTACCAAAGCCTTCTTTATTTCTGCGCCTATGGAATTCCTGCCATTGTGGCAGGAATCCTAATTCATCTATATTCTTGTGCAGTGGACCTCTTGTCTTGGCGATGGAGAGGTTGAATGTTACTGGCGCGGAATGCGCGTAGCCCCCAAAGAGTGGCTCCCATGCCTTCCCTTCTGGATTCAGAGAACCGCAGGAGAACGGGTCTGGTGGCTCTTTCCCCGCCCTACTCGTGATCAAGCACGAAGTCTTCCTTTACTCCACATGGAACGAGGGACGTGACAACTAATGCGATGGGGACTTCCATGAATGCTTTAGGGGCTTTTCGTCCATGGATCGAAGCCTGCGGAAGCCGGATCTCTACCCGCTCGCGTGTGGATTGGCAAACCTCAGATGCAACCTGTCATGGAGGAGAGCGGAAGCTTGACCACCTTTCATGCGGCAACCTAGAATCCATTGAACGCATTCCTGACTCGATTTGGTGATGCTCCCAAGGAACCACCGTGCATGTTAATTCAGTCTCGCCCAGCGACACTGACTCAACCTGAATTGGGAGGGGTATCCGCATCAGCTTCCCAATCGACCCCCCCCCATCCCGTCCGGGCGCATCAGCATCTGAGGTGGTGCCTCGGGAGCTACCGTGGCTACGGGCGGGTTAATGGGTAAGTTCTCGAGGGCTCGCCTGATGACGAAGAGTCTGAAGAAAGCCTGCATTCCTGCCGGACCGCTAGTTTCCTCCCATCGAGAAGACTGGGATGAGGAAGTAGGGCGAATTTCGAGATGCCCAAGCTGCATGGAACCGCGGAATCTCGTCATGGAGTAGCACGCCAGTTGCAGCAAGAGCGCCAAACCCTGCAGAGGGACCGGAACAGCAACGCAGAAGTCCAGCTCGAGTTGGACCGCGCAAGACGCTTCCAACGGCAATAAGGCCCAGAATCGTCGTCCATGATAAAAGTCCCGGAACAGTCCAGGACTGGATTTACAACGCAACGCCAGCGCTTCAGGCTCTGGCGCACGCAGTGAATCCCACCAGGCTTCTCCAAACGGACGAATCCGTTAAATTAGGGCGAAAGTTGCTTTGCATGGCGCACTCAAGATGCATTGGCTCAAGGAGAGGTGGAGCTGGCTGCTTTGGAGAGGAACTAAGGAGCAGCAGAATCAGAGGGCCGCAAGTTGGAACCTATGCTGTTACGCTGATCGCCGGGTGCCGGGGCCACGCATCTGGTCCTACACCAAATGCCAGCTGCACCAGCTCGATCTCCAGCCCCTGCAACAGCCGCCCAACCTGCTCAGCCAGCTAAATCCACCTCCCCAGCAGGCTTCAAGAGTCACGAAGGTTGGTTTTCGCCCCTCGATAACAGCCCGCTTTTGATGGGATTCCGGCCTGTAAACTTCCCTACTTCATCTTGCAACTCAATGCCCACTTGGAAGACTGCGATGATCTCTACCGTCTGAACGCCGGGGTGTAAAATACGTGGACATCGCTCAGTCCTAGATGGGCGGCACACTGGTTCGGTGGACTGTTTTGATTGTGGCGGATGAGGATTCCTCGCAGTGCCCGTGATTCTCCAAGCTTTGAGAGCGCCAAGATCCAGGCTTCAGAATGAAGCTATCCGCGACCATCAAAACCATCCAGCAAGGCAACCGCTTTGGCAGAATTTTGTCCGGAATTTCGTGGGCGGGCGGCTGCTCGACTTCCTCTGAGTGGCCTGAACGCATGAGACGCGGCCTCTCTGGATGCTGTGGATAGCAAGCTACGCGGAACTGTACTTTTAATCCGGGTTCCTCGTATTCACAGATTGGATCCAGTTGGGTCTGCGGCGCCTCGCTTGGGAATACGCCGCCAAGGAGCCACCAAAACCACTCACCGCGTCTACTCAAGTCAAGCCCAGCCGCCTTAACAAAACCATTCTCTGAACGCCGGGCCGGACTCTTTGGGTTGTGTCTTTACCGCGAGGGCCAGGTCATCTAGTCAGCCAACCGTCCCAAGAAGCAAAACCAACCGCTTCCAGTTCGCTGCACTCCGCCTGCCAAACCACCACGCAGGTCAGGGGTCAGCCTCCCACTGGCTCGCTCTAAAGCGGTGGACCGGCTACCCAGAGAGGGGAAAGCAGCTGGGTTCGTCTTTCAGCCCCTATGGACATGGGCCCACTCCTGACGCTGGGTGAGTGGGGCAGCGCCCCACATTGTTCGGGCATTTCTGGCCAACCCCGCTTAAACACACTCGCATTATAGCCTTCGGCCCTTTGTGATTCCGCTGCTCCCCACTGCTTAACGCGTCTCCAGGTGGCAGAGGAGCTAGGTCTGACCGAATTCCCCTGGTTGGCCTTCCATACCATTCACCCAAATGGACGGCAGCCCCCCCTCGAAACGAAGGATCGCCCAATTCAAAACACAGCCGGTTCTCCTCCGCCATACCGACCATTGGGAGAAAATTAGTTTCATTTTAGCCAGTGGCCAAACACTCCATAGTTTTGGGCATGCCTTGGTTGTTGTTACATGAACCTAAAATTCATTTGGAAAGAAAGGATCCTAGAATTCACTGACCTCCTGCGGTGAACACATGAATTGGGAAGAAAATCCAACGCCTCCTGACACTCTCTCTCTGGCTTCCTCAGTGATTGCTCCCCGATTCTATTGACATCCCACCTGCATATCAGATCTAGCCAGAAAGCCAGGAGCAGGAATACATCAATTGCCACCCCACAGAGACACTGACTGTAAAATTAAGTCATACAACCAGGGCGCAGAACTGCCCGCTAAGGGTAGAATTCTACCGCGATGAGTCCCAATGAGGAGAAGGAACTTCGGTGGCTTTCTTAGACAAGCAACCTTTTGCTCAGCGGGGTTTCATACGGCGGGCTACTGCAAACACACACACACGCTGCTCCCGCTTTTGTTTGTCAAAAAAGAAAGATGGGCTCTTTACCGGCTTTGCACAGATTATCGAGGTCTCAATGCGTCTCCCCTCGTCCAATAAATAATATCCTTTTGCCTTTTGGATCAAGGACCTTTTAGATGCACTCGCAAAGGACGATTTTACTAAATTAGACTTTGAGAGAAGCTTACTACAGAGAGTCAGGAAATTCAAGCTGAAGTTGATATGGAACACCTGACCGCGCTTTTAATACTAAAAGTTTGGACAGTTTGAATATTATTTAATACATGCCATATTCTCGGGTTAAGTGCAGCCCCCCGAGCTTTACATGGCCCTTATCAACTAAGTTCTCCATGATTTATCTGGCCACAAGCGGGAGTTGTTGTATATTTAGATGACGCTTTTAATTTATCTCAAGCAAACTATAGAAGAGCATGAAATGTTGGTCCGAGAGGTATTGAAACGCTTTTGCTTGACAACTCTCTCTTTGCCAAACTCTCCGTAAAATGCTGTCTTTCATCAGACCTCCATTGACTATTTAAATACCGGATTCTCGCCTCCCAGGGCTTAAAAAAATGGATCCTGCTAAAATTGATGCAGTCCTCCAATGGCTGCCCCCCACCAACCGCAAAGAACTCCAGTCGCTTTTTGGTTTTGCATAATTTCTATCGCGGATTTTATACCCCAATTTGCTGAACTGGACTCTCCCTCACAGACCTCTACGACTAAGGGTAAAGATTCACTGTCCGCCAAGCCCGGGGCCCCCCTTCTCTGTCTGAGGAATGTCAAAACAGCCTTCAACTATTAAAATCTGCGCTTACCACCTAACCTATCCTAAAGCACCTCGGGACCCAGATCTCCGCTTAGGGAGTTCACGGACGCCGACAAAGCAAATCGGGCAGCCCTGTTGCAGAAAAATAAAGATGGTAGACTGGTTCCTGCGGTGCTTATTTGTCTAAAAAATTCTCTGGTGCCGAACTCAACTGGACTGTGGGAGACAAGGAGACTGCGCCATCAAAGCAGCACTTCCACTTGGCGCCACTGGCTGGAGGGGCTGGGCACCCTTTCAAGTTTGGTCGGATCATAAAACCTGGCAGCTCTTTCCCACCTCAAGATGTCCGCAAAACAACTTCATTAAGCAATGCATTTTTTTTTCTCGCTTTCTCATTTACAGTCCATTTTTTTTTCCTGGGAAAACCAACAACTGGCTGACGCTTCCAAGGCCACCGGGAGGGGTGGAGCTGCCTTGGCGACATTCCACTTAATCGCTCTTCCCTCCCAGTTGGGGTTGGCTGTCACCATCTCAAACGCCCGGCCCCTCCACCCCCCCTGCTCCCAGTCTCGCTCTCCTTTCCCATGGAATTGGAGGAGGCGGGCTGCATGAGCCCCCAGCGGCTGAAGGGGACTCCCACTGGCGCTTTGGAGAATGGAGTTTGGCTGAGGGGGGAATGTTGGTAACGGCCTCCGCTAGCAAGTTCTTGAAGCTTGCCACGATGCCCGCTCGGGTTGACATTTTGGGCTTTTGAAAACTCTGCACTTAGCCCGGGTAGTTCCTGTGGCGCTGCACGCGAAAGACATTGAGGCTTACATTAAAGGCTGCTCGGTTTGTGCAGAAGCCAAAACCATCCCGGTGAAAAGCCCCATGGACTGTTGAAACCTTCTCCCCGTAGCCTTGGGAAGTCATCTCCATGGATTTCATTACAGATTTGCCCGAAAGTCATGGCAACACGGTTTTGCTGGGTGGTAGACTTATTCCTCTAAGCAAGCCCATTTTATTCCATGTGCTTCCATCCCCTGCTCCTAAGTTGCACGGCTGTTTATTCAACATGTTTACCGCCTCCATTCCGCCTCAGGTATAGAAATGCACCACCGCTGCCCCCACCATCTCAAAAGTTCTGGAAAGCTGCTTTTGGGATTGTTGGGAGTCATTTCCGCCGTCACGCCTCTACCACGCTCAAAGTGGACGGGCGTAGACGGAGAGAACTTAACAGAACCCTAGAGCAGTATTTACGCTTGTTACACCAACTACCACCAAGACAATTGGTGCGAAGCTTATTCCGCTTATGCGAGTACGCTCTACAATAATGCGTGTTCCCAGTAGTACAAAGAAAACCCCTTTGAAATTGTGGGTTCTGGTCAGCCCTTCCCTACTGCCAAGCACACAACTACCCGCAGCAGCTGCTGGACCCCCCCCAGAATTCCAACAATGGATTTCATCCCCCTAGCTCGAGGGATGGAAGTCGGTCCAGACCGCCTTTACAGCAAGCAAAGGGACTCCCAAAAACTGCAAGCGGATAAACACCGCCAGATTTCTGCGCGTAGGGCTCCTGGGTGTATTTAGAGATCTACAAAAAATCTCAGAGACGGCATAAATTTTCCAAACTTGGCAAAGAGATTTTGTGGACCTTTCAAATTACTAAAGTGATTAATGATGTCACTGCCCGCTTTAGATTTGCTCTAACTTCTTAGTAACATCCATCCTGTCTCTCCATTCCAGCTTGCTCAAGGAGTAAGTAGCTCCCGCCTCCGATGCCTGGAGACACGGCACCCGCCGGGAGAGGCCCCTCCGACTACGCTTGGATGGCCACAAGCACTACTTTAAAATTGATCGCGCTTATCCTGGACTTCCTCGCTTTAATCGCAACCGGCCTGCAATATTTAGTTTCTTGGGTGGGATATTCCTCTGGGTATAATCAATCTGTTTATTCCTAAAACATTGAAGCCCCCAACCTAATTTCTGCTTTCCAATCGCTCTTCCTCAAGATAAAACCTGGGGGAAGGGGTCTTCTTTAGGAGGCAGAGTGTAAAGCGATTCAACTGGTGTTGATGGTGAAGTAACCTTTGAGTGCATTCCACAGCCCGGGCGATGGGCTGGATGCATCGGGCGAGACTCTTTATCTTTATGCTGATGATGAAGTCTCCGTCTCCCATGGGAATCAGGAAGGGGGGATGGGGTGAATGGTATTATAACCTGTGCTTCTGGCGGGAAGTGTCATTCCTGCCACTGCGTGTACTTGAGCTTTCTAAGATGTCTTAATAAATGGACTTTCATTACCAAAGCCTTTTATTTCTGCGTCTATGGAATTCCTTACAATACTGGATGAGCCCCACCGAGGAAAAGGAGCTTCGTGCCTTTCTCGATAAAAACGTGGCTCGTGGGTTTATTTGCCGGGCCACCAAGAGCACCCACGCAGCCCCCGTTCTGTTTGTGAAAAAGAAGGATGGGACCCTGCGACTTTGTACTGATTATCGTGGTTTAAACGCTGTCTCTCTTTCGAATAAGTACCCCTTGTCCCTGATCAAGGACCTACTCGATGCATTGGGGAAAGGGCGTATCTTCACCAAGCTTGATCTGAGAGAAGCATATTACCGAAAGTACCTAATCGGGTTGAAGGATTTTGGAACACTTAACAGCCGCTCATCACTTAAATTTGGTCAATATGAATACTGTGTAATGCCCTTCGGGTTATCTGGAGCCCCAGGGGCTTTCATGTCGCTTATCAATGATGTCTTACAGGATTTTCTGTTCAAAGGGGTGGTGGTGTATTTAGACGACGTCCTCATTTATTCCCAAACAGTGGAAGAGCATGAACGACTGGTCAGGGCAGTTTTGCAACGTCTGCTCGACAATTCCGTTTGTAAAACTGTCCAAATGTGCCTTCCATCAGACCTCCCTAGACTACCTGGGCTATCGGATCTCTCCAGAGGGCCTGGAAATGGATCCGGCAAAAGTGGCAGCGGTTGTAAATTGGCCTGTCCCCACAACCCACAAGGAATTCCAATCCTTTTGGGGTTTTGCCAATTTCTATCGAGATTTCATCCCCCAATTTGCCAAAATTGCCCTACCGCTTACAGATTTGCTGCGCACCAAGGGAAAAGGACCTCAGGCATCTAAGCCCGGAGCTTCCCTCTCCTGGTCCCCAGATTGTCAAGAATCGTTTCAAGCTTTAAAGACTGCCTTCACTACAGAGCCCATATTGAAACACCCGGATCCCGCCTTGCCCTTCATCGTACATGTCGATGCTTCAGACAAAGCCTTAGGGGCAGCTCTCTTGCAGAAAAATAAAAAATAATAAACTTGTGCCATGTGCTTATTTATCGAAAAAACTGTCGGGTCCTGAGCTTAACTGGACTGTTGGTGACAAGGAAACCGCTGCCATCAAGGAGGCCCTTAGTACGTGGCGGCATTGGCTGGAAGGTGCTGCCCGTCCCTTCCAAGTGTGGTCGGACCATAAGAACCTAGCTGCCTTGTCTACTCCGCTCAAAATGTCGGCTAAACAGTTGAGATGGGCTGATTTCTTCTCCAGGTTCACCTTCACAGTCCATTTCTTCCCTGGCAATAGTAACAAGTTGGCTGATGCCTTGTCCCGCCTGCCTAAGGGGGCGGATACCTCCTTACGCACAATACCTCGCACCATCCTTTCGCCCGCCCAGTTAGGATTGGCGGTGACCCGATCCCAGGCAGCCGCTTCCCCGGCACCCCCCCCAACAAATGTTCCGGATGTTGTATCACCATTTCTACGTCACTTGGAGGAGGCGGGGCGACAAGAAGTTCCGAAGGAGGAATCTGACCCCCCTCTTGCAATTGCGAGGGGGAGTCTGGAGGCAGGGTGACTGTTGGTACGTCCCGCCGACCCTACGTAAGCAGGTTCTCCTGGCGGGCCATGACGCTCGCCAAGCGGGACATTTCGGATTTTTAAAAACGCTCCACTTGCTCAGGCAGCAGTTTTGGTGGCGCACCATGCGCAAGGACATTGAAGCGTACATTAAGGGGTGCCCGACATGCGTGGAGGCTAAGGACATCCCCGGTAAGCCCCACGGATTATTACACCCTATTCCCCCGGCTGCCAGACCCTGGCAAGTGATATCCATGGACTTCATCACGGATCTCCCCGAGAGCCACGGGAATACAGTTTTATGGGTGGTGGTGGATCTTTTCTCCAAACAGGCGCACTTTGTCCCGTGTCCCACCATCCCCTCAGCTCTGCTAGCTAAATTGTTTATTCAACATGTCTACCGCTTTGCACTCGCCGCCGGAGAGAGTGATCTCCGACCGCGGCCCCCAGTTCATATCTCCGTTTTGGAAAGCATTCCTGGATATTCTGGGAACCGTGACGGCTGTCGCTGTTCGGGTAATTAATGCAAAGTGACAGCCAGACCGAACGGACCAACAGAACGCTTGAGCAGTACCTATGTTGTTATACCAACTATCATCAAGATAACTGGGTTGAACTTCTCCCCTTCGCTGAATACGCCTATAACAACGCGGTTCATAGTAGCACCAACAAAACACCATTCGAGGTGGTGTCGGGCCGTTCGTTTCCACCGTTGCCCCAACTCCCCGATCATGCGCTTCAACCCCCCGACTTTGGCAACTGGATCCGGTCTCTGGCTGAAGGCTGGAAAACCGTTTCCTCCTCGCTTTCACAAGCGCAGGATGCGCAGAAAAGTCAGGCAGACAAACGTAGGATTGATTTCCCCCTGCAATTAGGGGCATGAGTTTATTTGTCCACCAAAAACCTTAGGGATGTGCACAAGTACTCCAAGCTAGGCAAGAAATTCATAGGTCCATTTCGGATCACACAGGTGATCAATGGTGTAACTGCTTGTTTGGAATTACCAAATTCGCTCAGTAACATTCATCCTGTATTTCATTCTAGCTTACTCAAGCGGGCTCCAGATTCAGATGCCTGGCACGACCCAATGGAGGTTCCCCTGCCGGTGACCATTGATGGCCACAAACATTACGAAATTGATGACATTCAGGACTCTCGTTAAGTTCGCAAACGTTTGCAATATTTGGTTTCTTGGGTGGGATATCCCTCTGGCCATAATCAGTGGGTGTATGTGGAAAATATTGACGCCCCCCCCTTTGATTTCTGCTTTCCACAAAGCTTTCCCTCATAAGCCAGGTGGGGAGGGAGCTTTCGTGGGAGAGGCGGAGTGTAAGGTTGGGGGTTAGTTTCTGCTTCGCTATCCTGGGCTTGGCACATTCCACATTCTGGGCTATGTGCCCGGGATGGTTGCTGCCTTTAACCTTATCTTATGCGTTTGAAGCTTGTTTTTCGCTCTGCCGTGGGAATTGTGCTTGGGAGTTCGGGGAGGGGCTGGTTTGTCCGTATAAGCGACACCTTGAGCCCGGGAAAGTCAGAATCCGCATTGCGTGTAGTGTGATCGTTGAAGTTTATGAAATAAAAGAACTGAACCCAGTTGCTATATTTCAAGTCCTTTGAGGTTCCTTACAGTTACAGTCCCAGCCAAATCCAGAGGGGGCGGGACGTGGCACCACCCCACTGCCTCCAATAGGGCTCTCTAGGTGTGCACAGAGCTTGGAAAAGTCCTGAAACTTCCCCACCTTAGAAAGCCCCATAGGGTTTAAAGGACATATGTTACCAAAAGGATGGCATAAGTCTAAGGGCTGTGCAAGCTGTGCTAAACCCCAAGAAGGAACTGACTAACATTGGCTCTACCCTGAGAATACCTTGGGCCACACCCCAGTGTTGGCATTCGAGCAGGACACCCACTGCAGCCCAGACTTCCAGGTTTTACTGAGGGATGTGGGACCAGCACATCTGCCCCCTCCACCAGGTTAAGTGCCCCAGAAAAGACAAACGTGCCAGCACAAGGTCATGCCATTTCCAGAAGCCTTTTCAGCCCCCCTTTAGATTTTATTTACTTAGTAGTAGTTAGTTAGTAACTAACTTAATAACTGTTCGTTATTTAATAGTCTGTGTTATTCTCAGTAAGGTAATATTGAAAAGGTATGCTGAATAGCCAGTTTGAAAATTTATTTATTTGCATTTATTATTAATGGACTTAAGGCAATTACAAACAGTAAGCCAAAACAATTAACAGAATGGGACAGTCAATAAACCATGTAATAGGATTAGGATTGTAGAAATCTGAAACCAACCACAAATCTAAAAATTGAACTGAAGGAAATACAGTGGTACCTCAGTGTTCACCGGTAATCCGTCCTGCGATGGTTGGCGAACACCGAAAACAGCGAACACCATTTGTGTAGCCTCAGAAGTCTGTGGAAACCGAGGCTACCGACAACTTCCGAGTGCGAAAGACAGCGACTAGCGCTTGGAAAACACCAAAACCAGTGAAACCCGAAAGCAACGAACACCAAAGTACATCCTTTGACAACCTTTGTCTCGGTGGTGTTCATTAGTCACTGTCTTGATTCTAGTGTTTTTCAGCACTGGTAGCCAAATTTTGTTTATTCATGGTTTCTCCCTTTCTGTTGAAATTGTCCATGTGCTTGTGGATTTCAATGGCTTCTCTGTGTAGTCTGACATAGTGGTTGTCAGAGTGGTCCAGAATTTCTGTGTTTTCAAATAATATTCTGTGCCCAGCTTGGTTTATCACGTGTTCTGCTATTGCTGATTTTTCACCACCCACTCCATTCTGTCACTGTGATTTGTCACTTTCCTAGCTGCTTCCTTGCTACTTCCTTGCTAAGAAGCTAAACCACAGATGCAGGTGAAACGTCAGAAAAAATGCTACTAGAACACGGCCATACAGCTCGGAAACCACACAATACCCCAATAACTGTGTATGTTACACTTATAGGTATCTGAGAGTAGATTATGAAAATTATCTGTATACTCTGTTACAAGGCTTAGTGCCTTTCCATTTAACTGTCAGCAGTTGCCAAGCCATCCACTTTTGAAATATGGGTTGGTTAATGGACACATTGGTTTCAGATTAAAATTGTCTGCAAGTGTAATACTTTTTTCCATTTAGGAGTCAAAGAGACAATTATTCATTTAGAAAAATAAAGATCTACATCAGGAACACCATTTGGGCTAACTAAACTCCAATCCTCAGCTAACACAATGTTTGGACTTACAGAAAAACTTTGTCCCTCCTTAGTCCCAGATTGTAACCTGTCCCAGAGAATGCAATTAAAGTCATTTAGAACTTAAAAAAAATAGAGCAGTAACCATGTTAGTAGAATGCACTTTCATGGACTACCACCTGCTTAGTCAGGTGCATCCATCTTGATGGAGTGGAGTTTAGTGCACAAAGTACATGCCACAATAAATCTGTCTTTAAGAATTCTCAAGTCTCCTGATTGCTTTTAATGAGATCTAAATCTCATTCCTGTTGCATAGCCTTATCTATCTGGAACCTGGATATCTATTTCTTATTAACTTTGAGTCATAGACTCATTCCACACAGCAAATGTATAACAGGTTGCAGTCTTGTGAGCGACTCCAACCCAGGATTTTTCAAAAAGATCACTTGTTTAGCAAATTTCTAAAAACCTGGGTTGGGGGAAATAAAACAGGGCAGACTTGTTTGGGGAGTGGGACCTATGCGAAGTTCCCCCACAAATGGGTTATGTAACATCTTACACTCATGTTCCTTGGCCCGTGCGGAATGGGCCTTAGAGTTAGTTTCAAGGCTATTATAGCTTCAAGGATTTATTTGTATTTGTAATTCATTTTTACCCCACCCTATCACCGCAGGGCTCAGGGAGGCTAACAAAACAAAACAGTATACATTATAACAAAATAAATACTGATAAAATATAAACTACACATAAAGATCACATTACAGATGGCGACTTAAACTGAATGAAAATAAATAAATTCAGGCTGAATCCAGGTGAAAGAAATTGGTGAGCCTACATGTTCTTGACAGCATGGCTGCAGCTTGAAGCTTCTCGAGGTTCAGCTTTGCTGTTGTATTCTAAGATGGCAGCTGTAGCTTAGAGTGCATTTAACTTCTACAATAGATTACTGCAATGCCTTCTATGTAAAATTATTCTTGAAAACTGCTCAAAAATACAATTCGTATAAAATGCTGCTGTCTCTTCTGCTAAAGCAGTTAAGCATGTAGAAACTACATGCTACATCCTCTGAAGATGCCAGCCACAGACGCAGGCGAAACGTCAGGAGAGAATGCTGCTAGAACACGGCCATACAGCCCGGAAACCACACAGCACCCAACATGTAGAAACTAGTTATTAGACACAACGCTTTATATTTCCTTAACACGTGTAACACCTTGCCCATATGTGTCCCATGTTCTAAGAACATTAGGTTGATAAGATGCAAACAAGAGGCTCCTCTGTTGAAGGCATTGCCCCACTTAACTCTTAAGAATGGAGGTCTGCCTTTATTATTATTATTATTATTATTATTATTATTATTATTATTATTATTATTATTATTATTATTATTATTTACATTTAATAGACCGCCCTACCCCCGAAGGGCTCAGGGCGGTTTACAAACCAATCAACATTTGAAGACAGCAAATAGTTTCAATTAAAACAATAAATAAATTAAACATTAAAACACTAGCAGCAGTGTTTAGGAGGGTTGTGAGAATTTTTCCTCTTTATGCTCTATTTGACTGTTTTATTTATATCATGATTTTCAGGATAGGAGGTTGACCAATTTTAACTGAAAAAATTAAATACTAACAATATACGTTTACACATTTAGCAAGGGTTTGATTTCAGTATCTTATTTATATAATGGATTAATAAGAAATAATTTCTGCTATATCATTCATTTTTATTCTATACTCACTGTGCAACACATTTGTTTATCTGTGTTGATCAGTTTGAACAGTTTTTTGTTCTCAAGTTCACTATGACAAGTAGCAGCAAGAAGCCAACTTTTAAAATTATATTTACTTACTAGGTACAGGATCTGAACAAGCAACAAAATTACATTATGAAAAAAATAAAAACGAAGCCAACTCTATTTTTCACATAAAGTAAAAACAAGTACTTTTTAACTTCTGTTGAGCTGTATATAGTACAATTCAAGGCAATGCATACAGAGTAGTCTAAATCCTACTTTAAAAGAGAGCTGCCTTTTGTACTACCTAAAATAAATGGGGCCATTTGGGTACCGATTAAAGAAAGAAATCCATTTCATGCCTGCCAGCACACAACAATGTATACAGTTGACCAGAGGCACATTCACAGGTGTTCATTTAATACTTACCACTGAGAGGAAAAGTGACTATGTCCTTATTCCTTAGCCAATAAGGCTTTTATTCACATTTTAGCTTTCTGTAGATCTTCTAACTCTCAGAAACAGAGTGAAAGTGAAAACACAAACCAAGTACAAATCTTGGTTCTAGAACATTTATTTTATATGCATTCCATTTGAATGTCTCAGGCAAGACTATCTTTAACCTGATTTGTGCTAGTATTTATTAGCAATGAAAAGGAATGCAGTTCAGATGCAGTAACATATGCTTTAATAGGTATGTGCTGTTGGAAAATTTACTAATGAAATCCTCATCCAAACAATACCCATTCACAAATATTTGAAATTTTTCAACTTCTGTAAGAATAATCTCCAACATACAACAGGAGCTAAAAATATTCCAGTTGGATTATTTACTGTGGTATCTTGCTGTTTGGTTTTATTTTCCTAAAGAGGAGATGAGACAGAGTGAAGTGAGAGAGTGGCTGCTCAGATACCTGGATGGCAGGAATTTCATCCAACCAGAACAGTCATATCAACATTCCCCCAAAATAAGATAATCTGTTTTGCAACCATTGTACCATGTACCACATGCACAAAACCAATGTTATTAACTTTTGTTGAAGTGCTAGCAGAAGTGAGCATTGCACCAGAAGAAAGTCTCTTTGGAGTGTGAGGTGATCAATTCATAAGGCTGAACCAAAGCTTGCAAAAAGCATGTGTAAACCATGATTCCTCCCTTTAATATATACATCCTTAAGGACTTCCAGACCATTCCATTCCTTCTCTTTCATCTTCCAATTGTACTCACAATGATTATTGTCGCCAGTGAAAATCCCTGTGAATTTTGTGGTCTGAATTCAAAAGGACCTCAGGTTACATTTTTAAGTTGACCAAATTTGATGTCCAAGGTCACTTACAAGCTTATGCAACATCAATCATGTTATCATCTTCAGTGGTTGGTAAAATCCCCTCAAAAAACAAGCCCAACAACTAATCCATGCTGATGCTAGGCCTCTCACTTGTGAATGCCGGGAGCCCCACGCACCAACTGGGCCACATTCTGGACCTGATCTTTGCGGCTGGTGTGTATGTGGCCTAATCCTCTATAGAGTGCCGTACTCTGACTACTATAGCCTAAAGGCTCAAATTGATGCTGCTGTGCCCCCCTGTCTAGGTGATGGGTATATTTAAACTGTTTCAACTCTTACCCTCTAAACATCGCTACAGAGCACTGCACACCAAGACAACTAGACATAAGAACAGTTTTTTCCCGAATGCCATCACTCTGTTAAACAAATAATTCCCTCGATAATGTCAAACTATTTATTATATATTTATTATATAATTACTGCACTACTTTTTTCATCATTCCTATTACCCATCTCCTCCCAATTATGACTGTATGACTATAGCCTGTGCTGACATTTCATTTTATTTTATGATTTTACATTTTATGTTTTTATTACTATTGATTGTTTCCTGATTGCTTACTAGACCTATATGACAATCATTAAGTGCTGTACCTTATGATTCTTGACAAATGTATTTTCTTTTATGTACACTGAGAGCATATGCACCGGAGACAAATTCCTTGTGTGTCCAATCACACTTGGCCAATAAAGATTCTATTCTATTCTATTCATTCTATTCTATTTTAACCTGCCTGCAGAACTAATGGACCCTGAGTGGTTCCAGGAAGTCTTGTGGAAAACCCCACCCACTGGTGACATGCTCGATGTGCTGGTAGAGAGCTGGGATACCAGGCTCTCCGAAGCCATCAAAACTATCGCCCTGAGATGCCCTCTCCACACCCGTATTCACCCATCTCCTTGGTATACCAAGGAACTGCGAGGGCTGAAGCGGGATCTGAGATGGCTAAAGCAAGTGTGGGCAGCAGGTATAAGACACTTATACGAGAGTGCCTACAAGAGCGCCGTGAAGGCGGCAAAGAAAGCTTATTTTGCTACCTCTATTGCCACAGCAAGTTCGCACCCGGCTCAGTTATTTAGGGTAGTTTGGACACTTATGACCTATTCTATGGGTCCTGAATTGAAGAAATTGGCATTTAGCTGTGAGGTTTTTGTGTCTTCCTTCACGAACAAGATCTTATCCCTCCGCAAAGTCCTTCCTGCCACAATTGATACAGTAAAGGAACTGGAGGCCCCTTGGCCGTCTTTTGGTCCTTGTTTAGACCACTTCAGCCTACTCGGCCCGACAGATGTGGACAGGATGCTGGCAGCTGTGCAATCTACCACTTGTGCTTTTGACCTGTGCCCTTCCTGGCTGGTTAAAGCCAGGGATGAGCTTCAGAGCCACCTGTTGTATATCATCAATAGCTCTCTCAAGCAAGGAGTTTTCCCAGGTCGTCTTAAAGAGGCAGTGGTCAACCCGCTCCTGAAGAGACCTCAATTGGATCCATTGGATCCGACCAATTACCGCCTAGTTTCAAATCTACCATTTTGGGGTAAGGTAATTGAGCGAGCGGTGGCAGTTCAGCTCCAGAAGTTCCTGGATGACACAAATGTACTGGATCCCCTCCAGCAGGTCGGTGCTGCTGGTGTTGTTAGATCTCTGGTCCACTTTCTGGTCCACTGCCTCACTGATATTGGACTGTGGGGGGTCAGCCTTGAGCTGGCTGGCCTCCTTTCTCCGAGATCGGGGATTGCAGGTGGCATTGAAGGGAGAGATCTCCAGGCATTACTCCATTGATTGTGTGGTGTCGCACAGGGTGATTCTCTCTCAGATGCTTTTTAACATCTACAGCACCCCCTGGCAGGATGGTCCGGAGTTTTGGGCTGCGGTGCCACCAATATGCTGATGACACCCAGCTCGTGTTCATGATAGATGGCCACCTGTCTTTGGCCCCTGGTGCTCTCCAGCATTGTTTAGAGGCCATCACTGGTTGGTTGAGAGCGAGTCAGCTTAACCCAGCAAAGACAGAGGTCTTGTGGTTGGGCCGGGGGGAGAGGCCGGTGGACTTTTGACTGCCAACATTGGATGGTGAGGACTTACATCTATCCCAATCAGTCTGTAGTCAGGGGGTGATCCTGGATCCAATGTTGTCATTGGAGGCCCAGGTCACCCAGATGGCCTGAGCAGCTTTTTACCATCTGCGGCAGGCAAGGCAACTGGTCCCATACCTCTCCCACTCTGATCTGGCCATAGTGATCCATGCAACGGTCACCTCCAGGCTGGATTACTGTAACTCGCTATATGTTGGCATACCCTTGGCTGTGATCCAGAACCTTAAACTCGTGCAACATGTGGCAGCCAGGCTCCTTGCTGGAGCATCCAGCCAGGACCAGATTACCTGTACCATCTTCACTGGCTGCCTATTGAGTTCTGGATCATGTTCAAGGTTTTGGTTCTGACCTTTAAGGCCATGAGGTCTTGGGCCTACATACCTGTGGGACCACGTCTCCCCATATTGCCCCTCCAGGGCCATTTGTTCTTCAGAGGAGTACCTGCTATAAGTTCCTGGG
Source organism: Sphaerodactylus townsendi (assembly GCF_021028975.2). Taxonomy (NCBI): domain Eukaryota; kingdom Metazoa; phylum Chordata; class Lepidosauria; order Squamata; family Sphaerodactylidae; genus Sphaerodactylus; species Sphaerodactylus townsendi. Next base: position 61,763,405 of record NC_059427.1, read on the forward strand.
CCCAGAAATATCCAGCTGGCATTTATGGCTTTGGCCCCCATATGGTGGAACAGGCTGCCAAAGGAGGTTAGGGCCCTGTGGGACCTACAAGGTTTCTTCTGGACCTGTAAGACAGCCTTGTTCCACCAAGCTTTTCCATCTGGCCAGCCAGGAAGGTAAATACCATTATCTGGCCTACCATGGGTATGGAGAGGAGGGGGTGGGTTGTGCTGCCATCTGTTGTATTGCCATCTGTTTTATTGTTGGAATGTTTTATTGGTTTTATATATGGGATTTTATGCTGTTTTATCATGTTGTGCACTGCTCTGAGCCCTTTGGGGGAGGGTGACTTATAAATATAAATAAATAAAATTGCAAATTCCAGCTTGACTATTATTGGGAGCTAGATGGAGCATACAATTTGCTCTCACTCTACAGTGACTCCAATGGCTGCCCATCAGTTGCTGGGCTCAATTTAAAGCTATCGTATACAAAGCCTTTCATGGTCTTGACCCCTCATATGTGTGTGTCCATCTCTCCTCCTATGTTTTACAACAATAGCTTTGTTCATCCGAGCAATGTCTTCTGTTAGTGCCAACATGCAAATAGGCAAAATCAACCACTGCCCATACACATGCCTTCTCAGCTGTGGTTCACACCTTATGGAATGGCCTACCTCAGTAGGTCAGGAAGGTTCCCATTTCCCTGGTTTTACACAAACTATGTAAAACTGAATTCTTCAAAAGGGCTTTTCTATGCTGGCAACAAGATAGCACTTTTACAAAAGGCCTCTTAATGTTACTTGGATAAATTATTGGGTACTGTGTATAGTTTGCTGTGGGTTGGCTCCTGCTCTATAGTTTTACATCACTTAATGTGTCAGGTTAACACTTACGCTTTCCTTCAGTTTCTGTTTTTTAGACTTCTGGTTGTATCTACATCCCAAAGCCTCTTTCACTGGCCCATTATCCATGGAATGCTTACCTTGGGGCTCTTCACTGCACAGTGGGCTTGCATCTCCTAGTGTTTTTCTGTTTACACACAAGGAGGCAGCCCACAGCCTGCAGCACAGTTTGTCTGATGGGCCTCTGCTTCTCCCAATTCTCTTAACTCCACCCATCAACTTAGCCTTGAAAGCACAGATCTCATCACACCCAGTAGCCTCCAGACTAGAGCTGGTATCCTGTCCTCCTCCCTTCCCCTCCACACACATTCTCTCTTCCTGCTGCAGCTGCCACCACAAGAAAAGAAAGAAGCTTGTTTTAAAATAGAGTCTCATTTGAAATAAAGTTTTAAAAAGCCCTCCTGATCATCAGAAAGGATGGAAGCAGAGCAGGGGAAGTGGGGTTGAGCCAGAAAGAGACTCTGCTTGTACTGTTTCCTGCAAATGTCAACTGTCTGTTGTTGTTCTTTGTTGTTGTTGTTGTTGTTATATCAATATATTGATATATCATTATGAATATTTAGACAAGCAGAAAGGAGCTGGCAACATGGAATGGGGTGGGGGGAAAGGTGTGGACAACAGTTTGAGGAAGTGGGAAGGCTGGTCATGGGTGAAGGGAAGATGTCCAGGGCAAAGCTGTACTCACTGACAAATCTCTCTGCTCTGGCAGTGAAGTCGGGCTCCGGGTTCCAGGAAATAGGTCTGTACAAGAAACCTTGTCCTGTCGGACATTCACTCCCACCACACAGCAGGCACCTTATGCATAATCAGCCATTGTTTATTAAATGTCCCATCTTGTTGATTGTATTGATTCACTTTATGTAATCTGCTTTGAGTCTCAGAAAGGTGGACTACAAATGATGTAAATAAAACAAATAGGTAATCTTATCTTAATGCATAAAGTCCTTGGTATACTACAATATCCTGAAAATCAGTGTAACCAGAAACTAAGGTTGGAAAAGCAAAAATGAGTATGTAAACAGCAGTCAATGATAGTTTTACATATAATACCATCTCTATGGCCCCTTCCGCACACGCAAAATAATGCGTTTTCAAACCACTTTCACAACTGTTTGCGAGTGGATTTTGCTATTCCGCACAGCTTCAAAGAGCACTGAAAGCAGTTTGAAAGTGCATTATTCTGCATGTGCGGAATGAGCCTATGTTTCTGAATAGGTAACATTTTCCAACCCTATGCCCAAACCATCTCTGTATTTAATTCCATTCAAAGCTAGTTCCCTAATTTCTTGTCTTCTGATGACATCTGAAAGAACCAGAGGGAATACCTTTAGCAACAGACTCCTAAATCTTAAATTTAAAAATAAAACACCATTCTTATTCTGTCCAGAAACTTCTTTGACAACATACATTCCTGCACATGTGCTTGCTTCTCATCTTTCTAGGTACATGATTACTAAATACTATCTTGAAGAAAGGCATACAAAAAACCCTTGAAAACACCTCAGAGTTTCTAACAACAAGGTTCTGAGACACTTCATAGCATGCATAGGTTTTTTGTACAGGCTTTGGATTACAGCCTTAAATTGTAAAAAAAAAAAAGCAACCCTAAACAATGATGCTGCCTGTAGTCTTCCAAAGGCCAGCTCATGTCATTTGGCGATTTCCAAGCTGTCCTGGTGAGATGCAAAGAAGCAACAATAGTGGAATGTGGGGGTGGGGTCTGGCTTAAATTTGTAAGCCTCCTCCAGTTCTTGCCATTTCCAATCAGGACCAGGGCTCCCTTATAGGTGTGGGCAAGGATAAAGGGAGCAAACCATGTTTCCATCATTGCTGCCACTGCTTAGATCTAGGACAACCCCCCTCATTTGTGCTGTCCCTATGCAGAGGTCCTGGATCTAACCAGTGGTGATAAGAATAGGGGGAAGTTTCTCATGATCTGTGCTACCATCATTTGGGTCCCAGGCAGGTTGCAGGTAGGGGTTCTGAATTTTTTAAAAGCCTTCACCAATAGCCACCTTTCAACCATTCTTGTCCCATCCTCTCTCCCCTTTATTAGGATCATAATTACCGAAGGAATCACACTGTCTTTAGAAAGCACTGCCTCGCCTCTAAGAGAAAGAGATGGACTCCCTTCTCTGATTACTAATGATAAGGGGAAGAGAAGGGAGCAAAAGTAGCTGCCAAGAGCAACCATATTAAGAGAGGGAGGATTTTTAAAATGCAAAGCCTTTGTTTCCTAACCTGGCTGCTCCACACAATTGTTCATGCCCCCTCATCCCTTCCACAGCCATAATCAAAGGGAGAATCAGCTAATTGTGGAAATCTTTACTGCATTTCAGTTTTTAAGGATGGGGAAGCATTTTCCATAGATGGCAGAGTCCCTATTCAAGTACAAACATGGTAAGGGAGAGAGGATCCAGTCTAACCTGATCTCAAAAGCTGAGCAGGATTGGCTCTGGCTAGTACTTGGACGGGAGACCACCAAGGAACACCAGGGTTGCTATGCCAAGGAAAGCAATGCTGGCTAGCAAGGTACAAAGGAGAGAGTAAAAAAGTCAGAGGTCCACAGGGATAAAAGTGCATCCATTGGCATCAGGGTACTTCAAGCAGCTGCTTGTGCCATTTGTATCAGAAGGTGGCCCAGACATCTGTTGAAATTATCATCATGCTTGCAATTGGGCATTATCCATGTCCAGAAAACTGAGACTCTGCCACACGAGGCTTGTCACACTGATTATCCGAAAAGTTCACATCTTACAGAATCCTCTACTTCAGACTCATGTTTCCTCCAGATAAGACCCTATCAGTTCTCTGTCAGCATGGCCAATTGGCCATGCTGGTAGGGGCTGATGGGAATTGTAGTTCCTGAACATCTGGAGAGCCGCAGGTTCCCTACCCCTGCTCTACTTAATTGTGTCTGAGTTGCTTAATGATGTTAAATGATCTCTAAAAATGATGTTAGGAGCCACAATGTAAATAATAACTAGCATGGTACTTAGGAAATATTTCTCCATTACTTTACTTCAGTCACCAGATCTACTTGATGCTTTATTTGGATCCTGCTTTGTTTTTGTTTTTTAAAACTTAGCCATATAATTTGTTTGAAAATGTTTGGATTTTTAAAATTAAGATAAAGAATATTGTTTAAAGAAATTGTGCTTTGTAATGAAGAGCAGCTCAAGAATAAATAAACAATTTTAATAATTAATTAATTAATTTAAATGTTATTTATAGTTACTTACAATCTCTCCCTTGGACTCAAGCCAAATTACATAACACAAGTCAACAAAATCAACTGGATGGGGTATTCAATAAACAATGCAATAGGATTAGGGTTGTTGAACCAACCAGAAATCTAAAATTAAAACTGAAGAAAAACTGAAGTATTAATATGACATAATAGTTGAAGCAAAACTTACACAATAGAATTCTATTACAATGCCACAAATGAAGCTACACTGTAGGATTCAATTCAGCTTTCAAAATGCATATGTCTTTCACAAAAGACAATTATTAGATACCACCCATACTTTGGAATACAGTGTTTTAGTAACTGTAGTGCTCTAGATTGTAATGCTAAACAGACTTTGTGGGGTTTCAGTGACACAAGTCATTTTATACTATGTAGTTGAATGAAGCCTATTCAACTTTGTGGGTGTGGAATTTCCCTAACTTCCACTATTTTGCAAAAATTATGATACTGTTATTCACAAATACTTCACTTCAGAAATGAAATAATGGGCTTCATAGATAATTATAGTTTGTTACAAAAAGTTTAACTGGAAACTCTGTAGAAAAACTGAGCACAAAGTAGCAGAAACAAAACCCTACCAAAGGTAACAATCTTCACTAAGGGGCAACTTCCAACTAGGATTTCTCACAGTGCCATCCTTGGGGCGGGGGGGGGGGGGGAAGGGCTGTGGATATGGCATAACTCTGCTGCAAGCATTATTGCCAGTCCAGATGGCATAAATGGCCCTATGTCATCCAGATGGGCAATAGGGTGCTGTGCAGCTCTGCAATTCCTAAATGGAGAAGCTGCCACTTCACAGCAGTTCCTACACTGCAAGAGCCTGCACCAGAACTGATGGGGGCTTTCCAGGGCAGAGTCACTTTAGATGGTGGTGTGGTGGTTAAGAGTGGGTGGACTTTAATCTGGAGAACCAGGTTTGATTCCCCACTCCCCCACATGAAGCCTGCTGGGTGACCTTGGGCTAGTTACAGTTCTTTCAGAACTGTCTGCTGTGGGAAGAGGAAGGGAAAGCGATTGTAAACTGCTTTGAGACTTATTAAAGGTAGGGTATAAACTGAAACACTTCTTCTGAGGACTTTCAACCCAGAAACATCCCCTTCAGCTGCCAGCAATTTACACCATGAAAAGACCATGCATAGTTGATTAGAACACAACAGTGAGTTTTGAACTTTTGAGTGATCCAGGTTTTCCTCCTCTTCTCCATACTTCCCCATTCATCTTTGGAGGCAATGCAACTATACCATCCCCAGCTGCCACTGAACTGCCCGCCCCCCCCCCCCATTGCACTGCCCATCTGCCATTTGTCATTGCTCTATAATAATCTGTATTCCACCTCTTAAAAACCTGCAGACAATTTACAGGTCCAATGCTAACCAGAAAGCCACTGAAAATGTTTATTAGTAATTAAATGTTATGAATTACTTTTAAATTGTGATATTTGATTGAACAATGTTTATCTGTTCAAAAGTAGAAAAGGCAAGACTGCAGTCTGGAACTCACTTATGCATATTAATTCCCACTTAAGTGAATAGGCTTAAGTATACAGGATGTGAGAATGTGGCCAAAGTTTTCAATTCACAAACCACACTGGCTTCAATAGGAGCACGTCAAGGGGAAAAAAATGCAAATTGCAGCAACAAGTGGAAAAGACTGGTGCAGAAACTCTTGAGTATTTGCTACTGGGTAGTTATTTGGTACTTAACTGTTTATTATTTAATTATTTTGTTTGTAATGTTTGATTGGATCATGCTCTAAAATCATGAAGAGATATTTGCTTAAAGTAAAACATAATAAAACAAATGTAAAATGTGACTACTGCCACCAAGATGAGCCTTCTGAATTACTCTGGTCCTAGAAAATGTATCCCAAGGTAAATATATACATTTATTTATTATTTAAATTTGCTATACTGCCCACCCCTGAACGGCTCTGGACGGTACACAATCTAATACATCAGTTAAAATACATCATAAAACCTGAAAATTAAAATACATCATAAAAAGCTTAAATATATAAAGTGACAACCTAATAAAGTGTTTAGTAGCACTGCTAAGGTGGTTATTGGTAGACTGAATTCTTAATATGGTATAGCAAGTCTTCAGATAGGACTGTTAGCAGTTCTTTTTCAATAATGGAATTTTCACTGTGATCCTGAACACTTAATAGGTAACAAATAATTTTTAAAATCCAAGTGACTTTTACCATCTCCTTCAGCAATACAAAATGATACAGTATCTTTGAAAACCAGATATATGAAAATTGTCTATATCTTTCTGCAAACCAATCAATTTTAAACACTTCAGAATTAATCACTTTTTTCCAAGTAAAGAAATGAAATCAAGGGACAGACATCTGAAAGAAAGTTATAATATAAGGGAGCTATGGATTAGCAGCTAAATTAAGTAGATGCTTTTTAGACTGGTAACAAAGGGATAATAAGATGAAGAAGAGCTGAATTCATTGGGAATATGAAAATGGCATTCTAAATTACCAGCTCATGCACTTTAAAAAAACCCTGCAGGTAATTACTGAAAATAACAATGGTTGTAACTAGAATTTCTAAATCTTTTCTTTCATAAGAGCAAGTCTTCCACAGGCAAAATTTCAGTGAGTACTAACTCTGCCAGAATGATAATTTGGAAGATAATACAAATTCCATAGTAGACTTTGATGGAAACACAGGTTCAACAAATGTCAGAGGTAAACTCCAAAATAGTAAACGGTTGTCTTCTCTAGAGAACTGGCAAGGGCAAGTGTTTCTTTCATTCCCCCTCATCATGGTTCTCAATGTGTTGCAAAGCATGCTGTGAACTGGACAGCAGCCTGCTTCCTACTTCCTACTCATCTGGAGGCTGCCCTGGGAAACCATGCACCCCAGCACAGAATACAGATAAACAGGCACTTTGTTAGTCCATAAAACTGCCTCAGTGAAGAGTTTTATTCTCAGGGCCATTTTTTATGTTCCTGTTCACAACCTTTGTCTTAAGTCAGAGAGTGCCATAAACATATGTGGAAAATGAATTTGAAAACTATCCAAGGCATTTTACAACATTCTGGATCAATTTCGCAGATGTCTAAGAAATTAAACAGACACATCAGCCAATTTGCAAATTGCCCGTTTTTGTTCCTCTTTTGACTTTGTTACAAAATACGTCTCGAGAAAAGTAATATGGACAAAGACAGAAAAGGAGCATGAAGTGACCAGAGTAATAGTAGTGCATTAATCCTATGGCATAAACCAGCTGCCCACAACCTTCCATAAATAAACATAATATGTTCCCCAGTATAGTCTCTGGAATGTTGCTGTTCATATGAAGACAATTATAAGTGTGGAGACGGATCAGAATGTGTATAAATTTGTATTTGATTAAGTTATAGAACCAAGGATTTGCAAAGAATCAAAATGGGAGCTTCTGTGTAAGTGACCAGCAAGCCTGCATATTACCAGCTTGCTAGCAGAGATGCAGGCAGGTACAGATAACATCTTTAGTATCTTGTAACTACAGGCTACTACGTGACAGCAGTCAAATGAATTTTATTACCTTGTTTTTGGGTTAGAAATGAACGTGATTAGTTAAATCAACAAAGTGTTTTTCTATATAGCTAAAAGAAACACATAAATGATAAGTGATTCACATGTATTAGTATTTTACTATAATTCTATTGTCTTAGAATCATTGCATAACTCTTGTAAACCATGTTTTAACATTTCAAACTGGGGAATTGTTAGAAACATTTCATGCTGAGGAAAAGTAAGTTTTATGAGCCAAAGGAATCCTGCAATGTCCTGGGGACATAGATCTCTCTGGGAGAAACCTAGCAAAACGGGTTTTTATTGGAGACAACAAGCTAGCTTTTATGGCTATCCTTTGTATATGCATAGAGGCCATAAGCTAACAGCATGTAGCGTTTGAATTACAGAAGGAATGTGAGAATACGTAGGAATATAGGCTGCCTTCATGTGACCAGATCTATCCAATTAGATTTTTAAGGTATATGAATCATAATACGTGGAACAAAAGGGGAGGACTATGTGACGTTTTTGCATCTACAAAAATTAAGGCTCTTCCTCTACTGGCCGTGCCTCTTTAGAGAGCCACCCAGGAGAGGTCAACCTCCTGTAACGATCTAAATTCCGTGTCTCTCAATTGAGAGCACAAGGGCGTGTCCCTCTCTTGGGAGAGTTCACATTCTGTAATCTTATCTAAATTCTGCTAAGTAAAACTGTTTGTTTGTTTTCTAATGTCAGATGACTTTTGCTTTTATTTCTAACTTAGTTTTTCTTAAAACTAACTCAGCTGTGTAGGACCAGAGAGCGGCCCTGGCCCCACATAAGAATAACATTCTCCTCTGAAGGCTAGGCAAGTGCAGTTCCAGTACTTTTTGATTCAGGAGAAGTGGTTCAGAATCTGGACAACACCAAGGACAGGTGGGAAATAAGCCAAGAAGTGCAAGTACTTTTTTGTGTGATACATGTATACAAACAAGAAACTTTCCACAGAAATCATGAATTAAGACATGGTAGGTTGGTGTGTCTTTTCTGGTAATGCCAAATGAGGAACAAGATAAATATGAGTGTTTTGCAGAAAGGATGAAGTGCAAATATGCACAAATAATATAATTTAATAAAAGTATTCAGAAATAATTGCAAGTGAAAAAGTTAACTAAACCCTGAGACTGAGGCCCCTTCCACACATGCAGAATAATGCACTCTCAATCCACTTTCACAATTATTTGTAAGTGGATTTTGCTATTCTGCACAGTAAAATCCAACTGCAAAGTGCATTGAAAGTGGATTGAAAGTGAATTATTCTGCATGTGCAGAAGGGGACATAATGATGTAATGTTAATAACTATTTCTAGTAACATTTGGTATAATGTTTGAGTGAACTATGGAACCATTAACTCATAAGGTATGCAGAGGATTGCAGTCATAGCTGTATTTCTGACGCACACCACTAGTGTGATGTGTGTTGGACTAAAAGCAGGGAAACAGATCCATTCCCACCCTGCCATAAACCTTACCTCAGCTACTCACTATTTGTCAGCACAGTTTACCTCATAGAATTGGCTGAGGATAAGATTAAGGTGGAAGTTTCTCAGTTCCTGTCAACGTTTCTTGGGGAAAGGGTGAAATAGAGGTCTAATAACTAGATAAGTAAAGGCTTAGCACACTTGCTTCACCCGGCTTATACTAATTACTTTTCTTTCATATATTGCAGTAAAGAAACACTAGTTTTGAGATGGCAAGTACATATGGATGAGCCTATTTTATTGAAGTATCAGTACAATCTTAAGCAGAGTTACAGTCGATTAAAGTTAACTGATTTTAGAGAGAAGGAACTCTGTCCAGGATTGCCTAAAAGTAGTTCTACAAGGTTTTTTAAAAAGTTGGCACAGTGTCTAAATAGAAATGGCAAACAAACAAGTCATGTAGCAGCTAAAAGTCATTTAACAGCTTAGATGTGGTACAGGAAGCCCTTATTCAGTTTTGCCCCGATAATGTTCATGTTTTAATTGATAATGTAATCAAAGAACACAAAAGCAGAGATCTATTCAATCAAGTAATTTCGTATCATTATTTAACTACAAAAGGCTTAATATTTTTGTAAACCATTTCATAAAAATGCAGATCATTATCATTCAACATAAACTGCCTCATAGGGTAATTGACAGCTACCTAAACACCAGTCACCCTGGAATAATTTGGAAGAGACATGGGACACAAACATATCCTCTTAACCTTCCTTTGAGTCCCTTAGAAGCAACAGTCAATCTTAGTCATTAAGAAGTGAACTTGGAAGTTCCTGGTTCAAAATTCACCTCAGCCATGAATCCACAGTGGCCTTGGGCAAAGTTCTAATGTTGAGTCTCAGATCCTCCCCTTAATACTTACTATCTTTCAGCATGCTGTACATATTGATCATTTAAAAAACCCCAATATAAATGCTAAATATAAACCATGAAGGAACTGCTCATTTCTAATGTGGTCAGCAGTGTTGTACAATCTTCATTATCTTTTTCATCATAGTAGAATGATGGTAATGTTCTATTTCACCCTTTTTCTTTAAAAATATATAGTGATATAAAAATATGAAATATCCAGGCTACCTCTGAGTACATAGTAAGAAGATCCCTTCAGTACATATGTGATATCATTTGACAGCCACACAATATCATCTTACACCGAAGCATCACAAAGGTGTGACTTTTAGGCAAAGTAAATTTCTGTTTCACAAAAATCAACAAGGTTAGAGGCTGAAATCCAGCAGTTCATTCACATGGACAATACTGAATCTATCTGTCTGTCTAGGACAACAGCCTATTTCCCATATCTATGCCAAATTTGGAGGGAATTAAAAAAAAAAGTCTCTTTCTAGTGTGTGTGGTTTGTGTATGTGAAAGATCAACTCCTGAGTCCCCAAGCAGGTTCAGATACACATGCAAGTTCATTTGGATAATATCTTAAAATGACAAATGTTTAAAAACATGAAAATAGTACCATGAATTCTCATTTATGTATGAAAAGAATATATCATCTCACTTATATTTCCCTGCTCTGAATTTAAGAATGGAGCGTAAAAAAAATGGCAGAAAACTCTTTAAATCGATATGCAGTGCAGATCTCTCTACCAGAGCAGCTACATTATCTTGTATGGCACGTGCACAGTTGTCAAGGCAACCAGTATCCTTCAACCAACTCTATTATTATGGCTATTAAAGGCTTTTAGATTCTCTGGTGTCCAAACCATCACTCTGAGCTGGTTTGTACTAATAACCCTCAAGTGCAGATGCAAGTAAAAAAGCATGAAATACAGGGGAAAAAACACTTTGGTGATAGCATTATAAACAGCATCATAAACCAATAGCAGCCTTGGAAATTAAATTCAGTCAGATAGAGGAAAGTCAGTCTTACGTAACTATCTTTATTAAGCCAGATAAATGTAGTGACAGTTCATTGCAGAACTTTAGTCCCTGTAAAGGAAAACTGTCTGACTGAATGTAATGGTAGAGCAGGTCTACAGTATTTACTAATTACCTGAAAGAAAGAAAAAATCTCATTTGAGCATTTTTTGCAGTCAAGAATTAATTAGCCAATGCTGCAGCTATCAGATGTTATATTATGAGAAGTAAATGATAAATATATCCATAAAACAGGATTCAGGAAATGACAGATTCTATATTTTAATGTGATAAGTTTAGAGAGCGGATGTACAATTATCCTTTAAAATTTTGGTAGGATTTCTCTCCCAGTAAGTGTTCACATCCTTCCGTCGTATGTAAGTATTTCCACATCAGAGCTCTACAACAACCTCATTATGCTGTTTATAGATTAACATACAGTCTTCTTTAGCCACCAACCAGGGAATTTCAAGCAGAAAAATAGCTTAACTTATTAAAGCGTCCCTGACAAATCATCCAGTAGTTTCTGAACTAGAAGATTTATGCTAGCTCTTGAAGTGCACTCAGTCTTAGGGGAGTGCAGAATGATAGATGCTTTGAAACTAAGTATAAGGCATTCCGTTTTTGTTCATGAAATATGATTTAGGAATCCAACAGTCCATTGCTTGCTGCTGTGTGTGTGGTACAACAATAGGCTTACATAGCAACAGCAGCTATCACTGTGTGGAACAGCTTGTGTAAGCAAAGAAAAACAGCTACCCGTACATTGTGTGGATAAGGACAAAACAAAAAGATGAAAGATTACTCTACTCACCCACCCCTGAGCTGATCTCTCTACTCAAATCACAGGCCAAGTGACTTTTTAAAAAGAAAGAAAACCACTGGAACCAGAATCTTAAACTGATGCAGCAAATCACTTGAGAGCTAAAGATGATATCTTGCTCAGTTTAAACCAATGTACAATAGGGTCTCATGAACATTTAAATACATTTGCTGACTTTTATATAAATGAACAGAAAACTATGGAAAAAAATCCAGTCTGTGCACAAGGCAGTCCTTAGCCTTCTCCTTCACTTTGTCCTTGTTCCTGGTTGAGGCTGAGAATCCTACCAAGGTTGTAGAAGAAATGGACAATGCTTCCACTTCCTTTATTTAGTAAACAAGTCTGATTAAATGGACAGCTATAATCTGTACTCCTACAAGGAATAACGATAGTAGCATTATGAAACTCAGGATAGAGGAAGAATGAAATTGTATCAAACCATTTCTTCCTTGAGTACATAACAAACATTAAATAATCAAATATTCATTTAGTTTAAAAACTAGGGTGCTTACAAATACTTTCCCCATGAACATATGCAAAATATAACCATTAAAATATAAACCATTCTAATTTTCTCTTTGAAAACGCAGTTGAAAGACTGATGCATTTCAGCAAAATTTTTGCACAAATCATCATAACCATGTGAGTACTAAAAATACCATCCAGAGTCAATGGTATTAATTTTGGGAAGCAGAAGCAGAAATGGTCAGTACTCCCCTCAATAAACCTAGGCTAATGGAAATTCCAGCTTGTTCTGAGTAACCAGCACTGTATTCTGAATGTCACTAGATGTAATAAGGATTAAGATAAAGCCACATAGTGACAAAATAGTACTAATCTGATGGGAACTATTCTTTTATCACACACATAGTATTTTCCAGTTTGAAGTTTATTGCAGAAATGATGCCAAGGGCAATCTATTTAGGGCATTATAATGTAAGGCTTTGGATTAGCAAGAGAACATAAGAGAATTTAAGAATGATCACTTCAAATCTTTATACTAGTTTGTTCAGTCATTTTACATTTTACATTTCATTTAACAATACAAAAAGGGGGATGTAAACTTTGCTGCAGTGAAGCATCACTATCAGCAACTTTGGAAAGAAAACTCTGCTGCGCAAGGGCCAAATGGCCATTAAAGCTAGCAGAAAAAAATCCTAGTGGGCTAATGGCCTGGGGAGCACTTCCTGGCACTGGGACTACCCAGTTCCTGAATAATGCAAAATGCACATGTCCTGAACATGGTGGACAGAAACTGTGGGAGATGGCAGTGGTGGGATCCAAAAATTATAGTAACAGGTTCCCATAATGGTGGAATTCAAACAGTGGCGTAGTGCCAATGGGGATGGGCGGGGCATGACGGGGGCGTGGTCAGGCATTATGTGGGCGGGGCATTAATAATTTCTCTGTTACTGTAAAAAACTCTTACTGTAAAAAAAAAGTTCCTAATTTCCAGCTGGTATCTTTCTGTCCATAATTTAAACTCATTATAGCAAGTCCTATCGTCTACTGCCAACAGAAACAACTACTTCTCCTCTAATTGACTGCCTGTCAAAAACTTAATACTTTCAAATACTTAATTTTGTTTCTAGAAATCAAAAGAAGGATACTGTCCTTAAACAGGGAACTTTACCATATTTCTAAAAGATGTTTTTAAAACAGTCCAACAGGGAGAATTATCCCGTTTTCTACCTTCGCTAACCAGCCACATAGGAAACAACAGGACTTTATGCCAACTGTGAAATCATGAGTGGTCATTACAGTTTAGTGAAGATTCACCATCACCATAATTTGCACTTTAGTTTAAGACACAAATTCATTAAAACGTGGATCCGATGGACCATTCCTACTGCATAGGCATATTCAAAAGCTAGATACCAAGGCTACTGCCAGGATACACAGGTCATGACTTTTTAAAAAATTGAGTAAGCATTAGTAGTTAGTACCTTTAACCTTTCACTTATACAAAATGCTTTGTAATCCTTTAGCCCCATAAATACCTAAAATCAGTAATTAACACTCCCTTTTTATTCCTGGGTGACCTTGGGATAGTCACAGCTTTCAGCCCCACCCACCTCACAGGGTGTTTCTTGTGAGGGGGGAAGGGCAAGGAGATTGTAAGCCCCTTTGAGTCTCCTGTAGAAGAGAAAGAGGGGATATAAATCCAAACTCTTCTTCTTCTTCTGTTTAAAGTAAAAAATAAACCAGAACTTCATCCATTGTGAACTAGAATTTGCAGTCCATACTGTATATTCTGCAAATATTTCACATTAATTAATCCAGGATTAGAGACACAGATTAGCATAACATTCTCACATACAGGAAGACAGAGCTTTTAAGTGTCTAAGCATCATGGTAAATCACAATTTATCATAAAATGAACAGAGTGCCAAAATAAATAGCCTACCAAGCAAGTAAATAGTCCCCTGGACCCAACAGTAGTTAAAGGGTCCCTCCTCTTACCAGCTGGCAAGCTCCGGGCTATGAGAAAGAAGAAGAGAGGGGGAGGTGAGGGCGTGGAGATGGAAAAGCAGACCCAATTAGTAACCTGCTGTCGGCACACACAAATAATTAGTAACCAGCTCTCAGGAACTGGTGAGAACCTGCTGGATCTCACCTCTGGGAGATGGGCATAAGCTATCCCCCCCTCATGATAGATGGGTGACAGCCACAACCATTGTGAACTGCTGCCCCTCCCCATGTGCGAGACTGGTGGGAGCTGGCAACCACAGCCCCATGTGAGGCAGGTGGAGCTCCTGCCATAAATTGGTGGCCCTTGCCATGTGTGAGGTGGGTATGAGCTGCCACAGTAAGATGGCAGTCTGCTCTTCCTCCCTTCTTTTCTCCCAATAATGGGGATGAGTATGGACAGGGGTCCTTTCCAGGGTTATTTTTGCCCCCACCAGTTCATTCAGAGTTTCATATTTGCTTGCTGCTAACACATGCATAGTTTGGGGGAAAGTTCATATTTATTCTTATTGTAGATAATTTCTAGAGAAAATAGAGCTTTAAATATCAGGGGAGGAAATCTGAATGATTCTGCTAGCTTGCTAGCTTGCTAGCAGCTGAATACTATCTGGGTTGAGTAGGGGTGATTTTGTACACTAACACACAATGAATAACATTTAACATTTAAGTATATGAAAACTAATCATTAATATTTTCAAAAGAAAGCAAATGCTTACATGAAGTTAAATTCATAAACATAATTTCAGAAATAAATATGTATAATGGGGGCTTTTATTTAATTAGAATTGAAAGTAAAATTCAATGAAAAACCTAATGATCTACATAAACATTCATTTCAACAAAAAGCAATAAATGTCACTAGTATAGTTATTTATAGAGAATACTTTCATCATCCATAATTTTACAGTGCAATCCTGATAAAGAGCTCTAAAGTGCACAGAGAGCCAATGAGACCCTCCAATGGCATATCTCCCAGATGTACCACCTCATTGCCCCAGCCAGATGCTGGCATGCCAGCTGCTGCTTACAGGCCTGACTGCAGCTAGTCAGCTCCTGAAACCAACCCAAACCAGAAATGCCCTCAAAACTGGAAGAAGTTTATGCCAACAAAATTGCGGTGTAGCCCATAGTCATCCATATAACAGAAAAGGCGAACTGCCTGCCACCACTGCATTCCTGCCCCATGCCCCTGTGTCACACAGGATGCAACTACGACTGCAACACATCACTCTCTCCCTAGTGGCAGCCAAATCCCCTCCTCTGCCCCCAATAATAGCCTGCCAGCTATACATAAACCCCAAACAGGATGCCCTATAGTTCATTAAGTAGAGCTTATGGCATGGGACTCTGTCTCAGAGGTCTCTGACTGCACAGTGTTGCATTTCAATAGCAGGAAAGGCAAGAGAGGGAACTTAGCATCACTGAGGGAGTACTTAGCCTTAATAACCAGGGAGGTAGCAAAGTCCATGCTGTATGGTTAACCCATTTCATTTCAGAACTCTTACAGGCAGGAGTGGAGCAAGGGGGAACTGCGTCTGCGGCATGCTTGCATCCTGCACCCCTGCCACACCCCCACTATGCCCCCCACATTGCTGTGTGCTCGATGCATCACACCCCACCCTGTCCCCTTGGCACACTACACCACTGCTTACAGGTGCCCCATCTTTGGATACACAAGATGTAGTACCCACATACTGTCAAGTGAGCATGGGAGGGGGAAACCAACTCCTGGGCTGGGATTCTCTCCTGTTATTCTCACGGATCAGATATTGCTTTGAAAAAGCTGGCTCCCATACTTGAGGCAGCAGCATGTGCATCTGGGGGTGGCCTTCCAGTACTCTTAACCCATGGCAATGCTATTGGGCAAACTCCCAGGGAAGTGAATCCAGAAAACCTGTCTATGATGTCGGGAGAGAAGATGCTGGCAGCCCTGAACTGTGTACCACCTTCCCCAAGTGGGGAAAAGGGCACAAATGCAGTTGGGGGAGACTGGCAGCTTCCCCATTGTGCTCTGCAATCAGCTGGTGAAGCAACCATGGACCTATAGCGTTGCAGGATCAGAGTCCTATGCAATAACAGCAGCACTGGAAGGAGCAGTTGCAGAGCCTTTCCTCACAGGATCAGTAAGTGTTATTTAGATGTCTAGAGCGTGCATCTAGTTTCCTGGCAAATGAGGTCCGACTTTTGGTGGTCTGAGGGTGTGAGTGCTTGCTCTAGAATGGGGGAGGGGGCGGTTTCTGGGTCCCAAGCTCCTAACTTCATTGCTGACATCTAATAAGCTGTGCAACTTTGCAGTGCAGGTAGGTGGGGGGGGGGCATACCCTCTTGGGTGTAAGATGGAGGAGCTATGAAGGAAGAGGAGAAGCATAATGATGGATCTGCCTGACAGCTCATCAGCCAGGCTTTCCTACTGCCCCTTCTGTGGTTCATGGGGCAAAATGTCAGCTCCAAGGATTTTGCCTGCTTTTTTTTTGTTTTACTTTTCCAGAGTAATCATGTGTATGGCTTCCAGGGGTGATAGTTCCCTGTAAAGGTGAAGCTCAGGCCTTGTTCCTCTCTGACAGTTATGCTGTTATTGGGCATTTTCTCTTTGTTTGATGACTCTTTGTGGGGAGGGGTATGTGCAGAGGTGGGACTCAAATAATTTAACAACTGGTTCCGGTGGTGGGATTTAAATAATTTAACAAATATTTTGTTTACAAGGACCATTTTAACAATTGGTTCTGCTGAAGTCGTGCAAACCTGCTGAATCCCACCACTGGGTATGTGGCATTGAGAGACAGTGGGCAGACCAGCAGATGGTGATTGGCTGTATCTGTTTATGCCACTCAGAGGGATGCCACTGGGTGACTCTGGTTGGTTGATGGGAGCTGCCAAGATTGCTATGGACTCTAACACACTTGCTATGCTGTCAGTGTCTTACAGAGGAGCATGTGTTGATATTTCCCTGAGGAATGTTCAGGATGCTCTTCAGATTTACTAGTGGCAGGCCTTTTTTACCACAGTATCCCTCAGGATCTACACCTTCCCTTTCTTATGCAATTTGGGATAGTCAATGTTTATATTGCACATAATAATCAGTATGAACAGTATAAATAATATACTGCTAATGACTGCATATCTTTTCATGACTGCATATCTTTTCATGTTAAAAGCTGATAATAATGAATGAAATTTGTAATACGAAGAAACTATTTATTGTAATTGACATCTAGGTAAATAAGAGGGAAAGGGCTGATTATGTTCAAAAGTTAATTACATTAAGTTCAATGTAACTTATTCTCTAATGTGTGGGTTTAAAATTGAAGTGTTAGGCATGCAGCATATATTAATTAATATCTACAGTCAGTCCCTACATTTAATATTTTCAAAATAACATTTACTACAGTCTTTGTGTACAAACATTTATTATGAAAATAAAAATAAATATTAACTCACTACTTAATAATAACATTTTAATAATAACTTTTGCAGTATAAACTTTCATATGAAAAGTAAGGAATTATGATGTCTAATGAGTTAACAGAATAGGACTGAAATTTTATGACCCTTCAGATACAAGGCATCCTTAGTTCTTAATGTGACATTGCATGTGTAACAGTCACATGATGTGCCTCATGATTTCTTGTGAAAAAAGAATATTTGATTTATTCAGACATTTTAGGAAAACCTACAAGATGATTTTGACAACCCAGCTTTAAGTCTATTTCAACAAGTAAAAACAATAATAAATCAGAAATATCTTGAACTGTTATTTAAAGTTTGAAGAATTCTGGTAAAATTATTTCCTTAATGAGGGAAACCATTAAAAGATTTATTGTATTCTCATTTTAATTTGAAATAGAGCTACCATCTATGTGAAAAAGATGCCTTCTCTTGCTTTCTTCAATAAGACTACAACAATATTGTTGTCATCAAGACAAACTAAACTAATAAATTTTAAAGGGAATTGTTTCTGTTACGAAAAAGGGCTTTCAATAGGTATTTTTCTGTTCAATATGATGCTAGACAGTGCTATCCTATGCAGAGTTACTCCAATCTAAGCCCACTGAAATGAATGGGCTTAAATTGAAGTAACTCTCCTTAGGATGGCACTGTTAGGCTATAATTTAGGGGGGGAAAAGTTCTGTATCTTCTTTAGAGTATTCAAAGGTTTACATAATATAATATTAGACTACCTTGTCTGTCATCATTAGATCACTCGAATGCTATGAGTCGTTGTGATCTCATCTTATACCTTCTTAAACCATGACTTACAGATGACCTTGTCTCTCCAAAATAAATTCTGTCACAATAATGACTTATAATATTCTATTTGATCAACTCTGTAGTCATCTCCAGTTCAAGAAGCCACCACTGAACTAATTGTCTAATGATGCGCTGAATTATTCTTTTCATTCTATGCATTCAGGAGAGACTGACAGTTTCATTAACCTTATACGCCACGGCTCTGAGAAACAACCATGCTAAGCAGTTTATGTTTGCCTAAAATACATGATGTTGCATGTACATGTCCCAAATCAATTTTTGTTGTTTTCGAGTTGCATTTTTATAGCAGGTTACATAAAAAGGAGGAAAAACACCATTTGTAGAATACAAAAACTTAAATTTTAAAAATTCCCATGGTATATTATCAAATCAGCATTTTAATTATAAATTAACTGTGAATACTTCCCTTAACTAATAATGTCTTTTCTATAATAAAATAGGAATACATAGCATTCGCAGCCAAGAAAAAATATTTCTTGATCTGACTTTGCTATGTGCAGCTTGTGTTTTGCTTTTATAAAATCAAGTATGCATCAAAATTACTAAATTCTTAACACTCTCTTAAATCTTTTACTTAATTTTTAACAGTCATTTACTAACTGAACAGACTTCTTTTTTTCCCCTAGATCAAGAGAATGAGGGAATATGTTATTAATTAATCTCACTATGATTTCTGCCAGGATTGGACTCTGCAGGTATCTCATGCTATTGGTCAAATGTAAAGAACATAAAATATTGATGCAATTTAAAATATTAGCTTTTTATAAAGCCCAAATTATACTAATAATAATTCTCACAGTGTAAGTTTCCATACTCTGGAAGACTTGAATTAATATAATGGATTCTGTTGTTTAAACACTTTATTTAAGCAGTTTTTAGTTTTATTTATTAGACAATGCTTAATGTTATCAATAATAACTGTAGTAATAAATAGTAAAAACCACAATGTATTATGTTACTTTATGATACAAAATATCTATTAGAATACATTCAAAAGAATCAGGTCTGCTGAGACAGATCCTTCTTTAATTATGGCTCTTATTTTAAATTATCACTTTATTTGAAAGCAAGCTATATTGTGAAACAATTGTTTATCACTTTCATCTGAACAACAGTCTTTTACTATCATCTGCCATAAGTCCCAGTGCAAAAAGTATAATTAAAAGTAATCTTTTTGTAAAAAAAATGCAGACAGCACAATCCAGAAAGTGTGGGGGGGGGGATGCCCCTCTGGATGTGGCACGGGCTTCTGCCAATGAAAAGGCCCTGTCTGGGGCACTCACGCCAGTGGAGGGACAAATCTGCCAGTGTCCAGGCACTGCAGTGCCCTGTGACGCCTGGATGCAATGCCAGGCCTCACACTGGCACTTGCATGCCACCCCCAGTTAAACTGGAGTTCTGGCATTCCTGGTGGGGCAACCTTAGGCCGTTTCTGCACAGGCGACAGAAGCAGCTGGCCACCAGCCTAATTCATGCTGGTGGAGCCACAGGACTGTTTGCATGGTCCGATACGGGTGGTCCCAAAGATGCCACAAGCTGCAGGGGCGGCTCTGCATGGAGCTGCTTTCGGTTTGTTTTGTTTACCTGCCTTTTCTCCCTGTGAAGCTCTGGATGGAGAAAGGGTGGAGGTATGCTGCAATTTTTTGTGGCATATCTCTATTCTCCCCTATGGGAGAATTGGAAGGGTTTTTTTTTAAAAAAAAACCCTTTTTTGGCTTCCCACACTGCAGGAAAGCCCCGAGGAGCAGGCTGAGCAGTGATCAAGCAGCGCTATCCCTGTTTGCCTCGGCATTGGATTGAGATGTAACTCAACTCAAAGAAAATATCATTAAAAGTTAAGGGGCATATGGCACTGTGCATGTTCCTGCAGTTAATGCTTCAGATTGAATGCTAGATTATCCTTCACTGATGGTGCATAACTTGAATAACTTATTGCTCCTGACTTAAAGAAACTAATTTGACTGAGATATTTTAGGATGCTGCCAAAACAGGAATTTGGCATGATTAGCTTGACTGACAGACTCCATTATACCTCTTTCAATAGACAGTGGATTTACGTTGAAGACCTGATGCCAATTTTATCTAACTATTTAATATTTTATCACAGTCAACTAAATATTTTATTTGTATTTATAGTTGGCTAGTGAATACGTTGTATTATCACTTTTGACCATTGAGAACGGCCAGTGAGCTGACATGCATCTGAGTTTAGGTCATAAAGTATGATATAGGATTCCTTTGTGTTTTGTCATTGTGATTTTATGCTTATAAAGCAGTCTAGTATGGGCCTTCTACTATGATGCAATGATTTTAATTTGGAATAAATGCATTTATATTTTTGTTACTTAGCTGTTTCTTATCTAGTGGCCCTAGTTAATTGTTGAGCTTTTGGTGCATAACGTGGTTCAACATCAGTACCAATGAAGCAAACTCAAAGTTCCAGAGAGTTTTGAGGAGCACTGCCACCAAACACACCAAACACTGTGTGTCAGTTCTAACTTGAGACAATTGCAACACATCTCTACTTTTGTACTTCCATCTAGGAGTCATTGTAGATTTTATAGCACAAGGACCTGCACTGAAACTAGTGCTATGTTGAAGATGGGCATGTGGTGTTTTTTTTGAGTGCAAAATATCCACTTCACAAGAATTAAGTTATTATGACATGTGTGGGAGGAGCCTATAATGTCTCTGATATGGATAGGCTGAGGGACTTGTGAATCCTCAGTCTGGAGAAGAGGAGTTTGAGGCGGGACATAATTGCTCTTTTTAAGTATTTGAAAGACTAACACCTAGAGGAGGGCAGGGAGGTGTTCCTGTTTGCAGCAAAGGATAAGATTTGCAATAATGGATTTAAATTACGGGTGGAAAGCTACCAGCTGGACATTAAAAAATTGTTATAGTGTGAGTAGTCCAGCAGTGAAATCAGCTGCCTACAGAGAGCATTACCACCTCAGTGGTAGTCTTCAAGCAGCAACTGGACAAACACTTATCAGAGATGCTTTTGATCCTGCATTGAGCAAGGGTTGGGCTAGATGACCTGTATGGCTCCTTCCAACTCAATGATTCTATTATTCTGTGTCTCTCATACACTCTTACCTTCTTTGCCTGCTCTCCCATTTCAAAAGGGGATGCTCGCAATTATCATCTTAATTATGCTTATAGCATTATTTTATGCTTCTTAGTGCAATACTCAACCATTGTGAGCCACAGCTTGGTAGTGGGAAAGGCAGTGCTATAGTATTTTATTCATAAAATATATTCATAAAATATAGTGAAATTTAAAATACACTGAAATACGCTGGTGGATAAAGCAAGCAAAAACAGTCTTATGTACTCCTAGAGATTATTCTCAAGCATGCTAAGGACACTGAATTATTTTTTTAAAAATGTACACAGAGTGTATTTTTAATATGGGAGCACTTGAAAGGTGCTAACATTGTAATCCAACATTCAGTGAAAAATACCTAAGTTGAATTCTGTTTTGTCCACAATATATAACATCTGCTATTGCAGTACTATTTGTGTGCAGTATACCAATATGTTTACTTGTGTGCAGATACCAAAACTTTTATTGGGAACCTGCTTCCAAACAAGAAGGTATGATAAGATCACGTACTAACATATCACTAAATTATTTTAAATCAATTACATTTTACCAGTATTGAGAAATAACTGGGCATTTCTTGCAAATTTTGTATGCATTTATAGCCGTAGTTAGATTTTTATTCAACTGATACTTTAATTATGCAGTGTTTCCAATGTCGGTCAAGAATCTTATCAGAAATTTCATTTAGATATAGTTTTTAAAAGTCAATGATTTGCAGAACACTATAGTCATGTGTCATAACAATAATTACAACTAACTGTTCAGAATTTGTAAAAAATCTGACCATTCTTTTTAAAGATATAAGAAAATCAAGTTTTTTTAAAAAGCCTTCAGACAAATGTCCAACTGATATATACGCTTAAGACTTAAATGAATTTGCCAAAAGATTCTATGAGTTCAAGATCACTCCTTTTTATCCTTTTAGATTCCACTGTATCTTTCTTTTTAAATGTATGAACGCATACTTTAGGTTCAGTCTTTTCCTTGAAATGTAGCTCTATAGGACAGGCGATCCCCGCAAGGAATGAAGAATTTTAAGGAGATGGGACGTATACTTCAGAACCCATTATTGTCCTATTTTGATGATCAATCAAGTGGAAGAATGTGATGACATCATCTTTTCGAGATTAGTAATTCATTGCTTGTAGCAATCAAAAGCAACCCAGTAAGATGAAAAGAAAACAGTGGGGAAAAATTGTTCTCATTACCCTTATGATTAGGATTTATTTCACGCTCTCTTCACTTCAAAATGTTCTATAAAATATCTGGTGAAAGTTTATTATAGAGTCATTTATTTTATGTGTCATTTCAGTCTCAAAGCAAGTTTGTTTGCATAATGTGATAAAACAATAATTTTAGTTTTACAAATCTATGCTTTTTAAAAAAATGAGCCATAATCCGAGACACAGAATATTTCAATTCTAGCTGAGTCAATGGCATTTAAGTAACCTGCAAATGAAACTAAATTTTCATTTACGTATGAGTCGCATTCTGAATACAAATTTCATAAAATTACTATCGCATCTAGTCAGAATTTATCTTTTTAAAGTACTGTTAATTTAAATGAGAGAACTAAACACATGCATTAATCTCTGTCAATAAAATCTATGGGATTTAAAAATGTTTAACTAATGCTGGATCATAGCCTGTATTAAGAAAAACAAATGTATTTGTACAAAATTATTTATAACAGCAATTTTTACAATACAATTTACCCAAAGAAAAGATTTATTCATGAAAAAAATAAGTTTGTCACGTTTTATATGGTAGCTTTTCTAGCATCATAAATTGCATAGATAGTATGCCCCCAATCTATTCTTGACCTGATTTTCCTTGAAAGTTCAATCACTTCTACAGAGAATGTTAAATAGATTCCAGTGCAGCAGAGCAGAGAGGATGTAAGCAGAAACTGTAGCTTCTTAAATATATTACAAACTAGTTATAAATACATTATCATGTAGGCATTTTGTTATTGAAATTCAGACATGTTGGTTTGAAATGTCTCCTTACCAGGCAAAAGTTATTTTAAAGACATTTAATAATACCCCCCTATAAAAACATTAATTGGTGGAAACATGAAATGATTATATGGAAAACTCTGAAAAATATATGTGTACTTCTCAGAACCATAGCTGAATTTTATATCTGGACACTGTGAAATATTTCACATTAAAAAGTTTCTTGCTGCTGACATCAAATCTATTTTAGATTTGGTACTCATAAGAGACAGCTAACATGCAAGTTGCACAACATACTACAACATTCAATGGGACAGAATTTTTTTTTGAAAGCTCTAAATGTGATTATTTTTCATTCAGTACTATACTTCAAACATTTAGTTTATTTTGGAGCAATGGGAACATCAATGAAAAAGACATGTATAGATTTTATTGAGTTAACCATTTTTACTCAAAACACACATCAATTCCTTTGTAACTGCAATGTGTCAACTATTTCCACTGTATCACATGGATAATATTCCTGATGCACCATTTAAGAAAAAAAGAGAACCATTAGTAATTATGTTTTCTTCCTCCATCCCAAATGAAGTTGTAGTGTCTGAACCAGAACTAGTAAGGGAGACTTATTAACCAAGTTTGCTAATAGTTCTTTAACATGTAATTCCCGTAACAAATTCATAGTTGAAGTTAGTACTGCCAGTTTACTGATTTTAGTCCTTTTTATGTCCGTCCACTGCCTGGTTCAACAGAAGAGAAATATATCCATCTAATGGGGAATTAACAAAATAGTATATTTAGTAGACTTGCAATGCAATCCAGTGCATGTTTACTCAAACATAAGCCTTATTGTTTACAACAAGACTCCTTCCTTCATAAGTGTGCATAGAATTGTAGTCTTTTTAAAAAGTGGGAACATAGTGTTCCAGCTAAGTCCTTGCTGAGGGCTTATATAGCCATGTCCATAGTTATATCTGCAACCCAGAACTCTACAGGTAAATTTAGGTTAGGCTAAAGTTCAATACCTTAAAGAATTCTGCCTCAAGGGAGAACTGGGGGACAAGAATGGCTCTGCGGGCATTAGGCAAATGCTTGTTCAGTGACCTTCATTACCAAAGCTCTTGGCTCTCAGGAGCATCTCAAGCATTCAGTGTCACTGTTGATATCATTGTGCAACATGACAGGGTGCAAATAGGGAGAAAATAGAAAGTGGGCAACAATCAGCACAGAAAAAAAGCAAATCTTTGTGTAAGGCAGATACTTGTTTTTCCCCCAGCGCATATCTAGTAATTCCTTATGTCACAACAACAATTGCTTACATATAACAAGAAAGAATGATCCACTGTTGCAAGCTCCAGTTTTAATCTGACTTAAACTATGAACAGCCTTGAACAAGGATATTTGATCAAATGTTAAAAGCCAGCTCTGGATCTCCGTCTCTCTCATTGACTTTGTCCAGCTTACAAGAATCATGTTATTATAACTATCCATATCTGGATATTAGCATTCCTTCTCTTAACACTGCCAGTCTCAAATTTAATACCCACAGCTAAGAATGAAATTAACTACCTCCTTTTATCCAATAAAATTGTAGAAGACATCAAAGCAACTATATATCTTTCAGAAAACAATTTCTTGGGCTTTAATGTCTTCCAGTGCACACTATATTAAACTAAATCAGTAAATAAAGGTCATCCCTAATAAATTTCAATCATTTTTGCAGAAACAGTGTAGAATCTTGGTACCAATTTTAGTCACTATGTCAAATGCCAGATCATAAGTGGCTGGCGTTCCTTTGCATAACACCAGGTATTTGCAGGACAGGTAGATTCCACAGGTAGAAAGGTTAGAGATCCAGCAAAAGGCTAAAGGACAAACGTGCTGGCACAAGCGACCCTCGACAAGAGTGTCAAACGCGTTTAGACATCCGTCCCTTCCAAGACTGCAGGTGTCAAAGACGCAATCCCCCCATATCACCCCTCCCCAGTCTTTTGATCTTTTCGCCTTTCCCCCTTTCCAAACCGAAGAGCGCCCAGCCACCCACCCTCCGGGTTAGGAAAATTAGCGAGCCAACGGGTGGTGGGCATGATCTGGGAAGGGAGAGGGCAATATGAAGAACCAAGCAGGTCAGAACGACTCTTTCCCAAACTGAAGGACAGCGCCGAGAGGAGAACCAAGGGGGTCGGTCCGCTTGGAAAAGGAGAATGCCTTCTTCTGGCTTGCTCAGAACGGGGGGGGGGGGTACCATTCCTCACTGGCCACTCGCTCCCCCCTCCTCAGGACATGATTGCCCTAAGTGACCACCGTGATATCCCCCTCTTGACTATTGGTTTTAGCCCATTTTCATCCTCTCTCCACAGCGCCTAAGAAACACCTTGCGCCCACCCCCCCCCCCCACCCCTTATTTCAGCCTCACTCGCATTTGGGTGGATAGAGTGATCCCTCCTACGGGGCTTTTTCCTCACCCCTTTCCTGCATACCTTGCATTGCCACCCCCATTCGAAGTCTCTTCCCCTTCCCGCGGCTCCACGGCGCACCACCTACCTGCTCGAACTACAGTACCGAGGGGACGCGCTCGCTTCTGCCGCACGCGCTCCGGTGCAGCCAGCCCGCGCTGCTCTTCCCGCGCGCGCTGAATGCTCATTTAAAGCCGGGCGCCCACTCTGCAGCGGCTGCTCAGCCGTAGACTCCCGGCTCCGGTTCTCCCTCAACACACAAAGGCTCTCGCGAGCCTGCTCGGACGAGTGGAGCGGCCCCGCGGAGCGGCCCCGCCCCCGCCAGCTGAGACCCGCACCTGCCGGCTGCCTCGGCGCCCCTCTCCGCCTCTCGCCCAGTAGCCAAAGCCCGCCCCAAGCCAGGGTAAAAGTTGAGGCGCGCAGCCCAGCCGGCTGCGTTCGGCGCACAGACACTTGGCGTGCGGCTGCTGCCCCTTTGCTAGGTGCGGGGCGGGTGTGTGACACGTGTGCGCACAGCTCTGGCTCGCGATCTCGGTCGAGGCACGGAAGATGTAGCAGAGTGCCGGTGGACCTGTGGCTTTGGCCTCCCCCTTCCACTGGGCCACTCAGTCCTGATGGGCCCGAAAACTGCCCCCAAAGTGGGGTAGGTGCTGCTTTGAGCAACCCTGCCTCACCTCCTCCATAGACTGGCCACCCGGGTTCACTTGCCCCAGCAAGGGGTGGTGCTGTGACACAGAAAAAGAGGCTACATCACCTGTTCTCACCTCACCTGGCCAGGGATGGGATAGGGCTGCCCTGCCTGCCCTCACCCCTCTGGTCAGGAATGGAAGAGGGCTGCTCAGTCCAGTCTCACCAAAGACAAGGCCACTCCACCTCACTTTAGAGGATTGTACACAGAATGGGAAAAGGATGGGACCCCCCCCCCCCACCTGTCCACATCTCTTCAGGTGAGAGATTGAACTTTCCAGTCCAGTCTTGCTGCCATAAAGGATGAGGCAGCCTGTTGATCTCACCTCTCCCACCGAAGGATCTTTTCCAGCTTTGCCTAGGCAAGGGACCAGGTGGGGCACCCTGCTCAGACTTACCTTGCCCAGTGAGGGATGGGAAAGGGCCATCCTATCTGGCCTCACTTCACCTGGCAAAGGACAGGGCTGAACTGTGGACCTAATTTCTCCTAGCAAGGGATGAGATGGGGCTACTCACCCTGCCTGTGTGCAACAAGGGATGGAAACATGCTGCACAGCAAAAGTTGGTCCGTCCCATGTTCACTGTAGTGAAAACTGGGGCTGCCACACCTGCCCCATTTGTCATGGTGAGGGAATGAGATGGAGTTGCCGTGCTTGGCTTCATCTCACCTAGTGAAGGAAGGGACAGGGCCACCCCATGCAGCCTCACTTCACCTAGGCAGGGATGAGACAGGGTCACCCCAACTCACTGGCGTAGCTCCAACGGGGACATCCGGGGCGGTCCGCCCCGGCGGACTCCTGCCAGGTCACGTGGGGGGCGGCAGCGTCGGCTGCCGGCTGTAGCTGGGCTGCTGGGCGTGCCTGGCCTTGCTGGGACGGACCTGCAGCAAAGCAAAAGCAGGCCTCCTCCTGGGCGTGCTGAGGCTGGCTGAGGGGCGGGGAGTTTGAGGGGGCAGGCCCACAGCTTGAACAGGCACCACATGTGACCTGTGGCTAGCATACGGCCTGAAGAGGAGCAACGGAAAGGCTGCTGTAATGGGAGCCCTTTCCACTTCTGTGAGCCACCAGAAGTCCCCAAGCGCCTGCCTGCCGGAGCCTGAAAACGAACAACAGGTCAGGTAAGCAGTAGGCACTGGCTGGCAGGCAGCCAGACTGGCCTTGGATTGATCCGGCCGGGCGGGTGGGGGGGTGGGCAAGGACTACCCTCTGTTTGGGAGGGTGGAGGGTGGCCTGGGTGACTTTCTTCCTCCCCTCGGCTGCTCTGGGGGTGTTTGGCGCGCTCCCTGGTTGGCAGGGCCTTTTGCAAGGATTTTTCTCCTGTAAGAGAGCTAGAGACTTTCTTGCAGGCTCTCTTACAGGAGAAAAATCCTTGCAGAAGGCCCTGCCCGCCATGGAGTGCGCCAAACACCCCAAGAGCAGCCAAGGGCAGCCCCAGCCAGGTCTTGATCCTGTGATCTCAATTTGTGAAGAGAGGTCCTTGAAAGATGGACTTGAGTGTGGAGACAGGACCTTGAAAAATGGATTCTAGAGTTTAGTATCTGTATCATGCAGTATGTTGTGAGAGAATCCTCAAGATGGGAACTCTTGGTGTTTTTACTGAAATGTTTATGATTCCAAGAATAGTTCCCACAGTATAAAGATAATAAAGGCATGTGACTGTAACAAATCTATACCATGTATTGTACATAAATATTTGTATTTTATTTCAAGTTAAGTTATTTTATAAAGAATAATTTATTTTAAGCTATTCCAAGTTTTCTAAGTTACGTTATTTCTAAAGACTGTGAATTCATGTTAGTAAGTGCCTTACATTGTTACAGCAAATTTGCCCCTTTCCCTCCTTCCTTTCCCTTCCTGGCTCTGTACTGTATTTCTAATGTTAGCAACTGGGGGTGCTGGATATAACACCATCAAAATTATTTTCATAGCAGTAATAAAACATTTTGAAAGCATTTTGAGACTGTTTTCAACATTTTTTATTTCTGCTGTGTGGCATGGCCCATTGCTGTGTTCTGTTCAGATTTGTGAGTTAGGACATGTTCTATAATGAGATGGTGACTTTGAGATGACCTGGTGCAAAAAATCTTTCATTGGTAGTAGTGGTGGAGGGCAGCTGCCCATATGGGGGGGGGGGGGCGCAAAACTCAGATTTCGTCCCGGGCTACATTTTCCCTAGCTACGCCCCTGCCCCAACTTTATAGATCAGGTTTCCTGAAGAGGCATAAAGGATGCTCTCTTGGAAAGTTTTTAGGAAACATTGCAGGCCTATGCTGTTTGAAGGTGTGTAATGGGACTTGAACTGCAGAATTGGATTTTTCAGTTTTTTTTACTCTGTTCAGTTGACCAATTCCATCATCTTTGATACTGAATCAACAGACTTGACATCTGAACCATATGGAGTCTATGATGATACCCATTGTTAACACTGATCTGCTCTCCAGGATACCCAAGAAATACACATACATAGTCTTTATACATACACCTTCCAAACCTGATATGAGATCCTAAGTCCCTATATGGATAGGTACATCCTTGGGGCTACAGTTGGGGAATACAGCAAAAAGATCATTAAATGACAGAGGTTTATAGAATTGTGCACAGGATAGAAAACGTGTATAGATATTTTTCTTCTTCATTTGTCATGATATTAGCATTCAGGTGTATCCAGTGAAGTTAATGAGCAACAGATTCAGAACAGATAAAAGGAAATACTTCTTTATTCAATGAGTAAGTAAACTGTGGAATTCACTGCCTGTGGACATAGTGATGGCCTCAATCATGGATGGTTTTAAAAGATTAAGTATGGAAATTGGTCCATCGATGGTTCCTAGCAATAGTGGCTAAAGTGAACATCCATATTCAGAGGCAACAAACCCCGAAAACCCACTCTAGAGACAAGGGAAGGCCTTGGCCTCAATTCTCTGTCAATCCTCCAGGATACCTCCAGGGTAAGCTGTTGACTAGTGTGTAAAATAGGTTATTAGACTAGATCAGGGGTAGGGAACCTGCGGCTCTCCAGATGTTCAGGAACTACAATTCCCATCAGCCTCTGTCAGCATGGCCAATTGGCCATGCTGGTAGGGGCTGATGGGAATTGTAGTTCCTGAACATCTGGAGAGCCGCAGGTTCCCTACCCCTGGACTAGATGGACCACTGGTCTGACCTAGTATGGTTTTCTTTGGTTCATAAAATCCTAAATAGTGTTGCACTGTTCTGTTGAAGTCAACATTGGGATAAACACTTTCTTTTTCTACTAATCTGTTGCTTTCTAGTAATAAGTCAAATCATTTGCACAGTAACATCTTCCATGGTATAGTGATGTGTGAATTTTAAAAATAGAACTTACAGTGTGGGTATGCCAAATAAGACGTGGTGTCTGCTGAGTAAGTGTTGTTTCTGTTTGGTTCATTTGCCTGGGTTGTAGCTGATTTCAGCTGATTGTGGAAGATGATTGTTGCTGATTGGGAAGGTCTGTTTGCCTGGGGCTGAGGGTTGGCCCTGTTATCTGGACTGTGCAGGCTTCTATTCCCAGAAACAGACTACAGTCAGCAAAGTTTGTTGAAGGAGCAGGAAAGAGGGCTGCTGGAGTGGTGAGTGGGTGGGGGTGGGTTTTTTTTTTTTTGTCTTTCATTAACTGGTACGGGGAATTAGCTGAGGTTACTGTGGGAGAAGACAATGTTGGAGTGTGGATATAGCCTGTTGGAGAGTGGTGTCTGTTGACTAAGTGTTGTTTCTGGGTTGAAACTGATTACAGGTTGCTGATTGGGTAGGGTTGCTGCTCCCCTGTGCATTCAACAAAGCCGAACAAAAAAACTTGAAACATACCTTATTGGTATATTTAGAGAGGGGAGTTCTCCCAAGAAAAAAATGATGGCAATATAAATTATGGAGCCAAAAAATGGATCCCCAAAAATGTTGATTTTTTTTTACTTTTTTGCCACTTCAGCCCCACCAGCATTAAAAAATGAGGGGGGAATTCCGGTGTCCCTCTCCCTTCATTACCTGATAACCACTGCCACAATCCATATGGGCTTGGAGCTGGGAGAGAGCTGAACTCTGGGCTCAACCCATCTGGCCACAGCATTCAGCTCTGCCTCGCCCCCTCCAAAGTCCATGTGAACTTTGGAAGCGGATGGGCAGAGCCAAGCTAAACCCACCATCTGGCTGCACCCAGCTGCCTCCAAGCGGAGCCCAGCATTTGGCTATGCTCTGCTGCCTCTGAAGTTCATGTGAGTCTCAGAGGCGGCAGGCAGTACAGAACTTAATGTTGAACTTGAGCCCAGCGTTAAGCTCTGCACCACCTACTGCCTCTGAGGCTCACATGGACTTTGGAGGCTTGAAATTTTTGGGGATCAGGTTTAACAGACCTGAACATTTTCAATAATACTAATAATTCTTAAGAAGACTGGGAAAACCCCATACCAGTATGGGGGTTCAACTTTTTTGAGAAATTCTGAATCTTTTAAACATGAACCCCAAAAGTACCAGAAAAAAATGGTGCCCAACTCTAGGTCTGTTTGCCTGGAGCTGACTGCTAGCCCCGCCCTCTGCTGAATGAGCCTTGAACTGTGTAAAGCTCCTTCTTGCCAGAGGTGTGATCCTTTCGTGTGAGCCAAAGGAGAGAGCTCAAGGGTCTTTGCCCTGTTAGCCTGGAGGTCTGACCTGGGTTCCCTGTAAGAACCTGAAGATTTTTTACATTCTATACTGGTTAAGCATTTTACTTCTGCCAGGAGGGAGTTTTGTGAGGCAGTTTGGCAGGGGAGTTCAGGAAATTCAAGAAAAACTGACTCACACACAAAGAACATTTGTTAGTGGTTCCTTATCCATTTGTAGAGGAATGACAAGTGGAGTGCCTTGGGAATCTGACCTAGGACACCTAAGTTTTTCAACAACTTTATAAATTATTTGGATGAAGGAATAGAGGGGATGCTTATTGAATTTGCAGAAGATACAAAAATGGGAGAGGTAGCGAATATGGTAGAAGACTGAGTCAGGATGTCAGGATGTTATTGGCCGATCATGTGCAGCACAAGTAAGACATCCTGGGGAGGTCTTTTAAAAAGCCCCCTCCTAATTTTTTGTTCAAATATCATGGACAAAAAAGAAAATGCCCCCCCCCTCCAGACTGTTGAAGTCTCTTGTCAGTTTCCTCTGCTGCTGACATTTTGTACTCAGCTGTACATGGTTGTACTCAGCTGGTCCTGCCAATTTTGGCAATACATAGCTTTCCTTTTTTTAAAAAAAGTGCGATGAGCTATCTTTGACAACACAAACACAATATCCATACTAATTTTCATATTGTGTGTTCATGTCTTCGGAGCAGTGGCATATTTGCCTGGGGACATGGGGTTACCCATGTTTTAGCAACTTCAAAAAAAGATGGCTTGAGCTGAAACAAGGCATTCTGAGGACTTCTTGGGGGTAAAACTGTGCAGAGTTCCTCCCTGATATGTCTTTTTTCCCATCCTTAGGATGTCTTATTTGTGCTGTGCAGAATGGACCATTGGCAGGCTGGAAAAGTGGGCTAAAACTAATACAATGAATTTCAGTGGAAATAAATGTAAAGTACTACATTTAGGTAGGAAAAATCAAATGCATAATTATAGTATGGGGGTAGTAGTCTTGGAGTAGTATGTGTGAAATGGATCTAGTGGTTTTAGTAGACCATACACTCAACCTGAATCAGCCTGGAATGAAGTAGCTAAAAAGGCAAATACAATTTTGGGCTGTATCAAAAGGAGTATAGTGTTAAGATCATTTTTAACTCTGCTCTGGTGAGACCTCATTTAGAGTATTTTGTTCAGGTTTGGGCACCCCAATTTTAGAAGGATCCAGACAAGTTGGAATGCAATTTTAGAAGGATGCAGACACAGGAGGACATCAAAGATAAGGGTGTGTGTGTCTGGAGACCACGTCCTATGAAGAAAGATTGAAGGAGCTCGGTATGTTTAGCCTGGAGGGAAGACAACTGAGAGATGATAATGATAACTATCTTCAAGTACTTGAAGGGCTGTCTTATGGAGAATGGTGTGGGTCACTGGAGGTCTGGGGTTATAGGTGTGAATTTCCTGCATTGTGAAGGGAGTTAAACTAGATCATCCAATTTGATTCTAGGCAATTGATCTTTTAAAAGTAGGAATAGTGATGTTCAAGTCCATATCTCTGGCAAGTTGACAGAGGAATTCAGCTTTTCTGAGACGTCTGGGCAGAATGAAGGGTATTGGAGTGCATACAGTATATAACACAAATACTGGAAGTTTAAGAATAGCTGTTCTATTCTACTCACACCTCCCTACTCAATTTAATTCAAAACACAGCTTTCTGCCAATATGGATATCACAGTTCTTCTATCTAGCAACCAATTGTATCCTATTGTACTGTGCTGGTGGGCTGAATTTCACCACTACTGGATATATATTTATTGTCGGTGTTACTAATTATACATTAGAATGGATTTGCGAATGAATGGGAAATGTACTGTGTAATCTATTATGAATCTTACTTCTATGCCAAGGAAATACCAGAAAATATTCAGTATTTGCGGGGTGGGGGAGGGTGTATGTACAGCTGGAGAGACTGACACTTTTGTTACATTTAAGATATGTGATATCCAAATGTGAAAAAAGGGCTGTTATTTAGAACCCGACAAGGGGAAAAGACAGTTGTTTGTAACATTAAGTGTAAAACAAATATTATTACTTGTTTTGATTTGTGTTGGCAATATCAATGCCACTAATTTCACAACAGCTTTGAATAATGTTCTGCAATTCTGGCTACAAAATTAAGTGTTTTAGTTTTCAGCAACACTTCATCAGTTAATCCAGACCACTAAATTCCACTAAGAAGAAAGCACTGCATCTATTGCTCTAATGTTTTCCACATTACAACTTTTGATAACCAGGATTAAGGTGACAACCTATTATAAAATTACTTCATTAACAGCAAATTGATCCTAGTGATTATATGTATTGTTCATTATTCCAGATTTTCCAGGAATACATTGTGTTTCACTAGCCAGATAAGATATCAGGTTCTTTTGGTTTAGCATGGTTGCATGTCTGTTTTTTTTTTAAGTATTTGGAAGACACCCAGGTCCACATTTAGATGCAATCTGTAATTATACAAATTTTATCTAGCATATTTTTTATACAGCTCTTCTTCTAAGCAGTCAGGACAACATACATAATCTTTTTTTATTAATTTTATTGCTATACCCCCATCAAGTATGTGACAGTGATTGGTGCAAAATCACTCTGCAAGCTTCTTGACTGAGCAGGGATTGGAATGGAAGTTTCTCAGGCTCAACTCCGAAATTCCAACATTATAGCACCCTCATTCTCTGCAGCCTGCTGGACCTGTTAAATGTTAATAGCATTTGTTATGGCCAATTGCAGGACTGTTATACAATGACACTATTTATTATACAGTCTTTCTGATCATATTACAAGATAATTTTCAGCAATTCCCTTTTAACCCTTCCTACACTCTGTCCTTCTGTGTCATACTGTTATCCAAAAGCTCCTGTATTCCTCCACTCTGTAAAAGTGGCATTTATTTAATTATCACAAGTATTTGTACTTCAATAAATTCAGAGTGGGTCAGAAAATTTGAGAAAAATGCCTAGTTGACTAAAGCGATCACCATAAAGCAACATAAAACAATAATTAGATATTGACCAGTAGATACATACTCTCAAGGGTTGCTGCTCAAGGGAAATACTAACTCTGATCTTTGCTTCAGCTGTTCCTCTCATCTTGGCAGCTCCATTCCTCCTCCCCACCACCCCTCTCTATCCTTTGTGACCTCACTTTTACATACAGACAAAGCATAGGGCAGTGCCCACTCTGCTACCAGCACTGTTACCTCACTTCTGACCCAACTATAGTAACTTCTGGTCAGGCTATCTGTTGTTCAGAGCCAACAGCATCTTTCAGTGGGGCCTCCTTCTAACATCTGGAATAAACATTTTGCTGGCCTTTTCAGAAAGAAAGAAAATCTCTGCATATTTGCCCCAATGCATCTTGGAGCAAAAAACCCACATCCAACTTTGCATATATACAAATGGGAACTATGCTGGCAGTGAAAGACCAAGAAAGGGATCTTGGGGTGGTAGTGGACAGTTTGATGAAAATGTCAGCCATGTTTGTGGCTGCTATGAAAAAGGCAAATTCCATGCTTGCCATAATTAGACAAGGAATAGAGTAGAAAACTGCTGCTATCATACTGCCCTTGTACAAGTCTATGGTGATATCACACTTGAAATACTGTATACAGTTCTGGTCCTCACATCTAAAAAAAGGGTATTGCAGAGCTTGAGAAGGTGCAGAAAAGAGTAACCACAATGATCAAGGAGCTACAGCAAATGAGAAAAAACAGTTTAAATGCTTAGTGATATTTAACTTAGAAAAAAGGCAGGTAAGGGGAGACATGATAGGGGTCTATAAAATTATGCACAGTGTGGAGAAAGTGGATAGGGAGAGGCTTTCTCCCTCTCTCATAATACTAGAATGTGGGGTCATCTGCTGAAGATGAAAGGTGAGAGATTCAAAACAGACAAAAAGAAGTATTTCTTTACACAACGCATAGTAACATTGTGAAACTCTTAGCTCAAGGTAGGATGTGGTGATGGCTGCCTTGAAAGGGAAGTAGACATATTAATGGAAAATAGAACTATCAGCCGCTACTAGTCAAAATGGATACTAGTCATGATGCATACCTATTCTCCCTATTAGCAGAGGAACAAACCTATTATATCAGCGACTGTGAAACACAGTCCTGATAATGCAGCTGCTGCAGTTGTTTTTTTGTGGATTTCCTAGAGGCATTTGGTGTGAGACATCAGTCCCAGAATAAAGCAAGCTATAGGATTATAACCATAGGCTTTATTGGAGATCAAGGCATAACGAAAGATAGACGATTTCTGAGGCCATATGGTAAGAGATAGATCTTAAATCCCCACAACCTTGGGCCCGCCCCCACCGGCCTACATGCTGCAGTTGCAACATAGAAACAAAGGAAACAATGCAGTGATTCAATTACAAAACATTAACACAAAAGGCAGGAACCATCACACCTAGGAGGGCCGTGCCCCTTCCTGGTTATTAGTCTAATGCTAAGGGAGGGATGGGGGAGGAGCCAAGCTGGCGCCTAGCCCAGGGTCGGTAGCCCTCTGATTGGAGGGTGAGTCCCCCTCCCCCGGGCACTGGTCAGGCTCCATCCTGACATTTGGTTGACCACTATGTGAACAGACTGCTGGACCTGATGGGCCTTGGTCTGATCCAGCACGGCTTTTCATAGGTTCTTATGGAATGCACTCTCTGGTGACATCCATGCCCTGCCAGACATGCAAAAGCAAATTGTTAATGTTGGACTTTGGAGCATAATCCACATGTTTGGGTTGTTTTGTCAGTGGTATGATACTAGCGACACATTTTAAAAATTTAACATTTTAATGTTGATATATTTATTTGCTTTTCTGCCCCATCTAAAGGGGGAGATGAATCCACCACTGGGGGTGGTTTGGGGCCATGATGACAGATTTGCCCTCCATGGGGCACTTGCCCTGGCAGATGGGCAAGTCCACTGGCAGGCAGGCACAATAGCCCTCTGCAGCACTCAATGCCATGCTAGCACTCAATGCCTCCACTCTGTTTTGCCCCATTGCACTGGCCGCTGGGGCTTTGTACTTACACCACCTTTTGTTGGCATAACTCTATTAATCCCAATGGGGCCTTTCTGGTGGTAGGAAGGCTTTTTTGTGTTTGTAGCCTCCCCATGCCTCTGGGAAGCCTCTTTGGGGCAAGTAGGCCAGCAGGCCAGCATGGCCATGGTACCACATCTGGTGCCCAGCTTTTTGGATGGGGTTGCCCATGTTGTTTTTAATTTATTTATACTGTTTTAATGTTGCAAGTTGCCACAAGACACTTTGCGTGAGGATGACTAAAAAAATCAAATCAATGGAATACATAATCTACTTCACAGGATTGTTGGGAGGATAAAAATGGAAGAGAGATGAACAATGTAAGGCTGATTCCACATGGACCAAAAACAGCAGTGTGAAAATGGTGTGGAAAGGGTGTAAAAGAGTTTAAAATGGTGTAAAAGGGATTATACTGTTTTCACACCGTTTTCACACCACTATTTTTGGCCCATGCGGAATCAGCCATAGCCTCTTTAAAAAGAAAGGCAGAGTGTAGATGGGGTAATTTATTTTTTAAAAATACTGTCCATAAATGGTTAGACTGTTATTTTAAGTTTCGAAGCTTTCTTCAAATAAATAAGAAACTTCCATGAAAATTTCTGAAAAATAATCTATTTTATTTTTTAAAAAAAATCTTAAATGAGGGGAATCAATGCAATAGGTGAGGTGATAACATCCTGTGTAAAGTCCTGGTCAAAGAATAAAAATTCAATAGAATAAATTCAATTTTATTATAAATTCAAAACAATAATTATTATTGTTTTTCTTGTGGCTTTTTGATGATCTAAAAAATATTGATCAGGACCACCAAAAACGGCTATGGCAGTAATACCTGCCAACTACAAACACAATTGGGTCAGGATTTGATTTTACTAAACTGGAAGTAATCATGTTAGATGGGGGAAGACTTTGTTAAAAGCTCCGCTGGGTGTCTGTAATAAGTTTTAAATGATGGCTTCATTGGAGCCTAGCCATAATGGACTGCACTCAAATCAGGATTTAGCTTTAATAGAACTATAACAAACAATCTAATGAGCCTTACAGAGATTTCTATAG
The DNA here is from genome assembly GCF_021028975.2 of Sphaerodactylus townsendi. Classification (NCBI taxonomy): domain Eukaryota; kingdom Metazoa; phylum Chordata; class Lepidosauria; order Squamata; family Sphaerodactylidae; genus Sphaerodactylus; species Sphaerodactylus townsendi. The sequence goes on from NC_059427.1 coordinate 61,800,970, forward strand.
TGTAAATTTTCATTATAACGTTCCATCACATTTTTATATCCCAGATTTTCTTAAAACAATTAATATTGGCGTAAAATGCAGATCAAAAATAGCTATTGGCAGTCTTGGCTTTTGTCTCAGAACATTTAAACTCTAAAATAATATTATTTAATTTGGACCATATCTTTGAGAGAAGAATGGAATTACACTAGAAGAAGTGCTATGGAAGTGCTACTAACCATAGCTGAGAGGACCAGTGGAATGGGAGGGTGATGCAACTGTTTTGTAGTCTTCTCTCAAACAAGGCATGGGTTGCAAAAATGCTTACAAAATTTAGTGAACTTGAGCAAGGGTCAGATGGAAACCTAAATGCACCAGTCAAGTGTGAATCTAAGTCATAATATTTGCAGTGGGGTATAGTGGTTAGGAGTGGTAGACTCTAATATAGAGAACCTGGTTTGATTCCCCACTCTTCCACATGAGCAACAGACTCTAATCTGGTGAACTGGATTTGTTTTCCCTCTCATATATATGAAGGCCCACTCCGCATGGGCCAAAAACACTGGTGCTGGGCTAGTGAAAACACTGGTTGGGGGGAGAACTTTGCACAGCTGCCGCCTCTGAAATGAGGCAGCATCAGGAGAACGCAAACAGTTCTGGGGGTCCACCAGTATTGTTTTTACTGGTGGGCTGCCCTTCAAAAAACTGTGCGGAACAGGCTGAAGCCTGCTGGGTGACCTTGGGTTGGCAGTTCTTTCAGAACTCTCTCAGCCCCATTTACCTCAAAAGGGCCCTTTCCACATGGGCCAATTAAATTGGGATAGCCAGCTGTGCAAAGGGGCTGGGGCAAGTGTAGGTTCATGTAACCTGCCTTCCCCCCCTGCTTTTATTGGCCTGTATGGAAAATTCCAAGGTGTCTGTTATGGGAAGAGGAAGGGAAAGGAGTTTGCAAACTGATGTGAGTCTCCTTACAGGATAAAAAGGTGGGGTATACATCCAAACTCTACTTATTCTTCTTGTAGTGAGTCAAACATTTTTAGTTCCTGTTGAGTCCAAATATGAAATCAAATATGCATGTGAATTCCACCTTCTTGCTGCAATTTCTTCTATAAAACCCTTTTTGTTTAAGTGCAGCAAGCTTTGTCTATTACAGAATGTCAGTGGAGGCTGAAATGCTCTGCACAAATTTTGGAGTGTTTCTATTATTGGTGTCCGTTATGTTACCTTTTCAGAGTGGCACTGTTTGCACAGAATAGCATGTATCAAGGATTTGCAGGTAAATGAGTTCTTAATGGCATGGATAATGTCTGAGATAAAGTTGCCACCAGACTGTTGGAAGCACTAGTCCCTGGGTTTGTATCCATTGGGTGATGCATTGCAGCTGGTGAGTAATTGCTTCAGGGACAGGGCTGACTGTATGCAATATTGACCTACTCTCAAAGTAAGAGAAGGATCATTTTCAGGAGAAGTTGTAGACCACTGGTGAAGCACTCGAGATGTTTTAGAAGTAAACCATAGGTGACAAGTTAAGTTCTACTGTTTTGCCTGTTGTCCTGTAGAAGATAGCTCTGGAGAAACTATCCAGCCTTGTCTATATATCTCTTCACTTTTGCAATTGGTTACTGATCTTGTAATCTGAATAGTTAAAGTCTAGTAGATTCCCCTGAAGAAGCTATTGGTGAAATATACAGGGAATTCTCAGAGTTATATATATTTTTCCTTTCCTTGCACCATCAGCATTGACCTTATTTTTATCTCACAGTGACAGGTGCAGTCCTTTTATTTTCTTCTTACTATAATCCTAAGAACATGAGGTATAAATCAAGCAGGTTTTTTGTTCTTATCTAAAGGACTGGTGCATATCCAGAGGTGTATCAGGGCTTGGCTGTAGACAATGAATTGTGTAATGCTTTTTGGGTGGCTAGGTAGTGGCGAACCTTTGGCACTTCAGATGTTATGGACTACAATTCCCATCAGCCCCTGCCAGCATGGCCAATTGTAGTCCATAACATCTGGAGTGCCAAAGGTTCGCCACCACGGTGGAAAATGTAGGCAAGTGTGAATAAGTTTTGATATGAAGTGGTATTTAATTTTATTGTGGAGTTGTGGAGTCCAGAAAATCTTGATAGTGGCATATAATTTGTTAAAGCCCTGGTGGAATTTCTTGATATCCTCCTTCAACTGGCTTTTCTATTTGTGGTCAGAAGACCACTTAAGTCAGATATCTATTACTATGACCCATTTTCTAATTTAAGCCCAAATACACACTTAAATAGCCAGAAAATGAAGAAGGTTCCTTCTTTCTTGTGCCTCTCTTTCTAAGAAGAAAAGATCTAGTGGGTTAGATTCTATGCCCACCAAATAATATGCCCACAAAATTGCTAAAGGATCTGTTGACAAAATTATGAGGCAATTCTACAAACTCAGAAGCAATACGTGGCTGTCAGATTGTCTAGGTTAAACATGTGTAATCTCTAATTGGCTGAGGGACACTGGTCACATTGGACCTCCCTTGGCAAGATCTGATAGTGGTGACAAGATAACTAGTTTGTTGAAGAAACATAAAGGGTAGAGAACGGTAGAGGACACGTTGAAACAAATCTTTGAATAGTGCTGTCTTGTATTACATGAAAATGGTTAGTTTGGTTTTCATGATTGGGAGATAATATGCCCCATTCACTTTCTTTTTCTCTGGCAATGACATGAAACAAACCAAAAGCACTTAGAGTGCCTGAAAAAAATCTGAAGTCTTTTCTCAAACCAGACAGGAGTGATGCATTCCGTGTGTGTGAGAGAGAGTTAATTGCCATCAAGTTGCTACCAACCTATGGCAGCCTTAGGAATTAATGATCTCCAAACATCCATTCATTAACAGTCTTGGTCAGGTCTTACAAACTGAGGGTCATGGCTTTCTTTATTAAGAATCTATCTCATGCTGAGTCTTCCTGTTTTCCTGCTGCCTGCAGCTTTTTCTAGCATTAATTTCTTTTCCAGTGATTCTTGTCTTCTCATAAGGTGACCAGAATTTAAAAAGCCTCAGTTTAGTAATTTTAGCTTCTACAAAGAGTTCTGGCTTGATTTGATCTAGAACCAACTGATTTGTCTTTTTGATGGTCCATGGTATCCAACACCAAATGTTTAGTGAATCAGCTTTCTTCATTGTTTAATTTTCCCACCCATACATAGTAACAGGGAATACAATGGTGAGAATTTTCTTGATCTGTTTCACCAGTGACATATCCTTATCTCCTTCATGTCTGCCTTTACCAATCTTAATCCCCTTCTGATTTTTTGATTGCAGTCGGTGTTTTGGTTGTTGGTGGAGCCAAGGAAGAGAAGGTCTTGAACAATTTCAATCCCTTCATCACCAATCTCTAAATTTTGCAATTTCCCAGCAGTCATTGCTGTTGTCTTCTTGGTGTTCGGCTATAATCCTGCTTTGGCACTTTCTGGTTAAGATTCAAAGCATCTCTAGTTATTTTAAGCCTTTGCTATCCTCTGCCAGTAATGTAGTGTCATCTGCATATCTCAAATTGTTAATGTTCCTGACACCAATTTTTACTCCACCTTCATCTAAATCTAATCCAGATTTTCTTATGATATGTTCTGTATATAAGATTGAACAGATAGGGAAATATAATCCATCCTTTTCCAACACTTTTGCCAACAGGGACTATTTTGTTTCTCCATATTTTGTCGTAATGGTACCCTCTTGTCCAGAGTTTAAGATGAACATCAAAACAATAAGATGTTGTGGCACACCCATTTCCTTTAAAACCAGTCATAGCTTTTTATGACATACACAGTCAAAATTTTGGTCTTAATGTATGATATACAAGTTGATTTTCTTCTGTAATTCCCTCATGTGCTCCCATAACCACTAGTGCTTCTTCCTTTTCTGAATCCAGCCAGAACTCCTGGCATTTCTCATTACTTATATGAAGCATTCGTTTTCTACAATGTCATTTCCAGAGCATGGACATATAACAGAAAACATTCTGGAACAAACCAACACTTCCCATGTGTTGTTCAGCAAAGAGATTGCAAAGGAGAGGCTGCTGAGGGAAACATAGGTGATGCCTAAGCGAATATGGGAAGGGGAAATTCTTCAGATATGTGGAGGTTTTTATGGATTAAAACCAGCACCATTCATAACAATGGACAGTTAGTTGTAATATCCACATTGTCTTTAAGGGCAGACAGGTACAGATCACATTGCAGTAAATGTGGCTAGACTGCCAGAATCTAGCACAAAGGTCCTCAAATCTTTTCAGCCTGGGGGAAAAATTGGAATGCAGACATGAGATGGTGGGCTGCCACAACATAGCAGCCTCTAGAGGTAGAGCCAGCCAGAAATTATTGCCATAGCTTAGCATAGATCCTTGTGATGAGGTGGCAGCTGCTGCCAAGGCAGCATTTAAAAATTCTGCACAGACAATCAAATGCTCAATAATCAATCAGAAACTTTGCTGGGCAAATGCCTTAATTAGTGCTGCTCACTTCCTAAAAACACTTGGGCACCAGAAAAGGTGTTGGCAAGTTCTATGGCACTCATGTATAAAGAGAAAAGTAGTTCCCAGAGAAGGGGAAATAATAAATACATTTATTAGGACCTTCTCACAGCTATCTTAATGGTACTAATTTTGCTAATTCATTTGCTGTGTTCAATAAAGACTGCAGTGCAGAAGATATTCAGTTTGTTCTTACCAGGATGCAAAGATCCTAATAAGCTTCCCAGTGCTCAGCTGAAATGACTAGATAAGAAAATTTATACAATGAAATACAGCTCTTTTCATTTAATCTATTTGAGTGTTAAAATCAATTTATTTTATGCTGACCCAGCTTTTCAACGTGGCACTGTGTTTTGAAGTGAAGCTGCATCTTTGCATGGCAAATGCAAGAAAATGAGAGTAAGAATGCAGTCATTATTTTAATGAATAAAATAAGTGCATATGATGGACAGAGTCAAATCTACCTCCTTTTCCAGTATCTGACAATCATTTTTATACCATGGTGATTGGGAGAGAAAGCCAGAAATGGCCAATCAGATCCCTTGGGACCTTCAGAGGAAGGAGGGGAGGGAAGGAGGAGACAGAAAGAACCATTTAAGGGATATTAAAGCCAGATAGTGGTGTACACCAGCCAGAAAAATATAACTATACATCTTTTTTTTAAGAAGAGGCAGGCACATAATCAGTTCACTCTTTGTTGAAGATAAATTTTTGTGGCATTTGAGCTAAGGGGTGTGTTTTAAAAAGGCTCTAGTGGTCATTAAACTGAGCCCCTCAGCTGCTGGCTCCCCCTTTCTTCAGGCAAGCCAGGCCCCCTTGTGCCGCTCTTCAGACTGCTTGCCCCATCCCCATTCACTCTGCTACTGCTGCCACCATTCGCCCTTTCACCTCTCTTTCCCCTTCAGCTACCAGGCTTGCCTTCTCTGTCCTTCCAATCTTTCTTGCCCTGTCACAGCCCTTCTGGCTGCTGCTGCCCCTGCTGCTGCTGGCAACCCTGGGCCATGCATGGTCCTACTGTGAGGAGTCCAAGGAGAGTGACAGGTGAGTTAACCAGCCTTGTTGCTCTCCTGTGATCAGGGCTAGCAGTTCTGGGAGCTGTATTGAGAGCCCTGGCCAGAAGGTCTCCTCCCCCATGGCCCTGCAGTGTGGCTTCTTGTAAGGCAGGTCTGTGCTGGATTTGGGTTGAGAGCTGCTGCTTTCCAGGCTGGGGGGGGGGGCAGTGGGTGGCCACATGCACTCACATGATTCAGGTGAGTAGAGCATGGATCTTCAGCCCTCTCATGCCCTGCCTCCATGGTATCCCTTTGCTCTGGCATTAATCCTGTCCCCCCAAAAAGAAATAAGAGAGTTTGGATTTTTGACTTTCCAGGTCTTTATTTTAGGCTTGACTTTCTAGCAAGGTGTGAGATGGTAAATCTTTTGTTCCACTATAGCCAGACCATCTACATAACTAAGCCTAGAGTTCTCAGTGCTTGGCAGACATGATTAATCCCATGTAGATGTCCTTTGCTCAGTCTTTTACCAGCACTGCAGACCCTGCAGCATGCGCACAGCATAGTCCAAATTTCTAAAATACCAAGGTGGACTCTAGAATGGTGTACACTTCTCAACACTGCTTTTGTGTGCATAGTAAATATTTACTAAATTCCATTTGACCTGTTGTAACCATTATTCCCCTTGCACATTATACCTAGCAGAAATTATAATGATTTCTGCTTGACGTTGGAGTTCATTTCAATTATCGGAACTGACGTTGAAACGCCAAGGGGAAGATAAATATTTCATAGCATGTTGGGAGAATCTGTGGACAATGGAAGGTGGTAGCAGTATGTGATTAAAAAAAATAAGAACCTAAATTCACTTTTGGTCTTTTTCCCAAGAAACATAACTGGTGAATGACTTTAGAACATTTGATACAGTATGGTTCAAAAAATGTTTTAACAGACTGCCAAGGCATTCTTTCTTGAAGAAGAAAAGTTACTGTCAGTTTTAAATTAGATGGGTATCCAGTGATGCTCTACTGTCAATTTTAAATTGCATAGGTATCCACTGACACCCTCCTGAGAAAATGAGGACAAAGAATAGAAAAAATTCAATTGTGTCTTCTTACCCTGTAATTTTTGAGACCATATATTACAGAACTTTGGAAAAGAAAGGTACCCAGCTGTGATATCCTAAATCAGCAAGGTTGCAAGAAAAATACAGTCAGCAAATAAGAAAACAAAGAAAGTCAAGTGTAAAAAGTTTTGAGATGAAGTTTTGGAAACACCAAAAAAGGACTTGGTCTTGGGAGCATCGCTGTTCCAGACAACCAAGGAAGACAACATACTTGCACATGCCGAAAGAGGCTAAAGACCAGTCTCATTCAGACAGCATAACTTTCCTCCCCTTCCCTTCACACCCAACTTTCCCCCTTCCCCACCCAAGATAAGAAATCTGTCATTGTGGAGTTCTTAGAGTCAGAGGCCAGATCCCTGTGGGTTAGGGCCAGCTTTAAGGGAGAAAAGCACCCCACCCATCAAGCCAAACAGACAGTGCAGCTGGATGCCTGTATTAGTACCAAGGAATTTTTTCCTATGACCCCAAATTGGCCCAGGTGGGCACAGGGTTTTTCACCTTATCTGTACTGTTTTAATTAACTACGCTTCTGTAATTTGATTTTTAACAGGTTTTATGAATTTCAAATGGGTCTTTGTGGATTTTTGTAAGTTTGAAAAGTTTTTATATGATTTAATAGGCTTTATGGATTTTAAATGAGTTTAATCGTTACCAATTGAAATTGCTTTTAGGTTTATTGATAGTTTATGGCTTTTAGCTTATGTTGTAACCAGCTCTGAGACTCTCAGGTATAGGGCAAGCTAAACAAACAAACAAACAAGCGACAGAAAGAAAGAAAGAAAGAAAGAAAGAAAGAAAGAAAGAAAGAAAGAAAGAAAGAAAGAAAGAAAGAAAGAAAGAAAGAAAGAAAGAAAGAAAGAAAGAAAGAAAGAAAGAAAGAAAGAAAGAAAGAAAGAAAGAAAGAAGCAGAAGCTTTCTAGGTGATTTCCTTGTTCACTCATGAATGATTATGGGAAAGCAATAATTGGAGTTTCCCAGTTTTTTTGACAGAAGTAGCTCCTGTGAAAAAGCATAGTTTGGATTGTGGATGGATAAGAGGGATTTGACTCTCAAACCAATGTGGCTTCTCCGGTCAAAACACACACATCTGTACTGAAAAACACACATCTATTTCAAAAAAGGGGAAAAGTAGGAAAACAAAGGGGGTTGCCTTTTTTTCTTTCCAAGAATAGTAACAATGTAGAATAATTTTTTGATTGGCAAAATGTTTTCTGGTATGGAAGAACAAAATATTCTTCCCCTGACTCTACTGTGAATTGGGCCTCCACACGGGTACATATTTCTATTTAGAATTCTCTCAGAATCTTTTCTTGTGAAACCTTTGGTGGAGTTGCATGATGTCATGAGGGATATCACTAATGCACTGCTTCATCTACTGCTCAAAGCTGTCCATCAGTCTTTGACTCTGTACCACAAGATCAAATTATGTTACACACCTGGTTACTCTTGCTGGTGCCCAAGCATGACACAGTGGCACTGGCCACCTGGGCTGGTGTAATTGGCCCTTTCACTGGTGTAACTTGAAGATCAGTCTGCTCTTTATGATCTTTCACCCTTTCCCCAACAGCTCAGTCCAGAGTACAACTGCTCAATCCAGAACTGAGATGGATGGGGATAGTGCCACTGAACGCCTGCTCCACAGGGCTTCCTTGCAATGTGGGAAGCCTGAAAAAGTTTTTTTTTAAAAAAAATCCTCACCCATATCTCTGCCAGGAATTCTGCCAGTGTACAGGGGCTGAGCGGGGTCTGGAGGCTGACTAAGGTTGGGCCTGCCTCCCAGAATGTCCCTGGAATTCCCTGGAATGCCAGTGTAGCTGGGGGCAAAATGCAAGCATTGGTGCGAGACCAGGCATCATGGCTGGGCGTTGCAGGATGCCGCAGCTGCCAGGGATTGGGAGATTTGTTTCTCTGTTGGCGTAAGTGCCCTGGAGAAGGCATTTACATTGGTAGAAGCCTGTGCCACCTCTAGAGGGGGATTTTCCTCCTCTCTGGATTGCACTGCCCAGCTTGTTCCTGTTGCCCATCCTCATACCACAGTGTATACACCAGCCAGAAAAGTAAAAGAAAGATAAGCATGTTTTGCTCTTAAGTTTTGGCTCAGTGAGTGAAATTCATTTTGGATATGATTAATGATTAACGTATGATAATTTTAAGGCAACTTAGGGTGAATCACATAACTGAATTAACTTCTTTGCTGTTACCCCATTTTCAATTCCATTGGTACTGCATTTTGAGGATGAAATACTGTATTAAACTGCCTTACTAAGTACCAAGTCTCTTGTTTGGTGGGGTGGGCCAGAGCAACATGGTGGGAAAATGGCTCGGATGCTGTTGCCATGAAATTCTGCACAGCGGGGGAACCTCTGGAGCAACAGGGGAGCATTCAAAAAGAACCTCCATTTTGGCAGTTCTGGAAAGCCATGGAGCAAAGCCAATGCTCTGGGGCGGTGGTGGGGTAACTGCATGGCAGACACGCTGCATTCCCAGTCCCAACACAGGAGCAATTTTGACATGCAAAACCAGCCAAAGTCTTTTCCCACACCTGTTCCTTTAACTGGAAATGCCAGGGATTAACCCTGGGACATCTGTCATGCAAAGGATGGGCTTTGTATGTACTGCATCCAGTGAAACTGTCCTCTTTCCAAGCATTCTAATGCACATAATGTTTGGGGTGTGGCCTCAACTTGGCTGACTAATACTTTCTTTTAAGTAAAAAATCTTTAGAAATGAATTAAAAAGTGGAAAAGGTGATGAAGAAGAAAGCGTGGGGATGTCTTTGTTCTTTCAATTTGCTTGTTCTTCAACCCCATTGCCCAGTCCACCACTTATTTGAACTGAGCATTTAATGTAGGATTTCAGAGGCATTCCACTCGTAATGAAAGGCTGCTTGTTATTTCCTGTGGAGTGGTTTTGCAACGGAGTGGTGCTGTGTTTGAAATGGTGAAGCAATGAAGGGATGTTTATACAGTAATGGCAACCTGTTTGTTTCTATTGTCTTTAGTGTACTTTGGATTAGTTCCTGAAGAAGAGATGATTGGGATGTTGTTGTGTTTAGTAGTAGGATGCTGTTTCTCTAGTGTTCTTGGAGCACTTTTAGTAAATGAGAGGCCGCTGAGAGTTGGCACTTCTTGAAACCTCCAGCTGCCAAATGGCCTTGCTTGCTCTTAATGTTCTTTGAAGTCAGGCATGGGTGGTGGGAGAAAGACCTTTTATTCTGGTTATTTCTCCCAAGTTACATTGTTCTGTTTTGCATTTAATAGTCTAGTTTCCACAGTTTCTTGCTTTATGATTCTGCTTAAACAAGACACTTGAATGCTACATTACAAAGTACTCTTCCTTGTAATCAGAAACTCTCTTTTTATATCATATTGCACAATATTGATGCATGATTCTTTCCTAAGGATACCTTTAAATATAGTTCACATGAGCTTTTGAGTTGAGCAGCCCCATCCACAGCCCCAGGCCACTGGAGACACTGCTCCTGCGCCATTGTGCCACTGCCTCCAAAGTGCTTTCTGTCAGCACAGAAAGGCAGGGAAATTGAGAAAAAACCCACCACCAGAAAGCTCTCCATTGGGTTAAATGGAGTTATGCCACACTTTTGGCTCCACTAACTAATGTCAGCTCCACTCCCAGGGACACCCCCTGAACACCCTGAGCCATACCACCGTCCTGCTGGATGCCAATGCAGCTTGGAAAGCCGGCCTCCCTTTGGGGTCAGGTGCTGCTATGGTCTGCCGCACCCACTTGCCTCCCAGTTTGCCCACCTCACTGATGCATTTGACAGATAGGCCAGTGAGGTGGGTGAACACATTGGCGCAAGGTTGCACTGGCTCCATAGACACATTCGCCACCTACTTTGGATTGAGGTATAAGATATCCGTAGTTTGTAGTCATGACTTGGACAGTTACTAAAGTCATATCCAGTCATATATGTTCTCATAAAAATGTACTGAGCTGACAACAGGTTTTGATGTTTGTTTACAACTGCTGAAACATATGTTTACAGTTAATTGCTAGACCAAAATGCTGATTCACATGGAAAGAGACCTGGTAAATCCATGCTAACAAATTTGGAAGTTGGAATGGACTAAAACTTGTGATTGACATAGGTTCTTGAACTACAACAATCAAAAGTAATAGAAAGAAGGCAGTAAGAATTGTTGAGGACAATTTTCTAACAGCTCACTCACTTTTTCTCTTGGAATTTCTTTCAAAGAAATCCTTGGAATTGTTGCTACCAAGAGTCAAATATGCCTCCACATGCATATCCCAATCCCAAGACAAGGCATCCAAAGGGAAAAATACTTCAGGCAAAATTGTAAAGGGAACAGAAAGCGGGAAGGTCAGGATACCAACTGAACTGAACAAGATTAATTGTGTAAGGATCTCAAAGAGACAAATAAGAAAGCATCAAATGGGTTTTGTGACAGCCTTCCTATAGGGACCTGGCTATTTACCAAAGAGGTGCACTTAATTGCATGTAGGCTTAATCATGATTTGATACAACATGAAATGTATGCACCTTCAGCTACCATAGGGCCTGAGGATTTTAAGGAGTTTTGAGGAACATGGATACTTGACAACAAGGGTATGTGGGGAAAATCCAGAATACATTTTCATGCATAATTGCTCCCACACCATAATCTCCTCATCATTTATCAATGTGAAAATTAGGCCCTTTCCGCACATTAAATGTATATCAGGTTGCAGTCAGGATAAAATAACCTGCTTTCCTGTTTTCATGTTTGCATGCATCTGTGCAGGCAACAATTGGAGCCCACGAAAACAATGCATGTTGCTGTGTGAAGGCGTGTCTGTTTTTTTATTTACCTCCCACCGATGCTTAGCTGTGCAGGCTTGCCAAATGAACCCCCCACAGCTATACTGTTGTCTCATGATACCATGATATGACCCTTTGCGCCTGCATGGCTATGCAGGCGTAAGTCAGGACATTTTTTAAAAAGGAAAGCGCAGCCAAATAAAGCACCTCCTACCCAGCCATTCTCTCGCAACCAGCTGCAATCTGGGATTTTTAAAAAGACTTGTGGATAATGCAATTCTAGAAAAACCCAGTTTTGGGAAAATAACATGCGTCAGACTCACCTTAGGGGCGGGAGCCATGTGAAGTTGCCCCCCAAAACAGTTTTTTTACACTCCTTAACCCATGTTTATTGGCCCGTGAGAAACGAGCCCTAATGGATTCCAACTTTTAGTCTGCATGTTATTTCTTTTTTTATTCCAGAGCTGAAATAAAATTTCATAAATTGTCAAAGTTTGATTCACTTTCAAATTTTACACTTAGATTTTGATGCTCACTTTTGGCCTAAAAACCAACCTATGATCCTAGGAAGTGATATTTTACATTAACTATTTTTTACTGATTAATAGATGTGGTTAATATTAGAGATGCTTGAACATCTGTTGGTTCAGCTCACTTTCTGGGAGCTGGTTTTTCAGGGACTGAGTTGATGGTCCTGTGACCTGCATGTGGTTGTGGTTGAAGTATGTTGCTTCACTGTATTTCTTCCTAATGATTCAGTACAGTGCAGTTGGTTTTCCACACAGCCCAAAGGGGATCCACTACTCCCTGGCTTTTTTGTATAACTGCTTCATTCAGCAGGCAACTGTTAAAACAGACAAATTACTTAAAATCATATAAATGAGTCATAATTAAACACTGTCTTTTACTAAAACCTTACCCATTGGAATCTGTCTAAGTAGTCTCAAGTGAAGCTAATGGCTGCTGCTAGGTTTGAATTGGTAGTGTCTTTGCACATGAGCAGTTATGCAAAACCCCAATGCAAACATGTTATATATGGCTGTTCAACATGAACCAAACAGGCTGGGTTATCAGCTCACATTTGATCCACACATTTAAGCACAACAAGTTTGACTGTCAAACACATCTGTTGTGAAATATGCAGTATCCATAGTTAATTATTACATTCATTTGTAGATTGTTAAGTGTACTCTATGTAAGCTATTAAATACAGGCAAACATCTGTTATTACAGAGTCACCAGGCATCCAATGATTATTCTGAATATTACATAGTCATGGAAAATATTTAGAGAATATTCATAATAAAAAATTTAAAGGAGATTTTTGGGGAAATATATAACTGGAGCAAATAAATTCTAGCCTTGTTCCTTCATTTTTCAAATATTGTTTCTATTCTATTTTTGATTCCTGGGTTAGTCTTTTTAATTTTAATGTGTATTCCTTGTTTAGTTCTATTCAAACAAGTTAATCTCTCCTCCATTCTTGCATGGGGTCTTCCTCCCGCATATCCCTTCTCCTAACCCCCCCCCCCTTTTTTTGGTTCATGCTCCTTTGAGAATATGCTCAGAGTTCTTGTATTCTATCTGTCTTCTTGAGATCTTCTGTGCCACTGAACCCACTCAATAGTAGCAGGAAGAAAATGTGGCATCCCATGAAGAAACTGCAAACAAGTAGAAAATTCTATTTTGTGAAGCAGAATCTAGTTGTTTGTGCATATAACCTGGGGCTATAGATAAAACTATCAGATACTAATCCAATTCATACTTCTATAAATGTACCTATTGCAAATTAAACACAATTTCATGTCAAAGTAATTTCATATGTTTCTTTTCATGAGTCAGATATTAATGCCATGTGGGGAAAAATGTAAATGAGAAGCTACCTATCCCAACACATTTGTCAGTAGCAAAATAGACGCTTACTGCTATTTCTAAGGCTTAGCCGATTATGATATACTGAGTGTGATTACATGTGGTTTTTATATCTTAAAAATCATATAACCTCTTAAAGAAGATAAGCAGCAGCACTGTATAAATCACTCTATGAGGCAAACATGAATCAAATTTGCAGATGACATCAAATTAGGAGGGGTAGCTAATATACCAGAGGACAGAGTCAGGATTCAAAATGACCTGGACATATTAGAGAGCTGGGTCAAAACAAACAAAATGAATTTCAACAGAGATAAATGTAAGATACTCCACTTAGGCAGAAAAAACCCGGAATGCACAGATATAGGATGGGTTACACCTGGCTTGACAACACTACATGTGAAAGGGATATGGGACACTGGGACCTGGACACACTGAACGTGAGTCAGCAATGTGATGTGGCGGCCAAGAAATTTTCTTGTGCTCTTGGTCAGGGGGATGATAATATATTCCTACTATTAGACTATCCTTCACACCTGGTATTGATATCCACAGTGCTTCTGAGGGGGAATCAGCTCCCCTAGCATTGTCTATTTTATGTGACTATGCTCTCTTTGATGTAGATACGCCCTGTTCTATCCTTCCTGTAGATCCTGTAACCTCATTCTACTATGTCTCTGTGATGCCCACTATATCAATGTCCTCCTTCAAAACTTTACTCCAGCTTCCCCATTTTAGGTTGAAGGCTTCTACTATCCCTAACTGATTAAAATTTACAGCCCTAATACAATTTTATATTTTGCAATACTTTAACATTCATTTTATTTCAGCTAAATTGTCATTTAATTTCAATTGCAGTGCCAAGAAAAATATTGGCCTTTAGTATTTGACATTGATTTGAAATACATATAAATTCATTTGGAAAAGATCATTCAGCATAAACTGATCTGTGACAACTTTAGCCCATAAGCAACTGAAGTCAGATTTCAGTTGCAGTATTAAACGCTGTGGGAATTGAGATAAGATTTTTAGTGCTTTACAAATCAGACTTCAAAAAGCTACTGTACAGTGTTGTTCTGAATAAAGAAATATCCTTCCAAGGCCACTGAAATCCATGTCATTAGAAGAGTATAGCTATGTTTAGGATTGCACTCTTGATGTCTTCAGTTTGCTATCAAACACATAGAGAAAATGGGAAAAAACTTACAGCTGAAACTTTTATGAGCTTGAATATTCCCATATCTGCTTATGCTACAATTTATAATAAATTTAATAAATAATAATTATAATGAAGTCAGCAAAATGATAAATTTAGTAATTCTTTCATTATCAATTAAAATGCTTAAAATAAAGTTCTGTTATTGTCATAATTAATATGGAAATAAAACAAATTCCCCATCTAAACAGCTCATATAAAAAGTCATTCTTTTCTTTTGTTGGATATGGTATCTTCTGTTATTGCAGTCTCTGTCTCTACTGATTTCACTTTTGCAAAGCAGCCAGTATTTTTATAAAAACATAGAGATATCACATTTGTTCCTTAGGAGGGCAGAAGAGTGCAGTTCAGGGCTTTCTTTCTTTCTTTCTTCCTTTCTTTCTTTCACAAGTTTAATAAAAATAAAAGATAGTACATAATACAACAGAGAAAAAAGAAAGTAGCCAATACAAAAGTCATTAAAAGTTCTGGGCTTTCTTAATTCGCTGCAAGCTGTAGCCATTTAGGATTACATATATGTGTAAGGTGTTCCAATCCTGAAAGATACAGAGTGGGACTTTGCTTTTTTCTCTCCTCCCAATGCTCTCTGCTGTGGCAACATATCTCTTGCATTCTGCACTCCCTCCTTGTCTACTACTCCTATCCCCCATCCAACCAAATCTTCCTCTACTGCTGCTGTTGCTTGATGAGTGAGGTTTCTTTGGTTGAGATGATGGGAAGAGTGGATTGGCACAACCTGCTGAGCCCTTCTTCCTTCTACCTTGCCTGTCCTTCTCCTTCTGCCAATCAGTACATCAATAGTGACATATCTTTACTCTCTTCCCAAAATACTATCCAGGCACATGATAAAATATGCACAACCATGAACAAATATTGCTGTTGGAGAATCAAAAAGTGGTAAAAATGCACCCAGGAGGAATGGCTGTCAGCCACCAGAAGCACACACCCACTCCTGGGCACATTGTACTCTGCTCTCTGTACTCCTGTCTGTAGTCACCACTCTCTATGCTGGTAATACTGGCTGTTAAGTGGGAAGGCAGCTACTCCCACTTGTACTTGGACCAGGTGTTTTCCCTTGCAGCCCTCCCCTAACTTTCCCTGACCTACTAAATGGCTTTGGATTGTCATACCTGTGGAACTGCTTCTCTTAACATAATCTGTAAAGAGCATTACATTTGACTGGAAATGACTTGCTGGAGATCTCTGGCCTATAAGCATCTGACTGCCTTCAACCAAGGCCAGAGCTTTTTGGCTCTGACCCTGGCCTAGTAGAACTCTCTGTGTTGATAATTTTTCGAGGTACTATGTGACGTGCTGTTATAACACTGAAAAGTGTTCTAAGTGTCATATGACTTAAAATGTTTTCAAACTGTTTTATTACTGCTGTGAAAATGTTTTATGGTGTTATATCCAGCAACCCATTTCTTTCCCTTTTCTGCCTAATTCTGGGAGACAGAAGGATCTATTTTTCAACCTTCAAGCATCTCCTATTAACCTAACAATTAAGGGAAATAGAAGCTTTGTCACAGCATTTGTGCTTTGTCGTAGCATTTGTGGAGAAAGCTCATAACTGCCCCTATTGCTCATTCTTACTTTACATAATGACATTTGCAGCCTTTTTATAAATGCATTTCAATTTGGAAAAAAAGGGCTCAATCACATGGGCCCTTTCCGCACGGGCCGGAAACAGCGCCCTGGGGACGGCAAAAATCCCGTCCCCAGGGAGCTGTTCACACGGGGGGCGCAGCTGCTGCACAGCCGCGCCACCCTCGTGCCTCCCGAGCGGCGCGAAGCCGCCATTTTCCGACCTCGCTTTCCCAGCGAGGTTTTCGGAAAACGGCAGCTTCGAGCTGCTGCCGTGCGAACAGCAGCGGCTCGAAGGCGCCCTCCCTCCTCCTTTTTCACTGTCCACCTACCGTTTCTGTGGCCGTCCGGCATGTCGCCGAGGCCTGGGGACATGCCCCCCTGCCCTGCGACGCTGGAGCAGTCGCACAGGGCAGGGGGCGTGTCCCCAGGCCTTGGCGACGCGCCGGATGGCCACAGAAACAGCAGGTTGACTGGCTGGCGATGGCCCGCTACCGGCGCCGCTCTTCCCGGTGCTGTTTCGGGACCGCTTCAGGCGAACGTCCTGCAATGCTCACTCCAACCCCCCCATCGCGGGCCTAAGGGCGCGAAACTAACCTTAGTTAAGTCCATTTATTTACCCTCCACTCATTCCTTTGCATTTCTCCTAAGCATTGCCAGAAATAATAGCCAATTTGGATTAATATCAAACCTACCCAACTAAGGCACAGTACCAGCAAGCCTGAATTTTCATTTCTTCTTCTGAATGCATATTTCACACCTGTATCTACAAGAACTCCAAGCACTGCAGATTCATCCTCTAATTGCTAAGGGTGCAGCCCAAAGTAATCCCTGGATGACCCAAAGGTTCATCCCAGAGAGTGAGGGAGAGAGAGTTTATGTATTCTTTTGAATTTATATGGTGAGCATTCATCAGTCTGAATAGCCAAGGCCAGAAGCTGCTGTGGGCACAAACTCAGCATCTACTTTCTTTACTTGCTCTTGAAAAATCTGTTTTGAGTGCTGAAACTGTGCAGAACTTCCACATTCTCTGGATACCAGTGCCAAGAGGCAACATCAGACTTTGGCCTCTATGCCTTTTTGTTGGCCCTCTAAAGAAACTAGCTAGCCACTGTGTGTGACAAGATGCTAGACTAGATGGACTACTAGTCTAATCCTGAAGGGCTTTCTTATGTTTTTCACTAACTTCTTTTTTAAAATAAAAAGTCAGCTGAGAGAAGTGCTGTGGTTTCCAGGCTGGATGAGCTACATGTTTAGCAGCATTTTCTCCTGATGAGTTTTGAGCTTAACTGTGGCTGGCATCTTCAGAGGATCTGAATGATGCCAGCCACAGATGCAGGTGAAATGTCAGGAGAGAATGCTGCTAGAACATGGCCATACAGCCCGGAAACCACACAGCACCCCAGTGATTCCGGCCATGAAAGCCTTAGACAATACATTCAGCTGAAATATTTTGTAAATTACCTGAAAATAGACTCACTGTCACTTTCTTTTCCATGAGGAATCCATACTATCTTCCCCCACACCTATACTACTGTTCCTAACTGGCAATTCAAGAATGCATGTGCACACATAGAAAAAAGCCAGTTTCGAATTCATGATCAAATGCAATTATTTTAAAATGTTCTCAGAGGCTGCTCATCATAACTGATGACCAAATTACAAATTGAACCTCAGGGAGTTTACTGTGGGGAGTTTAAGCATTCCAAGACACTCATACAGGATGTTTGTGAAAGCCTACAAGAACCTGGTGAAGGAGGCAAAAAGGGTTCACTTTGCTGCCTCCATTGTGGCTCCAAATTCGGGTCCAGCACCATTGTTTAGGGTAGTTCGGACTCTCACAACCTCTTCTATAGGTCCTAAAACAAAGGAATTTTAGGCTTTTAGCTGTGAGGCATTTGCGACCCATTTTGCAGGTAAAGTCCTATCCCTCCGTCAAGCCCTCCCAGCCACAGTTGATACAATAAGTGAACTAGAGGCCATCTTCCTGTCCTTCTTTAGACCACTTCAGTCAACTTGACTCCGGTTATGTAGACAGGATTCTGGTTGCTTGTTCTTTTGATCTGAATCCCACCACTGCATAGGTGTGATGTTTTATGTGTTAGAGGCTGCAGATCCCACTCCATTTACATGGATCATGCAGATTTATGTTTATTATGATTTAATATTCTACAGTAAAACTTTTATCTTTATCATTTGCATCAATGAGAGTCCAATCCAAATTTTCCTGACAGCCCCATTTAACAGATCTTGGTAGGATTCTGAATAGTTAGGAGTATTCTCTAAGTCCAAATTTTATAGGGAAAGTTGATCTCAGGACTTAAATATAACAAATGAGACCTGGCAAAAACCCATATAATGAAAAATTCCCAAACAAGACACCCTTGACCAAAATACACAGCAGTTTAATAATATCTAACATGTATATGTTTTCCAGTTCATTTTTATATTCTTTTATGAACAGGGTTAATTATGGTTTTTATTTTCTCCTGCTTTTAGAAGCTTCCAAATGACACAGGCAATCTTGCTGGGAAACTGCAATAATGACAGATGGCAAGTAAATGAGGGATAAAACTAACCTGTTAAATAATATGACATGAAATTTAGCATTTAAATTCCCATCTGGAATGCCTTTACACTCAACTGGTCTTCTTGGGTTTCAGTATGAATTTACACAACACACTGCAGATTTATGAGTCTATCATGCAATTTCAAGAGCTTGCAAATGGAGTACAACACACATGACTGCTCTGCTGAAGTCAAGACCTCAGGGACCACATAAGGTAGCAATTACATATCCACACAGGGTGCTCAATGATCTGGCTTTTAGGGATTACTTCCATAGAAAGCTACATATCAGTCCTACCTGACAAAGAAATATCTTGCAACATTAGGAGTAGAAAGCTTTTGATGCTGAGCATCAGTTCTGAATAGGAGATAGAGGAATGGGAGAGGTGTCATGCTATTTTCTTTCATATATTTAATTTAAATTTCTATTTCCTTAACATGGTTATTTTGCTCTATTGCCAATTATTTTGCTCTATTGCTCTATTGTAGCCTTGTTTGCTCTGTTGCCAGTTAGGTATGCTCATGGCTAATAAGAATTTAAAACACTGACCAAGGGTCATGGGGATACAGATGACTTGCTTGTAAGAAAATCTTTAAGCTACCTTTATTGTATAAGTTCATCCAACGTCTTCTTATGGGAGGAAAACTATTCATAGTGGCACTTCAACAGAACCTCAACAAAACAGTGGAGAAAAACCCAGTACAGGCGGTTTTGGGGGTTTTTTAAATCAGGGCTTATAATGTGTCAAGACTTATACTGACTCCTAATAAACCTTGGAAATTTGCATTGAACCAGGAGGCAATGAGTCATGCCTTATTGATCTGTAACTATTTTAAACACATTAATGCATGGACACTTTACCATATGGCATGCTTTAAAATAATTGTGTGTATTGACCAGGAGCCCACAAGCAATTCTGCTTGTTTCCAAACAACAGAAGGAACACACAACGTGAGGGTGCTGGGTATAAAAGGCCGCACGTGTATTCGACTTCAGCATACCCCCCCCCCCCCCAAATCTTGGAACATTACAAATTATGTGTGTGGGGGAAAAGGCAGGGTCTTTTAGGCTGTCAGAACAAGATGTTATGAATTTGTTAGAAAATGGATAAATAAAACAAAATTCCAGTTGCACCTTAATGGTGCACAACATATGGACTTTCATGAGAGGCAGACTGCACAATGCTGACCTCATTTGTTTACACTAGTTTGTCCATGTTCCTTGTAGCCATGCAGCAGCTGCTGAGAACTGCTTCTAAAAAAATGGATCCTAAATGTGCTTGGAATGGTATCAGGGGGAGAGGGGTTGTTATAGGCAATGTCTGGCATACGAAGAAAAGAAGAAAACCCTGAAAGAAAACAATTAGATGGAATACTGAGGTCAGCACCTTCTCTCTTGTTAAGCATCATTTATTGACTGTCTACAGATTGCTACTTTCAGGGCTATATCTTCTTCCTTCTCTGAAGTTTCACCCTCAGTCTCATTCATCTAGTGATGACAGCCCAGTCCAAAGAAGTAGATAGAGTGGTGGCTGGGGGCAGTGCCAGGCAGTGCACCCATGCCACCTCCAATGGGGTTTCACGTAGCACAGGAAGGGAGAAAAACAGAAAAACCTTGGTTGCTTGAATTCATATGGGAGACTGACTTATGCCACACTTTATGGTGGCATAAGTTGTCTACCAGCATAGGGAGTGCTCCTGGGCTGAAAGTTCTTTGAAAGCTGATTAAAGTTGGCTCTGCTCCCATGAATGTTTTTGGAATGCCGGCACAGCATACTTCATCACAGGAAAGATAGCATGGAAGAACATTTTCTGGCTTCTGCCCCATGGCAAAAGTCTCTCTACACCAGTGCCACTTTGCAACTAATTGCATGGGTGCAGACGCAAGCAGTGGTGGGATTCAGCAGGTTTGCACCACTTGGGCAGAACTGGTTGTTAAATGGTGCTTGTAAACAATCAGTTGTTAAATTATTTGAATCTCACCACCGGAACTGGTTGTTAAATTACTTGAATCCCACCACTGGGCACAACCCTTCCATCACTTCCAATGTAGCTTTGACCCCTCCCCTTTGGATTATACAGTAACTTTATCTCTCATCTTCACTATCAAGTATGTCAGTTCCTGAATAAAGATTTATTTTTATTTTACTTTAATCTGCACATTTTATTTTACTTTAATCTGCACGTTTGTTCTGTTAATTATTTTATCAACAAAAGGAAGGTCTCCGGTCTCCCCTCCAAGTAGTTTTCTTGTGAATGAGGAGAAGCAGAATTGATTAAATAACCCTCTTCCCCACAGATACTAGTAAACGAGAGAAGAAATGACATATTATGTAGTTTGCCTAGCTCACTTACTCAGCTATGCAGAGGGAAATCAAACTAGCTAGCTAACCAATCAAAGCTCATAAAAAGTATTCATGGCCACCTGGGTAATATCATCAGGAGATTCCCCCAAACAATCCCTGAAAATTTGGTGCTGCTAGCCTAAACAATGTGCCCCCTGCAGGCCAAAAACAAAAAAAGACTAAAAATGTTTTAAAAACCCACAAACGGGTGAGCGGAGCTTCGGACATGAATGGGGGGGAGGTTGAACCTGAGACCCCCCCTTACCTACGTCCTTGTTGGAAAACCCCACAGCTTTCTTAGGTCTCTGCCTGGTGTTGCAGCTCCTTTCCCTTACTCCTAGAGAGTATTAAAATCAAACTGGGTAATGACCACTGCCGCCAGAAATCTAAAAGTATTTCCTGCACATCTAGCCAAGTTTCAATGTCTCAACTATCAGGAACTACTCTGCCTTAAATCAGATTCTTCCCATCATAGCCTTCAACAAGTTCAGTTCAAAATGAAGTCATCAACAAGTCTTTGCAACTATTTTGTCACTGTTTCTACAGGTTTAAGCTTGGTGATTCTGATTTCATTCTATCCAGCGAAGGAAGGTGAAACATTTGTAAGTTAACTAATACTAAGTGTTTGGATGTCATAAAAAGTGCCCTACAGGTGGTAAGTCTTATTATCATTAATGGGAATTTATTCAATTATTAATAGTTTGGTTGATTTCTGTTGTCAGACTTACTAACTAGTGTAACAGAAGATTAATATGCTATTGCAGCACAACTTAGCAAGCGACCCATTGTAATTAGCTGTGCTTCACACCTGCTGCCAGGAACAGCTTTGAGTGATGAGCTTCAGTAAAGACCAGAACACAGATCTACAATGTAGTGGACAAAGAGATTGTACTTATTTCATAATCCACTATAAGGCATCAGATGAATCCTACTCATGCACAGAAGATGCTGATAATCTGTTTCAAAGTTCCTGCTGCACAGAATGATACATTGCATCTCAACATCTTCAAGGTGCTCATCCACTGCCAGCTGATAGACCCGCTCCATCAAGCTGTATGTTTTTAAAAAAGAAGAAAGAGAAGTGGGAAGGGGTGGGGGGAAGAGTGTTTCATGTTAAAGTCTCTGGTCCACCACTGGTTAAGTATGTATTGCAGACTAAAATGCAGTTTAACTGCTAATGGGTGAAGATGATTTCAAGTTGCACCAAAGTATTCCCAGCAGCAGCAGCAGTAGAGTAGAATAGAGGTGAAATGATAACTTGTACATCCAGATCCTTCAGCTTCCTTTCCAGAGCTGCAAAATCCCTTGTGATAACACAAAAGCTATGTCTTGCAGTGCCATTTGTTCCCACGTGGATCAAAAAGAAGGGATAACAGTCAGAGGCTTGACAAGTCTTGTCAGCCTTCCCCAAGAAGACAGCACACCTCTCGAGACACTTTTTAGGCCTGCAAATCACTGCTTCTGTTCCCCTCAGAATGGAATCCCCTACCACCACACATGACCTTTAGGGTTTTCCAGGGGTCATTCCATTCTGTCACCTGCACATGCTTCAAGGCCTGTTGCTTATCCTCAATGACAAAGGGAGAGAACCTCAAATCTATTCTGTAACCTCAAACTCACTGAATGCTTCCTGGTCCCTCTATTTCTATGTGTCACATTCCTCCAATTGCCCACCTCCTGTGTTTGAGAGTTGCCATCCTCCTCAGAGAGATTCCCAGTGTGTTCCCCACCCAGTACCATCTGATATACTCTGTCCAGGAAATACGAATTCTGCTTATTAGGCTAAAGAGTACATACTTGTACCTCACGCTGCTGGACCTTCTCTTCCAAAACATACCACAACTATTGCAGGTGACAACAGCAACTCCCTGACCATCCATTTTTAGCAGTCTTAAATAGTCCAGAAACAGATCTATGAGCCTCCCTTTCAAAAAGTCCCCTACTAAACTCCTGCACGAAAATGTGTGTGAGCTTTGCCTGTTTATCTAAGCCCCTGTTCACTGAATTCCAGGGACTGAGACCAAGTGGTTGAAGTCTCTGCCGCTAGTCAAGTCTCTAATTCATCTTCTACTCTCTCCCAAAAGACTAATTCTTATTAATAAAAAGTGCACATGCAACTAGGTGCACACTGCTGCCTCTCAGATAACACTTAAAAGAACCAGCTGGCAGTTAAATAGAGCTGGTGACTCACCAGAAGCCCCACCTCTCAGAAGCCTGAGGCAAGCACATCCACAAAAAAACAAAGAAAAGCCCTCACATATACCAAAGCCCTCCCAGGCCCTCAAAGAACAAATACACAGGCCCTCAAAACACATACAGTTAAATATATGGTTTTAAATCCCCCCAAACAGAGCTCACCTTTTGCTATCTGTTCAGCTGCCTTCTGATGCCTCTCAGAGATTATGGTGCATGCCACTGCCTCTCAGAGAGGTCTTGGAGATGCATGGATATCTCTACTAGGCTCGAGCAAAATAAAAAAAACCCAGTAAAATTTAGATTCAGGGTTTTCAGGTTTCCAAATTATCAGGAACCCCCCCCCCCCCATGTTGGATTTTGAAAATATGAAAATATTTGTTCCTGAAAAACACCCGGAAAAATTAGATTTGTTTAAGCCTAGGGGGATTTCTTGCGCCATTTTTGTGGTTTTCTGCAAGTAGGGGGCGCATTTTTCAAGGGAACAGCACCAAACTACAAAGTTGCTTCAGAAGGCTCTCCTGATGAGACCACCCAATTTTGGTGAACTTTGGTTCAGGGGATTCAATTTTAGGGGCCTCTAAAGGGGTTGCCCCATTTCCCATTGTATCCAATGGTTTCCAATGGGAGATGGAGGCTATCCCTTTGAGAACCATATCCCTCTGAACCAAACTTCGCAAACCTGGGTGCTGTTATCAGGAGGGTCTCCCAAAGCCACCCTGAGAGTTTGGTATCTTTATCTTGAAAAATGTACCCTCTACAGACACCTTCATACATTTCCCCAGATTCTCCCATTAAACTAACCTGGCTCCATTGCAGCCAATGGGGAAATTTCTGTGTGTGTATGCAGGAAGCGCATTTTTTCAAGATAGAGGGACCAAACTTCGATGTGTGGGGAAAAATAATTATTTTTCTCCCATCATAGACTTACATGGGGGTTGCTGTTGTACTTCAAATTGCACTGTGCTGAAGATTTCATTGAGGGTTCTGGTGGGAGTCTTACTCTGGGTAGGGACCCCAAATTTGTCTCAGGGCTGCTGGTGATTTCTCCTGGAACCAACCAACTTTGCTGATGTTTGGGTGGTGGTGGGGGAATTCTGTGGGCACCAAGTTTTCCTTCACTTGGGTGCCAATAGCATTGCCCCCTCCCCAAAACTTAAGCAAATAGAAATACACTTCAATTGAATAAAATGATGGCGCTTTAAGTCAATTCTAGATCATAAAGTGTACCTATTTGCCCTAATGGAGATTATATTGCTTAATGTTTCTCACAGCGGGGAACATGTTGCTGCTGTAAGTTACTTCCATATTAAATCATACACATGTCCTTGGTGGGTTTATACTACTCAGAGATGTGTTTCATATTTTCAGACTCGAAACAATAATATGATCATAAATCTTAACTTGCCAAGTCCAGCCCACCCCTCCTGACCCCAAAAGGCTCATCCATCATAGGAATCAATATTAATGTAAAGACTTTTTTGGATTTGTTGTCATGGAAACCCATTACTACTCAACTACATGATTTTTTCTGCTTCAATTCTTTTTTTAAAAAAAATTATGTCCCATATTCTACAGTTTAATTTGGCGTGGGGACTTTTACTCCCATTTGTACAAAACAAGTTTTTAAAATCCATGCTAAGTAGTATACCCAGTTGAAATATGTACTCTTCACTTTTCTTCACGTTTCAGTAGGTGAATGCTCAAATCCATATTTATTATGTGTCATGCATGGAGCTGGAGGAATTTTCTACTAGATCAGGTATTAAAGTGACATCTTGACTGCTTGAGGAAAGTAATCAATGTGACTTGGATGCAGTTTCTTCCAGTGTCTGTAGATAGGGATGTTTTTCTAGGTCCAGAACTTGCACACACATACATATGCACACAAGCAAGTCTATAGCAAGTTTATAGCATCTGTAATTAAGCTTGCTATCCAATCCATGTTGATATATGTTGTTGTTTTACTCTCTCTGTCTCTCTGTTTCTGTCTCTCTCTCTTTCTCTCTCTCGGGTCCCAGAAGGAATGGCATTAGAAGTATGAGTAGAATTTCTGATCTGTCTTCTTGTAAAGTTCATTGCAAAACTGAATCTAATGTGATTAGAGCAAGGACAACTGTGCACAGATCCTGCTTCTGCAAAAAGGGACATGTGGGGTGTGACAAATGCCCTTATACGGCATTCAGTTTACAGGGTGGAGTCTGCCCTGAAAGAGTTAAGCCCTGGCCAGCCCTGATTGGCCAGAGAAAAAAATGCAGGGACTATAAATAGAGTCAGCGAGAGTGCTGAGGGGTTCTTTTGGTCTTTTGGTCTTTTTGGCTCTGTCTGTGAGCTTTTGTGCCTTCGGGT
Source organism: Sphaerodactylus townsendi (assembly GCF_021028975.2). Lineage (NCBI taxonomy): Eukaryota > Metazoa > Chordata > Lepidosauria > Squamata > Sphaerodactylidae > Sphaerodactylus > Sphaerodactylus townsendi. The sequence goes on from NC_059427.1 coordinate 61,826,488, forward strand.
ACGTTTTGTGGCAGAGTGAGGAGATTCCGCCAAGATCTCTCACTGCTGTTGTTTGTTAATAGCTGAGGAAGCTATTAAGACATCTGAAACCCTGGGTCTGGAGGAGAGTGACCACCACTCAGGTGTTTTGAGGGAAAACCTCTGACAAGTCTAAAAGTCTGTCCTCCACAGTTAACACCAGTCTTGAGAGGCCCAGTCCTGTGGCAGAGAGGCCAAATTTGGGATTGTGGGAGAGGGAGGCTGTTATACCAGAATCCCACCGGGCGTAGACTGGGTGTTTTGTTTAGTGGTTAGGTACAGTGGACTAGAGTCTGTCAACAGAGAGTGTAAAACCTCTAAAGAAGCATCTTTTCTGAAACATCTTTTTCTGAAGAAAAATCTTACTAAAGAGACACCTGCGAGTGTCTAGTAACGTTTTAAAACTTAAGTGAAGTGCCATTAACATCTCTGCAACCGCTAAGCTCTGAAATCATTAAATTCTGAAACCAACAAGCGTAAATCCTCTCAAGTTACCTGAGAAGCCCCTTTTAAGCCAGAAATAAACGTTTTAAGTTTTTGTTCAGTTAAATCCGTTCCAGTCTCTATTTTTGTCTGTGTCTGTGTTCCCAAAAAGAGTGATGACCGTTTCATCAGTTTGTGTGGGCTGTAGTAAAATATATTTTGGTGGCAGTGAAGAAAATCAAGCTAATTAATAGGAAGGTTCCTAAAACATCTGACAGGAATCCATCCTATAGAGCAGAATATAACCCCTTACGTTACATGGTGATTCAATTAAAACTGATTTAAGGTACCACACATCACATATCAGAATTGAAGAGCCATTTGCAGAGATAGATCATGTAGTATCTGATAAGAAGAGCCATGGTAGATCAGACCAATGGTCCATCTAATTCTGCATTCTGTTTCCTACAAGCAGGGTGCAAAGACCAAGTCCTCTGATGTTGTATTCTAACACTGGGTTTCAGAGAAAATGAGGTTGCCTTTAGTTATCATGGCTAGTAGCGACTGATATACCTATCCATAAATCTGTCTAATCCCCTTTTTCAGTCATCTAGGCTCATGACCATCAATATATCCGCAGATGGTGAATTCTACTAATTTCTCACTGAGTAAAGGAGTACTTCCTCTTTTCTGTCCTGAACCTATTGCCCATGAACTTCATAGATTGTTTTATTGTCATTGTCATTCCTAATAATCTTCAGCATGCAATTTTCTTTCACTACTGCCGCTACAATTCTTAGATCTCTTTCCCTGTAAGTATTTGCCAGTTTGGACCTCTTCAGCATAGGAAATTTAGCAATTGTTTTGTTCCAGTGTGTATCATCTTGTACTGACCTCACCCAATTTGGAGAAATTCTCCTGAAGTTCTTCACAATTCACCTTGATTTTAACCATCCTGAATAGTTTGTTATCATCCACAAACTTGGTTGCTACACTGCTCATCACCATTTCTGGATTATTTATGAACACATTCAATAGTACCCATTCCAATATCAATCCTTGTGGGGACCCTGGGTCACTACTCTCACTTGCAAGTAGTTCCATTTATTCCTACTCTCTGTTTCCTATCATTTAACCAAAGTTCTAATGCACAATTTCTGCCTCCAGCCTCTTCTTGACATGACTCAGGACCCGACTAGTTGTTACAGAATCCTTGGGGATAAGCTGGGATAATGCAACTTTGGAACAGAACATGGATCACTTTAAGATATCTTGAAGGCCTTTGCAACATTCTAGAATGGTGGTGGTGTCCCCAGGTTGCCTCCAGCAACACTCTACTGTCAAGCTGTGCTCTCAGGTATGTAAATCAGGTTGTTTTTCTCATCCCAAACAAATTCTAGAGACTCATCTTGGACTCAGTTTTCCAGCAGCAGCACATTTAGACCCAACAACTTGTTGGCATGACTACCGGGTTCTCTGCTGTTGAGAAAAAGACCAGAACAGGGGTCCTCAACAATAGAAATGATCAATAAAATAATTTTCTGTGTTTTTTTCTGACGCTGTTATTTTCAGACTCAATCATTGCTATACCTTTAAAATAGTAATCTAAATTCACTTGAAAGGTAAAATTGCTTTTATGTCCTTTAGGTGTTCCTGACAATTTCCTTTGTGCATGACATCTAAAACCTTGTCAGAAAGAAAATATAAAGGTATACATACAAATTGTTTTAAATAGGCATTGCAAAAGGGTAAAATAGCAGGCTTGCACAGGAAATGCAGCAAACAAGAGAAGTAAGGAGTTTTAACATTTTGCAAAATGGGCTGGAGGAGGGGAAAAGGTGCTGCTTTTATTTCATTTTCTCCATTTGAGGCTGAAGTCATGATAGCAGCTTCTATTATTACTGAATTCACAAAAGTACTTTGTGACCTTTCAAGATGAAAGGTATAATTTAACTGAAAGAGGATTCTCTTTATCATTGCTTTATTATCGTAATTAATGTACTGATATGGGCTTTGTGCTTAAAGAGGCTGCCTGATAGATAAATAGCATTTTTAGAAAACAACATCCACTGAATATTGAGGCTTCTGTTGAGTACACTAGTGTTGTTCAGCAAGGACTGAACTTGAGCATTGACAATTTTGTCTTTCTTCTGGAAAAGAATAATTTCTTAGAAAAAATTGCAAGGTAAGCAACACTACAGGTAAGGAGGATATAACTGACCATAGTTCTTCATGTTCAAAGTAATCAGATATTGCATGAATAATATATGTCTGTTTTACACTTGGTGATGCAGGAAAACCAACAATAAAAAACCCAGATGTATTCAAAAAACCAAACACCTGAGGCTGAAAAAACTGAATAACATCTGGCATTTTGGCTTTGTAAATCTCTCTCCCCTCCCCCCCAACTGGCATTTCCCAATCCCACATGGAGGAAGAGATGTCCCTGCAGCACTGGGCAAACTCAGTGCAGCATGGAGATCTGTCCCCTGCCTTCTGGGCTTGAAATTATCTCCCCGCTCTTTCCCAAGTCCCCAAGTCAAATGGTAGGGAAGGGGGAAAACTGGGGAAAAAAATCTCAGGTTTGTTTTTTTTATCTGAAAAATTTTAGTAACAGCCCAAAAAAGTTGATAGAGGTCTTTCTCTCTCCCTCTCCCATCAAGGCTTCCAAGCCCAGCAGGGCCTAGACATCCTCGGCAGGAACAGATCTTTTTCTTCCTCCCCACCATCTCTACTAGTTCCCAAATTTGTGTGGCCTTGGTAAATGGTGCGGGGAGGGCGGGAGGAGATTTTAAAAACCAAAAAACCCTGAATATTATTCAGCTTTTTCAGAACCAAGTATATTCAGCTTTTTTAAAATACACCTGGGTTTTTTCATCAGTAATGCCCCCCCCCCCCCGAAAAATGCCTTTTTCCCAGGGTTTTCTGTGTTTTAGTGAATCACCAAACCTAGGCTCATTCCGGACATGCAGAATAATGCACTTTCAAACTGCTTTCAGTGCTCTTTGAAGCTGTGCGGAATAGCAAAATCCACCTGCAAACAGTTGTGAAAGTGGTTTGAAAATGCATTATTTTGCATGTGCGGAAGGGGCTCTAGTCTGGACCAGATTACATCCATCAGTCCCCCTGCTGACTGGCTGGTTGGCACCAGGGGGAAAGCCTCTGCTCTCAGTTGGGATCTGGGAGCTCTATGGCAGCCATCTACATAGCAACCCTACATTTTAGTTGCATTTTAAGCATAATATCATAATAGGACTACTCAACCACTTCACCTGAATTTAGACAAAGTTGATACAAAAATGTTAGAAGGCTAAGAAGACTGTAGTAAATCTAAGAAAAGAATATCAAGAGCGCCATTTACTGTGGCCACTGAGGAAAAAGAAATATTCAATAGGCAGAATTTCTTCAGAGCATCTTTAGATGAATATATCAAGAAAACTTTCAAAATGTATGGCTACAAAATGGAATATTTTCCAGGTTATAATTAGAATCTCCAGTGTGAGGAGATTTTCTATAAAGCCCTTCGGGGGAAGGGTGTTATATAAATCTGATAATAAATCTGATAATAAATAGTCTTCTATTCTAACAAATGTGTTGTCTATTAAAATGATCTTCATTTTGTGCAACTTCTTGGTGAACTGTTGTTTTATATTTCTGCAGAATTATGCTGAGCATTTGTAAACATCGGGGAAATTAAATTTTAACCTTTTGAACGAGCCTATGAAAATTATTGTAAAAATTATATTAAATGTAAAAAAAGATAGTAGTGTTATAAACTGTGTTACCTTCCAAAATGAAAGAGGCAATGATGTGGCAAATACTAATAATATTCTCCCAGAAGAGGGAATCTCATCCCTGTTGATTTCAAGAAAGGGCTGATTGCATTCTACATCTGTTGTCAGCAGACTCAATAGTCCTAACATTTGAGTGAGCATTTTGATTTTTGAATGCAGCTTGATGGCATTTCCTTCCCTAGTCCTTTTCAGTGATCATCCATTTCTCCTCCTGCACTTCCACACTAAGGAGAAATTGGACTGGCTGCCTTTGATCCAAATATTGCACAGCTAATCAGGAGGTCATTCTGTGAGCCTCATAATGTGCACTGGCATTCAGTTCTCTGGAAGACATCATCAGTTTTCTGAGTGATAAATATACAAAGTGGCATGCTAGGTCAAGTAGCACATACGGACATTTTTAGAGAGACACAGACTAGCTGATAAAACAGGAAAGAACGATTCCGTCATCCAGGCTGATTTCTCAAGTTCTTAAGCCCTGCAGCTAGCAACAGAACAAAAAGGACAAGCCCATTCCAAACACAAACAACAAAAGTGTGTATGAAGAACTGTGAAATGACAGTCAGCCTTAATGTCAGTCTCCTTCTTTATCACCTACCATCCCTAAGATCTTTAACATTCATATCTGTCTTTCACTATCTAAATATCCCCATGATGCAGGATATTTGTTATTCCCTCTCCAATAAGCTCCATCCATTACTGAGAGTTGATATGAGGAGGAAAATGTATCACAAATGGTAGGAATCCTACCAGTATATTAAGACTGGCCATATATCTTTTGGATACATGATTTAGTTCCTCTAATCCCTTTTATAAGCAATGACTGCTGAGATCCACCAGAGGCTCCCAGACAAATATCCCCTCTTTTTCACCCCTGATACCTTTTAGACTAGGGATCCTCAACACCTATTCTTGCACCCACCTTGTTTGCCCTGCAGCATCCTCCGTGTTGTGTGGCACACAGCCTGTTCTGGCTTACTCATCCAGCAGTTCTACAGCTGCCATTGCTCCCTCAGCCTGCAAGCAGCTGAAACGATCATCCACTACATGTGGCTGCACACCCACTGGAGGCTCTACACCTCCACACAACAACACTGGATGCTTGCCAGCAACTCCCCACTGCCTTGCCCCTTCCACAGTGGGCAGAGCCCTGTAGCTGGGCTGGGTAGGAGCTGGCCAGGTTGGAAACCCCTGTCTTAGACCTAACACAAACATCAAATGTAAACAAAATTTGGATTGCAGCTCCCATTTTATATATCTGAGCAAAACATGAGTGTGCCACCCTACAAATAAGTAGCAAATCAGCAGCAGCTCATAAATGTGCATTCTCTGTTTCTGCTCCCACCTTGTGATAGAGTCTGCTTGAAGAGATTAGGAAGGCCTCCACATTTCTATTATTACACAGAGTGTGCAATGCTAGAATGTCCAGGAGGGCATTTTTATAAAGGGACTGTAACTTAGTAAATGGGACAGTTCTGGAGGGCATTTTCATAAGCAAACAAGGCTTTAAAAAACCCGATCACCTTGCTTTTACTTCACTGTTTTCTGCTACTCTAATCCATTTTCTGCATTATGGAACGTTGTGCCTTAGGTTTTTGTTATCTTTGTTCTTTTAAATTCTACAATGGTCCTTTCTGCACAGCACAAATACACCAACCTCTTGGGGAGGAACTCCGGACAGTTTTTTCTCCAAGATACCTGCAGGATGGTTTATTTCTGCTCAACCCAGGCTTTTCAGAAAATCCTAAACTAGCAAATCTTTTTTGTCAAGTTGGGTTAAAGTCATCTCCTGCTTGCTGTGCATAGCTCATAAGACAATTTATTTCCCCCATCCAATAAAAAAAGCTCTCACTTTTAGTTCCCCCACCATCCATTTTCTGCTGCTTGAAACCTCTGGTTGTGCCCACCATTTGCTAAAGTTGCCTGGGATGTTTGCTCTACATACACCATCCCTGTATTTCTTTTTAGCTCCAAAAGTACATGACTCAACTTAGCTCTTCCTGCCAATTCCGGAAATATATATTCTCCATTAAAAAAAAAATTGATGAGCTGTCTTTTAAGTCAGCTTCTGCTGCTTTAAACTACTGTTGGGCCTGCCCTTTGCTAAAGTTGCCTGGGACGTTTGCTCTGCAGACATTATGTGCTTCTTTTTAGCTCAAGAAGGACATGGTTCAACTCAATCCTTCCTGCCGATTTTAGCAATTTATAGTTTTCTCATTACAAATTTTGTTCATGAGTTATCTTTGAAGACACGAACTTTGAACCCACGATTCTCATACCCACAGCTTTTTACAAAGCTGAAACAAATGTAGATTGGGGCCAAACAAGATGTGACAAGTCTGTCATTCAGGTGCCTACCCTATTCATATTCATTCATTTCATTTCTTGTCCATCGTTCTTGCTGAAATTCAAAGCAAACTACAATATATTAAAAGCAATTCAATCAAACAGCATAACAAATCCTAAATCCAATGCATTAGGACCAACAGTGGTCCTTTTTGCAAAAGCAAAATAAGACATCCTGGGGACATCCTAAAAAAACCCCCATCACCTCATTTTTTGTCTGCACAGGACAACCATTAAAGCATCTGAGGAGAGAGTGGGTTTTTTCTCCCATCTAAGCAAAGAAGCTCTCACTTTAATTTTCTCCCGCTTGCCATTTTCTGCATTTTCTTGCCATTTTCTGCATTTTCTTGCCATTTTCTCCCACTTGCCATTTTCTGAAGCTCTCACTTTAATTTTCTCCCGCTTTCCACTTTCTGCAGCTTTTCCATCTATACTATATAAAATGACTGTCAGACATTTTTTACTGCTTTCCAACTTCCTACATGATACACCTGTATAAATTGCTAAAGAATTATTATTATTATTGTGTTATGATTATTGTTATGCCAACTAAAGGCTTCTTCTTCTTCTTCTTCTTCTTCTTCTTCTTCTTCTTCTTATTATTATTATTATTATTATTATTATTATTATTATTATTATTATTATTATTATTATTATTATTATTATTATTATTATATTGCTTGTGGTAGAGTGGCAAGCAGGTCTGCTGAAATCCATCATGGGTCCCCAAGTTGACTTCCAGAATGTTATCCTCTAGACCCCACTCTTCACCAGCTTTTATATTGCACTAGATTTGCCAAAATTAGATCTAAATATGTCAGTTTACATCCTCTCTTCCAACCTGAGTTAACAGATTTGATTAGATTATTTCTCCTTCTGAATAACTCTTGCTTGTTATTGGTGTTGTTCTGTTTATGCCAATAAAGGCTTTGCTTTGCTTCCTAGACCCCTCACTCTTGGCAGTCATAAACTGTGCTTTGTGGCTCTGTAAGATTGTTTTATTTTTTAAAAAATCATTTAAATATTTATAGCATGCCTTTCATTGTGGAACAGGGCTGCTTTCATATCGTAATTAAAAGCATTGCTATTTAAAACCAGAAGAGTAAAACTCAAACGAACCTCTTCCTCCATGATACTTTCAGTTTATCTTTCTTTCAAAACCCTAGGCCTTGAAATTTCTCCTGAAAGTTTCTAAGTTAAACCTATCATATTTAAATGCCTATGCTTGGTTTCAACTATGCTTCAGATTTCTGCTTATTTTCAGATAACTGTAATCGAAACCGTAATGCACTGCTTATTAGATGTCCCGCCATGTTGACCAAATTGACTTACACTATGTAATCTGTCATGAGTCTCAGTGAGAAAGGTGTAGTGAAAGTATTAGTAGCAATAGCTGTAGCTGTAGTAAATGGTACACTTACCATCCATCTCCTTATGAAGTTTGTTCTATATAGTGGGGGCTACTATAGAGAAAGCACAGTTTCTGGTTGATGCTAAGTGACCTTAAAGAGAAGAACAGCCAGCGGATGGTGCTGTCAGTGTGTGGTGTATGGGAACATATGGGAAGAGATGATCCTTAAGAAATATGGGTTCTATGGCCCTCTTCCCTGGTTATGCTTTATGTGTGTTTGTGTATTTTATTGAACTACTTAAATATTTTATGCAAATACTTTAAATGTGGTTTTAATGACTTAATGTTTTGATTTTCATTGCCTTGGGGACCCTATCTGGATAGAAAGGCAGCACAGGAATGTTTATATAAATCAAATCAGGACTATAAAAGTCATAAGCAGCACCTTATTTTGGGTTTGGAAACCATACAGCTGTTTTAAAATGGGTGACATATGTTCCCATTGACTAGCCCCTGACAATTATCAAGCTGCCAATTAAGGAACCCTGTGAGATCAAAGTTTTACCAATCAAACTTTCCTAGAATAAAAAGTCTAGAATCCAGAACATAGTAACACAGAGGAACAATAAAGCAAATGATAGCCTTGTGTGTAAATATATTGCTAGTTCCTTGGAATACTATATACTTTTCTTTGTTACTGGAAAAATATTCAATTTCTAGTCTTCCACACAGAGATTCTTCTGCACTGCCTGACTAAATAAGCAGATAATAATGCTTACAAGAATGAATGTGCAAGTCACATATACTAGAAGAAGAAGAAGAGTTTGGATTTATATCCCCCCTTTCTCTTTTGCAGGAGACTCAAAGGGGCTTACAAACTCCTTGCCCTTCCCCCTCACAACAAACACCCTGTGAGGTAGGTGGGGCTGAGAGAGCTCCGAGAAGCTGTGACTAGCCCAAGGTCACCCAGTTGGTGTGTGTGGGGGTGTACAGGCTAATCTGAATTCCCCAGATAAGCCTCCACAGTTCAGGCGGCAGAGCTGGGAATCAAACCGGTTCCTCCAGATTAGATACCCGAGCTCTTAACCTCCCACGCCATTGCTGCATATACTACTAATTCTCATATAAATAGTACCAATACTGGCCATCATCATCATCAAAATTCAGAACCATATAGATTATAATTTTTAGATTCCCACAACTAGCTCTTGAAATCAGCTTCCCTTTAATTTGTTGTGCTGTCCATTTATTTGGAGCCATTATAAACTGCCTATTAAAAATCTGGATAGATCTTCTCTTTCTGTCTTTCTTTCCCTGGGGCATATTGAACACCAACATATCAACAAAGTGATAGGCCCTGACTTTGGAAATCAAATTAACCTAAACGTATTTACTCAAAAGTAAAACCAGTGGTATTCAGAAACAAGTTAGTGAGGTTATGTGGTCAGCAAGTGCCTCTCTCCCCTCCACTTTGCATTGTAGTTTGTTGGGGTTTTCTGAAAAATATCTTGAGAAGTCTCAGAAAAACTTACAGTGCAATTCAGATCCCTGAACTGTGCTGTAGTGGCTGGAAGTAGCATGACAAAAGTAGCGCCACTCCATCTCCAACGGACTTTCCAAAGGTGCAGGTAGGGAGAAAAAAAACAAAAACCCTCTCCACCATTGGACAGCTTTCCACTGGGGTCAATGGACTTATGCCATTCATAAGTCCAGGACCAGGGCTGTGGTGCAACTGGCCATAACCCCAGGGTAGAACTTTGGCTCCACCCCAGGAATGCTCCAGTCCACACCCCCTATGCCAGCATCTATTCTGGACACCAGCGCAGTTCTGCCGTGGCTGGAACTTCTGACTTTTGCCACGGTGGGACTGAGGGATGGCCAGGAGCCAGCACCTCTGCCTCCTCTGCTGGTGTAAGTACCCCTTGCACCAGCAGAGGAAGCGAACATGCTGGAACGGCTAGCTCCTGTGACTGATTGCCTCCTCCATCTGGATTGGGCTGCCCAGATCTTTCCATGATTTCTGTAGGAAAGAAATACTAAGTCTGGAAAAATTCTTTCCCTGCCCTCTCCTACCAAGAAAATTCATCCTTACAGGAGGCCGAAGGGAAAAGGAACAGGGAGGTCTTGTTGATCCTTAATAACTGGGTGGTCCTGAACATTCAAAAGTATCTCCAGTTCTCCAAGGATATTCTGGAAATGTAATCTTCAATAATTCCTGGTTTAATGGATTATGTCAGGAGGTAGTTGAAAGCTACGACTCCCATGCAGCCAGCCAGGAAAGGACATAAAAGCCTTCAGACTTATTTCTTATTTTCCTGACTGTCTTTCCCAGCTTCCCAATCCTACATTTGCAAGCATAAGTTGGGATAGTCATTGTCTTAGTGATTCTGCATGCATGCCTTTTCCTGTGTAGCTGCAACTTGGCACACCAGTGAGGCTGTCTGACGCATCAGGCATGGCCCCCTCTGCCAGCAATGGAGAAGGATGGACAGAGAGGGAGAGTAGATGCACTGGCTCAGAGCAGCTAACATTGTCACTTGAGACCACTGGCAAAGATTACTGGCTAGCCAGTGGTGAACTGATTATAAGGCAGTTTAGGCTCAGTTTCTAATTGAACCACCATTTCTATATTCCTCCAATTGTGAATGCACTTTCTAACAATACAACCAAAGAGGGGAAAAACCTGTACCCAAACATGCTAAAATGTGTGTTTCTTGTAGCCACGGCACCTTACTACTTCTTGGTGATGTATGTATCACTATGCAAGCTACTGGTCCCAACTTTTTATCAAGTGCCTGTCTCTGTTGTAATTTAGATACACTATACATTAAAAAAATCTTACAGTTGTTACTATCTCAGTTTGTCATGATTTCACCTTATGTGAGCATGAATATGGAGAATAAGGTACTACAGCAGTATCAGCATCTGATTCTGACCAGAAACCTTGAGACTGGAACCCAGGAGATGACCTGAACCAGCCAGGACATCCCAATCTATGGTCCCTGTACCCCAGCTGAGAGATTTAGCAAAGGAGATTTAAGTGTCAGATCTGAATGTATTTATAATTCATCATTCTACAGCAAAGAACTAGGTCCTAACATAGCAACTACACAATATGCCCAAAATGTGTTGAGTCACAGGTGTGTGACCAAGCTTACATTCAGACATATGTTAGGGGAACTCACCTTAAAAAGTATTCATTTACTCAGAGATGTGCTGGAGAACTGAGATCAGGAATGGTGGTGGGGCTTCTGGCTTCTCTCCCCTCACTTTTGTCAGAAGAAAAGGCAGTTGGAGGATTTTTCTCCCTTCTCTCTGGCTCCACATATCCTTCCTGTAGCATATGGTGTCAGAATAAAATGCTCCCTAAACTGCCTGTTCCACTGGTGAAACCAGGGTAGAAGAGAAATACCTTTCTTGGTGAATTCCCCTGATGTAAATCTGACTGCAAGCCCATTCACATATCTGCACCCTGGCATGTGTCAGGCGTATTGTGTAGCATAGCCTTGGGAGATGTTACTAGGCCAGAGAAGGACACAAGAACTCAGTTAGCTTTGAGCATTTGCTGGAACAAGTGGTCTTGTTGTGATGTCTGAGGTACTGAGCTCATTTTCATAACCATGTTGGCTTCTGTGAATGGATTTCTTACCTTAGACAGAATATATCTGTCACTTCATTTAAGTATCTTCTGCAGTGGGCAATCCACCCATCCACTGATTTGCCATACCATCTTGCAAACCTTGCTCTTGTAAAATAAAATTTGTATGAAAATTCAGTTGCATGTCTTTTATGGCAACTCCTACACACGTACCTCAGTCAAGGTGTGCAGCCAATTGTTTAGAAATACCAGTGCCTTCGTATGATGGTTATATGTCTGTCAGTTAAAATGTGTAGAACTGTGGCAACCAAAAAATGCCCAAATACAGCTCCATGTGTTCTGAGGACCTCTTATGGGGGCCACGGCAAGTATATGTAACCTGCACTGAGCTCTTCAAGGATAGGGTGGGATATAAATATAATTAAATAAACGCACGCACGCACACATACATACATACATACATACATACATACATACATACATACATACATACATACATACATACATACATACATACATACATACATACATACATACATAGTTGAAGGCTTTCACGGCTGGAATCTCTGGTAATAAATAAATAAATCATTAATAATAAATAAATTATTCCTTAGCTTAATGCAGTTTAGGTGGTATGCTTCTAAGCAGATGCTATATAAGTATCAGAAGAATTTAAACAACCTTGCAAGAATTACAGCATAAACTTTCAGCAGCTTGAAACAAGGATTATGACTGTCAAACATCTAAATATTTTTCAGTACCATCCTAAGCAAAGTTATACCTTTCTAAGCCCATGGACTGCACTGTTTATCAACTAACCATCTTGCTTTCAACTGCTTTTAGCTGATGAGTCAATTAACTAATTGCAAATTATGACATTTAAATACATATATTTTCGGAATGTTTTATGAGCATAAGTTTATCTTCACTAATTAACGTAGGTGTATTATGTGTCAACAGAAATGGATTCCATGAATCAAGAGATGCGTATAAAACTTTTATGGTAAAGCAATTAAGCTCCTTGTTATAATGGTCATTTCCAATTAAAATTCATAATCTCTCATTATTAGTTGGCTAATTGACCAATTATTTATTCAGTTTCCAAATGCCCTGGAAACTGGAGAAAATATGCTGAGTAAGCTCTACATGTGGTAAATTCATATTCAACAGTTTGGAGATATGAATTCAAGATAATTTGGAAGAGGATATGTTGCAGTCTGTGTGTGATGTTCTCTTTCCTTTGAAAATTAGGAATAGGGAACTCACTGAGGCTCCTGCTTTTGCTTCACATAGCAAAGCAAAGTCTTTATTGGCATGAACAGAACAACAACAGCAAAACACAGCAAACAATAAGGTTTTGAAGGCAAAAAAACCTTACTATCTCCACACAAAAAAGGTAACCTCAAATAAATACATATTGTTACTGACTCTGAATTATTTCCATACCAAAGCTTGTAACCTCTTCACAAAAAAACAGAATCAGAGTTATTCAGCAGAAGAAATAATCTGATCAAATCTGCTAACTCCGGTTGGAACAGCGGATGTAAATTGAGATATTTAGATCTAATTTTGGTAAATTTAGTGCTATGTAATAGCTGGTGAGCCAATGTTTCAACTACGTTGGTATTACAACTACATAACCTTTTAGATTTTTCTAGGTTATTAAACCTGCCATTTAATAGGGCAGATGGCATGACATTAGATCTAGCAATTGTGAAAGCTCTCCTTGAACGGGGGTTAGTTAGAAAATATAAGTAATGGGCCATGCGACCCTGCTCAAATGGAATTAGAAATTGTGTAGAAGAGCAAGTTTGTTTAGCTGCTAGATATAATTCTGCAACTTCCCAATCTAAAAGCCAGCCTTTGAGTTTGTATGCTTCTGAACAGGAAAGAGAGTAGAATGATTCAAGGGACAATCCAATAGATACAATTTTCTTTTCAAGCAGAGAAAACTAGGGATTAACCTGTGTGTCTGAAAGTATTAAGGAAACAAGAGAGTTATCAGATGGAAGATAATGAAGATGCAGCCAAAATCTAAAGGCTCTAAGCCAAGCTTTAAGTTCCAAAGAATTTTGCCCAAGTTCCAAACATAGGGCTATGTAAGGAACACAGTTTGGTAATCCCGTAATTTTGTGGAAAAATATGGATTGGGGAGAATTGAGTGAATGGTTAACAGCCTGTATCCAGATTGGAACCCCATAGAGTAATTGAGAGTCAATCTTCACATTAAAAATCTTTAACGTGGCAGGAATAAAAGAATGCCCTCTGCTATAGAAAAAGTGGAGGATTCCAGAAATGCTAGATGAAGACTGAGTAAATACTGCCTTTTTATGGGGGATCCATGAAAGATTGTGTGGAAAAAAGGCCAAGGTATTTAAAACGATTGACCTGTTCAAGAAGAATGTTGTTTATTTTCCAATAATATTTCTTCGAGGATCTAGCAAAAACCATTATCTTGGTTTTCTCATAATTGATTGTTAGTCTATTGGAGTCACAATACTCTGCAAAGCGCCTCATAAGCCACCTCAATCCAACTCTGGACCAAGAGAGCAGAACGGAATCATCTGCATAAAGCAGAATTGATATATGATGTGAGGACAGCTTGGGAGCATGAAAATTAGAACCTACCAGGGTTGAAGGGAGATCACTCAAATGAAGGTTAAAAAGAGTAGGGGCCAGCACACAACCCTGCTTAATCCCTTTGGTGGAGTAAATGGGGTCAGTAAGAAGACCTTCCTGAGAACATTTAATACGGCAGCTGGTACCTGTATGCATTTGCCTTATAAGGAAGAGGAGTCTATCATCAATTCCAAGAGCAGCAAGCTTGGCCCAGAGGAGTGTTCTAGGGACAGTATCAAAAGCTGCCTTCAAATCGATGAAGGCAGCGAAAAGTCTGCTTTGTGGCCTGCATGAATATTTGGTGGCTAAATGTGCCAAGACTATCGCGTGGTCAAGCATTGACTTCCCTTTGGTAAATCCAATTTGTTCAATCCCAATTGTTCATGATTGTAAGGCCCAACAAGTTTCTGTAGAACAGGGGTAGGGAACCTGTGGCTCTCCAGATGTTCAGGAACTACAATTCCCATCAGCCTCTGTCAGCATGGCCAATTGGCCATGCTGGTAGGGGCTGATGGAAATTGTAGTTCCTGAACATCTGGAGAGCCGCAGGTTCCCTACCCCTGCTGTAGAAGAAGCATGGCATAAACCTTCCCAATTACCAAGAGCAGGCTGATAGGGCAAAAATTAGGCGGATTTGAAGTGACCTTTTTATAGATGGGCACCACTACTGCAGTCAGCCAGAGTTTAGGAATTAAATCAGAGTTGTCAATTTGTGTAAACATGGTAGCTAAAAGGGGGGCCCACCAACCTACATGCAGCTTCAGGACCTCTGGAATAATAATATCTGGCCCAGGGGCTTTCCCCCATTTTAGTCCTTTTATTAATTCCACCACTTCATGGGGTGAGACCGGAGACCAATCGGGGGAACAAATATTAGAGGGGGTAAAGCTTACATTACAATCTCTATCCTCCTGAAAAAGTTTACAGAAATGTTCATCCCAGACGTCAGGGGAAATACAGATAGAAATAGAGGATCTTTTTTGTTCCAAATTATTGACCATAGACCAAAATGTCCTGGTATCTTTGGAAATCACAGCAGAATGCAAGTGCTCCCGTTGTAAATAAACATGTTCAAGCTGTCTTGCTTCCATTACCTGGTGAAGATTATTTTTACATTGAGATAACTGATTCCAAAAAACAGAAGATCGGGAATTTTTGCAACACTGGTAAAGGTATCAAATATTTCTATTACCTTTCACACATTCCTTGTCAAACCAGGGGACCTTATAACTGTTTAGTTTGTGTCTCCTCATTGAAGAATTCAATAAAGAATCAACTATATACTCAATTAGTGATTCAAAGTTGGAGATCGTCTCATATGGTGAGTCAGCATTGATGACAAGGGAAACAAGTCTACAAAGACTGTGGGAACTAAACAGATCCTCAAGCACAACCGCCATATTAGGGGACCAAGCCAATCTGAGTAAATACTCAGCAGATGATTTACTATCTCCACAAACTTCTTTGCTCTGTGATAGCACAAGATGAAGAGGAAGGTGATCTCCCAAGAGAAAATCCCCAATTTGGAAGGCTTGCACCCTGGATTTCAAATGTGGGGAAATCAGACAATAATCAATAACACTACAGCCAGTAGAAGCGGTGAATATAAAGTCCTGAGAGTGTTCATAGTTTGTCAAGCCATTTAACCACAGTTTGTTGTGGTTAGTTGCCAACTGGATTAATTTCTTATCAGCTGCATTAATACAAGGGTCCTTTGGATTACAAACACCAGGTAATAGAAGGGAAAAAGAGTAATCGGCATCAAGCCCCTCTTGTTCAAGGAGAGATACTAAATCAGCACCAACTCTAGCATTAAAGTCCCCCAATAATAAGATTTCACTTGAAGGGTAGTTGAATTCAAGTTCTCCAAAAAGGTGGATAAACTATCCCATACATCATCTAGCGGGTTCTTTAGTAAACCTGGGGGAATATAAACATTAACAAAAACCAGTGAATTATTCTCCCATTGAATCAAAATGGTCTGAGCTTCACATAGCAGAACCTAATATGTTGAAAACATCAATTTATTAGAAAGAAGACTCAAGGATGGGATCAACTGGTGTCATGTGGTCTACAAATCTAACTAACAGAACTAATGAGCAAGGACTCCACCCCATGATTCAGTCAACTCACATAAATATCAGAGGGTGGAGCAGCATGATCTATTGCAATTTCTACACTAAATGCACCGCAATATGCTGTATGTAGCAAGTAGGAAGGGGCTGAATGGAACATGTAACCCAAACCAGGTTCAGGTTGTCATATCTATACCTAGGCACTTAGATTGAAACAGAAGAATATAAAGGAGACTAAAATGTTTTTTGGGAGGGGTTCTGTGAGAGAGAGGGTAGACATTAAAAATTCCACACAGTTTTTTTTCTCCAGAACTTTTGGAAGACATTTCATTTTTTTTTTGCTCAAAAGTTTGATGCCCCCCAGGCTCAAGCCAGGTGCAGCGTGCACCCCTCTATCCCCTTGTAGCTACGTCCATGATTTTTTACACCAGGTCATTTCAAAGTCACCATCACATTATAGAACATGCCCCAACTCACAAATCTGAACACAGCAAAAGGCATGCCACACAGCAGAAATAGTTTTTTGAAAACATTTTCAAAATGCTTTCAAAATGTTTTATTACTGCTATGAAAACATTTTATGGTGTTGTATCCAGTCTCCCCAATTGGGTGAAACAGCATCACTTTAATGTTATTTAAACTGGGAACCCCAGATTCTCCCTTTAAGGTGGATTTAAAAGGAAAATGTGGGCTCCCTAGTTTAAACAAGTGATGCTGGAATCCACCCCCAAACAGCATCATTTTCAATGGTGTTTAAACTAGGGAGCCCAGATTCTCCTTTTAAATCCATCTTAAAGGGAGAACCTGGGGTTCCCAGTTTAAACAACATTGAAAGTGATGCTATTTTGGGGTTGATTCTCCTCCACCCTGAAACAGAATCACTTTCAATGTTTAAACTGGGGATATCAGGTTCTCCCTTTTAATCCATGCCAAAGGGGGGGGGGGTTAAAAGGAAAATCTGGGGAAAACCTTTTGGGGGGTGCCTGCTGTCAGGGGTGCAATTATTAAGCTAGCAGCACCAAACTTTCAGGGTATCTTTAGGAGACTTTCCTAATGATACCACCCAGGTTTAGTGAAGTTTGGTTCAGGGGGTCCAAAGTTATGAACCCTCAAAGGTGTAGCCCCCATCTTCTATTATCTCCCATTGGAAACAATGGGTGATGGGGCACCCCTTTTGGGAGTCCATAGCTTTGGACCCCCTAGACCAAACTTCACAAATCCTGGATGGTATCAGTAAGAGACTCTCCTGATGATACCTCCCAGGTTTGGTGAAGTTCGGTTCAGGGGGTCCAAAGTTATCGACCTTCAAAGGTGTAGCCCCCATCTCCTATTAGCTCCCATGGGAAACAATGGGGGATGGGGCACCCCTTTTGGGAGTCGATAACTTTGGACTCCCTGAACCAAACCCCACCAAACCTAGGTGATAGCATTAGGAGAGTCTCCCAAAACATCCCCGAAATTTTGGTGCTACTAGCCTAAAAACTGTGCCCCCTGCAGGCCAAAAACTAGAAACCCCACTAAAATACCAAAAAAACCCACAAATGAACCCTGCATTTTTGGCGCCCGCCACAAGGGGCCCCCCTGGGCAACTGCCCACTTTGCCCAATGGGCATTATGCCCCTGATGGCCGCCATTTTCTGACACTTCAGGTTTCTCCATACTGTCTGCCATTTGCAAGAGTTCCCACAGATGCTTGCTCCACTTGCAGCTCATCCATCTGCCTTTTTCGTTTGTAAAGTACATGAATAAAGTTAGTTTTCACTGCTGATTCTGGCATTTGTTGTTTTTCCTTTTTTTTAATTATGTGTCTTTGAAGCTACAAGACTCGATATGCGAACAGAGACAAAGGACATCCAAATGTGAGCAGTGACTACACTTAAAGTAATCTCAATGCTGCTGAATACTTGTTTAATGAATCCTGAGTGAACACATGACCTGTTTTAAATAAAGATGAACTTAAACACTTAGATTGAGCCTCAGTTTCCTAGGTATGTGTCCATTACAATTTATGAGAAAACAGTCTCAGATGCTACCAAAATTTGATCATGCAGGAAATGCGTGCATAAAGGAAACTGAAATTACATAGTATATGACCAGCTCTACTGTCAGGTAAGGAATTTGACTGGGACAATACAATCAGATTTTTTGGATGGCACACCACCTGTACAGAGGAAGGCAATGGCAAACCATCTCTGTAAATCTCTTGCCTTGAAAATTCCACAGGGTAACCATAAGTCAGCTGTGATTTGACAACTGTCAAACTTGACCATACTTCTGGAATTCTGGCAAGATCCTGAAGTGAGAAATTTCTGTGCCTTATTCATGTGCCTTTCTAGTGACATAACTTTCAGAGAATTTACCTATAAAAGAAATAAGCTTTCATGAAATTACAGCTAAAAACTTAGGACTTTGTATTTCATATGAAGAAGAAGAAGAGTTGGATTTATATCCCCCTTTCTCTCCTGTAGGAGACTCAAAGAGGCTTAAAACTTTCCCTTCCCCCCTCACAACAAACACCTTGCGAGGTAGGTGGGGTTGAGAGAGCTCTGTAGAGCTATGACTAGCCCAAGGTCACCCAGCTGGCATGTGTTGAAGTGTACAGGCTAACCTGAATTCCCCAGATATGCCTCCACAGCTCAAGTGGCAGAGTGGGGAATCAAACCCAGTTCCTCCAGATTAGACTACACCTGCTCTTAACCACTACTCCACTGCTGCTCCAGAAAGCTAACAAATATGATCCTAATAAAATAATAAACTCCAGATTATGAATCAGAATTAATAACACAGTACTAGGGTGCAGCTCCTTTTAGAATACTAGAATACACTATGCCCATTGGCCAAACTATAACATACACAAACCACGCACAAGGGAAAAGTGCAAGTGCTCTTTTATTATACAAAGGTGTAACAGAAACACGTAACAAAATACAAAGACAATGAACACAGACAGCTGTTAATGTGCATCCAAATATTACAATGCTCACACCTTTCTTAGGAATTTAAGTCCTATATGCATTACGATCCATGAGAATTTCTAAGTGTATAACAAAGTTCAAAATCAGCATCAAAGTTCATGAATTTCTCAATGTGTAACAATATTCCAGTCCAAAACCCTATTCATGATAATATGGGGTTTTCATGCCTTCATCAGTCGCACAATGTGGAATTTCTAAACACCACCTCCCCATAGCTGTGAATCAATTCAGAGTCTCTAGAAATAGATAACTGTTCATCATGAGGACCAACAGTATTATTCCCAGTTAGTTTAACATTGTTAAGTGCAGTATTTTAGTGCCCTCGCAGACTGGACAAAACCATGGTGTTAGCTGGGCACCATTAACTATAAGTTCATGATGTCTGTTAATTGTAGGAAACAAGTAATTGCATTTATCACCCTGGACAGAAGCACGTGAACCATCAGGCTTCTTACAGACATTAGATTTTTCTGCCCCTTCAATATTTAGAATGGTTGTAGTTCTGTATCCCCGTCTATCTTCATGCCAAATATTATAAGCCATTTCCTAAACTGAATGGTATTTAAATGTAACTTGCTTGCTAACTTTTCCCAATTGGAAGTGTAGCAAAGGATACTGTTCTAAGAATGCACTTATGATTTTGTCCTCAAAGGTGGGATCATTGTGTCTGGTTTTCAAGGCATTTTAACAAACTATTGACAATAACAGAATGATGTAAAGAGCCAGCTTCACATATATATGCAGATGGACTTTTGGACCTAGGAATGCATGTCCTGCCCTCATGGTGCCAAGATGAAGAAAACAGAGTATGAACAGAAGGTGTTAGCCTGAAGGATGGAAGAAAGTTTCCCTGAGAGTAGCAATCTACACATCAAGGTGGTTGAAAAGGAAGCATGTTCAGGTCCTGAGCTATATCTATGAATCTCTGACTATATTGTATCTGACTGTCTATGGTCCCCTTCAGAAGTCTGATCTAAAAGACAGGGCTAAATCCTTCACTTCTAACAATGTTCAGTAAGTTCTTTAAGGCCAAAAACAACACAGGGACATTTGCACAAGGTGCATGGAGCTAACTCCCAATCACTGCATGTTTCACACACACAGAGTCTCCCAGTAGCACCTTAGAGACAGGTCTCATGAATAAGCATGTATAGTTGGATCATAGCCAGGCTGTTCCCAAGTTATATATTCCAGCTCTCAGGCCAATTTTTGGACAAGGATGAACTGAAACTGGTAGCCATGAGACTCCCATATTCACATTTGTTTCAAATTAAGGGGTGAATGCTCATTACCATATAGCTTGTAAGTAAAGAGCCTGTAGAATAATTTGTGTCTGTGTTCCATCGTGCTTTTCCACCCTCCTGCCCCGCTCTGCCAAATGTTCTGTGAACATTGATCTGAATGGTCCATCTGCAGCTGTACTAGCAACAAGAACAAATGTCTTCAAAAGAAAACAAACAGTGCACAGTCACACTGGATAAAAATGCAACTGACACCACATGACGCTAATCATACACTGCAGCTGCTGTGACTTGGAAGCCGACCAAATAAACAGCTTTCAGTGAGGAATTGTGATTTTCCTCTTGCAATATTAGCTAGTTCATGGAAGCCAAAGACATTACCTATCATCCTATAGGTGGTCTGATATCGGAGTGAGATATCTTATATTACAAGAAATGTATCTTAAATTACAAGAAATGTTGACGTGCAGAAAGCACTAGGTTCTCAGACAAGAGAAAGATAATCTTTCTTTAGTATACACTATTGCTACAGATCTGCTCTTGCGGAAACTGCTGTGACATGTAACCACTTCTTTGCCTTCACTGCTGTCAAGAGTCACAGTTATTGTACCTGTATAAGGAAAATCCTGACAACTTTCAGCTTCTGGCTCTAGCTAATACTGTTCAATAAAGAACCAGGTCATCTTATTTTGCACAGTGATCCATTTCGTTGTGGACCGGTCTCTTCAGCTAAACAGGAGTATATAGCTTTACCATGGGAAACAGTAAGGTTAGAAGAATCAAGTCAGAAATCTGGTATCATAATGGGATGTTTCATAAATTATATTTCACAGGAAAAATACATGTATTCTACATATACTGATCTACATGTATGCCAAATGCACATATACTGAATACATCAAGATGATCGTGGCTTTCCTGTAGGACAGCATGTAACAGAACATACATGTGTTCATTGATGATGAGTCTACAAATAGGTTTCATGTCATGCAAAAAAAAATGTGGTGTTATCCCCAGCTATCTGCTACTGTGTAAATAGTGGAACAATTTCTCATGGTATATCTTGTATCTGATCCTTTGTTTTGACATTTCAGGATTCAGATAATGCTTAGAGAACTGTAAACTTGATGGACAAGGGTTCTTTCTCCTCCTCCCATTTATTTAATTCATTCCAGCAGCAGTCAATGGCTAATTAGTAAAGGGCAGATAAATAGCTGCCATTAGTAGTAACCATTAGTGTTTTGAAGTCATTTTGTGTCAGCAAATTCTCTGCTTGAACTGAGATTGAAAGAAAAAGACCAGTACTAATACATTTCAGCTGCTAAGAATGTGTTACTATAGCAACAGCTCAACCAATGGAAACCCTGAATATATCACTTTTTGCTCAAAATGAATTTGTTTACCTTAATTTCACCAAATTACTTTTTAGTCAAGTACAAAAAAACCTTGTTCAATTGCTGACTATTCTAAATACGTAGATATTTTTCTAAATATGTAGACCATATTACTTTGAAGGTGAATTTGTTATTAGGAAGGTTGCATGAATACTCGCCCACATTCTTTGTATCTAAATAAATAACAGTGATGACAATGAAGTCTAACTCAGCAAAAAATACTGTACCTCATGGAGTAGATTGTAGTAATTTTATGCACATTCTTATCCTACCCTCACCAACATGTTGTAAAAGCTGCTAGTATTACTTAGCACATATGACTGCAACAGTCATACAATGTGCCAAAACTTTGGAAATTGCTCTTGAGGTTATCAGAACCTTGCCTTTCCAGCTACTAATATATTGTACAAACAAATGACTAGTGAGAAAATACAGGAAGCAAACTTGGCAAAACCAGACTTTTTTCTCAGATACATTGGGTTGCATCTAAAGTAGTCCTTGTATGAATAGAATGGTTTGCAAATTACTCTGATTTCCCTTTCAAGTTGTAGCATCCTCTACTGTATCTCATATAATTTCTGACGGTCAGCAAAACTCCAGGAGCAAGTTTCTAGATTACATGGAGACTGCAAAACGACCATTTTCTGAAGAGGCCTCTAGTCACGGATGTATGGATCCAGCTTGTTCATAGCAATAGCCCTTGTGAAGGCAGAAATATGATATATAAATTTTGTCAAATAAAAAAGAAAATTGTTACATATTCAAACATCCAACATCAAAATCTGACATCTCATAACACCCAAGATATATTTATCTCATCAGGAATAGAAAGCTCTGCTGTTTAAATATCTTTTAACCCTGCAAGTAGCTTGGCTGGTGAATGTTGGAGCAATTGTAACTTCTGAACCTTTTCAAAGTCCCAAGTTTAAATAATTTGTATCAAGGGATAGTTCCTTAAGAGGGTGGTGGTTGGAACTGCGTTTATTACTTCCTGGCCTTACTCAGCCAACTGAGCCTGGCATGAAGGTCATGACTGGATGTGGTGGGTGGCATGCTTTGAAGTACCTTGTCTGCTTCATCAGTCCTCACCAATTGAAAGTCATCTATACAACCAAGACATGACTGCATTCCAAAAAACCTAATGAGAGTGAACAAAACCCATACCTGCCAAAGGGACGTATGGTGACAAATGTACCCGGGCCAAAGGTGTATTGGGGAAAAATGGAGCCCAGGGACAACACCTGCTCCAAGTGCCCTGCACTCCCCTGTGCTTGGGGGTGGGGTTTTGGGGTGGCTTGGGTCAGTACCTGTCTGAGCCACCCCCCTAAGCCTCCCTGCCTCCCTGCAGGCCATCTCCTGCCCAGGGCAGAAGCTGGCCTGCAGGGAAGTGGGGGTGATGCAGAGTGCCATGGCGGGCAGACCAGGAGCCAGCCTGCAGTCGCTATGCCCATCCAAGCTGCCCCTAGCCCTGCCCCTGAGGACCTGGGGAGGGAAGGAGGCAGCTTGGATGTGTGCCGTGACTGTATTTAGGTGCATCCCCTGCACTGACCCAGCTCTTCCAAACTGGGTTGGCTGAGGGAGGAGGGGGTGGCAGCTATTTTGTGTCCCCCAGCCATTGCACCCAAGGTAATTTGACCCCCCTGTCCCTGTGGGTGGTCTGCCCTGGGCAGAGGCCATTTAATCACTTGGGAGTGGAAAATCGCCCCCACACCCCTCCTCCTTCTCCCAACCCTGGGTCCATACTGACTGTGACTGATGTGCCTCTCTCTGCCACCGGCAGCACAATCGAGGAAGAGGGAAGAGACAATTGTATCTTTTCCACATTGAACGCTTTTGAAACAAGATAGGAATTGGCAGATGATCTCTAACTTAACATTTCTTTTCTGTGGCTGGATAGCTTTTGCCCTTAACAAAAATGGCTACAGTAAAAACAAAATAAAACCCTAAATCTTCCTTTTGGAGTCCTGGATAATGGACACAAGGCCTTGTGCAACAATCAAAAAGCCGGTAGAGGAGAACTGTGGGTTTTTGTGCACTCATATCTCTGGCAAGGTAATGTACAATTCAGAAAGTTGTATGTAAAGCTGTCATTTTACTTATTCAGTGCGGTGGGGCATGATTCAGCCAAGAAGAAGCACTTTTAAATCTTAACGATATTCAGTTCAGCATGTTCTTAAATATTTCCTTTTTGAAATCAATTTGACCTGAAAGTATTTAGCTTTGGCTGGCTTGGAACCCCTTGGGCATTTCCTTCTTTTTCTTCTTATTTCAGTCCTTGGCTTAAATTCCAAAACAGGGGGAGCTCAAGCTTGTCTGCCTAGTTAAATTCACAACAAGACTTATCAAATCTGAGCTATGGAACTTGCTGTATATGTAAATTAATGATACAGAAAAGCATGCCTCTAGAAACACATGCCTACACCAAACTCATAGCCAGCTAAGCACAGGGGCCAGGCTTCTAGATCCAGGGGTGTAGGGAAGGGGGTTCAAGGAGGCAAACTGCCCCCCCCCACTTTCTACGTTTGGCCTGAAGACAGGGCACCTATTTATCTAGTAAATTTGTGGTTATTAATGTATTAATATTGACAATGTTTTATGTCAATAAATATGCTGTGCAGTCTGTGCAGTATTTCAATGTATGGGGAAGGTTTCAAGATTGCGCTTTGCTGTCTGCAATCCTACCTAGGCCATTTCCTTTTATCAGGAAGGAAAAGACAAATCTTGATTGGAAAAAAATTGCAGTGGAAGTCACTGTGGTGTAGAGCTTAAAGGGGTTGCAAGGTCTATTTTCCTGGAATATGGGACAGGTGCCATACTTGGAAACCCTAAAAGAACCACAGATGATGGCTCATGAGCCACTGTATTTGACATAGTCCCTTTCCCCACCAAGTCTTTTTCTAATGTTTCATACTTGGAAACCCTAAAAGAACCACAGATGATGGCTCATGAGCCACTGTATTTGACATAGTCCCTTTCCCCACCAAGTCTTTTTCTAATGTTTTCCTATTTTTTTTTGAAAAAAAATATTTTACACAGACAAAAAAAGAGAAAAGAGAAGCCCAAATCTAACCCCTCTCCCCCACTATGATAATAACAATAAAAACATTTCAGTATATCACTATCTTTAATGTTTTTCTGATAATAAACCTGAGAACAGGAACTTACAGGAACAGGAACAGCACAAGTGCTGAACAGCACCTAAGATATTGTAGGGAAGGCATTTTCACAAACAGTAAGTGATCATGATGATTTTATTATTATTTAGAATATTCCTGCTCTTCCTGAAAGGAAATCAGAGTTCTGGACACATTTCTCCTTTCCTCATTTTATACTCACAACAACCCTATGATGTAGAGTGAGCTGAGAAAGTTTCTGACTCAAGGTCAACCAGAGAGTTTCATTGACAAGTATTGATTT
Organism: Sphaerodactylus townsendi; assembly: GCF_021028975.2. Lineage (NCBI taxonomy): Eukaryota > Metazoa > Chordata > Lepidosauria > Squamata > Sphaerodactylidae > Sphaerodactylus > Sphaerodactylus townsendi. The sequence continues at coordinate 61,851,739 of NC_059427.1, forward strand.
GAATCTCTGTCCTCCAGATTCCAGTTGACAAGTATTGATTTGAATCTCTGTCCTCCAGATTCCAGTTTGACATGCTAACCTTTACACAATATAGATTATAATGTCTGACCCTACAGACCTTGCAACCCTATTTATAACCTATATGGTACTGAAATTAGATCCTGCCCCCACTACTCAAGATAAGAACAGAACAGCAGTGGCTCAGCCTCACTCATGAGAGGAAGGCCAGGAGAGAGAGATGGCTGGAAACCAGGCTGATTGCTCTCACACAGCAAAGAATAAGGCAGGTAGCCAGGCAGTAGGGGTGGGGCATGGCCAGAAAGCAAGGCTAAGGGGAAGGCCACAATGAGAGATGCTAAGAGGCAGTGTTGAGCAGAATGAGGAAGGAGTGGGAAAGGGATGCAGGCAGCAGGGAGAAGAGGTAGGAACAGCTTCCCTTTCTTTTTATAGTCTCCTAGGTGGAACAGGTGGAAGGAGATTGGAAACAGATCAGATGGCGGTGCAGACAAGGAACCCTAAATATGGCCAGGGAGAAACAATAGACTTAGCTCAGACTGGGCGGAGAAAGTGAGAAGCCAGTCTGGGGAAGGATGTGGACTCAGATTCTGAAATCCCCTTTCATTCCCAAGGCTGTGGGTCAGTTGTCATCTTTGGTGGTGGGATGGTGAAAGCAGGGGAGTATTTGCCAAAAATTGCTCCTGGGGCAAGAAGTGAAATTGTGCCCTCCAAAGTCTGACACCCATCTTTTAGATTGTTGATTATACTGACTCACTATGTATAATCTGTCTTGAGTCCCTATGAGAAAGGAGGACTATAAATAACATAATCAAACAAACAAATCAAATCCTGCAGTAGCATCACTAAGGCGAAATCAACGATTTCGGCCCTGTAAAACACCATTTGGGGGGGGGGAGCCTTCACACAGGCGCCACCGCCAAGTTGCTCTCTCTCCCTCCAAAACAGTGTTTTTGAGCGAGGTTTTTGGAAAACGCCGGATTCCATCTGGTGCCAAGAAAACAGCACCCGGTGGAAGCTGGCATATTTCCCGCACAGCTCCCAGGCACCTCCTACCTCCTGCTGCCTTCTGTCACTTTGTGCAGGCCAGGGGACACGCCTCCTGGTCTCCAACCCCAGAGGCATCACTCTGGCCATGGGGGTGTGTCCTCTGGCTTCCACAAAGTGACAGAAGGCAGCAGGAGGTAGGAGGCATTTGGGAGCAGAACAGCCCATGCGAAGGCTGCACCACTGGCTGAGGAGCCAGCTGGGTTGTTCATGAGAATGGCCCGTGGTATGTGTGTGTGCATCGGCATGAATTATGCAGATGCACCCCCATTCAGCTGGCCGTGTGGAAACGGTCTAAGAGTTTCACTTTCCCATTTGAACTGAAAAATTCTTCATGGAGAAGTTCAAGAGCAATGTCCCAGAGCTGATCCTGACCAGACTGCCTCTTTTGGAAATGCTGGTTTCTTTCGGTCTCAAGACAAAGACCCGTTGAATACAGCTCATTCATAATGAGTGTAACTTGTTAAGAATGAACCCATTTACTCCTCTCCCCCTTCACACATAAAAGCTCACCCGCTTAGGAAGTGGCAAAAACGCAGCAGCTCATTCACACAGGGACACTTTTTTTCCTTCCAAGAAAGCATGAATAGCTACGAAGGCATCTAGGGAACCTCCATGGCCACACAGTGCACAGGCAAGTGATCACCCCATGCTTGGGACTTTGGAATGGTGGGCGGCCAGAGATCTCCCCCCCACAACCGAGAATCTCCCCCCCATCTGTACATAGCAGCTGCCATTTGAGAGGATGCTCTAGAGAATAAACTCAAATGGTGGATGGAGGGGGAAAATTGGATGATTCCTGCTGCCATAGTTTGCACAGGCAAGCAGGAAAAGTTTGAAACCCAGATTACAGGGAAAAGATTGCTTGTTTAGGGATCTTCATTTATCCTGGGTTGAGCTCTCTAAAATGGATCTGACCCATTTTGGGGGAGTGTTCTGCATGAACTTCTCCCCACAAAACAAGTTTGTTGCCTTCTTGTTCTGTTTTAGATTGACTGTGCTGAATCTCCCACACAACCAGGACAATAGTCATTTGGGTTAGGCCTCTCAGCAGTGGGAGTGAACCCTCCATAGGTTCTTTAAAAAGTTTTGAGGTGACCTCCCTTGCAGAAAACTGCCATCCCAGAGGTATGAGCCTTTCCCCTCCCTTTCTTCCTGAGCAACAGTGGATAGATATGGATTGCGGCCCTGCCACCTCCCAGAGGAACAGGAGGGTGAGGGAAATGACAGTCCTCTTCTCACTCACCCAAGAATAGAGGAGAAGCAGCCTTGAGTGAACTCTGCTATGGGAAAGGGGACTTGCACCCGGCACTCAGCTTCAAGTACAAGTAACAGAGCAAGCGAGAGAGCAAGAGATAGATAGAGGCCGATTTTTCATGGTAAAAATGCCCTGTTGTTAGCATGGAGAACAGTCCAGAGTAGCTGGGAGTTTTTCAAGGCTCCCAGTGCTGCAGTGTGTCTGCCAGGCTGTATCCCCAGTGCCTCCCCACAGCATTGGCTTTGCTCCATGAATTTCCAAAACATCCAAAGTTGAGGTTCTTTTGAAATGCCCCTTTGTTGCTCCAGTGGCTTCCACTGCCATACAAAACTCCTTGACTGCAGAAACAGAGCCATTTTTCCCGTCTTGCCCCTTTGGCCTGCCCCATCAATGGACAGGTGCTGAGAATTGGCACTCTCCCCCACCCTTGAAGTGAAAAAAACACAGAGGGAGAAACCTTGGTTTTTAGACAGAAAAGTGGTGTTGCGAATGGGAGGGCACTGCCGTGAATGGGAGGGCGACCATTCTCTCACACATGCAAGGATTTTAGATTTTAGATTTTAGACAGAGAAGGGGTGGAGGATGGTGATTCCCTCGTACACACAAGGATTCTAGACGAGGGCTTCCCAGGGTGCAGATTCTCAGCATCTGTTTTGTCTCCAGAGCCATTTTAAACTAAAATAGTGAAAGTGAGTGGGGTGAACGGGGCGGGGGGGTTCAGCCAATCAGAATGTGGGAAATGGAGGTTGTCAGCACATGCGTGGAAGACACGGCGGAAGAGCTCATGGTGCAAATGGAGAAGCATCAGGCTTGTGAAAAAACAATTGGGACGTAACATGCTGGCCCTGCCTTAAATCCCAGGAAGAACCAGGGACAATGAAGACTCAAAAGCAAGGCAAATAGTGTACCATGACAGGTACACGCCCAGATCTACCATGGGGCATTTTGACCATGAAAAGTCGGCCAGAGAGTGAATGAGAGAGAAGAGGGTGCAAATGTGCATATGTGTAAGAGAGAATGAGAGCATGAGCTAGAGTGCAAATGAAAGAGTGAGAGAGAGCATGAGTGAGTGCTCAAGAGAGAGGGGGCAGGCAGAGAGTGAGGCATGGGCATCACCAACACTGATTCACCTTTTAGGTGGATTTTTCTGGGGTTGGGGCTTTGGGCTGCCCAGTGCCTCAGGCAGTGCCCAGATCATTCGCCCTCCTGCATCAACCCTAATAAAGCTAGTGGGTGGAAGGTGGCGGGAGGGAACCTCACATATGGATATGAATGAGAAACAATCTTAAATTCTAGACTACAACCGAACAATCAACATAAGTATTGTCAAAGGCTTTCATGGCCGGAATCACTGGGTTGCTGTGTGGTTTCCGGGCTGTAGGGCGGTGTTCTAGCAGCATTTTCTCCTGACGTTTCGCCTGCATCTGTGGCTGGCATCTTCAGAGGATCTAAATACTCACAATCCTCTGAAGATGCCAGTAATAGTTGCAGGTGAAATGGCAGGAGAGAATGCTGCCAGAACATGGCCATACAGCCCGGAAACCACACAGCAACCCAATCAACATAAGTATTTTAAAAAACAAATGAACAGAAGATAGAGTATCTATACGAACATTTAGCCATTTCTCTAGTGCCTTTGATTTGTAATCTCTGTTTTTTATATGGCAATTTGTTACAAATTGCAACTAAAATGCAACATATTAGTTCTATATGTATTTTTAAATTTGCTTCACATTCTGCAAAATACACAAAGCACACAGCAGGATTCAGTTTTCAGGTTATCTGGATATTCTTCTAAGTTAATTACACATTAAAAGGGAGGAATCATCTTTTGAAAACATTTAACAAAGGTCCAGAATACAAATCACACTATGAATATGTAAATCATGTCTCAATGTGACACTTCACTTGTCTGGAAAAGACTGATAGATTAAAAATAATAAATAAACTCCATCAAGGATGATACAATTTTAATTTAACACTGTTCTAATGAGGAAGGAGAGAATTTTAAATTATGTGACATACTTAAATACATTAGGGTTTTTGTTTGCCTATTGCACTTGTTCTCCACATGCCTTCCCTATCTTGGAAACCCAAAGTGACTATCAAATATATATGTTGAGATTAATGGTAAGAACTCTGCTAGAACAGATGTGCATAAAAGAGAGTAATCCTTAAAAAAATTACCTCCTAAATCCATTAAAGTAAATGGGCTTAGAAGGGTGCAGCTCTGTTTAGGGATTGTACAAACAATGTGCACAGATTTATAACATAAAGCAGGAATTTTATTTGGTACATTTGAAGTCAAAATGCATAGATTCTGAATGATGATATGAATATGAGTTCATCTGAGCAAGTTAATATGTTGTATGGGTTCGGTTGTGGCTCTGTTGCCTGAAGTGGTAGAAATATCTGCTTCTTCTACACATGCCTTGATGTAGCTGTCTCCAACCTTATCCAGAATACATGGGGCATAATCTTTTTACTTTTTTGCTCTTTAAAAACTGTGCAGCAAACCATGCCCTTCAGAGATTCCTGAATACTCACAATATATTTTTCTTCTCACAAAAGCTTGGCTACCATTTTGGTTACCCTCCCAAAAAAAGGCAATGAGAATTAGTGGCCAACTATAGTGAGAAGTGCAAGAGCTTGGAAATTGGCTTGCTGTGCTGCTTTTATTGGAGGTCAGGATAATTATCTGCTCAGGGCGCAGGTTCCTGGGATGTCGGTAGCTATTGGGCAGATCAGGAGTCAAGCAACTGACTGGCTAGTAGTGGTTGGGCTGTTACTATTCACCCCTACCTAATCTGCTATCTAGAGTTCTACAGTGTTGGGCCATCACAGAGAAAGAACAACTCAAAATCTTTTGAGCTTAACAGAGCAGGAATCCTTCGTGTCTTCAGACTTCCTAATGTACAGCACCACAGCTTTCTCAGTGGGGAAAAAATGCAACATTAAGCAAACATTTCAGTCCTTTATTATGCATTCTATGCAAGGACTGCAATACAATTTCCAACTCATCTGACCATGGAAGGGATGCTGGAGGCTAATATAAAATCATACTTTAGCAGGCTTCAGGTATATGGTGATTTTGCATATTGTAAAAAGATTGTTTCATTGTTTCATTAGTCTTGAAGGAAAAAAATGAAACTGAAGATGCTATTGCTTGATAAGTTACAATAGAAATGTTCTTTTACATTCATCCAAGTACTAGAAGAAAAATTGCCTCTTTGTATAACGGTTCATGTAATCTTGTTCAACAAAGAGAGCAGTTGGATTAAAGCTCTTTCTAGTAACTATTTTTAAATGGGTTGGAAGTGCATTTTAAGGACATCTGCCTCTCCAAGCATTGCATGCATATCTCATGTCCTTTTAAAGAAGTTTTTATGTGTTAAAAATGTCCCTATCATTAAAAGTTTCTAGAAACAGCTTAGAGTAAGAATTGGCAAAAACAATAAATTGATTTTCAGAATTTTGATTAGTTTTTAACTAAGTAGACATAAATCATGTTTATTAGTACCAAGCAAAAGATCATAGGATAGTGAATAAGCTTCTGAGTTCCACAGAATTCTTCTAAACAGATGTTCAATTGTCATAATTCAAAGAAGCAGAATAAATTCCATCTTATAGGTGTAATAGCTTTTAGGTGGGAAGGTCAAAAGTTTTATGCAGTATAATCAAAGCACAATTGTGGGGAAACATTGTAACAGCCAAAACCTCAAAATCCTTAGCCAATTATCTTATTATGTAATTGAGCAGCATATTCCTGATGATGATCCACACAAAGTTAGGGCTGCTGGGAAGTGTAGTCCTCGCTCATCCAGAAGGGCTTGGATTCTAGCTCCTCCTGGAGGTGCAAGGTGCAAGGATTACACTTTGCAGTAGTCCTAGCTATAGGAAGCTACACTCCTTGCCTCCCCCTACGGTGTGTTTTTCCCTACCAGGGCTAGATCTCTGTAATGAACTCTGAGGAACTTCCTGCCTGGGAACAGAGGACAAACTATGTCAAGCCACAGCTGAGTTAGGGGAGTCTGTCTATGTTTTGTATGTGTGTGTGGTGGGGGATGGAATTATGAGAAAGGACAACCATTTGCAAAGTTGAAGGAGGAGCAAGCTTGTTTTCTGCTGCTTCAGACATGTTGTAATGGGTTTCATGTGCAGGAGCGAATTGAGTGACTCTTTTTGAAAACACCGGCTTCCATCCAGTGCTGAGTGAACAGCATCAGGTGGAAGCCGGCATTTTCTCACACCTCCTGGCTTCTGACCCCAGAGGCATTGCTATGGCCACATTTTCTGGGGTTTTGCAGGTGGCATTTCATGGGCTGAGCCTTTTGTCATGTGGGAGAGGGACTGTAGTAGGAAGGAGAATTATGTGAGATTCACTGGAATAGCTGACTGGATTCAACCCATCCACTCAAGGTTTTTTCCAATTCTTTTCATAAATTGTGCTTTAAATCCAGGTGGTTACTTTAGTCAGGTTCATTTCCCTAAAGGCCTGTAGACTGCAGGACAACAAAACAAAATGAAAAGTAATTTATTCTAATGGAGTGACTCAAAATTTTTACTTGACACATTCTCATGTTTCCATGCACATTCCCAACATATATATGTGGTAGTTGAGGCCAAACTTTCCTAAATAAAAATCTTCAGGCCTCCAAGAAACATGAATATTTAAATAGGCAACTATGTGAAATTTAACCCAATTTACTTTTATTCAGTTGTCTTACAATGAGATTTTCAGCACACTAACTCAGTACCTGTTCAATGTGGAACACACTGAAATGACCATCTCAGCTGATTAGGAATCAGTTCTAGAGATGTCTGCAGAAGTACACATAAGAAGTACAATATATTAGCTGGTGACATTTTAATCTGTTGAACAGATTTTGTTATTAACATTTTCCTTCAAATAAAGGCAAACACAGTATTTGAATTTCTCCCTTCTTAGGTTTTTATGTTCTCAGCAACAGACACCACCATAAACACACATATGGGCAAATCAGACGGATGTAAGAGATTGATGGTAAGAAAAGATTAGATCTCTGTGTACGAGAAGTTCTACCCCACAGTCTAAACAGTTGCAACATAACTATTCTATTTAAAAGTAGGAGTGGAAACTTGGAGCAAAAATAGGCAATCATCTTATGCATGTGAGTGTAAGATAGATCATTCACTTGTAAAGTATGGTGTGGGGATGGATTTATTTTTGAAGTGAATTATGGGAGTTAACTTGTTACCTTGTGCACTTTACTCTGTGCTGTCAGCATTTATTTCTTCACATGGCTAACATCAAGTATTAGCTGGAAAAAATGCTCTAGGCACCAGGGTGCAACCAGCTAAGGCACACATTAGGACAAGGTTTAAATCTCATAAAAATAGTCTACCCTATCCTCTCTTGATGATCCCAGGAAAAGAAAATGAAAACCTTAAACTTTTATCAGCTCCTGTCAACCTGTGCCCATAATGCAAGTTTTTTACTTACTTACTTACTTACTTACTTACTTACTTACTTACTTACTTACTTACTTACTTACTTACTTACTTATCAAATTGGAACACTTTCCCTTTCCTACCTACAATGAATCTCCAAAAATTTCAGTCCATCACTGTTTCATCTGAATTGGGTAGAAAACAAAAACTTTAGGCTAGAAATGTGCATCCTCTCAAACCCCTCTCCCCAGTGAAATGAATAAATAATGAATAAACAAGATTAAGAGAACCCAAAAGTAAAAACACAAACACACAAAAAAAAGAATAACATTTTCATGCATATTCCCATGGAACCTTCATATAAGATTTTAGGGTGCTCTGTGCTGAAGTCATCAATAAAGTGGTTGTTGGGAGTCTCTGGTCACTTCCTCAGTAGGGGACCACTCCTAAGGATCCGTAGGATTGCAACATATGCTTTGTTGATAGGTTGCCTTTCTGAACACAGTAGGAAAAAGAATTAAAAGTGGGTATTCTAAGCTGCTAGGTACCAGTTTTGGTGGGAAGGTTGTATATAAATGCTTAGGTAAGAGTTCAGCTGTACACATCCTGTTTCATTGTTTATCCTGCCAAATGCCACCATAAGCCACTTGTTGGAGAAATATCACTAGGGCCCTTTCCGCACGGGCCAAAAACGACGGCCTGGGGGCGGTAAAAACGCCGCCCCCAGGCCGCCGTTCGCACAGGCGGCACTGCTGACCTGACTGCGCTCCCCCTCCCCCAGGGCGGCGTCAGGCCGCCCTAAACAACAACCCTTTAAAGGGTTGTTGTTGAGGGGAAAGCGTCTTCCCAGCGGCGCGGTGCGAACCGCACCGCCGGGAACACGCTGTTTCCCCTTCCCTTTCCCATTTACCTCTCGTGTCGCCGTCCTGCTGGCCTCCTAAGTCCCTCCCTCGCTGTCCTCCAACCACTGGAGGTCGGAGGGCAGCGTGGGCGGGGCTGAAGAGGCCCGCAGGACGGCGACACGAGAGGTAAATGGGAAAGGGAAGGGGGGAAGAGGCGGCTCCATGCGGAGCCGCCTGCCGTCTGCCGACCTCTCCAGAGGCCATCTGCATGCCTGCATGCGAACGGCCTCCGCCTCCACGCCGGCAGAATTCTTGCCGGCGTGGAGGCGCCTTGATGGCCGTGCGGAAACGGCCTAGGAAATGCCTTAATGTTTCTGCTATTAAGAACATCCTTGAAGCTGTGTTTTGAGATGATAATCAACCGTTGTTTGGAGATAATTGTTCAGTAGTTACATGTAGTTTCTTAACTTACAAATTTTGACCATCATTAAAAACTTAGAAATCTGACCATGCTCCAAGAAAGGAAATAAAAAAGAAACCATAATTAGTCTTTGGAAAGAAGAAAGGGATAAATGTCAATGTAACTACAAACATTTCTATGAATGGCATTCTTTCAAAATATTTACAATTGTTTTCTCACTATAGGTTTTATTTAAAAAAGTAAGTTTCCTGGATCTTAAGAGGCCTATAAAAGGTTAGCTTATCTTTCAAGGCAAGGATAGGATGACAAATAGAGTGTTGAGGAAATGTTTGCAGCTTCTGCTCTGGATTAACAAGACTTCTTTACTGCTTCTCTGGGGAGCCCAATGTTTGCATTGCTTCTTAAATATTTGCCATAGAAAAGAATTATGTTACACTAAGTGATTTTTGATCCTTACCATTACAACTCTCCTTAGTGGTCCATGAATTCTGACTATGGTGAAATTAAACCCTTACCTAGTGATTGTTCACTATAAAACTGTGGGAAAAAGACATTCAAAGAGATCATATTTCTTTTTGAGCCTTTTATTAATATACTTTTGCTCTTATACAATTCAGCAGTTTATAAATTGTTGTGTAACTGTGGCTGATTTCACACAGAGCAAATATAACATACACAGAATGCTATATAATCCATTTAGGGGGATTTTGCATAGGTCCTGCCCCCCAAATGACCCTGCCCCATTTTATTACCCCAACTCTATTTTTTAATTGCTAAACTAGCAATTATTTTGAAAAAATCCAAAGTTGGAGCCCCTGCCATGCAAACTACCAGGCAGGCGGCACTTTATTCCCCCACCCCTTCCACTGCGCCATCCATGGTCAGGAAAAATCCACCTGACCTTGCCCAGCCATTGCAAGGAGGCCCCTTTTTCTTTTTCTTTATTTTGCGTGTTGCATCTGCATAGTTACACAGGTACAGCTGCTCCAATCGCTGCCTGTGCAGCATACATGTGAATAGGAAAAGAGGACAATGAGTTCCTTTATCACAACTGAAACCCATTATATATTTGCTGTGCAGAATCGACCTCTGACATGTTTATGTAGAACCTGACTGATGCTAGAGCAATAGCTAGTTCAAAATGCAGGTGATAGCATCTTTACTTGATTATCTGGATACATATATTCAAATTCTCATAGGAAAGGATATTTTCTGATTCAGTAAATGCTATTTATGGTAGTGGAGCAGGATGGTCGTGTTTTTTTCCTTACACAAAGACAATGATTACCTTGTGTTGTGCTGGTCTTAAACTTCAATAGAAGTCACAGCTGCTGGCATCATTGCTTTGAAAAAGACAATTACCATCAGGTTTCCTCCAATACATTGAAGAAGTGATTTCTCATCACCAGAGCTGAATTTATAAAAACTAGAGCATGAAATGTAAAAGGGAGAAGAGCAGGAAGTGATGAAAGAGTTGATCATCCCTACCTGGACTGAAACATTTTAAATGGAGGTCATTATTTTTAAAAGAAGGAAATACTGGCACATCTTAAGCAAGCTGCTAATAGATGCTAATGTTCAGTCAAACAAAAGAGTGGCTGTAGAAAAGTGTTTATTTAGGCTACGTTGGTGTCCGACGTCTGTGCTTTGCTGTCAAACTTTCACATTCTGTTGATCTTTGGGAGTGACCATAATCTGAATAAAACAATGTAAAGAGAGAAAAGTTAGTCTGGAATGTATCTTTTTACACAAGCAGTTTTGTTCTGAAACTCATCCACTATCCTTTTGTGATATAGGAACTTTATTTAAAAATGAAGATACTGAATTTGTGAGTGGTAGCTTGGCTGGGAGTTTGCTGCCTAACCAGTCAAGGGGTGAGTGTCTAACTCATGTAGGAATGTCAGCCTCCAGATGGGACTTGAGGATGTCCTAGAATTACAACTCATCTCCAGGCTATAGAGATCAGTTTCTCTGGAGAAAATGGATGCTTTGGAGGATGGACTGTATGTTACTATATCCCACTGACTGTATGTTACTATACCCCACTGTATGTTACTATACCTGGCTTCCCCAGGCTCCACCCCCAAATATCCAGGAGCTTTCCAACCTGGATCTGGCAACTCTACTCCCACCCCCACCCCCAATACCTTGCCAGCGGCAACCAATTTTCCCTTTAATATATTATTTTCTTTCCTTAAAAGGTTTATAATTGAGGGTCTGAGGTCTGAGCTGTTAATAAAGTTTCTCTCATATTACCAATTGCAAGAGCCCCACTGCCTCAGGCAGTCCAGCCTGCAGCAGAAGAGAGAAGGTGCAGACCTTGCCTGGGAGAACTGCTAATTTATTTGCAGCTATGTCATGGGCCTAACCAGGAAGAAAGTGCATATTAGAATTTCCACTTTAGGAGATATTACAAAGAAAGGTTTTGTCAAGCTGTTAGTTGAGTTGTGGTTAAAGATATTGTTCAAAACTCTTTTTCAAGTGAGTCAGTCTGGCCTGAAGCAGGAGAAAGAAGGCTAAGAGCTTTACTGTGGGAACTGCTAATTTCTTTGCATGCCCAGGTCATAAAAGTAAAGCATCAAGAGCACACCTGCTCAGCTGGCCATGCAGAAACGGCCTTAGTTGGAGGTTTCCGCTGGGTGCACAGCTGACAGCTTAGCGTTTGCACAGGATGCACTGTCCCCAAACGGCTCTTATCTCCTGTCCCCTTCCGTCACATTGTGAAGGCCAGGGGACAAGCCTCTGGGGTCGGAGGCCAGGAGGCATGCCCCCTGGCCTCCACAATGTGATGGAAGGGGACAGAAAGTAAGAGCTGTTTGGGGAAGACGGGGGGGGGGGAACGCCACCTTCCACCCACTGCTTTTCGCATGGCAGCAGGTGAAAGACGCCGCTTTTGAAAAACCTCACTTGTTGAGCGAGGTTCAAAAGTGGTGTTTTCATGCTGCTTAGCCGGCACGAGCACGGTGCTGCTGCAATGCAACAATGCAGCAGCACCCCGGGGATGGTGTCTTTACTGTCCCTGGGGCCCTGTTATTGGGCTGTGTGAAAACAGCCTAAGTGTCTGTTTTTGGGGGGGAGGGAAAGGTTCCTGAGGAGGATTGCAAGGAGGTTGTGCTGTTTCTGTTCACATTTGTATTGCTTTTTTTTCCTTCACCTTCTCCCACTTCCATTCTTTCATCCTTTTCTAGGCCACCGGCTGAAGCTATTTTTAGCAACCCTTTTACCACTAGCATATTCATTTGTTAATTCTCCCATTTAATGGATTGCCAATATTTGTGCATTAGGCTCTGGGTGTCTTGCTTTCGTTGGGCACTTTCTTTGCATGCAAGAGATCACAAGTTAATTTACAGTTTAAGGCAGGGAGTAATTAACACACACACACACACACACACACACACACACACCAGTTGTCATTTCTCTCTTTGGCATGGCTGCAGTGGCATAGAGCTATATTACATCTCTTAAGAAACCTAAACACCACTATTATGCTCTCTTTATCCTAGTACCATTTTTTCTTTTGAAAAGGTGCTAGTACTCATATATAATATGTAATTAAGATATTAAAACATAGTGTTTTAATACTTATTGTGTAAACACTTATACAAAACATAAATCTTACTCATATTGCTATAACTTCATGGAACAAGTGAAGTAGTAAATATTCAATTTTCAGTAAAATAAGGAGACAATAAGCAGAGATATTTTAATGGTGAGATGAACAAATTGTATTGCATTATGATTTCTGCAACCAAATTGCTACCACTTAATCTAACCAACCCTGCCTGCTTTAAAATACTAACCCATCCTTTTAATTAAAGTTTAATTATGTTCTCATCTAACAGAATATCTCAACTTTGTTTCCTCTTATTGGTGTCTCCTTGTGAGATATTTTTGGACCAACCATAATTCCACATATTTGTTATAGTCAAAGTGTGAAAGGGGTGACCCAATATGTTTAACAAAAGTGTTAGGTTTTTTGTCATCAGCAAAGCTCTTGTTTGGGTAACAAATCAATTTCATCTGCAAAAACTCACATTCATATTCACAGGAAGAAATAAGCATGGTAATCAGAGCTTGTTTCAAATGCTGCAATTTTTCTGGATCTCTATTTTTGATCAGATATTGAAGGAATACATAAATCATATCCCCTTCATTTAACTGAAGCTAATAAATTTTTGATCTCCATCTTGCTAAATGGGAAACCAGCATTTCTGTTTTTAGGCCAATTTTTTTTAATTAAAGATGTGTATACAGTGGACTATATCACCTTTGAAGTGAAACTCCTTGGAAGTGAACTTTTTTGTGGCTTTGACATCATTTGTCAAATATGGACCTGTCTTCAAAAAAACTGCACAAGAGCTTGGACACATCATGCTCTTTCAAGTCCAAACTCAATTCAGATACTTTTTGAAGACCATTACACATCAGATCTAGACCCAACAGAAATTCTATGCTTATAATTTTTTCACTGTGCACCCTCATCTAAACATTCTTTTTGGCCTCTTGTTGAATTCTTCTTTGTTTTTTCAAAATATGTCACTGGCACTTCATAGTTTTCCCAAAACTGACCAGAAACTAGATGCCATCCAGTGAGTATTTGAATTTCAACCTATTTTTTTAAAAAAGAAGAGTTTGGGAGTAGCAGGGCATGGCAGGGGTGTTCCTGTGGTTGGAGCCAATGTTAGTCAGCTTCTATCCTGAGTTTGTTGGGAAATGCTTGGCAGCTTGACCCTTAGACTTACTCCACCCCTTTGGGTCCATAGATCCATTGAGTCCCATGGAGGGTTTTCTGGCAGCAGGGAGGTTTTTGGGGTTTCCCTTTCTCCCCATGCCATCGGAAAGCCTTCTGGAGGGGGTGGCGCAGTGATGCTGTCCCCGGCCACCCAGGGCTCTGGATTGGCCTGCCTGTAGCAACTGCATGTATTATAATATGTTGCACTGTATTCACCAGGACTAATAGAGTAATCATTCCTTTGTGTTCTTTCTCTTTTATATTAGTTCTTCCTCTCAGATAAGAAGTGCTAAAATGAACTATTTTGAATACTAACCACACTTTGTTATGTTTTGCCCCTTTAGATTTAAAAAAAACCCTATTTGTTCAGTTCCAAGTAATCTGATTCCAATTGTATAGCTCTGGCATAATATTCTCATATAATCAGATACTGCAATGAATATTTGCTATTTCTGTAACCTTTTCAAATATCAAAAGTCTATTGAACTTTAATAGCACAACATGCTTGTAATCAAGTAAAACACTTAACAAATACATGCTTAGCTGAATATCTAAAGAGTGTCCAAATTTAGGCTATAGTCTCAAAGGTGTTTAACAGCTCTTTTAATTGTTAATTATAATTTAGAATTATGGAAGGCTGTAGGAAGCTGGTGAAATGACCTTTTATGGTGCATATCACACACCAGTCAATACGACTTCTAACAAGAAGTGATTAATTTTTCAGAAAAGTTCAAAACTATAAAAGCAAGAAAAGGGAGGGGGGGAGAAAGGAAAGGGGAAAATGTCAGCACTAGAATATGTAGCAGCAACATTTCCTGAAGAAAAATGGACTGTAATATACAGTATAGTGTCACTAATATTCCAGGTTTGCTGATAGACTTCAATGCATCTGGGGCAAATGAGATTCAAGATCTACACTGTTTACCACAGTGTTTCAGGTACGATTAACTGAACCAGGATAATTCCCTATAATGTCCAACAGCTATTCAAACAGTTTATCAAACAGAACAGAAAAATACCATTGACAATTGATTAGTCAGCTACTTTCAGTAACCAACCACATCAGCCCCGCTCAGTTCCAGCTTGAGACTCAAACTAGAGGAGCGACAGCTCCTCCATCCATAACGCAGGCTTCTCCATCCCAGACAATGGTTCCCAGACTTGGGGGTGCCCCTGGCGGGGGGCTGCCTGCCCCACCAAACCTGACCACTCTAGCACCATTGGTAGTGGTCCAGGCACCAATGCCTTGGAGGCACCTGAAGGTTCAATTTGATGGCATCCCTGACCTTTTGCCCTATTTCCTGGTCCAAGTTGACACTTATATGTAGGACCATGGGGGTAATTACACTAGTGAAGCGGAGAGGGTTCACGAAGTGGGTGCTCTGTTAGACAGGCATATAGGGTTGTTCCTCCGGCATGCTCCTGGACTTCAATCACTTCCTGATGGCTTTGCGGGGACATTTTGAAAACCTGTTTCTGGGGGAGAAAGCAAAAATGACATTTTACAAGAGCTGAAACAGTTGTTGGATTCTCTGTTTGTCAAACTATCTAAATACGCTTTCACTAGAAAAATTGGATTTTTTGGGTATAGAATCACTAGAGCGGAACTGGAAATAGATCCCTCAAAAGCACAGGTTGCGCTGCAATAGCCACCTCCTGCTACTCGGAAGCTGCTGCAATCGTTTCTGGGGTTTGCCAACTTTTATCGGGACTTTATCCCTAACTTTGCTGAACTTGCATTGCCTCTCACTCCGCACTAAGGTAAAGGATCCTACAGCAACCCACCCTAGTGCCCCTCTTGGGTGGACACCATCCTGCCAGATTACCCAAAGTTTGCCTTCCCCAGTCTCCACCCCCCCCCCCCAAAAAACCCTCCAGGCATTTTTCCAGCCAGAGCCAATAATAACAATATTAGTGAAAACAGTGAAGCTGCCCTAATGTGGCCAAAGGAATGATGTACAGCTTGCACCAAATAGGGACCTTATGCAATCTGTGCAGCAAAATGGCCAGGGGAAAAATATTTTTAAAAAGATTACTCTGTCAAGATATTAGAAGGGCATTCCCCCCCACCCCCAATTATAGGAGTCCCTGTCAGGAAAGGAGTTTAAACAATGGGGAGGGGGCTCCAGTCAGCCGGCCCCTATTAATTGAGAAAAACAATGTATTCCACAATTATAAGATGTGTTTACATTAAAATTAAATACAAAAGTAGAGAATGTGGTATCCCCTTGGATGCAAGAACTGGGAACTGAAACCCAGAGCTCCACCCACTGGGCCCAAACTAAATCACACAGATAATAAGGAAGGTGCAGACTGTTCCATTACACACATATATACACAGTAAATATACAATAGAGTATGGAGTGTTCTAGGTGAAAGTAGTGGTATGACAAATTAATATTGCAACAGACCAGGAGCCACTGGGAGACCAATGCCCACAGCAGGGTCCCCACATTATATAGGAGGCATCTGATATACCAGTAACTTCTAGAGCAGGGGTAGGGAACCTGCGGCTCTCCAGATGTTCAGGAACTACAATTCCCATCAGCCTCTGTCAGCATGGCCAATTGGCCATGCTGGTAGGGGCTGATGGGAATTGTAGTTCCTGAACATCTGGAGAGCCGCAGGTTCCCTACCCCTGTTCTAGAGGCTCAGGACCAAAGGAGTGCTCTGACAAAAATGAAATGTCAAAATCATCAGAATGATGCAAATTAGTGCTGTCTCAGAAAGAAAGAAAAACAAATCTGAACATCCCCTGAAGGGTGAAATATTCACCCCAACCAAATTCTGTTATGATGCCACATATAGATATGTAAAATTGCCAGAAATTGCAGTTGTGGAATGACAGAGGCAAAAGGAAACTCAATCAGGAGGATAAAAAGAGTTGCCATGGAAATTATCAACAACCACCCATGAACAGAGCAGTCAAAACAATATAGCAGCCTCACATGAGCTACTCTAATTGCCATGCATTTTGTAAAACCGCCAAAGTATACTCCCAAACCAAAGGGAATATTGGAATTCTGCCACTGGCAGCTTCTACTTCCAATGGAAGGGGGACTCTCTGCTGGAAAGGTATAAGCAAGGCAACCAAGAAAAAGTTTATGGACTATTAGCACACAAGATTAGATGATCTGGATCTGAAGGTAGGCCTTTTTAGATGCTCTCCTCAATACACAAGAATCATTCAAAACTGCATCCTTTCTTTGTCCCAGGGATAGTACTGCACTGAATAATCTGATTATGGGGAGGCTGGCAACCTCCCCTCAAAGGAGAGGTAGGGAAGATTTTGGGTTTAAGCCCTCAAAGTGCCTGGTGCATGAGTATATGTTCTTGTGCAATGGAGATGCATTCTGGAACCGACCCTGAAAGTGCAGTTATTGAGGAAGTCCTTGGCACCTGTGGAAGCTATGTGTGTAAACTATCTCACAGAAAACAGATGTTCCTAGATAGATGTCAGAAAGATTGGAAATATTTCCATTTCATAGGTATTTTAAAAAACCATGCAAATGTCTAGAAATGTGAAAAATTCTGGGAGGTTTTGGTCCGACTATACTGTTTTTGAGTGTTCCTATCAACAATTCTACCTTGCTGATAATCCTGTTGCATACAGAGAGTGAAACTGGTGAGAAAGTTCCCCCTTTAAAGTTACATATAACAGAAATACTGGATTAGGACCCACTTATGTTTGAACAAAAATTACTGGTAAAAATTGGGCATTTTTTGAACTGGATGGCTAAGTCATACAATCCAAACTACTATTTTGATAGTTGACTCCCATGTGATACATTATTGCTGCAATTTTTTCTTTAAAATGATTAAACGGTGGCAGCAGCCTAGTGCAGTGGTAACAAGAATAATTTTCAAATTTCCCATTATCTGGATTGCTTTTGAAATAGACTAATGTAAATATAATGTGCTGACCAGTGATATTCTGAAAATAAAAGGATGTTCATTCCTCATAGTTCCTTGCCACTCTTGCATTTATATCAATGAAAACTTTTTATTGTATTGTTGAAGGCTTTTGTGGCTGGAGTCAATGGGGTATTGTGGGTTTTCCAGGCTATGTGGGCCTGCATCTATAGCGAGCATCTTCAGAGGTATGTCACAGCAAGATGTGTTTCTCCCCATTTGCCATAGAGAGAAACACATCTGTGACACACCTCTGAAGATGCTAGCCATAGATGCAGGCAAAACATCAGGAACAAAAACTACCAGACCATGACCAGATTGCCTGGAAAACCCACAACAGCCAAATCTTTTATTCATTACTTACTTCTGGTTTTGTTGCTATGCTTGAAAGCATGGGTTGTTTCATTGATCAATGCTAAAAAAGGTTTTAAGTCTAATGTAATAAAAGCTAGTCTATATAAGCATTCCATCGATACAATTTAACTTAAAAGATTATTTTTTTTAAAAAAAAGTTTATACTCAGGAGACAAGATTTGTGGTGACATCTTGGCCATTGCCTCTATTTTGAAAAAAAAAATGGAATAAAGTTCTCTCTAGGGCAGATTCCGCATGGGCCAACAACAGCAGTGTGAAAACAGTGTAAACCCTTTTACATCGTTGTAAACCTTTTTTCACAGTTTTCAAACTGTTTTCACACCGCTGTTGTTGGCCCATGTGGAATCCACCTGTGAAATTAACATTTTTCTGTCCATCTCCCTCCCCACCCATCAGCAGCTTATGAAGGACTTGACAGATGATGTCACTGTTCATTTTGTGTGTGAATTTCAAACATGTAGTTTTACCTCCATTTTATCCTTATTGTTTTGCTAGGTTCAGTAATAACCGAGTGCTTGAAAAGGGGCCTACCTTTACTTTTTTACACACTTACAGACAAATCATCCTGTGGAGCCGGCACAGGGGTGTGCTGGTGGATTTGCCCTCTGTGGGGAACTTACCCCAGCAAAGGAAAAAACACACTAGTGGGCAGCCACCATGCCCCTCAGGTTTGCAGGGTTCATGTGAAGGAGTGTGGAAACAAACCTGGTTCTCCAGATTAGAGTCCACTGCTCTTAACTACAACACCACACTGGCAACCTCATAGGATTTTCAGGGCAAGAGACATTCAGAGGTAGTTTGCCGTTGCCTGCAATCTGCATAGTGACTTTGTATATCCTTGGTGGTCTCCCATCCAAATACTATGTGCCACGCTGCTTAGCTTCCAAGATCTAATTAGATCAGGTACCAGACTATCAGTGGGAATTATTGGTTCAAATTCCCACTGTGCCATGAAGCATATTGGGTAGCCTTGGTTCAGACACCCTCTTTCAACTAATTCAGCTGCACAACATTCTTGTCAGGGCCAAATGGAGGACAGATGTAACCCTCCCTGAACCCTGTTCAAGGACAAAATGGATGGATGTGTTTCTTACTTGACATCTCAATAATATATCTTAGTAGTTCCATTGTTAAAGGTGCCATCAACTATTTGGATACAGAATGAGGAATAATATCACTATTTTTAAAGCTCATAATTAGGCATACTGTTTGTCTGCAAGGCTATCACTTTTGTGCACAGGAGGATAACAAACACTTTAAAAGAGAACCTTTACTATGATTACAAAGCAATAATGAGAGTATAATAAAAAGATAAGTATTAAAAGTAAGAAGATGGAATGTACATGGTATTTATTACCATTAAAAAACATTTTGAGGATTCCAAATATAATCATGGAAATCAACAGCAAGATTATCCCAGCAGGCTTAGTGCAGTTGCTAAGCAACGTTCTACGTTAGCTCTAAAATGTCGGTGCTATGACATGACTGAAAAAGACAGGGCAGCTACGGCTTCCAAAACCACAACAAGAAATAGGTTTTTGGACACACATGTATGAGAATAAATCACATTAAAAGTCAAATTAATTATGTCAGGAATATGGGGTTGATTCTGCCATCATATGCTGCAGTCATCAAGAGTAGACAAGTCAGCTGTCTGGCAAACACACGCTTCTAAACCTTTACACAGATATTTGGAAATTGCACCATTGCACTGCATGATACTGGAATTCCAGTTTAATACCTAATGGCAGCTACTTAACTGCTGGTTCAATACATCCCTTCCTGCCTAATTTGAACTCATATTCCTCACCCAGCCTCACTAGGAAATATCATCTTCATTGGATTTATTCAGTGGTCTATATCTCAACACCGCTTTGGTTCTGTGGATAACATGGAAGTGATAACACCATTAGGTTAACATTATTCCCTTCCCCCCCAAACCTGTCCTTTTTGTTTTTAAAAGTTTGATTTTATTTATTTATTTTCATATATAAAGCAACCTGGCCTGCTTTCTGTTGCAGTCAGTGGAATACCAACTATACAGAATGATAAAATTCAGATTTAGAAATATTATGAATATTCAAAATATGAAATTATTTAGTGACTTCCAAATCCAAATTACATAGTTCTAATAAATATATCAATTCTGAAACAAACAAGGACTGACCTAAACTATTGTTTCTACTTCAAGGAAGAAGTTACATTGTTCTTGTGCAAAAAAGATGCCAGTATCCATATATCTGAACACATGAGGGTTAAAAATCTCTGTTCTAGCTAGTATCTTTCTATCTTTAGTGGATTCTCACCAGTGAGAAGTTCATCAAACAGCTTTCTTTGTCACTATCATACCATGATGGAAGAAGATACATCAGCTGGTTCTCTCTGTGCCAAATTAATATTAAAAGCACTAGTGCCCCCGTGAAGTCAGTAATTGAGGCATTCTCATTTTTACCCATTATGTGTTTTCCTTGGACTAGATTCCTTGCTGTCCTCCATTCTGCATGTATTGTGAAACTGCATTTTTCTTAATCAGAAACAACAAATATCATGTTAGTAATCACTTTAAATAACTGATCTTGTCATCCAGAAAACAAACTTTGAAGCAATATAGCTTTAAATATCTGGGGTTTTTTTTAAATGAAAAAAGACAGCCTTTATGCTTTTTTGTCCCAAAGGAGTCTTATGTGGGCTTAAATAAATTTTCTACTGATTAAAAATGTAAATTGACTAACTACCTAAAAATCCAGCGAAAAGACTTCTCTTTCCCCTGCCTTTCAGTTTCCCTTTTTATCTTCTCAGAAGAAAGGGTTGATTATAATTACAGTGGAGGCTGAAATGTAGGCTCAATTTTTACAGTTTTAATTGAAGACTGAAATGGGTTCTTTCCATTTTTATGTATGTGAATTATTGTATAGCATGAACAGTTTTGTTAAAAAAATACACTGAATACATTTTGTATTTAAATCTACTTTATGGGAAATAAAGATGCTGAGAGAGGGAGAGGGAGAGAGACAGAGAGACAGAGAATTCCTGTGTAGATATGGAGAAAGTTCTTTGTAATTTACTCACAGATTCCATACTGTTAAATTACAGCAGGATCCAAAACAGTATGTATGTCCATCTGTCCATCTGTAGCAGCAAAGAAGACGAATAAAATCAAATTATGTGCCATAAAAACCTACACTGGGGAAAAGTTGTGTTGATACTATACTCTATGCCTTATGATATTTAGTGCCACTATTTACTGCTTGTGTTGTGTATAGGGTACCCAGTTTGAACGATAATTCTCAGATTCTTCTTTCCCTAAAGGCATTGATAGTGATCACAGCTGTAAAAATGCCAGCTGGTTTAGTTTTGTGATTTCTAGTGTATATAAATACAAAATGTTCCTCTTCCCTTTTCTCACAATCTCTCCTTTGTTATTGGTATTGAGTGGAGGATAGCTATAGCACTAGGTGGCTTAAAATTAATTTTTGGGAAAGCATGGCACCATGTGCATATTCTCTATTTTCCTGGTGAAAGATGGCCTGATACTGAGTGTATCCAATTACACTCAGCAATGTCAGGAACTTCCAAGAACTTGCAATGTCAGCAATGTCAGGAACTTCCAAGAACTTGCAGTGAGGGGCAACCCATATCCCCCCTCTATTTCCTCTTTTCTTTCTCCTGCCATTTCCCATATCCTCAACTTTTTCTTCTCACATGTCTCCTTTACATCCACCACATGACTTACCTTTTATCTGTTTCCATCTTCAACTATATTTCTTATATTTTTATATCCCACCTTTCTCCATAGGGAAGACCCAAAGCAGCTTATATCATGCTTCTCTCTTCCATTTTATCTTCAAAATATCTATGTGAAGTAAATTAGGACAAGTGTCATGATTAGTGAAAGGTTACTCAGCCAACTTCCACAGCAGAGTGGAGATTCAGACTTGAATCTCTCAGATCTTAGTCTGAAACTCTAACTATAACATCACACTGGCTTTTGGTAAGTGGCTGCTGTTAAAAGCACCTAGGCCTGGATGAGTTATGTATGTTGCATAGTAGCAAGTTGCCCACTGGTTATTGCTAAGTCTCCTTGCAATGAGTCCCACCTCAAAGGCTAAAACAGCCCTTTCTTCCTCTTTCCTGCTTTTAACTGACAAAAACCAAGGCTTGAAGACTGGCAATACTGTTATGATTGCCTTTTTAGGTTCAAGAGTTTCTTCTACTAGTTTGGTTTTTTAAATTATTTCAGTGTATTTTTATTAAGATATCAGATTTTTCTACAAATATGCGGCTTTTCTCAGCTTTAAATAATAGTGGATTCAATCATATAGACATAGCCAGCACCCTTGTGAAATGTCTTTTATGTAAGATAAAACAAAATAAATATGTTAAATCTTTGTCAGCTTCATCAAAGTCAATTTGTCAGTCAGGGTTCAGATTTCACAGAAACTGTATATAGCTTTATTGAAATCTACAAATATAAGGTATTCAAACTACTCCCATCGTGCAATAAATATATATATATTAATGGATGACTAATCAATGTATTTAAAACAATAATTTAATATCATACTTATTTGAACCTGATGACATACGAGGCTTTTCATTTATGTAAAGTTCAGAGTAAGTTTAATTGTGTCCTTCTAAAAGGGAGTAAATGTATGTTAGTTAATGGGATGCAATTTATAGGCATTTGAATGTGAGGTTTTGGTACCATCACTATTTGAATGAGTATGTCAGGCTTTAGTAAAACTCAACAGTGATTGCTGTTTCTATTCAGTTGTCAAATAAATAGTTCCATCAGAATACAAGAATCCATTATGCTGAAGGCAAATATAGATTACTTGTACCTGAAGAAAGATTGAGTGAATACAGCAGTATGCAATAGCTAGCTGATTTTTTCTGTCTAGTTATTGTTTTGCCCCAAGCTACCCAAACAATGGAGAACCCTTAGCAATTGAATGTACTTACATATGAGCAATGGTATCTAATAATTGCTAAGATAGTGTACAATTTCAATTCTAAAGAGGAAAAAACACTGAAAATAAAAATTATTTCCCCAACTCTCAAAAAGGCATCTGTTAAGTCCTTTTGACTTTAAAAATATCCCATTTGTTGAGGTATATTGTACAAGAAAGCTTTTTTTCATTTATTTGAAATTACCCCATATCACTCTCCTAACAATGTCAAAATAATGAAACATAATAAATAAAACAGTGAAAAGGAAACAGTATAAAATGGACATCGCTAAGAAAAGAGTATCATGGAAACTGAAGTAAGGAATAGCAGTAAAATCAGCCGCTAAAATTTTTTAAAATCTAAAAAGTACTTTTATCTAAAAAGTACTTTTAAAATAATACAACAATAATGGGCAACAATAATGGGCAACAATAATGGGCAACAAAGCCCATTGTGGGGAGATGCAATGGGTTCTATGAAAGGGTGGAGGATGAAGCATCTTCCTTGCAATGGGCTTTAGTGGGGCCATAGTCCCCCAGTGCGACATGTACCACTTACCTGGGCCTGAGTCTGTGACTTAGGCGTAGACAGTTGGAGAAGTGTGGCTTGGGGGGAGCGGGTGGCAAGGTGAGGCTTGGGGTGCTGGATTGGGGTGGGGGAATTGAGGGTTGTAGTGGGGGAGGGTGGCAAGGTGAGACTTGGGGGAAGTGTTGAAAGGATGGTGGGAGGGTTGAAAGCTGTAGCTAGGGGTGAAGGCAGGTTGGTAGGTGAGTATTAGGGTGGGGGAGGGTTAGAAGTTAGTATTGGGGAAGGAAAGAGTGATAAGGTGAGGCTTGGATGGGGGGTTAAAAGGTAAGGCTTGGGGTGGTGGGAGGTTTGGAAGGTGTGGCCTGGGGTGGGGGAAGATGGAAAGGTGAGGCTTGGGGTGTGGGGAGAGCTGGAAAGTGTGGGTGGGGGAGTTTTTGAAGGTGTTGCTTGGGGTGGGAGAGTGTGGCAAGGTGAGTATTGGGGTGTGGGAGGGTGAAAAATCAAGCTTGGGTGGAGGGAGGGTTGGAAGGTATGGGTTAAGGTGGGGAGGGTGTAAGTTGGCTGGTTGGGATGGGGGAGGCAGGAGGGTTTTGCTGACTCTTGAGGTGGGTGGGAGGGTTCCTGGCTGCTCCACAACCCCAGTCTGGCTCCTGGGGTAGGGAAAAGGTGGCAGGACCATGGAGCAGCAGTTCAGCAGTTCCTTGGATTGGGGGGGGGGAATTTAAGGGCTTTACTGGCCCATGGAGCAGAGACTCCACAGGCCCGGCAATGGCCAATGGGCATGCAAGACACACAAGGCTTGGGTCCTTGTGTGTCCTGCATGATAATTGGCTAAGGATGCACTGTCAAACGTTCGAACCCTTAGCCAGTTATGTATTTTAAGTTGCATAGTACTTCTTAATTTTACCTGTTACATTCTGGGAAGTCTCTCTTTGGAAAAAATGTACACAAATACACAGTGGTCTTCATGCAAATAATGTTTTTCAGGAATTTCAAAGCTAAAGGAAAATCTATCCTTTGTAAAAGCATTTAAATCTGACTGAAAGATATGGAAGAATGAATGGGTGTAAACATTAATTTGAGAAGAGCAGGTTGCACCTCTACAGATTCTGTGGACAAGTCTGAATTTTCTTACCTCTGTCCGATCAGAATGGCTCAAATGACTTGTGCTCTGAGCATGTTTCCTAGCAACCAGGGAAGCAACCCAAGAACACAACATTTTCTATGCCATTCCCTATTTATACAAGCCCATCATAGACTTCTATGTACTGTGCTATTTTGCTGTGTTTGGCAGTAAATAACAGAAAGAAGAAGCTGGGATTTTAAAAATAACTTGAAGGCCATTTGAAGGTCAGCATTCTGAACTAAGAACCTCTCTACTGAGTAAAGTAGCCCACATTCCAAAGCCTGCTAGTAAAAAATAAGGGTTCTGATCAGTGGTGGGATTCAAGTAATTTCACAACAGGTTCTGGTTGAAGGGGGGGGGGGCTGTGGAAGCTGGTTGCTGTCGACCCCCCAACCGGAACTGGTTATTAAATTATTATTTAAATTTTAAATTATTTAAATTAAATCAAATTAGGCTGAGGAGGGAGGTGGCAGCAGCCGGTGGGCCCGCCCATCGCTTGCTGTGCAGTGCCCCCCAGGCTTGCTTTCCCCCTGGCTCTTGCCCAGCCGCCTGCCAGCCCAAACCCCAAGGCCTGGTGGCTGACCCGCTTGTCTGGGGGCTGGGTTTTTTTGTGTAGCCTACTTCCTTGAGGGAAGCCCTGGCCCCGCAAAAAGCACCAGCTGAGGGCAGCCGCCACCAGACCTTCAGGTCAGAGGACCCGAGCGAGCCTCTGGGGGTGGGGGAACTGGAAACCTTCCAGTTCCCCCCACCCCCGTAGGCTCGCACCTGCCCACCAGCCCAAAAGCTTCTAGTTCCCCACCCCCACAGGCTCGCATGCGCCCACCTGCCGGCCTGCACCCTTATCTGGTAGCCAGGAAGCCCTAGCTGTCCTGGCCGCCTGTTAAGGGTGGCAGCTGCCAGGCCTTCAGGCTGGTGGGCACATGCGAGCTTCAGGAGATTGGGGGGAGGACTGGAAAGCTTCCAGTTACCCATCCCCACAGCCTTACTTGCGCCAGCCTGCCTGCACCCTTATCTGGTGGCAGGAACTTTTTGTGTGGCTAGAGCTTTTACAGAGGAAGCCCTGACCGTCCCAACCACCAGCTGGCAGGTGGCAGGTGGCGGGTGGGCATGAGCATCAGGAGGTAGAGGGGACTGGAAGGCTTCCAGTTCCCCCACCCCATTTCCAGAGGCTTGCACGTGTGCGTGCTGCCCTTAGCTGGTGGCTGGGAACTGTTTCCATGGCAGGGTCTCCCCGGGGGATAGCCCTGGCCATCCCGGCCACCAACTAAGGGCAGCAGTTTCCAGTCCTTCGGGCAAGCGAGGTGGAAGGGGGAACTGAAAGCAGTTCCCTCGACCCCCAGAGGTGTGTGCATGCCCACCGCCCTCATCTGGTGGCCAGGAACTTTTTGCACAGCCAGGGCTTCCATCCCATCCACCAGCTAAGGGTGGCAGTCACCAGGCCTTTGGGCCAGCGGGCATGCACGAGCCTCAGGAGGTGGGGGACTGGAAGGCTTCCAGTTTCCCCACCCCCAGAGGCTGACGCGCACGCGTGCACCTACCCACTGGCCCAAAGACCTGCCAGCTGGTGCCCTTAGCTGGTGTCTGGGAACTTTTTGCATGGCACGTAGCTGCTCACCCCCCACCAGCAAACTCATCAGCTGAAGAAGCTACAGCTCACTCTGCTCCAGAGGAGGGGCCAAGCCACTGGTGAGGTGGAAGCCTTAGAACTTCGGACTGCCCCTCTTGCAGACATCACCAGTGGTGGAAATCACCAGTTCGACAAACTAGACAAACAATTAGCTACAGGTTCGCCCAAACCAGTGTGAACCGATTAAATCCCACCACTGGTTCTGATCCAGAGATCCATTTATGTGACAGTTGGTAGGGTAAACTTCACTCTGCAAAAATGTCCTCAGTCAGTAGATGGATAATTAGGACAATTGGGTGCAGGAGAGAGGTGGCATGATAGTACCTGGTCAAAAATGGTTTATGCTTCTGGGAGAGTAAGTGAATTGGATATTAATTCCTAATAGTTTCAATTTGTTAATAGTTTGTCCTCTTTCAGTAGTACTTCCAAATGCTGAAATGGTTCTGAAATGGTTCTGAAATAATGTTTTCAAAGGGTTTCATGCTTTTTGTCACATGAGCAGTCCATACCAAAGGTGGGAGGGTGAAGCAGCTCCTGGAATTGGGGTGGGGTTGCACCAGGGTGTTTGCTCACCCTGGGCAAGCACTGCTTAGCTCCACAGCACCCTACCCAGAAGAACATGGCATTTGCAGAGCTGTACTGGCCTAAAGGTGGATACTGGAATGACTAGGGGTAGTCAAGAGGTGTTCCTAGGGACAGAGATAACCTTAGTCAGCTTCCACTGGGCTTTTGGCCCAGGTACATCCCCAGCATGGACATCCACCTTACACCACCCAAAAGGATGGCATAAATCTGTTTGGCACAGTGGAGGACAATTCAGGTGGTTGGCGGGGAGGGGGTACTGAATTTTATTGCGTCCCAGTGCTGCCTGGAAGCCCTCTGGAGGTTGCCACAGCCTCTTGATTGGGCTGTAATCCTTATAACTACCATGCATGGCAGGCCACTATTATTGGGAGGGGCAGTTCATTACAGTGGTGAGATTTGAGCTTACCTCAGGGTAACACTCTTATGGAGAGCAGAATTTTTTCCACTTTTTTAGATGCAGTCATTAGTTTCTCTTACTGTCTTTTTTAAATCTTTCACAAACGTGTTTCTCTTTTATTTAGCTGATTTCTCTTCATTAAAAAAGCCATGCACTTTTTGTAAAATAAGCCTTTAAAGTTGTGTTATGTTATACAAAAGAAAGTGGTGCACCAGCAGAAGGACAAATCTATTTGCCAAGACATTGCTGCTCTCTGTGCATTTGCAGAATGAAATTCTTAAATTTTGTAGAACATCCCTTCCTGTCTTCAAATTTATCTTTGATTATAATGGAATTGGTTAAAAACTGACTCTAAGTTCCTGAAAAGATTGTTGGGTTTCAGGGGAAAATTCGGTAAAAGGGAATTAACAAAATTTCTCTAACAACACTGATTTAGGGACCACAACTCCTACTCTTCACCATTAGACCAACTCATAATAATATTTTAGCAAAATCAAGTGGTCACATAACTTCCTTCAAACACGATCAATGATCAGATATAACTTTGCTCTCTGTAACGTTAAAAAGAATGTTAGCAGTGTAAGGTATCAGTTAACATATACACTAGCATAATGAAAAGATGCACATATTTAAAATAAATATAAATTCACATACCCAATCCTTTCTATACATAACAGAAATGAATTCAAATAATTTAACAATTGGTTGCCTACAAGCACCATTTTAACAATTGTTTCTTCCGAAGTGGTGCAAACCTGCTGAATCCCACCACTGGATGGGACCCTGTGACTATGTATGGACTATAGAGGCTTGAATTCAGTTTCTATGTGTAATAAATATCACCCTGCCCCTCATCAAGGACTTACTCATGATTTTGGGGCAGGGGCAAGTGTTTACTAAGTTGGACTTGCAGGAAGCCTACTATAGGGTTCAAATAGCCAAAGGGATGGAGTGGATGACAGCTTTTAACACCTGTAATAGTCAATTTGAATACAAAGTCATGCCCTTTGGCCTGAGTGGGGCCCCTGGGGTGTTTATTAACTTGATCAATGATATACTACAAGATCTTCTATTTAAGGGTGCAGTGGTATATTTGCATGATGTGTTGATCTACTCCAAAACCATGGAGAAGCATGTACAATTGGTGAGGGAAGTTCTAACAAGACTGCTTCAAGATGAACTCTGTATTAAACTGTCAAAATGTGAATTTCACAAGGACAAACTTGACTTTTTGGATTATCGAGTGTTGGGGGAAGGAATTGAGATGGATCCATCCAAAGTGAAAGATGTGCTGGGGTGGCAAGCCCTCCAGACCTGCAAACAATTACAATCATTTTTGGGCTTTGCTAATTTCGATTGAGACTTTATTCCTAACTTTGCTAAGCTTGCCCTGCCCTTCACCAATCTTCTGTGAACTAAAGATAAGGGACTGGGGCCACCCGACCTGGTGCACCCCTGGATTCCCTCTTGTCAAGAAGCCTCTGCTAAGTTGAAAGAATCTTTTACTTGAGAGCCATTTTATGTCATGGTGATCCCACCAAGCCTTTTGTCGTTCATGCTGATGTCTCAGATGGAGCTACGGGGGCTTCTCCCCTCCAGAGATGGTAAATTGTACCTATGTGCTTATCTGTCCAAAAAATTCACTGGGTAGGAGGTGAATTGGATGGTAGGAGATAAAGAGACTAAGGTTATCAAGTAAGCGCTGACTATTTGGCACCATTGGCTGAAGGGGGTCAAGCAGCCTTTCAAAGTGTGGACTGATCATGAAATTTGGCTGCTCTCCCCACCCCTGGTAAACTTTCCACAAAACAGTTGAGGTAGGCAGATTTTTTTCACGAAATTTAATTTTACCCTCCATTTTTACCCAGGTAAAACTAACTGTTTGGCTGCTTTCCCCCCAGTCCTGCCTCCAAGCAGCTTCTCAAGTACCTCCCCCAGCACCTCCCTTGGCCACCCCACCCTCTTTGGAACTGGATGCTGGAAAGATGGATGCTGGAAAGCTCCCGGTGCCACTGGGGGAGGGGAACCCTGATCTTGAATGTAGGGAGGCCTATGGTTGAAGGGGGACAAACTGTGTGTGTCAGAGTCCCTCCGGCCTGGATGGGACTCTGTGACTATGTATGGACTATAGAGGCTTGAATGCAGTTTCTATGTGTAATAAATATCCCTCTGCCCCTCATCAAGGACTTGGGAGGGCATGATCCGAAATCTGTGGGGCACTTTGGGCTCATAAAGACCCTCCATCTTCTCTGGAGACAGTTCTAGTAGCGCTCTCTGCACAAGGACATGGAGGTGTATGTTAAGGGATGCCCCACGTGTGCTATGGCTAAGCATGCCCCTAGGAAGCTTCTGGGCTTACTTCAACCCTTGCCTGCCAGGTCATCTTAATGGATTTCATTATGGATCTTCCCTCCAGTGGGGAGAAGATGGTGAGTTGGATGATTGTGGACTTATTTTCTAAACAAGCCCATTTCATTCCTTGCAGCTTTATCCCTTCAGCTGCTAAGTTAGCACAGCTCTTTGTGATGCATATTTATCAGTTGCACTCAATCCCGGACAAGATCATTTCAGATTGAGAAAGCCAATTTATTTCTTAGTTTTGGAAGCATTTTTTAAAGCTGTTGCGAGTTGAGCAAGCCCTTTCATCCGCTTATCATGTGGCAACTGATGGTCAGAGTAAATGTGCCAATGCTACTCTGGAGCAATACCTGCAATGTTATATTAACTGTCATCAAGATATTGGGCTGACTTCCTCCCCTTTGCAGAATACGCATATAACAACGTGGTGCACAGCAGCATGGGCAAGAACCCCTTTGAAATAGTGTATGGGCAAATTGCTAAACCCTTCCCTTTTCTGAGGTGCAAGGTAACAGAGCCCCCAGACCTCCAAGAATGGATTGACCCAATTAAACAGATGTGGACCCTGATCCAAAAGGTGCTCCAGTATGACAAAGGCTCTCAGAAGGAACAAGCTAACAAAAAAGGAAAACCAATGACTCTAGGGGTGGGAGAGTGGGTTTATTTGACAACTGAGAACCTGCAGGGGGTTGTAAATTGGGCCAGAAATATATTGGGCCTTTTAAAATCACACGTAAGATCAATGAGGTGACTGTTGAGCTAGAGCTGCAAAAGAATCTTTGAAAGATTCACCCTGTGTTTCATTGCAGCCTATTGAAGAAAGCACCCACCCTGGACAAGTGGCACCCCCATTGAGATCCTCCACCTCCACTAAAGGTGGGAGGCGAAGTGCACCATGAAGTTGAAGCAATCCTGGACTCTCGCATCTACAGAAAGCATTTGCAATATCTGGAGCCATGGACTCACTTCCCCCCTGGTTTTAATGAATGGGTTGATGCTAGTTATGTGCAAGCCCCCAAATTAATAAAGAATTTCTACTATGCTTATCCTGATTGACCACAAAGTGGGGGGAGGCCTTAAGGGGAGCAGAATGTCAGGCTGGAGCCTGGCACCAAGCAGAAAGACACTAGGAGGGATGGAGAGCTCCAGATGCTGGCAAAACATTATCATTTTCCCTAGGTAACTAAGTAGAGGATCCCAGAGCTGTAGACTTTATCTCAGTCTTCTGACCTTGAGTCCATCCTGCATTCCTGTCTTTCACACCCTCTGTAGTGTGGGATAATATTGCGGGCTGGGGGGAGGAACGGGGTTTGATATATTGGGGTTCTGTGAATGTTCTGGCAGAACTAGTTTTTTCCCCTCCAGTCTGTGTATCTACCAATAAAGACTTCTAAATCATCAAGTTACAGAATCTGAATTGTGCTAGAGTTCCACTGCTTGATACTTACAAACTCCTTTCCCTTCCTCTCCCCGCAACAGACACCTTGTGAGATAGGTGGGGCTGAGAGAGTTCCAAAGAACTGTGACTAGCCCAAGGTCACCCAGCAGGAATGTAGGAGTGCAGGAACACATCTGGTTCACCAGATAAGTCTCTGCCACTCAAGTGGAGGAGTGGGGAATCAAACCCAGTTCTCCAGATTAGAATCCACATGCTCATAACCACTACACCATGCTGGCTCACTAGAAGGGTATTATGCTGCCAGAATATGTACACTTTTCTGGAATTAAGATTACTTGTAGGTAAACATACTTAGCATTTAGTTCAAAATACATGGATAAGTTAAATTGTGGTGGGGGGATTATTCATATAAAAGACTTCAAATACAAATGGAAAATGATAAATTATGATATTAGGTTTGATCCAGATGCCACTAGGCAGCCAAAAATCTACTTTAGGCAATACAAACCCTTGGCTCACCAGTATGATTTTTAACATTTGTTTCTTTGAATAGCAGAACTCTCCCTCCCTCAGAGATATCACAAATTACTGAAAATCTCTTAGCAGATCAAGTAAGGACAATGTAAGGGAGAAAAGAATGGACTTACTTTTATCAGTTATGAAGTGAGAATAGTTTTGATAGGGAGTGTCAACAAATGCACAACTCATATTCAGTGAATTATCCCTTTACCTAATAATAATTTGCTTGCATGGCTTAGCAGAAACTAATTGTTAATGTTAATAGTCTTAATTCCTTATTTTCTGTTATTTATTTATGTGTTATTTTAAGTTATTTATAGTCTGCTTTTCTCACAGAGACTGAAGCCATCCTACGCAGTATAAATCAATTTGATCAATCGAATCGGATGGGACATCCAGTAAATAATGCATTAGAGTTTGGATTGTGGAAAACTGAAAATAATCAGAAATCAGAAACAAAGCTGAAACGAAGCATCAGCTTTTAAATATTACACATTCAACACTGCGGAAATTACGCTGTAGGGATATACTTACAGCTGTAGACAGAAAACACAGTAATGAAGTACACAGTTCCTGTCCCTTTACCAAAGCATCTTTCTGAACCATTTTGTCACAGTATACTCCTATTACTCTGTAAAAAAAGCCTTTCTGAATAATTAAGTTTTGCTTAGTTTTGCATAGTTAACCTTATCCAGCAGGCCATTCTTCAAGGTATGGGCAAGAATAGTGAATGCACTTGTGCAGATAGGAGAATTTAAAACAATGAAGAGCTTTTTTGTGTGAAATAATTTTTTATTGATTAAAATATACAGTAACATATATACAGTTACTTTAGTTACATTGAAATTAAAATTAGAATTTAGACTTCTCCTTCAGCACAAAGCTATACTTCGTTCAGTACCTTAGTTCAAAAAGAAAGAAAACTTATAGAAACTTGGAAAGAAGGTAACATATAACTTATATCTCACAAATTTTCACAATCAGGATATTATATTCAAATATCAACTATACAGATAATAATTTCATAAATATTGGCTTTCACCTACATCATTAGGGAGTATTTCGTCTGGTCTGAGGTGATCAGCTAGTCAATCAGTGGTTTCCAAGTTTTTTCGTAAATATCCAGATTCTCTTTTCTCAAATAAGTTGTTAATTTATCCACTTTTCTAAATTCTTGTACTTTTAACATCCACTCTTCTAAAGTCAGGGTTTCTCTCTGTCTTCAGTTTCTGGCCAGAATGATCCTTGCTGCTGTAATTAAGTAATACATTATCATCTTATATTTTTCCAATATTTTTTCTCTTTCATCCCATATTCCCAACAGATAGATTTCTGGGGGGTTTTCAAATGTTTCAATATTTTTTCTGTTGTCTGGTGTACCTTACTCTAATAGCCTTCTGTCTTTTTACAGGTCCACCAACAATGGTAAAATGAACCTTCTTTCTCTAATGTTTTGTTGTTTTGCCAGCTCCTTTCCCATGCATCCAAATCAATAATCCTTCCAATATTTTGTGCCCATTTCACCATATTTTTAATCTGTTCTTGTTCTGTTTTAATTTTTTATTAATAATTTATATTTTGCTTATCAATTTTTTATTTTCTATAAACATTATTTGGTCTAATTGTGCATTTTTTCCTAGAAAGCCATTCATTTTTTTGTCTTCCTCAAAGTGTTTTTTTAATTGTAAATACATGGGCCAATTGCAGTAGTTATCATTTATGCAAATACCTTCTTGGTTTTTCAATTGAACTATTTGATTCTATTTAGATGTTGTCTTCTTGTAGGTTATGAAGAGCTTTATATGAGATAGTCAATACCTTGAACTGAACCCAATAACTGATAGGCAGCCAGTGAAGTGATTGCCAAATGGGAGTAATGTGCATGTTGCATTTAGCTCCCAACAATAATCAAGATACAGCATTCAGAGTCTCCAAGTTGACTTCAAAGGGAGACCTATGTATAGTGCATTACAATAGTCTAGTTTTGAAGTTAGTAAAGTGTGGACCTAGGTGGCAAGATTGGCTGGGCCAATATAGGGGACCATCTTGTGAACTAGACTTGAGATGGAAGAAAGTATTAATGGCAGTTGCATTAACTTGCTCCTTCAGCAGGAGTGATGGATCCAGTGTAACTCCTGCACTCTTAACCTGGTTTACATTCAGATGGAGGTCATCAGCTGAAGCTACCAAAGCTCTTTCAGTCCTATAGTCTGTCCTAAAATCAGACTGAAAAATGTCCAGAGCACATAAGTTATCCAACAACAACTGAAGTCGGCCAGCTTTCAATCACTTCATCTAGAAAGGGCAGATCTTACAATGGGTAATAACTGGCCATATCATTTTTGTATTGGGATTGTTTTTCACACTGTAGGGTGATAATTGTTCCTTAGAGTAGCTGACAGCAGATGCCCTGAGTTAATTACTGAGTTATGATAATCATCAAGGGCTCATTAATGGAATATTTACATGATTTTAGTAGCTAGGATGGGCAAGGATCCAGTGCATGTGGTAACTGACTCAAAATAGTTCATAAACAGATAAGATTATGTATTCTGCCTGATATATATTACAGATGGCATCCATATTAGTGCATATTCATATTATTTTATCAGCAATAAAAATTGCAGAGTGGTCACAACTGATATGATCATAACAAAAGTGAGATCCAGTATAATAAAGGAGACAATAAAAGGTTTCAGCCTTGTAAAGAATTCTTTTGAGATACCAAAATCTTCTGTAGGAAATGCACAGCAATAAAAATTGACCCTAGAATTGTATATTGTATGCCATGGAACCATCTACTAATTGTTGTCATTTTTGTCTGTAATATTAATTAGAAGTAAAATGAAACTTACAAAATATGACACATGAAAGGATCCTTACAAATATATTTATTTATTTATTTACTTACTTACTTACTTATTTGATATACTGCCCCTCCCACGAAGGTGTCTGGGTGGTGTACAACATAAAGTGCAACAATATAACAGATAGAGCACCAAAGCAAAATTACAAAATATAAAATATATATGGGCTGACTTCCTCCCCTTTGCAGAATACGCATATAACAACGTGGTGCACAGCAGCATGGGCAAGAAATATATGGGATGGGATCCAAAAGAAATATATATATATATAAGGGGCACACAAGTAGAGGCCAACTGCATCATCGAGGGGCCGGGGCCCAGCAGCAAATTGACCTCTGCCAAATGCAGAAGCCAAGCAGGGACATATGGGATAAGACGGTCCCGAAAGTACAAGGGTCCCAGGCCGCATAAGGCCTTAAAGGTTAACACCCACACCTTGAAAATGATCCAGAATTCAACTGGAAACCAATGCAGATGGTGCAACACAGGCTGAATATGGTCTCTAAAGGCACCCCCATGAGCAAATAAGCCACTGCATGTTGGACCAGCTTTAACCTCCGGATCAGACGCAAGGGCAGGCCCGCGTAGAGTGAGTTACAATAGTCTAACCTGGAGATGACCGTTGCATGAATCACAATGGCTAGCTCCACTTGGGAGAGGAAAGGGGCCAGCAGCCGGGCCTGACGAAGGTGGAAAAATGCAACCCAAGTTGTATGGGTCATCTGGGTCTCCATGGAAAGAGACAAATCCAAGTGAACCCCCAGGCTGCGAGCGGAAGAGGTCGGTGCCAATGAGACCCCCTCCCACACCGGCAGCTGGAAATCCTCAACCACCCTCCTCACGGCCCAGCCAGAGGATCTCCGTCTTCAATGGATTCAGATATCTGGAATATCTCCAAAAGGTAAATACTTAAGCTGGAGAAGTGGAAAGTAGATTGCAAGGAATAAGAGTGCTGTTTTTTCTCTTTCTGTCAAATCCATCAGATTTGGTCTCTCTCATGGGCCACTGGGAGGGCTAGACTACCGCTTTGACCCTAAATAGTTGTTCTTACCTTCTAATGTGCCATGGAACAGAGTTAAATAGAACTGACTAGATGTCAGATCTCATAAGAAGCAAAAATATGACATTTATATACTTTTGTAAGAAAATAAGCTTTTATGTAAGCCTATAAATGGATCCCAGTTCTTTGGTTCTAAGACAGTTTTTCCTCTAAAAATGTTAATCATTGTTAATAATACATTAAATATAATCAGGCACAGATAAATAGCATTTAACCAGAGTTTAGCAATTAGCAACTATCATGGTTATTATAAATTAAAGGACACATAGGTTGCTTTTGAATGTCATGAGAAAGAGTGGGCGCAATCACAGGTTTTTACTATGTCCATAGGTTTACTTCTTTGTCTTCAATTCAATTAATTGAATTTAATAGGCTGCCCCCCCTTCCAAGCTTGGAGCAGCTAACACCATATTAATAGAATACCTATAAATAACAAAGCATTAAAAATTAAAAAACATCCCATCAATCTAATCAATCCATTGATCCAAAAGAAAGTATAACAATTCTATTGGGTGTGTCACAATGGAGGATAAACAGCAAAGGGCAAAAACCAAGTGAAAAAGAAGGGAAAGCAATAACTGAAGAGAAAGGAAAGGGGGCAGAGGGAGAGGGAGGGAGAAGCCAGATAATATTATGATTGCCTCAACCATATCCCTGGTGGAACCACTCTGCCTTACAGGCCCTGCAGAGCTGTGTTAGATCCCCCAAAGCCCTGATTCATTAGGTAGAGCATTCCACCAGGCTGGAGCTAGGGCCAAAAAAGCTGTGGCTATGGTCAAGGCTCACCAGATGTCTCTGGGACCAGGGATCATGAGTAGATTGCTGTTTCCAGATTTAAGTGCTCTTTGGGGAACATACCAGGTGAGATGGTTTCTAAGGTACACAGTCCTCAGACCATTAAGGCCTTTGTACATAAGTGCAAGTGCCTTGAGCCTGATCCAGTACTCCACCTGGAGCCAATGCAGCTGGTGGAGCACTAGATGGGTGTGCCCACCATGGAGTCCCTGTCAAGACCCTTGCTGGTGCATTTTGAACCAACTGGAGTTTCCGGAAATGGCTCAAGGGTAGCCCTGCATAGAGTGTGTAACCTCAGCTTGTGGGTTCTGTGGGGCAGAAGCTGGAAGGAGTTTGAAACAACTAATTTTAAACACAATGGTTTACATTCTTTAACATATGACAATTATCAAACATTAACATTTAATGTAACACTCCAAGGTCTTGTTCAAGTTTCATTCCAAGTCCTTCTAATTACAGTCTGATAATGCCAAGTCCATTCTTTCTGCTGGTGGTTGGCTCATGAAGACTCCAGAGGCTTGGAGAACTGGATTGAAGATGATGAAGGTCCCCAAAAGAACTCTCACCATTTACATACACAAAAACCATGAAACAGTAAATTCTAGCATTTACAATATAGCAAAAATAAACACTTCCCTTCCCACTAGTTCCCAGCAACATTGCAGTTACCTTAAACAAGGGGTTAAGGGCTTATACAAATCAATCTAGGTCTCAGCCTGGTAGCCTTGCTTCCTCCAACTTCATGAGCTTTGCAGCCTTCCAGAGGCGTTCCTCCCATAGGGCAAAGTGGGCAGTTGCCCTGGGCGCAGCCCTGTGGGGGGCGCAAAAACTGCAGGTTCGTTTGTGGGATTTTTTGTATTTTCAGTGTTTTTCTTTGGCCTGCAGAGGGCGCAGTTTTTAGGCTAGCAGCACCAAAATTTCAGGGATGTTTTGGGAGACTCTCCTGATGCTATCACCCAGGTTTGGTGAGGTTTGGTTCTGGGAGTCCAAAGTTATGGACTCCCAAAGGGGGTGCCCCATCCCCCATTGTTTCCAATGGGAGCTAATAGGAGATAAGGCTACACCTTTGAGGGTCGATAACTTTGGACCCCCTGAACCAAACTTCACCAAACCTGGGAGGTGTCACCAGGAGAGTCTCTTACTGATAACACCCAGGTTTTGTGAAGTTTGGTCCAGGGGGTCCAAAGCTATGGACTCCCAAAGGGGGTGCCCCATCAGCCATTGTTTCCAATGGGAGCTAACAGAAGATGGGGGCTACACCTTTTAGGGTCCATAACTTTGGATCCCCTGAACCAAACTTCACCAAACCTGGGTGGTATCATTAGGAGAGTCTCCTAAATATACCCTGAAAGTTTGGTGCTGCTAGCTTAACAATTGCACCCCTGACAGCAGGCACTTCCCAAATTTCTCCAGATTTTCCTTTTAAATCCCCCCGCCTTTGACATGGATTTAAAGGGAGAATCTGAGGACCCCAGTTTAAACATTGAAAGTGATGCTGTTTCAGGGTGG
The DNA here is from genome assembly GCF_021028975.2 of Sphaerodactylus townsendi. Lineage (NCBI taxonomy): Eukaryota > Metazoa > Chordata > Lepidosauria > Squamata > Sphaerodactylidae > Sphaerodactylus > Sphaerodactylus townsendi. Next base: position 61,889,491 of record NC_059427.1, read on the forward strand.
GGGAGAATCAACCCCAAAATAGCATCACTTTGAAACAATGAAAGTGATGCTGTTTCCCTCAATTGGGGGGACTGGATACAACACCATAAAATGTTTTCATAGCAGTAATAAAACATTTTGAAAGCATTTTGGAAATTTCAAAAATTTATTTCTGCTGTGTGGCATGGCTTATTGCTGTGTTCAGATTTGTGAGTTGGGGCATGTTCTATAATGTGATGGTGACTTTGAAACAACCTGGTGTAAAAAATCATTGCTTGGTCACAGTGGGGGAAGGTGGCTGCCCATGGGTGGCGCCAAACTCCAGTTTGCCTAGATACGCCACTGGGCGTAGCTACAAGGGGGGTGCATGTTGCATTGGGCACGCGCCTGGGGGGGCATCAAACTCAGGTTTTGCCCAGGGCTCCAGTTTGCCTAGTTACGCCACTGCAGCCTTCTGCTGCTTTCAGTCTCCAACCGTTTCTGGGTCATCCCATTCTGAACATAGGGGTTACAAGCGCATTGCAGAAATATAATCTGAAGTGACTATTGTGTGGATTACTGTGGCAAGGCCAGACTGGGAGAGGTAGGGCACTAACTGCTTTGCCTGCTGCAGATTTGTGTTCTCCAGAGAGAACACAAATGGTGGCAAAAGAGAAGCAAGTTAGCTGTAAGGGAGGCAAAAAAGGATTATGAGGAACGCATGGCTGCGAACATCAAGACCAGCAACAAACAGTTCTTCAAATACATCAAAAGCAGGAAGCCAGCCAGGGAAGCGGTAGGCCCGTTAGATGATGAAGGAACAAAAGGTGTGGTAAAAGATGACAGGGAGATTGCAGAGAAGCTGAATGAATTCTTTGCATCTGTCTTCACCCAAGAGGAGGTGAGGAAAATTCCTGCACCTGAACCAAACTTCTTAGGAGGTGAATCCGAGGAACTAGCGAAGATAGTGGTAGACAAGGAAGAAGTTCTGGCAGCCATTGATAAACTAAATGCTACCAAATCCCCTGGCCCAGATTGCATTCATCCAAGAGTTCTTAAAGAGCTCAAGCATGAAATTGCTGATGTTCTCCCATTAATATGCAACTTATCCCTGAAATCTGCCTCCATCCCCAAAAACTGGAAGATGGCCAATGTCACACCAATCTTTAAGAAAGGGTCTAGAGGGGACCCAGGAAATTACAGGCCAGTCAGTTTGACGTCTGTTCCTGGTAAATTAGTAGAATCTATCATTAAAGATAAAATTATTAAACATGTAGAAAAGCAAGACCTGCTGAGGAAGAGTCAGCATGGCTTTTGCAGAGGCAAGTCCTGTCTTACAAACTTACTAGAGTTCTTTGAGGGTGTAAACAGGCATGTGGATAAGGGGGAACCAGTGGACATTGTCTACTTGGATTTCCAAAAGGCTTTTGACAAAGTTCCACACCAGAGACTGTTGAGAAAACTCAGCAATGAAGGAATAAGAGGGGAAGTCCTCCTATGGATCAAAAACTGGTTGAGGAACAGGAAACAAAGGGTGGGTCTAAATGGGAAGTTCTCACAATGGAGAGATGTCGGGAGTGGTGTCCCCCAAGGATCCGTATTGGGACCAGTGCTCTTTAACCTATTCATAAATGACCTGGAAGTAGGGGTGGGTAGCGTGGTGGCCAAGTTTGCAGATGATACCAAATTATGTAGGGTGGTGAGAACCACAAAGGATTGCGAAGAGCTCCAAGCGGACCTTGATAAATTAAGTGAGTGGGCTCAGAAATGGCAAATGCAGTTCAATGTAGCAAAATGTAAAGTGATGCACATAGGGGCAAAAAATCCAAACTTCACATACACGCTACAGGGGTCAGTGCTATCAGTCACAGACCAGGAAAGGGATTTGGGCATCTTAGTTGATAATTCCATGGGAATGTCAACTCAATGCATGGCAGCTGTGAAAAAGGCAAACTCTATGCTGGGGATAATTAGGAAAGGAGTTGATAATAAAACTGCAAGGATTGTCATGCCCTTATATAAAGCCGTGGTGCGACCGCACTTGGAGTACTGTGTTCAGTTCTGGTCACCACATCTCAAAAAGGATATCGAAGAGATAGAAAAAGTGCAGAGAAGGGCAACGAGGATGATTGAGGGATTGGAGCACCTTCCTTATGAGGAGAGGCTGCAGCGATTGGGACTCTTTAGTTTGGAGAGGAGACGTCTGAGGGGGGATATGATTGAAGTCTATAAAATTATGCATGGGGTAGAAAATGTTGACAGAGAGAAATTTTTCTCTCTTTCTCACAATACTAGAACCAGGGGGCATTCATTGAAAATGCTGGGGGGAAGAATTAGAACTAATAAAAGGAAACACTTCTTCACGCAATGTGTGATTGGTGTTTGGAATATGCTGCCACAGGAGGTGGTGATGGCCACTAACCTGGACAGCTTTAAAAAGGGCTTGGACAGATTTATGGAGGAGAAGTCGATCTATGGCTACCAATCTTGATCCTCCTTGATCTGAGATTGCAAATGCCTTAGCAGACCAGGTGCTCAGGAGCAGCAGCAGCAGCAGGCCATTGCTTTCACCTCCTGCATGTGAGCTCCCAAAGGCACCTGGTGGGCCACTGCGAGTAGCAGAGTGCTGGACTAGATGGACTCTGGTCTGATCCAGCAGGCTAGTTCTTATGTTCTTATGTTCTTAGATGAAAAAATGCCTTACATCTTCCCCATCTCTGTCTTTCTGGTTTGGGAAGATTTGAATTGTTCCATTTTGCCAAGCCATCTGAATTCAGGCAAGTGGCAAGTGGCAGAACTGGAACTTGTTTCCTTCTCACAAACCAGTATTTAAAACCTCATTGAATCCTCGTACATAATCCTCGTTTGGGTATGCATGTGGGATTTTGCTGGAAAGCTGTAACAGGTTCAAAATGCAGTTGCTATAGCACTAATGGGGACCCACCATCGGAAAACATAAAATACTAGTTTCATATCAGTCTGCTAGTTGCCAACTTGTTTTTCTGGGCACAATTCAAAATGCTATAACCTTTCAGTTCTAAATGTTTTAGGACATGGGTAGCAGAAAGATCACCATATATGACATTTTTGAGACATCTGATCCTCTGTTGGGCTCCTGCTTTGCATACCTACAATAATAAAAGCAAAAAGAATCATAATTCATTATAGAGTTTTTTTCAGCAATTGACTCCCAGGTTATGAAACACCATCTCTCAGGGTACTTGTCATTGAGTAGCCATGTTAGTCTGTCTGTAACAGTAGAAAAGAGAAAGAGTCTAGTAGCACTGCTAAGACTAACAACATTTCTGGCAGAGGATGAGCTTTGTGGGTTACAACTCCCTTCTTCAGAATATTTTTTAACCTTTTGATTTATAACCCACCCTCCCCTGCAGGGCTCAGGTGAACAACAACAATATACACAATATAAAACACAACAATAATAAAAGCATAAACAGCATAAAACAATAGAACAACAGTTACAAAAGATGGTGACACCCTATCCCCCTATATGTTCCTGGGAGGCCACTAGCAATGTAATTCAGTTAAATTCAGACCTGGCTGGCCAGATGTGAAAGCCTGGCAGAACAATTCTCTTTTACAGGCCCTGCAGAAACAGTGCAAGTCCCACAGGGCCCTGATCTCCCTGGAAAGCCTGTTCCACCAAGTAGGGACCAAGGCCATAAAGGTCCTGGCTCTTGCAGTGGCCAGCTGGATATCTTTAGGGCCAGGGACCACCAACAAATTTTTCTTCGATGAGCAGAGGGATCTTAAGGGGCAATATGGGGAGAGGCAGCCCCTTAGGTATGAAGGTTCAAGTCTGCTCACAGCCTTAAAGGTCATTACCAAAACTTTGAAAAAATCCGGTACTCAATTGGCAGCTAGTGGAGATAAAGAACCAGAGTAATCCGGTCCCTATATGATGCCCCAGCAAGAAGCTTGACTGCTGTATGCTGCACGAGCTTCAATTTCCAGATCACAGACAAAGGTAGGCCAGTGTAGAGCAAGTTACAATAGTCCAATCTGGAGGTGACCGTTGCATGGATTACTGTGGCGAAATCAGAATGGGAGAGATACAGAACCAACTGCTGTACCTGCCACAGATGATAAAAAGTTACCTGGGCAGTCCTGGTGACATGAGATTCAAATGAAAGGGCCAAGTCTAAAGGGACCCCCAGGCTCTTGACAGATGAGGCCAGATGTAAAGCCTTGCTGTCTGTGTAGGCAGATTGTAGGCCACTGGTCGCTCCCTCTGACCCACCCACAGAACCTCCATCTTTGCTGAATTTAACTTCAACCTAATCGCTCTCAACCATCCAGCCACAGCCTCTAGAGAACCCCCAGGGCCAAGGTCGGGCGGCCAGTCATCATAAAGGCCCCTTCTATACAGACCAAATATCCTGTGGTGGGGGCAGGATGTAACCTGGTTTGGGCAGGAACTTCGCACAATTCCTGCCCCTAAACTGGGCGAATCTTGGGGAAATCCCCATGTCGGATTTTACGTGAATAGCACTTTCTGCTATTCTTTTTGTAAAACCTGGCATGGAGGCAGGGCCGAGTGAACGGCCCCGGCAGGGAGCTGGGTTGATGGTGGCTGCGCTGTCCTCTTTGCCCCCCACCCCGCAATTGACTGGCTGGTCGCAGCTGTAATGCTGGCTGGGCTGGGGGGAGGGGCCCTGGGGAGGTGGTGCACGGGAGGTAGCTGTGGCTCCATGTGGAGCCATGGTGGCAACTTGCTGTGGTCCTGCAGGCCCCTGCCCTGGGCCATGTGAATAACCCGGGGCAGTTTTGGGGCCTTGTATCCCGGCTACCTTCCAGGATATTTGGCCCGTGCGGAAAGGACCAAAGATGAGCTGGGTGTCATTCCCATATTGGTGACATCGCAGCCCCAAACTCCAAACCAACTTGACTAGGGGGTGCATGTAGATATTGAAAAGCACTGGGGAGAGGATCGCCCCCTGTGGAACCCCACAAACCATGGGGTTCCTTATTTTTCACCTTGAAACCTCAATTTTTGAAAGACATATTTATTCCAGAAAGAAATGTTATTTGATTGGTTTACTGTTTGTTGCTGTGCTAATTTTTTTAATTGGTGGCTTGATTCAGGCCCCCTCCAAACGGGCCAATAAACATGGGTTTACAACGGTAAAAAAACATTTTGGGGGTTTTCTAAAAACCATTTCCTAAAATAAGTCTGCCCTGTGTTATTTTCCCAAAACCAAGTTTTTTGAGAGTCACTCTATTAGCAAGTCTTTTCAAAAATCCTGGGTTGCAGCCGCTTGTGAGCAAACAGCCGGGCAGGAGGCGCTTTATTCGTCTGTTTTCCTTTTTAAAAAATTCATGGCTTACATCTCTGTAGCTATGCAGGTGCAGATGATCATATTGTGAGGCATCAGCATGGCTGTAGGGGTTCATTTGTACATGCCTGCATAGCTACACATGAGTGGGAAGTAAATTAAAAAGAGAGATGCATCTCCATGCGAAGATTGTTTCCATGGATTGTTTCCATGGGCTCCAATAACTGCCTGCATGGATGCATGTGAATACGAAAACAGGAAAACGGGTTACTTTATCTTGACTACAACCTGTTATATGTTTGCTGTGCAGAAAGTTTTAAACTGTACTTTTAATTTGAGCTAGCTTTTCTTTAATGTGAGTCAGCTTGTTTTGGGTTACTAGAACAGTATTTCTTTAGCAGAGACACAAGACATAAGTATTCTGAACAAACAATTTCTTTCAGTTAAAAAAATTAAACACTGTGATGCCGTCCTTAGTAATGTCTAGAGTTCTAGACTGTATTACTGTGATGTTCTATGTGGGGATTCCCTTTAAGTCTGCCTGGAAACTCTGACTGGTGCTGAATATTGTGGTCAGAATGTTTGTCTGGAATGAGTTGTAGGGACCATATCACTCCAGTTTTGTTCCATCTACACTGGCAACCAGTTTGTTTCCAGGCCTAATTCAAGTTGCTGGTATGGATCTTTATAGAAGAAGGAGAAGGAGAAGGAGAAGGAGAAGGAGAAGGAGAAGGAGAAGGAGAAGGAGGAGAAGGAGAAGAAGAAGAAGAAGAAGAAGAAGAAGAAGAAGAAGAAGAAGAAGAAGAAGAAGAAGAAGAAGAAGAAGAAGAAGAAGAAGAAGAAGAAGAAGAAGAAGAAGAAGAAGAAGAAGAAGAGGAAGAGGAGGAGGAGGAGGAGTTTGGATTTATATTTCCCCTTTCTCTCCTGTAGGAGACTCAAAGGGACTTACAACCTCCTTGCCCTTCCCCCCTCACAACAAACACCCTGTGAGATGGGTGGGGCTGAGAGGGCTCCAAAAAGCTGTGACTGGCCCAAGGTCACCCAGGTGGCATGTGTGGGAGTGCACAGGCTAATCTGAATTCCCCAGATAAGCCTCCACAGCTGAAGCGGCAGAGCGGGGAATCAAACCCAGAACCTCCAGATTAGAATGCACCTGCTCTTAACCACTATGCCACTGCTGCTCCTTGGGAGAGCTTGGGTCCAGCATATCTTAAGAACTGCTTTCTCCCATATGAACCTACCCATCTACTCTGGCCATCTTTGGGGCCCAGCTTCAGGTGTCCTGCCATCTGAGGCTAGAAAGGGAGAAACCCATGAAAGACTCTTCTCAGTCATGGTGCTAAAGGCCCCTCCTCAGAGATATTCATCTTGATTCCCTCTGCTGTTATCTTCTGCCAGTTGGTGAATACTTTTTTTTGGCACAACCCCAGTAACTATTATTTGTCTTCCTCCCTTCTTGTGTTGTATATTTATATATATGTTTTTATTCAGTTATTTATTTTATATATACATTATTTTGAAGCTGTTTTAATGTTTTGCTATTTACCACCTTGAAGACCCTATTTGGGTGGAAAGGCGGCAAACAAATGTTTTTAAATACATAAAAAATAAATATTCAGTCCTTTTCCTATTACAGTAAAATGTCCATTTTCACAAAAGAATCAAAATATTATCAAAATGACATGCAAAAGTCTGTTCTGTTTGCAGACTGCCAACACATTTCTGAATTCTGGTTAGTTAGTGCTACTGATACTGGAAGACAGAGAAAAAAATTCATGTCCCATGTAAGTACTGAACCCACTTAGCTTTTGAGATGTGAGAAGATTAAGCTAGTCGATGCTGCCTTCTCTCAGGTTAATGACAAAATAAGGAGGGAAAAAGCAGCTTGATTCAAATATATGGGAAAGTACCTTTTTAGTATTTCTCTATTATAATTAATATTATGATGATTGTATGTACAGTTCTTGCAGTCATATCAATAACTGTGGTTATAGCAATGAGAAATGTCAAAGAAAAGAGACATCTTACATTTTCCCTGCCGTGATTAGATATTGTAATTCACAGGGAAGTTTAAAAAAGGAATAATAATATGGTAATAGTAAGAATTCAGAGATATCATAGGATCAAACAGTCTGCCCAGCAGTGCTTCTTAGGTACAGATAGCAGCATCAGGAGAATATACACAGACATTTATTTGTTGACTTCAGATGAAGGAAAAATAATAAATAATTTCTTTTTTAAGAATGACAAGTTCAAATTGCCTTACTTTCAGTATCATCCATCTGGGGAGCAAACCTGAAGAGTATAAAACAGACATTTCAAGCGTTCACCATTAGGGAAAGATGATGTAATGGGGTTGAAAAAACAGACACATAATACAGAGGAAACAGACAGTGGCATACCGGGGGAAAATGGCGCTTGGGACGCCAATGAAACTGTGCCCCCCAATTGCAGTGGGCAGACAGGAGAAGCCATGGCATGCAAGTGGTGAGTTGGGAGGTGAGCAGATGGGCAGGAAAAAGAAGGGCAAGCCAGGTATGCAGGAGCCAGGAGAACCCATGGCATGTGAATGGTGAGTTTGGGTTGGGCACAGGTGGGTCAGAAGAAGAAGTGACTGGCTGGACATGCAGGAGCCAGGTGAAGCTGCAGCATGTGAGTGATAAGTTGTGGGTAGGTGCAAGCAGTTGGGAAGAAAAAGTGGCTGGCCGGGAGTGCAGAAGCCAAGAGAAGCAGTACGCTAGTGGTGAGTTGGGGATGGGCACGGAAAGGTGGAAAGAAGAGGTATGGGCGTACAGGATAATCTGGGCGGGCAAGTGAGATGCTACTTGCTCCTGGGGGAGGGGGAACAGCCCAGTGTGCCCCGATGTGGCATTTCAAAATGGCACCTGGGTCATGTGCCCCTTTTGCCTCCCTAGCTATGCCATTGGAAGCAGAAGAAAGGTAAATACCACAAACTGTTCATTTTTTTCAAATTAGTATTTAAAGCTTTCTGAATCACCCCATTGGCCTATTGAGCCTAGTATTGTATCCTGTGACTTGAAAAGCTTCTTGCAGTTATACAGGCAGTAAAAGGTCTTTAACAATGGCTCTTTCCGCACACGCACAGAAACGAACCTCCACCGGCATAAATTATGCTGGTGGAGGCTCGGGGGCTGTTCGCACTGTAGCATGCGAGCAGCCCCAATTTCCTCCCCAGCAGGAGAGGCAGCTCCGCACGGATCCGTCTCTCCTTCGGTCCCCTCCACTCATCTCTTCTGGCAGCATTGCTCTGGAGGGCTGGAGGGACATGCCCATGCTACCCTCCGACCTCCAGGGGTTGGAGGGCAGCGTGGGCATGTCCCTCCAGCCCTCCATAGCGATGCTGCCAGAAGAGGTGAGTGGAGGGGTGGGGAAAACAGCATCTTCCCACCAGTGCTGTTCGCACCGCACCAGCGGGAAGACGCTGCTTTGCAAAAAACCTCGCTCCCTGAGTGGGGTTTGAAAGCAGCGCCTTCGCGCTGCTTGGGGGGGGGGTGCGAGGACGGTGCTGCTGCGATGCCTCACCAGCCATGCAAACTCCTCCCCACTGACGCAGTTTTTAGTGTTCCTGGGGTGCTGTTATCCGCCCGTGCGGAAACAGCCCATATATTGGAAATGCGTTGGCTTGGATCCTGCAGTTAATGTAGGAGTGTGATTTTTTTTCTGATTTTTCCCTCCCACTGGAGACCCAACTTTCACTTCATACTGTTCCAAGAGCTCTTATTCCTGCCAGGATCAGTATTTTCAGGATCATTTTAGCTGAGTGTTTGAAGAGAGAAAGATTTTCCAAGGTATAGAACCCCTTAACGGAACTGAATTTGAGAGCTTCTCAATGTGAATTGTAGAGCTCCTGAACAGAGAAAGACTGTACCATTGAGTCATAGCCTAGGTCCCTTTTCCTATGGGCTTTTAAAGTCACTTTAGGTTCTGAAAGCAAATGGATTTTTTGAAAGGTTTCATACACCTCAAGGATAAAACACTGTCCTCTGCAGCTAATGAAGGCCTTGGCTGCTGTCACACATTTTGGGGATAATATACTGTCAATTTACTGTGACAATCATTTGCAAATACATTTTCCCATATGAAACAAGAGAATTCAGTTGCAAATGATTACTATAGTGTATTGAAAGTGCATTATCAAATTTGTGTGAAAGCAGCTGTTTATTCTGATATTTTCCCACTTTAAGGATAAAGAATCCAAAGTGGATTAATGAGCCCATATGAGAAGGACCTTGGTCAATGATGAACAGTATTAAATATAATTTGCTTCATAACCTGCCTAACCATGCACTCCTAAGCAGTTACATTATAAAGCCATTGAAATCAGTAGTATAACTGCTTTGGACTGAAATAACCCAGGAGGCACAAAGACCTTTCGTGTAAAATTTAAACAGAAGATTGATGCCAGAAATGCCATTTCAAGTTTTGGGGAGGGCAGGAGTTGCATGCATATCGGAGGAGAGGCCAAATCTACAGCAAAGTTCAACAGTCAGGTAACTGACACATAAAAATTCAAAACAGTTAGACCCTCTCACACAGGGAATTTCTCACTGCACATGCCTGCCCTCCCCCTAAGAGTAAGACTAAGCTATGACAGGTATGCTGATCACCAAAGACACAGGCCAGAAAATGGAAGTTGCAGCACACAAACACCCTCCCACATTCAATCAGCTCTCTAAAACGTGATTGGATATTATAGCAGCATTTAAATAAGCTCAGACTCTAATAGCTGACAGGTTGTTTCATCTTTACCGACTTGGCAGCCTTCTGTTTGTCATAACCTCTGTACAATGTTCCTGATCGAAATGGTCCAAATATATTTCTAGGAAAGAAAAAACAAAGGGTTGGTTTATAACTCTTGTATATTTTTCTGGTCCGAGCTTCCTGCTTCTTTGTTATTGAACTCCCTCAGTTCTTTGATATCCCTCTTTGAATTAAATAGAAGTTGAATTAAATAAACTTTGAATTAAATAGAATAGAAGTTGAATTAAATAAACTATTTTTGGCCCCCAAACAGGGATAGTTCTACCTTGTGATCTGACCATTTAATAGTTATTTTATTATTTTGAAGGAACTTGCATAATATTTCAACTAAAATGGAACTATGTGAACTATACAATTTGAATCCAGATTGCTCTGTTTGGCTGAGTGGAGTATTGCCAACTGTGTCTGATACATATTTGGAATGTTCTTTAAGTAATTTTGGTACTGGCGGCAAATATAAAAGAATTTCTGGTGCCCAAGTAGGGATGGTGTTATGTGAGTCTGACTATAAATTATCTGCCCAGTTATTGACAAGCACCTGTAATACCTGTAAGTTAGAAAATCAGTGGTTAGTAACATTTATCAAACAAGGCTTGAACCAGAGTACTCCACAAAAGAATGCTAAGCCAACAGGTAACATGTCAAAGTCAGCAGAGACAGCAGAAGGACATTTGGCCCTGTCTCTGTTGATGGAAATTCTTTAGTAGAGTTATTTCACCTACTGAAGCTGTGAAGGTACTTGAAAAAGTACCTAAAATGGTTGAGGAAAATGTTCTATTTGCAACAAAAGGAAGTGGTTCAATCATGCTTCCCATAGATTAAGATTATTTGTGGATTCTGGGATGAATGCAAGTCAACTTGAGGGATTATTTAAGTAATAGAGATAAAACATCTATGTATTATTCAAATTTGTTCTATGGAGGAAGAAAAAGAAGCTAAAGCATGTAGAAAAGTAAAACAATTGGGCAAATCAACTTCTAAGGTATATAATAACTTCTGCCAATTAGGACAGCCTAAACATATTGAGGAAAATAGTATGGAAGAGAAAGCAAGCCTTCCCAAGTAGCACATTAGCTTGTCTTGATATGGCCATTATCAGAATCAGTAAGAGATCCCTGATGTTCCCCTGTTTATGTAGCAGTAGTGAATGTCTTATTGACACAGGATCTCAAGGTACTTGCATAATGAAAGATTTTTTTCCCAATGCCATCACATATTTGCTGCAGCCCTTGCAGAATGAACTCCATTTTGCCAGGAGCACAGTGACAGGAAATTCCTTACTTAGGATATGTGTGTGTCTCTTTAAAATATAATAAGCAGCACTGTGGAAATGACCAGACACACCAGATTCTTCTTCTTGTGTGTCCTGACCACAAGCCTAAAGTCGCTGTACCAGTAATTGTAGGAACGAATGTTTTAAAGTTAGCAGAAGTTTGTAAAAATATGAGAAGATTGTATTCCCCTAAAAAGTTAAAAGTGGCTGCTAGGATTGGTCAATGCCCTAGAAATTCGGTAAAATTCAGATTTGGATCTATTTGGGCATAAAATTGTCTGTATGCTTGAATAAGACAAATAACATGTTCGGATATACCCAAAAAAATTGGGTATTTTTGTGTTTTTTCATGTTTTGGCCTGCAGGGGGTGCATTTTTAAAGCTAATGACCCCAAAATTTCAGAGTCACATTTGAAGACTGTTCTGATGATGCCACCCAGGTTTGGTGAAGTTTGGTTTAGGGGGTCCAGAGTTATAGACCCACAAAGGGGGTGCCCCATCCCCCATTGTTTCCAAAGGGAGCTAACAGGAGATGGGGCTACCCCTTTGAGGGTCCATAAATTTGACTCCCTTGAACCAAACTTCACTAAAATCTCCAGATGATACGCTGAAATTTTGGTGCCAATATCTTTAAAAATACACCCCTGACAGGCACCCCAAGAACTTTGCCCACATTCTCTGTTCTGCAGTACCTTTGCTCCATTGTAGCCAATGGGGATTTTCTGTGTGTGTGAGCAGGCTGCACATTTTTGAAGATAGAGGCATCAGACTTTCAAGGAGGCTCCAGGAGGCTATCCTGGTAATAGCATCCAAGCTTGGCGAACTTTGCTTCTGGGGGTTCAATTTTATGTCTCCCCAAAAGGCTTATTTTGTTTCCCTGCTCCTACAAATGAAGCCTGCTGGCTGAGTTCTCACAGAACTCTCTCAATCCACCCCCCTGCCCCCAGAAACAAAGTTCTTTGGGTTTCTTTTACAACACGTTTTGCAGCACTCCCAGCCTTGTGTTGCTGAATTTGGCGGCGGCAGCAGCGATTCGTTCTTTTTTAAAAAAACATGGATTTAAAGCCTCGTAGACAGTGCTCTGAGTGATTGACGTGAGTTCATTTTTCTTTTTGGCTGGGGGATTGGGTGGGAAACTGGGTGGGAAGCGCAGTGGGGGTGAAGGGGGTGTTTTTTATTTAAGGACTCAGAGCGGCGGGGGTGAATGGGATCTGTGGTTTTGGGGTGGGAAGCATGGCAGGGGTGGAGGAGGTGTTTTTTTTTACTTAAGGACTCAGAGTGGCAGGGGCAAGTGGGGTTTGTGAGTTTGGGGTGAGAAACTGTGTGGGAAGCACAGAGGGGTGTGTTTTTTTAATTGAACAAGTTGGGCCAGACCAGCCGGCCGAAGCCTGAATATGCCTGGATGCTGATCCCAATACCAGGTATTCGGATCAGCCCAGATTCGGACAGAAGGTATTCAGGCCCCATGTGGCCCCATGTGGCCCGAATACATCCAAATAGGCTAGATTCGAGCCAAATCAAAGATTCGGTTTACCTCAATCTCCAAGCCTAGTTTTTGTATGCAGTCTAAGCTTAAGAGGCGAAATATCTGATTAATGGGAATATCAAGAACATATCTTAGGCCGTTTCTGCACAGCCAGTTACAGCATTGTGCTGTCGGTGTTATTGGCAATGCCACAGCAATGGAGTGTTCACATGGGCGGGCACTCCATAGACAGGTAGCACATCGGTTGAACTGCGGCGCTTTGCACGGCTATGCTTTGCAAACAATGTTCTTTTCCCCCCAGAGTAGACATCATGGGCGTTCGGTGCCAGGATTGGCCAGTGTGGGCTGCCATTGTGGGGGGTGGGCTCTGTGGCACTGATTCCTGGAGGGTCCTTCACACGACACCAACTGTGGAGCGCCATTGTTGAAAAGATACGCTTGGTGAGTGATTTTCAAATAAACCATTGTGGGCCCACTGGAGCATTGCCGCATCACTGCAGCGTCGTTTCTGCAGTGATGGCTGTTCAAACTCCCTGTCTATAACACTGTTTTGACCATCCTTTTACCAGCTTTTTTGGCCCGTGCAAAAACAGCCTTAGTAGAACAGGTGCCTGTATATTTAGTAAAGCCTGAATCTGAGGATAGTCCAGAAGTGACTCTTCACAGAGATATGTTATGTCCATGTGATTTCATTTCTCCATGTTCTGGTGAAAGTCTGGACTATAGCATAAATTCTAATGCTGAGGAATATTCACCTGCTGGGTTTGACTCACAAAAAGCAATGCCTAGTGAGCCTCAAACTACAGTTGGAACAGGTGATTGAGTACAGAGCAATTTAGGGTGTACATCTGAAGATTACCTGTAGATTTGTATATTATTGATGGAAATGATGAACAAATGGGAAGTGCAGTTGAGTGTACACTAAATTCTTCAACCCCTTTGCCTAGAACAGGGGTAGGGAACCTGCGGCTCTCCAGATGTTCAGGAACTACAATTCCCATCAGCCCCTACTAGCATGGCCAATTGGCCATGCTGACAGAGGCTGATGGGAATTGTAGTTCCTGAACATCTGGAGAGCCGCAGGTTCCCTACCCCTGGCCTAGAACAAACATCTAGAAAGTTTCCTAGAAGGTTCAAAGACTTTGTTACTAATTTTTAAATATATTACTTCTCTGTTGTACTTTCTATATAGTGATGTCAACTACAGGTCTGCTGTAGTTGCCTTTCAGATAGATGGACTAATGAGTTGAAATAAACACCCTACATGACAAAACTCATGTGCAGTATCATAAATCAGAACTGGTCATCAGTGGCATACCACTAATGGGAACATAGGGTATCCCATGTCCCCGGGTGCACACTGTTTCATCACATGGGGGCGCTGGGCACCTGCTGGGTCTCTGTGTCCAGCCTCACTGCTGCGCAGCAACCTGGTGAGCGCCCGGAAGCTTCCCCTGTGCCGGGGCACTGCTTGCCACTTGAGCTGCCCGCTGTCGCCACAGGTTGGCTCCTGCCCCCCGGGAGGTCAGAGAGGTCAGAAGCTGGCCTACCACCGCAGGCCCTGAGGACAGCAGAAGCTGGCTTGGCAGCCCCCTGATCCCTGCCCTCCCCCAGCCTCCCTGCTGGCTTCTGTAAGTGGGGAATGGGGGGAAAGTGCAGGGAGCCGATCATGCCCCCAGGCTCCATTTAGGTCCGGTACACCACTGCTGGACATACAGAAACAGCATAATCATAACAGAGTATTTTAGAATGAAGGTGCATTGATTAAAACAGAGTTTTAGATGTCATTGCTATGCTATTAGATGTCATTGCTATGCCATTAGATGTCATTGCTATGCTATTTTGACTGGTGACATTTCTCCGACAGGGTTGTGCATAGGAAAGATGTATTTTGTAACTTATAGAAAACTTCCAGCTAAATGTGCAATGCTTGCATGTTTGTTCAGAGTTGACATTATTTCAAAAATGTTTTTTCAACCCCCTGCTGTTTATATCCCACCCTTGGTTTCGGAGTAATGGAATCTACTTGACTGCAGAGCACTGGCAATGAATTTCTTCTCAACAAAAATGGAAGTGGAGGACCAGAAAATATATGTTGTTGGCTTTTATGCTGTCACCTTGATTTCCCTCCCATGAAACCTGGAAGCTGGTCTAGCATATAAATGAAGTGAATGGGAGCTATTATGCCATGAGTAATCCTTTCAGCCTTTTAAAGACATTATGAACAGTTAATGATTTCTATCTAAGGTTTCTGTAACAATTAAGAGATTGGCCCACTTTCAAATATTAAACCAGGATCCCCATTTGCTCCTTCCATGCCTTTGGCACCAATTTGGCATATAGATGCATTGCTCAAATATTTCAGATGCAGCAAGAGCATCAGTAACATACAAAATGGCTTGTGGTGGAATCTGATGTTACTGCAGGGGGGATATTGACAAAATGCAAATAGAGGGGGAAAGAGAGCATCAAGAAATATGCCACTGATACTGAAATTTTCCAATGATAAATCCAACATGTTTTGCAACAAAAAAATTGTACCGATTAAGCTTTCCACAGTGCTTCTAAAGTGTCAAAATTATTAAAAGCTTATCTGATGACAAGAGTGTTTTGAAAGATTATACCACCGAAAATCTTGTTTGTCTCTAAAATGTTAGTAGACTCAGATCTCAATGCCTTTGGGTAGTCTTTGTCAGTTCCTTCTTCTAAAATAGATCTAATTTTGATTATGTTCCTTTCACTATCACAACGATATTTTTTTGAGATTAATGGAAGATACAGAGTATTGTGCATACAGGTCTTTGAATATTTCTACCAATAATTGCCATCTTAGTGACTTAGGGGAGCAAAATACCAGCATGCACCTGATGTGCCGTGCTGTCTATTTTACTAGCAGCATAAGCATAATACTTGCTCATGTCTTCGTAGTATTGCTGTCTGTCTGCCTGGGGTTTCAACACCAGTCACTGTTCACTATGCCCTGTTTTTGTATTCCTGGACTTACAAATACATACTGCTTGTGTGCATAAAGGTGGAAGCAAAGTGCCTGCATAAGTGCCCATCTGTGCCTTGGGATGCCAAATATAAACCTCTGCCTGCCATGTAAGACTGCTTATCTTCTGGTGCAGCTGATTCCTGTGACAGCATATATTGTCAAACCATAATCTCCTGAAGGATACATATATTGCCCCCTAAGTCTACAATCTTTTAAAAAAGAATTACAAACTTTTAATTGCCTACAAACTAGGACTCTTTGTATGAAAGTTCTCTTTGACATGAGAATTTTACCACAGTGTAATAGAAAACAAAATATGTTTTCCATGAAACCAATAGAAGCCAAGTTTTATATAATAACAAAATGAATATATATGTATATATATAAGGGATCTGAAACAACAATGAAAACAATTTCTGTACTCCTATTTTCAAAACTTCTAGGTAGATTGTTATTTTTCATGTATTGGTTTTAAAACACTTCTGTCAATACAATCCATTGAGGGAGGGTGCAGTTTTGCAGCAGCTGGGGACGGTACCACTGCAGTGCAGCCATGCTGCTTCCTAGGGAGTTTCAGGCAGCATGGGGAACAATGAAACTGGCAAGTTCCTCCGGCTGACCTGAAGCTCCCCTGTGCAGCTTAAGGAGCTGTGTCACATTTTGAGGTGGAGTAAGTCCCTGGCTAGTGTAGGAATGCCCCAGAGTGCCCCCACCTGCACTGGTGCAAGCTCCCATGGTAGAGGAGCACCAGCACTGTGGGAGCTTCCATGTTCCAGCACCACAGAGCTGCAAAATGTCCCGTCACCAGGGTATCCCGCCAGCACATTTGACCTTTGCACCAGAGTAAGGGACACTTGCGTCAGCAGACTCTCACACCACATCCACAATACTTTTGGCCCAATACTTATGCTTACCATAACTGTTAATCCAGCAGTCCTCTGTGTAGGCACAAATAGTATTGTGTTTGTGCAAGTCAGCAGTGGAGCTTTTTAGTTAGCATTTTAAGAATGTTTAGTCATTAGTTGAGTGCTCTCCTCCCCATGTCACAGCCTGGGCTATCTGCCTTCCTGTCTAGGATCATGCAACCCAGCAAGAGAGGCTCACCCATTTCCTCCAGATCTCTTTTCACTGTTGCAGGGAGACATCACTTGGGCTAAATGAGAGACCACAGTGGGAAAGGAGGGAGGACATATGCCTGTACAGATGATTACTAGATGAAACAGTTATAGTAAGCAACACTTTTTTTCATCATCATGGCCTCTTGCAAGTGAAGGTGTCCCCCCACGGACAAGTTTTAGAGGGAACCAGACCTGGTGATCACTTTGAATATCAGCAGTAGGGGTGGAAAGATATACACCAGGGTTCCTGACCAACTGATCTGAAAAGCACCAGCCAGTGAGTGCAGAACCACCCCTCCCCTGATACAATACCAGGGACAGACATTTGGCAAACAAATTCCCCCAAGAGTTTGAACACTAATTGCAGATGCTTTCCTGCTACTTCCCAGTTGTGTTGGGTCTTGCAGGTTCTGCTCAACTAATCTGCCCATGTTTTGGACATACCAGCTACGTGGATTGCTGACAGGTGAGAGTCATGCAAGAATGCCCACTCCCAGATTTTGCACACCTCCTTACACAATGATAAGGAGCCCGTGCCTCCCTGTTTATTGATCTAAAATTTAGCCATCATGTCTGTGGTGATTAGAACTTCTCTGCCCTGAAGTAGACCTGTAAAGGAGACCAAAGTGTGTCTGATGGCTGTGAGTTCAAGCACATTCATGTGGAGGGAAGTTTCATGCTGAGACCAGAGTACCTGCACTGTGAATCCTTGACAGTGTGCCCCTTACCTTGCTAGGAAGGCATTTGTAGTTGCTAAGATGGAAGAGACTGAGGCCCAAAGGGGCATACCCTCCAAGAAGTTGCTATTGTCCTGCCACTATTTTAGGAATTTAAGCGCATACCTTGGAATAGACAACCTGCACTATTGTGAGTCAACATTAATTCTGAACGATGTAATGAACCAGTTCTATAATGGTGTCAGAGTCTGGCAAAACATACAGTAGATATTACAGAAAGCCATCAAGTTTAGCAGGTTCTGGATCACAATAGCTTTTTGAAGACTATGAAGGTGGAACCTAGATGCCAGGGTCTGAATGTCTGAGTGCTTTTAGCTGGGAGAGTTGCCTGGCCAACCTCTGAGACTAGCACAGTTTGTATAACCTCAATCTTATGAATATGCAATGGTTTGGATTTAGCTATATTGACAACAAGCCCAAGGGCCTGGAAAGTGTGTATGGCAATCCAGTTTGCGTATGGCAAACTGGATATGGAGGTCATCTGCAGAGTCGGAGACAAAGAGACAGACATCCAAGTATGGGAAGATGGTGCTGGACTGCACAGAGCTCTGCAAGGACAGATACTCAACCAACACTGCCATTACCTTGGTAAATGATTTTGGAGCTGGTAACAGGGCAAAGGGCAGGATGCAAAATTTGTAGACCAGGTCCTCCATAGTGAACCTGAGGTATTTGCGATGATTTTCATGGATGGCAACATGAAAATATGCATCCTTTAGGTCTTTTACTTCATACCAATTGTCCTTATCCAGTAGGGCACAATATGAGACATGGACAACTTGCAGAACTTGTTTTTAGGGACAATGAATTTATTGAGACCCTGCAGATCCAGCATGAGCCATTGACCACTGTCCTTTTTGTAAATCAGAAAATACTGTGAGTAGAACATTCTTCCAGGAGAGATGCTGGGAACTTGCCTTATTTCACCTTTGCCCAATAATGCAGTCACTTCTGATGCCAGGACATCAGTGTCAGGGGAAACTTGGTGAACCTTTGTAGAATAAATGTGGTGCCCCCGGACATCCCACTTCCTCCCCTCCTCATCTAGGGGTGCCATCACTGGGCCTGATTAAGCCTCGGATAACAGAACTGGAATTACTACAGTGTTGGGAAAGAGGTGGTGGTAAAAGACATCCCCTTTGGGATCATGTATTTTGTAAAGGTTTTCAATTTTATGACTGGAAGCCAACCCCAAGGCTGGCTTTTCCTAAATGTCAATCCACATGATGCCATCCACATGATGCCATCCACTACAGGCAGCTTCACTTGAGAAGAGTTGACCTCCTCAACAATGTCTAGCACTGCATCCACTGCTCTCAGAACCTCATAGACATATTCTATGCTGAGTGCCTTAGCCATGTAAATCAGCTGATCAATATATCTGCAGTGTGCCTCTGACGAAGTTGACCATTGCTTGGAGCATGCCATGGAGTCATCTCATGTGGTATCTGGGTCAGAGTCCTCTCTGGAGTCTCTCTCCAACTCAGTGTTGTAGGGAATCATTAGTTGGGCTGAGCTGGGTGAGGGGAGGTAGGTATGGGACATTCCAGCTCCCCAGGTCCCCTTTAGTGCAAGCAAAGCAAAGCCTTTATTGGCATAAACAGAATAACAACAACACACAGCAAACAACAAGGCCTTGAAGGCAAAAAAGGTAACCTCTGTTAAGGGGTGCAGTACTGAAGCGGGGTTCACACCCCAGATAGCAGGGATGCGCAACACTCACACTGGAACACACAGCAGGAACTGAGACGCACACAGCTATATCAGCTTCCCAGAAGCCGGCCCTCTTTATTAGGTTCACAGCAATGTTGCTCTCTCTGACAAAGTGCTTCGCCAGACGGCAGGAAGACAAGAGTCTCACAGTACATAGCACACAGCTGCATTATATGCATTTCGACAACCAATCAGAAAACCTTTCCAATTAGCTCCAGAAAGAGGCTGTCATACAGAGGTGGTCATATGACACCTGTCATTTAGATTTTGTAGATCAGACATTTGTAAATACATATTGTTACTGACTCTGAATTATTTCCATAACAAAGCTTGCAACCTCTTCACAAAAAACAGAATCAGAGTTATTCAGCAGGAGAAATAATCTAATCAAATCTGTTAACTCAGGTTGGAAGAGAGGATATAAACTGACATATTTAGATCTAATTTTGGCAAATCTAGTGCAATGTAATAGCTGGTGAACCAATGTTTCAACTATGTTGGTATTACAGCTACATAACCTTTTAGATTTTTCTAGTTTATTAAACCCCTTTAGTGGACTACACCCTCTTTCAGAACTGTCTCAGTTCTTCAATGGTAGGACACAGCGACATACCTGTATTGGGCATAGTATACTGTCAGTCCCCAGTGGGCTGTGTTGGGAAGTCTTACCCTCTCCCCAAGAGTTGTGGAAAATAGGAAAAGGCTGTCCAAACCATAAGTCTGTCCTCCAAAGAGGAGAACTGACTCTCCCAATGAAGATGTGGGGGAACATGGCCTATCACCACTCCCTGCCCTGAGGGAGGAGGCTGTATATGCCATGCCAGTCAAAGAGTGCCAGGGCCGCTGCCCAGGGGAGCAGCCTCTCTCAGTTTTCGCTGGCCAGTTCTTCTCTGGAGAGGAGGACCAAAGGCATGCTGAAGCCAATTTATTTGTGGGAGGGGAAGAGACTTACTAGGCAGTAAAGGGACTTTTTTGTCACTTAAGCTAGAGGGAATGAACCTGCGCCCAATGATCCAGGAGCCTTGCGGAGAGAGCGGCACCCTGTGAAGTGCTGTCTGAGGAAGCTGACACCAAGTGCTTCATCTTAGCTTTCTTAGGAGGCACTGAGACCTGTCCCAAGGACTGGTTCATGGTGGAAGAAGAAGCCTGGGCATCCATGGACAATTCAGCCTCAGGTTGCAGTGTCGTGGGACATAGCGCAGCCTTATGCTGAGCTGTCTGCTGTTTGTGCACAAAGTCTGTACATGACTCTCACTGAGGCATACACATTCAGTATGGCTGTCAGAGACGGATAAAGAAACACCACATGAGCGGCAAAATTTAGAGGATGCCATGTTGCCTCGGTTTGAGGTGGCACCAAAAAGTATTTCTAAACCTGAGAAATGAAATAAACAAACTACACTATCTGATTGTATAAACTAAAGAAAACGAAAGCTACAACAAACTAGTCTCCCAAAGCTGTCCAAAAGACAGTGGCAGCAGGGGACGATCGTCTTTCCACTGCAGAATGCCATTCTGGCCCAGCTATAATTACTTTTGTTTTTCAGTTAAGTAAAATATATATATATATTTCTTATTCACAAATGATTTTCTACAAAGCTACTTTTAGTAATATAATTTAGGTGTACTATCACCGTATATACTCGAGTATAAGTCGACTTTTTCAGCACATTTTTAATGCTGAAAAAGCCCCCCTCGGCTTATACTCGAGTATATACAGTAATTGCAAGATGGCTGCCAGAGCTGTGGCACACCGAGAAAGGAGATCACACCAGCTGTGGCAGAAGCATTTTGCCTGCATCCAAATATGAGTATTAAATTCACCGTTCCCTTTTGTGCTTTTATGTAAAGCTAGTTGTAAATCCTCCAGCTTTCATAAAGCCACAGTTTTTGCAATTAGCGTTGCTCCATTGGCTCTGAATGCCATGTCAGGTGCCCTTGAAATTTGTGTTGTGACAGGCATGGCATCCTCTTGGAGAGAGATTCCATTGCGCTTGTAGCGTTTAAAGACTGCAAAATGCAAGTCAAGATTTGTTACTAGTAAATCAGGTCAAGCTGAGTTTTTGTGCAAATTCCTCTCTCTAAAGAAGTACAAATTAAAGCTGAAAAGAGAGGGTCTTATAGTTCTAAGGACAGAAATACCCTCTGTGCTATTTAGCAAGTGTGGTAGGAGACAAAGAGATATTGTAGATCTTCCTAATGGCTAAATCTTACCTTTGAATAAAATATGTCCCTGAACATGCAAGGATAAAAGCATACACTGTTCACAAGGTGGGTGCTAGCAAACAGTATCTGCTTCCTTTAAAAACTGCCTTGCTTAATGACATTTTTAAAATTCTACTGAACCATTTTTGAGGGAGGCCTTGTGGATACTCATAGTCTTTGGCATGAAGCAGCCAGGCAGTCTCCCTTCTTGCCTTCATCCTGTTCGTCTTCTGATCATGAAGACTGCTTTCAGTCAACTTTTCTTACAACCAGTGAGATACCTTCATGAATTTTATTGGTATCTATTTTATTTTTGAAATTTACCAGTAGCTGCTGCATCTCCCACCGTAGACTTATACTCAAGTCAACAAGTTGCCCAGTTTTTTATGGTAAAATTAGGTGCCTCGACTTATATTCGGGTCAACTTATACTCGAGTATATAGGGTACTTCGGAAATGGAAAGACAAACTCTGCCCCTGAGAACTCTGAATCTGACTTATGACTCACTAAGCTGGTTGGAGGGTGTCATAAAAATACTTGAAGTTGGGATTTTTCTTTCAGCATTCATCACCTTTCACCTACCTTCAGTGAACTTTAATTGTCACATTGTTGACCCCTCATTCATTTTGTAGGGGATCTCCTACAGCTCAAAGTAGTTGGCCATTCATAAATATTTTGTCTCATCTGCAAACTGAGTCACAACATTGCTCACCCCCAGTTTCAGATAATTTATGAACAAGTTAAACGGCACCAATCTCAGTGCCAATCCTTGTGGAACCCCATTGTTTACTTCCCTTCATTGTTTGAACTGTCCATTTATTCCTACTCTTTGCTTCCTGTCATTTTACCAATTTTTAATCCATAAGAAAACCCATGCTCTTATCCCATGACTGTTAAGTTTACTCAGGAGAATTTGATATAGTACCATATTAAGGTATCTTTGAAAGACTACCAGGGCAGGTCTACTGGGTCACTGTTATCTATATGCTTGTTCACTTTCTCAAATAACTCCCAAAGTTTGGTGAGACAGAATTTGCAGATGCCAAGTTGATTTCTTTTAGCAAGCTTTGTTCCTCTATGTGCCCAGTAATTCTCTTATTGAATACGGTTCAGGCAGATGTTAGACTAAAAAGCCTATAATTTCCTGGTGCCTCTCTGGATCCTTTTTAAAAAAATGGTGTGACATTTGCTACCCTCCCAGTTTTTGGGTACAGTGGCTGATTTTAATGATAAGTTACATACGTGGGTTAGTAGATCAACAATTTCATATTTGAGTATGCCTGGAGAACCTGGAGACTCATACAAACAAATGCAAAATACAAACTGAAGGACAAAGTTGAACCAAACATCACTCAATTAGTACTCTGTGAAAAATTCATGAATCAAAAGTGAACAATGGAGAATTCCTAGTGCATCTGTTCAGCTTTAGAAACACAAGCTGGTAATTTAAAACTCAAAAATCCTGGGACAAATTTGGATGAGAAGAATTGCAGAAGCATCCTTAATATTATGGTGGTTTGAATTACTTCAACATAGTAAAAGACTCTGGAAGAATATATTACAGAAATGCAGTCAACAGCCACAGTTGAATGTTGGCCAGAACATTGAGGCTTCTTGTGAAATGATGCAACAAATTGGAAACTTCAGAGCTTAGCTAGCTAGTGAAGCATACCTAATATCACTATCCCTGAAAGGTGATTATGGCATGCTATTAAAAATCATGAATGTCAACACACCACATACAGAATTATATAAGGAGAATGGAATTCAAATCAACAGAAGGAAACCCTTCTGTCAATAACAATGGCAGCAGGAAGTGCTAGAAAATGGCCCTTTAAATTGCCAACAGTTAAATTACTATCAGTGGCTCAACCTTGAAAATCATATGACTGGAAAAAGAGGAGATTACTGAAAAGAGGAGAATATTGGTAAGAATGGACTGGAATCCAGGCCCATGTGCTGGTGCCTTCTTGAAATAGACCAATCCACTTTGTACAGAGAATCACTAAGCAGCAGTTTGGTCTACTATCCTTCTGTAGGGATAGTTGGGAAGTTCTTTCCATACAGGTAATCTCTGAAGTCATTGACCATTCTGAGACCCCCTTCTGCTGTTTAAGGGTCTCAAGATGGTCAACAATCTCACACCTTGTAATTCTAGCTCAACCCAGAGGAATCTTTTGACAAATCCAGAACAGCAATCTGGGATATCTTCACCATGTTTTTCTGTGACATCAGAACCTACCAAGAATTGCCGTGTGAACTATGGCTGTGTGTTTGCCAGTTCTAGCCATGTTACAAACCTGAATGCAATCTCACTTTAGCAAGCGGGCTGCCTTTCTTCCTGCCTTCCCCTAAGCCAGGGGTCTGCAACCTGCAGCTCTCCAGATGTTCATGGACTACAATTCCCATCAGTCCCTACCAGCATGGCCAATTGGTCATGCTGGCAGGGGCTGATGGGAATTGTAGTCCATGAACATCTGGAGAGCTGCAGGTTGCAGACCCCTGCCCTAAGCCTTTGATTTGGGAAGATACTCCATTTCAGTCAAACTCTACTGATACCTCAAGAGTCAGCTATTATCTACTGCATTCAGTGACTGAGGAAGGTGTCAAACTTTCCAGCCGTCAAACTTTCCAAACTTTCCAGGAGCAGCAGTGGTGTAGTGGTGAAGAGCAGGTGTACTCTAATCTGGAGGAAATGGGTTTGATTCCTCACTGTGCTGCTTGAGCTATGGAGGCTTATCTGGGGAATTCAGATTAGCTGGTGCAATATACGCCAGCTGGGTGACCTTGGACTAGTCACAGTTCTTCTGAGCTCTCTCAGCCCCACCTACCTCACAGGGTGTTTGTTGTGGGGAGGGGAAGGGAAAGGAGATTGTCAGCCCCTTTGACTCTCCTTGCAGGAGAGAAAGGGGGGGATATAAATCCAACTCTTCTTCTTCTCTTCTTCAGTTCATTATGTATGCACATATTTATTTATTAATTCACTGAGTTTATACCCTATCTATCTCATTGAGATGGAATACAAATTGCATGGTATAAAGCAATGCAATTGAACTGCTGGAGACATTCAATAATGCAATAGGACTAGGATTATTTTAAAAAGAGAAATAATGAAAAATGTTGCAGACATAATATATTTATTCTACCATATTTACTCTAAAGTAAAGCAACTCTACCCTGCCCTGCCCTGCTCTGCCTTGGATAATCAGGCTAGCCTGATCTTTTCAGATTTCAGAAGCTAAGCAGGGTTGACCCTGGCAAGTATTTGGATGGGAGACCTCTAAGGAATACCAGGATTGTGATGTGGAGGCAGGCAATGCCAAACCACCTCCAAATGTCTCTTGCCTAGAGGCTCTATCAGGGGTTTCCATAAATCAGCTGTGATTTGCTGGCTAAAAAGAAACAACCCTGAATGTCAGGTGCTTCCCCAATAATTTACCCCAAAGGTTTTGTATTATTGGTCATAACTAATATGTGTGAGAATTTAAGACAACCTTTCCCCCTTTTTGATGACATAGCAGGAAAAATATATAATCTTGCATTTAAGAAAGTACAGTATGCAAAGCAGTGCAAAAAATGGAATTGCAAACATCGAAACCAATGCACTAAGAGCAAGATAATATAGACAATAAACTGTATAATAAAATATACTACAGTGGAACCTTGGCTAATGTTGCCCTCAGAGATCGCCATTTTCAGTGTTCGCCGGTTGCCCCCAGCCGTTTTGTTGTCTCGGTGATCTTCGGTCACCTAAGAATTCGTTGGCTTCCGAGGTAGAACTTTCTGCATTAACTGCAAAATTATTTATGCTATGCGCTTTTGGCACAAACAGCATCGCGACATGTGCAAAACAGCATGCTACCCTCAGATCAATACTGGCCGGCTGCTTTTCGTTGCATGATTCCGAATGAATCACAGATGAAAACCGATGTTCCACTGTATTACCTTTATAGGGCGAATTCCCACTGCCTCCTTAGCATGGTTTCGGGCCACTTACTAACACGGTTTCATCGACGTCCTCCCCATGACTTCTGTGGCAGCAACCGTTTCTGACGCTCGTTTTTACTCGACATTAATGTAGTAGTCCCGGCAGAACCTGGATATAAGTGGTTGGGCCCTGTTACTACACAGTTTACGGCTGTTCCGGGAGGGGAGTGAAACAAGGTTTGAGAACCTGGAGTTGTTCCCCTCCCCAGAGCGCGGATGACGGCATTCTCAAGGCAGCCAATCAGTGCAGTCTACTTCCCTCAGGGTTGATGGGAACGATCACGCTTCTGAGCATGTGTAATACAAGTGAAGGATCAGCTTGTTCACCGACATTTAACAGTAAACTTCTCTTCTGTGAAGATAGTTAAGCTTTAACAGTAAAATGACAAGTGTTCATAGTGGTTGCACTTCAGCATTCGCACAGGTTTTTTAATGGGTAAAAATGGGTAGTGTTTCTGAAGTGGCTAACAGGTCCCGCCCAACTGAACACCGACCAATCAGATTAGGGCAATGAAGCGCGATCACATGGCTGTGGGGATTGCAACAATGCCTGCACCCAGGAGTGTCTGCTGTCTGCTTGCTGTGGTGGGGAGGGAGAAACTGCAATGAGGAGGACACGGATTCACAAGGAACAGGTTTGGATCCGCTTGCAATTTTCAAGTGGGAATTCGCCCATAATTAATTATAATTTACTGCTTCAGAATTTCCCTCTAACTTTGGATCCGCTTGCAATTTTCAAGTGGGAATTCGCCCATAATTAATTATAATTTACTGCTTCAGAATTTCCCTCTAACTGGGTCAGTGTTAGGATCCAAAGGTGAGTAGTATGTATCCTGCAGGGGAATGAGCAGGTGATAGTGTTAATCCAGTCCATTTTTGCTCTGGTTTGGCCCAAAGCCTACATAGAATCACAGAGATGGAAGAGACCACGGTCCTACACTGCCATGCAGGAAAACACAATCAAAGCACTCCCAACAAATAACCATCAAGTCTCTGTTTAAAAACCTCCAAAGAAGGAGACTCCACCACTCTCTAAGGCTGCACATTCCACTGTTGAACAACCCTTACCATCAGAAGGTTCTTCCTAATGTTTAGGTGGAATCTTTTTTTTTCTCATAGTTTGAATCCATTATTCTGTGTCCTAGTCTCTGGAACAGCAGAAAACAAGCATTCTTCCTCTTCAACATGACATTTTTTTCAAATATTTAAACATGGCTATCATATCACACTTCAACTTTCTCTTCTCAAGACTAAACATACTCAGTTCCAAAGTCTGTCTTTTATGATCTTGGTCTCCCTCCTCTGGACACACTCCAGCTTGTCAATATCCTTCCTGAATTGTGGTGCCTACAACTGGACATAGTATTCCAGGTGAAGACTGATTAATACAGAATAGAGTGGTACTGTTACTTCTCTTGATCTAGAGACACTATGCCCCTATTCATGCAGCGCAGAATCACATTAACTGGCTTAGCTACCACATCACACTGTTGACTCATGTTCAACTTGGGGTCTACTAAGATTCCCAGATCCTTTTCACATGTACTATTGTCAAGTCCGATGTTTCCCATCTTATATTTGTACATTTTATTTTTTTTCTTCTTCTTAGTGTAGTACCTTACATTTTTCCCTGTTGAAATTCATTTTTTGGGGTTTGGTCCAGCTCTCTAATCTGTCACGGTCATTTTGAATTCTGCCTCTGCCCTCTGGAGTATTAGCTACTCCTCCTAATTTGATATTGCAAATTTGATTAGCGTGCCCTCTAATTCATCATCAGAGTCACTGATAAAAATATCGAATAGCACCAGGTTCTGCATAGAACCCTGTGGTACTATAATGATGGGGGTTAGTTTCTGCTCCTTCATCCTGGCCTTGGCACATTCCACGTTCTGGGCTTCGTGCTCGGGATGGTTACTGCCTTTAACCTTGCTGCGCTTATCTTATGTGTTTGAAGCTTCTGTTTCTCACCCCTTGTCGGGAATTCCTACTCACTGGGAGCTCTGGGGAGGGCCGGATTGTCCGTAGTGCCACACCTTGAGCCACAGGGAAAGTCATTGGGAATCATGATCTCCCGTAGTGCGATCGTTGAAGTTTATGAAATAAACGAACTGAACTCAGTTGCTTTGTTTCGAGTCCTTTGAGGTTCCTTACATTATGTGGATTCACACTATTTTATCTTCGGTTTGATCGTGGTCAAGTACCATCCTTCATCCGTTTTGTGGATCCCTGATGTCTACCAACATGCAGGGATTGACTACTGAGAGCTCATTGCATCTGGAAGGTGAAGAGACTGTGGTAGCCCCTGTAAGAGGTAGTTTTCACTCTCCTCTTCCTTCCACACGCACGGGCCCTTCTTTGAGGAACCGGCGGAATCAATTTCCTTGGTGACTCCTTCTTCTTAAGCTCCTGCCTCAGTTGAGCTTCAGCTCTTCCTTCCAAGTTAACTGCAATGTAGCAAGTGGGAAGCTAGCCCCTGGGATGATGTGGCTTCTGGCGCACGGTCTCGGGCCGGACGCCTGGAGTTAAGCGCCAGGAGCTTCTTATGATCCTGGTGGCGGGGGTGTCGATGGATCACTGCTCCCAGGGAGCCGCAGGTAATACGTCACTTCACTCCGGCCAACATATGGATTACAAACCGGTGATGTGAATGGTGAGGGAGGAAATCAGGATATCTATCATCCATGGGGACACCCAGGAGTCCCTGGAAAGATTTTTGGATCAATGCCTCGAAGACCCTCCTCCAGAAGACCACTGGCAGAGCACTGGAGCGTGCCGAAGGGCTCGCATCCTCCAGCACCCCGGGACTCCAGGGAGGATGTTTTGGATTTACCCAAAGGTTCCAGGGTCAGGCTTACTTTCGCGGAAGATGCCCGCGCCTGCGATCCCCCGGACTTAAGAGAACTCGAGGGGGCAGCCGCCATGCCTCTTGAGGATGCCCGCAACCGGGATTCTCCGGACCTGCAGGAACTTGTGGGGGCGACTGCCCTGCCTGCCTTGGATGTGCGGCGCCCCCCCATTTCGGAGCCGGATCTTTGGGAACAGCTCGAAGCTCTTGAAAGGGCCAAACGTGACTGGGAACAGGAACGGGAAGCCCTCGAAAGTGAGTGCGAAGCCCTAGAACTAGAATGGGAGCAGGAGCGAGAAGCCCTAGAGAGTGAGCGACTAGCCTTCGAACTGGAACGTGAACAGCAACGCCGAGCCGTGGAAGCGGAGCTGACCCATGAGAAGAGTGTTCTTAGAGACCAATTTCTCAAGGACCTCACTTCCCATGATCATGTTCTGGAACACTCCAGACTCGAGTTCCAGCGTCAGCGCGAGTAATTAAAAGCACTGGAAAACCAAGGAGAAGTCGAGGCGGCAATGCAACGCAGAGAACGCGATAGACTGCAACGCGACCGGGAAGCTCTCATGCGCCAGGAGAGGGAGTTGGCAGCAAGAGAAGCGTTGCTCCAGAGGGAAGTCGCAGCGCCTCCGGCAACCCTACCCAGCACTGGCGGTGCAACTTGCCCGCGCTCGCCCGTTATCCCTATTGGCACCATTCCGCGAAGAGAGGCCCCCGTGCTGCAACGTGGAGGCATACCCCCGGGGCAACCTCAGCGGCCAATCCCGCATAAACCACCGCCTGGTCAGGTCCCGGCACCGGCTCAACGAGTGGCGCCGATAGCCGGCAGAGGTTATCCTCGCCCTCACATCCCAGCGCGGTTTGATGGAACTGCTTCCAGGTTGCCTTTATTATCTTATCCTACAACTGGGACGCCTACATGCTCGAACCCATTCTGATATTCTATCGATCTGGAGGCTCTGAGAAAGCGCGGCGATAATCGGATCCGTGTTGGATGGGGATGCTGCAGAATGGTTTGTGGAATTGCACGAACTTCCGAGGCCCTGAATCCGTAAAAGTTCAAAAAAAAAAAACGTAGCGCGGTGCCTAACTCCAAGGTCTTCGACTACATACTTTCAGGGACCCTGGAGGAGGTGAACAAGGCCATCACAGACTATTACAGACTCCTCAAGCCAGGGTAACAAAACCTTTGCAGAATTTGCCTCGAATTCCGTTTAGCCAGCTTAGCAACTCCCAGACTGGGTTCAATCGCGATGAAATGCGAATATTTCCAATGACGCTTATCGACCTGGAAATCTGCAATCAAGCAGATATGGTGCGTGAAACCACAAACCATTGCTGAGTGGATTACGGAACTGGCAACCTTATTGCGTCCGGACGCATTTTACCCGCTTCCAAGATGGGGAAGACCGTGAGCCAGCAAATCCTTCCTCTCAAGCTACAAACCTGTAGCGTCCGCTGCCAACCCTTACTCAAAGAAGGTGCAGGTAGTAGTGCCTCCGGGCATCCGAAGTCCACCTCCGATCGTCACCGGGCCGCCTGTAGATTATGTTTATATACTAGGTCCGGGCTACATGGCGCCAATTGCCCGTTAAAGGCGCCCGTCCCAGCTCCTCACAAGTCGATGGCACGAACCCCACGCAAGCCGGGACCTCAGGGATCCCAAGGAGCCGTGCAAGCCGCCTGTGAGGACGAGCCCGGAGATGTCGATGACACCGAACATGAGGGGGTGAGCCTTTCATCTGCTCCCGCGGAAGAGATCCCAGCGCCAGATGCGGTGAGTGAAGGGGGCGCCCCATAACTATTATGACCACTTTGACCAATACGTCCAAGCACACCCGTATTCTAGCACGAGCACTCGTGGATTCAGGTTGCTCCCACTGCCTTATGAGGCCTCAGGTGGCAGAGCAATTAGGGCTTGAACGTATAGCATTGGCCAAACCCATCCCCTTCACCCAAATGGATGGCAGCCCATTAGGCACCGACGGCCTAGCCCGTTTCAAAACCCAAACAGTGCTCCTGCGATGCGCTGAACACTGGGAGAGACGGAGCTTCATCCTGGCTCCAGTCGCCAAACATCCCATAGTGCTGGGGATGCCCTGGCTTCTTTCCCATGAACCCACCATCTTCTGGGGGCAACGCATAGTCCGATTCACGGATCCTCCTTGTGGGGATCACATGCACCAGGGGGAGCCACCGGCAGAGTCCAAAGAAAACCCCGATGAGCTCCAGCCAATGGCCCTTGACATCGCCCCAAGCCCGGAGCTGGCCGGAGTTCCCAAGCAGTACTGGGATTTAGCCAAAGTCTTCGAAGAACAGGAGTGCGATCAACTCCCCCCCCCATAGGGACACAGACTGTAAAATCCTCTTGGTCCCAGGGGCGCAACTTCCTAAAGGTAGAATATACTGGATGAGCCAACTGAGGAGGAGGAGCTTCGTGCCTTTCTCGATAAGAATCTGGCTCATGCCGTTTTATTCGGCCGGGCCAACCAAGAGCAATCGCCCACGCTGCCCCCCCGCTTTGCTTTGTGAAAAAAGAAGCGATGGGACCCTGCGCCTTTTGCAACTGATTATCGTGGTCTAAACGCTTCGTCTCTCTTTTTTGAATAAAATAAACCCTTGCCCCTAATCAAGGACCTTCTCGATGCTATTGGGGAAGGGCGATCTTCACCAAGCTTTCGGATCTGAGGGAAGCTTTATTACCGAAAGTAACCGAATCGCTGAAGCTGATTTTGGAACACTTAACAGCCGCCTTCAATACTAAATTTGGGTCAGTATGGAATACTGTGTGTAATCGCCCTTCGGTTATCCGGAGCCCCAGGGGCTTTCATGTCGCTCATTAATGACGTTCTACAAGATTTTCTGTTCAAAGGGGTGGTGGTGTATTTGGATGATGTCCTTCTCTATTCCCAAACGGTGGAAGAGCATGAGCGACTGATCAGGGCAGTGTTGCAACGTCTGCTCGACAATTCCCTGTTTGCAAAACTGTCCAAATGTGCCTTCCATCAGACCTCCATGGATTATCTTGGCTATCGGATCTCTCCAGAGGGCCTGGAAATGGATCCGGCAAAAGTGGCAGCAGTGGTGAATTGGCCTGTTCCCACCACCCGCAAGGAACTTCAATCTTTTCTAGGGTTTGCTAATTTCTATCGAGATTTCATTCCCCAGTTTGCCAAACTAGCCCTACCACTTACAGACTTACTGCGTACCAAGGGGAAGGGACCTCAGGCATCCAAACCCGGGGCTTCCCTCTCCTGGTCCCCAGATTGTCAAAATTCGTTTCAAGCTCTTAAAACTACCTTCACTACAGAGCCCATCTTGAAACACCCAGATCCCGCCTTGCCTTTCATCGTTCACGTCAACGCTTCGGATAAAGCCTTGGGAGCAGCTCTCTTGCAGAAAAATAAAAATAATAAACTTGTACCGTGTGCTTATTTATCGAAAAAACTGTCGGGCCCTGAACTTAACTGGATGGTTGGGGATAAAGAAACGGCAGCCATCAAGGAGGCCCTTAGTACGTGGCGGGATTGGCTGGAAGGTGCTGCTCACCCCTTCCAAGTTTGGTCGGACCATAAGAACCTGGCAGCTTCTTTGTCTACTCCACTCAAAATGTCAGCCAAACAATTGAGATGGGCTGATTTCTTCTCCAGATTCAACTTCACAGTCCATTTTTTCCCTGGCAATAGTAAACAAGCTGGCTAGATGCCTTGTCCCGCCTGCCTATATAGCAATGGATACCTCCTTTACATGCCATGCCTCGCGACCATCTCTAACCCCCTCTCTCAATTCAGGGCTTGGCGCGTAACCCGATCCCAGATAGCTGCATCCCCGCACACCCCCCCTAATGAATGTACCGGACGTTGTATCTCCGCTTCTACGCTTCTACTCTGGAGGAGGCGGGACGACAGGAGGTTCCGGCGAGGAATCTGGACCCCTCCTGCAATTCCCCGGGGCAAGGGGAGTCTGAGATGGGGTGACTGCTGGTAATCGGCCCCACCGCCCTACGGTGAAGCAGGTTCTCCTGGCCGCCATGACGCCGGCATTGCCGGACATTTCGATTTTTAAAACGCTCCACTTGCTCAGGAGGCAGTTTTGGTGGCGCACCATGCGCAAGGACATTGAAGCGTACATAAAAGGGTGCCCGACGTGCGCAGAGGCTAAGGCCATCCCTGGTAAGCCCCACGGACTGCTACACCCCATCCCCCCGGCTGCCAAATCTTGGCAAGTGATTTCCATGGATTTCATCACAGATCTCCCCGAGAGCCACGGGAATACAGTTTTATGGGTGGTGGTAGACCTTTTTTCCAAGCAGCTGCACTTTGTTCCATGTCCCACCATCCCCTCGGCGTCTAAGTTAGCCAAATTGTTTATCCAACATGTCTACTGTTTGCACTCGTCGCCAGAGAGAGTGATCTCCGACCGGGGGCCGCAGTTCATATCTAAGTTTTGGAAAGCTTTCCTGGAGATGTTGGGAACCGCCTCGGCTGTCGCTGTTCCATACCACGTGCAAAGTGACGGCCAGACCGAACGGACCAACAGAACGCTGGAGCAGTACCTACGTTGTTACACCAACTGTCATCAAGATAACTGGGTTGACCTTCTTCCCTTCGCTGAGTACGCCTATAACAACGTGGTTCATAGTAGCACCAACAAAACTCCGTTCGAAGTGGTGTCAGGCCGTTCGTTTCCCCCATTACCCCACCTCCCTGATCATGCGCTCCAACCCCCAGACTTTAGTGACTGGATCCAGTCCCTGGCCGAAGGCTGGAAAACCGTTTCCTCCTCGCTTTCACAAGCGCAGGAAGTGCAGAAAATCCAGGCAGACAAACGTAGAGTGGATTTCCCTCTGCACGTGGGGGCATGGGTCTATTTGTCCACCAGAAACCTTAGGGATGTGCACAAATATTCCAAGCTAGGCAAGAAATTCATAGGTCCGTTTCGGATCACCCAGGTGATCGATGGTGTGACTGCTCATTTAGAACGCCCCACTACGCTCAGTAACATTCAATTCTGTATTTCTATTCTAGCTTACCTAAGCGGGCTCCAGATTCAGATGCCTGGCACGACCCAACGGAGGTTCCCCCGCCGGTGATCGTTGATGGCCACAAACATTACGAAGTCGATGCTATTCTGGACTCTCGCTACATTCGCAAACGTTTGCAATATTTGGTTTCCTGGGTGGGATATCCCTCGGGCCATAATCAATGGGTATATGTAGAAAATATTGACGCCCCCCCTTTGATTTCTGCTTTTCATAAGGCTTTCCCACATAAGCCGGGTGGGGAGGGGGCTTTCGTGGAGAAGGCGGAGTGTAAGGATGGGGGTTAGTTTCTGCTCCTTCATCCTGGCCTTGGCACATTCCATGTTCTGGGCTTCGTGCCCGGGATGGTTACTGCCTTTAACCTTGCTGCGCTTATCTTATGTGTTTGAAGCTTGTTTTCACCCTGTCGTGGGAATTCTGCTTGGGAGTTTGGGGAGGGGCCGGATTGTCCGTAAAAGCGACACCTTGAGCCCGGGAAAGTCAGAATCCACATTCCGTGTAGTGCGATCATTGAAGTTTATGAAATAAATGAACTGAACTCAGTTGCTTTGTTTCGAGTCCTTTGAGGTTCCTTACAGGTACTCCACTAGTCACTTCCATCCAGGATGAAGGTGAACACCCTCTGGGTTCAGTCGGTGAACCAACTATAAATCCAACTAACAGTAGTATTGTCTAGCCCACATTTTACTAATTTTTCTGCAAGAATACCATGGAGGACCTTGCAAAATGCCTTACTGAAATCAAGTATGCTACATATATGCTTCATCTACCAAGTATGCTTCATCTACCAAGCTTGTCACTCTATCAAAAAAAGAGATAAGATTAGTCTGCCATGACTAATTTTTTTGAGAAACGCATGTTGACTTTTAGTGATCATGAAAAGCTATGGGGATACCTGCCCTTTATCTCACATATTGACATATTTGCCTCTCATTTGACCACGTGTGCATTGACACCAAAAAATAGAGTTCTAAATAAAATAAAGTAAAATAAAATAAAATAAAAGGTAGTGCTGCTTGTTTTCATGCCGTCTGGCTGGGGGAATGTGGTGGTGTTTGAAGGGTCTATTGTTTGTGTGGTGTGACACAAAACTCTCCCTTTCCTGGCCGTGCATCTTTGGTGGATTCCACACAGGCCAAATATAATGGGTGTCGGATGTTATATAAACTGTGGGGGAGGGTTGTTTTGCACAGATCCCTTCCCCAAAGTGAGTTTGGCCCCTTTTATTCCCCTCAACCTGGGATTTTCAAAAATCATATAATCCCAGGTTGGAGGCACTCCAGCACAAAGAAAACAGGCCGGAGACGCTTCATTCCCCTCCCTTTCACCTGTTCACTTCAGGTGAATCCATGCCACCTACTTTCAGGGAGTATCTGCCCACCTGCCATTTTGTGCAGGTCACCCAAGTGCCCAACAGTGTACAAAGTCACCCAAGTACTCTTTCTCCACGTGGTGGCAGCGAGTATGACTGCCATATAGATCAACAGCAGCACATTCATTATTGCCCAGATGATGCAGGGAGGTTCCTTTTTATTTTTTTATTTTTTCCTTTTGTGTGTTGCACATGCACGCATGTGTAGCCTATCAAATTGTAGGGCAATCAGCATGCCTATGGGGGCTCAGTTCTGTATGCCTATGCAGCTATACATGTGATGCAGGAAAAAGTTTTTTAAGAGAAGTGTCTCTATGCAAAGGCACGAAAGCAACCCTGATTGTTTCCATGGGCTCCAATCGCTGTCTGAACGGGTGAAGTGCACACATGCAAACAGGGAAAAAGAAAACAGGTTCCTTTATAATGACTGTAACCCATTACACATATGCTGTCCAGAATCCACCTATATTTGGAAGGTGCCAGGATAAAGATAGCTTTGAGCTGTGCCCCAGAACAGTTCTTCCTGCCACTGAAGTGTGTGTAGTTAGCTAAGAATACACCCCCATGGTGAGGATGGCTATATCCCCCAGGAAGTTTTTTTGGGGAAAGTTGACAACTCTTTCCCCTTCCCCCTTTCTCCCTCATGTATCGGATGGTGTTGGGAAGGCAGGAAGGTGTTGGCTGTGCTTAGTGACAGTGGTGTTTATCTCTGTTAAACAGGCTGCGTTTTGATTCTCCCTCCCCCCTCCACTAATTGCATGAGCAGAGATTCAGCTTTCCCACCCCCAAAGGTTGTGCTGCTGGAAGCTGTTGAAGAGAGTTGGAAGCAAACCCATCTCTCTAATCTCCTCTGGTAGGCTGCTTGCCCTGATCTCCTCAGTAAGAGGCCAAAATTGTGTATCCACACATCTCCTGGCAGGAATTTGGCAATCAATATAGATATTTAGCAAGGATCACAGAACAAATGTCTGTGTTGAAAACAAGCAGTTTGCTCCCTTCTCTGTTTCAAATAAATAAATATATTAGCTGAAAAATAATGTTTATTTATTTATTTCTCTATATTTCACTGCCACCAGGAATTTAATTTCAAGCCCCTTTATCATTTATTCTCAATTCAAGCCTTTATTGGCATTCCATGTTACAATAAAACAGTTGTCCATAAAAAACAGATAAATACATCAAACATATACACATAGCGATAGTCCAGTGGGTAATATTTGTAGTTCGGACTCTTATCAATAGTGTAGACCAAACAGACTCATCAAAACTGCCATTCCTACATCTTTGCAGACCAGACTGAAGACTTATCGGCAGAGCCTAAATATCATAGTAACATACAATATTAAAAGTTTTACTTAAGACACAGGGTTTGTTGGGGTGGCATCAGGTAAAAGGTAAAGGAAAGGAGACAGGGAGATGAATGGATAATTGGTCTGTCTCTAGTAGGTTGCCACTGCATTCAATTGTTATACCATCTGGCAACCGATAGTAGAACTATGACATCTTTCTATAAGTCACCCACAAGTTGTTTGACTTTGGATGACTGTGAACCTATAGGTTACTGGCAGAGGTAGGCACTGTATATCAGTAGCAAATGGTTAGTGTAATCAACATTATTGTAGTTATGATGCTAGCAATCTAATGCTTAGTACCCATCTAGGGTTACATCTATAATCTTTAGGAGGTATTTTGCGACACTTTCGCAAAGATGGAGGTCAAGATTATCTAAGATTAAGGGAATCCTGAGGGCATCGGTTAAATGATTGTATAGAAGTGAAGTAATGATGGGTTGGGTCATTCTGATTTTAGCGAATCTTGCACAATGAAACAAAGTGTGCTGCAGTGTCTCAACTTGGCCCGAGTTGCATGGGCATAGCCTCTTTTGTTTATCTATACGTTGGTATCTGCCTTTAAGGAGCATTATCATTTCTTCTGAAGCAATGTGTCTGACTTTTAAAGCAATTTCAAAGGGTTTCTTAGTACTGAGGAAATGACTAGTGTGGGATTCCAGGTCACATTTAGCTTAAACGTTTCAAGAAATAATTGGCAATAAATAAAACAAATTGAGCTAACAAGTTCTGCAGGTAATATTCACTTTACAAGAATCCACACTCTCACTCCTTTACATCTCACTGTTTCTCCCTATTTCTTTGGCAATTCTACACTTCATCTAACATTATAAGTATAACACAAAAGGACTCTCAGGTTCCTTCTGTACAGGCAGAATAATGCACTTTTAATCAACTTTCACAATTGTTTTCAAGTGGATTTTGCTATTCTGCACAGTAAAATTCAGCTGCAAAGTGCACTGAAAGTGCATTATTCTGCATGTGCGGAAGGGTCCTCAGTCTCTAGCCCAGAATAATGTTTTTCTCCCAAGTTTTTACACTCTGGCCCCTTTTGCAAACAATTGTGAAAGTGGATTAAAAATGCATTATTCTGCATGTGCGGAAAGGGTTTCTGTCTCTTTCTCAGTTCAATACAGACTGTCCACAGTCACTCTCCAGTGTCAACCCATCAGCTCACTCTTTCACCCCCACTTTAACCCCCTTCCTTCTACAACATTCCTCTCATTTTAAAGAAACACACATACACACCATTTTAAATCATTACAAGGACACTCTACTCTTAGCCACAAAAGGCTGTTTCTTGTTCAAGAGCGCTAACATCCATCCACTACCATCCCTTTTCTCTTTCCCAGTGCACAGAAATGTTTTTCAAAAATATGCTGCACAGAAGCAGTCCTCAGCACAAGTTCTTCTCCTACCAAGAGTTCCTTTTTTCCTCATGAGGAAGCTGTGTTCTGTAGTGTAAAAAAACACCAAAAAGAGAGTAATGTTTAAAGCATTTTTACTCACGAGTGTTTAATTGCCAGCTTCTTAAAAAATTAAGTAGGGTTGCGGGGGGCGGGGGGAGAGATGGTGCTCATCAGACAGGTTGCATGCATGAGATGGCACAAACTCTGTGGCCCCTTCCACACACGCAAAATAATGCGTTTTCAAACCACTTTCACAACTGTTTGCAAGTGGATTTTGCTATTCCGCACAGCTTCAAGGAGCACTGAAAGCAGTTTGAAAGTGCATTATTTTGCATGTGCGGAATGAGCCTGTGTTGTGCACATTGCATAAAGTAACTTGGGACGCACAAGTCCACAGCATATCTCTCTCATCCAGCACAAAAACTTTGGGGGGGGGGGGGTGTGAATATCCCACAACTGTTCTTTGAAGTACAGGGGAAGGTGGCTGGAGGGAGGGGTGGCTTTTTGACCAGCTTCCCCAATCACTTGTTGCTGCATACAAATTGTCTCTGACAAAGTAAACATACAGTGAATTACAATACCCTCACACAAGCGAGAGCACTGAAGGATTCAGCAAATAATGGGAAGGAAATTATAATTAGGAAATTTAAGATAATTAAAATTAGTTACTATAACTGTACTGCACCTGTGTAAATTAACACACTTTAGAAAATGCTGCTAAACACAATATTCCTAGCCCAATCTGGTATGGACTTGTGCCAAGCGAGAGACAAATCTGTCAAATTTATGTGAGGAAGGGGAGGGCATAGAAAAAGTTAAGAGTTCAAGTTCATCTTATTTCCCATGCTCTGTGCATTAGTACAAAGACATCTAAGACCATTGGTCATAAGTTTTTTTCTTCCCACTGTTGGGTTCTTGAACTGTTCACTCAGTTCTCTCTATAACATTCAGACCATTATCTCTAGCACTTATTGTGAAGTGCAGCCCATCCCTTGCAGTCCATCTTCATGAAACCACAGACCATGGTCCAATAAGTAAAAATGTTCTCAGCAGCCCCATCTTCAAAGCCTCCACTGTTTTTCTTTCCCTCCCTGGGTCATGTCCCTGGGGAGGAGAGACCAAATGACAACATGTGCGTCAAGGTCCTTCAGCCTCCTACCCAGAGCCTCATAATCCCTTGTGATATCCTGAAAGCTATGTCTTGCTTTCATTGTCATTGTCATTGGTTCTTACATGGACCAAAAGGAAGGAAGGTTAGTGGGCTTGATAAGTCTTGTCAGCCTCTGTGTTACATCATGGATTTTCTTCCCAGGGAGACAGCAGCTCTCTTGAGATATACTGCCAAGCCTGCAAATCACTACAAATCTGTTCTCTTAGCAGGGAGTGCTCGACCACGATCACACATTTTCTCTGGGGATTGGCAAGAACCATTCCATGTCCTGATTCTTCCAAGGGCATCTGCACATTCTTTGAGGACTGACTTCGTTGCTCATGGACTTGTTTCTTACTATCATTGACAAGATAGAGAACTTAAAATCAGTTTTGTACCTTTAAACTCACAGACCAAGCCCTGGTCCTGCTCCTCTATGTGTCATGTTCTTCCAAATGTCTACATCCCATGTTGGGGACTGCCCTCCTCCCTAGAAACATCCCCTGTCTGTTCCTCAACCAGGACAGTCTGCCTCACTCTGTTCAAGAAATCCCCATGTTTGCTAATGTGCTGAAGTGTAGATACCCGCCCCTTAAGCAGTGGTGCCGTAGTGGTTAGCAGCAGGTGTACTCTAATCTGGAGGAACCAGGTTTGATTCCCCGCTCTGCCACCTGAGTTTTGGAGGCTTATCTGGGGAATTCAGATTAGCCTGTACATTCCAACACATGCCAGCTGGGTGACCTTGGGCTAGTCACAGTTCTTCTGAGCTCTTTCAGCCCCACCTATCTCACAAGGTGTTTATTGTGAAAGGGGAAGGGGAAGGGGAAGGAGTTTGTAAGCCCCTTTGAGTTTCCTATAGGAGAGAAAGGGAGGGGATATAAATCCAACTCTTCTTAAGTTGCTGGACCTTATCTTCCAAGAGGGCAACCAACTTGCACTTGCTGCAGGTGTAGCTACCCACATCCTCCAGCAAGAAAACAAGCTGTTGCAGCAACTCCCTCACCATCCATATTCAGTAGTCCTAAACAGGTGCTAAAACAGAACTCTGGGCCTCCCCCACAAAAGTCTCCCACTAAAAGCCTACAAATACCTGTTGGCCTTCTCACCCGAGACTAACCTGATGTCACCTTCTAAGCTGAGTTTTTCCTCTCCAGCAGATTGGGAAAAGCAAAGCAAACACTATGGCCGTTTCCGCACGGGATTAAAAAAGCGCGAGCCACGCCGATGATCGCCGTGAAATTGCGACGGTCCGATCAAAGCGTTCAGACAGACAGGCAGAGCTGCGCAGCGCCAGGAGCCCCGCAGAAATGTGACGGTTCACATCGAAGCGCCGCGGAAGCTGCGTCTCGCCACACTGGTTATGGCTGCGCACTCGCCGAAGCAGTGCGCATTGGCTGACGTGACTGTTCTGATGTCCCGCCCATCCCCCCCCCATCTGTCATTGCCTCCCCTCCCAGCTACTGTCAGTCCCAGTTCATGTTACCTGTGAGACCAGAGTGTGTATGGGCAGCCACCATCTGCACAGGCAACATGGATCTGGGAAAGGTGCTTGACCATGCAGGGAAATCACCAGGGACAAACGTGTGTGTGTGGGGGGGGGGGACGGTGACCAAGCTTGGCCTTTTGGCAGTCGCCATTGTTGAGAACGGCTCCGTGGCGGCGGTTCGCACGACTGCGGCGTCAGTGTGTCACATGTGGAAAAAGAGCGCTTCAAAGCGTTTTTTTAATATGGCGTCTTTGCGCCGATTAAGCGTTTTCACGACGGCGCAACTGCACACCTCCACCGCTATGCATGCGAACGCTCTCGCTCTGACGTTTCTTTTCCCGTTTCCACGACGTCATATTTCGCCCGTGCGGAAACGGCCTCTCTTTCTTAAATGGTTGAACAGTTTACACCCTACCATTAAAGTTTCTGGTAACTATGATTTGGGACTTGATGTTAAGAGTTAATGAAAGGAAAAGAGTGGAAGTGATGCTTTACTCAAAACCAACAAATAGAAATTCCTACCTCCACTTGTCATCCTTACCATGTCATCCTTACCTGCCCTATGGGATTTTTCTATCGGCAATAAGAAACTCTACTCTAAGGAAGGAATTTAGAAGATCAGCTTGAAAGATGGAGGTGAACCTTCTTAACTGTGGTTACCCCATAAATATTATTAGGCAAGCCAGAGAGAAAGCAGAGTTAGCTGATAGGGCATCAGTCCCTAAAACTTTTTTGAGGTGTAACAGGATTTTAGGCTCCTTCTTACATTCAGGTATTGGTGGCAGGATTAGGAAAACCATATTTAAATATTGGCCAATTATATCAGACTTACTTGGCTGTCAGCAATTGCCTCTGTTAGGATTTAGAAAGTTCAGGTCTTTGGGCAATAGCCTCATTTGAACTGACATTAGGAAACCTATTAGGAAAAGTGCCACCATATCTGAACACTATAGATGGGCCATGTGTTCAATATATAAACTAACAACTGAATGTAAAGAAGTGAAAATAGATTCTTTGAACTTTACTCACAAGCTGACTCAATTGTAATTGTACTCACCATGTGTACTTAATAACCTGTTAATGTGGGGAGACATCTCGCAGATTAAAAATTAGAGTTTTGGAGTACATTTCAAGGATCAGAAATGCTGTGATGGAAGCACCTATGGTTGAACATTTTGTTAGTCAGGGTCACAAAGTTGATGCTCTCAAAGTGACTGCTCTTGCTGTTCTTGACTCAGATGGCACTGCTGCCAATTTGAAGAGGAAGCTTTTCAATTGAGGGCCAGTTTGTTTTCAGACTGCCACTCCAGTTCCATTCTCTTTGGACTCGACCAGAATTTGGACTACTCTGGCTTTCTGTAAACTGGACATTCTTTCTTTGAGCTGGGTATTTCCTCTCTCTCTCTTTTGTTTGAC
Organism: Sphaerodactylus townsendi; assembly: GCF_021028975.2. NCBI lineage: Eukaryota > Metazoa > Chordata > Lepidosauria > Squamata > Sphaerodactylidae > Sphaerodactylus > Sphaerodactylus townsendi. The sequence goes on from NC_059427.1 coordinate 61,931,104, forward strand.
ATGGCACTAAGTAGTGAGAGTGTTTGCTAATGAGTGATTATGCCTCATTCATTTAACTAGTTAGCCTTCGGCAATAAGTGCTCTCAATAAAAGGCACTGAGACCAGAGCAGAGTAACCAGCCAGAGTCTCTATCCTAGCAAATTCTGCCCTTCTTATAATAATAATTTTAAGAAGTGTTTTCACAATAGAGAACTCCTATAGTGGTAACATCTTTATGTTTGTTGATTTATAGGCAAGCCAGTTTTTATGTAGCGAAGCAAAAAAAGGATATTTTGTGGCCTTTTCAGAAAAGGATTTATTTGGAAAATTACAAGTAGGTTTCATTCCATTCATTTTGTGATGTTATTATACTGTTTCTGAAAAGTGTTTTGACAGTGATTATTTCTTAATGTTACACTGGATAACGGGCCATTGGGAAGGTATACAAAGTTATTCAGCAACTGGGGAATGATAGCCCATGTGCATATTGTTCAGTGTTAATTTTGTTGTGAGCCCCTTGTAGAGGGATTATTTGGTTTGTGTTTGTAATAACCCTGTATAGAGATTATTTATGTTATACAGCATGAAAGCTTATTTGTAATTGTTTAAGTATATGTATATTCAATGCTGCCTCTGGCAGGGAGAAGCCTTTCAGCTCAAAGGTTCACAGTTCCTGCCTCGCCACAGCAGAAGGTGGGGCCAGCAATCATCCCCAGGCAAATAGACCTTCCTCACTCAGCAACAAACTTGCCAGCAGCTCTGTCCTCAGCTCTGTCTCCCAGTCCAACTCAATTCAATCTTTGTACAAATAGATTTTCAGACTCTGACTTTATGCCATCAGAAATTATATCTTTTTCCTTGATCCTTGGATAGATAACTATGAAAGTACATCAGCTTCCTTTCCAGGGAACTATGCTTTAACAAGAAGGGCAGAAGGATGGTAGAGTGACAATGAACACTTTAATATTCAGGCTGGCAAACATGCATTAAGCAGGTTCTTAAGTTCACAGCTTTTTGTTTCAAGTGTAGTTAGTGGTTTATGGTTCCTCTCTCCACTATCTAGTATGTCTTGTATTGGGGACTGATTTAGAACTCTACTGTAGACATGTCTTATTTCCTTAGGCTTGTGCACCGCCGGTTTATGTATGCCATACTATCTGCTATAGCTATATACATCTGTCTGGTGGTTTTATATTCATGTCTTCTACCATGTGTTCATATAGCATGCATCTGATTTCGTTTGTCGTTTGTTTTCATAGTCTGTTGTGCAGAAGTTCCCTACAATAAACTACTGAATTTGTTATCAGTGGAGTCTGTGTCTTCCTACTAGCAGGTGTGTACCCACTGGTGTGATAAGAACAGAGGAACAGAGGCCTCTTGCTTAAGAGGATTGAATTAACAGGTAGTTTTGAAGAGAGTAAGGAAAATGCCCATCAGGAACCATGCAATGAAAGGCAGAATTATATTTCAGGTTAAGCCTTGCCAGTTTGGCTGTGGGCTGCTCCCACCCCCAGACAGTAGGGACACTGAGGCAGAAGGAGAAATGGAATTCAAAATAATGTCTCTTTAAAAATGCAAGTTTTTCTGCAGGAGATAGGCCTGCCCTACTGGCCTTAGAAAATAATGTCCTTTTAAAGTTTCTCCCTTCTGACTTGATGTACCCACTGCCGTGTTTGTATGTTTGTGTGTGTATGAGAGAGAGAGAGAGAGAGAGACCAAAAACAGTTGGCTGCCACAAAATTCAGCATAACAAAAACATGTCCTGCCTAAAATCCCAAAATGAAATTAATATGAATGTTTTTGAAGTTCACACCTTTGTCAAATACTGGTAAACTGATGGAAGAAGAATGCTATCCTGCTAGCAAGAATGTGTTGATAATCCTTTGTAAAGATAATTATTAGGGGTAAAGAATAATATGGAAATACTAATATTTCCATAATGGAAGCTAGGTTTATGTTGGTTTTCTGAACCGGGAATCTATAGGTTGAATTCTGAGAGAAAGAGTTTTGCAATTTTAGGCATGCTGTTGATTTTTTTTTTTTTAGCTTCTGGGAAAAGTTGAAAATTGAAAAACGTTACTAATATTTGCTGATTTTTGAAATCCTTAAATGTTATGGTAATTATGAATGCAAAAATTTTAGGATGTACAGATTTGTGGTACATAATATTTTAACGTGTTTTCACAATCATGGACAAATGTGTTATTCAATGTAAGGACATTCTACTTGTTCCACTCCCTTCTATGAAAAACCTCACATTTCATGCAATTTTCAACATGTGCTTGTTTTCATCTGTGAAATGCTATGCTGGTCTTTAGAAACCCAGAATCTGTAGAGTCTTCAGATCAGAAAAAGTACGATAATCTCATTTTTATCTCTCTGCAGGAATCATTGCTTTTTCTCCAGGTAATCAAATAACAGCAACATGGTGAGAAAGATTAGCAGCATGCCAAGGAGAAAATATATGTCTTGGTTTGGCACAGAAGCATACATCATCAGCAGACGGGTTCAGAATCGGAGCTCAGTTATAACACTAGCACTTTCTTCCCAGCCAGACAGAAGAGCTAGAATTCCCTCTCTGGCTCCTCCAAAAGAAAAAACCCTTTGAATATGCCTAAAGCTTACCAACAGTTTCATGTTAGACATGAAATAATGTGAACAAATCAGGATAAGCAAAGGTGGAAATATATGGCAAACTGGAAAAAGGAAAGTTTGAAATATTATGAACAGTGATATAAACAGCAACTGCTTATTGACAAGCTACTTCTTACAGAAAACTGTAAAAGTTTTTTTAATGGGATTCTTTTTTCCATTTTGATTTTTTATCTAGAGTAACAGACCTGATAGAAAAGGTCTCCATATAATATTGAAGTGGCTTACAAAAACTCAGTGACGTACAGGTAATGAATTGCCCAAGCTTACCAGCCCTTGGATGATAAGGGTGATGTGAATGCTGTAAGCAAGAATCCAAACAATTGAACGTGTGCATTGAAACAGGCTGCTCTTGGACCTGATTGATAGCTTACATGCAGTCCCCAGATTCACAGCTTCTGCATGTAGCATTTCATGCTCCATTAACTAATTCTGAGCATGTGGCTTATTTTGCCAGGAACAATTAGAGATGGGCAAACCCAGCATAGACAAAATAAGATAAGAAGCAAGCCAGACACCCTTTCTGTTTTCAAAACTGGCTGGTCCAGATATTGCAGAAAAGTTGGCAAATGGTTGGGGAAAATGATAAAAAAAGAAGCAAAAGCACAGATAACACTTGGGCTCATTTTATGTTTTAGGTATCAACTTAGGTTTGCAGCTGAGTGCACACTCAGTAAAGAACAATCCCAATTACTAAGAAGAGATATTCCTAGCTGGTATAACAGGTATAGATTTGCCCCAGTCCAGTTTGAATAAAACACACCAGATAGTTGAAGGCTTTCATGGCCGGATTCAACTGGTTCTGGTGGGTTTTCTGGGCTGTGTGGCTATGGTCTGGTGGATTTTGTTCCTAATGTTTTGCCTGCATCTGTGGCTGGCATCTTCAAAGGTGTATCACAGAGGGAAGTCTGTTACACACTGTGTCCAGAGAGAAGGGAATGTTTGGGGTATATATTGTCCATGTCCCAGGGTGGGGAACCAATCTGAAGATGCCAGCCATCTTTTTATGTCTGCTTTGTGATGTTCAAATTGGATGGTTATTAACTAGGCCTGGTCACTGACTTAGGCCAAAAATAGTTTGGTAAGGATAGTGCAGGCTGTTTATTAATGGGCAGGGAGTAGCAGCAAGCACCTGTCAGGCATGATGGAAGGCGTGTTCTGAACAGATCATCATTTGCTTGATGATGGGATAGGCATGTTAAGGAGCATGATTCATGATCAGAAACATCTTTCTGAACCTTGTAGTAGTTTCATGGTGCTTCAGGGAAGAGGGCTGGGGCTGGGCACCTCTTCGCACAGTATGTGCAGGCAATGACAAACAAGGCCAGCTGCAACCACTGGACAAGTTTGGAGCCAGGGTGGATTTGCCAAAACAAAAGGCAGCCATGTCTAGGCTGCCTAGTACAGTCCGCCCTCATTTATTAGGTAGTGAGGCAGATTGTGAAAGAGGCTCTTGTAACTGCAGGGTGGGGGCAACCCTAGCTATTATCCCTAACTTTGCAAATGGGCTCTTCTAGCTCAGTTGCAGCCTGACAGAGTTTGTCCCCCTTTCCTAAGCAGGAATTTTTTCAAAGTTTATCACAGGGACTACTCCTGGTAGGAAGAAGCACATTGTGGGGAGAGGAGGGGAATATGGCTTCCTCCTGAACTTTTCCTCCTTTAGCAGACTTGCTGCCACAAGGAAGAGTCAGGAAGGAAGCATGGCTTCCTTCAACAAAGGCTGCTGGGAAGTGCAGTCATTGTCCCTCCATGAAGACCTGGAATCTGAGCCCATCCTGATGGCCAAAGTCAACACCCCTTGCTTTTTCTGGTTTGTCATTGGGAACACACTGGCCAGTTGTATAGTACGACTGAGTGAAACAAAGTAGTATGTCTAAATTGTTTCATTTATTACACAACAAAAGCGACAACTAATATATATCTGTCATCATCCAAAAACTCCCAGACTGCTTCATGTATTTTTGAAACAAACTGCATTGAAAACCCATGCTAACCAGATAATATTTATGTAATTTAAATTGACAAACAGTGCTCACAGACATTGGAATTATGACTTTAAGATCTTCCAAATCCCCCTTAGCAGATAGTTGCCTAGTCCATAGTTGCCCAGGCCTTCAAAGCAGTTCAGCCAGTGATAGCTAGAAGGATATAACAATTATGCCTGAAATCCTCCTCTGTGACATCAAAGCAAATCACCCAACAGCCTAAACAGAAGTGAACTAATTAGGCCAGAAATTACTGAGGAATTCAACAATAACACCAAGTGATCCAAAGGTATTCCAGTGTATGGGTTGGAGCTATGGGTTTGATCTCACATCACTGAAACTCCTGTCCTGTTCTGGTTTTTTCACAAGATTCTTGAAATCCTTGGCATAGCCTTTTTGTTCTACTACTACTAGATTCAACACTTATATTCCTCTGAATTGTCACTTAGTGCTTTTCTAGAACAAAGGCCCCTTCTGCAGAGCAAATGTATAATGGGTTATAGTCGAAATAAAGAAACCTGTTTTCCTATTTTTGTGTTCACATGCATCCGTGCAGGCAGCAATTGGAGCCATGGAAACAATCCGGGTTAGTGTTGGACTTTCACATGGAGGGGCATCTATTTATATATATATACTTTCCACCAGTGTGTAGCTACGCAGGCATGCACAAATGAACCCCCACAGCCATGCTGATGTCTCCTGATATGACCATCTGCACCTGTGTAACTACACAGATGCAAGCTGTGAAATTTTTAAAAAGGAAAACAGAGGCAAATAAAGCACCTCCTACCTGACCATTCGCTTGGGAAAGGCTGCAACCCAGGATTTTTGAAAAGACTCACTAATAGCATGATTCTCAAAAAACCCGGTTTGAAGAGAATAACATGGGACAGAGTTGTTTTTAGGGGCGGGATCTGTGTGACGTTCCCCCCCAAAATGGGTTTTTACTATCCTACAGCTATATTTGTTGCCCAGCATGTTGACCAGGAAAAAACTAAAACATGAGTTATTTCACAGCCACTGCATGTGTTGGGTGTATGTCTGCATTCACTTACGTAAGATAACTGATCTAGTGCTATCATGCAAAGATTGGCAGAGACTCTACATTGGTTGTGCATGTAACACGCACACATGCACCAGAGGTGTACAGGGAAGAAATGGTGCCTGGGGCAACACCTGCTCTGGGGGTCCCCCCACCCCACTTTGCAAGCCTGAGGGAGGTGGAAGGCTCAGTGGCAGCAGGCTGGCTCCTGGCCTCCAGGGGCTGGCCAGCTGCTGCAGTACTCACCTGGGCCGTCGGGCCCTCCTCTGTTTCCCTGCTGACATGGAGGTTGACTCTTGGGCAGAAGCCAGCCTGTCACTGTGGCTCAGGCAGGTGTCTGAGGCTGGCTCCTGCCTCCCTGCTGATAGGGAGGCCAGCTCTTGGGCAGGAGCCAGCCTACAGCCACGGCTCAACAGCAGGCAGCTCAGGCAGGCACCTGTCATTGGGAAGGCTGGGGAGTACAGCAGCCAGTGTCAGGCACCCACCTGAGCCACTCGCTGCCTCCTGGCTTAGCCATGCTCGGCGGCAGGTGGCCCAGGTGTATGGCTCAGGTGGGTGCTGCAGCTGCAGCTGGTCTCCCTGTCAGCAATGAGGCCAGGGAATGCAGGTGTCATCCTATGCCCACCTGAGCCGAACAAAAGGAGCCCCTGGGCGCCTCCCCATGTAATGAAATGGCATGCACCCGGAAACATGGGATACTCCATGTCCCCTTTAGCAGTACGCCACTGACATGCACAAAGTAGCATTGCTGGTATGACGCACTAATCAGTTATAAAGATCAAAATGAAAGTAGAGTCTCAAATGTCATAATGCTGTGATGGTTCCACTGTTTGGAGACACTGAAATAACAACTGTGTGTTAGGGATGTGCTAATTCTAATAGGTCTGCAACATTTTTTGACCATCATAAAGACATTTTGGATATCAAAACTAATTTGATAGGCTATTCAGGATAATTAATAACATTTCTTTACAAAGGAACTGTGGTATCAACCACCAGTTTCAGGACTGAAGCCGTGACATTATCTGTGGGGTAAAGTAACAGCAGCCTGGATATTTGGAGCAAAAACTTTAATTAAAAGAGAAATGAAAAGGAAAATATATCTGCAGCAGCAGCATTTTTCAAATCCTCAGCTTACATTGGAAGCTTCTGAAAAGCAAAGTCTTTAATAATATGGCCCCAAAAAATGTTCCTTGTTACACCGGCCTTAAAGTCTGCCTTTTTCCCCCCTCCATGCCACGAGACTCCTTTTTTCTGATCCTACTGAACAACCAGAAATAATACAATCAACCTCCTAATCAAGGAAGTAATCAGAAGCTCTTAATATAGAAGAGAGAGATATATAACAAATCATCAAGAGATCTCTTCTTGTAATTACACCTCAAAAGCAGTAAAATACAGTGAATGGGAAAGTCATTGAATGGGAAATTGTGAAGGTTGTGGAAAGTTAAAGACACATGACAGTAACAGCGACTGACTCACAGCTGCAATCAGACAAATTGTAGATTTATCAGAATTCTATTTTTTGTCTTTGGGACAAGTTAGAAAACACAGTGGAAAACTCACAGTAGAATCGTAAGAGGTATTGTGGTGCTCAGGCTGCCAACCTCAAGGTGAGGCCTGGAAATTTTCTGAAATTACAACTGATATCCAGATTCCAGACATCAGTTCTTCCCTTGGGAGAAAATGACTGCTTTGGAGAATGGGCTGCATGCATTTATGTCCTAGTGAGGTCTCTCCCCTTCCCAAACCTTACCCTCTCCAGGCTATGCTCTCAAATCTCCAGTAATGTCCAAACCCTGAGCTGGCAGCCCTATGCAGTGTAATGATTAGCATATAGGACTGGGATTGTAGAGCCTCAGGTTACTATACTGATTTTGTCATGGAAATTTGACGTTGGGCCAGTCATATACTCTCAGCCTAACCTGCCTCATAGGATTGTTGTGCAGATAAAATGAAAGGAAGAAGAACAATGTATGCTGGGTTCCCATTGGAGAGAAAGGAAGTAAATAAAAAAGAGCATACCATAAGTACACTCAGGATTGTAGTGTGAATGTGGGATCCTAGAAAGTTAATGTGATGTAGTAGTTTGAATATTCCATTGGAGAAATCTGGATTCAAACTTCCATTCTGCCATAAATCTTGCTGGGTAATCTTGACCCAGTCACTCTCTTTCAACCATACCCTATAGGTTTGTTGTATGTATAAAACAGAAGAAAACTATGTATACCTATCTGAGTTTCCTGAGGAAGAGCAGAATAAAAATTTGCATGGTAGATGACTATTATGAGAACACCATTTTTCAAAAACAACTTTTAGAAGCAAAAATGATACCTCACTGGCTAAGAACTTTGGCCCTGGGAGAGTTGGCTGTATAAAATGGCAGATTCATAGGAATGATTCAGATAAGAAAAACTGTCATGGCAGAAAAAATTAACAGAGCAGAGGTGGGAGAGAGAGAGGCTCTATTGACTTGGCTCCAATTTAATTCAGGTCTGCATCACATGCCTTTCAAATATATTTGTGGATTCAGTCAGACTCTTGCACTTTTAGCAATCTCGCTATGGGAAACCTGAATTGATGTAAGGGCTTCAGCTATACATAGGTGGATAAATAGGCACAATTCATGTTACTAAGGAGGCAAAACCAACTAACCAGCAAACAAACAAAAAACATCACCATACCTAACTGTAGACATATTTCACTTTGTTGTGGTAAAATAACACATACATTATCATGTGCCTTACCTGGACTGTATGGTTTCAGACACCAGCAGTGAAGCTCTGGTGAAGTACTAACAATGTCATGGAAAGGCATACATGTAAGAGACACATACCTCCATTTCTGAAGCAAAATGGATTTGATAAATGCTACTGTGGAGGCAGCCATGCCACATAAGTAATATATGAATCTTACCTCAACCATTCACCTCACAACTCTTATTCTGATGTTAATTCCTCTAATCTCATAGCCATAGGATTCTCTAGTTTCTCTTCAATCTCCTAAAACTGTTTCTTGGAGACAAAATAAATTCACCTGACTCCTTCAAAAATAAACTTAAGGGTTACATTTGGATTATAATATGTCATTAATATTTTATACTTCAGCAGCTCAAAAAAGTCATTGACAAAATATTCATCTAAATGCAGGTTATATTATACAATTAAAGACTTTCAAATTTGAGAAGTTGTGTAATTCTTGCCCTCAACAGCTGGCACTGTAAAAAAATGGATATTTTGCTATTGTCAGCTTTTAAGATCTTTGTAAAAAAAAGCACATGTCATTGTTGTAAAGTCTTTTTCAGTAGCTTAATGTCTGGATGAATTAAGATTGAAACACTGAAAATGCATCATTTATACTTGCTGTAAGCAAAATAATAGCTCTGATAATGTCAACTCTTGTTAATTTAATTCGTTTTCCCCAAACTATACTACTCCTAATGCAGCACAATCCTTTCATTGGATGATTTATTCCAGTAAACTAGAGAATAAACCTGATGATTGCATTTATAATCATTGAATTAAATCTGGAATTAAATCTGAATTAAATCCAGCAAAAATTACACACTTTTTAATCCCACTGATTTTTCAGTGTGAAAGTATTAAATACTTGCTTAATTCTCCCACTGAAGTCAATGGGATTATAGAGCATATAATATGGCTGGATGAATCAGGTCAGAAAACCAGATTTTGTTCATCATTTATAACTGGTGGATCATTCCTTTGGCAAGGAATGAGAGAGAGAACCTGAATTTTCACAAAAATAAATTAAGGTTCAGAGAAAGCAGAAAAGCATATAACTGATAGATAATGTAAGCATGAAAGATGGAGGCTCGGCATAAATCAGGAATCCTCCTATTGTTTGTATCAACAGTATACTCATAAGATTTTATGGTTAGAAAGAGCACATTGAATTGAACCCAGGAACACATTGATTACCAGTATAGTTGAGAAAGGATTGGCAAAACAAGTTCACAATTGTAAACTTAATATCCTTACTGCTGTATTTTGCACCATCATATTTCTATCTTCGGGGGTGCTGTAGCACACAATGTAATCATAGTAGTCCAATCTAGATGTTACTAAGATGTTAGTGTGTGACAGTTTTCCTCAAGAATTATTACAGTTGGTGAATCAGTCTACAGGGCTGGTTAATCAAATTACAGTGGTAAAAAACATTCCTTCCCACCCCTACCAATTGTCTATCCAGCTGAATTTAAAATCAGCTCTTAGCTGCAAGTCTGACATTTCAGAGGGATTAGAACCTGTCAAAAAGGCTGCATATGTATTTCTGCATCAACCTTACTTCCTAACCAAAACATGTCCAATTTATCTGGATTAAGTTTCAGGCCATTTTGTTGATTTCAGCCTGGTAAAATACCATTTTGGGGAGGAGCCTTCGCACAGACACCGCTGCCAAATCAATGCGATGGCGCTCTCTCCCCCCCCAAAATGGGGGTTTGGGAAAATGCCAGCTTCCATTTGGTGCCAAGTGAACAGCACCGGGTGGAAGCTGGCAAATTTCCTGCAGCCCTCCCAAATGGCTCCTACTTCCTGCCACCTTCCGTCACTTTGTGGAGGCCAGGGGACACGCCTCCTGGCCTCCGACCCCAGAGCCATCGCTCCCGCCACAGGGGCATGTCCCCTGTCCTCCACAATGCGACAGAAGGTGGCAGGAAGCAGGAGCCATTCGGGAGCAGCACAGCCTGTGTGAAGGCTGCGCTGCTGGCTACACAGCCAGCAGGACCGTTCACTCGAATGGTCCCGGGGATGCATCTGCATTAACTATGCCGATGCACCTCTGCTCAGCTTGCCATGCAGAAACGGCCTCAATTTGTTCAACCGCAGCCAGTTCAGAGGACTGTCTATCCCTTTACTAAAATGAATAGAAAGGAAAGATAGAGTTGGGAATCTTTAATAATATCTTACTTTAGATGACTCCCTTACCAGTTTCACATACATTTTAAAAACCAAGAGAACACATGATCATAATACGATCTATATTGTCAAAAGCTTTCACGGCCGGAATCACTTGGGTGCTGTGTGGTTTCTGGGCTGTATGGCCGTGTTCTAGCAGCATTCTCTCCTGACGTTTCGCCTGCATCTGTGGCTGGCATCTTCAGAGGATCTGATGTTGGAAAAGCAAGTGGAGTATATATATCTGTTGGAGTGTCCAGGGTGGGTGGAGAAACCTGGTTGACCTGGTTTGTTACTCACAGACAATGTTTCTCCACCCACCCTGGACACTCCAACAGATATATATACTCCACTTGCTTTTCCAACATCAGATCCTCTGAAGATGCCAGCCACAGATGCAGGCGAAACGTCAGGAGAGAATGCTGCTAGAACACGGCCATACAGCCCGGAAACCACACAGCACCCAAATAATACGATCTACTTTAAAACAAGTGTGTGCTCACATATATACACACACACACACACACACTTCTATTGTGGAACACCATGTCAATAACTTTTTAATGGAGTATATCTATCGATCCACACAGTTACCCGCAACTATCAGCATAATGTATTTCTGAAGAAACAGACATGCAAATGGAAACAATTTTTAATTTAGAGGAGCCAGAGTTAAAGACTACTTCAATGAAATATTCCTGGCTATCTTGGCTAATGGCCAAATGAAGGACTTTTTTCTCAGTGAACTTTTTTATGTTTTTAAAATTGCAACTGTAGACTAAGCATTCAGATATCCACTGGCAATAGATGACATGGTAAACAAAACTCCTTCCTTTTATTTGCTTGAAATCTGCTGCCAGTCAATTTTATCTTAGTTCCTGTACTTTGGGGAAGAGTGACTAATCATTCCTTGTTTACTCTCTTCAGCCCTTTCATTATCATCTATTTGATCACATCACAATTTAAATATCATTTCGCTGAGAATCCAGAAGCAGTCACAGGAATGCTTTCAGACAAGGATGGCAAAAGCTGTTTCCTCTTTTCTGGTCACATGGAGAATCCATATGATTTTGTCATAGAAAATGAGAGGGATAAGTGATTTCAAATATTTTTCAAATAACAACACTGTTTGACTTCTTTCTGTTATGATAGATAATAGATTTCATGCTATAGGAGAAGGTACAGGGTAGATCTATGCTGACTTCTACAAATGGAAACTGAATATGTAGCTCCAGATTTGGGGTCAGAGACCTGAGAAAAAAGATTGATCAATAGTTTAGCAAATGGTCTACAACAATCTAATTTAAAGCTGAACCATTCTAATGAAGCCCTCTATGATTTTTTGAATAACCAGAATGCTGTTTTCACATGATCCCTTGTAAACTTGCCTTCCTCTTCATAATAACCCTGGTATTCCTTGGATATCTCCCATCCTTGTGTGAATCAAAGCCAACTCTGCTCAGCTTCTGAGATCTTGGCATTTTTCTACTGCTTCTGTTTGATTCTATTTCTAATGAACTACCATGGCCTGTGAGATCTAATTTTTCCATTGTATGTGTAAATGAAACAGTGTGCAATCACATTCTTCTCCATGTCATAGCAAATACCATTCTACCTAGTAATTGTCAGCCTTTGCACTAGTTTATCTACAGCAGTCCTATATTGAGATGGAAGAGTGATCAGTGGGAAAGCCAGTGATGAAAATATTAGAAATGGGCCTTTGTAGTTAGTTTTTAAAAAAATCAGTACTCATCCTTGATCTGGGGTGCAATTTGTGATCTTTGTCTATCCTATGTTTCAGAGGTCTTTATATTTATTTATTTACTTCACTTATACCCTGTCATTCTCCCCAGTAATGATTCCAGGTGGCTTATATTGTTCTCTTTGGTTGAGTCCTGCATTCCTAAAGACAGCTGTGCTTTGCAGTAGTCGCTGACAGTTTGTTTCAATTGCACCTGCTAAAAGAAGCTTCAGGCACCTGAAGTTAGTTAAAAACTATCAGGTCACAAATGGATGGACTGAATGCCTTAGCAGCCCTGTCAGTTGAATCACAGAATATGTAAATTTTGATTCTGTGATTCACCATTTTGCTAATGTGAAAACAAGGTGGAAAGTGTTCTGATTACATGCACCTAGAGATGTAACTTCCTAGAATTTTTCCTGACCTTGACATCACTACACATACTATTGCCTGGAATTTTAAAGGATTTAGCTTTTAGTTGGTTAATTTTAGTTTAGGGTGATGTAGGTCTGAAGGCCGATGTGCCGCACAACTGGCCCTAAATCCTGGGAGGGAGCTGACTGGTGTCGGCTTCGTCCCCAGAAATGCTCCAGCCCACCTCCTCCTACACTGGCACCCAAGGCAAATGCCAGCACAGCCCCTATAGCCTGAACTTTGGGTTATGTTTTATACAGCATAATAAAAGGTAGCCAAGAAAACAAAACTTTACCAGAGGAAGCAATTTGAAAGGAAAAAGGGAATGGTTAAAGAAGAAAAGGTAAAGCCGAAAGGGAGGAGCCAAGTGAAAGGGGTGTGGCTAGAGGTGAAAGGGAAAAGAGAAAACGGGACTGGTTATACTTTTTTATCCAGGGCCCACCAAACCTGTAACTGGACCTGTAAGATCTATAGAGTATCTACTAAGCCTCTGGAATTCTTTGTTTTCCTAGACCTTACACCCCATACTGCTTAGGAAGGAATGTTAGACACCTTTGATATTACATATAGTTAGTCTGTTATATTTAATAGTTGGTCTGTTATATTTAAATAAATGGGGTAACTAGACAGCAGCTTTTTCACATTTATCTAAACAGTTAATCAATTTATATTATACTGAGATCATGGCTTACTGATTTCTTTAGATGACCTTTGTAATGGAATCCATAGCCTTTTGATTTTTAAGTCAATGGTTAAACTGGAGATTGGTAACAATCGAACATTATCCCTACCTGGCTGTTCAGCATCAACTTAAAAATGTTCTAGGGTGCAACCAAATTCACTATGCACACAATTAGAGCTGGTTATAGTAATTGGATAAATAATATTTTTTGAATGCAAAACAGAAGACTGGAATTTGCAGTAGGACATCTGAAACCGTCTTTCTTGAATAGGAATTGTTGCTTTTTTCATCTTTCTTCTTGGAATAAATGGCAGTAAGACAAAATCTTGATTAGCATTTTAGAGTCACTGGTGAAATTCACAAATCAATACCATACCCTCTGCCCTGATTCCTAAGGATGGGAAAGGGGCCGATTACACTCTTGAGTAATGCATGTAAACAAGGATGATTGTTCAAATGGCTGGATATGTGAGTTTTGAAAATGGATTGAAAGAAATTGGCAGGGGTTGTAACAATCCCTTTCCACTAAATGGAAGAAGAAAGTATTTAGAGAAAGACATCCTCCATCCCCGAAATACTTGTTCCTACCACCCGTAGAAGACTTCTCACTTGATACAGCACAGTGATTGGCAAGAAAGTACAGTGTATACTTAACAAGCAGAGTTTTCTGTTTTTGCAGCTTAAGCAGAAACGTAGCCACGGGAAGTAAGGGTGTGTGATTTTTTAAAAAAATCAGTAAATCAGATTTTGGTTTATTGGAGCTGAAAAACATTGATATTCTCAATTTTTCAGGATCCCAATACCAGTGTGGTATTCTGATTCAGATTGTTCAGGAATCCAACATTATTTGGCTCCATTATAGCTTATGGGAATCTATCCAGGCACTAGAGTGGCTATTTTTTTTAAAGCTAGGGACTTTTTAAAGCTAGAGCTGCTGGTGCCAAGTTTAAAGAATCTTGGGTCACGAGGTCCAGTTCTATGGACTCCCAAAGAAGGTACCCCCATCCAATGGTGGGATTCAAATAATTTAACAACCAGTTCCGAAAGGACTCGGTGGGATTACAATCAGTTCTCTGAACTAGACAGAAATTAGCTACCGGTTCTACCAAACTACTGCAAATAGGCTGAATCCCGCCACTGCTCCCATCCATCCTCCATTGTTCCTAATGAGGGAAAACAAATTTAATCATACAACTTTCATGGTTCGGTCTTCTCCAATGTCTAGTAATGACTTTAACACATCGTCTTGGGTTAGCAGTCATTGTGCAAGACAGTGTAAAGTGTAAATTCTTATAAATTCAGAAATTAATGTTTTGACTTCTATTTGCTGGTGTCCTCATTTGTTCCTTTTCCTCTTCAGCCTCATAATCACTCAGTTGTGTTTGGCTTCTGCATTTGTCCTGAAGCTGTTGTTGACTTCTTGTTCCTAGACATTTGCAGCGTTCAGTTATCAGAAAAAACAACAACAGCCCAACAGAGATAGGGATGAAAACCCAAAATCTTATTTGTCTAAGATCAAAATCGTTTTCAATATTTGATTAATTTAAGGGAAGCATATTGATGCAGTTGATTATAACTATATGGCATCTAAAATATTCCAGTTAAGAAAAATACGAGCAACTCAGGATATCTATGGTGGTTTGGATAGGACTAGACTATGTTTACTAACAGGATGATTGACCAGTATAACAATATTTCCTTGCTGAACAGGATAATTAAGGATTGGCTGCAGTCAGACCACAGGGGAAACTTGCTTGTTTCTCAAGAACACGATTATAGCTTTTTTGTCAAGGTCATAAGTTCCTTCTCCTCTTTGTGGAACATAATAGTAGGTTTATTTTGAATTAAACGTCTATAATATTTGAATGCATGTTTGTGGCACTTGCTGGTCAGATTTGCTTCAGCAAGAAAGCCATCTAATCTGCCAACTGGACCAAGAAGAGAATTGGTTTTTTCCTTCCTTTCCTAGCTACTTGGACACTGTTTCTGATGTGTCTGAGGTACCATATCTCCAAGCATCTTGTGAAATTGCTTACTTGCTGTGGTGGAAGTGGTATCATTCAGAAGGCCAGTTGGCTAGCAAATTAAGCTTTATTTTTCCCATGATGTCTCCTTTGGTTGCTTTTTCTAACATGTAGTTCATCTTAAAAGATGAAAAGTAGATGAGTGCTATATTTCTCAGGGTACTCTGGGTTGTCATCATATGTCATACATGTTGACAACAGCATTCTCAATGTGTGTCTCTCCACAGAAAGGCAGTAGCAGAAGTGTGTCTCTTTATCTGTCCACCCACATGCTGGACTGTCGGCTGGCCACCTGACCAGGTACTTCCATCACCACCACTGAAGCCAGTCTTAACCAACTTCAGCGGAGTATGAATCATAGTAAACATGTCAGAAGGGAGGAACTAAAGAAACTGAGAGGAGGGAGAGAAGGGACAGGTGCAATGAACTTTTGATCTTTGCAATTATTATCATTGTGAATGAAACAAATAGGACACTTCTTGTTCAGTGGCTACCAAATAAATACATCTAGTCAGTCAAGGCCAATAGCCTCTTAAAGAAGACTCTGAAAAATATAGATTACTTTTGTAATGTATCAATTCTCATATCTTTCCACACCAATCAGGACTGGAATTTAGCCTCTTAGTAAGACCAGGTTAATTTTTCTCTTCCTGCTCAGTTTGCCGTTTTCAAGCAATCAGTTCAGTGGAAGATTTCTTCCTGATGTTCTTTTTGTGTCCTTAATATAGTTACCAGGTTGGTTATATCTTTTCTGTTTAGCTTTCTCTTTATGATATATAATATTATTACTATAGTCATGTCAAAATCAATATTAGTGTTGTATTATTTTAAAAAGTATGAATCAGATCTTAGTCATGTTATCAGTTTGTAACATTGAGCATGCTTTCCAGCCAAAATTAGAGACAGATCTAGTTTTGATGTAGTCCCCAAAATAACTCATGTCAGATTCACAATGTATATCTGCATAAAGAAAAGTTAATGAACCAGTCAAGTTGCAACACACAGGAAACAAATGCCAAGCCTTGCTCCCAGCTCTTTGTGTGTGAGTCAGTGGCTGCTGCTCTAAGACTGGTGTTTGTAAATAGGAGCACATCATTAATACCGTTGGAACATCCAAAATGCCATAACACTGTCACTCTGTCTGTCAGAGTCAACTTAAAGCCTCGTCAAAGAAAATGCAAACTTGATGTGGAACTTTAAATAGCTCTCTTCTGTTGTGGAGGATTATGGGAAGTAATGAAAGGAGGGACTTCTTATGATTGCAAATCAAGCTCTTTATTCAAACGCTACACAGTAATTGCCTTTTCATCTGAAATTTGTAAAGAATACCGATGTATTTGTCTCTGCCAAAAAGAATGTCCTCATGAAGAGTGACAAAGTAATACACAATTTTTTGTTTTGTTTTTGGTGAGGAGAGGGGAAAATCACAGCATAAATTTTCCTGGTTACTTGTCTTACAGTAGTGGTTGGTAGTATTTTTTTTTTAAAAAAACCCAATTTCTGCACAATAAGTATTATTTAAGTTCTATCATGTTATTTATTTAGTTACTCAATTTGCATGCTGCCTTTTAGGACCATTTATGCAGTAGGTCATAGCAATTTTTAAAAAGTTACAAACAGCACAAAAAAGCAATAAAGATCCATGAAATGCGGAATGCAGAACAGAGCCTACTCACAAATCAAAGAAATGAATCCTGTGACCAATTTTTACATTCAGGATCAATGGTTCCAACTGCGCAGGTGCCAAAAGTTGGCCATACATCCACTACAGGTCATATGAAAATGCTGTGGTGGGGAGGGGAACTTTCTGTGTGAGCGTTCTTAAAAACTGGGTCTTTTTAATGACCCAGCTGTAATAATAGGGGATACATGCCTCTGAGTTTACTGATCACATGCATGAAAAAAGTTGCTGGTAACACAGAAGTGAATGGAACCCATCTAAGAACACATGACAGAGCAGTTACTGTACAATTGTAAAGCTACTTGGCATGTTTACCTCAATTTTTAGGAAACCCAGCAAGCAATATTTGGCTGATGATTGTATTCATGTCAACATTCTCAGCTTAAGGTGTAGTGGTTATAGGGCCTTTGGCAGCCTAACCCCTGGTAGCCTGGCATATGTGAGACAGACTTGCAGGTGAGGCCTGAAGATCTCCAGAAATCACAACTAATCTCCAAACAACAGAGATCAGTTCCCCTGGAGAAAATGAAGGGTGTTTTGGAAAGTGAGTTCCATGACATTTATCCCCCCACTGAGGTGCTTGCCCTCCCCAAACCCTGTCATCCTCAGGATCAACCCCCAAATATCCAGCTATTGCTCAATTTGGAGCTGGCAACCCTATCAGAGCTCCACCATTTTTTCCAGTATGGGTATCCAGCCTGGCCCCTCCAGCTGCACGATGTCTCCATTTCTAAGCTTTCCAGCACAGCTACCCCCACGGAGTAGTGAGATTATCTTCTGAGTCAGCTCTCTTTGGGGATCTGAAGTTGAACCAGGACTGGGATCCCACCCAACACACATCTGCCCATGCAGGCTTTCATGCACAAAACCAGAAACTGCAAAAAGGCTTGGAATTCACAGGACTCCAGCTTTTTGCAGCAACAGACTAAAATGTCTGCCTTTCCAGATTGCCATTAATTATGCCAATTTGTTCCGTTCCAGTAGTGGATTATGGCTTTTCTTTCTCTTTCCTTCACTTAGATTTTGAATTCTTGCCCACCTACCCCACACACATGCTGAATCCAAAGACCCTCTGAATTTGGCATAATTTTATCACACAAATTGTATAGAACAACTGTAGACCTCTGACTTGGTCCAAGACTCCTGTGCCTAGCCTAATGCAATCAAGGGATTTCCCATGTGCCTGTTTTCTCCAAAGGCAGTACATAACTTTATCACCTAGTGAGGTAGAGATCCTGCAAAGATCATACACCCTGCTTGATACAACCATGCATGTTCCAATTCTATGTGGGTTAGCAGTTAATTTTCAAAACTGCCAGTAAAATTTAATTTTAAATTCCTGCTCTGATGTCAACCAGTCACAGTGTCTTTCCATTGACAAGCACCGAGTTCAAGGTACATGAAAACAGCATCTGAGCTTCCCCAAAATTTTAGCTACTTATCCTCTCAAACCTGCTTCTCCAACTGTAGCTTTCCCCTCTGGATTCTCTCTTGCCTGGATCTACCTCTCACGGCTGTCCAGGAGTGAACCTATGACCATTTTATTGTAATCAAGTTGTGACTCAGAAAATAAGCCACTCAGAATGTTTTTCTTTTGCTAAAACAGCCAAGGCTTTGCCAAACTTTGGTACTTCGATGCCTGATCAATAAACGCTACTGATCAATAACACAGAGTCTTGTCGAAGGCTTTCACGGCCGGAATCACTGGGGTACTGTGTGGTTTCCGACTGTATGGCCGTGTTCTAGCAGCATTCTCTCCTGATGTTTCACCTGTATCTGTGACTGGCATCTTCAGAGGATCTGATAGTAGTAAAGAAAAGCAAGCAGGTAAATATACTGCACTTGCTTTTCTTTGCTACTATCAGATCCTCTGGAGATGCCAGCCACAGATACAGGTGAAACATCAGGAGAGAATGCTGTTAGAACATGGCCATACAGCCTGGAAACCACACAGCACCCCAACACAGAGTCTGTTTATTGGCTTAAGGTTCTGAGACCTAACACCTGGTTTGTGTTACTGTCAACCTGTTCTCTCATTTCCACAGGTTTTTCCCCACTAGCCAATAGTTCAGAGGCAGAGGGGCTTACAGAAAGGTTTTGAATTTGTTCATTGCATTCAATTGCTTTGCTGGCTTGTTTTACTATTCTTTACTATTCAATTACTACTTACTATCTTATTAGGGGAATAAAGATTATTTTTACTTAAGAGCAATTTCTGCTCTTATTCTTTCAGAGTGCTACTCCAAATTGGGACTCAGGTATACACCAGAAAGATGAATCCCAAATTAGTTAATTGCCTTGGAGACATATGCTTGACTTGGTACACAAGGAGGATGTTCTGCACACTTCAAGTCTGACGCATGGACCTCCTTGGGCAATACCACTCGAACAGTTATATGCATATGAGGATCTATTGTGCCTTTTGTTTGTTCCTATGCTTAGCTCTGAGTTTTAATATGCAGTTTTGGGATAATTTAAAGTTGCAATGCAAAATTATTATATATGAAATATTTAAATAACCCATTTAAAATCTCAGTTAATATCAAAAAGAAATATCAGTAGTTGGTTGCTTTTAACCCTGCAGTGTATTTGGATCATCCCCTGCAGATTAAAATATTCAGAAATAGAAAACAATAGTAAGTTATTGTTGAAGACTTTCACGGCCGGAATCACTGGGGTGCTGTGTGGTTTCCAGGCTGTATGGCCATGTTCTAGCAGCATTCTCTCCTGACATTTCGCCTGCATCTGTGGCTGGCATCTTCAGAGGATCCTCTGAAGATGTTAGCCACAGATGCAGGCAAAACGTCCAGAGAGAATGCTGTTAGAACACTGCCATACAGCCCGGAAACCACACAGCACCCCAATAGCAAGTTAGTTACATGGGCTTAGATATTGAAACAGAGTCATTGAACTGGTTCTGATGTTAGATAACATCTTAAATTGGTCAGTTAAAGGGCCTCTTGCTATTCCAAACTGTGACTTAATTTTTTAGAAAAGTTCAGAAATGTGCCATGGCCAAAGCAAATATATTCCCACTGGAATAGTTATGAATGTTTATTTTAGCCCACTTTTCCCTACCTCAGAATGGCTTCCAACATACAATAACATTATGATATCTTATATATTAAAAAAACTAACAGTGTTTTTGTTACTGATGCCCTAACGCCGAACGGCTGGATGGATCGCCCCCAAATTTTCACAGGACGTCCCTCCCTGTCGCAGGCAGCTAATCAGACCTTCAAATCACCGAAAGTCCATACCTGAGCCAGGTAAAAAATCTTTTTCCTGGCGCACCAGGCCATGAAGCTGGCTGTGTTTAACTGTCACCCTTAGAATGTTCGGTCAGCATGTCTGTGGCCTGAGGGCTTAGTATGCCCTTAGAATGTTCGCGCAGATGGGCAGAGATGAGCAGTGAAAACAGTAAATAGGTAATACTGGTAGGTAATACGAGTGGAAGTGAAACACATACACACTTTGCCGTGTGAGGACGATCAGAGCTGGAGGGTCCCCCCCCCCCCCCACATGAGTAACTTTCACTCTCTGTTCCTCACCCACTGCTACCACACAATACACATCCAGCTCATCCTCACACACCTCACTCTGCCCTCCCTCACATCCAACCACCACTTACCCACTTCCTCACCCATATTCACCACAGCTCGCTTTTACTAAAAGCGAGCTGGAGTTTGCCTTTTTCTTCTAAAACAATCCGCCGGGTGGGGCAAACACTACTGGCTCCGCTTCTTTTGCACGTGGCCCTTTATGAACCCAGGGAGCTGGCCTCGATTTGAGCACCTCGCCACCCTGCCTCTGCTGCCTGACTGGGATAGCCTGCTTGCCCCAGTTCTGCCTTACCCAAGCCAGGACTGTGCATGTCAACCAGCCTCATGGACAGCGGGATTCACACTCTGGACAGTTCCATTGTGGAATGGGAAGGGTTACCTTATACTAAAAAAATAAGACAGCACCATATAACGATGTGCATTGAAAAGGGAAAGAGGGATTCCATTTGACCACCCCAAAAGGCTATGCTGGGGATCATTGGACCTGCATGGACATCTGTGTGGGTTGCGGACTGTGATGAGAAGGACAATTGCCACAGCAACACGTGGCCGGGCCCCGCTAGTGTATAGTAAAAGTTACTTTAGATTTACTGATCAGTAGCCTAAGAGAACTGTAAGGATAGAGAACAAATTGACGACTAATCACTGACGTTCTACCAGAAAATGTTACCTAAAAGTTAAAAGGTAACAAGCTTAGTAGTCAATCCTCCTCCTCTTTACTCTAGCAGACTGAAATAACATAAGTTTAGCCAATAGCACAGTACAACCATACAATATTGTTTGCATTCCTACCATCTGTATGCACCAGTTTTCCAACTCATCTATATGACAGGGATATATATTCTGTTTTTCATTGGTGCACTTAAATTTCTAAGAATGAATCAGTATGCCACTGCATTGAGAGTATTTTTCAGAAGGATAGTAACCACCAATCTAATTTCTACATATGTTCCTTGAGCAGACTGACAGGCTCTTCTGTACCCCTTTCTGTCAGGTGGAAAGGTGAATTTTGGTCCCTTCCATATAGCTTGGCCTAAATCAGTCCTAGCTAATTCAGCATGAAACAAATGATTTTCTACTGGCATTTGCTGCCACCTAATGACGTAGAAAACATGCCTTTCAACAGCAGGGTGCATTGTTTATAACAGATCAAAGCAGTGGAGAAAAGGAGGCTGAGCTTCTGTGCTTTGTTCTAGGATGTTACACTACATAGTACATCATGGTTATGGAACTGACTTCTGATTGACCTCTACTGAAGAGCTTGTGTATATTAGCTATGTGGTTGCAAAAGTACATCCCACTTATAGGGAATACAGAGAATGATTAATTTTCTCTTATGCTCCACAAAAATACTTTTAAAAGTTTATCAGATGAAATGTAATTTGTATAGAGTAATACAACAGTGCTAAACTCCTGAAGCAATAGACCAATTAAAGCTATCTGCTATATCCAACATGCAATAAAATATAACCAATGCTCACTTATTTAAAAGTACATGAACATTCTATTTAGGTTTCTACTATTATTAATCACATTAATTTTATGTTGGTTCTCAATATTATTAGAAATAAGAATTAAACAGAAAAAGTTATCTATGATAGAGGTGGTCAAGTTTCGCATTCTTGGGGTTCACTTTGTCAGACATTTGACTGGGTCCAGACTTCCCATAGAAGCTGGTATCATCTAGCTGGAAGGGTTTCTGGGAAACACATCTTGTCACATCCAATAACATAAATGTAAGAAATTATGAACATGACTCAGTCTGTAGATACTTAAATCTAAAGACTGGTGACATGAACAGACAAAACAGGTATTACTGTAAAAGCCCAACATTTGTGGAAGGATCTACAATCTTAAAAAAAAACACATTGGGGGTTACCCACCCAGATTATAGAGACAACACCTGTACAATTGTGGAGAAACGGCCTTGCTTTGCCTGGCAGGCCCTATCCCGCACTCTGCACACCTCCAGGAGTTACCAACTTTTCCTGGAGAGGGCTAGCTTTCTCTATGGGTACTCTGCTGCCACCACCTGATCATTTGAGGACTGACAGCTGGGGAAGATCAGGATTTCCCAGCCTCTTTCCAACTGCGGGGCCTCTGCCTCAGTTTCCCCTTGGTTCCCATCTCCTGGGTTCCACAGGGTAGATTGGAGGTCCTGGAGGAAAAGCTGCTCAGCCTTCCTCTATCTGCTGTTTAGGTAGCATGTCCAAGACAGTGGGGCATACATGGTTCAGAGAACTGTCCTCCACAACTAAGGTTTAAAAAGTATTTATTAAAAAGAAAATGATTACCAGTATGTTTTACCACAGCATGAGATGAAGCAAGGGTTCACAAAGCAAAGGAGATAAAATGCAAATTCCCTTCCCTTATCGCTTATACATACCCTGGCTAGCAGTTGGTGGAAAGCAGGGTAGGTCCTTAAAGCTTAGAATGTTGCAATTTGCAAAGAGCTCACATTACCTGGCTGGGCACATGGTCCAGGAAATGGCTGCTGCCTTCCCAGTTCAGGCAAGAGCTCTGCTCTCCTGCAGAAAAACCTGAGAAAACAGAACTCGCCCCTCTCTTTCCAGCCATTTATCAGATCCCAGACCCCACCCTCCTTTGACCAGGTCAGGCTGGGTCATCATTTCCCCCTAGGTCAGGTAGTATTTCCTGATGTTTCTCTGGGATTTCTAAGTCCTCCAAATTTCTGGTACCTGGTTGGAGAAGGGGAGGAGGCAAAAGAAAAAAAGGGGGGAAGGAGTCATTTCTCCACAACCTTTAAGAATGGAGATCTCAGTGGCCATTGTAGAAGCTGTTGTTGATGTTATTATTATTTATTAAATTTTTTATTGTATAGAATATTTATACATTTGTTACATTCAATATCTTCATTTCATCTATACATTTTTTCATTTTTCCCCCTCCCCCCCTTTTCTATTGATTGTTTTATGCAAGCAGCAGGAGATTCATTCTTCTTATTCTCTTATTCCATAGTTCTTTGTTAAATCCGGCTTCTTCCATCCATGTTTCATACACTGTCCATAATTTCATAATGTCTTCCATCTTTTCTTCCCATAGTTTATTTTTTGTCAGTCTCTCAAAGATCTCTAACTGTATTTGTTCCCATATGTATTCCATCCATTTTGACACTGTCCATTTTTTATTATCTTTCCAGCCCAACTAACACTGCAAGTGTGCTGCTCTAATCATTATTTTATACATTGGTTCCAAACTTCTATTCCCACTCTTTTATCATCCATTATCCCTCACACCATTAATAATTCATTATTTTATGTCGATTTTACTTTTACTAACTGGTTCTTACATGGCATATTTTCATTATATTTTCTTCCTGCAAAAAACTTTTTCACTATTTTACATTCTCCTATCCTACATATGGAAGTATAATATGCTCCTTTTTCTCCACAATGCCAACATTTGGCAACAGATCCTTTTATCATATAGGCTATTGGGTTGTATTAGGGGTTCTACTACCATTTTTCTAAGTAAAAATCTTTTTTTTTTCTCTTCTAGATTCCAAGATATTTTTCTATATCTCTTTAACTTCTTCATACTCTCCATGATCTCTTTCTATTTTTTCAGCATCTAAGATATTTTCTTTCTCCCATTTTTTTGATTTTAAAGTTCTTACCATAGAATTCTTTATCCTCTACCATATGCTTCTGTATAATGCTCCTATAATTTTCCCTTGTGATATTTCATTGGAGTTTTGCAGCCAACCATTAGTTATTAGGACAAACATCTTTTATTCTAAATTTCCTTTAATTTTTCCCAATGCTCTCCTATTTCATGACCAATTCTCTCTCCTCCCTAGTTCCTATTAAGAAGTTTCTTGTAATGGTGATAATTTCTACTTCACTAACTAAATCCGATACTTTATGTATCTCCTTTTTTCTTTTTTAAATTCTTTATGATTTTTCCAGCCTTCTCTAATTCCAGTCCAACGCTTTGCCACTGGGAATCTATCCAGAATGCCAGGCATCATTTTACTTCTCCACTTTTTCCCATATATCCATATTCTACTTTTCCTTGGGCCTAGTATTCCTATGTTTGCATGTTTTTATAATCATTAAAAGTATAAATTCCATATAATTGCCTACTCCCTTCATTTCACTTCGTTTTCAAACTTTAACCTATTTTGAGGTATTATCTTCATTAATATCTAATCAAACTCTTTATCTGGAATGCCTCGAAATATTCCTGAGTTTCTAAATGTATTCCCATCCTAGAAGAGCCATTTGGCATATACACTATTTTTATTCATCACTCCTAGCATTTTTTTTTTTATTAAATAATCCATGCTTTTATTTTTCTATCCCACTCCTCAAATTTGTTTTTGTTAATTTCCATTGGTAATGCTCCTCCTCTAAATAAATCATTTAGATTTTGGGTAGCAAACACATCTTTACTGCTTTTACTTTCCCTCGTTAGTAGATGGGTTTTTAACTTCCCAACTTTTTATCTGATTTTGTATTTTTTTTCCATCTATTTTCATAATTATATTTATACATCCTATCTTTTCTAGTAGAGAATTATAATTCCTAGATATTTAATTTTCTTCTTTAAATATCTCTTTTATTAAACTGTTTCTTTTCTATGTTCATTCCTAGTATTGTTCTGCCTTTTATCCATGTTTACTGTTAACCCTGAGAATTATTTCTTAAAATCTTCCAAAATTATTTTTAATTCTTTCATTGTATCCCTCAGGATTAGTTGTTATCAATAATACATCATCTGCAAACATGTTTATTCCTTTGATTTCTTCCCCTTTATTTAATTTTATATCCTTTTATTCTACCATTGTTTCTAATTCTATTAGCCTAGGAACTCCATTGCCATTACAAACAGGGACGGAGACAGCGGGCAGCCCTGTTGTTTTTACTCCTCTTCTTAATATTTACTATTCCTGATAGTCCTTCATTTCACTCTTATCTTAGCCTTAAAGCAAGTTTCTATATACTTCTTTTAATAACTTCTCATGAATTTTCTCCAAATCCATAATTGTATGTAAATGTTTGGAAAAAGAAACTCATGACTTACTGTAATCCAAATGCTTTATATACGTCTAATTTTATCATAGCATATTTTATGTTTCTTACCCATGCTCTAACACATTTTAATACGTTTCTTATTGGATGACTTATATCTCTTCCTTTTACAAATCCATATTGGTCTTGTTCTATTATTTTTGGAAGTATATTTCTAATTCTATTTGATAATATTTTTGCAAATATCTTATAGTCTTGATTTAATAAACTTATTGGCCTATAAGATTCTACTAGAGTTGCATTTTTCCCTGGTTTCAGGATTGTCACTATCTCCGTCTCCCTCCATGTGTCTGGGGCCTTCTGGCCTGCTATTATCATGTTAAACAAGTGTTGAAGTTCTGGAACTAAAATTTCCGCCATTTCTTTATAATATTCTGCCGTGAACCCATCTGTTCCGGGGGATTTATTGTTTTTTAATTCTCTAATAACTTTTAATATTTCCTCTTGTGTTATAATGTCTTCTATAGCTTTCCTGTCTTTTATTTATTAAATTTAATAGACTCCCGCCCTTGAAGGGCTCTGGGTGGTGTACGGTAAAACCAAGCAACACAAAGCAAACATAAAATAATTCAGTCCAATAAATACATCAAAACCAATAACAGTTCCATAAAAACAATGTAGCAGCGTCTGAGAAATCCCTCTGCGGAAGAAGACCAGCAATATGCCTGTTAGATGGTACATGGGGTCTGTAAGGAGAGTGGACAATCAGCAGTCAGTCTCCCCAAAAGCCTAGCAAAACAGCTCAGTTTTGCAGGCCCTGCAGAACTCACCAAGATTCCGCAGGGCCCTAACAGCTGGAGGAAGAGTGTTCCACCAGGCAGGGGGCAGGGCTGTAAAGGCCCTGGTTCAGATAGAGGCTAGTCGCATCATTGAGGGGCCAAGGACCACCAGCAAATTTGTCCCTGCAGAACGCAGAGGCCGAATTGGGGTATATGGAGTAAGATGGTCTCAAAGGTATGAGGACCCCAGGCCATGGAGGGCCTTAAAGGTCAACAGCAACACCTTGAAGACGACCTGGTGTTCCACTGGGAGCCACTGCAGGCGGCGCAACACGGGGGAGATGTGATTTTCTACAGAACCACCCATGAGTAAGCGAGTCGCAGCATACTGGACCAGCTTCAGCTTCCAGATCAACCTCAAGGGAAGGCCTGCATAGAGTGAGTTACAACAGTCTAACCTGGAGGTGGCTGTTGCATGGATCACCATGGCCAGGTCAGCCTGGGAGAGGTAAGAGGCCAGCCGCTGAGCCTGGCGGAGGTGAAAAAAGGCAACCTGGATCGCATGGGCAACCTGGATCTCCATAGAAAGAGATGAGTCCAAGTGGACCCCCAGGCTGCAGGCTGAAGAGGCCGGTGTTAAAGAGCCCCCCTCCAGCACTGGCAGCCAGAAACCCTCAATCCCCTCCCCACTACCCAGCCAAAGGATCTCTGTCTTTGATGGATTTAGTTTTAACCTGCTCTGCTTCAACCAACCAGCAACCACCTCCAGACATTGCTGTAGAGCCACAGGGGCAGTGGCCACCCCCCCTTCATCAACAGAATGAGCTGAGTGTCATCAGCATATTGTTGACAGATCAGCCCAAAACTCTGCACTAGCTGAGCAAGGGGCTGCATATAGATGTTAAATAACAGCAGGGATAACAGCAGGGATAACAGCAGGGATAACAAAGATGTTAAATAACAGCAGGGATAACAAAGTGGGGCATACCACAATGAAGTGGGGATCTTTGGGAGGCTTGTTCCCCATGTCACACTTACTGACTCCAATCCCAGAAGAATGAGGCAATCCACTGAAGGACAATGCCCTGCACCCCAGAAACAGCCAGGCAGTGGGTCAAAAGGTCGTGATCGACCACATCATGCTGCGGTAAGATCTAATCAAACCAGCAGGGCTGATCCGCCTTGGTTGAACTGCATGCGGAGTGTGTCTGTGATGGCGACGAGGATGGTCTCCATCCCATGCCCAGCACAGAAGCTATCTCAAAAGAATTTCATAAACATCCTATAAGATGTACATGCAGCCTTGTCACAAGACTTCTTCCACACTTGCTCTAGACATCTGAGCTCATGCTTCATTTGGTGCATCTCCTCAGTATACCAGGGGCGAGCCGACAATAGGAGCGCAGAGGACGCCGGGGAGCAATCACCTCAATGGCATCAGAGAGCCTGGAATTCCAGTCCTCCGTCTGCTTATTAAGGTAGCCAGCAGGTTCAGGATCCCACAGAGCATTCAGGAATCCAATAGGATCCATAAGTCTCCGCGGGCAGGCATAAATTAGTCCTAGACAGGTTTGCCAAAGCAAGTCCACCCAGATTTTCAGAGCATAATGGTCGAACCACTCTGTCCACAAAGGATATGACCATATCAACTCTTGACCCAAAGACCAAATCCAGAGTGTGACCAGTCTCATGGGGGGGGGGGGGGCAGAATTTATCAGGAAGAGGCCTAGCGTCGCCATGGATGACACTAGATCCGCAGCCACTGAACATGAGGCAGTAATGACATGGGTGGTCCGGGAGCTCGGTGGTAGCCTTATCCCGCACAATATATAATCACCCAGGAGCATACGCTCTTTCGTTCGGATGGTGTGCACCTATCAGATTGGGGCATGGACATTTGGCTGCATGCCACATGGCAGGTGCTCTTGGATTGGTTATGAGGTTTGCAAAGCAGTGGCGGGTCTGTGGCGGTTTGGGCAGAGGAACTCATCCTTATGGGAAGGCTGAGCTTGTGCGCCAGACCCCCCTGCAGTTGGGGGTGTCTTGCAGTTGGGGGCCTCCATAAGAGGCTTGGGGCTCATGGCACATGCTGCGGAGACCTCTGCAATCGAGCCCAACACCCCAGCAGGAAGGGGGCTACAATGGGCAGGCACCCAGGTGGCCCAGTACCTCTCTGTCCCCCCAATATGGATTGGGGTTGGTGCCGGGGTCAGCCAGGGGGTGCTGACAGGCTGCTCGGATGTGCTCCTCTTGCTTGCCCAGCTTCTGCCTCAATAAAAAGGGCTTTGGCCCATTTTAATTCCAAGATGTGTCCTGTGGTTATTCACCAGATGGAACCTCTGCACATCTGGGTGCAATATCAAGTCTTTGTAGGTTAGCCATAGTTGATTATGTGCGTTTTGAATATTTTGAGAGCTTT
Organism: Sphaerodactylus townsendi; assembly: GCF_021028975.2. Lineage (NCBI taxonomy): Eukaryota > Metazoa > Chordata > Lepidosauria > Squamata > Sphaerodactylidae > Sphaerodactylus > Sphaerodactylus townsendi. Next base: position 61,959,976 of record NC_059427.1, read on the forward strand.
CTGTTCTTGATACCCATATTGGGAGTTTATTATAGAATTGATATTTGTATTTTTCCCATATCCGTATTGGCGCTCTTCTTACTATATGGCTTTTGAATTGTGATCATTTTCCTTTGATATCTGGCCAGAAATATTCATGCCAGCCTGATGTTTTGTTGAATCCTTCTAAATTAGTATTTCTTCATTATTAAGTGTTATCCATTCCCGTAACCACAATAGTGCCACTGCATCATGATAGGGCTGTAGGTCAGGGAAGGCAAATCCTCCTTTGCTTTTATTTTCTCTTAAAGAGGTATATTTGATCATGTGTTTTTTATTCCACTCTGCTATAATTCCTTTATGCATTATAATTGGTAAGTTTTGGAAAAAGAATAGGAGTCTCAGCAGAATCATTATTTTTATTATCTCTATTTTTCCTGTAATCGATAATGTAATATCTTTCCATTTATTTAAGTCTCTATTTCCAACCATACTTTTCCATAATTATTTCTAAATAAATATGTATTATTTTGCTCTAAAGTGATGCCTAAATATTTTATTTTCTTCTCTATTTGGATATCAATGTTATTGATTATTTCATTGTTTTCTCTTTGATTTATATTAAATGTCAAAAGTTCGGATTTTTGCTTATTTATTCTGAAAATTGCTTGTTCCCTGTGTTCTTCTATCATCTTAATTGTTGGGTCTAGATTCCTGATTGGATCATCTATGAATAATACCAGGTCATCAGCATATGCTTTTAATTTTATTTTTGTATTTTTGATTCTTATACCATTATAAGCATTTTCTTTTCTTAATTTGTTTAATAATACCTCCAGAATCAAATTGAAAATTAATGGGAAAAGCAGGCATCCCTCTCTTGTTCCTTTTTGAATATTGAATTTTTTTGTTAACTGTCCGTTTATATTTAAATAGGCTGTTTGATTATTATATATGCTGTTTATAACTTGTCAGATTTCCTTTCCATCCCATTTGTGATATTGCTTCCTTTATAAATATCCAATTAATATTATCAAATGCTTTTTCAGTGTCAATAAATGTTAAGGCATGTTTTGCATTCGGGGCCCAGTCCAAATATTCAATTGTGTCAATAAATGTTCTTATGCTCTTGTGATGTGCCTGCCTTTACTGAAACCTGACTGATCTTTTCCAACATACTTTTGTATTATTTCCTGGATTCTTTTTGCCCAAATACTGGTGAATAGTTTATAATCTGTATTTATTAATGATATTGGTCTGAAATTTTTAATCCCTCAATCATCCTCGTTGCTGTTCTCTGCACTTTTTCTATCTCTTCGATATCCTTTTTGAGATGTGGCGATCAGAACTGAACACAGTACTCCAATAAAAGGGCATGACAATATTTGCAGTTTTATTATTAATTCCTTTCCTAATTATCCCCAGCATAGAGTGCCTTTTTCACAGTTGCCATGCATTGAGTTGACATTCCCATGGACAGGTAGGATTGGATTGCCAGCTCCTGGCCCTCAATGGGGTGCAATTGACACCTAAGCCTTTCGGCAGAAATCTGGCCATGACCCTGAATGCCCCCCCCCCTGCTACTTCCTTCTTCTACACTACAGTGAAAGTATTGAATAGCTCCAGGAACCTTCTAGTATCTACCAGGTAGGGAGGTCTCAGGTCATTGAATAATTTGTTTCTGCTGTACTTTTAATTTTCTTTTGTATGAATCCTGTCACAGCAGCTTGTGAGGAGGGAAAGGCTAGTTTCTCTCTATATAAACCCCCACCCCATTCTCAGCTGGTGGTTTTCTCTGGGAACAGTTTTAAAATAAATTCTCAGAGTGCTCACTCAGCTCCTATTGGTTTGGCAATGAGGGGGAGTTCCCTGTTCCTAGACCTTTATCTCTCTCTCTGATTGTAAATAGTAATGGCTCCTGACAGATCTGCATTTTTGAACTACACGCTTTCTTCTGCAGACCATCACAGTATTCATTTTACTAACCTCAGAAGTATGGAAGGCTGAGGCACAAAAACAAATGCAGAAATCAGGGGATAAACCAAAGCAGTATGAAGCCAAAACCAATGAAAAATGCTCGTGCAGAAAATCCCCACGTCTTCAGTTTCTCAGTGAAGTATGCATGTTCCAATATGACATGAATCAAATTCTTCCTCAAGGGGTGTCCACAGTAAGCGACTTATGAGCTGGATAGTTCTGTATTCACAGCAGTTTTCACATAAACATTCATCTAAGTAACACATGGCCTCCTAATGAGAATTGAATGTCCTTGTTAATCCATCATTATTTTAATAACAAAAGAAAAATCAACAGTTCTGTTACAATGCTCATAGATAAATCACTTTATCTTTTTTCCCACTGGAGTTGAGCAGCAAACAAAGAAGGCTGAGTTAGGACAGGTCATGCTTGGAAAAAAAACAGGCTACAGATATTCAGACTCCTCCCCCAGGGGGTATCCAAGGGGGTAAATCCAGCCTTTTTATTGGGGGGCTTTTGTTCTAACTCAGTCAGCAACCACCATAATAAAGCTTGGCATTTCCCTGATTCACAGGCAGGGACCCACAGAACCAGCAAGGCAATTAAATATTGAGATGAAATAGATACAGCCAAATAAAAGTGAGTGGGCTTTGCTATTTAATATAGTAATCATTCTGGAAAGCCATGTATTTTGCTGGTGGAAACACAATGAAGCTAGCATATTCACAGAATACTAAGTAAGATGCATGTTTCACAATTAGGGCCACTTCACATCTTTGTAAGCATGACTGAACCCCTGCTGGCTATATTTGGGTCCAAAGAGCAGAGCAGTAACAAAATAAATTCATATCATCAGCATAGCAATGAGTGTTAGCTGAAGTCAAAAGCATAGGTAAGGAACAGGACTTTGATTAAAGCACTGAAACAAAAGCAGAGCTAAAAAGAAATAGGCAGAACTAGCAATAAATTAAGAAAAATTATATAAGCCAGTTGAATTGAAGAATTTAGAGAAAACTTGTGGCCACTGCTGGGCCTAGCTCTGTTGCTCAAGTTGAGTAGAGGTTGCCACTGGACCTAGGAGACTTGTGTGGCAGTATATTGTCTCGTAGCCACCACTACACCTAGGCAAATTGCATAAAGTTGCTGCTGGAACATGTCCCAAATGAATCCTCCCTCCAGGGCAAGAGAGAGGGGAGCAGGGATGGACTGAAAGGACAAAACCTATGCCATTAGGTGGAAAAGGCCTTCCCCTCTCCCTTTAAAGGATGGCAATATTGTTGTGGTTCCCTAGCAACTCTGGGTGAGGTCTCACCTCCAGGTTTCGCGTGAATCTATCAATCGCAAACTCAGGGCCGGGGGAGGGGGGCAGCATGGCAATGTTCATCCAGGATTTGATCCCTTTCAGGGCTGTCCCTGTCCCAAGGATAACTGGTATTGAGTGTGCTGGTCTAGAGTGGGTGTCCCTGGAGAGGGTGGCTGTCTTTCTGGTGTACCGGTCACCTAGCGAACTAGGGGACAATCTGACACAGTTGCTGGAGGTGGTGGCTGATTGGGCGTTGAGATTCCTCAGACTTATTGGACTTCCGGTTCGGGACGCATATATATAGGTAAGGAACAGGACTTTGATTAAAGCACTGAAACAAAAGCAGAGCTAAAAAACAACAAGCAGAACTAGCAACAAATTAAGAAATATTATATATTAAATATTATATAAGCCAGTTGAATTGATCAGTACACTCCAGTCTGTCACAGTAGGGCTGGCTAGATAGATAGATAGATAGATAGATAGATAGATAGATAGATAGATAGATAGATAGATAGATAGATAGATAGATAGATAGATAGATAGATAGATAGATAGATAGATAGATAGATAGATAGATAGATGGATGGATGGATGGATGGATGGATGGATGGATGGATGGATGGATGGATGGATGGATGGATGGATGGATGGATGGATGGATGGATGGATGGATGGATGGATGGAGGCTGTTTCCTCCCTATTGCTGCCTCTAACCGGCATTCCGCTTTCTCACCAGCTGTTGCCAATTCTTCTGGTGATGTTTTTACCACTTCCTCCACTATGGTCTTTTCCTCTACTATATTAACTATCTGTTTTTTAGCATCCTGATCTATAGGCTGTGCTGCTTCCTCTGATCTTTTTCTCATAAGCTGTGGCTTTACAGTTGCTAGTGTCTGTTGCATGGTTTGTATGCCTTTCACCACGGATGGCAAACAAAAAGTTTAACAAGTGTGAAGTCCCCTGACAGTTCAGCACTGTGAAAGAATAAACTGTGTGTTACATTAAAATGTCCAAGTCCACTTTGTAACTTTGCAACTCATTATGCCAAACAGGACCTCTGAAAGTAGACTTCTATCACGTGGTTCTTCTTCTATTTTTTGACAGTTTTGTGGAACGTTTCTGTAACAGATTTCTGAAATGGTTCAGTTGAAGGATTTGCTTATCAAAAATTTGTTACAGCAAAATGTTTACAAAAGGGAAAATATCATTATTGTATTACCTTTGTCTTTACTTCTGTTCAAAAATACACTGGATTTTACAGGCATCTCTTTACTAAAAGTTGAGAATAAAATGTGACAATTTTGGCAGGTAGATTTATTGGCATAATAATTGTTCAAAATCTATCTTTTCAAAAGGATGATGTAGGGTGCATAATATTTATAGGCACTTGGATCCAGTGCACTTCAGTGTTCCACACACAACAAGATTTTTCAGGTCCTCTGGCTGGTATCTGTTCCCTATAGCCTCTGTATCTTAGAACAGCCATTCTCAACCTTTTGCATATTGCATACCACTAATCACTCTATCAAAAATCTTTGGTATCGCCATAGTAGAAAGAAAAAGTCCACTTTTTCCAAGGACACTGATAGGTTTTCAGGGATTGTTATTACTACAGCAGGCCAAAAGTTCACACATCAATAATCTGTGGCAAATACAGTTGGTAGGAAGCTGCATGTCATGCTTACAGGTTGTCACGGATATATAGGGAAATAGTTGCTGTTCTTGAGTCAAAAGATCATGGAGGATGTTTCTGCAGGCTGGCCTAGTCTCTCTGATAATTGAATAACAGGATAATATGGCCTTTGGCAGAATAGAATTAATACAATTAATATCAATAGATATAATGTGTCTGGCCCATGTGTGAGAAGCATATGATAATCGCAAGAATGGTCAACTAAATATAGAGCTGAAGATATACTTCAAAAATGAGGATTGTTTGGTTGGAGTCCAACAGATTGTCATTTGTGTGAGCAACTTGTAATCATTACTTTACATATTTTAAGTTATAATAACAAGTAACAAGAATGAACTAACACAGCTTTTATATATTTGTGTAAATATTTTAATATGAAGGGGAAAGGTGGCATGGTATAGCCTGATCTCATTAGCTCTCAGAAGCTAAGCAGGATCAGTACTTGGAAGAGAGACCACCAATGAAAACTCTGCATTTGAAAGCAATGGTAAACCACCTCTGCTTCTCACTTCCCTTGAAAGTCTCTTGCTGGGGTTGCCATAAGTCAGCACACATTTGAATATAGATAACGTTGTATGATGATTGACGTTACAAGATAACTAGTTAGCCAAAAATGTGAGCCCCAACAGGTGAGTGGATGATTTGATCGGAAGAGGATTTTGAAAACTGAATTGATCTACAGCATTTTCCCCTGCCTGTAACCTGCTTATTTTTTATATGAAATCATTAATGGGGTCAAGTAATTAATCTCTTTTAATTATCCATGTAAAATCAATGGAAGGTATTGATTGATGGTATTGTAATGGATGGTAGTATATTATTTTGTTAGTCTATCTTAAAGGTGTAAATAAGTACATTTTAATAAAAATATAAAATGTAGACAAGATTCTCTAACAATCTGGTCATTTGCTGAACCCCAAATGAATCAAAAACATTGAGGTGTACCTGCTGCCAGGAGATGAATGATTTTATATAAGAAAAATAACTGGATTCTTAGGGCCTCTAAGAATCTACATCTGAATCAGGCCTGACAACAATAATCTGGAATAAGGTGGACATGGAATCTGAGGCCCCTTCCGCACACGCAAAATAATGCATTTTCAAATCACTTTCACAACTGTTTGCAAGTGGATTTTGCTGTTCCGCACAGCTTCAAAGAGCACTGAAAGCAGTCTGAAAGTGCATTATTCTGCATGTGCGGAATGAGCCTGAATGGCTGCCAGAACTGGATAGCAGGATCCCAATGCAGGATCCCAATGTCTTACAATCATCTTACCTCAGATTCTGACTCCACACATTTATGACACATTAGTGCAAATCATTATAAGAATGCTTTTTCTTTTTGGTGGGCTGCTATTGTGAATGTCACTAGGTTACCCAGACAGGTAAATCAGTATGCCATCATCTGTAAAATGGGGGCAGTCCTATCTTTGTCAATAATAAAAGTAATAAAAGCTATAATTATAATTGTATTAATGTAAGCCAGGTTCAGGAAGCACACAATACATATGATCATGCATTTTCTTTAATTTTTTAAAAAGGAGTAAGCAGACGAAATGTTGTGCTTCTGTGAACACCAAATAAAAACTTTCTTTGTGTAAACAGTACATAAATCTGGGCTCTTCTTTACTTTTGAATAATACTGCATATAATTTGAAAAAAGGCATTATTGTTTCCTATGCATATAAAAAGAAATCATCACAATATAATTGCTTTTTATCTTCACATTTTGTTTCAGAAAATAATCACAGATGTAGTCAAGAAGTTCAACCCCCCCCCCCACATCTTTAAAAAATCAGTACAAGTGTTAAATGGATAGAGTATTAAATGTGCACATTTACAAGCACAGAAAATTAGAAACTCTGCTTTAGACCATACCAAACCACATGTATGTGTATAAAGCTATTGGTGAAATAATTCATAGCAGCAGAGTAGGAATCTTATTCCATAATGAGTACTTGTCGGGATATTTGGATGAAAACAACAGTCCAAAGTCATGTGAGAATCCACACATTAACTACTTTCTCAATAACACTGAAAGCTGCTTTAACTTAAATCCAGACAGTGTGAAATTATGCTATTATGGCTAATAGAAGAAATACCACACCCTGAAAGGCATCACTGCACAATTTGGAATGCTCTTATTTATGAATAGCTCTGATATATAGGATTACTTCAGCTACATCACAGGTATGAAGTTGCACATTCAAACATTATAGCTGTGACTTTCACAGTGATGCTATCATATGATGAACAACGAATTCAGTAAATATACACTTCTGTAATATACAGTGCAGTTTGTTTTCCAAAAACCTGGCTTTCTCATGACTGATACTTACTTGTGTAACAATGCATGTCTTCTATCTAGGAGCACATAATTATCCAACAAAAATGTATGAAATAAATGAAAATTTCAATTGCAACATATTTATCATTAATTATGATAGTCAAGAGACTGAAGAGCCAGCAATTCTTATGCAGGATGAAGTCATTTTGTCACTAACCCTTTTCCTGAAGCCATAGCACATAGGGGCAAGGAAGCAAAATATAAAAATGCACTGAGGGGATTCCTTTAACATGCACCTTTTACACTTCTTGAATCATGAGATTAATTACTTTAATGAGTTTTCAAGTGACAGACCAATTGGTGTGATTGTAAAATCTTGTATAAAGTGTGTATAAAGTGTGTATAAAGTGTGATGGAACAGCTTTGAACATGAATTTACCACGCTGAAAGCATGAATGTTTTGGGTATGGTAATGCTTTCCATTATACATACAAATGCACTTCAGAAGATTATTAGTAAAGAACCCAAAAGAACAAACACCATAGTTTTTTTTCAGTGGCACATTATTTTAAACTGTTAACAGAAAAAGTCTAGACATGTGTGTATATGGAGAATACCACACACAACAAAAGTTCTTTGAAAGCTACCAGTAGTTTAGTAACATGAATGAGATATGAAAATGGTATGGATTGGTCTGGTCAATTAACATAAACAATAAAACCAATGGCAAAGCCAAATATAACATTAATTCTACCATTCAAAATCTGTTTCCATTGAGATCAAAGTCAAGTTAAAATTCCTTGTCACAGCTTCTCATACCAACATATAAAAGATCTATTTCAGTAATACAAAGCAAAATTTGTCTGTTGTGGTGAGTTATTAGAACTACCATGTGTACGCAAGATGTCTTAATGTGACTCAGCTGCTTTTTAAGCTTATCTTCTCCAGTCTGACAATGCCCTTGTTATAGTGCTTAAAGAGTAGCCAGTTGATGCATTTTTCAATAAAACATACTTTTAGAGAAACTGGAAATTCTTATATGTTTTAGGGACTGTAGGTACTGAACCATGAAGTAGCCATAATAGACAAAACAATATGGAACAATATGATCTTTTGTTCATTGAGTAGGCTGTGTTAACAAGCTGTATGTGTACTACATATATCATTATCATATTCTTCAATTTTTTAAAAAACATTTTACTACTTTTTGAATAATGCTCATGGATAAAAAATCTGACTGAATCATCTTCTGTCATTCATTAATACTTCCCTTTCAGTTTCACAAGCACAAAACTATACACATTTCCCTGTGAAAATAAACCTACAAATCATGAGATATTTTATGCAGTCACTGGGGTCAAGTAAAAAAGATAAAATACGAACATTTCGAAAACCACATGAAGCAGCACCCATGAATTCTGATTCTACTAAGGTTTCTACAGAGATGAATGACTTTTAAATATAAAACCACTTTTGAAAGTGAATTGAAATTTTTTTTTTGATGTGACCACTTCTTAGCACATTTCTAGAATTGTGGTAAACAGGTCAACCAGAGTGACATGTTTAAAAGATGCAGCACTATTTCATTTTGTCTCAGAAAAATGGCTTGCCAGATATTGTTTTATAAGTAAAAGATTCAATCTCCATTAGTGATTGGCACATTGACATAAATATCCTTGAAGTACTACAAGGTATGCTCAAGATATAGTACTGGAACCAGATTAAATTTTGTGCTTACACAAGACATTTCTGTCAGTCCAACAAAAATTCTCTGCCTGTACACTCTAATCTGGAGAACTGGTTGCAGCCCACTGATCTCCCTGAAATGCTGCTTCTGGTAGACATGGTAGGAATGGCATAACATGAACATTTGCAATTTGAAGCAAGGAAAGGGGCAATGGTGGAATTTACTCCTACCCTTCCATTAGTGGAAAATTTAGGGTAGATTGTCCATAATACTGATCTTTTTATGGAACAGGATACTTTTGGTATCTCCTACAAACTTGTACAATAGACATGTTCAAAACCAAGCTAAGTATACAATTTCTGCATCACAGTTAATGGCAACATCATATATAAGATCCAGAATATTGCTCACAAAGGCCCCTTCCGCACACGCAGAATAATGCATTTTCAAACCACTTTCACAACTGTTTGCAAGTGGATTTTGCTATTCTGCACAGCTTCAAAGAGCATTGAAAGCAGTTTGAAAGTGCATTATTCTGCATGTGCGGAAGGAGCCAAAGACATTTCTTCCCCTCTGGCCTAGGGCAACAGGTTTACCAATGTCATAGGCTAATCTGGGTAATTTAAGTTTGCACCTTTGTTTTAACCACTATAAAAACCTAAGGTCTGAAGAGTAATGTTGAGGTTTTAGTCTAGTGATATCTAGGAAATCTATTTGACAGCTAAGAGAGAGATTCTGATTTTTACCTACAAGTACTGGATTAGGCCCAAATTCAGACAGCTACATACTGAAACAGAGTTGCACATCCAAAGAAATTCCTTTAGGATATTAATATAAGGACACTGTGTACACTTTATATACATACAGTAGAAGCTGAAATGGTCTGAAATGCTTACAAATTAGAAAGTGTATAACTATACAACATTGTGCTTTTTAAAAAAAAATCCAAAGTATAAAAGTTTTACATCACATTATACAGGTTCTTCTAGGGTCTATAAACACATGAGGATCACCATATTACAAGTCATCACTAACAAACAATTCTATTTCATTTTTGATATATATATAATATTTATATTCGTTACTTATATAATAATTAAAAATCACTTTTAAACAAGTATACAAGGTTCACTTGAAAATTAACTTGTTAATAAATTTGTGCAAAACAAGCCAGGCCCTATAATTAAGTGAATAATTCTATTTACTTTTATTTATAAAAACAAATCAAATAAGAGTTCTTTCAGAAGTGCGTCTCTTTTTCTGTAATGGTTGAAATATTGCCATCACCTTTCAGTTTGGCATCACAGTCATTTACTGTAGCTGCATATGAACCTGCTCCAAGCTTTCCTCTCATTTTCAAGTCTGGACTGGCCACGATCAGCTTTCTGAATTTCTAAAAAAGGGGAAAAAATGCTAGTTATCTCTAAGACTTAGACACACTATATCTAAAGTAGACATATGGGGACAACACATTTACTCTCTCTTGTACTTTTATTGATTGAGACCAGATCATGCTAGTGGCACTTCTGATCTATCAGAGTTGGACAACTTGTGAATGAAGTCTCATACAATGACTTGTAGGGCTTCCTGTAATTGTTGTCTGCCTGGGACTGGAAGGAAACAGTACATGGTTAGGGGTTATTACTTGACTTGGTAAATCACAAATCATGCAGGCCTTTTCTGTATTTAGCCTACAGAAAATGATGGCTTATATCCAACATACTATGCATGATGTAAAGTTTGCAGGATGAGACTTTCCCAGATCTCCCCAGTTACTGAACTACACAAAATTATTCTCCTAGGAATCAGGGGACCATTATGAATCACATGAGAGGCACAGCAGGGGCTACATTAGGAAGGGAAAACTGGCAAAAACTGCCCCTCCTTTGTGGATGGTGGGAAAGATCTGCAGAATACAAACCATTAAAATCAATGTATATCTTCATTTTATATAGTCTTAGTTGCTCTGCAATAACACTTTTCTGTATTCCTATGCCAATGACAGTCTGAGAGCCAGAAAGCTTTTAATGGATTCTGTAGAGTCAGTAGGATTTAGTGGTTAAGAGCAGTGGACTCTGATCTGGAGAACTTAGTTAGATCACCCACTCATACACATGAAGCCTGCTGGATGACCTTGGCCTAGTCATAGATCTCTCAGTCCCACCTAACTCACAAGTTGCCTGTTGTGGGTAGGGGAAGGGAAAGTGATTATAAGGCGCTTTGAGACTCCTTAGGTAGAAAAAAGCAGCATGTAATACCAACTCTTCTTTTCCTTCAAAAATTCTATATCTACTACATCCAAGCCAGGTGCCTACCCATATTCTCTAAGTTCTTTCAATGAAAAGACATAATCTCCCTTGGTTGCATATATTTTAAAATATTTTTTACAATGTTTACCTCAACTAAAGTATTTCTGATGCTTAACCGCTGTTGAAATGAAAGAAACTATAATTCTCTATTGTTGCATTTTCTTCACAGTTGTCACTATGACTCCTCATACACTCAAAATCAAAGCAAGTAAATGGATTGTTGTATACACTGAAGTGTAACCTCCTGGACCCCACACCTGCTATAAAATGCCATAAGTGGCACAGGGAACAGGAACTGACACAAGAACAAGACACTCTCTACCCAAGACAGAGTTTTCTCAGAGACTTTGGGTCTCCATCTTGTGTGCCAAAGGATGGAGGGGAAAGAGGTTGGAAGCTGTTCTTTTCTCACAGCCCAAGGTGTGCCTGACTGAACAATGAGGCTAGATAATCTCTATTGTGTCACCCTTAGGTGATTTAATCAACTCTAATTATCACAGCAATTATGCAATATTCAGGTGAAAATTTTGCACCCATTCCAGTACTCATTTGCACCCACTACAGCCATTAATCAGTAATCAGGAGAACAGTCCAGGCATTCTCTTGGATCTTAGTGGCTCATCAAGTGTCTCCTATCTTATTGATGGAATCCTGGAAAAAAAATCAATGTCTCTGGCCTTCCTACCAGCTTATCTCACAGCCTAAGGATCCATTTCTGACAAATATTAGTCCTGTAACCATTTATAGGGTATGTGCCTTGGATCCCTTTGAACACCCCCATATTCATCTTTTTTCTTTCAGTGGCTGCTTTCATTGGATGTCTTCTCTACAAGATGAATAACTATCACCCGTATTTGAAACCCTATTCAACTTCCTCTCTTTTTCTGTTAGGTGGGTCTTGTATGCCTTGTGTGTGTATGTTCAGTGCCTGATTTTCAATATTTTATTAACAGAACTCAATGGTTAATTTTACAATGGCCTGCTTATTTAAGAGTCTTCACTCAGTATCATCCCTGTAACCACAGGTTATAGATATCAAGTTACCCTCTCTTGCTAAGCTCTGTCTCCAAAAGCTAATTCCCCTGACTAAAAGTGGAGACAGCCTACTTTGAGTAACAACAGAAATGGCTATGGGTGCACAGGCCCTAACCTTGACTTTTAAATGTTCTTTCTACACAGAATACTCAAGAGGTCAGCTTAACATGACTTGCTTCTAAATCTTTTATTTGTCACTGTTCTTCTACTATGTTTAGCAACATCTTTACATGTTCTCACCTCTACGATGGTTCCTTCCGTCTTCCACAACTGAACACAGATCCACAATGGAATACAAACCATGGAGGAAAGAGCCATCATCCATCCTATGCCATAGCCCCAATCTGGATATGTATATACATTGTTGTATTTCAAAGGCTTATATTTCACCAGGAAAAAGATGAAGATTCCCTAAAAGAAAGCAGACTGCATTTATTCATACTAAAATAACAATAACAAAGCAGGTAATTTCTAGAATTGGTCGATACTCAAAAATTCGGTAAAATTCGGATTCGGGTGTTTTGGGGCATAAAATGATTTGAATGCCCGAATCTGAATCAGAGCCAATTTGGATATGCCAGAACATTTGGGAAAATCCAAAAAATTCAGGTCCGTTTTAATTTTTTTGTTTTTTTACACGTTTTGGCTTTTAGGGGGAGCTATTTTAAAGCTAGCAGCACCAAACATTCAGGATATCATCCAGAGACTATCCTGATGATTCTCCCCAAGTTTGATGAAATTTGGTTCTGGGGGGCAAAGTTATTGACCCCCCAAAAGGGTGTCCCATCCCCCATTGTTTCCAGTGGGAGCTAACAGGAGATGGGGGCTACACTTTTGAGGGTCCATAACTTTGGACCCCCAGAACCAAAATTCACCAAACCTGGGGAGTATCATAAGGACAGTCCTCGTATGATACCCTGAAATTTTGGTGACAGTAGCTCTAAAACTGCACCCCTCATAGTCACCCAAAGAAATTTCCCCAGATTCTGTGCTCTCCAGTGGCTGGCTGGCTCCACTGCAGCCAATGGGAAATTTCTGTGGGAGGGCTGTGGAGTGCACATTTCTCATGGGAAACCCACAAAACTTTCAGGGTGTCTTCAGGAGAGTCTCTTCATGATACTATCCAGGTTTGGTGACCGTTGCTTCAGGGGGCTCAATGTTATGGGCCCCCAGAAGGGTAGGGTCCATCTCCCACTGCCCCCATAAGCAAAGTTCCTCAAACCTGGATGGTGTCATCCAGAGACTCTCCTGAAGATACCCTGAAAGTTTTGTGACTGTACCTTGAGAAATGTGCACCCCACAGCCCTCTATCAGAAATTCCCCATTGACAGAAATGCAGCTAAGTCACTGCAGAACAAAGAATCTTGGGGAAATTTCTGGGGGTGCCTGCAGGGGGTGCATTTTAGATGTATCGGTACCAAAATTTCAGGGTATCATCAGGAGACTGTCCTGATGATACCCCCAAATTTGGTGCAGTTTGGTTCATGGGGGCCAAAGTTATGGACCCTCAAAAGGGTAGCCCCCATCTCCTTAGCTCCCATTGGAAAGAATGGGGGATAGGGGCACCCTTTTGGGGATCCATAACTTTGACCCCCCTGAACCAAACTTCACCAAACAAGGGGGTATCATCAAGACAGTCTCCTGATGATACCTTGAAATTTTGGTGCCCATATGTTTAAAAATGCGTCCCCTGCAGGCCGAAACGTGAAAAAAAAACCAAAAATAGAAACGAAATTCAGCTGGTGATCCGAATCCCATGGATTTGGATCGGATGGGATTCGGACAGCTCAGATTCGAACCCTGCTTGTCTGAATCTGTCTGAATCAGTGCAGATTTGGTCCAAACCCGGATTTGGACCGTCCGAATCTCCAACCCTAGATTTCTCCCCAGAACACTGAAATGCTATGGTAAACTTTGAAGGTGGAAAAAAGCAGACTGATATTGGGATGGATTGTATGATTCCCTTCTGCTACATAGGGAGGCTTTCATCTGACAAAACTCTCCATCCTCCTGCAAAGCAAGGCTTGTTCTGTAGGACCATGGTTGTTTACTGTGTAAAAAGACAGTGGCATAGCACCAACAGAGTGGGGTGTGTGTGACGCCCTGGGGGGCCATGGTGGAGCTGTGACTGGGCCGTGGAGGGGGCATAGCAGTGCCACAGCAGGGGCACAGAGCGCATGCGTGCCCTAGGCTCAGTTTCCCCTTGCTCTGACCCTGTAAAAAGGAGATACAGAATCTACCCCATTGTCTTTTTCAGTATTTCACTGAAATAACATAGTGCCTTTTACCAGAATAATCCATGTTTTTGTATTTAAATCTTAATTAGCTTTCATTTAACAACTACACAAATTGGTTCTTTTTTATTTGATAGTATGCTGGAGAGACCAAATTGTGCTTTTTGGAGACACAAAAAGCTGTAAGAATGAGAAGAGAAAGGAAACCCAGGGATTGTGGGCCATACCCCTTGGAATCCTAGCTTTTATTTGTTTTGATTCAGAAAAAGCATCCAGTATTAATAATATTGAAAAAACATTTGTGTTGCACTATAGATGTTTTGATGAATGGTTCACCATTAGGTAGCAGCTACAACGTTATCATATTTGAAGAAGTCACCATGCCTGCATCAGTTTGCAATGACTATTTCCTACCCACTGCTGTACTAATCTCTTTAAGATGTGATTACAGGAATGTAGCATTAGATTTAGTTAAAGAATAAGCAGGTTGCAAAACCTATATGAAAAAGGAAGTCCATAATAATACTATAAGGACTGCAGTTTGAATTTATGAACAAAAGGCACGTAAAAGAAATAACACAAATAACATTAGGAAGAACTGAGAGAGAGAACTGAAAGCTTGGTAACCCTCAGTCTAACTTTATCTACACAGAACTTTTGGACACTACCATTAAATCTTTTAAAAAGATGGAAAAGATAGAAAATAGTTGATCACAGCTTCATCCAGATGGTCATAAAAAAGAGTGAGCAAATCATGGCAATTGAAGATTGAGAGACTACTATGGAATTAGCCTGAGAAAAGGAAAAATTAAATATTAAATTACGTTGGCTCTATTTTAAAAAATGACCATGCTGATATAATTTCAGGAGAGCATCTTGAACAGTGGTTCTCAACCTGTGGGTAGGGACCCCTTTGGGGGTCGAATGACCCTTTCACAGGGGTCACCTAAGACTCTCTTCATCAGTGTTCTCCATCTGTAAAATGGATAAATGTTAGGGTTGGGGGTCACCACAACATAAGGAACTGTATTAAAGGGTCGCGGCATTAGGAAGGTTGAGAACCACTGATCTTGAGGGTAAGCCTTGCCAAGAAGTTTAGCCTGCTGTGAATCACACTAAGTGAATCACACTTTTATCACTTACAGCACAAATGCCAGGAGTGAGTAACATCCAACACCATTTAATTAATGCCAGTGGTCTGTATCCAATCATGTCTTCAATATTGTCATAAAAACGATTGCTTCCTGCAAGAAAAAAATGTGAAATAAAGTTAATACAGAACAGATCTGGTGCCCATGTTTCTGGAGTAAGGCAGTAATCTAAGTGTCATGATCTCTGTCACTGTGTGGAACAAAACTGGCCACTGTTTTGCTCCCTTTTTCACAATCACTTCCACCACTTTGGAGTACAATCCAGCCTCTCTCTCTCATGTAGATCACCCTGAGGTCACAGGGATTTCACACTGTAGCATACTAAGAAGTGAGGTATGTAGGCAAAAACTTGGGCAGTCTTCCAAGTTAAATGTTATTTCTACAAGGCAAAAACTCAGGGGACTACAAAAAGACAGCATCTAGGTGCACTAAGTAAATAAACAAAAGGACAGTTGGTTGTTGTGGGCTTTCCGGGCTTTGTGGCTGTGGTCTGGTAGATCTTGTTCCTGATGTTTTGCATGCAACTGAGGCCGGCATCTTCTGAGGTGTATCACCTCTGATACACCTCTCAAGATGCCAGACCCCAGCCACAGAGCCCGGAAAGCCCACAACAACCAGTTGAGTCTGGCTGTGCAAGCCTTCAACAAACAGGACAGTTACTGAGGCTGATTATTCACTGGTACCATGCCCTGAAGTAATGGTAAGTTTCCACTGGGGCAGAGATTTTTGTAATGATACAATCCCACTTGTGGCACCGAAAATCCCAGAAGCCCTGCAGTTAGTGAGTGAGGGGAAACTGGAATGTTTCCCTCTCACTTTAGGATTTCACTCCTTCCAGGTCACTCCCCCATCCAAGATTGTCTCCCCACTCCTCGCAGGATCAATGACTGGCATTACCCTAAAACATTAAAACAATTATAACAGCCTGCACAATATCAATGTAAGAAATATCAATATTACATTTAAAGGGCTAAAAAAAAAGCTGCCAATCTTCAATCTTGTGTTGGATGGGGGTGTGACCTGGGGTGTGACCTGGGGACAGATAAGCCATGCAAGCTACATAGCAGGCAGTGGACACCTCCTCACGTGTAAACAAAGAAATGTGATGAGATGCCACTGCAAAGGCACTGAAGGGCAAGTAGCATCACAGGAAGTACTCCATGCATAACAGGCTTAAGATTCTTACAATTCATGGTATATATGATCTTTGGTAGTTGCAGGATGCCCCTTTCCCTGTTGCATCTGCAATCTGCCTTAGAATCATTCTCTTCTATCATCCTTCATGGTAAACAGACCAAAGACATGTACCACAAGCACTCCCACAGAACACTTCAAAGACCTCTCTGAACAAAGGAACAGCTCCCCTTTTCAGCCCTGACCCCAAATGTGCTTCAGGGCCTTCAGCCAATCTGGGTTCCTAGTCTTGGGACTCAAGCCTGCCAAACCTTGACCCTTAAATCAAGAAGTATTAACACATCAAAGGGCCAGCTGGTTCTCCCTCTCAGTTGGAAACAGATGTTCTTGATTAGGGAAGAGAACCTTTTCCCCTTCTTCCCAGTTGCAGAACTATCTGGGCCTCTTTTCATCATCATAACTGTCACAGCATCTCCTGCCCCCTTGCCCCCCCCTCCAGCACAGTAAGAATGTATGATTTCACTCTCAAGATATTGTACTTTTTATTATTGTCAAGGGAAGTCGAAATGCTGAATCAAGAGCAGTTAGTAAAGCATGATCCCATTGAAGACCCAGATAGCTGAAAACACTCCATTAGGTTAGATCTCTTACCATCCCTGAAGAAGGGGGGCATAGTTTCATAGATTCCACGTTACAGATGGTTTATTTTACTACATGGTTTATGTTGCTAAATAACAACAATTTTCATGTTTTAATAGACATGCATGTAAGTATAAAATTGCTTAAAAATGAAGATTGTGTCCTGTAAAGACCTTCATCTGAGGAATAGCTCTTAAGGCCAATCTACATATTTCAATGAAGGGAAGAGAAAGTCAATTTGACTTGTGTTTCTGATTTGGCTGTGGCATTTTTAAAAAAGAATAAGATATGCAGGCTAAAGACATTAATGGCCCAATCCAGAGTGGGGGGCACTTAATGGCCCAATCCAGAGTGGGGGGCAAATCTTTCAGCGGCCACTTCCATAGCCTCCTGAGTTGCCCCAGCACAACACAGAGCATCACGTAAGTGCTCCTGTGCCCCTGTTGGCTCTGGTAGCAAAGTGGAGGCATTCCAGAGGCATGACCAAGGGTGGAGTTGACGTTGGCCAATGTTGACACCCAGGGCATGA
Source organism: Sphaerodactylus townsendi (assembly GCF_021028975.2). Classification (NCBI taxonomy): domain Eukaryota; kingdom Metazoa; phylum Chordata; class Lepidosauria; order Squamata; family Sphaerodactylidae; genus Sphaerodactylus; species Sphaerodactylus townsendi. The sequence goes on from NC_059427.1 coordinate 61,977,936, forward strand.
ACTTAATGCCCACTGAGCTAAACAAAGGGCTTTTGAGTTGTGGGGAGGCTTTTTTTGCTTGTATTTTGCCACTTCATGCCACTGAAAAGTCCACTGGGCTCTGAATTGGGGTGAAAAGGATCATATGCATTTCAACCCTACTTCTTTTTCCCTTATGTTACAGCAGAAGCACAGTTTGGAAAAAACACAGGTTACATGTACCTCCTCTCTTACTAAAGAATAAAATGTGAAATCAACCTTAAATGCTTCCCATGGATAACATATGAAACAACTATTAAACAGAACTGGAAACTTTCTACATAGAAATAGTGTGAACTAATGAGAGCTTGAAATTCTATCTGAAAGTACATAATGTGATTTCAGAAATACTCCTAATGTAGCACAACTAATGACTCACCATAACACCAGCCAATGCAGATACATTCAAATATAGCAACAAAGAGAAGGCACATTCCACTGGCTGCATAAGAGTCAAACAGCTGGAAAACATACATTCCACCCTGAAAAATAAGCAATTAAAAATGAACATATTGGTGAGCAGGATATTTTGCAACTCACATAAGTCTCAAGTTGTTAAAGTCTCTGTCTTTTCTCCCAGCAGCATCTTTTAAATATTATTTGGGCTAAAATATAAAGGATTTAGCATTTCAGCACACATTTTATTTGAATTTATTTGGATTTGTGCAAGTTTTAAGCTATGATGAAACCCATGCCTTAAGGCTGAAGTAAAAAAAATGCATACTAGTTACAATAAACCCCTTTTGGATATCATTTACAAATTTGTATTACCTTTTCCACTCAAAGTAGATTAAGCCGTTGCAATCAATAGTATGAGACACCTAATAATTGATTTAATGGTACTAGAATTATAGAAATATGGAACATAATGTTGTACCCCAACTATCTATAGATTGAAAAATATACAAAAGGAGCTTGGGGGAGGTGTTGCCAATTAGTTACCTTCTAGAGAACTTTCAGTGTGCACCTTGAAGCTTGTTTCACACCCAATTGTCTCTTCAGGCTAGTCTGAGTAAGCAACCTACTGATGAGGATCAAGATAAGTGGAAATCCCTATAGGACATAATTGTCTGATATGCAGTTACCTTATTTTCTGTACCTTTAGCAATTAACATTCAAATCCAGCAGGCCAACATCAAGCTAATTTCCCCACTAGCTGGACCAAAAAATAGATAGAGATGGCAATACCAATCTCCAGGGTGTCCTAAGACTCCAAAACACAGTTCTGTGGAGTGTGTATATTTCCAGAAAAGTACTTTTCTCTTTCAGTACGGAAAACTCTGGGTTACATCTTGTACTCTCTCCAAAGCAAGGTTTATGCAAACTATACTGATCCCTAAGGCTGCTTCCGCACGGCCCATTTATGACGGCCTGGGGGCGCCAAAAAGGCGCCCCCAGGCCGCCGTTCGCACAGGCGCCACTGCTGCAACGCAGCAGCGGCGACCTGACTCTTCTTCCCTCCCCCCAGGGCGGCGTCAAGCCGCCCTAAACAACAACCCTTTAAAGGGTTGTTGTTGGGGAGGGAGCGTCTTCCCGGCGGCGCGGTTCGCACCGCGCCGCAGGGAAGACGCTGTCTCCCGTCTCCGCCCCACTCACGGTGTCCTCCTCGTCGCCTGCGGGGCGTCGCAGCCCCGCCCACACTGTCCTCCGACCTCCAGGGGTTGGAGGGCAGCGTGGGCGGGGCTGCGACGCCCCGCAGGCGACGAGGAGGACACCGTGAGTGGGGCAGGGGAGGGCGCAGAGGCGGCTCCATGCGGAGCCGCCTGCCGCCTGCCGGCCTCCCCTTCGCCTGCTCGCACGCTTGCGTGCGAGCAGGCTCCCGCCCCCACACCGGCAGAACTCCTGCCGGCGTGGGGGTGCCTCCTGGCCGTGCAGAAACGGCCTTAGAGAACCAGTAGGATGTGGTCCTTTCCTAGTTAGAATGCCCTGCTGCTCCAGGCAACACTTGCTTAGCCAGCAGTGCCTTGTAAGCCCAAATAAGAGTGACAGAAAACGTAGTTAACTGGGGCCTTTTGGGCTAGTTTTTTTCTGTCATTTACTGTGCCAAAGTCATTTGAAAAATCTACAATCTCCACAGTAGCCTTTAAGCTTCTTGCAGCAACAATCAAGAGCAAAAAGGCTAAGGCCCTTTTGAGCCATTTCTTCATGATCCACCTCTCTAGAACTGCACTAGGCCAAGCCATCATCAACCCAGGCACAGGCTTTTCAGAGCTTGTGTCTAGACAAGATCTTGTCATCCTCAATGAAACCACCCAACAAGGCATAGAGAGTGTCCTAACCTACTGCATCTGTGTATGGTTCTCCAGTTGCACAGTGGCGAATAGGAAGGCGCTCCAAAGGGTGATCACCACTGCACAAAGGATTATCGGCTGCCCTCTCCCCTCCTTGGAAGAAATCTATAATGCCCGAAGCCTAAATAAAGCCCAAAATATTCTGAGGGACCCGTCTCATCCAGCACACTCTCTTTTTAAACTGCTACCATCTGGCAGATGATACAGGGCCCTCAGAACTAGGACAAAGAGGTTTAGAGACAGCTTCTACTCTAGAGCTGTGGCTATGCTAAACTCCGCTGCTTCATATTGATGTATTTGGGGCTGTGTAGGGATGGGTGGAGGATGATGATGTATGAGTCTGAAATTGTGTGCATCGAGGAATGCTGCTCTAAATTTCGTTGTGCGTGCACAATGACAATAAAATGCTTATGCTTATGCTTATGCTTATTTCGAGGAAGAATACATTTTGTTCTGAACAGGGTGAAAGTATTATTGATTTTGTTTTGACATTTTATGACTTGCTTACCAGCAACCAATATCTTAAAGTAGAGTCTAGACAAGACAGAAATCACCTTTCAGTTACTCTGGTTCTTAATATTCACAACCTACTAGGTCATACCTCTGTTCCACTAAATGTACCCAATGTAGTCTAAGAATCACCTCTGACCTACAGAGGACCAATTTGATCTGAGAATCTGACTAACAGTACAATAAATATTTCACCTCAGCTATCATCATCATTATCAATCTTTATTATGGGCATAGACTAAAACAAGGTAAATAAAATAAAACTGTGCACAATGGGATCCAGAAAAGATCCTCCACCTCCTGCATCATCATGGTTTTGAATGTCTCATGATCACAACCCAAGATATTATCCATCTGGGATTAACACCTATTGGGATTATCATTTATTGGGACAAGGTCTTTCTTACAGAGGAGAAGCTGGGAAAACCAATCCAGGCTGCTCAGAGACTCACAACCAAGAGGTTAGAAGATTCATGGCTCTAGCAAAAATTCAGGGCCTCATGATTTTAGCCACGGACATAGATCAGTGGACTTATTTTCATTCTTGTCCCCTCTTACAGGCTCTCATAATGTTTTAATGGGACATTCTAAGCAATTCTTCTTCCTAGCATTTTCCCGCTAATGCAGGGTCCGCTGCTCGGATTTTAAAACACCACTTCTCTTGATCGAGCACAATGTCTGGTTGCAGGCCTGTAATTTTCAGATCTGCAATGATGGTATCTTGCCATCATTGCTTTGGCTGTCTGTGTGGCCGCTCACCAGTAACCTTAATGCGATAGGCAATGCTGGCGACACTATCCGGGGCTGCTCGTCGGACATGGCTAAACCAGTACAGGCACCTCTCTCTCATTTTTGCCTCGATGGGCGTGATGCCAAATTGGTTTTGGACCATGTCATTGGTGATGTAGTCGAGGAGGGATACACCCAGTGTCCAGCAAGTCATGCGCGTTTCCATGACATGACATGGAGTCATCTCTCAGCCACTTTTATTACGGGCCACCACTCTGACCCATAGAGTGTTAAGGGGTGGTTCGTGGTCGTGTAGATTTTTGACTTCAGGTATATAGGCATTTTCTTATCACAATCAGTGACTCCCTTCCACCTCAGCCATGCCACATTGATTCTCGCCCGTATTTCACCATCAATGCTGCCATCGCTCTGTAAGATCGAGCTGAAGTAATGAAATGTATCTGTTTTCTTTAGATTGTCACCACTGACCTGGATTGAGCCCATACTAGGATTTGTTCCCAGATATTCAGTCTTTGCAGTGTTAAGGCACAGGTCGAATTTACTAAGACGGTTGTTCCAGGCCTACACCTGGCGCTGCAGTTCCACTTGGGCAGTAGTTACAATCATGACATCGTCAGTGTTGAGTAATGTCCAGGGTACAGCACTTTGGTGTCCATGACGAGAATGAACAGCAATGGTGACAGTGTTGAGCCCTGGTGGATGGCAACATTCATGGGGAAGCTGTCAGACATTCTAGCTGTGCACCGCACTCAACTGTTGGTGTTCGTGTAAAGAAGTTTGACCCAGTTGATAAGTTCTTCAGGCCACTGTGATCACACAGAGTATACCAAATAAGATGATGGGGGTATGCAATCAAAGGCCTCTTCCAAGATTGGGAGTGATATGCAGTGATTTGTTTTTCTCACGATGCTTTTCCATTAATTGTCAGGCCATAAAGATCGCATCCAGAGCCTTTCACAAAGGTTGTTCCAGAGCCTTTCACAAAGCCACACTGGTTAATGTTAAACTGGATAATGTTGCGTAGGTGTCGGTCGAAGATGCATTCAAAAATTTTCATGGTGTGTGAGAGCAGGCATATTGACTGATAGTTAGAGCATTCTGCTGGGTCACTCTTGTTCTTGAAGATTGGTACAGTGATGCTCATAGACCAGTTTGTGGGCGGTTGGCTGGTGGAGATCATAACGTTGAAGAACGAAATTAGCCAAGGTAATGCTTCAGTGTTATTCTTGAGCTTCCAAATGTCTGCTGGCAGGTCATCTGGGTCAGGGACATTCTGATTTTTCATTCTTCCGATGGCTGTAGCCACCTCCTCAATTGCAATGTGAGGGACTGGACCAAAATGGACCAAAATGGTACATCCCAGAGGAGGATGACTCCCCTTCGCCCACTGAAACAGAATGAGACGTTCACCTGACAGTGAAGATTTCTCCTCTTCAGTGGGGTAGGAAAGTCCTCTTTACCCCATCTAGTATGGAGCTGCTCAGGATCCCCTTTTCTTCAGGCTATGGTTGTATATAGTTCATTTACATTGTGGATAATCTTTCCATTAACTTCCACAGGAGGAGACTTAACCTAATGAGTTTTCTAGTTTTCCTTCTGGAGCTTGCTTTTGGCAGTACTGGGGAAGATATATCTCCTACTGGTCCTCTTAGGATCAGTTTGATTTGCATAAACCTTGCCTTGGGATGAGTAAGAGGCATAACCCGCAGGGAGAGACTTCACCCCCATTGAAGAGAAGAAATCTTCATGGTAAATCCAGTGTTCCTCTAAGCAAAGAAATCACTAACCCAGAGAAAATGCTGAACCTCATGTTTCCAATCCAGTTGTAGCTTTGTTATGGAAATAATTCAGAGCCAGTAATAATATGTATATATCTGAGGTTATCCCTTTTGCCTTTTAAAATTTTTATGTTTGCTGTGTTTTGTTGCTGTTGTTCTATGTATGCCAATAAAGGCTTTGCTATGCTATGTTTGCCTTTTGACAAACAGGCACCTGCAAACTCTGTGCCAATCCAGTTGCGAGAATCAGGATGCTAGTAACTTTCTAAATCCTGGGCTGCATTCAGATATCATCCTATGCCACTATTATGCTGCTCATTAAGTGTAGTTAGTATGAGTATGATAAAGCAGGATTCTTAACTAGTTATTAACTGCTGAGAGTTCTGCACCGATCATGTTCAGCAGGCAAACATGCCATTTTCAACAGTCATAATCAGGCATGATCTGATCCTTGGATCTCCTCATGTATGAAATTGAACAGCTTTGCAGATGTGCAATCCATGTGGTTGCTAAAGTAGAGTATTTAATTGAATACAGTCTACTTTAATTGAATGGCAGAGTTCAGTATAATCCTATGTACAGTTACTCTATGTCTGTGGAAATCAACGGTTTTGAAATCAATAAACACTGAAATATATTGATTGAAATAAACGGGTTTAGACTGGAGTAACACTGGTCTGAAGTGTTTGTCCTCTGACTGAAGTACTTGCTTTGAAATAATATTCATTTTGTTTGGGTAGTTCTACCCAAACTACCCATTCTAATTCTAATGTTAAATAGTTAGTGACTTGGAAAAAATAAACTTCCATGAGGCTTTGCAGAATAGACATGTTTGAAATGGTTCCAATTGCACTGTAATGTTCCATTCAAATACACTGAACAAATAATCTGCTGAATAGGCTCAAGCTGCTCACTATCAGCCAAACACCCTGTGCCTGGTGAGCAGAATGTAAGACAAACCAGGAGGTGTTTAAGCATCTTCATTCTTCACTGTAGCCTAGTAACTCTGATTAGGAATTCTGTCTGAATGCAGGAATCCCAGCTTGTTTCGGTTGTACCTCAAGGCAAAAAGTCTCAGATGCACAGCAACAAAAACTCCCTGTAGTTCCTGCTATAGTTGGCTGTCACTGGCAGCAGACAAACCAGTACTTCCAAGAAGACTCTGGATAGTTCTGAATGTCTGCTGCAGCAGCTGTGATTAGTTCAATAGACTGTAGTTTAATCATAGCTGTGACACCTAAATGCCACTTTAGATCCACATTTAAAATTAGCATTTCTTGGCAGTTTTTTTAAATGGTTGTAATAGTTGATGCCCTATTCTCTCCTTGTTTTGGGGCTAAACATTTTAAGCCAGTATAATTCTGGAACATCAAATATAGCTATACGTATTCAGGTACTGTGCTGCACTCAGAGTTTATACTTAGTGATTTCTCCAGAATGACCCTTTGTGGGGAAAAATGTAGAAGTCTACAAAAAGTTATGTTATATATCTCAGAGGAGAAGACTTACATTTGATTGGACTCATTATATTCCACTGATTCCTACTGTCACTTTGTTGACTTTAACAAACTGCAAGAGAGTATAATTTACCATTATACTCCTTCTGTTTCTTCTCTAGCAAAATCTTTTTATTTTAGTTTTTTCCAAGGTTAAGAAATTTTACAACATTCAACAATCTGCCTACATTCCTTGATCACCTTATGCAATATCCTTCTATCTTATTAAATAGCTTACAGCATCTTACAATTTGTTTTTATTTTTAGCACTGAAATGGCTGTGACAACTTAGTGACAAATACATTTAATAAACGGTCCTTTCCATCAGATTTACATTTAGTGTGGGCTTAGAGAAAACCCACACAAATTGGAGAAAACCTTCAGAAGCCTATTAGCTATGACCATTTCCATGAACATAGTAAACATCTGGAGTTGAAGAGGGAAAAACAAGATGAAATGTATGTAGCATTATACTTTAATTTATGATAATGGAGCGTTAAGCGTCATCCCCTTTCAAATTGTGTTTCCAATTGCATCCTATTTTCAGCTTCACTATTCAAGCTTCAAATTACTGAACCTTTTGGTCTCTGAAGTACCATATATGAATATGCAGATTGCTTCATTTGCTGTTACAAGTAAATATACAGTTAATATTCTGAAAGAACAGTATCTACTAGAGCCAGACTCAGACAGAATGTTGGTATGCAAAGGCAAAATTTCTCTAGCTTTACTTACATCTTATAACAAACAGAATTGAACAACTTTAAACAATATTTTGCTTAGCGCAGTTATCTGCAATGGTTCTACGCATGGAGTTCTCCTGGGAATATTTTGAAGTGGTTATATTCATATGCAAGATTGTTAATCTCTACCAGTAAAATTAGGCCATTTATCTTCTGAGGTAATCATTAAGGTTATTTAACGACATGGCCTAGTTCCAGGATTTGTAACAGCATACCGAGGGTGAATTTCACAACACAGCAAAGCTTCTTCAATACTGCTTTAAAATACTCCCAGGGAATTACACACTAAAGCAGTGCACAGTGTAGACCTCATGAACAAGAGTGACTGTTTTCCCCCTGTGCCTAGCTCACTGATATTCTCAGGAATGATATATAGCACAACAGTGCCATTTCGTGGTCTATTTTAACACTGCAGCGCTGATCTTCGCTGCAGTGTGTACGTAGTGACAGACATCACACTCTCTCAAGCAAAACATGCTGTGTTTTGGGACAGCTTCTGGTTTGTATGCAGAAAATATAATGATCAGATTCTGGAGTTCTGGGCAGCATAGTAGAAGGAAATTAAATCTCTGAATAATATAGATTTTCCTTAAAAGCCAAGCTGCACTGCCAGCCTATTCCTTCCTTCCTTCCTTCCTTCCTTCCTTCCTTCCTTCCTTCCTTCGAGACTGCATCTGACAGAAATTCTTCAACAGCAAACAGCTTCAAGATTCAGCAAAGGAATGGAAGAATAGAACATAACAGTGTGAAAGACCTTAATGTACCTCAGTCATGCTGTATAATTTGTATTAAAATACAAATACAGGGTGTCCTATCTATAGTAGCTCTATGAAAATTACTTTTGTATTTTCAGACTCACCACATGAAATGGCAACAAATTTAAAATATGTTATCCAACATAACAAAAAATAGGACAAATGTCAGAAAACTCTAATCATCTTTCACATAAAGTAGGTGTTCCCAGTTTGCGACTTTATCAAAGCCTGTCAGCTATCCATGTTTTATTCTTTATGCCAGACAGTTAATAGGTTGTGCATTAATCCTACTAAGTCTAAGATTGTGGTATTCTCTAAAATCTTTAGACCTGTGAGGTGGTCCATCCAGGGAGCAAACACTGAACAAGTCAAACTTTTTAAAAATCTAGGGGTAGTTTTTAATCACAGGCTAAGTTGGTCCACCCATAGAGGTATCGCATTGAAGAACTGCAAAAACCTGTCTGCTGCCACTCAGAAGTTCTTTACCTTTAACGGTCGTAAGTTCATCCCAGCAGTGCTGAAAGTATTTAATGCAAAGGTAGTGCAGCACATTCTGTAAGGTGTCCCAATTTGGATCCATGCCTGGAAGCCAATTATAGAACGGATCCAATCTAACTTCCTATACAAGATCTTTGGTGTTCCCCATTGTATCCCATAGGCCGTTCTATGTTTAGAATCAGGGCAACACCTGCTGGAATCATGGGCATGGGTTGCTTCTTTCAAATTTGGGGTGCGCCTTTGTTTCCATACAGACCCATGTAGTTTAACTCAGCTAGCGATGTGGGAGCTTCAGCGCTCGAATTGGTGGCTTCATATTGAAGACAAAGTCCTTTCTCTGGGTTTTAGCTGGGAGTCTCTGCTAATGCTTACTGCTCCTGAGTTATATCACCAACTAAAAGCTAGACTATTTGAGCAGGAATACCAATTTCTTTTGAGTAAAGCACAGAGCTCTTGTTCTCCATTGTTTTTTGGAATCACTCTCCAGAAATTCTACCCGGCTACTCACCTGGACCAACTGGTAAATTATAAACTTAGACGGGTTATGACCACAGCAAGATGTAATTCTTTTCCCTCAGCTTTACTCCAAGGTCATTTTTCTAATATCACTCATCTTGAGCGACGCTGCCTGTTCTGTCTCCATATACCTAACTCGCTTGCTCATGTTTTGCTTTACTGCCCTAAACATAATAATCTTAGATCTGACCTGGTTGCATTATTCCCTACAGGATTTGTGTCTCTTCCAGACAAAATAAAAATGATTATGTTACTGAATAATCCTGAGGTGGAAATATCCAAAGCTGTAGCCACATTCTAAATACATGTTTTGCATGCCTTGTAATTATGCTCTTTTAGCTGTAACTTTATTTAGTTTTAACTGTTTTGGCTTTTTTCTAATGCCTATTAAAGGTCTCTGAAATATAAAATCTTATGCCAAAAAGCAGGGAATTCATGTTTAGTGGCATTCATAGTGGCAGTCTTAAAAATGGACACATAATTAAACATCTCTTAACTTTGATAGAACCATTCAGTTCTTATGACAAGAACTGATTTTTTTTTGCTGTGAAGCTGACTTATGGCAACCTTGAAGAGTTTTCAAGATGTGAAACTTTCAGAAGTGGTTTGCCAGTACCTGCCTCAGTGTCCTGCCCCTGGTATTCCTTGATTTAAATGAGCACCTAACTTTTCCCAAACTCCCAAGAGGAAAGATTTTTAGATTGCAATTTATCAAACAGTGAAGCAGTGAAGGACAGAAGACATTGCCATAGCTTTGCTGATCACTATAAATTCCATTGTGCTTGTAAGCAAAATGTTCTGCATTTCTAAATATTTTATACCACTTAGGTTCATTCCGCACTTTCAAACTGCTTTCAGTGCTCTTTGAAGCTGTGCGGAATAGCAAAATCCACTTGTGAAAGTGGTTTGAAAACGCATTATTTTGCGTGTGTGGAAGGGGCCTTAGCATCATTTTTAAATAGTTCATTTTTATAATATTTATCCATCAAACATTTGCGTCTAAAAAGGACCACCTAACTGTTCTAGGCTCAGGCTAGCCCAGTCTCATCAGATCTCAAAAGCTAAGCAAAAGCAATAAGAACTTGGCTGGGAGATCACTAAGGAAGTCCAGGGTTGCTATGCAGAGGAATGCAATGGCAAACCACCTCTGAATGTTTCGTGCCATGAAAACTCTACAGGGGCGCCATAAGTCAGCTGCAACTCGATGGCATGACCCACCATCATCAATTTTTCTAGTCTATAGCTCTGGAAGCAAACAATTAAATCTTACCTCTGTCAACATGATAAGACCAATGAAATATGACACAATTGAAAGAGCAAGTATCAGCAGTTCTCGTCTGTATCCCCTCCGGAAAATCTTTGGATACATATCAACCACAGCTGTTACGAGACTTTCAACGCACACAAACTGCAAAAAATAACACAGGGGAGAAAAGGATACACAAAATCATTATCATATGATTACTGGATAACATGCTTACATGCTCATCCCAATATACAATTTTGGACAGGCACACAACTCCCCAACACAGCATAAATGCCTCTGTGACAGAGTAAATGCCCCTTGTGCTGGCGCAAGTGGCATTTACGCCAGTACTGGAGTACTGAAGTCAAAATTTCCTGAGAGGTTCTGCTCCCCCCCCCCACCACAGACTGCACTATAATTTGTCGATGTTGTCTTTTTTCTAAAACTGATATTACATTCAATGTTTGCTGTGTCAGTTCTTTAGATTTCTCTTTTTCTTCATGATTTCATCATAAAAAATATGCATAATGGTTTTCCCCTGCTTCCTAATTGTTGGACAGGAGACCTATGAAATGGTATTCAAGGTAAAATTTACAATTTTCACCCAGGGCATCATTATTAAGCAGGATGTTATTTCATCTCCACTTCCTGGCACATGTAACACCCCTTTCTGACTATGTTACCATTACAAGGTCATGATCTACATTTGTGGAGATGGCTATTTTAAATTCTTTATTTACACAGTGAAAGGTGAAATAAAAAAATGTGTGGGCATAGTGGAACAAATATACCATAAGTTTATTACAACAATTATGTCACAACAAGATTCTTCTAGCTCAGGAGATACTGAGATCTTAGTATGATTTATAAGATACTAGGTTCTACATTGACTTTAATGCATACCTGACTGTCTAGACCCAGAAAGATGAGCATCATGAAAAACAGTGTTGCCCATAATGGAGAAAGTGGCATCATCGTTACAGCTTTTGGGTAAGCTATGAAAGCAAGTCCAGGTCCTGAAAAACAAACAGCAATACTTTAATAACAGCCTCCTCATGATTATGTTAATGACTTGGAATAAAGTAACTCATTTAAATAGTACCCTTTGGAAACTATCAATATTAGATTCCTTGGAAGCCCTAATTGAGCAGAAATAAGGATATAAAGTTTGTAAATAAATAATATTATGGCTAAAAATGAAAAAATTTGAAAAGATGAGGTTATAATAGCAAAGATCAGTTGTTAGAATAATGACTATATATATGATTCCTTAAAGCGACAACTTTATTGGGGACCAGGATTTATTTTTAAGTGACTTTGGACATTTGCTGATGCAAAGGCAACCAGCAACACTTTGTTTCTTTTTCTCAGAGCTTCTCTGTAATGACAAGTAACTGGTCATGGACAAGCAAATGTATGGGTTCTACTGGATGCTACAAAAATGCAGGATAGGAAGCATATACTAACAATTCCAAAGAGATATTGTTACCCAGCTAAAGCAGCTTTCATCAAACCTTTGTATTCCAATCTGTTCACCTTCCCAGACTATGCTATATATGACTACATTAAATTATAATTTATAATGCATGAACCTTGTGCAGTATAAACACTGTAAAGTATAATTATGCTGCAAGCAGGGCGGTATACAAAACCCAATAATAAATACATAAATATGTTGCAGAATGCCTATACAGCCATTTATATGGTTCTCCACCACCTCTGATGATGTCTATTAAAAGTAAAGGTTCTCTTGAACCACTTCTAGGTTCCTAAATCTAAAAGGATTTGGCAACTGCTGTAGGACAGTAGCAGAGCATCTGCTTTGCACATCCAAAGTCTTGGATTGAATCCCCTGGCATATATTCAGTTAAAGCATAGGTGTCAAACTTGCGGCCCTCCAGATGTTATGGACCACAGTTCCCATCATCCCCTGCAAGCATCATGCTGCCGGGGGATGATGGAAACTGTAGTTTGTAACATCTGGAGGGCCGCGAATTTGACACCTGTGAGTTAAAGGATCTCAAGCAGTAAATGCCTTTTCCATCCTGAAACCCTGAAGAGCTGCTTTTCAGAATAGGCTATGAATATGATGAACAGATCTCAGCAGGGAAATGTGATGACATAATAATCAAGATCTGCGCCTCAAGCAAAATCTTTATCTTCAGCTCAAACCTTAGATATGGTGGAGAGACAACAGAACGTGACTAGCTTTTAAAATGTAAATATTTATATGAACATACAAGGGTAACTGAAAAAGAAAATAATGCTAGGAAAAGTTGAAGACAACAAGAAAAAGGGAAGAGCCAACATGACATGAATTGACTCTGTAAGGCATGGCCCTCAGTAAAGCTATTAAAGATAGGGCATTTTGGAGGACAGTGATTCACAGGGCTGCTACCAGTTGGAAGCAATTTGTCAGCAATTAACACACGCACATACTGTTCAAAGTTTATTGACTGCTTCTTTTGCTTTCCCCCTGCTTCTTCTTGTGCTTTTTCTGTGCCTCTGAATTCTTGTGTCTGAAGCAATCTCTGTGGTTACACAGGCTTTTTGCAAATTCTGTTGAAATTTTTCCCATTAAGATTTTTAAATTGTTTTTTCTATCTAGAATAATAAATATAACAACAAACTCCATATAACATTACCATCCACCTCCTCTCCCTTTCACCTCACACAGCCCATCAACAAGAAAAGAAAGAGCTGCACACACTCAGGCAGCTAAGGTAGAAATTTAAAAACAGGGAGAGTGAGAATGGGAGGGATGAGAGGTAGTAATTCAGATCCAGCTAAGCAAGGAATGGAAAAAGTGAACACCACTGCTCAAAAAAACAACAACACAGTGCAGTCCTGGGGGAAGGGGGGAAACAGCTGAGGAGGAAGTGTGACTCTGGTACCAGTGTAACTGCCCCCTAAGCCAGCATAAGAGCCATTTATGCCAATAAAGAGGCATTTACATTGGTGCAGGAGAGCTATGCAAAAAAGCAATGCCTGGGCACTGGGGCAGCTGCAGTAGTTTCCTGTGCATTTTGAGGCTGGGAATGCCTCATTTGCTGGAACACACATATGCCAGCAAAATCAATGGCACAGACCATTGTGCTATAAAGGTCACTTGCACGAGGAAAAGGGCAGTTTTGGCTTGCTATCCACAGAACAGCAAGCCTCTTCAGAGATGGAGTAGCTCCACAGTCCCTGACTTTCTCCCCTTAGTATTGCACTGCACCAAAATTTTGCCAGATAGAAGTGAAGATCTTCAGAGATTCTTGTCTATCACATAGCAATTCTCTCCTTCATACAGAGATCTAATGTTCCATTCACCTAATCATTCACAGCGAGAGGAATACAAGATTTCCAGAGTTGTAACATAATTTGTTTGGCAACCATACCTGCCCTTTGAATCCACAACACTTGATGTAAAAGCATGCTGGAGCAACTGATCAGACCTCCCTTTTACCAGTTGTGCCAAACCCCACTCTTTGTCCCCCCAACTCAACTGAGGAAGGGGGAACTGGAATGGCCTTTGCAGTAGATAGCAAATACATTGCCCAGTGGCCAGGGGTGTAGCTGCCATGGGGACATGTGGGGACAAATGTCCTGGGTGCCCACCATTTGATCACGTGGGGGGGAGGCGCAGAAAAAATTGGGTTCATTTGTATTTGTTTTGTATTTTTAGTGTTTTTTACATTTTCAGCCAGCAGGGGCTGCAGTTTTTAGGCTAGCAGCACCAAAATTTCAGACTATCCTCAGGAGAAACTTTTAATAATACCAACCAGGTTTGGTGAAGTTTGGTTCAGGAGGTCCAAAGTTATGGCCCCCCCAAAGGGCATGCCCAACCCCATTGTTTCCAATGGGAGCTAATAGTAGATGGGGCTACCCTTTTGAGGGTTCATAACTTTAAACCCCTTGAACCAAACTCCACTAAACCTTGGTGGTATCATCAGAATAGTCTCCTGCTGATACTACCCAGGTTTGGTGAAGATTGGTTCAGGGGGTCCAAAGTTATGGACCCACAAATTGGGTGCCTTATCCCCCATCCAATGGGAGCTGATAGTAGATGGGGCTACCCTTTTGAAGGTCTATAGCTTTGGACCCCCTGAACCAAACTTCACCAAATCTGGGTGGTATCATCAGGAGAGTCTCCTGGAGATAGCCTGAAATTTTGGTGCTGCTAGCTTAAACGTTGCTCCCCTGACAGGCATCCTCATATTTTACCCAGATCCTCCCTTTAAATCCACCCCCTTTGGATGGGATTTAAAGGGAGAATCTGAGCATCCTAGATTAAACAACATTGAAAATGATGGTGTTTGGGGGGACCTTTTTCCACCCTGAAAAAGGTCATTTTTAATGTTGTTTAAACTAGGGAGCCCAGATTCTCCTTTTAAGGTTGATTTAAAAGGAGAATCTGGGCTGTCTAGTCTGAACAACATTGACAGTGATACTGTTTTGGAGTGGATCCCCCCCCCTAAAAAGCATCATTTTCAATGTTGTTTAATCTAGAGAGCCCAGATTCTCCCTTTAAGGTGGATTTAAAAAGAGAATCTGGGCTCCCTAGTTTAAACAACATTGAAAGTGATGCTGTTTCTAGGTGGAGTCCCCCCCCCAAACAGCATCACTTTCAATGTTGTTTAAACTAGGGAGGCCTGGGTGTGTTCAGATTGGTGAGTTGGATCATGTTCTATAGTGTGATGGTGATTTTGAGATGCCCTGGTGCAAAAAAAATCATTCTTTAGTTGTGGCGGCCCCCCCTGGGGAAACTCAGATTTTGCCCCAGGCTCCATTTTCCCTAGCTACGCCTCTGCCAGTGGCATTACACCATTTTCCACAGCAATGGGATGCTGTATTGCCTTTCCCCAAAATTCAGTTTCATTTCCCCATTAATAACATTTTTGTTTCCCAGTGTGATTGCTCTCATATCAGATTCATAATCATGTCACAAAAAAGAAGAAAACATTGTGTTAAATGGAGTATCAGAGAGAGAGAACACAACAACTACAAACAGCTACAAAAGGTGGGACAGCATTTCTGGGATTTGGAGGGCATTTCTATATTCGAAAATTCCATTCAACCATAGGGATAATTCACTTAGATTCCAAAAAGTTCTTCAAAAATTAAAGGAACAAGGAAATCTAAAACCCTGGGATTTTTATTTTTGAAGGAGCTGACTCAAAAGAAAACTTCCAAAAGAAAATGAGTAGTAAATGAGTATGTGTTTGGAACATACCTGATTCAGCAACTTCTGCTATTGGCACACCCTGTTCATAAGCCATAAAGCCAAGGACAGAAAAAATAGCAAAACCAGCCACAAAGCTTGTGCCGCTGTTTAAACAACAGAGCATAATACAGTCCCTGTGGAATAAGAAAAAAAATATTTTATACCTGTGCAGGATTATTTCATGTATAATATTAATATATCTAGCTCATAACATGGCTCCATGCATGGATATTTAAATGTAGATACTGGGAGCATGGACAGACAAGAAGATGTTTCTGCAAATCTAAGAAAAGTCCCAGATTTGCAGAAAAATTTAAACCTGTATTTTTAAGAAACAGATGGCCTCATAGAGTATTGCTAGGTTACCATAACAGCACAGAAGTCTGAGTTTCTGCAGGAAAAGGTCAGAGGTACATGTGTTAGGGCCCTTTCTTGGGCAGATTTGGTCTTTTATAAAGGACTCACACCTGCCTTCTACTGTCAGAAACCAAGGCTTGAAACCTGGCAATCCTGTTGTGGTTGCCTAGTGTTTCTCCTATTCTGCTCTCCTTCCCAATTTTAACCCTTCATGTCTTTCTATCTGTTCCAAATTCTTTTGCTTTTGATCTTCTGTTCTTAATCACTCTGCCCTAAAGCCAGCTGATCAGTCCCCATTGTATCTCACACCCAGCTCAGTACTTGTTCCCTTTTTAATCCTGAAAGTATCCCATTTATCCCATGCATCTTCCGGACCTGTCTTTGGGAAACCTCTCAACTATCTCCTTTCTCTGGGTTGAGTTGATCTGGGTTAGCCACATGGGAGAAATGTAATTTGGAATAAGTTAGCATTGGGCATTGTAATTAATACAAAAGTAATGCAGTAACATTAAGCTGTGATATTATTGTAATTGATGCCTGTATTGCACTGTTGTCTCAAATTTTCTGTATCTTTGATTCAGCAATCAAATTAAATACTGGTTGTGTCCAGGTTGGTAAAATGAGTGCCTAGATTGCTAGGCATAAAGTGTAGCCTTCTGGCAAAGGCAATGACAAATCACCTTGTGTTACATAGTCTACAGTAATGTGATATCACCCCATCCATCAGTAATGATCTGATCCTTGCTTTACCCTTTAAAATGATTTTTCTTTCCATCTTTGTCTTGCAAAGTTTATTAAAAACTGCACAGCAAAAACAATAGGATTCTTATTAAAAAGGATGTTACATTGGTCATACCTCAACTGGTGGAAGGACTCATGTAGGGAGAAGTGAATTGGGCCTGGATATAAATTGATAATAAAAAATATCTTGTGGGCTCCAGTTCCAAAGCAAAACAGGATAAGAATACTATATTCCAGTCAATACTATAAACCAGGGGTAGGGAACCTGCGGCTCTCCAGATGTTCAGGAACTACAATTCCCATCAGCCCCTACCAGCATGCTGACAGAGGCTGATGGGAATTGTAGTTCCTGAACATCTGGAGAGCCGCAGGTTCCCTACCCCTGTTATAAACCATGCTCTCTGTTTGAACTCTCTTGCATCTGCCCCCACTTCGATGTGGTGTGAAGACCTTGTTCCAACAGCCCATGCTAATGGAAGTGATTTTTTAATTACACCTGCATTTCTTCTGTACCCAGGCTCCTATGCACTACCTTCCTAAGCTGCTTAGCAATGCAGTGTTTCTTTTGGAGGTATATGTTAAATGACCCTTCATGTTGACAGTTCTTTTATAAGTTTCATGCATACAGTGTGTTCTTGTTTCAAGCACCTAATTACCCACAGTCACTTAACAAGCTAATTACTTAATTTCAATTATATTCCACATTTCTCACTAAGATTCAAGGTGATTTGCCCAATTTAAAACAATGTTTAAAAAGTACAAAACAAATGACCGTGAATGCAATTTGACTACAAAACTTGAGTCACTCCACTAAATAGTGTAATATATAAAATATAACAGTATAAGGCTTAGAAATAAAGCAAATAGAGCTGAGCTGCAAAATTGCATTAAAACAGTACAATATATACAAGGAACAAAGCAACAAATTTTGCCTTAATTTCAAACATAATGTCGGTGAATGTGATAATGTCTATACTGAAAAAAAGATTTCACCTAGTGAAATGACAGAGACCGCCTGAGTCCTCTAAGTTCTACTATAGCCCCATCCAAGCTGCCAGTGGCTGGCCATGGCACTGCAGCCATGCTGCCATGCTGCTCCCCTAGAGGCTTCCTGGTTGTGTGTGGAGGTTTGCAAAGTGAAAAAAAATCCCCATCGCCTAGTAACCCCCATAGGGCTCAACAGACTCACACCACTTTTTAGTGGCTTAAGCCTAAAGTACTGGCCACCAGCCTGAGGTGGTAAATGGCCAAGAGGAAGCTGACTAACATCAGCTTCTCCCCTGACCAAAACCCAGCTACGCCAGGAGCGCTGGGATGCTGGCACCATGTCCTGTGCATCCCAGTGTTAGGGAGGGCCACAGCAGGTGCATGCCAGTGGATTTGCCCCTCCACTGGGGCAAGTGCCCTGGGAGGGTAAATCTACTGGTGCAGCTACATGCGACTCCTGCAGGCGAATCCCCTCCCTTTGGATAGTGCCACAAGTCTGTCTGACTGGAAATGAGTCACTTCCATTTGAAGAAGACTGTAAATTCAAATTTCTGGGCAGTTTATAAGAATGCATAAACCAACTAAAAACATTCTGGTCTGGGTAATAGTATTTTCATAATTTTATTTATTTATTTATTTTATTGTTTCGGCTTTTATACCGCCCCATCCCCAAGGGGCTCTGGGCGGTGATGCAAGATGCATATATGTATTTTTATGTTATTAAAAGGAAAAATGTGTTGTATCATTTTCTCTTGTTGTTTGAATTTCTGTTATATCTCAACAAATCCCTTTGGATATCCCTCCTTCAAAACCTTCTTGTACACAAAACTTACAAAGAGATGAACAACTCCCTTTAATGCTTAAAAAGTACGGACAACCAATTGCATGAACATGTAAAGGTGCTGTCAGTTGGTGGGAAGGTCAGGACTAAGCAAAATGATTTGCAGTCAGATGCACTGGGCAGATAGGAAATTACGAATAACTGGCCTATTCAATCTATATGCTGAACACATAAGAATGGCTGGATTAGATGTAGATGGTTAAAAGGAAAATTTGGCAAAAGCACATTAACAATTTGAGATTTCCGGATGATACTACATTACTGGTGAAAAACAGTAAAGACAAAAAAAACTACGGATGAAGGTTAAAGGAGAAATTGCCAAAGCAGGATTACAATGTAACATCAAGAAGATAAAAGTAATGGCTAATGAGAAATTACCTAATTTTAAAGTTAACAATGAAGAAACTCAAATCGTTAAAGATTGTCTATTCCTTGGCTCAACCATAAACCAAAAAGGGAAACTGCAATCAAGAAATCAGAAGGAGATTGAGACTGGGAAGGGATGGAAGCGAAAAAGCTTCCCTGCTGCCATGAAAGGATTCATACTGTGGTATGTCCCATTGTTATATTTTCCAGACAGAAAGCTGTCTGGAAAAAAATCTTAGCAATCTCAAGGCTGCAAAATAGGCATCAAGCTATAATTTATAAGTTACGTTATACATACAAGATTTTACAGTTTGTTCAATATTGTTATCCGGTTTAATTACAAACATCAAAATTGATAATCTAGCTTAGAGTACTATGGTCTGCTTTATAAAGGGCTGCCCATGAGAAGTGTGTAGAAACTTCAATTGGTCCAGAACGCTGCAGCCAGGCTGTTGACTTCAGTGGGTCACAGGGACCATATCACTCTAGTAAAATTTAATAAATCTGCAATGATGTACCATATCATTGATACAGCATCTAAACTAAAGCTGTTTTTTCATGAGCAGTTTGAGACCATTTTATCCCAGAATCAATTGTTGAGATTGTTTACTTCATTCTGAAAAAGTAGTAACCTTAAGTACAAAGCTTGTTTAGAACAGTGAATACAAGAGGCAAGTAATGTAATGTATACTGTCAGTTATAGAACTAAAGATGGAAAGCATTAACATTTACACTAGAGGGAGCCTATAGTCTGCTTTCAAACAGCTTTTGAGCTTGAAACAATGTTCACAAAATGGGTTTTGGCACTGCTGAATTATTCACTTCTTGTATCCAAAAATTCAGTTCTCTAAAAAGGGAGAGAGCGAGATGCATTTTTGTGCGAATTAGTGGGAAATGCAGCATTTATTACTATTTTTCATCTCTGTGTTAGTTTCAATGTATTTATATACCCTGTGGTAACAGCTATTACAAGCTGGTTCAGTTGCAGTTGATATGTAACATTAAATGCTTGAGTGCAAATCAAGAAGATGATTAATGGAAAGCTGGTGGAACAGGAGTATAAAAGACGGGAGATTCCAAGTCAGGCTCTGAAATAAAGCCTTAGATAAGCCAGGCTTGGGGGAGATGGTACCATAGAAATATAACATCTGAATGAGGTAATTAAAAAAAAAGAACAGCTCAAACAATGAGAGAAGATGCAAAATTTCATCTGAAGGGCTGCTTCATACATTATTTATAAGCTATGAAGTATGCATCTTATAGAAATACATGGCACTTTACCTGTATGTTCCTGCATGTTTATTATATGCCAGAAACACTTTCTGTCATTGTATGTTAACATACAATTTGCCACAAATAAATTTTAAAACAATCCAAATCACATAAGGCCTTAATCCTCTGAATGTGTTTGTGAGAACTAATATGTGTGAATGAGCATCTATGTGTTTATATGTATTTCCATTAAAATTAATATGGACATCCAAATTATGCATGTTGATCTGCTGAACAGAAGAAAATTGTACATTACCTGTAGCAGTTATTATTATAGTTGTTGTAGCTGCCTAGGGCTGTTAAACATCCTAGACAGATGGCATAAGAGAAAAATATCTGTGTTCCAGCATCCACCCAGACCTACAGACAAAAAATATTACAATAATTAAGCCAAAGTAGCGACAAGATTTACTTTTGAAAACCACATGAGGAACATCTGTAGACAATTCATAAACCTCTGCAAGAGACTTCTGTAGTCAAATTTTCCAGCTATACCTACCAGTAAGTTACAAGATACTTTAAAGTTTATATCTGTCAAAAAAACCCTGATTTTTCTTGATTAAATCATTGTTATTACTATTTAGTAGTGTTAATAATTTCTCAGTCCAAGATATCTATTTTGAATGTCAGTGCTTTTGTGGGTACATTAATTTCTCATTGAGAATCGTACCCATTTACAGAATTTTCTGCATTAGCTTTGCTACCATGTTCAGGTGGCCATGATAGTATTTACAGCACAAGCTTAACAATTCTCGACATGGCTAAGAGCACCTATAAACACAAATACAATGTTAGAACTATAACAGCATAAAACAAACAACACAAACTAATTCAGAGATAACTTTAAAACCAAGTCACAGCTTTACATAGAAGAGACTGAATCCACTGTCAGAGGTGGTGTGGGGTTACACTAGCAGATTTACCCTACCCAGGGCACTTGCCCTGGTGAAGAGGCAGATCCACTGGTGGGTGACCACCATTACCCTTCATGGTTGTGAACAGGGTGCAGAGCACCATGCCAGCATACTTGAGCTCCCACCACTGGCATAGTGGCGCTGGTTCAGATGTATGGCTAAGGGAGGAGCTGAAACTACCTGGGTGTTGCCTCTAGTAAGTCAGTGCCTTTTTGGTGGCGTAAGTCCATTAAGTTCAATGCTGGAGACCAGTTCGGAAAGAAGAAGTCCATTCAGCCTGATGGAGGCTTTCCAGATACGGAGAGGCTTTTTTGTGTTCTTTGCCTGCCCACACCATTGGAAAGCCACCTTGGGAACAGCAGGGCAGAGTGGCCACATTCAGCACCTGGCTCTTTGGATGGGGATGCCCAACTAACAATAGCATACATCTTATCTAATAGTGTAAAACACTTATCAGCATCTCTTTCAACAAAAATGTTCTGAACTCTGAGGATGACTGCAACTCTCACTTGGTGACCGAAAAATCCATTAAATAAATGACACCAAGGATCAGTGAATAAAAAGTGCAATGTAAGAGCTATCTCCAGGATCAAGGAACCATGGATCTAGTTCTGTGAATCCCAAGTCAGAAACCCTTTTAAGTTGCTGGCAAATCATGTTTGAAACCATATTTCAAATCATATTTGTAACTTTCTAACTCCATCAGAGTCAGCAGACTTTTTCTGCAAACCTGTGGTCTCTGCTGAAAAAAGGGAGCTATAAATAAAGTTAGTAAATAAACAAAAACACTGAAAAGCACTATTGAAACTCAAATTATTTCTTTAGTGGAATTGTTAGTCTCGAAAGAGCTCCGGAATGATTCTATGCAAATAAATTTAACCTTTTCCGAAATAATCCAAGCCTTTCATTATGATGTGTACATACAATCACCCATTCAATATGCCATGTCATTGGAAGTGAAAATGAAACAGCAAAATAAAGCAAAACAAAATATGAGCACATTGTGTATAAAAAGCGCAGCATTTTGTTTCTAAGGTTTTACTACCCATGAATTTTTAACAACACAGTTTCTCTCAGCAGAGGCATCCTTAGGAGAGAAAACAGAACTTAAATAGTTAGACATAAAATGGTTGAATGAAGCTCCCCCCTCTTTTTTAATGGAAGTGATTCTTAAAAAGATTAAAAGTAGGTTAGGGGAACAATAAAACAGCTATGTTTCTAGTGTCTACCTGACAACAGCTTTTGTAGTAGTGAATAATTACATGAAAATCACTTCCTTTCCACCTCTCTTTGGGACTTCTGTTGGTTGCTAGGCAGTCCCTCTTCTACCTTCTGCTAATGTTACTTACAGAAGCCAATGAATACAGCATATTCATTATGAGAAAGAAGAACCGAGGGAGAGAAGGACCTAAATACTCAACATTTTTTGTTTATTCACTGCTGCCTTCAGAAGCAAACACTATAGAACAGAATACTTTGCACATATTTAAATGCTAATTTGTCCAGGAATGACTAGTGGCAGCCTACCTCTTTTTAGAATGAAGCAAAATCTATCTTAGGAGACACAGTTGTGTCATTTTTTGTGGTACTAACCACAAAGACTGCCAGATCTAGAATATCTAATAAAAATCAGTTATTTTCTGTCTGAAATTGCAAAGTGTCTTGGCCCAGGTTCTAAACTCATGTCAAATAAATGTTACCACACTGATTAGCCTAGAAAAGTAACAACACAACACAAAGTAACAACACAAATTAGTCTTGAACTTAAAACTAAGAAAATCGTCTCCAATGGTTAAACTAAGGGTCCCCAATTTTTTTGAGCCCATGGGCATGCACCTTTGAATTTATGATAGAATGGCTGCTGCAGAAAGAGGAACCAGATACAAAATGATTGCCCCAGATTACCTTCAGCCACACAGGGAAGACCCTTGTGCTGTGGTGGCAGCTGTGTAATCAGTGGCATAGCTGCAGGAAATGCCACCTGGAGGCAAGTACAGATGGTGTGCCCCTGTCTTCCCAGTTGAGGCTGGCTGGCAGGTGACAGCCCCATAATTATGCAACAACTTCTCCAGAGATGTGCACCTGTCTCCCTAATTGTTGATCTTCAGGAGGCAACTGAAGAAAATTTTATTTATGATTACATTTTGGTTTGACTTTTATTATGAGCAGTCAAATACAGTCAGTCCCTCCCCAAGCTATGCCCCTAGACTGGCCCAGCTGTGCCAGTAGCCATGCAGGGATGCTGCTGTAGCATCCTGCATTGCGTTCCTGTGCCTGGGAGTGGAGGTAGCAACTGAATGCCACTTGGATTGCTCTTCTTCCAAGGTAAGTGCCCCAGGCAGGGAGCATCTGTCAGCATGGTCACCCTATTGCTCCCAAGAGTGGATTCGCACCCCCGTGGGACTGTGGCTGTCCTAGTTGGAGTTTTTAAACTGTGACTTTGATGGGTTTTATAATTGTTGTTTTATTGTGTTTTTAGAATGTTTTATTTATATTGTAAGCTGCTTTGAGTTCCACAAGGGAGAAAGTTGGTTAATCTATGGTTTAAACAAATACATAAAGGAAAGGTGATTTCTGCTGATCTCCCATTTTTATTTAAGATCATATGCCACATTTGTTCTCTTCATACAGATTTTTGATAAATGCAAGAGTTGGCAATTGGCAAGAAAGAAAGGTCAACTATATTTATGATTTTCAGGAATAATCCAGGTGACTTTAGATTTTAACTTATTAAGAAATGAAACTATAAAAAAGTAGTTGAAGAGAAAGCTAACAAGAGATTCAAAGAGATTTTCTGAGGTCACTGCTAGAGAATAGAAATTCTCAGAGAGAGGACAGTAGGAGTGATATGTGCTTGTATAGAAGAATACTCGATGAACATCAGTTACAGTTCAGTGCAACCATGTTTTTTTATCACTGTGTCTTCTGTGAAGTCCCTCATGGGAGAGGGGTGAGCTATCTTACTTGAGAAGGCAGATGTGACACTCTTAACAAAATAGGCTGCCTACAGCAGAATTGCTCCTGAAGTCCACATCAAGAATGCCCAGACTGAGTACAAACAGAGGCACAACTCAGTGGCCAAGTTGATCCACCGGAATTTATGCAGGAATTACAACATTAGGACAGCTAAAAACTGATGAGAACATTGTCCAGAGAAAGTAACAGAAAATGAGAAGGTCAAGATCTTTTGGGACTTTTGAATCCGAATGGACAAAGTGTTTGCACATAATACACCAGACGTCAAAGTGATCACAGAAAAGAAAGTGACCATCATTGACACAGCAGTACCTGGTGACAGCAGGGTCATTGAAAAAGAACATGAGAAGGTCACTAAATACCATGATTTGAAAATCAAGATGCAGCGACTATGGCACAAAGTAAAAATAATCCAACCCTTTAATCATCTTGTTTGTCCTCATTTGTACTTTTTCCAGCTGTTCTCTTTCCAGTGAAATTGTACAAATTAGATTCATTCAAATTGACTTGGATGCATCTGAACAGAGTACTGAAGGATCAGCTTCTTGCTCACCATAAGTGAGGAAGGCATTAGCAGAACCAGCAGTTGAGTGAGTATAACTACTTAGGCCAGTGGTGGCGAACCTTCGGCACTCCAGATGTTATGGACTACAATTCCCATCAGCCCCTGCTGTCATGGCCAATTGGCCATGCTGGCAGGGGCTGTTGGGAATTGTAGTCCATAACATCTGGAGTGCCAAAGGTTCGCCACCACAGACTTAGGCCCTTTCTGCACGGGTCAATAAAAGTGGGGGAAGTATGGATTACATGAACCCGCCCTTGCCCCAGCCCCTTTGCACAGCTGGCTGTCCTATGGACAGCCAGCACATTGGCTGGGACAAGTGCCTTTGTTTTCTTTTTCTTTGTTGTGTTCTTGTTTCCCTCTCTGTCTGTGAAGTGCAGCTTTGCAGGCAGGCAGAACTGACACGCCCCCCGCCCCCGGCCATGATTCAGCCTGTTTCCCATGCATGGTTCCGCAGATGAGAACCAGGGAAAGGGTTTTTGAGAATCGCGTTATGTGTGATTCTCATGTTTTAATGTGGCTCACAGCTGCAGCTGTTTGCTTGGCCACAGCTGTCAGGCATGTTAAAATGAAAGAATTGCACATTTAACTCACCCTGTGGCCAATAGCATGAGTTAGACCCGTGTTTGGGGCGGGAACCGTGCGAAATTCCCACCCAACATGGGGTTTTTCCCATGGTTGTCCCAGGTTTATTGGTCCATGCGGACAGGACCTTAGATGTGAATGGCTTTTTTATTTCAGTATTTTTTTGGTTCAGGTTTAATAGTCCCATAAATTTTTGACAAAGCTGAAAAAAGCTGCATCCCCTTAACAGCTTTTTTTGGGGAGGGGGTTTGAAAAAGTCGGAGTCTATTAAACCTGAACTAGAAAAATTACAGCTGACTCCGAACTCCACATGGAATTCAACTCTGAACCTGCTGCCCCCCAGTTCCATGTGGAGTTGCAAGTAGTGGTCAGCACCACATCCTAAGCAACCTAAATCTGCTTATATATTCAGCATGATTTGGGATTCACTTTTCAGATCTCTTTACATTGCCAGCTTTTTAATGTGTAAACCAACCCCCCCGCCCCCCCCCCCGGTGACAAAAATAAGGTATTTTTAAGGAGTTTTTTCCCCATTTGGCTTTTGCTGAAAGCACACACCTAGTTTCCATGTAACTTATGGTAATGTTAATTTCCACTGAAATCTCTGGTTCATTTCTCCCTGCATATACTTGTACAACCTCATGGGAATGTCTACATTTATGAAAGAGATGTATTTTGGAGCTTGTTGCAAGACTATTACTGGCACACACTGTCCACAGTGGAAACTAATAGAAACAGAAGATGAATTGCCCTGATTTGGGATAAATTTGTACAATTAGCATTCTTACACTACCTCATGACTTTGGAGTACTAGCCACTACTATGAATGCACAAATCTGCTTAGCCACAGTGCTTTAGTCAATGAGTCAAGTTTTGAACAAAACACTGAGATGATCTGGCCAGAGGACTTGGTTTGCAAGAAAAATAGGAATTGAATCACGGTATGTTGGTGATCTCATTTACTTTACATATTTCAGCATCCCCTCTTACAAGTGTCTAAAGCATGGTTTAGGAAACATCTCCACAAGTGACTGACTCCAGAAAACTGGTTTGTAATCGTGTTCATACAAGAAAGGGCCCCTTTTTGTTAGAATTACACATCCACTTGCATAACAAAGAAAAGACCAAGATTAAATAAGAGTAGTCAACATTGAGATTCCTGTACATTCCAGAAACACCCTTCCTAGAAAGTATAGCAACAATGGCCTTGGGAGACTGAATATTCTCATATTACACTAACAGTATAGGAAAAAATAGCTCTGCAAAAATACTTGCTAACATGAGAAGGAACCCAAAGCTGACATACTATATTTGATGTTACCATTTGATCAATTGAGTCAAGTTTTAGAAGGATTTCTCAAAATTGGGTGGCTGAAAAAATACTGTAGAAAAGGGTGTCACTGTAGACAGTTCAGATGGAGAACAGACATCTGCTGACTATGCTGTAGCTGTGAACAATTCAGCATTACAAACTGTTTGGAAAGCAACTGAAAAAACCTCGTAGTATAATAACTGCTGATAAAAGTTTTCACAGTTTGCTAAGGCTCACCATCATTCTTTTACATCCTATTGCTGTCAAATATAGTAAGCGAAATTCTTTCTGCCTCCATTTTCTTTTCCTTTTTTCTTCCCCAGATGCCTGGCACATGCTGGTAAATTTAATTCTCAAGATGCCTACCATCCTATTTTGGCAACCAAGGTCCCTGGGAGAAAAGATGTGGAGAGATAGTGGAAGAAGGAATGGATGATGTTCTAGGCAGTCGTTCCACCACCTGCAGCCAGGGAGCACAGGAACTGGGAAATCTGAACCCCAGGGTTCCCAAACATATTGATCTGTCTGAGCCTAATTCCCAATCCTTTGATGTAATCCAAATTTCTGATGTGTTAATATTCAAAAGTCTGTGAGTACTTTAGTTCACTCCATGACACAAAGCAGAAGTATCTATGGATAAGAACCATACTAGCTGGGTCACAATCAAGCATGCAAGAAGTGTAAATAATGCACTAAAACATTATGAATTGTGCATGCAAGCTCTAAACAAGCAGTTTTGAACGGTAGGAAGCTGGAGTGATTTTGGCTGACAAAGAGCTGGGTGGGAAGTTTTCTAATTAGAGAAGAGGATGTGAGTGGAAGAGGATATATATTAGAGTGGTTTAAGACAGAAGAGGAGAGTATGGATTTTGTAAAAAGATCATCATAGGAAAAGTTACATAGGTAGGGTTCTGTAAAGTGAAATAGCGAGTAAAGGAAGATATTACTGGAAGATTTTATAGGTTTGGGGAGTTTCAAGGAAGTGCAAAGATTGGAGGATATGCCACAGAGCCCAAGCACATGAAGACCTTCTTGCACTTACAGGCGATTATTTTTTTCTCTATTCCTTCCTAATGGAAGATTCACTTGAGATCACCAAAACAATCTGAACCATTCCTTTGGGAACAGGTTAAGAATAGTTTAGCTACAGTTACTGATCTACTCTGACAGGCAACTGACCTTAGTGTGAATGTTTCTAACAGCCAGATGAAATTTTAAAGAAACAACTGCAAGCATAGCACAACTATACTCATATATTAGAGAGTTTCAAGTACCTTCATGGTAAATAGTCTGTGAAAGCTGTCAGCCACGGGGCACAAATACAACTGTACAAATAAGTATATACCCACAAAATGTACTAATGTGTGTGCTCTATTGCCTTTTACCAGGTATTTTCAAATGTAATCTTAGAGATATTTTATTTTTAAAATAATAAAATATTGCTCCCATTTTGCAAGACAAAATATAGAGAAGCAAAACAGTGCAAAATTGAAGTAGCATCAGACAGAGAAGAGAAGAGAAACTAAGGAGAAAACTAACGGATAAAAGGAAGGAAATCAATGGGAAAACCCAATTGAAGAAACCATTTAATATAAAATATTATTAGGTCTCCTCAGTTCCCCAAGAAATAAAAAAAACTCGGTAGAGTTTCCTATAGTTTGGCATCCTTTGAAAGAGAACTAGATACTTTTCTACAAATATGCTACTACAGAAACATGGAGGCTGAGGCACTGCTATAAAGCAGCATATTTGCTGTCAGATCTTATACCCACAGAGGATGAAAGAGATATACTGCGCTCTGACCTGAGCATATTTCATCTTCAGCCAACACTCTCTCCTTCTTTCTCTAAAATTAAAACTTAAGGCTTTTTTTCTTAATGTGCACACACATTTGTCCCTCCCTTTGCTTGGAAAAAACACCCATTCTAGGCACTGGTAGACCATCTCTTATTAATCTGTTCTTGAAGAAAAACATCGTGGTAATTCTGGTAAATTAGTCTACCACTAATGGTTAGTTAACAAGCAATTACTTATACCAAGACCAATGTTAAAATAGTTTACAACTCTTTCTACACAGGAGAGCAATTGGGCAGTTTAATAAGAAATCAAAACCATATAAGATTATTTATTTTATTGGATTTATATCTCGTGCTATCAATTGCTAGGTACTGAAAAATTACCAAATCATTTCCCCATTACCAAATCATGTTCTTCTTTTGCATGAAGAAACAATTTCCCCAGGGTCAGCGGTGGGATTCAAACAATTTTACAACCGGTTCTGGTCATGGGATTCAAATAATTTAACAACTGGTTGTTTACAAGCATCGTTTTAACAACTGGTTCTGCCAACGTGGTGCAAACCTGCTGAATCCCACCACTGCCCACAACTACTGTGAACTTAAATGCTAAAATTAATCACTGCATAATCACATTATGTCAAGAAATGGCTTTAAAAACAAATGGGGTAAACAATCTAAGATTGAGGACTTCTTTGCATTTAAAGCCAACAACTACAAGGTAGCTGATTTTATAATGCCTGTTTCAAATTGGGTTTTCTCCCTTGACTTCTGATCATTTATCTCAGAGTGGTGAGAATAACGATGAAACTTCCTCTAATTTTAATCCATCTTGTAGCATTACTTACACTTTTATTGCCACCTGTAACAAGCACAAACCAATGCATCCTAGTGGGGGCATTGAAGAAGCTAATAAAAACATGTACTCTGAGCATGCAAGGGGAGGGAAGTGAGGGAGGGGAGGGAGTAAGGGTGGCATGCAAGGGAGAGGAGGGAGGGGGACCAGCATCTGGACATGGCCCACCTATCCTAGCGGAGGGAGAGGGAGGGGAGGGGGAGAGGTGGCATGCAAGAGAGGGGAGGGAGGAGGCCCGGCATCTGGACATGGCCCGCCCACCCTAGCGGAGAGTCTTCCTGTAAGAAGACTCAAGGAGACTCCCTTCCTCGCCCCACAACAAACATCTTGTGAGGTAGGTGGGACTGAGAAAGTTCCAAAGAACTGTGACTAGCCCAAGGTCACCCAACAAGCATCATGTGGAGGAGAGGGGAAACAAATCCAGTTCACCAGATAAGAATCTGCCACTCATGTGGAGGAGTGGGGAATAAAACCCGTTCTCCAGATTAAAGTCCACCATGCTCAACTGCTACAGCATGCTGAGTCTCCTAGACTATGGGGAGAATGATGCTGTACACCCCTCTGAAGAGAAAAGAGAAGCATCAGTATGTAAACAATGCATGTATAAAAACTGCACCAGTCCGGTATGTGAATATGTCATGGAACCATCTCATACTGGTTTGTCAACACATGTTGTGACTAACCCTACAAAATCTCAGGCAGAACAGTCTTTATTTTTATAAATAACTGAAAACACTGGACCTGTCAAAACTCTTGAAAAGAACACACACAAAACCCCTGTGCAACATGATGACAATTCTTCCAACTACTGTTGAAGCATAAAATTTGTAGAATTATGGGATGTAATCCACACTTGGTTAACTGCCTTTTAATCTTCACAGATTCTTGCCAGGGATCTTGCAGGCCCTGGAAAGCTCTATGGGTCAGATGGGCTGGGAGTGGCTTCTTGCTCACCCCTGTGATTGTGCTGGGTATGTATTTTTCATAGCAGAAATGGCAGAATAGAACCACCCCCAGATGAAGGAACAGGGGGAAGAAGCCATGGAATCCATCTCCCCAGAGGAGGATACTGTGGGAATACAGCAGGCAGCACACTCACTGCTTCTTGTGTACTTTTTCCATTGAATTTGTCCATATGATAGCAGGGAGGCAATCAAGACAGGGGAAGTGTAGAAACTCCAGGTTCTTCCCAACCAGGAACTGGTAACCTTATCTAAAGTTATCAGAGAGGTTCCCAGATTTTGAAGTGGGCATGATTTGGATAATAGCAGGAAAATGCTCATCAAGGGACTGGAAGCCCTGGAGAAGGTCAAAAAGCAGTGGGAAGATGGTGAGGTTTTTCCAAATGATCTCCAGTTAATCAAATCCTGCCTGAAAGTTTTTGTTGATATGGCTGAAGGCCACCAGAAAATCTCCAGCTACTCATCCGCAAAGTCCTTTTGCCAGTTGCTGACCTTATCTACAGACATGTTCTTTAATGCTTCCAGCACGGGTCCAGTTGGTCGCCATGTTTTCCATAGGCCTACCTACTAACTAGTGCGGTCACTAAAGTACCTGATGGACCACGAGAGCAGCTTCTTGCTGCTTCCTTTGCTATGAAAGCAACCAAGGCTTCATCATGGCTTAGGGAACTGGATGAAGAAGCTGGTGCTGGAGAAGAAGACAGAATTTCTGGAGAAGTGGCTTGGAGTTGGCGGTAGAGAGGTGCCAGTTCTGCCAGTGGAGATGCATGAACTATAGTCTGAAGGTGCTTTAGCCTGGAGGAGTAAGCAAAATGCAAGTCCATGTAGCCATGGATAAATGGCTCAAGGTTATTAAAGTGGACTCTTGACGCCATGGATCTATCTCTTTTCATTATAACATAGCTACTTCAAGCAAAATGCACCTGTGGTAGAGTGGAAAAATATACCGAGAGATTGGGGATTGCAGGATCTCTGTGTGTAAGATGTCATAGACTGGATATGTATGTTTGCATCCCGCCACTTCTAGTGATAAAATTGACCTTGGCATTTAGTATATTTAAAATTTTGCATACTTTCTTGTCAATTGGTTGAAGCAAAAGAAAACAGAAATCCAGTGGCAACCTTGAAGACCAAATTACCAATATTTATTCAAGCTATTAGTATTATGTGTCAGAGGGGGGAAAATGGATCCCATGGTATGAAACAAGTAAGAATTTTGGTGTATTTGTGGCAAACAAGCCAGTGTAGCTCCACTCTCATTACGGTAGAACCCTGCGTGACATGTCCCAGTGCAAAGAAGTGTTGAAACATTCTTAATATCAAAGCCACCCTCCTTCTTCCCTAATACTCGAAGTTGATGGTTGAGCGCCTATTAGTTACAAAGCCAATTGAGGCCATCCCTCAGGTGCTCATTACAGGTAGAGCATTCGCTTTGTAATGGCAGAAGGTCCCGGTTCCACCTCTAGCATCTTCAGATTAAAAGAATCCTGTAATTCAGGCTGTTGTGGGTTTCTTGGGCTATGTGGCTGCATGGTCTGCGCACCCATATCTTTTTCCTGTGGTGAGACCATTGTGATGGATGATGGGGAGGGGTTTATTTCCATGACCTTTAGCAGCAGAAGACCTCTGGGTTCTTGTGACATCATAGTGCCAGCTTTGACAAAGGAGGCCTTGTTACCATGGGGAACACTGCTAACTTCCAGAGGAGTGGCAAGCCCAGGGCACCTTTCAGACTAGCAGCAACAGGAGGAGGTGGGGAAGAGGAGAGGGCATCCACAAAATGGTCCTTGGGTATGATCTCTCCAGTCTGGCAGGGTCAATGGGGAGTGGTAGCCAATTGGTCAGAACAGGAAATGAGGGTGATATGGGCCCAAATCCTTGCCATTTAGAGCTTCAAAACCGTGCCGGTGAGGACTGAAGATGAAGGTCTGGACAAGAGGCCCAAGGATGTTGTGGAGGAAGTGAAGATCACTTTAGTAACTGATTAATGAATAATTAATGTATTTTGGTGTATTGCCTACAGGGTTTGTTGTGTGCTCTTCCTTCCAGAGAGCAACCAAGGGTCCTTGGGAGGAGAACCCGATGGGCTGAAGTCGAACTGCCCCTGAGTTCTCAGAAAGGCTCTTAAGTCTTGAATGTCCCTCTGTTTCTCCACCAGGCAGCAAGCACATGGGTCAAAGCAGACAGTAGAGGAGGCGAGTGGAAGAACAGAAGAGAGTGACCCTGTGGATGGGAGAAGATCAGGAAGGCAAGTTCTCCTGCGGATTTTATTTATTTATTTATTTGTGGGTTTTATATACCGCCTTACCCCTAGAGGGCTCTGGGTGATGCACAACATAGTTTCCTCTTACAACACATACAAACAACCCCATTAAGATTAAAACACAATGGTAAAATTAACAAAGATTGCATCACGCAATAAACCCCAATTAAAATCCTCCCAAAGAGGGGGGAAGCAGAACAAAAAAGTGGGTCCCATATATGGCAAAGGGAACTCCAAGCAAGAGGAATAAATGGGGCACTTCAATCAGCGGCTGGACACTCCAAAGGCCCGGTGGAACAACTCAGTCTTACAGGCCCTGCGGAATTCACCAAGATCCCACAGAACCCGGACAGCTGGAGGGAGAGTGTTCCACCAGGCAGGGGCCGGGCTGAAAAGGCCCTGGCCCAAGTGAAGGCCAGCCGCATCATTGAGGGGCTGGGAACCACCAGCAAATTGGCCTCTGCTGAGCGCAGAGGCCAAGTAGGGACATATGGGGTAATGCAGTCCCGAAGGTACGAGGGTCCCAGGCCACGTAAGGCCTTAAAGGTCAACACCCACACCTTGAAGATGATTCAGACCTCAACTGGGAACCAATGCAGCGCAACACAGGTTGGATATGATCGTGAAAGGTGCCCCCCGTGAGCAAGCGAGCCGCCGCATGCTGGACCAGCTTTAACTTCCGGATCAAACACAAGGGAAGGCCCGCGTAGAGCGAGTTACAATAGTCTAACCTGGAGGTGATCATTGCATGGATCACAGTGGCTAGATCTACGTGGGAGAGGGAGGGAGCCAGCCGCCGGGCCTGACGAAGATGGAAGAACACAACCTGGGTTATATGGGCCACCTGGGTCTCCATTGAGAGAGATGAATCCAGGTGGACCCCAGGCTGTGAACGGAGGAGGTCGGCGCCAATGAGACCCCCTCTCACACCAGCGGATGGAAATTCCCAACCTCCCCACGCGTCGCTTCAAAGCGGATTCTCCGCTGATGGATTCAGTTTTAACTCACTGCTTTGTTGCAAATCCCAACCAGCAACTGCCTCCAAACAATGCTGTAGAGCCGCAGGGGCAGCGACAGCTCCCCCCTCCATCAACAGAATGAGCTGAGTGTCATCAGCGTACTGATGACAGATCAGCCCGAAGCTCCGTACCAACTGAGCAAGGGGTCGCATATAGATGTTAAATAACAGCAGGGATAATAATGCCCCCTGAGGCACTCCACAGTAAAGCGGGCACTTCTGGGAGGCTTGATCCCCGCACCACACTTGCTGACTCTGGTTCCGGAGAAACGAGACAATCCACTGAAGGACAGTGCCCCGCACCCCGGAAGCAGCCAGTCGGTGGGCCAAAAGGTTGTGGTCGACCACATCAAATGCTGCAGTCAAATCTAACAATACCAGCAGCACTGATCCGCCTCGGTCAAGCTGCATACGGAGCGTATCTGTGACTGCGACGAGAACCGTCTCCGTCCCATGCCCAGCACGGAAGCCGGACTGGGAGGGATCGAAAGTTGATGTGTCATCCAGGAAACCCTGAAGCTGCTCCAACACCACTCTCTCAACTACCTTCCCCAGAAATGAAAGATTTGAAACGGGGTGGCAATTGGCCAGATCTCCTGACTCCAACGATGGTCTTTTTAAAAGTGGGCAGCCACTGCCTCCTTCAACCCACCTGGAAAGTCTCCTTGCTCAAGAGAGCCATTGATGATGTTTAACAGGTGGGGTCGTAATTCCTCCCGGCAAGTTTTAACAAGCCAGGAGGGGCACAGATCCAGAGGACAAAAAGTAGATCTAACAGCAGCCAAGGCCCTGTCAACTGCGGCTTCGAAGAGCAGGGAAAACCGGGCCAAACAAGGGCCTGAAGACAGTAAGGGGATCTCCAGTTCACTAATTGTAGACAAGGTGGCAGAAAGGTCCTGGCGAAGCGACGTGACTTTATCTGCAAAAAAGCTCATAAATGCCTCACAGCTAATAGCCAATTGAGGATGCAGGCAGACTTGTAATGTAGGCAGCTGGTAACTCATGACCTGAAGCCTGAATGGATGGACGGACGGACAGACGGACGGGGGTGTTCCATTGCTGCGAAGCTTTGCTTCCAGCGTGGATCACTGGCGTGGATGGATGATGGATGAATGGTGGATGGATGGATGGAAGTGTTCCATTGCTGCGAAGCTTTGCTTTCAGCATGGATGGATAATGAATGAATGGTGGATGGATGGGGGTGTTCCATTGCTGCGAAGCTTTGCTTCCAGCGTGGATCACTGGCGTGGATGGATGATGAATGAATGGTGGATCAATGGGGGTGTTCCATTGCTGGGAAGCTCTGCTTCCAGCGTGGATCACTGGCATGTATGGACGATGGATGAATGGTGGATCACTGGCATGGATGACGATGGATGGATGGACGGACGGACGGACGGACGGACGGACGGACGCACGGACGGG
Source organism: Sphaerodactylus townsendi (assembly GCF_021028975.2). Classification (NCBI taxonomy): domain Eukaryota; kingdom Metazoa; phylum Chordata; class Lepidosauria; order Squamata; family Sphaerodactylidae; genus Sphaerodactylus; species Sphaerodactylus townsendi. Next base: position 62,012,979 of record NC_059427.1, read on the forward strand.
GGTGTTCCATTGCTGTGAAGCTTTGCTTTCAGTGTGGATCACTGGCGTGGATGGACAATGAATGAATGGTGGATGGATGGATGGATGGGGGTGTTCCATTGTGAGAAGCTTTGCTTCCAGTGTGGATCACTGGCGTGGATGGACGATGAATGAATGGTGGATGGATGGGGGTGTTCCATTGTTTGGAAGCTCTGCTTCAAGCGTGGATCACTGGCATGTATGGATGATGGATGAATGGTGGATGGATGGATGGGAATGTTCCATTGCTTCGAAGCTTTGCTTCGAAGTGATGCACATAGGGGCAAAAAATCCAAACTTCACATACAGGCTACAGGGGTCAGTGCTATCAGTCACAGACCAGGAAAGGGATTTGGGCGTCTTAGTTGATAGTTCCATGGGAATGTCAACTCAATGCATGGCAGCTGTGAAAAAGGCAAACTCTATGCTGTGGGACCCCATTAGGAAAAGGAATTGGAGAATAAAATGTGCAAAGATTGTCATGCCCTTTATATAAAGCAGTGGTGCTAACCGCGACTTTTGGAGTATCAGGTCCAGTTCTGTCACGATCTCAAAAAAAAGGATATTGAGGAGATAGAAAAAGTGCAGAGAAGGGCAACAAGGATGATTGAGGGACTGGAGCACCTTCCCTATGAGGAGAGGGGCTGCAGCCGCTTGGGGACCTCTTTAGTTTGGAGAGGAGGCAGCTGAGGGGGGATATGATTGAAGTCTACAAAATTATGCATGGGGTAGAAAATGTTGACAGAGAGAAATTTTTCTCTCTTTCTCACAATACTAGAACCAGGGGGCATTCATTGAAAGTGCTGGGGGGAAGAATTAGGACTAATAAAAGGAAACACTCTTCACGCAACGTGTGATTGGTGTTTGGAATATGCCAGCTACAGGAGGTGGTGGATGGGCTAGCCATTCGATAGCTTCTTTAAAAGGGCTTGACAGATTTATGGAGGAGAAGTCGATTTATGAAGGCCACTCAATCTTTGATCCTCTTTGATCTGAGATTGTGTAAAATGTCTTTAACAGACCAGGGTGATCGGAGCAACAGCCACAGAAGGCCACGCTTCCACATCCTACATGTGAGCTCCCAAAGGCACCTGGTGGGCCACTGCGAGTAGCAGAGAGATGGACTAGATGGACTTTGGTCTGATCCAGCTGGCTTGTTCTTATGTTCTTATGTTCTTATGGATGATAAATGAATGGTGGACGGATGGGGGTGTTCCATTGCTGCGAAGCTTTGCTTCCAGTGTGGATCACTGGCGTGGATGGACGATGGACGGACGGACGGACGGACGGACGGACGGATGGCGGTGTTCCATTGCTGCGAAGCTTTGGTTCCAGCGTGGATCACTGGCATGTATGGACGATGGATGAATTGTGGATGGATGGGGGTGTTCCATTGCTGAGAAGCTTTGCTTCCAGTGTAGATCACTGGCGTGGATGGATGATGGATGAATGGTGGATGGATGGATGGGGGTGTTCCATTGCTGAGAAGCTTTGCTTCCAGTGTGGATCACTGGCGTGGATGGATGATGAATGAATGGTGGATGGATGGGGGTGTTCCATTGTTTGGAAGCTCTGCTTCCAGCGTGGATCACTGGCATGTATGGACGATGGATGAATGGTGGATGGATGGATGGGAGTGTTCCATTGCTTCGAAGCTTTGCTTTCAGCGTGGATCACTGGCATGTATGGACGATGGATGAATTGTGGATGGATGGGGGTGTTCCATTGCTGAGAAGCTTTGCTTCCAGTGTGGATCATTGGCGTGGATGGACGATGGATGAATGGTGGCTGGATGGATGGATGGGGGTGTTCCATTGCTGAGAAGCTTTGCTTCCAGTGTGGATCACTGGCGTGGATGGATGATGGATGAATGGTGGATGGATGGATGGATGGATGGGGGTGTTCCATTGCTGCGAAGCTTTCCTTCCAGCATGGATCACTGGCATGTATGGATGATGGATGAATTGTGGATGGATGGTGGTGTTCCATTGCTGAGAAGCTTTGCTTCCAGCGTGGATCACTGGCGTGGATGGACGATGGATGAATGGTGGATGGATGGATGGGGGTGTTCCATTGCTGCAAAGCTTTGCTTCCAGCGTGGAGCACTGGCGTGGATGGACGATGGATGAGTGATGATGGATGAATGAGAACTGGTGGATGCAAGCAGATATGTGGATGTTAGCTAATTGAAGGAGGTGGAAGTGACTGAGTGATGCCGGTGGAAGCGAGTGTAGGAGCCGGTCTGCTTACACTGTTGTCACCTTGCAGGGATGTGTGAAGCTGATCTTTTGGAGAAGCCAGGCCATTAATATGAGCAAGAGTACAACAGTGCTGCTGCGGTGCTCCTTCCTTCCTTCCTTCCTTCCTTCCTTCCTTCCTTCCTTCCTTCCTTCCTTCCTTCCTTCCTTCCTTCCTTCCTTCCTTCCTTCCTTCCTTCCTTCCTTCCTTCCTTCCTTCCTTCCTTCCTTCCTTCCTTCCTTCCTTCCTTCCTTCCTTCCTTCCTTCTCTTCCTTCCCTCCCCTCTGGATTCCCTTTTTCTTCACAGAATGCGGCACGGAGTGGCCGTGACACCCATCGTAGTTGTTTGTCTTGCCAATCAAGAATGTCAGAAACTGGGTGTCATGGACATTATTGACACTGAATGGCATTTCATAGTGGATTGTGGGAAAATCTCGCCAGCCTCAAATGATGAACATGGGTATCTGTATACCAGTTCCAGATTTACCCAGCAAATCATGCTGTCACTTGTGGATTTCCATATTTTTTTTTCATTAAAACAAAATATACTAATTATACTGCAGTATTATTTACACCTAAGAAGCAACTATATACAACAAATTTATGGTTTTCTACTGATTTGCTGAATTCCTCTGACACATTTTGAGTATTTTCTTTAAAGGAGGAGAGAGTTTCTAGTAGAAACATGAAGTAGCTGCTACCTAGGATTTTGCAGCTTAATATGGGGACCTGTATCCTTCCCTATCCAAGCGATTTTTCTCACATAAGGGATACAAGGATGATATGCCAAGGTAAGGGCTTCTTTATGCCTAACTCTGAGTCTGCTGGTATGATGCATCTGGGCCCTGCTTTTTATGTTCCCTTCTTTGACCTACAAGACTCCAAGATAATGCGCATTGGACAGGATTTGATGCAGACTGTTCATCCCCTTGAGATGGTTCCCCACAGTAACTGGGGGGGAGGGGAATGATCCCAGCTGTAGGTGAAGAGAAGAACAGCCTTGCCAGATCAAACAGAGGGCCTATTTAGTCCAGCCTCTTTTTTGTGACCAGCATTCAGAGCAGTGGTGGGATTCAAAAATTTTAGTAACAGGTTCCGATGGTGGTGGGATTCAAACAGTGGCGTAGTGCCAATGGGGCTGGGCGGGGCACGACGGGGGCGTGGCCAGGCATTCCAGGGGTGGGGAATTCCCTGGGGCGGGGCTGTCAAGCAAGGATGCAGGTGCCATGTGTCCCTTGGTGGTGCAGTTCCCCTTCGCCCCGCCTCTAGATTCAAATAATGACTGTTTAAAGTATTAAAAAAGCAATATACCATATGGTAATATATTATTTCTTTTTTATATTGATTGATTTTAAATAATAACATAAGGAGAGAAACCAAAAACTGTTTACAATTGTTAACATATTACAAACATATCTAATTGTCTATCTATGTCAACCCCCCAACTAAAACATCCTATGTTGCCTCCCTCCTTCCCATATTTCCCTCCCTCCCTACTTTCTACTTCCCCTTCAGATTCCTATAACTACTTTATCTATTCCACTTGAAAGAAAACTAAGAGAGGGAGAGATCCAAAATCCTTAATCTAAAAGAGTAGTTTAAACTCCTCTCTTTCCAATATAAATTTCAAGGGGAAAAAAGAAAATGAAAAGTCTTTACCTATAATATTTTTCCAACCTTTATACCAATGAACAAAAAAATAGAATTACCATATATTGTATTATTTCATACAGTTCATACACACATGGGGGGCAGGGGGGCTGCAGGGGGCCCTGGGGAGTGATTTTGCATCCCCCCCTTGACAAGATTTGTTGTACCCAGGGACAGAGATTGCCCCCTTATCCCTAGTGGAGTTAATCATTAATAATCGGTTCTGCGAACTGAGAAAATTTTAGTAACCGGTTCTACCGAATAGGTGCGAATAGGCTGCATCCCACCTTTGCCCAGGGTCCAAAGTCTTCCTTGCTCAGAAACATTTTTTTGCCCTCAAGGTATGGCAAACTACCAGGCACCCCCTGGTGGGTTTTCAAGCAAGAAACATTCAGAGGTTTGATATTGCCTGCCTCAGCATCATGGCCCTGATATTCCCTGGAGGTCTCCCATCCAAACATTTGTGAAGGTTGACCCTGCTTAGCTTCTAAGATCTGACAAGATCATGCTGGCCTGGACTATTTAGGTCAGGACCAGAGAAATGTTAGCATTGTTTAATTATACTCCTTTATATTTACATACTACTTTTTCATTTTTAAAATGTATGGCACTTCACAATAAAATACAGAATACAAATAATAAAAATAAATGAAATCTCAATATCTTAACACTATTCTTTAAGCAGTCACCACAATTAGGATATTTCTAAAATAATTTCCTGACATTGCTAATTTATTTCATTTTGTGTTTTATTTTGTATTTTTTGTATTCATTTTGTTTTTATGTGTATTAAAAATTGCTCAAAACAAATCTTAATATTAAATAGCAATATATATATTTAAAAAAAATTAAAATATAACTTTCTTTAAAACAGCCCAATAATAATGTAAGTAATGGCTGGACCAATAAAAACTCAACTTTTCAGAAGCAACTTGAGAAGAACAATTTTCAAAATCTAAAGGGAGAGGGCACCCATGCTAATACCTCGGCTCAAGAGGACTGCATTCGCATCACTGAAGACACTGACAGCAGTAACTTTCCGGACTGCTGCTAACTCATCAGTTTATACAGGGAGAGGAATGTGGGTATGTGGTTCCAAGTCATGAAGGGCTTTAGACTTAAACATAAGCAGAAGCACTTTGATTTGCATCCAGAAGCAAATAAACAACCAATAAAGTTGTTCCAAATGTGGTGTCATATACATACAATAACCTGCACACATCAATCCATGAACAGATTCATATCATACCAATGGTTGCTTCCAAGGTACCTTCAAGAGCAGTTTCACACAGAACATCTCACAATAATCCAGTCATGAAGTGCCAGAAGCATGGATCAGTGTTCCTAGTTTGGCCAAGTCCAGAATGCAAGTGCTGTGATTTAACACCTATGACAATTAGTCTGCAAGCCTGGCAGAATCCAGTTTCAAAGGCTGGCATGATAAGATCTTATGTTAAAAAAAAATTAGCTTTTTGTCTTCCTTCATTTCTTAATTTTTGTAGCATGAAACTCAAAAACTTGATAATGTTTTGTGTCATTTGAGTTGGCCTTAATAAAACATATTGCATGACTTTCTTTGTTATTTCAAAAAAGGAAAAGCCTGTGGACCAAGGGCAGACATTAAAATATATTCCTATATACACTTTTCCACCAAAAAATCTAAGTAGAATTCTAAATCCATTCGCAACTACTTTCTGGACCTTATTTTTAGTTCAATGCTTCTCAGGGGTCTTAGTGCCTGCCTTGTTCTGTTCTATTCCTTCACCCTCCATTCAAACAAAAATACAAAGCAAGGGGGAGGGAGAGAGGCAGCACAATCTTGCATGTCAGGCTGAGCTGGAAGCAGCTAGATCTTTCCTCCATTTTTTCAATGGAGAGGAATGTCTCGGTTTGAAAATGGAAAGTTTCTCCAATAGTCATTTGAGGTAATATAAATGCTCTCTTATCAAACCACCATGTTCAAACAGAATGATGGTTTTGAAGAAGGCTGCACTTAAAAATGATTCTTTAATATTCATAGACATTCAGGACTATTTTCATCTGGGGAAACATGCTACTATGCTACTTTTACTTCCACAACTGACTGCACTTAGTTCTTTTGCTAGAAAAGGGTATAACAGAATCATTGCCCTATTCTTTGAAAAGTAGGACAGGGTCTAGAAAGGCACTAAGATTTTTAACTCCACCTCATAATGGTGAAAGGAATGGTCCTATCTAACTTTGGCAAATCCACAATGTTAGCCACCAATATTAGCTCCATTCCCCTTTATTTTTAGCTTCAGCATACTCATCTGAATCCATATGACTACAGGGTCTACTCTAGACATTAGAGATAGCTGCATCTGGGGCCCTTGTTAAAGCAAAATAAATCTGGGATTGATATGAATGGTGTTGCATTCCACCTCTCCTGCCATGAACCTCACTCCCCCTTTCGGCATCTCTGAACCTGTTGCCTCCTCCATGAGTCCAACCTCCCTCTGTCCATCTGGGGATACTGTGAATCCCAGTTACCCCCAACCCTTCCTTTTCCTTGCTGAATCACATCAGCTCAACCTAGCAGTCTGATCCCCAGATGTAAGAGGGTGGTGGGGCTGAGTCAGGATGTGGCCATGCCACCATCAGGCACTGCCATTAGTCTGTCCAGGTCTGCTGGCAGCTTTCCATGCTCCTAGCTGGATCTTAGTCCTATGGCCTCACCCAACAGCCTGGGAGTCAATGAAGCTGTTGGCAAAAGGCCCAAAGGCTGTGGCTGGCTCCTGAGCTGGGCTGTTTTGCAACAGTTGCAGCTGATAAGTGTGGGGAGGAAGGGAGAGGTTGATGTTGGTGCTTGGGGCTAGGAGATCCCGCCGCAGATCTGCTACCAGATACTTGATAATAGCACCCAGTTTCCAAGTATGAGTGATTTCACAGAAGTCTTGTACATTAAAGAACACAGGGCAACTCAACAAATAACAAGACCTTTAATGGCATCAATATACAAAATGAAACAGATATTCAGAGAAAATTAAGGCAAATTCTGAAAATAGTAAACTTACTCATGAGAGCTGAAAGCCTTAAATAAAAATCTGGCGACCATCTCTGTGATATGAGGATGTTGGTCACTAAGCAGATAAACTACTGTTTCGTGATCTCTTCTCTCTGAACTCTTCTTTACAATAGCTTCAATAAAAAGTGACTGTATGGATGCCAGGTTGTTACAGAACAGGAGTACGTATGCTGTCATTTCGGGAAGTCCTGCTGAGCAAGAACAAAGTCTTTCACATTTGGGGATATTTAGATATCTACCTTTAGTATAGGCAGTTGGTAAAACATTTAATTGGGCTAAAATAAAGTATCAGCGGAGAGAAGGGGTTGTCAGATTGCTCATGTATTTTGGTATAGAACCTGGCTTGGGTGGACAAATGCCACAGTACATTGGGGAGCAGATTCTCCTAGCACCTGCCATCAGCATCTGACCTTCAATATCCAGTGTTTTCTGTTCCAGAACCCTAAATGCTTGAGCTTCATCCAGCTGAAGAAGTTGGTTGAAAAAGACTGATACACTTAATCTGGTTTAAAATTGTGATTCTCCAGGTAGAATTAAAATGATAATTGAGCAAAGAGTATATCAGACTTCCCCGCGGTGCTCTGAAGTGTAGGCGTAACCAGTATCTGTAGACGGAGAGCCAGACCTGTGAGGAGATCGTAATTGCACCAGATTCTAGGCAGAGGACTTGGTAGATTACAGAATTTGGAAGTCCCAGAAGACGGTGGAGAAAAAGAGATTGAACACTCTCTAAATTGGTAGCGGTTTTAACTCCCCAAATTGGGGCTCCATAAAATAGTTGAGGCAATAGTTTTAATTTGAAGACCCTCGTTGCTGCAGGCACAAACTGTCAGCCTTAGGTATGGAAGAACCTAGATGCTACCAGCATCTTGATTTTAGTAATATTAATAATCAAGATGCTACCAGCATCTTGATTTTAGTAATATTAAGAGTGAATATGAGGTGACCATATCAGAGAGTTATGAAAGTTTATTCCCAGATAACTAAATGAATAGACCTGTTCAATCTGCCTACCGTTTACCTTCCATGTACTGAGTTTTCTAGATTTGGAGAAAACCAGGATTTTAGATTTGTTGAAATTTATTGTCAATGCATTGTTTGGCAATAGGTAACAAAGCCTTGGAGCAGTTTCTGTAAACCCACCTTAGAACGAGATAACAACACAGCGTCATCTGCGTAGAGGAGCACGTGGGTTGGCCTTTGACCCAAAATGGGTGCATGGTTATTAGTCTGTGACAGATAAGGGGTGAGAACATTTAGGTAGAGATTGAAAAAATAGGGTGCTAGAATACATCCCTGCTTGATGCCTTTGTTTGAGGCAATTGGTGGAGTCAGATGACCGGTCATAATGAACCTGGCAGGTATTAGAGGAATAAAGTTGGTGAATTAGGAATAATAGTCTCTGGTCTATTCCCATAGCTGTTAATTTTTCCCAGAGTTGTTTCCTAGGGATAGAGTCAAATGTAAACTTAAGATCTAGAAAAGCTGAGAAAAGTTTCCCACCCTTAGCACTTCTATATTTCTCTGCCAGATGGTAAAGGACCAGGAATGGTCAAGAGTGGATTTGCCAGAGGTGAAGCCTATCTGCTCTGAACCCAAAACTGAGGAGGACCAAAGTATTAGGTGCTTCTTCGCTAGGTGTCTTGCATAGAGTTTACTTACCACTGATTGGTCGATAATTTGATGGATTCCGTGGGTCGCCTTTTTTGTGTATTGAAACAATGATGCCCTGAGACCAGGTCTCTGGGATCTGCCCACTATTATTAATTTGAGTGAAAAGGGCAGCCAATATGGGGGCCCAGAAGTCCAGAAATCTCTTAAAAAGTTCTGATGGGAGGCCATCTGGCCTTGGTGTCTTCCCCTGTTTTAGATTGGATAATAGAGAGGCCACCTCCTCGCAGCAGACCGGAGGCCAAACCAGAAGATCTTGTATGGTTAATGACCTGATTGAAGGGGCCTGAAGCTCTGGGTCACAGAAAATATTTGCAAAATGAGCCATCTACAGAGGTGGGATCCAGCAGGTTCTCACCAGTTCCCGAGAGTGGGTTACTAATCATTTGTGTGTGCCGAGAGGGGGTTACTAATTGGATCTGCTTTTCCATTAGAAATTCCATCAGGTCCAAAAATCATAAAGTCCTGTTGTTTCCTATGTGGATGGTTAGCGAAGGTAGAAAACAGGATAATTCTCCCTGTTGGGCTGTTTTAAAAACATGTTTTAGTAATATGGTAAAGTTCCTTGTTTAAGGAAAGTATCCTTCTTTTGATTTTTAGAAACAAAATTAAGTAATTGAAAGTATTAAGTATTTGACAGGCAGTCAATTAGAGGAGAAGTAGTTTCTGTTGGCAGTAGGCGATAGGACTTGCTATAATGAGTTTAAATTATGGACAGAAAGATACCAGCTGGAAATTAGGAACTTCTTTTTTACAGTAAGAGTTTTTTACAGTAACAGAAATTATTAATGCCCCACCCCCAGAATGCCCGGCCACGCCCCCGTTGTGCCCCGCCCAGCCCCATTGGTGCTATGCCACTGTTTGAATCCCACCACCATGGGAACCTGTTACTAAAATTTTTGGATCCCATCACTGGCCATCAGCTCATAGAGGGAGGTAGAAGCTAACCTATCCTTCATTAAGATAAACATTTTATTGACTAATACTGGTATTTTCCACACAAGTTGCTTAAAATGTTTCAAGAACATTTAAAAAAAACCCTCTTTACCATGAAGCTGGTCTGCACTCTCCTTCTCCAAACATTTTACAGGCAGCAGTTTTTTTCTTTCAATTTTTTTGGCTTTTTTGTTACTCTGTTGCTCTGTTGCTTCACTTATGTCCCAAAACAAAACAAACCCAAGGAAAAGAGGCAAGGGGGGAAATTGAGCGACAGCACAGGGGCTTAGGAAATGGATTGGCTTTAAAACAAACAATAACATGAGGCAATGGAGAAGTTGGGTTGCCAGTTCTGCTTTCGCTTTTGCATGGTCAACACTTTAGCTGCTCTGGCTCCTCTTTGCCCCTCCTAATGCTTGAAGGCCCAGGGATGCTGCTGGTTGCTCTGAACTCAGCAAACTCAGCTCAGTGTATTCCTCAGATAGAAAGTTATTGCATTCTTCCTGTGTTTACATTTTGCCTTCAGGAACGATTAACTCAGAGGAGAAAAACAAAGGTGGGGGGTTGAGTTCAATAAGGAGCAGTTGAGTTCAATAAGTTGAGAAGAGATGAGAAGGAAAGAATGGTTTTTGTTTTGTTTTTTGTAAGCAGAAGGTTTTGGAAGCAAAGAGGCTCAGAACAAGGAGAAATCTTCTGAGGCGGCTTCTCCCTAACAAAACAGGAAATAAACTGAGCTACAAGCATCCAACAGAAGGACAACAGAGCAAGTAAGATAAAACATAAATATGATCGCACAGCAAGGGAAGATGGCTTGGAAACATTTCAGTCAAAAGAATCATTGTAAAAAACATTTTTAACAAATGGAGAAAAAGCTGCTTGGAAATGTTTTCGGAAACAAAGAGGAAACATTTTATTTCCTTCCTGAAAATGATTTAAATGGTGTGTGTGGAAAAGGCAACTACAAGGTCCTTATGACATCTCTGAAATACTTCTAACACCTCTGAAAGGCTATAACTTAACTTGGCTGAAAAAGCTTTCTCATGATGAAAACTTCATGGCCTCTATGTCACCCTTTCCGTTTTGAGGTAAAATCATGTCAGACTAGTGTCAGAGCAACTTCAGGGTTTACAGGAGGACTCATCTACCCTTGAACATTTTCAGTCTGACCTCCCTTTGGGACACAGGCTATTTTCACATAAAAATGCTTTTCTCAGTTGCCAATCCTTGCTTCTAGCTGAAAGGCAGCTGCAATTGTGTTTCCTCATGGTGGCCTTTGCCCATTTTGTGTCACTTTTTCTTAATTTGTGTATCAGATCTTCTTTTTTCACACTTAGAATTTTTTGTTGCTAAGGGTGGTAATGTTGCCCTTTTTTATTGTGAGTGTGCAATATGTCAATAAGGTGGAATATCATGGGGGTTAGTTGCTTTTTGATATAACAGCAGAAGGGCTATTAAGAAGTGGGGACTAAAGGTGCCTACAATGGAAAGATTCAACACAGATGTTGTTGCCCCTTGCCTTTCTGAACCTATTCTGCATTTGTTAATGTCTCAGCCAAAATAAAAAGAGCCAAGCTTGTGCACACTTATTTGACAGTAAGCATAATTTAATTCAGTGGGGTTTATTCAGTGAGTTCTACAGTGATAGTTTGACATGAATAAAAAAAAATTTAAGGTGGTTGCTGCCAATGAAAATGGTGACCCGCAGGAAAAACAAGAAGGCTACTGAGAAAGTGTGGAAGAAGGCAGTTATAGGCAGCACATTTAAAAGTACAGAAACACCAGACTCCACAAAAACTGGTTCAGGTACAAAAGTGGTCTGAAAAAAGGAATGAGGAAAACAGGAAAAATCTCTAAAGAGCAATGATGTGCAAACAATGATTTATGTAAGCTTGAAGCAAAACTGATGTACTTTGGAAACCAAGCAGCATCAAAAAATCCTTATGAACATGTTCAGAGACTGACTTAGTTACTCTAAAGCTTTTAGTCTGAAAACTGTTGTATTAATCTACTTAATATTCCAGGTTTTTATAACCAGATGAGTTTTTTAATTCTGGATTTTGATTAATATTTTAATGTTTTATATTTTTATTATGTGTTATTTTGTAAGCTATCTTGGGCATGATTCTTAGATTTTTACTTTAAAAATCAGCCCAAGCCACAGAGTGGGAAGCACTGGCTCTTGGGAGTGACAGTTATGTCAGTGGGGAGGACAAACAGGAAGGAGGGTAGGTGTTGAAGAGCTCTGTAGCACCCCACCCAGAAGCAGGCATTGGCCCCAGAGCTGCACTGGTCTAAACCTGGTTGCCAGTACAGCTGGAGGTGAGCTAGGGGTATTCCTGGGGGCAGAATCGACCTTATTTGGCTTCTACCAGGCTTTCATCCTGGAAATACATTCAACACAGGAGTTGGACTTGCTACCCAAAAGGGTGCCATAACTCAATTTTGGACTATGGGGGATTCTCCAGTGGCCAGGGCCTTTCTTCTTTTCACTGTCTCCCCCTCGCTGCCTGGATCCCCCCTGGAGGCAGCGTGGCAGCACAGAGGTGGCACTGCTGGAGCCCTCTGGAGTGGGTTGTATAGCATCTCTGCATGTGAATAAGAAGGTGGAGTGGACAGGGATATTTTAGAACCTTTACATCTATAAATGTGAAATTCCACTCACTGACTGACTCCTCAACACTCAAAAACCACCGAAGCCACACTCATGAAATTTGGCACACCTGTTCCTTACATACTCCAGGTGTTCACTAAGAAAGGATTTCCCAAAATATTCACTTCCACTTGATTTATTACCTATTTACTGTGTTCACTGCTCATCTCTGGCCATCTGCATGAACATTCTAAGGGCAAACCAACCCCTCAGTCCACAGACATGCTGCACGTGGACCTATCCCTTCTGCTGAAACTGCTACTGGTAGAAGAAGAATTAAACGCAGAAAGTGCTTTACACACTACATTAGAAAAAGACAACTACAGTAAGCTGCTGCAACATATGTGCAAACCAACCCCCTCAGTCCACAGACAGGCTGTGAGGAAATATGCTGCATGTCACCCCAAAGTTCACAAACAGGCTGCAAAGAAGTATGCTCAATGTCACCCCGAAGTTAACAGACAGGCTGTGAAAAAGTACTCCTCCACCCACCCTCACGTTAACAACACTGCTACAGCCAAATACTATCAAAATAGATTACAAACCACACTATCACATTGGACTACTAAACATTTGTCAGGTTTTGCATATGGACATCAGAATGATTACTGTGGAGACAAGTTTATTGCTCTCGGGCTCCGATCACCCTGTGCTTGGTGTCATGCTCTGAAGTGGCAGGATGAGTCCCCAGGAATGTGCTGCAGTGGCGGTACAGTCAAGCTTCCTGCCCTTCAACCCTACCCTGAACCTCTTCACAGCCTTCTCACTCATCAGCATCCAATGGCAGAACATACAATGGCTGCTTCCAAATGACATCTTTTGGAGCCCACCAGGTGAAAGAGAGCAATAACACATTGCATTAGAAAAAGACAACTACAGGAAGCTGCTGCAAAATATGCAAAAACAAACCCATCAGTCCACAGACAGACTGTGAGGAAATATGCTGCATGTCACCCCAAAGTTCACAAACAGACTGCAAAGAAGTATGCTCAATGTCACCCAGAAGTTAACAGACAGGCCACATAGCCTGTCTGTTCACTACGAAGTTCACTACGTAGTTCACTACGAAGTATGCGTAGTGAAGCATTGGTACCCTGCTAGTGATACTATATTGAAGATTTTGTAATTGTTTGCCACTATACAACTATTTGGTTTCTATGTCAAAGTATTTTCCTTAAAGATATTTGTCTGTGTGGTTATCTTTTGTTATCACAGGTGTTTGTATTGAGACAATGAAGAATCTTTTATCAGTTTATTTCCCCATTAGTGTTTTGGCTATACCTTATCTGGCAGGAAAAGTATGTGATTGTATATTTTTGGAGCTGGGTTTGATTTGCATGGTTTTTCTTTAAATATTTCATTTATGCATATTTTTAATTTTTTTTCATCTAACTTGTACCCAGGCAGTTTTGATAGCATGTGATGTCTGAAGCCATTGTTGTAACCTGAAGTAGGAGCTTTATGTATTTATCTGGCTGTTGTTGTGTCTGTTTTAATTATTATAAGGCTTTTTTGTGTTGTAAACCACATTGAATCACTGCTAATGGCAGGATATGGCTATTTCAATAAACAACATTTTCAGTTATTCTGAAGCAGTTATGCCTTAGAGGGCAAATTTTGATTGGGTATAGTATCAACAGGCAGCTGAAATATCTTTCTTCTTTCTTTCGATTTGAAGTTCTCTCTTTCATTTAGAAGTTGAAATCAGACTTGGCATGTATTCTGATAACCATTTTGAAAGCTATTTTGATGTGACTGCCCAAAATATCAGACCTTAGAAAGAGAACGGGTCAAAACCTAAAGAGAATCCCAAACCATACTGTAACTCCTAGTTCCCATTACATTAAGTATATTAAGAAATGAATTTCTCAGATATTGCAAACTTAAAGCATCCTAGTGCTGTAAGAGTTGTTTTTTAAAGGACTGCCATTTAGTCTCCTTGTAACTGATTCTTCTTGCCATCCCTATATATATATTGATGGCAAAAGCAGCCCATTATAGGACCTTTTCTTTGGAACGTCCATAAAAACACACAGTAAACCCTCTTACCAGATTCTGTTCTGGGTTAAAAGAAATGTTAAATGACATGGAAGTGGTAACTGTAAGGTCTTCAGTGCAATCTATGTCATAAATGAACAGAATTAAAATATATTGTAAAAGTTTTTTGAAATACATATTAGAAGTCCTCAGATTCACTTTATTGTATTTATAGTCTGCCTTTCTCACTATTCTTCAACACAGATTATAAAATTTAGCAATGCAATAGGAACAGTATACGATGATGTAAAAACTGGAATAAATCACAGCACCAGAATCAGCGGGGGCCGTAATTGCGGAAGGGGAAGGTGGCTTGCAAATCCATGGAAGGAAGGCAAGTGTGTGCAAACTCATTGCCAGGCAGAACTCCAGTCTTGTGGGAGAGACATCAGGATGTGAAGTGTGAAGAAAAGGTTCCTCCCCCCTTTATAAGGCTGCACACGCCTGTCCTCGGCCTCCTTCTTTGGCCGAGGCGAAATCGGCCCACCCCTCCCTCCCTTTGTTGCAAGGTTTTTGAGTTGCTGTTTAATGTTTACATTTTGTCGCAGCCCTGGCGGGTGTGGGCAGAGGATCACATCTTTAGAGAGGCTGAGCCTGCGAGCCGGACCTCTCTGCGGTTGGGGGCCTCATTAAGAGGCTTGGCGTGTGGTGGGTTCATGGCACAGGCCGTGGTGCCTTGCAATCGAGCCCGACTCTCCAGCAGGAAGGGGTGTCACGAATTGGCTTGTGCCCTGGTGGCATCCTTAACTTCCTGTCCTATCCCCCACTGGGCGGGGATGGTCCGGGTTTCAGCAAGGGTGCTGACCCGATGCTCGATGTGTCCTCTTGCCTCCCCCAGCTTCCAGCAGTTAAATAAACAGGCTGCGGCCCAATTTATTCCAGCCATGGAGTAATGTTGTTATTGGTTCAGTTAAATTAATCTGATTTGCAATGGAAAGCTCTGAACATCTTCCCGCAATTAGAAAACAATGCAGTAAACACAAAACATTTATGCTATAAGTGCCATAAACTACAACCCTTATCCCTTTATTAAAGCATCCTCCTAAACAATTCCAGTTTTCTGCAGCCCTATTTTTTCACAAAAATGCCCTCCTGGACTATTTCATTTATACATTTTGTGGAAAATGGGAGCTTTTCTGACTCAAGGCAAGCCTTCCCATAAGGTGAGAGGCACAACAGGGAGTACGCTGGTACAGGCAGCTGCTAATCGTATCTGTTTCCAAGATGGGACCTTCATCAGGCTTTGCTCAGATGAGCACAGCTGTCACAGACGAAAATACTGGGAGAGGCAGTTCTGTGACTGTGACACCAAAACGATGGAACTATCTCTCTCCCCTTCTGTTACTGTCTTCTGCCAGTGGGCACAGAACTTGTTTCATCTGATGTTCTCTCCATGATTCTGCCTTTTATTATTTAAAATGCTGTTTTATGTGCTTTAAATACATATTACAGTTTTGGTTTTAATTGGTTTTATAAATGTTATATGTTTTTATAGTTTTAACTGTTAGCATCTTGGAAAGAAGGTGGCATACAAATTTTGAAAGTAACTGCTGATTCTCTTATTTCACACTTCATGTCAACACCACAGGTGAACTGCGCAGGCCTTAGTATATAGACATAGTATATTACTAACTCTAAAGGTAAAAGTACTCTCCTGTGCAAACCCCGGGTCATTACTCCTTCACATGGTGATGTCACATTCTGACATTCACTAGGCAGACAACCTTTGTGGGTGGCTTGCCATTGCCTTCTTCATTCTTCCTCTAGCCTACACAGGGGAACCTGGGATTCTGAGGAATCTTCTTGGGCCCAGGACCCCACATTAGTAAACAAATAAACAGACATAATCACAAGCATCTGATCACTGAGAAAAGCACAAAACCTGTTTCTGTCCCAAACGTGAATAACCAAAAAGATCATTTCTGATCTGTTCATGAACTCATAGTTAAATGTAATTAATATGGTTAGCTAAGGAACACTTAACCAGGATGTGAAATTGACTAGTCAATTATAGTTTCACATGACAAACCAACATAGGCATCCTTGTTGTTTTCTGACACCAATCTTATACATTCCCTTGGCTCCAGTCACCTGGTCAAATATGAAATCTCTCCCATTTTTTACTGCCTGCTGTTAACAAAGCCTCTTGAATGATACAACCAGAATTTGTCAAAGGCAATAAAGGGCATAAGGCGTTTTGAATCTGATATTCAAACTGACTTTTTCTGCCTAAATTTTGGAATATTGAAATGTAAACCTGAAGGATATTTATGTATACTAATGATAATGACTGATATGAGGGACATGAATACAGAAATGGAAGGACATTTTTTCATATCTGAATTTACTCCCATACTCCCATATGAAAGATAGAAGTATAGAATACACCAAAAACTGAAAATGAAGGTGAATCATGGAATGAAAATTATAAAGACAAAAGATTCATTTACTCAAGCATACCTTGAATATGCATTTTATTTAATACACAGTAAATGTAGCTGACAACACAATTAAAGAATTTAGTGACCATCTTAGAATGTTAAATAGAAAACAAAAAAGCACACAATGAACCAACAACATTTACTTTTGCCTGTGCAACAACTGCTACACAGTAATGCCTTTAACAGCTATATTTTATATTTATGTTTTTGTTTTTACAGTTTGTTACTGAAACTACAAAGCGTAAAAGATAGGTGGGTTTTGAAAGTTGTAGTTGATTGTTTTTCATAAGGCCTTTCACATCTTTGCTCAGAAATGTTCATAATATTTTTAAAGCCATGAAAATTGAGGTGCAGCAATAAATTAGACACAGTAAATTAGAGATGAAGAATAATATCAATATGAAAATGTATTGTTGGCTCAGCCTATGCTTCATAAGCATTCATGAGGAAAGAATGAAGGCATAATGGTGCAAGTGTCTTTTTAAAAGATGGTCTGTGTTTCAAAAACTACTGAAGAAATACAACACTGTGCTATCGGGAAATCGTCATGGCAACAAAGAGTGTTTTTAGAAGTTAAATACAGTAGAACAAACAGACACTTAGAAACCTCTTGTAAATAGAGTAAACAAAACAGCATCATTGCAAAGCTGAAACTGCTTGCACTCCTGTTTTCACAAATAGACAAGAAATGCAGGTTTCAAAACTGCAAGACACAAATCCTTTTAATAAGACATCCTTGAAAGGCTTCCTTTCAAGAACAAAGGCATGACTGTTAAAAAGTTGTTCCAACTACAGACCCTAGTAGTTTAGATTAAGAGCAGACTAATATGAACAGATGCACATTTTTCTGCTGCAGGATGACCTCTTCTTCTCCCCTTCCTCCTTTATTTGATTTTTTAAATTCATTTTTTATTTATTATTAAACTTGTATACTGTCCTCCCCTGAAGGGTTCAGGGTGGTGGACAACAGAGTAAAACAATAAAAGCCTAAAATACATACAGTTAAAACCAGAATAAAACCATAGAATAAAATTCCAGAAAAAGGAGCAAAATTGTAACAGATGACAACAAAAAACCCCAACCTCTTCCGTGCCCATGAGAGACCTAGATGGAATGGGGCTGATAACGCCTCCCTGGGACCATTTGCATGGACGGTCGCACTGGCTGTGCAGCTGGCGGTGCAGCCTTCGCACAGGCTGCACCGCTCCCGAATGGCTCTTACATTCTGCCCCCTTCCATTGCATTGTGGAGGCCAGGGGAAACGCTCCATGTGGCCAGAGCGACAGCTCTGGGGTCAGGGGCCAGGAGATCCCTGGCCTCCACAAAGTGACGGAAGTCAGCAGAAGTTAAGAGCCATTTGGGAGGGCCACGGAAAAAATGCTGGATTCCACCCGGTGCCGTTCGCTCGGCAATGAATGGAAGCTGCTGTTTTCCAAAAACCTCGCTCCCCAAGCAAGGTTCAAAAACACATTTTTTTGCGGGGGGAGAGAGAGACCACTGTAGTGATGCACTGCTGACCCAGCAGCACCGTGGTAGAACGTTGGGACGCCAATGGACCTACTGGGCCTTTGGTTGCTGGTCGCGACCGCGACTCCCCACCTCATCCTATTAGTCACGGGTCATGAACTGTCTGGCTAAGTCACTGGGCGCTGGCACAGCGGGCTTGCCCCCAGGTCAGGATTAGGCTCAGACGCTTCTACGCCTCTCAAGATCGAGCCAGGTGAGATCATGCATCACATGATGATCTCCAGGTCTCCCCGGTTCTCCGCCTTCATCTCCCTACCCACCTCTTTACACGCTTCCACAATGAAACCCTAATAAAGCAGCGAGGAGACCAGCACAGGGCAGAGTTGTCAGATCATGAAAACCGCTGCTTTTCCTGTTGCTGACGCTTCGCGCCAGATAGGAAAACCTCCTCCAGCGTCCTGCGCCTTCTTATTCACTTAGCCGCATCGACTCCCAAGCGGGGGGTTGGACTACAAGCTGGTGTCGTAAAACCCGGAATCCCTTCGAACCTCCACCCCTGCTCTCAATTGCCGTAAACATTTGGGAAGGGCTTCACGTGTCATGATAACGAAGTCCAGCTTGGATCGGGCGATCCAGGGACCACCGTTACCCTTCGTATCAACGCTTCTGTCCTCTGGATACAAGCGTTTATCCAGAGACACGCTGCCCCAGACACTCTCCTCGTCCGACGGAACACCGGTGGAGGTATGGGGAGCTTGCAAAAGCAGTGGCTTATGACAAATGCACGTTGACGAACTGAAAGTTAGCTAATCTAAACAGCGGCAGGGTCCCCGTGAGAGAAGGGGAGCTATGCGCCAAATTGGTTGAGGAGGATTGGGAAGCTCAGTGTCCGCACTGGAAAAAAATTCCGCAGAGGGACGGCATTGCCGAATCTTAAGGACTGGGAAAACTTATCGGTAGCGACTCTTCGCAGACAGAGCCTACTGTGGCTACCGATGTCACTGCTACTGACGCGTGGAGACAATGTTATGTCGCCATCAGCCTAGGTGACTCTATGGCTCCCCTTGCTGTAGGTCATGCCTCGCTTCGGATCTTTGCACCTTCAATTTCCAACCCCGGAATTTTCTTCTATCCCACTAAATTGATCGCCTCGTCCTCGCTTCTGCCCCCCGTTGCTCCTTCACCCTACTCCAAACTCCCCAGCGGCTGCCAAGGTCGTTCAGCCTCCCTTTGCTCCGGCCTTTCATTTTCCACAAGCTTTCACTGTGACCTCCTCCATTAGCCGCTGATGCAATGGCGCTGGTTTCAAAAACTCTTTCAGATGAACGATTATTAGCCACGATCTGCAGAAGAGAAACCTGACGTAGAAGACTACGGCGATGCGGATTTCCTGTATTTGTGCCCCGGGTCCACTTCACAGTGATACTCGAGGGGGGAGGGTATGCGTCATTCCCATGGCGGGTTGTCGGTACAAAGTACCGCCTTTAAGCTATAATTTCATCCTCCTACTGAGTCTCCCCGCGATAAGCTGCGCGGGACGTAGGAGTCACTCAGCCCTATCTGCGGTGAGAGAGGCATGGCCAAAGAGGCGGTCAGCGTGAGGAATCCCACTTAATGGTTCCGAGGGGCGGGATTGGAGAGGAACCACCTTCAAAAGATGTTCCCTGAAGCCCTGCACAATTTGTGATCTGGGAGAGCGAAGTTCCATACCGGCAATGGGGCTTTTAGCGGAGACGGCAGCTCAGCCTCCTACGCATGCGCCTTCTACACAGTCGCTTCAGCTTTCACGGCTTTGATGCCTTCCAGTAACCCCAACAATCAGATTGTTCCTTTGTCCTTGCCGGTGCAGCCCACCCTTCCCACGGTCGCGTCTTCTGAATGCATAAGCCTTTGGCAAGGCATGCTTTTTGAAAGTCCCCAATGCCACGGACACAGCCAACCCAAAGCTTCTTCTAGGGGCACCCGGCAGAAGCCCCCAAGGAGCCCTATGCTGAGTTTGTGAACAGGTTGAACTCAGGAGGCCCTCAAGAGGCAGGTTGGATAACTTGAGGAGGCTCCAGAGATGCTTAACTCCTTGAGCGCCTTTGCTTAAGGAGGAACGCTTCTCCCTGGCTTTGAGTGCCGCAAAGCTTTATCTGCAGGCCTAGGGAAGGAACCCCTCGAAAGCTGGGTCAGGGACATGCTCAAAGTGCTTGCCAGGACATATCGGCTCTTTCGGATGCCCTATCAAGCTTCAGCCTTCTAGTCGCCGCTGCCTCTCCGCTGCCATGAGGCAAGGATGCCCTCGAGACCAGTGTTTCACCATGTGGCAGTTGTGACAGCTCCCGAGGAATTGTAGGGCATGGCTCCGGGCGGGGCCTTACACCTGACGGAGGGAGGGTCTTCTTCCCCAGAGGGCGAAGACCTCCCAGGAAGCTCTAGGGGCCTGGCGCCCCAATGCCCGCTGGGAGGTCTTCCGCGCCTCGGCATTCCTCCCCAGCCCGGAACCAAGATCCGGTGACCTCAAACCCTTCCTCGAGCTCCCCCCCCATGAGATCTTCGCTGCTCCAGCTCAGTATGAGTGATCTCCATTCCCTCAATGGAGACTCCCATTAGGCTGTGGTCTTGCTCAGCTTCCTTAAGCTGGAACAGGGGGGTTGTTTCCATCATCCCAGGGGTCATCAATTCCCATGCACCAGGGGAGCCATCCACATCCAAGTATGGACAAACATCCTGCAGAGAACTGCCAAGTTCACCCAACACCCTGCCTCTATGCTCTTCCCACTTGGAGTCTAATCTAGGAGTTCAGCTAATCTAAATCTCGTTGCTATTTCTCGCTTCCTACGTCTGCCTACTCCTGCTCTGTTAGCCTCCTACATTCCAAAGTCACCTATGCTCTCCAGCCAGTGCCCCCAGAATGGCACGATTTCAAAATCTCTGCAGAGTCCCACAGTCACTGTGAATTGCAGCAGAAAGGGGAATGCTATGACGGAAGCAAGGGACTGTCGCTTTGAGCTCCTCTCTCAGAATGCCCCATAGCCAAATCCTACAGGGACAATGAGGTACTGGAAAGGGGAAGATGCTTTCGCTCACAATGGCCTGTAAGCCAAAAGTCCTCAAGTGAAGAAGAAGCCCCCCTTGGCCCTCTCCAGCTGTAAGGTTCAAAACCAGATCTCATAGCCTTCTGAGGCCTGTGCAGAGCCCTAAGCTCAAAAGCCTCCCCAGTGATGGCAGCAGAGAATCAGCCAGCACCTCAGAGAGAGCAAAATCTCAAATCAGAGCTTGCAATCCCTCCCCCATTACTTTATATGTGCTCTGTATGCCTATGTGTATGTTCTTGTATGTCTTGCCCCTTTCAAGAGAGACCTCCTTAAAAGGTTTCCCCTCATAGGGATTTTTCCATTGCTTCTAAGCTATGCTCTTGTGTGTGCTTCAATTAAAGTTTTTCTCCTTCTGATTATGTGTGCCAATGTCTTTGAAGGGTATTTCTCATTTATTACAGTATCCGCCTCTTTACCTTAAGCCGGGACACAGCTCGTGCGTGTTCTCTGGGATACCGATGGGGACCTCCGTCATCGCTTCCATCTTAGTTTCTAAACCTTCAAAACTTTCTTCCAAACCTCTCCTTGAGAAGACCTTTTTCCTCTTCATTCATCTGAGCTCATTACACTGCTGTACACATTACGCGCATGCTAAGTTTACATATGAAGCCAAATTCATTTTCATGTCTCTTCCACATTTCTCTGCTGAGGGGCTCCCTTGGCTGGGTCACAGTGCCAAGGGTGGGGTTCTCTCTAGCCACATTCCTATCTTTATTACAGCCTCAGCTGTGAAGCAGGTAGGAAGATAGCGGCTCAAACCGGCCAAAGGAGATCCTCCCCCTTACGGGAGGAGGGAGGTAGAGCTGGGACTTCCAAAACCAACTTCCCCTCCCTGCCTTTCCTTCTGCTACCACACCTCCCTCTTTCTAATGGGCTTGACGCGACCCCAATTCCTCTAGATTCTAGGATCTGGATAGCGAAGGGTTTTTGCAAAACCCCTCCTCAATTTGCTCACTGTGATCAAACCTCTCAAGCCCAGGAACTGGTATTTTCTTTTGCATCTTCTCTATATCTTTTCCTATAGACGCTTATATTACTTATATATGACTATAATTGTGAATTGGTTCAAGTTGCTTTGCAAAACCCACACCTTAGACGGCAGGATTGGGATTGTTTTTACAAAACAAACATCCCACCTGGATATGACTCCTCCTCTCATGCCTCTCTCCCTAAACGCCTTCGGGCAATTCCCTGCCTTGTATCTCTTAACGCCTTGAATAAGTTGCAGAGTGATCGTTGTCTGAAATGGGCCAACTGCTCTTAAATCTTAAAGCTTGGCCAAAACAAATCTAAAAAAAGGGGAGTAGTTCCCCCCCCCCTATTGGACCCAATCAAGGTCTCATCCAGCCCAGACCATATCCAAAGTACTCCTTTCTCTATTCCCCTCTTATCAAAGAATCTCGCCTCGGCCTCTACACTCAGGGCTCCTCGGGCTTTCCATTGTCATCTATAAGACCAATTAACTCAGCCAGCACCTAAAAACCCCTGGGGAAAAGCTGCCGCTGTTTTTCTCTTCTACAGTGGAGTCCAGCTCGGCCATGCCAGGGCCAGCCCCATCTCCGAGGAGATGGGAGCGGGGCCTCCCTGGAGGATCCTCACCCCTCACAGCCTGTTGAGAGGAGCCCGATCCACCCTCCAGCTTGGGCCAAGATGGGGAGGGACCTCTCTGGAACCAGTACACCCATTCTTCCGCAGGAGATCGCGAAGCCAGGCTGCCTATATCCGGACCTCAGCTATGGCTCAGGTTGACGCTTTCTGTGTGTCCAAGCTGCTCCTCATCTACAAGCTAAAATTCTCCTACTCTCTCTGTCGCTCACTCTGGCTGAAACTTGGAATTGCAGCCAGTGAACATTCCTGATAGATTAACCCTTGGAACTCTCCTCCGCCTGTTTTCCAGTCAGCTTGAATAATTGTTGGAACACTTCTTCGCCTTCTCTCACAACCTTGCTCGTGAGAATCATCACTGAGACCCGTAATGCTAAAGACTATCAGTAGCTCTCCCTCACGCCTTTGCAGAAATCCATGGACTCTCAACGCCATCGGGCTCTTGTAGCTTTGCAGTAGTCAAACAGCAAGAGCCATGCATTGGACAATTATGCAACCACGGGTTAGCCTTCCTTCCGCCCCATCATCCAGCCTATGTATCACCTTCGCTTAGCCATGTGTTTTTGTTGTTTAAATTCTATTGCATGCCCCTAGCGTTTTTGAAGTTAAGTGTTATTTGTTATTGCTGTATCATTTCCCGCCTGTCTGTCTGCCGGGACTCTCTTTGCTACCCCAGGCTCCACCCCTTAACGTGAGCCTTGCCGGATCGCCGCCCGGCTTCGCTCTGCCCGCTTCTGTCTTTCGATCCCTCCTGTCGAAACGAAATGTGGGTCGCTCTCCTCTCAAGCTATGGAGCTTCTGTCCCCTCGTAGCTTCCCCAGGAGCCCCCAGACTTGTTTCCCTGTAACACCAAGACTATTGGCCCGGCTGGCCTGTGCCTCTTTGAAACCATCAACTCTTCACCTCCATTGCTCTGGGACGCTCTGTCTCCTCAGGCAGGCAGGAACTTCGTCAAGCTTAATTCTGTAGACAAATCGTGGTCAGGCTTATTGATTACTTATTGTTTATTACATACACCAAGGTACAGGTTGTGAGAATGTACATACATATGTGTTGTTTTGAAATGTCTTTCTGGATAATTCCCAATTGACTTATATATGAAAGTACTGCGGAGCTGCGTGTTAGTTGTATCTAATCTGAAAAAAAGGATGTTTTGTTCTATTGGTGGTCAGCCCTCTGGAGCTAATATTGGTCGAGGATGGTTGAGTGTTATTGTACAGCTCTGCATTGTTTCTAATTGTGTGCCTCATATCGGATCTTGTTTACGTTCAATGTGTGTCTAATATTGCCTGTAACGTGTGCAAGAGAAGCCCCTCGCACTTCCCTCTTTACCCCGCAGCCAAGTTCTAATGTTACACGGGCAGCTTGGTCGAAAACGCTTGACCAGATGGCTAGTGAGACAAGCTGCCCCAAAATCACCCCTTACATTTCGGTCCCCCCCCTTTTTTTCTAAAATGTAAAAAAAAAGGAGGAGATGTAGTGGATGCACTGCTGACCCAGCAGCTTGCCGTGGTAGAGAGCGTTGGGGACGCCAATGGACTCCACGGGCTCCTTGCTGGTGCGTGACCGCACTTCACTCCTCATCCCAAGTGAGTCACGCGGGTCCTTGAACTGTCTGGCCTTAGTCATCGGGCTTAGGAGACAATGGTCTTGCCCCCAGGTGAGGGATTAGGCTCTAGACAGCTTACGCGGCTCCTCTCCAAGACGTAGGGCTAACCAGGGTGAGATCATGCATCACATGATGATCTCCAGGTCTCCCGGTCTCCCGCTCATCTCCCTACCCACCTCCTTTACACGCCCACAATGAAACCCTAATAAAAGGTGCGAGAGACCAGCACAGGGCAGAGTTGTCAGGATCATGAAAACCCGCGCTTCCTGTTGCTGACGCTCTGCGCCAGATGAAACCTCCTCCGCGTCTCGCCTATTCCTTAGCGACGACCCTGCGGGGTTGACTACAGACCACTGCATCAATTTGGCAGCGGCACCTGTGTGAAGGCTCCCCCCCAAATGGTGTTTTATTGTTGATTTTGGCCCGTGCGGAAACAGCCTAAGTTACTTTATAGGAGAGAAAGTGGGGATATAAATCGAAACTCATAAAACTCATTTCAATAAATAAACAGAGCTCAGTCATAACATGTGTGTGCACGCGTGCGTGTGTGCTTGTGTTTTTCTTTCCTTGCCCCTTCTGCCCATGCCTATATAACCAAGGAAAAGTTTAGGGCAGACTTAGGAAGCAATTCTAAGCATATCTATACAAAATTCTCCTCAGGTTTATTTAAGGGGAAATTTAACCCAAAAACATGTTCTTAGAATTGCACTGTAAGTCTGCTGTCAATCACCATCTTCCTAAACACTATTAACCCCAGTGAGGAGACCCATATTTTAGATGAAAGAGTGGGTGACAAGGGGTTAAAATTATCTGGCTTTAAGTTACGCAGGTTTAGACCTTGAAGAGGGGAATTCCAGAGAAAGGACATTTTGTACAATAAGTAAGCACTTCACAACAAGAGTGAAATTTGTCCCCCCCCCCCCAACACATGAAGCCTGGGTGATGTTGGGCTAGTAACAGATCTCTCTGAACTTGCTCAGACTACCAACCTGACAAGGTGTCTATTGGAAAGGAAGTGAAAGAGTTTGTAAGCCACTTTGAGACTTCTAACAAGGCAGGCATTCTTGTAATAATTGCATTCTGCTCCTCCATCCCACTTTTCACACATCTGTCTCCCACCCTCATTCTTTTCATTGGACTTCAACCTGACCAGATCAAGCCTGTGTGCTTTTCTTCTGTTCTCCTCCTTACCCCTCCTTCTTTATGTTAATAATGCATGCTTAGGTTAGGACTTTGTAGAATTTAAAATCTGTAGAACATTTTTCTGTTAGTGTTTTTGGGTATGTGCATGCATGTTTTCAATTTACTAATTCCCTTTGCTATTATTATTTTATTATTTCCTTTTATTTCCTTGATTTAAAAAAATCTTTAACTGTAAACCACGATTCTATTTATTCTATGAATGTGCAAACAGTTATGGGACATTTGAACTTTAATCTGAGGAGCTCAAAGAACATTTCAGGATTTCTATTGGGCATACTACAGTCCCTTACACTGTGGATGTCATGCCCCCAGAGAAGCTCTTATTATTTTCTTATTAGTTGTCCCTACAGCTAGTATGGGTTTAGTTCTTTTGTATAGTGTTCTAAGGGGGGGGGGGTCTGTGGTTAGACCCTGTCCCTTTAAGAATCCCCTTAGAGGCAGTCTTCCTTTCATTATCGAGTAGTGCCCCTGTTCAGTTAATTTAGTCTAAGGTGCCAGCGGAGTTGGAAGGCTGCAATATCTCTTACGTTGTCAGGACGTTGTCAGGACGTTGGTGTGTGTTCTGTCCTTGGATTTCTTCCCGCCTGTCGGTCCTGGCTCTCTGCCTGGTCTGCTTGGTCTGCTTTCATGTTATTTCAGCTCGACTGTGTGAAACTATACATTGTTGATTATTCTGTGGCGGGAAAGGGGTTTGCTACTGTATTAAAGCTATTATCAAAGTTCTGAGTCTTTTAGAACTCGCATCGCCTGTATTCAACTATGACTGCCAGTACAATAAAGAACTGAAAATGATTACTTTTGCCTGGACTTTACTAGTTCATTACATACGTCTATGATGTATAGTCTAAGCAGTATAAAGTTAAGGTGTTAACAGAAAGTAGAATCCAGATAAAGGACACTGAAGAAACCAAGAGAAAGCACAAAGTCAAGAAAGAATCAACGTACTTTATTTTAGTCAGACCCTGGGAGGAGTTAGCAGTAAACCTCTTTTTTGAACTGTTACACCTTGCTTGTGAGTCTCCCACTCTGTTCTGGCTGAGTACAGGGCACCTAAGAGTGTTTTACTTGGAGAACAGAACAGTGGAAGATATATGGCTCTTATCTTTCTTCCCAAAAGAACAGGGTGATATCATGGAGGTATGTGAGAGTTTATTAATTGGCTGCTTCCACATATGGATGGCATGGGGGCATTATCACCATGGTACTTTGTGATTGGTGGGAATGGGTGGAGATGCTATGATCTCCAGTAAAGTAGTTTTATGTCATGGCACAATGTATGTTAATATTTGATGCCCATTATAAATTAAAATAACCATACATAATCTCTATGAGGATTCAGTCTATACATGAAAATACAATATCTTTGAATCTGTGTCAAATTGATCTCAATATAAATCCTATGAAATGTCTTATTAATGTATATGAAAACCTCCTCACACAGGAATCTACATGACCTGCCCAAAGTTAA
The DNA here is from genome assembly GCF_021028975.2 of Sphaerodactylus townsendi. Lineage (NCBI taxonomy): Eukaryota > Metazoa > Chordata > Lepidosauria > Squamata > Sphaerodactylidae > Sphaerodactylus > Sphaerodactylus townsendi. Next base: position 62,040,098 of record NC_059427.1, read on the forward strand.
TTCTAGAATTTAAACAATCATGATATAGTTTTTTATACATTAACTGCCTTTAGTATCCATCTAGAAATTGATGCAAATAGGAGATTACCAGATTACATTCTGATATTATATAATCTGAATATAAGATTGCAATCAGAGTGAAAAAATGTAGGCACTACCATGTGAGCAACTACATATAAATTTTGTCCTCCTCTTGGAATGCAATTCTAAGCAGAAATACACTCGTCTAAACGTACAACTGTTTAGCACTGCACTGTTATTTAGCCCCGAAATAGAACCATTGGTCCTTCACTGGAAGACAAAAGAAATACATCTTAGGCAGACTTGAGCAATTAAGCAAAGCAAACTCAAACCCACTAGCATAATCATGTCTTTCTACTTTTAAACTTTGGAGCGGGGGTGGGGCAGGAGGAGTTGTACACTGCTGATTATACAATTTATACATGAGAGTATGTAGCATTATCTATGCAATCTCGTGCACTGATGTCATCAGTCTTACACTGAATAAACTCTACGTTGTCTTATAAGAGGCGGGGAGGTACACACCAAATTCTAAAGTGCAGATTGAGTGCAGGCAGGATAGAAGTAGGGAATAAGTCCTCATAGAAAATGGGAATAATTTCATATAATTACCACTGTGTATGTAAACAGGAACAACAAAAAATCATGAAATTACTATGGAAGTTAACTCAGATTTTTGTACTTACAATAGGTTTGACACAGACTATGGCCATCTCCGCACGGCCGTGGAGGCGCCTCCACGCCGGCAGAATTCTCGCTGGCGTGGAGGCGGAGGCCGCTCGTGATGTAAAGATGTACGGGCGGCCTCCAGAGAGGTCGGTGATGTTGGTACGGCTCCACATCGAGCCGCTTCGCCCCCTTCCCCGTCCCACTCACCGTGTCCCCGTCGTCGGCCTGCTGGCCGTCGCAGCCCCGGCCCAGCAGGCCAACGACGGGGACACGGTGAGTGGGACGGGGAGGGGAAACAGCGTGTTCCCGGCGGTGCTGTTCGCACCGCGCCGCCGGGAACACGCTTTCCCCTCAAAAACAACCCTTTAAAGGGTTGTTTTTTAGGGCGCTCCGACGCCGGCCTCTGGGGAGGGGGAGCGCAGTCAGGTCGGCGCTGCTGCACAGCAGCAGCTACCGCCTGTGCTTAATCGGCATGTTCAGCGGCGTATAATTTGGTACCGCCCCCAGGCCGTCGTTTTTGGCCCGTGCGGAAAGCGCCTATATTTGTGCTCACAAAAGACTTCTGTCAGTAGAAAGATCATTCCTATCTCCCACTACCTTCTACCCCTCCCACTGTAGCCCACTGATCTGCCTGAAATGTTGCTCCTGGGAACAGGAGACCCTTATAAACAGCTTGAAGGGCAAACTGGGAATCCACAGAAGGAAGGAAGAATTGATTGAAACTATCCCTGAACTTCTGTTAGCAGAAAACTGATTCTGAATCCAAGCCAATAATTACATTTAATTGAATATATTTTTGCATATTCGTATGGACAATACAGAACATTTTGGATGTATCAACAGCGGGCATTCATCAGAACTAGAAATCTCTTTATTACCACTCAGAAACATTGGCTTGCTGTTTTATATACTGATAACTTGAATAAGAAGTTGATTCAGGGTCTTAAGTCTTAAACAAGTCATTTGCTGTTCAATTGCAGTAACATCATATAAAATCAACAGGCAGCACTTATTCAACTGATTAAAATAGCTTTCTTTTATCAAACTGATCAAATCTTTTGATTGCATTTAATTGTTTTCATAGGTTATCAAAAGTTTAATAAGTGTCATTCAGAGTCAATGAAATACATTGAGAAAATTTAATTAATTAAACAAAAGTATTACTATTTTAATAAATAAACATGTATTTAATATTTCTCTTCCTCCCTATGCGTTTTTGTTAACACAACACAAATCGGAATAACCTCAAAAAACAAATGAAGTCTTAACTCACAGCCCAACCAATTAAAATTTGCCTATACCAATTAAAACTGGCATCCACTAATTAATAAACTAAACTGTTAGTTGATTAATCTACCAATTAAACCAATTAAAACTGACAGCCTTACTGCACATTAGACAAATAATCAAAAGAATGCCAAAATTCTACAGACTCCTAGCTTTTTGTTTTCACTGTTTTGTCTTGATTTTTCATGAAGGAAAACAGGACTTTTCATCTTTTCATCTTTTGTATCTCTTTGTTCACTCATCATTTTCCATTTAATAGCAGCTAATCTGTTAAAGGACCTTGGTGGGACAGGGCCCAAAATTACACCAGTATTTAAACTATAAATTCATATCCCACAGCATTTAACCAAATGAACTTTATGCATTTTAACAACTTCAGAATAATTTCAAAAGAGCAGTCATGTTAGTCTGTTGTACCAAACCAAGACAGGTATCTTTAAGACTAACCATCCTAGCATAAGCTTTTGTGACTCAGATCTCACTCTTTCATATACATTTAAAAGGAAAATTTTGCATGTTAGAAATCATTCATTTGTTTGCTCAGGTGTAAGGCATATAGATAAACATATACACAATTAATGAATGGTAAGAATGGTCACAGAGCCTTCCGCTGTGTTCAGTAACAGAAATAAACAAGGGTGCTTTCCACACAGGGATGTGTGTAGTTTCTCTGTTGCTGCTGTGGCTGCTGAAACGGTGCAGTGGCAATGGGACATCCATGTGGCAGGTTTGTCCATCATTTCAGTGCCCTAGTTTCCCAGCAATGGCCATACCCACTAATATGTGCCAGCAGGGATTTTTCAGGGTTTCTAAACTATCAAATGAATGTCATTATATAGAAAACATATCAATATATTTATTAGGTTCTCTGAATTCCAATAAATCTTCTTTAAATAAATATGTAGACATGTGGAGACATCTTTTCCCCTTATATTGCTGCAATGGAAGTGGCTAAGGAAGGAAGGAAGGAAGGAAGGAAGGAAGGAAGGAAGGAAGGAAGGAAGGAAGGAAGGAAGGAAGGAAGGAAGGAAGGAAGGAAGGAAGGAAGGAAGGAAGGAAGGAAGGAAGGAAGGAAGGAAGGAAGGAAGGAAGGAAGGAAGGAAGGAAGGAAGGAAGGAAGGAAGGAATTTGAACTTTAGTTTGTTATATATTTATAATGATGTTCAATTGTTGATTAAAACATAATAAAAGGTTCCCTGTGGTGATGGGGTGGGGAATGGCCACTTTGGGACAGTAGCGGAGAAATAGCTGCCATATGGTTAGGAGTAGGAACATCTGGACTTTCCCACCCACAAGGCAGCCACCCAGGATTTCCAAAAACTTCACAGCAAAGTAGGTTAATGCAATGCTCTCGGAAAGCAGGAGAGGAAAAAACACTTCCCAACAGCATCAAGGCTAAGGCAAATAACCCAAGGAATGTGCCCAGCATTGATAAACCAACTTTTATACAGAAAGAGTCACTGTGACGCTTTTAAAGAGGAGTATGGGTGAGACAGAGTAGTAATATGATTGTAAGAACCACAACATCTCTATATTGAACTGTAACCAACTAAAGTGAGTAAAGAAATTCAAGTCTGTTAAAGCCAAGATATGGAATCAACTTGGTGAGAGAGGATTGCCAGATTGCCGCATTATCTTAAAATGTACTTTTTCTGACAAAAGTACTGTTTTCATGATGAAGACTTCAAAACAGCAGCATTTAAAGGGAATTCCCGGGAGAAGCCACAGAAGAAGAGCCACATCCAAGACATGCAGGAGAGCAGAGTGGGGACATTGGGTAAATGGCAGAGCAGCATGGAGAAATCTCCTCCTCTTGCTCTGTCCGAAGGGCTTTTTTCCTAACTAAAAGCAACACTGGACTAAAATCTGGCCCTAGCAGAACCTGATGAAAGTGCAATAGGAATACATTAATGTTCACAATTTTCCTGCTTAGTGATGCTTTCACACTTGTTCTACTACCATTTGATGATATATCAGCACACAGCTGACAAATGCTGGAGCTGACACTGAAAGCAAAATGTAGAGACATTTTTCTTTTACTCTTGAATTCCTCATGTGATGTGCTTTAACTGTACAGCCTTAAAATAAAGTTGAAGTGAGAAACTGTATGAGCCTTGTAAGGCTATAGAATAGTCACTCTACCTCGTAAATATCAAATTATTGCCTGTGAACTTGAAGAACTACTCTTAAAAAAGTAGTAGAGGCACATTTTAACTGATTGTCAGTGTAAACTGCAAAACATAAAATATTTGCATATTTGTATTACTAATATAGCAGTATTATGATTGTCTTCATACATGGAGGCTGAGCATGGAAGATATGGTTATTAAAAAAAGCCTATGTACAGTAATTTGCAATTGCCCAAACTTAAAAAGTTTTAAAAACCTACTACTGATGGCGGCTTTAGAATCAACTGAGATTTTTGATCTCCATTTTAGCCAGCCATATTGAATGATATATTGTCAGAAATACATAATTTAGAACTAAAGAAGTAAACACAGAAGCCATCCTGGTGAAGGTGGTCATAATAATAACAGTCTCACAATGGGTTTCTTAGCCATCATGTAAACTTGGCTTACTTCCCATTCTAACTTGAAAGGACAAGTTTGCATACTAATGAATCAACTACTAGTCCAGCCCTTGCTCTTTCCCCTTTTCACTTTTTGTTTCAGGTTTTTAGGGTACTGAGTATATGTTTGTTTATATAATCATTCATTCATTGCCATATTAAAATGATCACAGTCACTTTAAAGACAGTTGCAAATCTCTCCAAGGATGCAAATGAGGTGGCTCATGCTATAGGTTTCACCCAATTCACACCATACATTCCAGTTTGTAAGGCTCATACACTGAACAAGAATTTTCAGGGCTCAACATATACAACAAAGGAAAATGTTAATATCTTGTTCAAATTACAGATCTACCCATTTTCTGAAAGCATAGTACAAGATTTGAATATATCAGTTCAAGAAAAAAAATCAAAGGTTTGCTTGGTTGCTATTTGATCCTACCTGTGGGTCGGAAAGTCGAGACAGATCCGGGTACAAGTAGAATTTTATTCCTTCAGTGGCCCCAGGAAGTGTTACTCCTCGTACCAGCAGAATCAAAAGCATGATGTAAGGAAAAGTGGCAGTTACATATACAACCTATGAACAAAACACAGATGATATATAATTAGGGATGCACAACTTGAACACTTTCAGTTTTTGTACAGTTTGAATATATTCAAGAAGTTCAGATTCTTCTCGTCTGAATTTTTTATTAAGAGTTTGAGTTCAGCTACTGTGCCAAAATTTTGTTCCATTGTTTTATGCCCTGCTGGATCAGACCAGAGTCCATCTAGTCCAGAACTCTGCTACTCGCAGTGGCCCACCAGATGCCTTTGGAAGCTCACATGAATGATGTGAAAGCAATGGCCTTCTGCTGCTGCTGCTCCTGAGCACCTGGTCTGCTAAGGCATTTGCAATCTCAGATCAAGGAAGATCAAGATTGGTAGCCATACATCGACTTCTCCTCCATAAATTTGTCCAAGCCCCTTTTAAAGCTATCCAGGTTAGTAGCCATCACCACCTCCTGTGGCAGCATATTCCAAACACCAATCACGCATTGCATGAAGAAATGTTTCCTTTTATTAGTCCTAATTCTTTCCCCCAGCATTTTCAATGTATGCTGCCTGGTTTTAGTATTGTGAGTTAAGAGAGAAAAATTTCAACAGAGATAAATGGAAGATACTACACTTAGGCAGAAAAAATGAAATGCACAGATATAGGATGAGTGACACCTGGCTTGACAACGTTACATGTGAAAGGGATCTGGGAGTCTTAGTAGACCACCAACGGAAAATCAGTCAGCAGTGAGAAAAGCCAATGCAATTCTGGGCTGTATCAATAGGAGTATAGTGTCTAGAGCGTGGGATGTAATTGTACCTCTCTATTCCGCATTGGTTAGACCTCATCTGGAAAGTGTGTTCAGTTCTGGGCACCGCAGTTCAAGAAGGATATTGACAAGCTGGAACATGTCCAGAGGAGAGCAAACAAAATGGTAAAAGGTCTGGAATCCATGTCTAACAAGGAAAGACTTAGGGATTTGGGTATGTTAAGTTTGGTGAAGAGAAGGTTAAGAGGTGACATGATAGCCCTGTTTAGATATTTGAAGGGATATCATGTTGGTGAGGTAGCAAGCTTGTTTTCTGCTGCTCCAGAAACTAGGACTGAGAGTAATGGGTTCAAGGTGAAGGAAAAGAGATTCCACCTAAACATCAGGAAAAATCTCCTGACAGTAAGGGGTGTTCAACAGTGGAATGCACTGCCTAGGAGTGCAGTAGAGTCTACTTCGGAGGTTTTTAAACAGAAACTGGATGGCCATCTGTCAGTAGTTGTCATGCCCCCACAGAGCCTTTGGTTGTTTCCCCTTTAAGATTTAGTTTCCCCATAGTCAGTATGGTTTTGCTTTATTGTTAACTCTTCTATGAGAGGGTATTTTAATTAGTCCCTGACCCTTTAAGACTTTTCCCAGTAGGCAATTTCCTTTCCTTACCAGCTACCCCATTTTAGTTTAGTCAGTCAGTCTCAATGAGGTGCTAAGGGAGGCTAGTGTCCATAATATTCGTGATGTCCATATGTTTATATGGTGGTCCAAAAAGAACAAGTCAAGTTTATCAGCAGTTAGAGCAAAGACCAAGAATAACAGAGATGTAAGGAAGTAAGACAAAGTCTACAGCTTCTAACATCCTGAAGACAAGCAAGTACTCTGATTAATTAGACCCAAGGGAGGAGTTAGGGTCTTGTTTCTCTCCATTAATAAAGCCATTATAAGAACTGTTGAAACTGGCTTGTGTCTCCCCTTTTCTGTCCTAGCCGAGAACAGGGCACCTCCAACAAAGTCATGGGGGGGGGGGGGGCGGAGAACAGGAATGCTTTGGTTATGTGTTCCTGCATTGCAAGGGGTTGGATGATGGTCCTTGGGGGTCTCTTCCAACTCTATGATTCAATCTCAATCTTCTTCTGATTTCATGGTTGCAGACTCCCCTTTGGTTGATGGTGGAGCCAAAAAACAGAAAAGCACAATTTGAATTTCTTCATCATCAGCATTAAACTTGTATAATTCATCAGTAGTCACTGCTTTTAGTCTTCTTGATGTTTTGGTACTTTATGGTTTAACAATCATCAGTAGACATTTCAAGTTTTCACTATTTTCTGCATGTAATGTGATGTCATCTGCATATCTCAAATTATTAATGTCTTTTCCACAAATCTGGCAGGCTGGACAAACATGCTGACATGGGACAACGCTGATCCTAGGACTCCTTTCTCCCACTAGATTTGGCTGCCCAGCAAATAACAAGCATTTCTTCAAATTCATTGGGAACAGAAACTGGCTAGAGAGGCAGTTGGGCCTTTGGATGACAAAAGAATAGAAGATTTCTGCAAGGAAAATAGGGAGATGGCAGAAACTGAATGAAGTCTATGCATATGTTTTCACTATGGAAAATGTGGGGCACATACCCATGCCAGAGGAAAGGTGTCTGAAGAACTGAGTAAAACTGAGGTGACAAGTGATAACGTTTTAGCACTACTAGGTAAACTAAAAAACAATAAGTCTTCAGGTCCAGATGGCATACACTCAGTGGTTCTCAAAGAATGAAAATATGAAGTTGGTGACCTACTAATAAAGATATGTAACTTGTTGCTAAAATTGTTCTATGCATTGGATGACTGAAAAATAGGAAATGTCACCCACATTTTAGGAAGAAGTCCAGAAAAGATTCAGAAAATTATAGGGCTGTTAGCTTGACATCTCTTACAGGTAAATTAGTAGAACTGTTGTTAAAGTTTGGAGCCCAGCAAGAAGCACTTGAGGCTCATGGCGGCAGCGCTCAGCACACAGGTCAGCAAGAGGCAGCTAGAGAGCACAGCACAGGCACCCTGGATACTCCCCTTCATCCTCCACAGATATGCAAAACATCCCTGCTGACTCCACCCCTAATCTCTAGAATTTCCCAATCCTGAGTTGGCAACCCTACATAAAAGGGATTGTAAATATAAAGCTGTTTTCATAAAATAATAAGCTATTTCAAATACACATAAACTTGAACTGATATGCATTAGCTAAACTTATTTTGCATTTACTATGTACGGGTTAGGGAGGGGGTAGGGATGGTTTTTAAAGGGGGTTTTAAGATGGTTTTAGAATTACATGTTCATGGTGTTTTGAAGTATACCCTACTCCGGGACATTGATGATGGGTGGGAAATAAATGTACAGCAAATAAATAAATAAATAAATAAATAAATAAATAAATAAATAAATAAATATGCATACATACATAATTTTTACTTTGGATGCAAAGTAGGTATTCATGTTTCCCATATACCCATCCACCATGAGTACTTGGAACTACTTTCTATTCTCACACGAGAGCAGAAAAAAGCCTGTTATCAGCAATGCCAATACGTTTCTGCAAAATGTTCTGGTAACATTTTCTATTGGTGTAGCCGATGTTCTCAGGCATCCCCATTCCCAAACAAAGCTTTTGCTATTATTCTCCATCTATTTATTCTCCTCAATTTGCTCCCTTATGCTAATTTATGTGGTTCACAACTTGTTATGATTGGACACATCTTGACAAGTATTTAAAGATTCCTGTACTTTTTTATCCTTTTTCCCAACACATAAACTTCTCTGAATAAATTGAGAACAGAACAGTTACTAATTGCACAAAATCCTGGTTTAATTGCCTCTAATTGCTTAATGTATTAATTTGCATGCCAATGCTCAAACTAGTTGTTTCAGATCAGGACTATGACTCAGCAATGCCAATGTCGGCAAATGAGGAAAACGAAAACAAGTGTCCAGTCTGTCTGTGACTGTCCTACTAGCTTTTTTTTTATTTGAGGTTAGTTTTCTAGATTACTTTATCAGAAATCATGGTATGTAACATGTAACAATATTTATTTTAAAAAGATGACACTGAGGTAAGAAACACAATACAGCACAACATTAATTTTCTGAAAAAGAATAGGCAGCACCTACCTTGGTAAATTTAGCCACAAAATTTAAAAATAGAGTTTTCGTGCTGCCATTATAACACATCAGTTCACACTCATCATAGCAATCTTGAATCAAGGTTAATTAAGTAAAATGAGGTAGCTGCAATTAACGTCATTCCTTTATCTTCTTTCTGCTATGGCCAAAAAAATGTTCACAAAATGTTCTTTAGTGTATTGTCGAAGGCTTTAACGGCGGGAATCACTAGGGTGTTGTGGGTTTTCCAGGTTGTATCGCTGTGTTTCAGTAGCATTTTCTCTTTAGGGGCTAAAGATTATTTTTCCAAAACTCATCACGTGCATTTTTCTTTTTCTCATTTCTATATGGTGCTATTAAAGTCTGTAATGTTGCTAATAACAAAATATTAAATTTGTGTAACATTAAACACACACATACATCTTTAATTTCAAATATTTGGAAATGAAATCTAAACTACAAGATGCTGGTTTTAATCCTGCATTAAAGGAGTTTAAGACAAATCAGGTGAACAGGTGAATGGAACACTACATTCAATGGTACACTTAGCTCTGCTATTTCAATATGAAAAATAAAAAGAACGGTCTGATACTCTAAACTCTCTGAAATTGGTATCTGTGTATTCAGTAGGGCCTTTCATTCTTTGGCCATATTCCATTTCTTGCCTCCTCCCTCTTCCCCAGTAGCGTAGCACCAAGTGGGTGGGGTGGGGCGCGTTGCAAAAAATGTCTAAAATGTTGCCTCCATAAGCACAAACTACCATTAACAATCTGCTGCAGCCAGAACAACCTAATTCCTCTAACCAAATGCCCCTTTCTGACTCGTGAAAACTATACCATGTTAAATGCATTCATTTTTACACAAATGATGCTGAGTTTATTTTTGCTTCCTTTGAAATGTCTCAATTGTTTGGCTTCAGAAGAAAACTGATTTCCTTCCCTAGAATTCCAAAATTCTAGGGTTGGCATTTTTCTCGATGATGTTTGGATACCTATTGCAGCATACTCAAGTATCATCCAAAAATATTCACTGCAATTTTTATCATAAGTGGAATGTTAAAGACTACTCATATGTATGAAATAGTTATGTATGTGTGATCACCATGTATGACATACTGATTATATGCTAACACAAACTGAAGGTGTCTGGCTACAAATGGTTATCATTGAAATAGGATATATGTGTGTGTGTGTGCGTGTGTGTGCGTGTGTGTGTGTGTATAGTATGTGTGTGTGTGTGTATATATATATAGTGTGTGTGTATATATAGTGTGTGTGTGTATATATAGTGTGTATATATATATAGTGTGTGTGTATATATATGTGTATATATAGTGTGTATATATAGTATGTATGTATATAGTATGTATGTATATAGTATATAGTATATAGTATACAGTATATAGTATATAGTGAGTGTGTGTGTGTGTCTGTATATATATATATATAAATGAAAATGATACAAAAATGTTATATTTTGCTCTTTTGCTCATTTGCCATGGTATAAAATTAGTGCAATACTTTTAAACTTAACCACTAACTTAAACAAAAGTCAAGGGAAGGGGAAATCTGGTCACATCAACAAAATACTGGATAGAAACAATGATAAGGCTTGTATAATTGAGACTGACTGAAATTTATATTATGTAATCCTCACTCTTCATATAAAAGTTATCCAATAGTTGTTAGTCCACACTTTTTATAGCCTAACTAAACTCTCATTAATATTTTTCTTCATGGTTATTGGACTGATCTCGTCTCTAAAATGGAGTGCCAATGTGTAAAAAAAAAAGATATCTGCAACACAAATTCAGTTGGAAAAAGAAACATAAATTATCATGATAGGTTACTGCAAATTAATGCTAATTGCAGATTCCTGAAAAGCACAAGTGATTTCTATATAAAGATTTCTATGGTTAGTGGCTCAGAGATACATTTAAATGCTCAGTGGTTTTAAGGGAAGAAAAAAATATTTTGAAACTTCAGACAGAGGAGGCTGGATAGCCTAAAACTCTGCATGCATCTCATGAATGTTCTACTTTCCTCTCATGAATACAGAGATCAATCTTGGACTGCATGTTAAAGCCTCACTATGAAGGACCATTCTCAGCTATTACTTCAAGCAGAAACAAAAGACACTTCAGGAGATACAATCATTGCTGCCTAGTTCCTTTTCCTGAGACCTTACAATGGCCCTCAGTTCCTTTCTTTTTTGCACATCTTTCTCTTTTATTTTCTTCTGTCCCTTTACACTTTCTTTATGCCTCATTGAATCCATTAGAGTCTTTATATGGTCTGCTTTTGAAAAAAATAAATTTTCTATGTGGAACTAGTGATTGAATCTTAATTGCTGGCAAGCCAAGTTTAACTCCTTCTGATGGGATTCCGGCAAAATTAGAAGGCACAAGGTACATAGAGTATATTTCTGAACTTTGTGAGATTGTGCTGATGTTACACTTCTTAGATTTATTGTAAGTGCTTGGAAGTTTTCTGTTCCTTCCCTCTCTCCTAAACAGATAGGCATACATAAACTGGTGATGGAACAGTGGTCCCAGATGGGGTCACCTGCTATTTTCTGGATCTTATTCCCATAGAATACACCTTTTGTAATGTAATTGCCAGTTCTAGGTTTGCATTCAAGGGATGAATACAGTTACTAGATGCCACTGTTCCTAAAAGTGTGTGTGTGTGTGTGTGTCTGTACACACCAACACACACACACACACACATTAATATTAATATTATTAATATTATTATTAATAATATTGACACACACACACACATACATGTATGTATGTATGTATGTATGTATGTATGTATGTATGTACGTATATATATATTCGTAAGAAAAATGGCAGACAGCCAAACTGTCATTTTCAAACACTGGTATTTGGAAGTCCAGGTGGAAAGGTATGGACATACAAATGGCTCAGTAAAACATAATACAGAACAATTATCAGGTGGTGGCAAGATTCCATGTCCCAACCAGGACCTCTCACAGATCTAGAGAAAAGTTGCCTCCTTTGAAGAGTCACTGCCTGAACTGCAGTTGCAGCTAATCAGCAGCACTTCTAGGGTGAGAGATCCCAGATAGGCTGACAGGCAAAGTGCTTCCATGCCTTTTGTTTGACTATCTTGCTGGCAACAACCAGGAAGCATGTATGATTTGTAGCACTGCCTTTAAAGGAGCCTAGCATAAAGCTTGTAAGGTGGCCCCTGTCTACATACTCTAGGCTGCACTAGAAAGAAGGCAGTGTTTCTAACCTTTCATCTCTCCATTTGAGGTCACATGAGTGGCATCCCTGGGCTGATGCAGCTGGTTAGAAATTTAAACTTTGGTGTGGTTGAAGCAGCAGGATACAGTAGGCAGGGATGGGAGACTGAAATTCCCCCGACCCATCCTGCATTTTCATTTCTTGTAATCAGACAATTTCTCTTCCTTATTCTGAACCTGGATATCTAGTTTAGATCACTGAAGTAAAGTTCAGATTCAGTTGGAACATGAAGGCATCAAGAGATAAAGAATCTAAAGAGATCTTTTCATTTTTCACAATTAAACCTTCTAAACGATGATTCATAGTTAATAATTAATCCGAGGCTACAAATCATACCAGTTTATATGGGTACTCTCCAAGTATCAAATGTTACAGATTCAAAGGGCAGCCTTGGTTGTCAGGCAGTTTATTTTGTAGGACTGGGATTCTAGGATTCTTTGCTCTGCGGATGACTGGGTTGGCAATATATTCCGCAGCACCTAATATAATAAGCATACTCCTCTGATACTGGAGATAATATGTATGCATCATGACTAGTAGCCATAGATAGTCTTCCAACTTGGCAGCCATCACCACATCCTGGAGGAGAGTGTTCCCAATTTAACTATGTGTTGTATGAAGAAATACTTCAGATTACCCTGATTCTAGTAAGATGAGACAGGGAGAAAAGTCCACTCTACCCAGACTATGCATGATTTCATAGACCTCTATCATGTGTTGCCTTTTTTCTAAGCTAAACAAAAAACCCATGATCATTTTGGTTGCTCTTTTCTGCACCTTTTCAAGCTCTGCAATATATATATTTGAGGTGTGGTGACCAGAACTGTACACAGTAATAATCCAAGTATGGTCTCACCACTGATTTGTATATGGGCAGTATGATAGCAGTAGTTTTATTCTCTATTCCTTTTCTAATTATGGCCAGCATGGAATTTGCCTTTTTCAAAGCAGCCACATGCTGGGTTAACATTTTCATCGAGCTACCCCTACCACCTGGTCTGTCACTTAGATGTATGATTGATATATGAAGATAGTGACTGGCTGCAGTGGGGATGACTGCAGAGTTTTGAATTTATTGGGCCCTAATATATTAATGGGTTCCTCTTTCCACAATGCATTTGCAGGACAACCTGCTCCTTCTCATTACCTTTGCTTATCATATCGTAGCCATGGAAATTCCTGATACTCTTAGAGGTGGGTCCCTTGCATAGGTCCTGGTAGATATGTTTATTGGTAATTCCATGTAAAAGCTGTAATTTTAGCTACAGAACAGACCAAATTGGGCAATGCTGTTGGAAACAACTTGTTTTCAAGACAAATCAGAAATGGATGGGTCATGGATTCTTCTGTCCCTTATACATTTACTAACTTATTTAATGATTGAATTATGTCCTCCCTTTGGGATAATGTAAGTTCACAAGGCAGGTAATAAAGAAGAGAAAACTTTAAAATAACACCAGGTAAGCCAAGAAACACAGAACAATCAAAATGAACAGATGAACTAAAGATGATTATTAAAAAGACACAAAGCAGCTTCAAAGACATGTTACCCAACAGCAAGTAACAGCTAACTTATGGCAACCCCACAGTGTTTTCAAGGCAAGAGACATTAGGAGCTGGTTTGCCATTGCCTGCCTCTGTGTAAGCTGAGAGAGTTCTGAAAGAACTGTGATAGGGCAACAATTTTAAAAATACAATCCATGTCAATTATGTGAGAAGCTCAGATGCTCTCCTTAACAGATTTTATAGCATCAGAAAAGACAGGGAGTTTCATAGTCAAAATACGGGGAGCTACAGCACATGAAACTGAGACACCTCAAGGCCAAAATCTACAAAACAGTTGTTCACCCAGTAGCACTGCACGGAGCCAAATGCTGGTCAGCAACAAGAAAACATGAACAAGCCCTTCATGTCATGGAAATGAGGATGCTTCGGTGGAAGCTAAACCTGATGCTGTTTGACCATGTGCTGAATGATGACATACGGCAAAGACTTAAAATAACACCACTTGACCAGTACATGAGGCAGGCATGGCTAAGGTGGTATGGCCACGTCATGCACCGTGAGGAAACATCCGTAGCAAAAACAGCCCTGCACCTTGAACCTGGTGGATGCCGCCCACATGGCAGACCCAAAAAACAGTGGATTGTCACAATCTGAATCTGGATGGAAACAATCTGAATCCTAGCAAAAGTAAATCTTGACATCCATAGGAATGTCTGATAGAAATGGCCAGTATCTAAAAATAATAAGCTTAATCTGCTGGTTTAATTGTGAAAATGAAAAGTCACAAGAAATTCTATTGGCAGTTTGTTTGACATTCTTCAGAAACAATTACCTTCTTTCAATAGAGTGAGCTCTCTCACTTGCTTCCTTGATAATACACCAATGAAAATTCTTACTTGGTAATCTTACGTCTACTATGTGAGCAGTAGAAATAATGCCTGAAACTAACTTTTGAATTTAAAAGTTTAATTCATCCCACTTTACACTATAGGTGATATCACATTTCTCCAATTGCAATAGTACAACAGTCTGCCTTTGGGGGGGAGGATGTCTCTTATTTAACTGTTCTATTTTAGATAGATAGTGTGTGTATTTTTTTTAACTTTTTCGCAGGGAACAAGAAATGCAAAAATCTCTTTTTCCCCTCCCTTAGCTGCTGCAGCCAGACTAAACCAAGTCACGATGGAGCTTGGGGAGACAGGAAAACTGGCTCCATTTCTCCTTTTTCTTTCTGCTGTTGTTAAAGGCTTTTGAAGTATTAACAGCAGAAAATCCAGGGTGGGGGAACGCCTGCAAATGGACTCAGCAAAACATGAAATCCGTCCTTTTGGTGAGGGGAGAGGAGGGAGAGGGAAGGAGAAAAAAGAATGAACAAGGACCCTCAATTCCCCCCCCCCCCGGACCCTCCACTTGGCTCGCTGGCTCTGCCCCTTGCTATTCTGCCATCCAGCCCTGCAGATGTTGCCTTGCTCCTGCTATCCACTTTCAGAGAGGAGGAGGAACAAGAGGACAGGAGGGGACTCGATGTGTGTGGTGGTGGTGGTGGTGGTGGAGGACGAGGACGAGGAGGATGAGGAGGACAAGGAGGCCAGGCAAAGCTTTCTCCAGCGATGCAATTTGGACTCCCGCCTCCCATCCCTCGCATTCCCTATTTTTAGCCCAGGGTCTGGGATGCTCAGAGCCAAATCTGACTAGGGTTGTGAATGAGATCGGGGAGTGTGGTGAGGTGGCCAAGATCTGGCAGGGAGGCTGGGGGAGACAACCGGCAGAAAGCAAGCAGAGGAGAGACTCTGGGCATGCATGAGCAGCGGCGCCCCCCTGGATGCAGAAAGCACCGGGGAGAGGCAAAGTGAACCGCCCGGGCCCCCTGCATGCTTCTCCTGACCATTACAGATAGAAACCCAAACCAATCATCCAACAATCCCTCTATCTCTCCCCCTTCCCTCCCTCCTTCTGTGTTTTAAAAAATGTCAGCATGCTAGGAAGCCAGGGAGGGAGGCTCCCCCCCTTGGAAGGCGAGGCACTTTTCAAAGACAGCTTGGCTCTATTTGCCAAACAAAGCCCTGCTGGGATTGCTGGCTTAGCTCCCCTTTGCCAAACTAAGCTGCTGTCCATCAGTCGCCACCTCAGCCAATCCCCATGCACCCCACCCTGCTGTGCTTTTATGGAGCGCACCTTGACATGTTTAGACACAGGCTGCATTTCTTGCTTTCTGGTTTCTCCCCTCCCCAACACACACACACACATACAGAAAGCCTCCACCCCTTCCCTTGCACCCACTTTAAGAGGTGGGGGAGGGGTGCGAGGAGGAATGAATGGCACACACAAGTTCCCCCTCCCCCCAACAAAAATGTGGCTAGCTCGTTTTTCTGGACTGGTGTAAATGTGTTGGTTTGTTTGTGTCTGATCTGATCAGGGATGGGGGGGCAGTCAAGTCGGTTATTCATGAAGCAAGACTATGCTTCAGTGAAGCAAGACTATGCTCCCTCCTCCTTCTCCTCCTCCAAGCAAATCAACCATCTGAACATTAAAATTGGGAAACAACGTGGCACTGAGATCTTGCAGTAGCGTTTCAGCAACAGCACGATAGCCAATCAGAAGAAAGATGCAAAGGCGGAGATACCATGCTTATGTGCTTACATGATCACATTTTTTCCGCGCCAAAAAAAAAAGAGTTCCCACCTCAGCTCGGCATGACAGTCAATCAGGATAGACCTGCCCAGCCAATCGCATGGCAGTGGGGATTGTAACATTGTTTGAATCCAAGATAGGCCTAGATGTCTTCAGTGGAAACATGCTGCAGTGGGGAGGATGAAACCTCGATGAAAAGGTGCAGTTTATTTTGAAACTTGGTTGTATCTACATTTAATTTCCCAGTGGGAATTCGCCCAGTGTCAGAAATAGATTGTCCCCCCCCCCCCCCAGCCAAGATCACTGGAATTCCTCAACATATACACTACATGTTCACCCACAACTTCCCTGTTAACATTTTTCTTTTCTTAGCTGTTTCAGGTAAAAGAAAGTACACAGCATCAGATACAGCACTGTATCTGGACCGGAGAATACATGGAATCATCAAGCAGGGATGGAAATTTGGGCCTGGATGACAGGATCTGCATTTGTTAGTTTGGCCACCGGGGGTTCAGATGGGACACATTGCTTCCACTGGCTGTGGCGAAGGCCTTTGAGTAGGGCTGCCCCCAGGTTGTTTTCCTCCAGGTCATCTATCTGCCAGCCCAGAAGGGGGTGCTGCTGTTGAGCTTCATAATTGAGGACATTTCTACACCATCAAAGGTTTTTGGGCACTGTCATTTACTGATCTGGTTTGCTGTAATCAGGGTTTGGCACAGAGTGGACTTAGCAAGGCAGTATCACAGTTCATGGAGGCCTGAAGGAAGGACAATTTTACACCTGGACATTTCTTTCAGGTGTCCCAAGCTGTACAAAGAGGATGATGTATACCTGTCTGTGAACCCTGGCTATATAGCATTAGGAATGTTCTGTGTGATTGACTACAGGTTTGGGAGCTTTGGTGGGAGCAGGGCTCCTGGGTGGCCCCACTCGCTTGGCGGATTGCACATTGGATCTTTTTGAAGGCAGACTGAGTCTGTGAACCTGCCTTCCCATAGTTGATGGCTCCCATAAGGGACCTTGGGGATATTTGGGGGGGGGGCATGATGCCACATGTCTTGGCAGGGGCTACTGGTTGGACTACGTTCCCTAGTAGCAAAGGGATACCCACACAGAGGCCAGCACCTAGTAGACTCCTGTTACTTGCTACTCCATGGTCTTCTCCCTCAGCAGGAAGGCTGGAGGGAAGAGAGGCATTCATCAGGTTGGTAGGTGGGCCATCCATCCCTATGCTGCACCCTATCTCCTTATTCCTGAATTCAATAAATAAGCTGTGATCAGCTATGTTACCAAAAATGAATATATTTATGTTTTATTCTGCACTGAGCTTCCCTCAATTCTCCCTCTCTTAGCACAATAACTCTATAGGGTTTTCAAGGCAATTAAGCAGAAGTAACTCACCATTGCCTTCCTCTGCAAGTCTTTCTTGATAGTCCCTGTCCAAATACTGATCCTGCTTAGCTTCCAAGATCTGATGAGATGGGCTACATTATACTGGTCCACAACACTGAAGGTGTTATTATAGGCTTTTATTAGGCGCACAGTTTATGAACAGGTTAATACAGGCAGCTATTCTTCGCAGGCCAATCCCTGTACTTTGAATTGGCCCTATAAATCAACATGGTCAGTAGAAATGCTCCAGAACAGGAATTACGTATCTAACCAGCTAGCTATTACTAATGTGCTGCTGCATTTTGCACTAGCTGAAGTTTCCAAAACATTTTTAAAAGCAGCTCCACATAGAGCACATTACAGTAGTCTAACCTTTAGATTACAATGACATGAATCACTGTGTTCAGGTCAGCTGAAACCAGCAGGGAAGATAATATTTGTGCCTAATACAGAAGAAAAAAAGAATTCTTCCCTATTATACCAACTTTCTTCTGAAAAAGAACAAAGTTAGATTGAAGAGCATCCCTGAGTTCTTTGTGAGAACCAATCTAATTCCACCCAAAGTAGGAAGAGTAATCTCTTCCAGAACATCAGCTTGCTATCCATCATCTCCTTCAACTTGTCTGAATTCATTTTTCTTTATTTCCTTTAAGCTAACAGTCCAACATAATAAGACAAGATAGAAACAACAGTTTCTGGTGGTTGACATTTAAAAAAAACACAGTTCTGCGCATCTTCATAATACTAATGGCATGGAATTCAAACGCTCCGTATGATCTTATTAAGCTGCTTTATACACTCAAAGTAATTCATAGGGCAGTTGTAAGCATAAAAAAAGTGAAGAACAATGTTCAGTGTCACTGTGGGCTCCTCAGAAGAAGGGCAGGATAAAAATGTGCTAAACAAATAAATGTGTAAAGTCATATTCCATTTATACATTTGTGTTCTACCGTGCAGCAAGCTTACCTTTATTTCAGAGAAGGAAAGATTTACCTTAGTGCAGAGAAGCTACACTGTTTCCAAATGCTGGCAAAATGCAATTTTTCTTATTGTTTTGCTTTTCGCCATGAAGCAAGACAGCTGAACAGGAAGTGTTATTCTTTATCTGGGTTTTGTTGCTCCTTCCTGCCTTCCCCAGCTCACCCAACAGCCATTTTCCCCACCATTTTCAAAATGATCAGAAGAGCTTGAGTGTGTGCATGCTTTTTAAAGAAGTGCTGCAGGTCTACCACTGGAGCGAGGGACCAAACTGTTGAGCTATCAGATGCCAGGAAAAAAGAGAGGATCTTCAAATAGGATCTTTTGGCCACCATTTCGAACTATCAGAAGGGTGTGTGTGTGTGTGTGTGCTGCAGATCTAACATTAGATCAAGAGACTGGTATATTGAACTATCAAATGCTGGGGGAAATGTGCATACGTAGGGGTGTTTTCAGGAAAACAACAAAGAATGCAGGATTTAAACATTTGCCCCTGTTGGACTGGCAGAGGTATTCTAAATAAAAATAAAATGACCCCTTTAAAATGCCAATATTGTAGGTAAAAGGGGTTCTGCTAGTATGGCACATTTATTGTATACCTATGTATAAAATAAAAGACTCTGCTCCTCCCCTATTATCTGAGTAATTTAGTTTGGTCCTACTGGATGGAACTCTTGGTTTCAATTTCTAGTTCTTGCGTCTTAGCTAATGCAGATGGTTGTAAGAAGTGCTTTCCTTGCAAATAAAAACTGTTGCTTTGGACCAGCTTGTCACTGCTGAATGGACCTGAGAACAGTGAGTACTCCAGCCCAACCTCTTATGTAAACAGAAAACCAAAGGAAACCCCCACTGTGAAGCAAACAGCCTAAAGCATGCAGAAAGTGTACAAAAGCCCATACTTTTCTACATACCTATAAATACTCTTCAATTACACACATAGCCACTACTTTGCGGGTAGCTTGATTCTGTGTGACAGTGATAGAGGCCAACAATCGGTCTATTAGATACAACAATAAATTCCAGAATTCCATGAAATCATTCAACTCCCAAAATTCCATAGTAATATTTAAGAGGGAATTCTAGAGTACCCAGCATTCCAGGTTATTGTGATATGTTTAGGGCAGTAGCTAAGACTGACAAAAGATACAGGATGTAGTTCCCATTGATCCCATCAGTCCAAACTGTAAATATTACTGTATATAAAGTGTTGGGTTTGGGTCCCCAGTCCCAACTTGTGTTCTCTGCAGCCACACAGCAGATGCAGCAAATGACTTCTTTAGACAAATGAGAGCTCAACTGGGCTCAGAAAGGTGCTACTGGAGGAGGAAAGAGTCCTGGGTCCACCCCACACCCCCGAGTCATTTTCCCAAACAAAACTCCTGTGAGAGGAGTTATTTCCCTACTTTTGCTTCTCCATTTGCACAGATAGCCACATAGAGTAGCAATATTGGTAAAATAACTCCCCTGTTTCACATGGGAAGATGGCAGAGGGGCAGGGAGGGAGAGAGTCAGCTGCTGTGTGACTATGCAGAAATTATGTTTTTAAAGCAATATCCTGTGATCTCAGTTATGAAAACTATGCACATGAAATTTCAGGTATAGTGAAAGTTCCATCATGAGCCCTCTCTGTCATCAAGTCTAGGTACATTTGGAGAAGGTAATGGAAAAGGATTCCAGGAGCGGTTCTGAGCCTCTGCACCATTAATAGTCCAAAAAGTCAAACAACTTTAGAAAATGTCCTTGATAGTTTAAAATACTATATTAAAGACTCAAATAACATTTCTAGAAAAGATACAAAAAATCTAAGCTACAGGCAGCAGAAAGACATGGGATATAATCCCACATTTTTCAACAATACCTCCTGCTAAACTGAGCAAATAGCAATATGCTAATGGCATGGCTCCCCAAAACTCTCTACTGCTGTTCTTAAGGCAGCTAGGAACCCTAAGTGCATGCTTCTCCTGCAGGAACAGGAGTAAACTTCCTCATAACTTGGAAGTTTAGCTATTTCTTGATGGAGTAGAAGGAGGGAAGCAGGGCATCTGGTAAAAGCATCAAAGGGGAAGGGAAAGGCTGCCTTTTGTCTTAATAGCACACACACACACACACACAATATTAATTTACCACATCATGTTCAAACAGCACTTTTTGATATAACTGGGCTCAAAAATCTAATGGGGTACTTGAAAGTATTTTCAATATTCTAATTCTGCGGAAATTTAGATGTGGGATGTCTAAAATCTGTGTAGTATTGTGTAGTCTACATAAGTGACTTCTGATGTTCATTAAGAGGCTGTGCTGTCATAGGACAAAAGGCACCTGTCTGTACACTTCAATTTTGCAACTGAATGCAGGAAAAATCCAAAACTGAATATAAACTTTGTTAGCTTTGAATTCTGGTAATTCACTGAACTATGTGCAAATTCATTGAATATGAGTAAATATCACATATATCGCAGATTTCTGTGTGTCTGTGTCTTATCTACATTAAAGAAACTCCATATTATTAACAATAGCACAACAAACCAAAGAACTGTCAAGATGTAAAAGGGCTATTTAGGTTTTCAAGGATCTTCCTGCAGTTATTCTCATTCAGTACATATTTGTCCAAACCATATAAAAGATAGCATCACCTTCCTTTCTACGTATCAAAAGATTTAAAAAAATAAATGTTAAGTAGTCATACGTGAGGCCAATTTAAAATGCAGTTGTTCTATCTCAAAATAGGTCAACCTCTCTTTGATCATTTTCCCATCTTTAACAGTTTTCTGTAACAGAGAAAGATGAAGGGTGCCATAGAGAATGTACTATGCTGTGTATGGGTAAACCAATAAAAGCAGAGATATGAACTCTTTTCCCTGAGCCTATTTAAGCATTTTCCCTGCTAATTTATGATTGATACCAGCCATGGTGGTTTATTCCTTAGTTCAATAGAGCTATATATGAGAGTTTTCCCTCCTCACGTACTGCAAGTCAGTTCAGTTTTGTGCATTAATGAAACATACTGCTGTGGGCAAAGCAAAAGCATTCCTTCATAGCACAGCTTTCTTATATACAAGCAGAAAATTCCTCCATCGTTCTTAGAGCCATCAATCATTTGTACACCTACACACACCTAACTTTAGTAGTTTCAATATTTCCTCTAAATACTCTCCTTGCAAGTTTTCCAGTAAAGACTAGGTGCCCACAGGAACAAGCACTGTAATGATCAAAGTTATAATAATACTTTCTCCCACTGGTTAGTTTTTTTCTGCTTTTCAGCATATCTCTGGATACAAGGGAGTGGGATCTCCTGACTAATATCACATTCTTCAGTAAATTTCTTTCCATTCTGACAAGCAAGATACACTTTATTACTTTAAAAAAATAGAGGGGAAAATTCAAAAACCAGCAATTAAATAGAATTTTTAAAAAGAACAAAGTGTGCAATTAAATAGAATTTTTAAAAAGAACAAAGTGTGCATAAATTGGAGCCAAAACTATAACAACAGTGCTGGCAGATCTACACATAAGTGTCTGCAAAAGATTTCTAGTTCTCTAAAAATAAATCCACACCCTATTGTTGTCTATATGTCATGTGTTCAAATACAGATAAGAGGTCTAAGATCCTGAATCCACTGATTTATTGGAAATGGGCATTTATCTTTCCAGTGTTGTAATACGAGTCTTGTAGCTGTAGTAAGCACATGGAGGGGAGGCTGCATGATATAGCCAGATCTCATCAGAACACAGAAGGTAAGCTGGATCAGTATTTGGAAGGGGGGTCCCCAAGGGGGGTCCCCAGAGTAAGGCAATGGCAAACCATCCCTGCTTCTTACTTGCCTTGAAAGCCGCTTGCCAGGGTTACCATAAGTCGGCTACAGCTTGATGGCATTTTACACATTCACACAAGAGCACAAAGGATCCATTTTTGTTGACCACAGATAAGCCTCCAAGAGATGGGTAGATAGTTTAAAACTACTTAAGCATCGTCAAAAATCAATTAACATTCCAATACAAAATTTGCTACAAATTCATCCCAGAAAACAACAAATGACTGGACACATCCAAAGCATATGTATAGGGGATGCATTCTGTGAGTTACAATGCCACCAGTTAGACACTTTATCCATTGCTAAAGAGTGACTGTGGTGTCCACTATACACAGGTTGTTTTTACTATGACTCAACTAGAGCAGGTATAAACTCAAGGCCATATCCTATTGCTTTAAATAGGGCAATCTAGCTCCTTATTCCATTCATTCCTGAGATTCAGCATATCATATTTATTAATCAACATCAAATATTTGTTAATAGGTTTTGATTTCTGTCTTGATTCAGTTAGAGCTTCCAGAAGCAAAGGGGATTCATACTTAATGCTACAGAGTCATATTCAGACACCAAAAAAGTTGCAACGGTAAGTATTGCCATTCTACAGAAGGTGACAAGACACATCTAGACCTCACCTCAGAAAATGACAAAAACTCATCATAATAAACTATCAATTGGCCCAATGCAAAAATCCCCCTATTTCATGAAAAGATTTCTTTTCAAATTGATAATATCATGCCATTATACACCATTGTTTTCTAGTTGCAGAAACTGCAGAACGAATGGGATCCATTCTAGAATAAGTTGACTCTAATAAATTCCACACAGTGTTATGTCACACATAGAGAAGGGCATCAGACAAGAAGCCTCCAAAAGAGCCCAAAATGGACAGTTCATCTGGCAGTTCACCTGAAGTGACTCCAAAGCTGTTTCCCCACGGGGGAAAAACAGCGCCCCAGGGATAGGAAAAACGGTCCCTGGGGCACTGTTCATGATGCTGCAGCACCGTCCTGGCTCCCCTGAAGTTGCGTGAAGACTCCTCTTCTGAAACTCGCTCGGGGGGGGGAGTTTTTTGGAATACGCCAGTTGCCACCCGTTGCCCAGAGAACAGCAGCGGGTAGAAGCTGGCGTATTCCTGTGGCGCTCCCGAACAGCTGCCTACCTTTTCCCTGCCTTGCGTTGCTCTGAGGAGGGAAGGGGACATGCCTCCTTGCCTCCATCGCTTCAGCCATCGCTCTGGCCAGGGGGCGTGTCCCCTGACATACTGAGAGCGATAGAAGGCAGGGAACAGGTATGTAACTGTTCAGGGGGCTGCGCGGCTGTGCAGAGTGTGCTCCGCCAGCAGCGCAGCCTGTGGGGCCATTCGTGCGAATGGCCCCAGGGCTTGCATTAGCATCAATCATGCCAATGCAAGCCCGCAAGCCTGGCTGTGCGGAAACAGCCAAAGATACAAGTTAACTAGTATGCCTGATGGTATAAACTAAGATCAGAGAAACCCAGTCCTCTTTCATGAAATGTAAGTTGCATCTTCATTGGCTCCTTGCACCATAGTCTGCGGTTTCATGAAGAGGGACTACTAGCAAGGGATGGGTTACACCTCATGGCTATAGGGAAGAGCATTTTTGCTAGGAAATTGACAAACCTTATCAGAAAGGATTTAAACTGAGTGAAGTGGGGGAGGGAGACAATATTCAAATGGGAAGGAGTTCATCTAGTACTAGAAAGAATAGGCTGAAGATTATAGACAGAACTGAGCGAATAATTTAAAAACCCAGCAGCGAGGAGGATAAAACCTTAAATAAGCACCCACGGGGCATGAACCAAAATCTTAGATGTCTCTAAACAAATGCACAAAGCATAGGTAATAAACAGGATGAATTGGAATTCTTAACCCGGCATAATAAGTATGAGATAATAGGCATCACTGAAACCTGGTGGAAAGAATCTCATGACTGGAATGTAATAATTGAGGGGTACAACCTATTCCAGATAAATAGATTACACCTGTGAGCAGGTCCATGACTAAAATCAGGGGAACCATTATTTCATTTAAACAAATAATCACTCAACATTGTAGCCTTTCCTAATATACTGAACTGTTACTCTTACCTTGCCAGTTGACTTTGTTCCCTTCCAAATGCAAAAATAGCAGATAGTCCAGGCAGCCAGAAGACACAATGCTAGCTCCCACCGGAGTTCTCCAATGTGCTCTATTCCATCTGAAATGGCCAATACTCTGCGCCTAGGAA
Organism: Sphaerodactylus townsendi; assembly: GCF_021028975.2. NCBI lineage: Eukaryota > Metazoa > Chordata > Lepidosauria > Squamata > Sphaerodactylidae > Sphaerodactylus > Sphaerodactylus townsendi. The sequence continues at coordinate 62,064,936 of NC_059427.1, forward strand.
CAAATAGCCATAAATTGAAGCTAGTCCAATCTTATCGAAACAACTTCATCAAAATCCTTGCAAAACAAAGGCAATAACTGTAGAACATTTGATAAAATCTACCCTGTATAAATTTGGCGAGCTATCAAGCAAAGCAATGATTTCTAATTTTCCCTATTTGTTACTGTTGCAATTAGTATGACAGTGAGACAGACTCACTCTGAAAATAAGTTACCTTAACAAATTGTATAATCACTTCACCATAACACATATAGATGGATTTTCAATTTGGAGTCACAGCTATAAAAGATTTTGGTTTTTTTTTCCTTTGGGGAGGATAAGATTTTGACAGCAATTGCTATATATTCAAGACACACTTTCCTATAAAATGTAAATGTCTTTTACTGATTTAGCAATATGAAATGCATCATTTATAACTTAGCATATAAAATTGTACCATTTAGCATATTTATGTCATTTAAAAATATAAATGTTTTCCCGAGAAAAATGATATGCATCCCCAGTTTTTGAGAAAGAGTTTCAAACTGCTCCATCTGGCCATTTCTGCATGGCCAGAGCAGTGGGGCTGCATTGGCATAGTTCATGCCGATGCAAGCTGCAGGGCCATTCACATGAACGGCCCCTCTGGCTGCACAGCCGGCAGAGCAGGCTCCACATGGCCGCACAAACCCCAAATGCCTCCTTACCACCTTCTGGCTTCTGTCACTCTGTGCAGGCAAGGGGACGTGCCCCCATGGCCAGAGTGATGATTGCAGGGATGGAGGCCCTGGCCTCCACAGAGCAACAGATGCCAGGAGCAGGTAAGGAGGCGTTTGGGGCTGGCACAGGGAATACGCCGGCTTCCACCCCGTGCCGTTCGCTCGGCATTGGATGGAAGCCGGTGTATGCCAAAAACCATTTGGGGGGAGAGCAGCACTGCATCATTTGGGCAGCGCTGCCTGTGTGAAGGGTCTCCCCCCCCAAATGATGTTTCACCGGGCTGGAATCGGTGATTCCGACCCTTGTAGAAAGGGCCTGAGTTACCATAATACATGGGTCTTAATTTCTGCCATCAAAGAGACAGGGAGAGCATGGGGGACTGATCTTTAGTTTAGGGTCAGCGGGTTAAATACCCGCTTTATCACCTCCTTATGAGGTTTGGGGTGGAGCAAGCCAAAGGCTAACCTGCCCAGACGTGGGCTTCTATGGCTTGCGCCCCTGGCAGCAGTGGAGTCTTCAGGAAGTGGCAACCGCCCATCTGGAATCTCACAGCTGCTCCAGCGTGCGTTAATTTTTCATCAACAGGCGTGCTGTAGAAAAATTTAGGTGTCTGGGGGACAGCACTCGGGCTGCCCAGCACACAGATCAGACCCTCATGCTGCGCCATACGCTTTGTTTGCCTTGATCCAATTTTGTTAAATAAAATGGCTATGGCCAACTTTTTACCACACAAGAAAACATGTTGCACTCAATTTATTGTAAGTTTAGGAGGGTTCTTAGCTACTTCCCTCAGACAGCAAATAAAAGTTGAAGGAAGAAAACAAATTCTGTAGTAAACAAAAGAAAGCACAATATTTGGGCACAAACATTCACAGTCACAATAGGTAAGACTAATAGCATATTTGGAAATAAAGTTGAAAGCACTGAGTTCTATCATAACATATTATTAACTGCATTAAATGTACATACTTTTGACAATTATTAATATAGTATGAACAGAAATGCTGTAACATTTTATTACTCTTTTATTCAAATAAAATAAAGGCAATCCTTCCCCTTGTGGTCTCAGGGCTGCTTCCAACAGTAAAAGATACAATAAACTCAATAAAATGTTCTCTTCTAAACACAGCAGCTAATCTCTAAGACAAAGCTTACCTGAGATCACAGAAAAGCTGAGGTATATTATGAATGATACAATAACAGAGAAGGGGTGAAAGCTACATTAAAAAAAATCAAGCCAGGAAAGGTCCTGGGTCCAAATGGCCTATCAGGTTTGTATTGTAAGTGTTCTGAAAATGATATTTTATAATAGATTTTACCTAAAAGTCAATTTAAAAGAATCTGTTAGAACTGTTAGAACTGTTACCAATATTCTGGAATAGTTGGAGAAATATAACTAAAAAGGAAGCCGTTTGATTTTTCTAGCTGCAGAGAAAGCATTTGATAATCTGAACTAGTCTTTTATGTTTAAGGTTTTGGAAAATATGGATTTTGGAAACAATTTATAAAATGGATGAAACTGATTTCTACTTTGCAATCAGCACAAATAATTGTTGATGGAGATTTAACAAAACCATGTGAGATACAGAAAAGAAAACGTTTTTCTTCTCCTGTCCATAGTAGTTCTGGAAGTAATGAATACAGACATGATGAGAAGGTATTAAAAATTAAGCGTTTTGTAAATTAAGATCATTTGCTGATGATTTGGTGGTGGTTTAAGAAGACTATTAAAAAGGAGCCTTATTTTCAATGTCGAAACAGAAAGAATTTGGTACACTAGTGGGATTTAAAATTAATAATCAGAAAACAAAGGTTTTACCAAAAATATTATATTACAAAATCAAATAGAGCTTATGAACAAAACAGGATTTAAGGTGGAAAAAGGGTGAAATATCTGAGTATTACATTGACAAATATGAACTACCTGTTATTTCAAAATAATTATGTTAAAAATGGAATAACATTTTAAAAGATATATCAAGGTAGAATAATCTTCAATTATCATTAGGAAGAATTTTTTTGATTAAGCTTAATGCATTACCAAGAATGCTTTTTTTAATTCAAACAATACCAGTGTTGACTAAAGATAGTCAATTTAAACAATATCAGGAGGATATATCAGATGTTGTTTGGCAAGGGAAAAAACCCTCAGATTAAATATAAAATCTTACAAAATAAAAAGGAAAGGAAAGATCAAGGTTTACGGGATTTGAAATTATATTTTGCTGCCTGTTGTTTAGTTTGGCTGAAAGAATGGGTTATGTTGAGTAATAGAAGATTGGTGGAATTAAAGGGCCATGATTTGAAATGTATGTCCCATCCAAAGAGAGGGCTGAATCTGCTCATGGAAGAGGTGTGTTACTACGCTGGCAGATTTGCCCCCCCCCCCCCCCCGGGGCACTTGCCTCAGTGGAGGGATGATTTCACTGGTGTATGGCCACCACAGCCCTCCCCAGTGCTAGGATGCCAAGCTGGATGCCATGCCAGCATCCCAAGGACCCTGCTGCTGCCACCAGTGTAGTGGGGTGAGCAACAAACATGGCTAGGGGAGCAGCCAATGTTAGATGGCTCTCTTCTGGACTTTGTTGGCATTACACCGGCAGCCTGGACCTTGGACTTATGCCACCAAAAGGCAGCTTGAGTCAATTCAGCCCAATGGGAGCTTCCTGGCAATGGGGAGGGTTTTTTTTACTATTCAAGCCTCCCCATGCTGCCAGGAAGCATCCATGAGAGTGGCACAGCAGTGCCTCATTGGTGCCACAGCCTGCTGTTGCCAAGTTTGGATGGGGCTGCCTGATGGCATGCCAAAGTCAATTAAGATTTCAATAATCATTATATTAGGTATATCATTCTGAGAATATGGGATACATTTAAACCTAGACGATGAACACACACACAAAACCACAAGAACCGTTATTTAGGCTTTCTCAGTATAGAACATTTAAAATGCTGTGCAATCCACCAAAAGTGATAGAACCATTTTGGTGGGTTTTTTGTCTGCAAAACATAGAAAAATAAAGCATTTAATATGAAAACAGTTCTTTAAAAAAGATACTGTCATATCTTAGAAGCTACGGAGACTCAAAATCTGCACAGCCTTGCCAATTCTCATATCGTGTCTACATAGCTTCAAATATTCCTCACACAAAATTTTAAAAAATGGGAAAACAACATGTTTGTATAATCAACAGGCAATACTGAGTTTAGGTGTACAGCAATGAGGGAAATGGAGGTCAAATGTGAGACTAGATGAGAAAACATTCATAGGACGCTTCAGCAAATGGCAGACAGTTCAGAGAATCACTGAAATGAAAATGGCAGGCAGTGAAGAAACAGAAGTGAGAGCTTTACAATCAAATGGGAGAAATAAAATGTTTCCTGATTTCTGCACAGCAAGCAAAAAACATTTTAAAAACATATCAGGAAAAAAGATTGCTAGTAAAGCGATTCCAAATAAAACCATTTTGGGCTGAAAATAATGTTTTGAAAACATTTTGGGGAAAAAGCTGTGCAGAACTCCTCCCCAAAACTCTTCTATTTCTGTCCTCAATATGTTTTATTTGTGTTGTGCAGAAATGACCTTAGGCAAGAAATGATATTTGGAAACAGACAGAGAATGTATCGTGACACTATAGATCTTACAAGGGGAATGTAAAATGAAACTCTAGCCCTTTCCACACGGGCCAAAAACAGCGCCCTAGGGACGGCAAAAATGCGTCCCTAGGGAGCTGTTTGCATAGGAGACGCTGATGCATTGCAGCAGCGCTGTCCTCGCTCCCCCTTAGCGGCACAAAGATGCCATTTTCCAACCACGCTCCATGAGTGAGGTTGTTGAAAAGGGGCGTCTTCCCATCAGCGCGGTGCAAACTGCACCACAGGGAAGCTGCCCCTTTCCCCGTCACTCCCACTCACTTGCCATTCCAGCGTCGTTCTGGAGGACTGCAGGGACCCGCCCACGCTGTCCTCCAACCTCCAGGGGTCGGAGGGCAGCATGGGCAGGTCCCTGGAGCCCTCCAGAGCGACACTGGAGAGGCAGGTTAGTGCAAGAGGGCGACCGAGAGGCGGCTCCATGCAGAGCCACCTCTCCAGCTAGGGAGGGAGCCGGGACTGCTCGTGTGAGCAGTCCCCACACCTCCACCGGCATAAATTATGCCGGTGGAGAAGCGCCGCCGCCGCCGCCGCCTTGCGGAAAGAGCCTAAGAGAAGACTGAATTGTAGAAGGGAATCCTTGTCATTGGTTTTCTATGCACAATTATTAGAAATATTTAAAAGAGATAAAAGATTTTACAATTATAAATATACTAAGACAGAGGTAGAATTGTGCACAAATTATGATCATGCTATTGCCAAAATGTTCAAGCTCTTGAGATTTGAAACAGAAGCAGTGAAAGACTGTACAATAAAACAGACCATTATCATTGGACACAATATACAGATGGAACAATGGGAGAAAATATAGTTATGGGACTTAAATTTACATTAAGTTACAGTCTTAAATAGAATTTTTATAAAATGTTGAAATATTGGTACTTGCCACCAGAGAAACTGGTAAGGACATATCAAAAAGGTATTGGAAATATGAACATCATGAAGGGTCTTTCTGTCACTTGTGGTGGGTTTGTAATAAAGCTAAAAAAAATTGGAAACAAATATACCAAATAATCCAGAATATTTTAAAAACTACTATGAAACTAAAACCTTCATGTTTGATCTTATGGATACGCAGTTTGCATGTGATTTATTTGCTTTTTCTTAAGTATTTGTTTGAAGCCTTAATTTAAAAAAACCTCTAAAACAAACAAAAAAGAATCACTATACACACCTAAGCTTTATGCCAAACCTAAGCAACCAAATTTCTCATTTCATTTTTGCTTTAAAAAACTCAGTTCAATTGAATTTTGAAGACAATACAAGAAACAGTTGATGGAAGAAATGAATTCATCTATCACCACTGAGTTAACATTCAAACAATTACAAGAACTTCATGCACATGCATTTTTATGTTATACAACATTCTAATGTGAAATTATAAATAAGCTTTGAACTTCAACTGAAGATCACCCAGAGACACTACAATAAATTTTTTACTGCAAATACTAGGTGTGATAATGAAATTTCTAGACACCATGGCACCTTTTCAGTAACAATTTTATTGCTGTGTTTCAGCAGTTCTCAGGAGAATTGCTGGTCTGCAGACAGAGGAAGCAGTAAGAGAAAGGGAATGTTCATCTTACAACCTGTATTCCCTGAACCTCATCTCAACTTCCAGATTTTAAAAGCTTTCAGCTGTTCAAAAATGAACTTTACCTTCCTCCTTCTATTTTTCTTTTTTCCCCTTGACACTAAATATTCTGTTATAGCATTTTTAGAGCTTGTTGTATCACAGATTTTTAAGGATTTATATTCTTTTTAATTAAAAACTGAATACCTGTGGAGTCCTCCAACTATATAGGAACCTCTGTTTTGAATGTGGGTGTTCCTATTTCATTGCCATGTTAGACAATGAACTCAGTGTTAGAGAGAACAAGTTGGGGCCTGTCATGAATCGATAATGAGTTGGGTATTTCCCCACAGTGGTGCAAGACTACTGACTCCAGGGACCAATGAACAGCTTTCTAAACCTCAATAGCCTAGCACTGCAGAGCAAGTGCCCTGCTGAATTGATTGCAGAAGTTTAGTGCTTGATTCTGGTTGGAACCACAGTGCTCATAGAGAAAGAACCTCCCGCCTCCATTTCCCAACTTAAAAGTGTCACAGAGGATACAGCTGGGGGCATTGGGGAAATCTAAACGTACTCCAAGCCTTGTATCAAATGTTAATACATTTATGAAAATATGTGACGCCCACCCCCGCAAAGAAACTCATTCATGTTTTTGCTGCCTCACCAAGAAACTGGCCCAAGTTGGCTTACCCTGTGCCATCGAAAAGCCTTCTGGAGGCAGCAAGGCAACATGGTACTGCCGTGGTCCCCAGACTCCAAGGACTGTCCACTGCCTTACAGATTTCCAGTCAAATAACTTTCTAACTTCCACCATGAAACCATTCCAGATACTTCAGGCTACAACTCAAAGTGCCTGAAAATGGGCATAGGCAGATCTTTGAAGGAACCATTGTGAGGAATGTAATTAATGGACAGGGAGAGATATTTGTATTATTTATTTATTATTATGTTTTTAAAGACATTTAATATAACTAAAGATTTATATGAATTAAAATTGAATTACATTAAACCACAGACATGGATTTAAGATAAATTTGTATATAATGTTTAAAATAACAGATTTTTATCAGGAGCAGCTGTGGTCTGGTGGTAAAACATCTTTGCATGGAGAAGGTTCTGGGTTCAATCTCTAGCATCTCTTCTTAAAAGGAAAAGAAAGTAGATGATTCAGAATATCTCTGCCTGAGACCCTGCAAAGCTGCTACCAGTCACAGCAGACAATATTAATCTTAATAGACCAATAGTCTAATTTCAGCATATGGCAGCTTTATGCATTCATACATTCATCTGCCCTGGTAACTCATGACATCAATAAAATGGGCATTGTTGCCAGTGAGATCAGAAGATAACAAGCAGGAAAGAAAAAAATCTATGAATTAAATATGTTCTTGTAGACAGCTCGTCCCTTCTCACTCACAGTTGCTCCCTCTGCCATCTCCATCTCAGTGTCTCAATTCTCAAGAAAAAAACTACAACTGCACAGGGATTTATAATCAAACTCATTAAAAACTGACATTTCAGCTCTGTTTAAATTAGTCCTCATCAAAAACACCAGCTAACTAAAAGACTTAGCTGGTGAAAAGTGCCATCAAGTCACAGATTTGTAGTGACCCTATGGGGCTTTCAAGGTAAGACACAAACACAAATGGTTTGCCATTGCCTGATTCTGCATAGCAACTTTGGATTTTCTTGGTGATCTTCCATCCAAGTACTAACCAGGACTTAACCTGCTTAAATTTCATGAAATGATTAGACCAGGCTAGTTTGGACTAGGGAAAATGGTCAAGGCAGGAAAGGTTTTAGTCTTCCTGTTCTTTGTAAAGATAAATGCCACACATCATTTTGAATTAAACTTTAAGTGAAATAGGAAGTTCCCTTAGGAAGCTATTAGAATGAAGTAAAGAGCATATAATTAAACCATAATGTAGAATGTGAAATAGACTCTGCATGAAAAGAATATGTGAGAAAAAAGAGACAGGAAACTAACACAGGGTTAGTATATGTGGAAAAAAAGGCAGGAAACACAGGGTTCAGCAGTGATTTTCTCACCAGGCACAACATAGCTTTGCCTATTTTCTTTCCCCAGCTCCCCTGCTGAGACTCTGGCTGTGAGTCATAGCAGCAACCTAGCCAGTTCTATTCTTAGAAATCCAAGGCAATATGTCCAGGATGCCCAGTGTCTACTTTTATGCACCTATACATTTCTTTCCACACAATTTCAACACATGAAATAAATACATCAGTGGAAAAGTCCTTTTTTTTACTTACTTGGAGCACATATGATCATTAGTGTTGCCAAAAGGAAAGATAATGATAGAAAGGCTGTTGAGGTAAAGTAATTTGTACCACTCAGCAGATTTACATGAATAATTTTTTAAAAAGTTAGATTTCTTTCTGGACTCTTACATTTTTCACACACACAGGCATATGCAATGACAAGGACAATTACCTCTGCCCCAATTCCACTCTTCCTCCCTTGCTGATATCCACTGTACACCTGACAGCCCTCTTACAATGTATTTGCAGCCAATATCAGCTACACTTTAAAAACATATTCAAATAAAACATTTGTATTGTCTGTGCATGCCTACAGGATCTCAGGTAGCAGATTCAATAGGACTGCAGCTTAAAAGATGTCAGTACAAGTTCTAACTAATCTCACCACTAGTGACTTTGCTCTGGTAATAGCAGCACATTTTCTTATTAGCAGGCATGTAGTCATAATTTTTAAGAAGAGGATACATATTTTATTTTATCTCTTGTACGTTAGAAGCCACCCTGAGCCTGTAAGGGGAAGAGCAGCCTACAAATGAAATAAAATAAGAGTATATCAAGGTGTGTAGAATTATGAAGCCACAGAAGGTAATATGGCATAGTGTCAGCAATCCAGAAAAGGTGACCTTCTAATCATATTATGAGCCTTCTCTTACTTGAATTTTGTGATTACATTCTCCTCTATGATATATGACATGGCAGAAACCTAAGGGTAGTGGTTAAAATTTGGTGGAGAAACTTGGGTCCTTGGGGAGCATGACACTTCATTAGTGTTTTTAATACGAAAATGATAGATTCCTCAGTTATATTTGTCTGCAAATCATTTCCCACCTAGAAATTAATATTAATTGGGTTGGTACTTTTATCTGATTACTGTGCAGTGAGAAAAGGGCACTGAACACATGCCCAGAATGCTTGCAGTGTTGGCATTCAAAGCAGTGGCTATTCGTGGTTTTTCTGTAGTGAGAGGGGATCAAGACTGGCTGGATATGGCCCTTCTATAGTGTTATGGCCTTAACAGGGGTAAGGGTTTTATTGAAGAGAATCTCCACCAGCTGCTAAAAAGTGTAACAGCACACATATAGTTTTTAAAAGTAGCAAAGGGGAATGAACTCACATTGGCAGATCAGGAGAGGGGCCAAGAGGAGATCTTTTAGACTGTATAATACGGGGAAGGAATTCTGGCAATGGATATTCCACAGAGAAGCAAGAGTCCAAATTGAATTTAAATGTTTTATATAAATTTGTTCAAAAATACAAACACACAGTAAGACATAAGGGCACATACATTCAAGTTCCTAAGATATAAAAAGGTTTTAAAAGATAGATTGGATGATAGAAATGGAGGGGGGTTTTCAGGGTAATACGTTACCTAAATTCAGCTGAAGAAGATCTTGTAGAAGGCAAGGATTCAAATGACCAGCATCTGAATCCAGGCGAAGGACGATATCGTGTCTCAAACTGACCAGACCAAGGAAGGTACAGGCTAGTAAGAGCACATGTGTTGGGGTGAACTAAACTTTTATACCCTTTTGCCCAGGTAGGGGCGGGAACAAGTGAGTTTTAAGTTTCATTTTTCTAAATTCTCTGGAACTTTCCATGCTGGGCTTGGGGGTGCTGAGGTAATTAGTCAGCTCATCTACTGCTAAACCCGGGACAATGGGGCCAAAATTGCTGTGTTAAGCTAAATGAGGAAATGCTGAAAGACTTCCATGCGGATTAACTCTTGAGAGTCACTGCCCAGGATATTCAGATTTAGCTGAGACATTTAGATCAGGATAAGGTGAGTGGTTTAGGAGTCATAACAAAGGTACAGGAGATGCAGAGAAGCAACCCTTTGTTGCTAGAAGAGATAGTGAAATTCAGCAACTGATGCTAAAGTGGCTTTCCATATTCTTTGTTTTAACAGTATCTTTGCAAGGTGTGGTAATCAAGATCATGCCCACAAACAAAATGAGACCTCCAGGTTATGCTGGAGTAACTCATTATGTCAGAGGGCTTACAATAGGGAAGTAATTTTTCTAAAGTAAGAGGTTCTGAGGTTTACACCTGCTTGAATATTAACAGATCAATCCAGTAGGGGGGTGAATCCACCTGTGGAAGTGGGACTGCACCAGTGGATTTGCCCTCCACAGGGCACTTACCTCAATAGAGAGGCAAAACCATTGTAGGCAGTGGGGCAGCACTGAAGTGATGCTGTGTCCTGCTGCCAAGGGCTCTTGATCCTTTTGACTTAATGCCTAGTTTGGAGACAGGTGAGGGCAAGATCTGGACAGTGGCTTTTAATTCATGATTAAAAGATCATCTGCAGGTGATCAGAGGTCCTTAAGGCTTTTCAACACAGCTGACTTACTCCTTGTTTTCTTGGGAAGTGAGTCCACAAACATTAGAATCAGTTTGGGCACAACCATTCTGTACATCTGGCTTTACTGTGCATTTTCACAATTGTGGAGTTGTTTTTCTTCAATAATGTTATATAAGAGATCAAGAGAATGAATGCAGTCCTGAAGGGGTTAATTGATTCAGCTCCAGCCATCATAACGTTTCTGCTCCCAGAGAATGGAGAACACTTCCTAAATGCTTTTTTTTTTTGCCCATTACTATCGGTGGCCCTCAAGACAGTCTGAATCAGTCAATCACAACTTTTTCTGGCTTAATATCCCCAGATAGTTACATTTAGAATGTGCACAAATAATATTGCCTTCAATCTATGTCCTGCCAAACAGATTTGAATTTTAAATTACATCAGACAGCATGAACAATGAAGCTCAGATACTGATTTTATCTAGAATCTGAATATAGTCCAGACAAAAGAAAAAAGGTGCATAGGTACCTGAACTATGACAGTGTCTCTATTACAGTGGGAGAGGACTGATAGTGAACACACACGGAGCTGTATTCTATGAATCAGAACATTTGTTTACCAAGATCAGTATGATCTACTCTAACTGACAGTGGTTCTTCAGAGTCTCAAATTAAGGTATTTCACATCACTGACTGAGTGATTTAACTGGAAATGCAAGAGGCTTTACCTGAATTCCCCTGCATGCAAACTACTGTTGAACTATAACTGTTTCCTGATTTAAAAATCTATGCAAACAAGACACTGGAGGAGTCATTACTGAATATTCCCAATATTTTAAAAACAGAAATAATAGCCATCTAGGGTCCTGATTCAGATGTGAGCCATAAGGGAAAAGGTTTGCCATTTTTACTAGTGCACAGGTTTAAAGACTGCCACTACCTGCTCTTGCATCCTCAGGAAGAAAGAAAGATATGAATCCTTGTATTGCCCATCTTTTTTTCTTTCAATGTTAACAATGTCCAGTGGGAAGGGGGTCAAATTTAAAATTATGCAGCTGTTGGATGAGTTAAAATTTCTCTCTCTTCTGCACAGTTCTAGTCCTGACTGATTACTATATCTGTGAGATATGAGGAAGATGGGGAAAATATGGGGAAGATTTGATCACAGATCTTTTAACATTTTATCTAGTAAGAATTGTAATTTCCTAGTGCAGTCCATTAGTTAGGGTTGTCAGGTCCCTTCTAGAAACCAAAGGGAACTGTAGAAAGCCAGGTTCAGGGGGTGGCAATCTTTATATCTTGTACAATGATGCCACTTCTGGTTTGATGCAGAAGCAATGGCATCATACTGGGTGAACACTTTAGCATTTGCCAAACTCTTTTGTTTCCATGGAGTTTGGGGGGTCAGTGCTAAAGCATCCCTTGATATGATGCCAAACTGGAAGTGACATAATTGAGCAGGGGACACAGATCGCTCCCTCCCTTCTGCTGACCTGCTTCTGCCCATCAACCACCTGAGAATCAGTGGATAGAAGTCCAAGCCAGCAAGTGATTTCCTGCTGTTGTGGGCAGTTGGGAACCTTATCATTAACTGATCTTAAAGACTGCAACAGACGCAATGTGAAAGAAGCAAACACCAAATATATGCAGCCGCATCCAGGAGGGAACCCCCCTCTGGAACCCAATGCACTCCTGAGCTGGTGAGGGTGCCTATCTCACCGGCTCAAGGGGCAAATGCACCGGGGGGGTACGTACCCCAGCAGCTGGGTGTGGTGCAGTTCCTGACTTGGAAGCCACCACTCTTGTTTAGGCTCGCCAGTGCAAAAAGCTGAGCTAGCATGGCTAGGGGCATTCTCGGAGTGGAGCCAACTTTAGTCAGCTTACTCCCAGCCTTTGCCCACCAGAACGCTGGTGTTGGGGGTTTGGGATTACATCACCCTTTTGGGATCATAAGCAGGTAGAGCCTAATGGAGGGCTTCTCAGTAGCTGAGAGGCTTTTCGTTTAGTTTCCATCCCTCCCTCCCTCGTTTAGTCAAGAACCCCTCCTGGAGGTGACGGGCCAGCACCAAAGCAGTGCTGTGGCCTGCCGCCACAGGCTCTGGATTGGGCTGAAAGTCTTTGCTGCACATGATTAAGTATTTGTATGAAATATGTATACAAATTGGATGCTTCCATACAACACAAATAAAATGTCTTGAGGATGGAAATAGAAGCATGTTTTCACTAGTGGAAGCCTTCGACAATACATTGAAATAGAAGCATTTTGAGAAAACGTTCTGCACAGCTTTTTCCCCAAAAACATTTTCAAAACATTCTATTTTAGCCCAAAATGATTTTATTTGGAAACACTAAACTAGCAATCATTTTTTCTGAAATGTTTTTGAAGCATTTCCTGCTTGCTGCATGAACATCAGGAAACAGTTTATTACTCACACCTGATTTTGATGCTCTCATTTTTGTTTCTCTGCTGCTAGGTGCCCGCCATTTTCTGCCACTTCTCCATGCTGTCCACCATTTGTTGAAGCGTCCTATAGACACTTTCTTATATCTTATAACGTGGCTGCCTGCTGTGCACCAATAAAGTCAGTAATGCCTGCTGCTTAAACAAATGTGTCGTTTTCCATTTTTTAATTCTGTGTGAGGTATCTTTGAAGCTACATCGACATGATATGAAAATCAGCAAGGCTGCACAAATTTCAAGTCTCCATAGCTTTGAACACACAACAGTGTTTTTTTTAAAAAAAGAAAAAACGTTTTCATTTGGAAAGCTTTATTTTTCCAGACTATGCAGACAAAAAATTCAAAATGGTTCTTTTAAAACATTTTAAATGTTCTGTGCAGAAATAGCTAATGTTTGTGCTTGCATGCTTATGTATAACACACAGAACAATCTTGAATATTGGTTCTGGTGGGTTTTCCGGGCCGTGTGGCCGTGGTCTGGTGGATCTTGTTCCGAACGTTTTGCCTGCATCTGTGGCTGGCATCTTCAGAGGTGTGTCACAGAGGGAAGTCTGCTGCACAGTGTTACACAAGATCCACCAGACCACGGCCACACAGCCCAGAAAACCCAACAGAACCAGTTGAATCCGTCCGTGAAAGCCTTCGACAATACAATCTTGAATGTGTTTATTCACAAAAATATATCACAATTTAGTAAGTCTTATCGCCAGGAAAGTATGCAAAAGATAGCAACCTTAATACCCCCTAAATGCCAACGGATCATAATCTGTTGACCTTCCATTAATATTTAGTGGTATTAAGCTTGTGGTTTATAATTTTGAAGAATATTTTTATGTCTACGGCAGTTTTGAAATTAGATGTATCTATCTCTGTTCTTGCAATATTTTAGCCCATGTCTGATATATAATATGGGAGGGAAGGTGTCATAGTATAGCCTGATCTCATCAGATCTCGGAAGATAAAGAGGGTCTGTATTTGGAAAGGAGATTACCAAGGAACACTCTGCAAAGAAAGTCAACGACAAACCACCTCTACTTCTCACTTGCCTTGAATGCCCCTTGCTGGGGTCACCTTAAGTTGGCTGCAACTTGACAAAACTTTACATATAACAATGTCTAATTTCGTGGAAATAAAAACCCTAGCTATAAAATACTTTGTAAATGATAAGGAATTTCTGTCAACCATTTAGCAATTAATATGTGATCAGTACTTCATTAACCTATACAGTGGGGGCAAGGAGAAAAGGTGTGCTAACCCATCTTAATAACAGAATAAAATCAAGGTTTTTTTTAACAATGACACTGCACAACATATTCATCTGAATTCAAAGACTAATCCCAATACTGTGTTTACCTCTTATAAAGGGTGTCTTTATTGAGTGGGTCATTTGGGGCTTATTAACTAGAGAATTACTATGTTTCCCATGGGCTTGCAGTACACTGAATTTTACTGAAAAAAGGTTTTTTTAATAAGCCTCTCCAGTATGCCAGGCTGTAGTGCACTCCTGACTAGCAAGAGGCTTAATCACTGTCAATATCTCACAGAAAGGAATGTACCAGAGTACTTGCTGCATTGTTTCATGGTTTAGAGAAGCTAAATAACAAATTCATTCTATTTGGGAAATCCTGCTCTGTTAACATTTTTAAGTAAGTGTGCAAGGCGTTTTTGCTTCACAACTTTTCCAGGGATGTTGTCTCTAGAGGTTACTTTTCCTTTTGTACCACTTCAGTAAGAATGATTAAGTAGCACTAATAAGGATTTCAAGCAAAATGAAATTTCTGCAGCAGAATCAAACTACTTTAAGGGGGAAAAGTCTTGTTTCCTACCCTATACTATTCGGATTTTGACCAAAAAAACAGTGCTAATTCTTTCTAATTATTTTTATTCTGATATACTTTGTGCTGAAACAGATATTAGGATGTTAGATTCCTTTTTTAAAAAAACTGGTATTGTAACATAGTGTTGTGCATTCCTTTTGGAAAACTGGTCTTGTTTATCCTTTGGAGGTTTTTTGTCAGGGTACTAACAATTTCACACTTGAATTATTTATGAACCCTCAGGTGTACTGCAATCCAGACCTTGTTATTTTTTAATTGTTCAAATCACCCAGAACTTTATCCTTTGTCACCTTTGTTTGATTTATTCTCCAAGCACATTCCTAAAACTGGACATCTTCTGCAATGCAAATAATTCATTCATCTGCAATTTCCATACTCTTCTTTAAGAACGCTCTGTTGTTGATTTTGCTAGCAATATACTCAAATTCTTGTTTCACTTCGATTTTCATCATTTGCATATGTTTTGCCATACATATCTGTTCTTCTGAGAAGAAGACATTTAAACTTCATGACTCTGCTCATTAACCATAATGGTATCCTTTAGATTTCATAACATCTTCCTAAATTTGTATTATGTATTTTATTTTCCTAATATGTGGCAAATATTCTACTTACATCTCATCCAAGTGATGAGGTGGGCAACCCCAGCACTGTGACCACCTCACCCTGCAGTGCACAGAGGTTAGCAAAACAAAACAGCCCTCCTGCCATCAAAAAGCCTCTATGGGGCTGAATAGACTTACCATATATACTTGAGTATAAGTTGACTTTTTCAGCACATTTTAATGCTGAAAAAGCCTCCCTCGGTTTTTACTCGAGTATATATGGTAATTCCAAGATGGCCGCCGGAGCTGTGGCACACCGAGAAAGGAGATCACACCAGCTGTGGCAGATCACACCAGCTGTGGCAGAAGCATTTTTTCCTGCATCCAAATATGAGTATTAAATTCACCATTCCCTTTTGTGCTTTTATGTAAAGCTAGTTGTAAATCCTCCAGCTTTGATAAAGCCACAATCTTTGCAATTAGAGTTGCTTCATTGGCTCTGAATACTGTGTTAGGTATTACTCTGTGGCCTTGAAATTTGTGTTCTGATAGGCATGGCATCGTCTTGGAGAGAGATTCCATTGCACTTGTAGCGTTTAAAGACTGCAAAATGCAAGTCAAGATTTGTTACTAGTAAATCAGGTCAAGCTGAGTTTTTGTGCAAATTCCTCTCTGTAAAGCAGTACAAATTAAAGCTGAAAAGAGAGGGTCTTACAGTTCTAAGGACAGAAATAACCTCTGTGTTATTTAGCAAGTGTGGTAGGAGACAAAGAAACACTGTAGATCAGTGGTTCTCAACCTGTGGGTCGGGATCCCTTTGGGGGTCGAACAACCTTTTCACAGGGGTCACCTAAGACTCTCTGCATCAGTGTTCTCCATCTGTAAAATGGATAAATGTTAGGGTTGGGGGTCACCACAACCTGAGGAACTGTATTAAAGGTTGAAAACCACTGCTGTAGATCTTCCTAATGGCTAAATCTTACCTGTGAATAAAATATGTCCCTGAACATGCAAGGATAAAAGCGTACACTGTTCACAAGGTGGTGCTAGCAAACAGTATCTGCTTCCTTTAAAAACTGCCTTGCTTAATGACATTTTTTAAATTCTAGTGAGCCATTTTTGAGAGAGGCCTTGTGGGTACTCACAGTCTTTGGCATGAAGCAGCCAGGCAGTCTCCCTTCTTGCCTTCATCCTGTTCGTCCTCTGATCATGAAGATTGCTTTTAGTCAACTTTCCTTACAACCAGTGAGATACCTTCATGAATGTTATTGGTATCTATTTTATTTTTGAAATTTACTAGTAGCTGCTGTATTTCCCACCCTAGACTTATACTTGAGTCAATAAGTTTCCCAGTTTTTTCTGGTAAAATTAGGTGCCTCGACTTATATTCGGGTCGACTTATACTCGAGTATATATGGCACACGATTATTTTTCCCACCACCATTGTAACCCAGTGAATGGCTGGTAGGAAGCCAACTAGTGCCAGCTCCTCCCCTGGCCATGCCTCTGAATTGCCCTCGCTATACCAACAGCTGTGGTGCTGGGAACATCCAACACCACTTTCCAGAGCCGGGGGAGACCAGAGGTGGCCATACACCAGCAGTTTCACCTCTCTGCTGGGTAAGTGCCCCAGAGAGGGCAAACATGGAGCGAGGACATGCCACTCCCAGAAGCCTTTTTGCCCCCCCCCCCTTTGGATGGAACAATTAGGCGTATTCTGCATGGGCCAAAAACAGCTGTGTGAAAATGGTGTAAACCCTTTTACCCCCTTTCAAACCATTTTACACCATTTTCACACAGCTTTCACACTGCTGTTTTTGGCCCATGTGGAATCCGCCTGTTCCCATATTCTTGTTACTGATACATTTTTAAAACTCTTGAAGACACTGGACCATAATAAAATATGTTTTTTACATTTCACATGTCTCTATTGATCTGATATGATGGGGTATAACAACAACAAAAACAACAACAATGACATGTCAAAGACTAATTGCAATGAACATAAGAAAATAGAGTTAAGTCTCTGTGACCAAGAAGCAATTAACGCCATAGATTCTTTAATAGTGGTATATTTATGTTTCTAATTATATCTGTAATTTTCATTTCATAAAAGCTTATGCTGAAATAAACTTGGATAGTCTTAAAGAAGTCAGTGGATTTCTGCTTTACTTTGCTACAACACATGACATCGTCTACTCCTTTGAATGTGATAATGTCAGCTCATCTTTTCAAAATGTACTTACTTCATTTGTACCTACCGTATATACTCGTGTATAAGTCGGCCCGAGTATAAGTCAAGGCACCTAGTTTTACCACAAAAAACTGGGAAAACTTATTGACTCGTGTATAAGTTGAGGGTGGGAAATGCAGCAGCCAGCGGCACAGAGCAGGGCACTGCCGCCATTTCCCCTCTGCCCCAGGGAGAAGGCAGCCATCTTTTCTCTGGGGCAGAGGAGTTCCCTGCACAGAGCAGGGCGCCGCCGCTATTCCCCCTCTGCCCATGGGAGAAGGCACCCACCTTTTCTCTGGGGCAGAGGAGTTCCCCACACAGAGCAGGGCGCCGCTGCCATTCCCCCTCTGCCCCAGGGTGAAGGAAGCCACCTTTTCCCTGGGGAGGAGAGGATTCCCTGCACAGAGCAGGGCGATGCTGCCATTCCCCCTCTGCCCCAGGGAGAAGGAAGCTGCCTTTTCCCTGGGGCAGAGGGGGTTCCCTGTTCAGCGCCCCCCCAGCCCCCCTCACAGTGCCCCCTCCCCACAGTTACTTTAACAAACAGAGCAGGCTTGAGAAGAGGCCTGCTGCCTGTGTTCCCTTCCAGGAAGTCATTTGGACTTGGTGGGAACTACATTTCCCAGGGTCTCCTGAGAAATGTAGTCCCCAGCAGGCTGTTTCAGCCTGGAGGGGAACACAAGCAAGGCCTCTTCTCAAGCCTGCTGTGTTTGTTAAAGTTAGTGGGGGGGGCGTCGCGGGGTGGGGGGGAATCACTGACTCACGTATAAGTCGAGGGGGGCATTTTTCAGCCTTAAAAAAGGGCTGAAAAACTCGACTTATCCGCGAGTTTATATGGTAATCTTTCTCCCCAATGAGAACCCAGGACAGTTTATTTTATCATCCTCTCCTCACAGGTACCCAATGTTAGGCTGAAAGAATGTAACTGGTCCAAGGTTATCGAGTGGCATGAGTAGGGATTCAAACCCAGGTCTCCCAGATACTATTCCAACATTCTTAACCACCACACCTCACTGGCTCTCATGTAGTTGACTCCATTATATCTTTGTTGATTAACCTGATTGTTTCAAAGAGGTCAATCTCAGGAGATGCTGAGAATCAATTTACTGAATTTAAAATTTTAAACAATTGTGTATAAATGCTGAATATTGCTGTGTTTAAGTAGAAACTTTTATTTAGGATTAAGGGCAGCCCAATCCAAAGAGGCAATAGGCAGAACAGGTGGAGGAGGAGAAAGGGAAAACCTTCAAGAAAGCCCATTGCACAGAGCGATTGTCACCACAGTTTTCAGTGGCATAAGTCTGCACCACTGAGAGGGTCATTTCTGGTCTGAAAGTATACTGGGACACCCCCAGAAAGTCTTCCATGATGCTGGCACAAGCATTTACAGTGGAGGCCCATTGCTGCAGCGGCCAGTTTTGGGTTTGGATGCTGTGCAGCCACATGTCAGCCCAACAACAGTGTAAGTGGCCCAATGCCAGCATCCATTCCACTTGGTGCAGTACAGTGGGTACACATGTTGGCATAGGGCTGCTGCCACTTCCAATGCAGCTTCAGCAGCCTCCTCCCTTTCGTAAACTATTCAATTAAACTCTCCAGTTCAATTTATGTCTAAGATATTGTATGTACCAATTATCCTCAACCTTAGGTCCTTTCAAAGTGGATAAACTCAATTATTTTTTAAAACAAAAATCAGATTTTTTATCTAAATCAATTTTTTTAAATTTAAGTTGGAATTTTTAAAATAAAATTCTTTTTGAGGAAAAAGCAATCTAAAAATAGTTTTCCATTCATGATATATTATAATCCAAAGGTTATTCATAATTAAATAAGAATTAGTTGTTAATTAGATAGCATGAGACTGTATATTCCTTGAATGTTTGTTTTGTTGTTGTTGTTGGGGGTGTTTTTTTGGTAAATGAATTGCATTAATCCATTCACAACGTCATGCTCTTACAGAGGTTGCTGTAAGATTATTTTAGGCAATTTTTCTATCATAGATACTCGATTTTTCAGTGTTCGAAACTTTGAATTTGCATTTGCAGAGAAAACATGCTTCTTTTTCACATCAAATATGTTGATCCCATTGTAGGAATATATGCAAAATGCAAACACTGCAATAAAGAAATGCAAGGTCTGGTGGTTCATGTGAAATTGGAGAATGTTCGCCTGGCAGTAATTGGCTGTAATTTCATAATTATCAATCTATCTCTGTATTTCTAATAGTATAACCAAATAAGTAATGTTTCATATAACTGTAACACTAATATGAAAAGTTATTATTCTAAAAATTGAACCTTTCTCAGTTTGTAAATATTAAGGCTATACCAGTAAGAATGAGTCTTTATGCAAAAAAAAATGCTTTAAATCAATTTAATTTAAATCAGATCCCCCCCCCCATTTTATTTGATTTGTTGTCAGTTTCAATACACATTGATATCCACAATTAGTGTAATGAGTTACATCTCTATGTACTCACTAGATGCAGCTGTCTGTGGACAAAACAACCACAGGATTACTACCTGAGCTTGTAGGTAGAACTTTCCAGAATGGCCTGTTATACAAATGCTTGTGGATAAAACTTTTCTCTCCTATATTCATATATCAAGTCAAGGTCATAAATTCCACACATATGCATGGTTTTCATACAACTGCATTTTCAATAATAATAGAAACCATCATGTACAGAAAATATCCATGGGACACTTTGCTGACATTCTTTGGTAACTGAGAATATGGAAACAAAGTAAATAACCTCATGGAAACACGTAAAAAGATTTCAAACATCCTTAGAGCTGGTATCCACTTTTCATCTTGATTGCTTATATGCTTTCCCCCCCACGTGCTAAATAATATAAATATTAGGTTTGAGTTAAAATTTTTGCCAGCATAACAGACAAACATTTTAAGATTTTATGTACTTGGCACCTTCTATCCCTCCTATATGACAGTATAAACAATGAATAATTCGATAGAAGGAAATATTTCAATATACACATTCTTGGTTCAAAATGTTTGCCTTAAAAATGTTGCAATTCTTTCCCCCACAAACAACAAAACCTTGTTCAGTTTCAGATAATTTGGAAAGCAGTAGTCATTTCTAGAGTGTGCAGAGAATGAACTATTGGAGTGTTTTAAATTCTCTGAAATCTGATCAACGTATTTCAAAATCCTGCCCAAGGTACCTGAGTTTCATTTTTAGTACTTGTAGTCCACGTAAAGCTCAAGGTTTAAAGCCAAAACTTTAGGAGAAAAACTTGCATTCATCCCCACCCCCCTCCAAAACACCACCGCCAAAAAAAGAGAATGTTTTCACACGGCCTTCTGTGAACTGAAGAGAAACCGACGAGTCTGGCACACCTCAATGTTCTTCAGACTGAACACAAAAAGCAACTGCACAAGGAATTGAATGTGTATGAGGGTGCAATATACCAGAATCAGGCACATAGTTGCTAATGACTTTTTATAGGATTTTGGGGATTAGTAACAATGTGTCTCCTGCAGTTATATGGAGCCTGAATGAAGCAGGAAAATCTCTCTCCTTTTTTTGCACCTTCTGAGGGTTTTTTAACCTTTTCATTCCATAGAGTGCAGCCTCTTTTCCTTTCACAAAAAATGTTTTTTTTCACTGAGCTTTAGTTGAAAATATCAACGATATGCCACCTACTCTAGTGAATGACAGGCTAACAACTAGGTTTTCTTTAGCTGAGGTCTGGGTTGTTACTCAACTAACAAAGAGGTGGAAATAACTTCACCACAATGTCACCTCCATTTACCCAAACCTCTCCTAAGAAGCAGTAAGCTCATTTTCCAGATCAGAGTAAAAGACAAACAGAGCCAGTGAGCAGATATTTTACCAATGACTTCCCTCAGCTGGAACACCTCACTTTGTGGAAGATTTTCTTCCTCTATAATGTCTACATCTCAAGTAAGTCTGAGTCCCATTGGATATTTGTTTTCAGCATCATGATGGATCACAATTAATTATTGTGAATAGCTATCTTAACCTGGATATTCTACAACACTTGAATCACTATTTATTGGATCTAAAGAAGCTCTTCTGCATATGGAAACTGTCTTCCACTTTATGGAAGACCTATCTTACACCTTTTAGTTAAAAACTGAAAAAGAAAAGTTAAACTAAATCCAAATATGGTTTTCTGAATCTGTAAACATTTGACAAAACTTTCACAAACAGAAGCATGAAGTTTGGACCCAGAACAGACATCCATATGATTGCAAGGATTTCCACCTCTAGATTTCCAATTATCCCCTTCCTGCAGCTGTCTGAAATGCTTTTCAAAATCCTGTTCCAGAAACATGATTTGGAAGTACATTTTGGGCTGATGAAGGAGACGGAGATAGGAAAACCATAGACCTCAAATTAAAAGTGTACCTATAGAAGCATTTAATTTGGTTTATTGAAGAAGGTTAGTAAACAATGTGCAAAGTAAAACACTGACAGAATTCCTGGGTAAGCTATTGTACAAGAACAGAACTAAAACCTAATTTTCCTCACTGTTATCCTTTGAAAGGATGAAAGGAAGTAGCCCTGCTCATTCAAAGTTGAATATTCTTGATAACTTGTTCAAATAGTAACTAATCATTATATTTCAGTATTGTGAACATTATATATTAAAACAAACGTAAGAATTCTTACTACCAAATATACTCGTGTATAGTCGACCCAAATATAAGTCGAGGCAGCTAATTTTATCACAAAAAACTGGGAAAACGTATTGATTCGAGTATAAGTCTAGGGTGGGAAATGCAGCAGCTACTGTTAAATTTCAAAAATAAAAATAGATACCAATAAAATTACATTAATTGAGGCATCAGTAGGTTAAATGATTTTTAATATTTATTTCAAAGAAAAACAGTAAACTAGCTTTGTAAGTGAAAAAGAGGATAAACAAAAACAATATGGTATCAACAATAACGGTAAAAGTACAAAAACCTTAGCTCAATCAGCAACCAAGCTAAAACACAGGAGTTAAAATCCTTCAAAACTGGATTCCTCCTCCTCATCTGTATGTCCAAATGTAACCCAACTTAGATTTTAAGATGGATATTATCAGAAATGGAAAAGGAGTTCAAGTCTTTGACAGTGTGATCCCACCTTGTGACCCTTGACATTCACCAGACTTACAACAAAAGAAACTTTAAATCTGTTTTCTGTTTCATAAACAATAGTGTGCAGTATAACAATGAAATATGGAAAACCAATAATCAACATATAATAGTTCTGGCCTGCTATGCAAAACAGACTAGCAGGGTCTTAGTCCTTTACAGTTCTCTCTAGCTGTGTCCTGTGGCACTGTTGATGGACTTGCAGCTTTGCTGTTCTTTGCTGAGCCCTCTCTCCTTATTGTCAAGCCTTCAAGGGTAGCCCTGAACTATGCAAATACAGTTCATAACAACTGAACTCTGGCCTTTTAACAATTCTGAGGAAATGGAGCCTTTTCTTCCTTATATGGAAAATCTGAGCTCTTTAGCTCCCCCTAATGGACCCTGGGTTACACAAACAGAGCACATACAGTTGTATATAAATACCGTATGTAGAGTATAAGACCCGAATATAAGTCAAGGGGGGCTTTTTCAGCATAAAAAATGTGCTGAAAAATCAACTTATACACGAGTATATACAGTAATTTGTTTTGTCTCTGTGTAGTTACACAAATCTATAGAATAGATAGAAGAATTTTAAAAACCAGTTGACCATGAGTTTTTCATAGGATTTCTTCTTAAAGAACAGGACATCGGTAAACCAGGAATCACTGAAGAGACAGGATATAGTTTATCCTTCGTACATCCTTCCCGTTTTAAGTCAAGTGCATCAACATCACAGTATATGACAATAAACACATATGAAACACAGAGCAAGCACAGATCTAAAGTTGTTAATTTATTATTTAAGAAACAGCACAGATCACACCCATCTGAAAGTGTACTAAGAACCAGTACTAAACTTTCTGATTTGGCACCTTGCTGCTTGCTCTGTTTTTCCAAGAGCAGGAGCTTCAAAGGAGGCAGAATGGGCACAGAATTACTCAGAAGATATGTACATATGTATATGTTGTCCAGTCAGAACAATTAGCCAGTCGGTCTCATCCTATTTCATACAATGTTTCCATCCTGCCAATTATTTAACTGGCCCTCTCCGCACAAACCTTTTAAAACATTTTGAGGCAAGAAATAAAACATTTCCTCAACAGAGTACTGCACTGTGTGTGTGTCCCATCCCCCCACTTTGGATCTGAAAATGTTTTATTTCCAGCCTCAAAGCATTTTCATAGAATCCTCTTTAAAAATATTATTTTGGCTGAAACATTTTCAAAACAGCTTCAGTCCTGTGCAATCTCTTTAATACATTTCCATGCTCTCTCCCATCCCCAAACCTCCTCCTAAGTGCTATTTTCTGAGTTCACTCTCCGTTCCCACTTGCCTGTTTATTTTATTATTTCTGTGAGTGTTTTTTATTGGGGGGTATTATTTGAGGCATCAATTACACAAGGTATGGAGAACTGCAGCACAAAGTTATGGAGCACTGAAACACCAATTCAACTAATTTAAAAAGTGCGGGGACACATAATGGCAGCCATGAGTCATTTCAAGGGGGTGAGTGCAGACATATGGGGTGGAGGGATTGAAAATGTTTTCCAAATGTTTTAGGTGATTTGTGTGGAAAGGGTCACTGTCTCACCGGCTTTTCTAATTGTAGACAAGAACGCATCATGTATTTGTATGAGCTATTTTGTTCTCTTAGACAGCGCAAATTGGTGAGGATATAAGAGAGCCAGCACCCTCCACACTTTAGGAAGATCTGCACAGTACAATAGGCAACAAATAAAAAGACTTTGCATGTGCATGCTGACAAGCAAATAGATATGCTGGAAACAACATACAAATCCATGGTAATAGGCAGAACCTCTGATCTACAATCATGGGAAGATAACAGCAGAGGTTTCCATGATAGTAGAGTGCAAATAAACATAGTCATATGGTAGATATCTGTGATGAAAGATCAAATCACGTCTGTATGTACAAGAGAGCTATTTATTTGGGATCCAAATGATCTCAGATACTTTTATTGTATTTCAAAATAGCAAAAGTAGTCTTAATGTCTTCTCACACATAAAACAGAGGTCTGTTTTTAATACAAAAATGGAGTCTGTGGGTGAGAGAGACTAACCTTGTCCGGCTGCCTTATTTTACTATTCTCTACAGTTTGTACCAGAGTTTCTCTTGTCCAGCCAAACTTAAGAAAAATGCTGATATCAACGCAGCACAGCCAGTCACTTGCCATTTCTGCATATTAAAAAATCCCTGTCCTAAATCAGAATTCTCTTAAAAGGCTGAAAAGCTCAATCACACACCAGGCAACTAGCTCCCTATATCTGAGACGTTTACTGCCTCTTAGAACTTTGGTAATTTTTGTGACTACTAGCCCATTTTCTTGAAATATGGCAATAAGAATACCTCACATTAGGACTGCAACACCCGAGAAGATCATTCTAATTTGAGTTTACGTGTTGAAATGTGTATCCAATTGAATATAATGGAAATGACGACCAGTATGACTTTGATTTCCCAGTATGACTAGATTCCATTCTGATATTAAGAAAACTTAAAAAAAAAACCTGACCTAGAATTGAACATTGTTGAGTTTTATTTCATACACCCCTAACATAGACAGCACCTTCAGTAGAGACATTTGAATGTAGAGAGTTCAGTGGTATCCCCACCTTATAGCTTTATGACAGAAATAAGGAAATCTTCCCCATGATCTCTAGAATCACACATACAAATTGCATTATTACAAAACTGTTGAAGCTCTGGTAGATTTATGGTACTAATTCCAATTTGAACTGGTCAAATTAGATTTACAATCCCTTCCTTTAGTCATTATATATGTCCACTTTCATTCATAAACTAAAATGAAAAAAGTACTTTTTTTGAAATCACTAACACAAATGCTCTTCATTACTTCTGGATTTGTATTCATGTACCAAAAGTGTAAGACATTTATCCAATTTAAAGATGGCAGTGGCTGTTCAGTTCAGCTTCTGAAAAAAATTACTTTAATGAAATACATTCAGCATTGTATTCAGGGGAACATCTAACTCTTTTGTCCCTGAAAGGCTGTGGGTCTTTAAAAATATGTCCTTATAAGAATGATGTATTAACAAGGGAATGATTACTGACGACTTGCACGGGACTTTGCTAATAACCTACTTTACAAATAATAAAAATTATTATTATGACTATTGAATGTTTTATGAAAACTCAGAAGAAGAGGAAGAGGAGGAGGAGGAGTTGTTTGGATTTATATCCCACCTTTACCTCCTGTAAGGAGACTCAAAGTGGTTTACAAGCTTCTTTCCCTTCCTCTCCCCACAACAGACACCTTGTGAGGCAGGTGAGGCTGAGAGAGTTCCGAAGAACTGTAATTAGCCCAAGGTCACCCAGCAGGAATGTAGGAATGCGGTTCACCAGATAAGCCTCTGCCACTCAGGTGGAGGAGTGGGGAATCAAACCACCTGCTCTTAACCACTACACCACACTGGCTTTCAGCATTTTTACTGCAAGCAGAAAAGCCCCTGGTTCCTAATTTCTCTTTCCGTACTGCCTCTGTACATACATCTACATGCTGCTTTCTGAATACTGTATGATATACTGAATACTGTATGCTTTCTGAATGATACTGTAATCCCTTTGCTTTGAATACTATGTCTACTGAGCACAGCATGGGGAAAAATCACACAGAACCTACTCAACATTTGCTGAAAGGTTCTCCATCTTTCATCAATCATTCAAAAGGGAGACTGACTGTTTCACTGAATTATTCCTTTTCCAGATTCTGAATTTCAGAAGTGCTTTAGTGTTTCACAGCATGGTCTTGTAGTCAATGGTGCATCCATGAAAAGATCACAGAGGTTTTCCATGTTCCTTTTCTCTCCTACAGCCCCTTCCAGCCCCTGGAAAAGTCACTCCTGGGGTTGCTGTACCTGCATGGTAGAACAACTGTGTAGACCAAGAAGCTGCGGTAAGGACAGGGAAGGGGTAAACTTGCCCTTCCTCACTCTTGTGTTAAGTACAGCTCTGCTAATAGAAGAGAGAGAAATCAGCAGTTCTGCACTCTTCTTCCTCCTCACAGCAGAAAAATATGGTTAATTAATGCAGAGTTTCAGTCAGTTATTGCTGTCTAAAGACCCTTTTTATCTTTAGCATTATTTGTGAAAACAATCCCATTTGATGAGTTTTAAACAAATATGACACATACTGCAATTCAATGGCTATATTAATGTGAATGTTATTGTGAGAAAGATGAATTATTTGTAAACATGACAGAGGTGCAGGAGGAAGGATTACAAAACAGAAAGCAGATTTATTTACTCCTTTATTAAATAATATTAATGTCTAACAGTGTCTGTTGGTTGAATGTTACAGCAAAAATACCTCCTCACAGTTCTGAAGCAAACCTCTTCTTTTGTTGTCTAGGAGGGAGATCAATATAAATCAACTCTCTTCAAATTTTAAACACACTTTCAACTTTGATTGACAACTTTTCCAGTCAACCACTGTATGACAACTCTAATTTTAGGAGTTCTTCAAAGCAGACAGACTCCACAGTCACAAAAATCCAGGTATATCCTATTTACGTCCTTCAGAAGACATAGTTATTTTGAATTAAGACCACTTTTCCTAAGTAACATGATTCAAATAACCAGCCTGCTCTACCTGAACCAGGCTTCTAGTCCACTGATCCCCTATGCAGATAGATCCTTTCTCTCCAGAACAACCACTGGAATCTTCAGTTTACTCTAATTTGTTCTCCTCTCACTCAAAATTCTAACATTATCTCCCTCCTGATTGGATGTTGCTACACTCTGCACATTCAGAATCAGACAGTAGTACATGACTAGAAGAACAGCAGGACAGCCACCCAACTATCACACTGTCCAGGGCAAACATAACTAACAAGCACTCCTAAGCTACTGGTAAAAACAGCTGCCATAGCAAAGTTACAGAATAATTATCAATGAATCATTCTAACCAACAAATGGCTAAGGGATGGAACATCGCAACGACTCACAAAGTGGGTATCATCAGTGTGCGACATTCCATCCCCTCCCCTGCCCAACTTACCCCAAATAGAAGGCAAGTGTCATGCCAGAAACAGGGGGCAGGGGGTTGCTACAGCCCCAGTAAAACCCATTACAGGGGGAGAGGCTTGCTTTGCATCTCACCCTTTGCATCTCACCCGCAATAAGCTTATATAATTGCTGAGAAAACCACAGACAACTATAAAATGCACATGCCAAGGGAGTACCAGCCCATAACTATGCAAAAGGCACTCCTTGAATTATCATATCATAGGATAAGAGATGGTGGTGGACTGATGGTAGCAATAAGAAGGCAATGAACCTAGATACATTTCATTTGAACACATAAACATTATCTGTAAAACTAAACCCATCAAAGACGGAGATCCTCTGGCTAGGGTGTGGGGGAGAGGTTGGGGATTTCCAGCTGCCGGAGTGGGAGGGGGGCCTCATTGGCACCAACCCCCTCCGTCCGCAGCCTGGGGGTCCACCTGGATTCGTCTCTTTCGATGGAGACCCAGGTGGCCCATCCAACCCGGGTTGCGTTTTTCCACCTCCGTCAGGCCCAACGGCTGGCCCCCTTCCTCTCCCAAGCGGACCTGGCCACTGTGATCCATGCAACAGTCACCTCCAGGCTAGACTATTGTAATTCGCTCTACGCTGGCCTGCCCTTGCGCTTGATTCGGAAGTTAAAGCTGGTCCAGCATGCAACAGCTAGCGGATTTACTTACAGGAGGTGCCTACTGTGACTCATATTCCAGCCTGTATTAAGCCAGCTGCACTGGCTCCCAGGTGGAATTCCAAATCGTATCCACAAAGGTATGGGTTATTTAACCTTCAAGGCCTTGCTGACCTGGGAGCCCTCGTACCTTAGGGACCATGCCTTACCCCATATGTCCCTACGACCTCTGGGTTCAGGCAGAGGCCAGTTTACTAATTGGTTCCACGGCCCCTCCCTCATGACCCGGCTGGCCTCTACCGGGCCAGGGCTTTTCTGCCCTGGCCCCTGCCACAAAGTGGAACACTCTTCCCTCCAACTGTCCGGGCCCTGCAGGATCTTGGGAGAGTTCCGCGGGGCCTGTGAAGACCGAGGAGTTGTTCCACGGGCTTTTGGGAGGGAGCCACCTGTGTGAGGGGTGGGCGCCCTCTTTGTTGCTCCACTTTTTAACATCTGGGGAGTCGCTCCCTTTTTAACATCTGGGGAGTTGTGACACCTAGACCTGCCGTCCCCCTCTCTGGGAGGGGTTTTATTTATAGTTTATACTGGACGCCAAGTGGTATGCTGTAATTTTATGTTTTATGTTTTAATGGCGCTGTATTTTATATTACCTATTTATTGTTACGATTATTTATGTAACAGCATTCTGTTGTTCACCGCCCAGAGCCCTCAGGGGATGGGGCGGTATATAAATACGATAATAAATAAATAAATAAATCTCCCTATTTAGTATAAGTGCTAATATTCCATATACACTGCACAACAGGAGCTAATCAAATCACATGCACACTATGAACAAAACTGTTGTGCTTCTTTGGCCTGATCATGGAAAAGTGGAATGGTCAGAAAAGAGGAATGGTCACAAAAGAGTCTCATGCACATTTTTCACCAAGTAGGAAATACACAGCTATGCATATCCAAAGAAACCCTTTAACTGCTAAGATCTAATTCACCCACCCCAATTTTTCATCCTAAAATAAAAATAAAATGTAAATAAACATGATCCGAAGATCAGATTAAAACAACTGAATACCAAAGCTTGGGCTAAAAATAATATTTTACACTTTCTTCCAAAAACCTTTCTTGAAAAGAGAGTAATTGTCTGGTATGACTACCAGGATGGTCATACTATACACTCTCACAAAGCTAACACAATGAAGTTAGTTCTTCTTTCACTGACTTAAAGGACTCGGGTGTGATATTTCATTCATAAAATTAACTGTTCAATCACTTTGGGTTTTTTGCTTCTTGTTGATTGGAAGGTATATATAGTTTAATGCTTCAAACCTGTGAATTACAGTTTGCATTGCAAAAGACTGATTTTTTTTCAAACTTACTATTATATAACTTCATTAGGCTATGTCAAAATAATTCATTTGTCATTCCACAATGCTTTCCAGCTAATATGAATACTAAGTGCACAGTACACCTAAAACACATTCTATATATGTCTATCAAGTATATTTGTATAGGCTCCAAGGAAACTGTGAGGAGGACTGCAGCATTAAGTACTCAACAACAATAATATTCTGTAGGCACCACAGTCCCTTACATATGAGCAACTTACATTTTCCTTCAGTAAAGCCACCTTTAAAATCCAAAATAAATCAACCATATTAAAATTCAGTACCTTAATGGTATTAATATAAAATAAAAGCAGAGTTCCAAATTGGGTCTCCAACTTTTATAGCTTCACAACATGTAACAATATTTCATCACAATTCCTCGGCTAAAGACAACCCATCTGAAGTTAGCCATGACTAATCTCTTTTGAAACTAATGGAACAAATTGTGATAGACTTTTGTTTAATAGATTAGACAAATATAAGAGATTATTTCCTCAATGCAAATGTTTCCTTAGTATACACTGTTTCACATAAAGCTGTTAGTAGATTGTACATTTCTCCGCCACAGAATAAAGCATGTTGGACCTTCGTTGTTGTAGAATGCTGTGCCTGGGTTCTAGTGCCTACCTAGCCCTCCCCCCTTCATCTGTTTAAAACTTTGAAAGTGAAGGTACATTTTGGCATAAATGCTCTTGTATCAAAGTACCATGTTCAATAATGCTCAAAATAATGGTTTTGACAAAGGCAGTGCATAAAAATGAATAATAATTCTCATATTATCTGGGACTATATTCTAATGTGGAAGCATATATCTCAACTGCTGCACTTGAACTGACCTTTATGTGAAACAGGGTGTAATGTAACTGCTACTTAGTTTAAGAGGGATATGATTTATTAACTAGAAATTGTTAT
This sequence comes from Sphaerodactylus townsendi, assembly GCF_021028975.2. Classification (NCBI taxonomy): domain Eukaryota; kingdom Metazoa; phylum Chordata; class Lepidosauria; order Squamata; family Sphaerodactylidae; genus Sphaerodactylus; species Sphaerodactylus townsendi. Next base: position 62,095,589 of record NC_059427.1, read on the forward strand.
TCTTTAAATTTTTGTAATACTTCATTAATTGTAAGCAAAACCAGCTTCTAGCCAAAGGTATGTCATTTAATGCTGTCTTTTTACAATTTTCGGTTGCTTCCTGTGATTTTAGTATACTGAGAAAGAATACGTGGGTAAATTTAGAATAAAAGTGTAGGTATACTTACTCCCAAAATTCCATAACTGGAGAAGTAGCATTTTGCAGGGACTGATGAGTGCAGTTACTCATGTTAAGTTTTTGAAATTCCACACAATGTTCTACAAAAGAATCACAAACCAAGTTGCTGTGACATTTATTTTAAACTTTTGAAGTTGCTTAGAATATGGTTGCAAAGATTTTAAAACAAGGTTCTGTCATATGCTTTGATAATTAATTCACATTGGTCCTCCTCAACAAGATGTTCACCATGATTGTTGTTCGGTCGTTTGTTTGCACTGCTAAAATTGAAAGAGCCGACCCAGTTTCTGATAAAAAAGAAAAACCCTTGAGTTGCTCTGATTGCCAGGGAGTTAAAACATGCATGGCTTCAATCGGCTGACTGAAGTTCAGTTTCCACTGGCTATAGGTAGCTTGGGAATCACTTTCTATTAGCAGCAGCTTAACAATGATCTTAATATGGCAAGTGAGAAAGCTACCATTTGGCATGCACCTCTGGCATTAGAGAAAAAGTGGAAACAGATCAAAGTGGTTGTCCTTTGTTGAGTTGACAGATATTAGTTGGACAGTGTTCAACACTGGCTAAACTTCCCTACACAGATGCCAAAAATGATACTGAATGTCTATAATTTATGATGGACCTGTTGCCAGATTTGTAATTCACCTTCCAAAAACCCTCAGATTTGAACAATGAACATAAACACAGATAGCAATTTCAATTCAGATTTAAATTATGAGGTTATGGATATGAGGTATATCAAAGCAAAAGATGTATCATTTAAGGCAGTCTGATCTGTTTCCAGTTTAATTTACTAACTCAATTAGGATCAAACAAAAAATGATTACTTAATTTAACGTGTTTTATGCAACATTAAACGATAAGATATTAAATTATTTCATACTGTCTTCCACAAGGGTTTTTCTACCGTTCTATTCCTATTGTAGTCCGAGACACATCTCCAAATGTCAAGGAACCCTTCAAAAATGGCATTCTACTAAGTGCAAAGAGTTACTGACATGGCACAGTTCCCTCATCTACTCCTGCCGTGCACTGAAGCACTGTGTGTACCCAGAGCATTGAGCCTATCTGGATCCCAGCCCTTCTATTTTCACATGCTATTACTCCTGTCAATCCAAAATACAAAGTTTTCACAAATCATCATATATATATACTCTATATCACAGCTAGTATATAACATATTTAGTTTGGGATTCTCTATTGAGATTTCTGAAAGAATGAAAGATATATTAAACTTCTTTAAATAATGCGAACGACACTGAAATAAGGTACAATGCCAATTCATTAAATATATACTTTTTTTGACACTAATCGCCACTATAAATAAATAGTTAAAGATCATGATGAATAACGAGTTCTCATTTTGAAAGGCAAAGGCAAATTTGACTTTGATGTGTGTTTCCAAGAAATTCCCCTCTCTCTAAAACATGTCTAATTTCAGAACAGCTTACAGCATCCTGGACCAAGATAAACAGGATTATAGCATGCAACCCTAACCCTAATCTCCATGCAACATAATATAATCTATTACATTTTTATCCCACACCTCTTCCAATGAGAAGTTGAGTGCAGCATACTTCTCCAATACCACCCTAAGCTGAATGCTGGTGACTGGTCCCACAGCTGTATTTACACACAAGTTAAACTACAGTCTAGGACATCAGATTATGAGGGACCCCTAAATACAAAACAAACAACAAAAACCCTCTGAAGTCCAATGTTAGAATAATACACTTTTTTTGCAATGCTATGGGATCTCTTGACATACTTTAGGACAGTGGTGGGGAACCTTTGGCACTCCAGATGTTATTGACTACAATTCCCATAAGCCCCCAATTGGCCATGCTGGCAGGGGCTGATGGGAATTGTAGTCCATAACATCTGGAGTGCCAAAGGTTCGCCACCACGGGTTTAAGACCTCAGTATGCCTTAATATGGGCCTGACTGATCGGAACACACTCAGTGATTTTTCAGCTCAGTTACCTCCAATCCCAATCCATTACTCTAGCCATTATGCAAAATGGCATTCTACAAAGCCAATTTGCCATTCCTTTTTGTCTTTTCCCCCCCTCTCATAGTCAACCTTGCTTAACAAGCTAACAGCCCATTCCACAGCCGATGGGCTGGCAAGAACAGTGCCGCTTGGGTGCCACCCCACCCCCTCCAAGGGGCTTTCCCACAGTGCAGTAAGCCCAGAAGAAAAGAAACCTAACCCCCACTGGGGATTAAGGGGCCTTCACAGATACACCATAAAAAAGATGGTGTATCTGTGAGGGCCCCTGAACCAGCACAGGAAAGGAAGTGGAAGACGACTATGGTTGGCTCTACCCTCTGCCCACCCCTGAAACACCTCCCCCCCAGGCATGCTATGCACTGGCGGGCCTGGGCAAGGACAGAAGTTTGCAAGTCGGGTGCTCCGGAGCCACACAGCGTCCACCTGGTCCCATAAGTTGCCCCTCCACTGGTGCTTTTGGCTCTTGCACTAGCAGAACGGGCACCCATTTTGGCACAGGGTTGTGCTGGCTCCAGAGGGGGATCCCCCACACCTGGATTGGGCTGCCCATCTCCCATTTTGTTTTTGTTTGGTCTACCTTTCTTGATTGGTACAATCTACCTCACTAATAAATATTGGAATTAAAATAGTTTTTTTTTAAAAAACTAGAACTTTTTTAAAAGGTTCCAAGAAAAATGCATGAAATCACATTAGGAATCAGCATTAATTATTGAGACTTAACATTTTAAGCAAGATCTGACACAGATTTGAATTCAGGTCCATTAATTTCCACCATCGTGCAGTTTGATCTCATAAATATTAAATAATTATACCCTGTTATTGCTTGAATACATTCAAATAGGTAAATAATTACCTTGATAGTGTCCATACCTGTATTCCATTCATGTCCACAAGTTGCCCAGGGGAGTTCTGTGGTAAAGCAGTTAAACAGATAAAAGATAGCCCATGCTAAAATAATGATGTAGTAAACATTCAAATGTGCTTCAATAACCTGGGTAGCATATCCAATACCTATAAAGAACAAAAATTTAGACTTAATTAAAAGCGCACACACATAAGGAATAAGAGTCAGAAATGAATTATTTGTTCAAATTCTAAGATTCTCAAATCTTTTTTGTTCTATCATGCTAGGCAGAGGTACATCTTTCTAAGTCCATTGAAGTCAGTGAGCTTAGAATGGTATGACTTTGTTTGTTTGTTTGTTTGTTTATTAAACTTATAAACTGCCCTCCCCCAAGGGGCTCAGGGTTGTGAACAACAGAGTAAAACAATAAAAGTCTAAAAATACATACATTAAAAACCAGAATAGTTTGTTCAGAATTGTCCAATTAGATAGGCTTCTAGCCATTATCAATGAAAAATAATATTGAAGATATAATTGTTACATATATATACAAAACTCAAAGTAGAAAACTGATTGTCTGGGTGTGACAGACTTTTTTCCCTCCTGAGGGGACACACAGAGCCTCCTGTGACTTTTAGAGATCTATGTTTGCTTTAATCTATAAATTTTGCCCTCAGCTTTCTAAAGGTAGCAAGTTTATGGCTTTGGGTTGTCCACTGTGAGATAAGTTTTGTAATGCACCAGGAGATAAATATTGAGCTCACTGAGGCTAGATTTGTATATAAACAACTAAAATTTATTTATTTACAGGTTGGTTCAAAGGAACAGATCACCAGCACAGGTCTCCATATAAACAGAAACCAGATTAAGGCACAAATTTAAAGTATCTATGGCTTCAGAGAGTGGTCAGAATTTCTTATGCATTTAGGAAAAAACAGGCTTTTACTGACTAGCCACCAGGTTGGATCCTCTTATAGGCCCTTTCTGCACTGCGGAAAGGGCGCCCCTGCACCGGCAGGAATCCTGCCGGTGGAGGGGTGGGGGCCGTTCGCATGGGAGCGTGCAAGTGGCCCCCACAGAGGCTGGCGCGGGAGAGGCGGCTCCACATGGAGCAGCCTCTTCCCCGTCCCTCCCACACTCACCTCATCGTCCTGCGTCGCCCTGCTGGACTATTAAGACCCGCCCATGCTGCCCTCCGACCTCCAGGGGTCAAAGGACAGTGAGGGAGGGTCCCAGCAGTCCAGCAGAGTGACACAGGACGATGAGGTGAGGACGACGGGGAAAACAGCGTGTTTACGGCAGTGCCATTCGCACCACGCCGGCGGGAACTCGCTGTTTTTCAAAAACCTCCCTCCAGGAGGGAGGTTTTTTTGGGCGGCCTGACACCGCCCTGGGGGAGGTGGAAGGAAGCCAGGTCGGCGCTGCTGCGTTTCAGCAGCACCGCCTGTGCGAATGGCACCTTAGGGATGGCATTTTTGCCGTCCCTAAGGCGTTGTATTTGGGCTGTGCGGAAACGGCCATACTCTCAGGATTCTACCCAAACCAACCTGACCTATCTCAAAAGTTAGACTAATTTTTTTCATTCCCAGAGGTGGGTCTAACAATTGAATCATGAGTCTCTGCCATAGATAAACAACTCTGCCACACTACTTGGTAGACCACACATACCCTTTACTCTGTTTGCTCTTATTCTTTAAACACCTGAACTTTCACTGTTCTTTCCCTAAAGCAGATCTGAACTCCCTTTCTCCTCTGTTCCTTCTAATATTCCATCCCCTTCTCAAATGTGATTAGATGCTACAACAGCACCACTCCAAAAGGTGCAGTGGAATGGCTGTTTATTCCTTCAGATGCAAGACAGCTTCCTGTCCATCACACTGAGACTCAGAATTAATGAGGTAAATTGGGCTTTAGGAGGAAAGAAGTCAAGGATTTAGAAGTTACTGGTTGCCAACCCTAAAAGGCTTGCAATTAATTCTGAGGCTGACTGTCAGTAGCATCTGTGTGACTTGTGGTTCCTCCCTCCATTTTCCCACCTCTATCAGGCAAGGCTGCTGGCACCTTATCTGATCTAGCCATAGTGATCCATTCAATGGTCATCTCTAGGCTAGACTGCTGCAACTCAATCTACACAGGGCTAACCCTTTGGCCTGATCCAGAAACTCCAACTGGTACAAAATGCATCAGAAAGTCCTAACTGGGAAATCGGAGCATATGAACAATCAACCAGTGCTTCACAAGCTGCTTCAACCAGGTGGAGTACCCAATTAGATTTAACAGTTTGGTACTTACCTTTAAACCCCTAAACAGTCTGGGGCCAGCATATCTGTGGGACCACCTCTCTTGCTATGTCCCCTGAAGAGCACCGCGGTCAGCAAACAACAATTTGCTAGTTATCCCTGGCCAGAAAGAGATCTGGCTTGCCTCAACTATGGCCAGGGCTTTTTCAGCTCTTTGACAGGTGAGAACTGGGCCCTGAGGGGTCTGATAGAGTTCCATAGGGCCTGTAAAGCAGGGCTATTTTTCCAGGCTTGTGGCTGAGATAGCAACATTCCATCTATGGCCTCCCTCTCCTCTGCTGTTCCATCCTGCCCCTATTTATAGCCATAGGAATTTAAATATATAATATGAATGTCAGTTGCCATCAAGGTTTTATAATGATTGTACGTGATTATGATTTATAATGATTATGAGTAGGAATTGTACATTTTTAATTCTTGTTTTATGGTTATTGACATTATTATTGTATTTTTATAAATTGCTGCAAGCCACCTTGAGCCCAAAAGAGGAAGGGCAGATTACAAATTTAATAAATGAAATGAAATAAATGAAGAATAAGGCAACAACATAGATTAAGCAGTTGCATTGGTCCTAGAGGTCAGGCTAAGTTTACCATTTCCCAGGGGGTACCTGGAGTTCTCCAGGAATTTCAACTGATCTCTTGACTCCTGGACAAAAAGGCAGCTTTGGAGGGTAGACTTTACAACAGAGGTGCAAACAGGAGTTTGGAATCCTAACACATCATGGTGGGGCATAGTCACAAAATAGCTGCTGCAAAATAGCTGCTAAAGGAGGTGGAACCAGCTACAAACAGGCTGCAGAAATTACACAGTGAAGATCCTTGTGCTATGGTGGCAGCTTCTACCAAAACAATGTTTGTAAAACCTGCATAGCCAAACAAATCACCATTGGACACTCAGTGACCCTAAAAACCCTTGATGTACCATGCTGGGAACATGCCTCTGAGTGGACATTTAATAACATGTGATGATGTCTAATATGGTGTAGTGATCAGAATACTAAACTAAGATCTGGCAGATTTAGGTTCCAATTCCCACTATTCTATGAAAGTTGTTGAGTGGCCTTGACCCAGTGATATACACTCAGTTTGCCACACAGCATTATTGTGCAGATAAAATGGAAATTATATAAGTCACTTTGGGAAGAAATGCAAAATATAAACAAAGCAAATAAAGTAAAACAAAACAAATATTAGTTGCAGTGCGAGACAATGAAATGTCCTTCTGCTCATAAAATTGTTATAAATATGCAATTTTTCAAAGGTATATTCAAATATGTTAAAACAAAAGTGGAAGAGAAAATGTATACCTTCAAACAATGGACAAACTTTTCTCCAGCATGTAATTCCACCTTCACTGGTGAACTGTCCCAAGGCAGTTTCCAGGAAGAAGACTGGTATCCCACAGCAAATAAAGAAAACCACATAAGGTATGAGAAAAGCACCTGAAAGCAAACATTGGACACAGATTAACTTCAGCATTAAAGATAAAATAAATCAAATTACTATACATTCACCATATGATACTACAGTATGTAGCATCACTTAATCATTTTACAAAGCCTGCACATTTACATATGAGAAGCATCATCAATGGCAAAGGAATATCTACACAAGTAAAGAATCTACCCTTTTACTTATTACAGGCCTGGTCTACAACTGCAGCAGAATGAGGTGCTAGAATGGATCGTGCCACTTCAAACTACAGGTGATACGTTCACATTTTTAATGTCTCATCATGTAAAAATTCTCTACAAACAAAGTATTAGGACATCAGACAGCAAGGTTCATACTTAACCCCATGAATGTTGTGATATGCTTTCACTTGCAAGGAATGACTAATTACTGGGAGCTTCGAAAACCCTTTCACTCACAGTTTGAAGTGGTGCAATCTATTCTACACATCATTGGCACCACGTTATGCTGCAGGAATAGACTAGGACTCAGTGAGACACAAATTAATCAACACAAAAAAGTTACTGTATTTTATGGATGTTGAATTATACATCCTATATAAGACTCCATTTGGGGACATACAGACAGCAAGCTTATCATGTACTATTTTCTACTACATGCTTCAGTCATTTCCATTATTTCATAAGTGGTACATATGGGTTGTTCATTTTTATGCCAGCCAGGTATTACATGCGGTAAAAATTGAGGTCTTTACTGGGTGATAAGGGTCCTCTTATATATTCCTCACATGGCTGACAGGTTATCTGTGCTATAAATTTATTGCTGGTGATACAGGCATTCCTTCAAGGTGCAGATTTTCAACTTCTTTTAGCTGTTGGTTTTGCTTCCCTCCTCATTTGTATTTTCAGTCTTCATAACACTAAGCACCATTGATCTACTTTAACAGCACAGTCCTAACTTCCCATGTCTACTGAAATTCATGGGAAAGAATAACAATGTTCTGGATTACATGGTAAGTCTATTAAATCTTTGTCGTTTTCAAGAGGGTTTTTTAACTCTTAAACTTTTCTTTACAGGCTGATAAGTTTGAGATTATTTCCCATTTACTGAAAAATTATACAGAAGTATCTCTGACATAAACTTTGTTATTCTATGATGTGTAAAGGGCATGCATATGCATACAACTGAAGAACCATTTTTGGAAAGCAAAATATGCTGACAAAGAGCCCCATCTGGGAGTGGTGCACCGGCCACACTGACAGATTTTCCCTCTCTGGAGCACTAGCCCTGGTGGAGTGGAGAATCTAGCAGCATGCATCCACCATAGTTCATCCCCCCAGCACAGAAATGTGGTACCAAACGTGATGCCAGTATCCCACTGCCCTGCCCCCACTGCCGGCATAGTGCAGGTGAGCCACAGGCATGCCCGGGGGAGGAGCTGACATTAGTAAGCTCCCTCCTGGCCATTCAGCATACTACACTGGTAACCAGAATTGCAACTTCTGCTACCCTTTTGCATAGCATAAGTTTATGAAGCCCAATGGAGGTTTCTCATCAGCAGGAAGGCTGTCACGCTTGTGCAGCCTCTCCCTTCTCCAGGAAACCCCTTTGGTATCAGTGGGGCAGTGCGGCCTCGGCACCATAGGTGGTCACTTGGACCGGTGGATCGGGCTGCCCAAATACATGTAAAGAATGCACATAGGAGCCATCAAGTTGCATCAAGCAGCCATATGTCCACCACATACGTGGAACAGAACCATGAAGGCTTGTAATATAATGGCCATGTTCCATTTAGCAAGCGCATCTAAAAATTATTTCCAGACAGGAATCAGTTGCCACATGGAAGATTTTTTCAGCAGCATCTACATGGCTTGCATAGTATGTGGATATCAGTTTTTAAGAGAAGTCTGCTAACAATCAGTAGTGCTATTTGCAGAGTAAAATACTATGAAACATGGAGAATATAAATCTAGCAGTTTTGAAGGTCTGGAGAATTACATGATCTGGACTATTTTAAAATTTTTCCTTGTGTTTACTTATTAACGAAATACTAAAGTGGTCCCACTTTATGTCTAACCATTAAAAATTCACTTACACTCTGTTCTGTTTATACAATATGCCATGGAACACATTATGCTGTTACTTGTGAGGATAAATATTTGTTTCTCTAACATTCCACACACACAAACAACTTTGTAATAAGATTATCCTTATTGGGCGCTATATGCCATAACTCATGCCAGCAAATGTTCACTTTTTGATTGAACAGAAAATTTTACACCTGGGGATAAGACTGTATTCTTAAACTGGCATTTTTAATTCAAAAATGACTGGTAAGACAACAGATGAAGAAACCTTATACACATTTATGTAATATTATAAAATATCAAGTGAAGTAATTATGAAAAAATAAAACAAAGCAAGGAAGCAACAGATGAAATATGAATATTGATGAAAATATGTGTGATTGAAGAGGCAAAGAGACTGAATATTCACAAGGTTATCAAACCTAACATCTTTAATTTTTAAATTATGCTTTGGAGACTCACTTGAGCTTCACTGAAAAAAAAGATGTACTATAAAATGAAGTAAATAAATAAATAACTGAAAGTTCATGCCACTGCTTGATTTGCTTCATAGGGTTTCCAGTAATTAATTTATGTAATTTGTTTAAGACTAATTAATTCAACTACAATCCTTTGTCTACTAAGGATCATGTCTGAAAGATTATCAGTGTACCAGTTATAGGAGGAGAAAATCTAAATTGATAAAATCAGCCCAAGAACTAGTTTTCAGACATTTATGTCGTGGATGAGTGATTTAAGGCCTGTAAGTTTTCCTTACCTAATTGTACCATCCTAAACAGTTGCACCTTTCAATGCACACTGCAATTTATCTCAAATGACTGCTATGAAGATAAAATGGAGAAAAAAATGAACAACATATACATAAGGGGGAACCCTGAATTCCTTGGAAAAGTAAAAATATAGCAGACCTGAGCAATGTTAGTAGAGACAGAGGGTTGTATCCTACCATTTCACTCAGCTGTGTATGGAGCCTTTTTCCCATTTAAAGACTCTCCCAATGGAGATTCCATACTTAATTAAGTAATAGATATGAGAGGTTTTTCTCTTTTATTTAAGTACATTAGCCAGAATTACCATTACTCTAATACTTTCTCAATGAAATTAAGGTTGCTGAAATGAAATGTTGAGTTAAATGGAACATACTGAACTAATCACTGAAAAAGATTCATAGCCAAATAAATAAAAGTGTTCCTATGTGTTTATTACTTTATTCCTTACTTAACTTTTGTCTTAATAAACTTATCCTTCCAGTGAGTGAGAATTGGCTGGTCATCTACTGTACAGTTAGTATATCCCACTTCTTTACCTTCCTCTAATAAAAACAACCTGGGTAGCAGGGCTATGAATAAACAACCAGTATCACTTTAAGAAAGGAAAAGTTCTTTTCATCTTGCTTTCTTGCCACTGTGTATCAACAGAAGGCAATGAAGAAAAGCAAACACACCTACACACTGTGCGTCTTAGAAATGTAGCATACCAAATGGACCAAATTCATTTTGTGTTTGTTAACGCGAAGAGAAGGAAGATCATTTTGGCCCAGCACTCTTGGCAGAGAAACAAATGAGAAAAATAGCTCTTATGGGGTTTCTTTATATTCACACTAACACACCATTTTCCTCATGCTACAACTCATCCATTTGGGTTGCATTTGAAACTTTAGACTGTTACACATTTGGGTTGAATATATATTTTACAAATGTCTTCGGCCAGATGCAAAAGTCACTATACATACATCTGGTGAGGCAGTTTGGCTTTTTTTTTAACTTTCTCCCTCTGTCCAGAAGGGTCCTCACACTACTTCAAGAACTGTTTTGTGATATGCCATATGGGCTGCTTTACAAGATAGACAAATACAGAGTTATTTTTGGAATCCAGGGTTAGTCCAATGACAGTTTCATTTCACATTTCAAGACTGTGAAATATTTATTCGCTGGTAAGTTTCACTGTATTCAAAGGTCCTGATTACAAACTGAAAATGAACAGTTCTGCAAGTATATACAAAAAAATTCTATAGTTTGACTATGAAGGGTGTATTTATTCTGACAGACTTCACATTTATTAAAATACGTATACCCATCTTTTCTTTCTGGTTCGAGATGGCTTAAAGTTAAATACTTTGTAAAATACATCCACACTCCCAAGTAACCCTCATCTTCCATACTAGTTAGCTATTAATAATACCCCAAAATATTCTGACATTTAATATTTTAGATTACATTATTTTATGTGCTTTAAATAACATGTAACCAGATAATTTATGTGTAGTTTGAGTTTGCAACCGTATACCCCCACTTTTGCTTACAATAACCAGCTCTGTCTTCCTCCTTTCTCATTTAATCCACTTCCTAAGAATGTAAAAGTTGCCTTCACAGTGTTTGCGGAATGGCCCCTCAAGCATAGCATTCTGGCCCAAATCCAAAGAATCATACAACTAGTGCCATACACTCTACACAGCTCTGCCTTATGTTTCTCAGCAGCAGTTCTTTCTGCCAGCACTCCCACCAATGCTGCAAAACACTACAAAACACAAAACAGTTTCAAAAGCAAATTTTGCTATGGTATTTGGTTTTCCAAGAAAAACATGGAAAATCCTGCAGGCTATTTCACAATCTTGAAAATGTCTTTTAGAATCTTTATTTCTTTCACTAATAAGCAAAGCAAGGTAGTATTATCCAACTGATGCAGAATGTTCCAAGCATTTTGTATGTAGAGGTTTCCTTTCAGTGAGCATAATGGTCACAATCCCACAGTGGGCTGTTTAATTAAATCTACTGAGATCAGTACTTAATTGTGTGTTGAACTGTGGCCAGCAGTTAAATTTGTGGCTATCATGGCTGTGTCTACTGAATGAATAAATTCTTTTAAAAAGCCATTTAAAGTGGCAGATTATAATATTCCATAACAATGACACTGAAGCCCACTGGTTTGTAAATATTAAATAACAACTGCATTAGGGGTGAGTTCAAGTACTAAATACCCCATACATCTCTGTAAGTATTGTAATCAGACAGAACTTCAGATGCCAATATGAATGCAGTGAGAAAAGTTTTAATAATAAAGTTCCATGGAACCTTGAAGAAAAATGTATAACAAATTTATTACGCCAAAAGTCTTTGCACAGTCAAGGCCACACTTACTCGGATGCACAACATTCTCAGTAAAGGTGATAGATCTATATAAACATCTAGTTAATTCACTGTTCATTTTATTTATCTGATTAAATAAGACCTTGTCTAATTTCTGCCCATATTAAATTTATTAGTGTTTGAGATTTTTTATGATAAAACAGCCAAAATAGTTTGGCTCATCTGGAATGCATCTAAAATCTATAACATTCACTAACAATCTTCAGGAACAGAAAGGTCATGCTTGGGACATAAAACCAATCTCAATTATTAAAAGCAGAAAAATACGATCAGAGAAGTCACATGAATCATTCCTTGGTAAGATTTCCAACCAGTTAAGCCAATGTGTTTTTGACGAATGATATATCTAACCTAATCTGAATGAATATGCCACAGACTGTGTGGCTGGTAGATCAAGCCACAGGTGCTTCAGTCTCAAAACCCCTCAACAAAACAGTTATTCTGGAATCAAACGATGTTCTGCATTGTACTTTGCAGTTTATCTAGCATATTTAAATTATGAATCTGTAGAAAATGCAACCTTACCTCCTCCATTCTTGTAGCAGAGATAGGGGAACCGCCACACATTTCCCAACCCAATAATTTCTCCTGCCACAGAAAGTACAAATTCCACCTTATTATTCCAGTGGCCTCTTTCATGTACTTTCTTATCGTTGCTGTGAACCAAGTTGGTACTTGAGGCTTCAGGATCCAGAGCATCCTCTGGTTTGCCGTTAATTATAGGAATAGTCTTTTCAGCTGTCATGACTCTTTCCAACCTGAAGAACAATGAAAAGGAGAGGGACCTGTGAGGAAGATATGGCTGTCGAAATTCCTTTCCACTCTGATAGAAACACCTGGTTGCACTTCCTCCGTTTTACAAAAGGCCACCAGTGCAGTGCAGTGCAGAAGATGCAAACTTTGCGAGATCACACACAGGCTGCTGGTGGTGGTGTGATTATTTACTAGTAGCAAATCGAAATAGAGACGAGGAACACGGCACCGTATCTTAAAATCCCTTCCCCAACAGGAATGCCAACAATGCAAACCTGGTATGCCCGCCTAGGACTGCCCCGGAGCCTCGTGCATCTGTCCACCGACAAGGTGGGAAGGATCCAGGATTCTGCCACTATCCCACTACTCACCCAGGGCCTGCGGCGCTGAGAAAAGAAGAAGGTCGGTGCTAGTCCGGGGCCCACTTCTGAACAGGTTCCTTTGGGCTGCCCCTATTCGCCCTGTTGCACTGGGAGATGGAGGGGGGCAGGGGAGAGGCAGGCTCCCAACCGCGGAGGCGGCAACAGCAGCGCAGGGCAGGCTTGCGATAGGCAGGGACGCCTCGTCTTCTCCCTGCCTGCTGTTGCTGCTTGTCTGGAAAGGCTAGGATGCTCCCGGCTAGCCACACGGCGGAGGAAAAATTTGCAACTGCTCGGCTTTTGCCAAAGGGAACGAATAATGCCCGCCCCCTCCACCCACCTCAGTCTGTCCCACCAGGTCTCCCGCCTTCCTGCCCCCCTCCCGCCAGCTTTGGTGCCAGAAGAACATCCCAGCCCACCAGCCTCCTCCTAAGAAACGGCCGTGCAAAAAAGGAAAAGGGAAAAAAAGAGAGAGAGACTGTCCTCCTGCGCCCTCCTGCGAGGGAGGGAGGGAGGGAGGGAGGCGGATACAGACGAGAGCCCGGGGCCAGATTGACAAGGCAAGCCTAGGGACAGTCCAGAACAGAGGGCAGGAGAGCTTTGCCATTGCCAAGCTGGGGCAAGAAGGCGGGTGACTTCACGCTGCCTCCGCCGAATGTCGTCCCAGGGGCCAGCAGGCAAAGAGGGAGAAAACCAAAGGCCTCCCCAGTTGTAAAGCCAAGTGCAGAACAGGGTGTTTAGATTTTTGGGAAAGGTGGCCTCGGAATCCAATATGTTTGAATTAACTTCGATGGAGAAAAATGTGCTTCTGTGCTTTCTGAAGAGGAATAAATGCAAGCAGAGAATGTCCATTATGCTCTGTGAGGTTTTAATGGCCTGTGAAAGGAGGCACTGCTAATGTGTGCAAGATTTCATACCTTGCCCACTACCTGACTTTACAGAATGGTGATGCAGCACATCCAACAAGGAGCTCCAGGCAAATAGTCCCATTCTTCAAAAAAGGAAGCAGAAAGGATCGATCTAATTACAAACCTATCAGCCTACTAAATATCACCAGTGAATTATACACTAGGCACTCGCTTGATAAACTTGTAAATTGTCTTCATCAGGACTTTGTACCTTTCATACCTTACCACCACACTTTACAGATGGTGATGCACACCCAGCAAGGAGCTGTGGCCAGTAACTGGTCCCAAATGCCTGCATGAGCCTCATAACCACAAACACATTTTACTTTGATAGGTATGTGTAAAACATGTTAGATAGACATTGAAAAATGTGCTATTTTCCTACAGACAGCTTTATATAATCCCCAGGAACTCTCAAATGTGTGCTAATATTCTTATAGTCATCTCAAATTAAGCTGCCATATATCTTGTTAGACAGCTGATCCATCTAGTTCTGCTGTGACTGGAATTCAGGGCTTTGACTGGTGGCAATTCAGCAATATATCTCACACAGCGATATCCTAACAGCTAATAGAACTGAACCTGCGAGGGACCAGAATACAAGGCTGATGTTTTATTACAGAGCCACACACCGTATCCATTAATACTTTATTTGAAGAATGAGTATGTGGATTCAAAGGAGAGACAGAATAGACAAGGAGAGACAGAATGGACAAAATCCCACCACGTGATTGGACAGCACAGACGGAGGCATGGCTACTCATAAGTAAGCCCAAAATGCTTTCACTGGAAATTACTTTCAATTAAAAATGCGGTCTTTAATTATTGGGAAAACAGATAAGCCAGCAGAAACTAAACTACTGCCAAAGATGCTATAGTCCACAGGCTGATTACATAATGAATATCTTGTTAGCTAACAATTTCCTCAGTGGAAACCTTGATTTGTCAAAATGATATCTCACATCCTGTGGCAGCAATATAGGTAACCATTACCCCTATCTATTACCATCCCTTCCTAAAAGATGTTTAAATCAGGCTTCTACCCAAAGAGTTTTCCTACATCAGAGCATTCAGTACTAATATCTGCTAGAGCAGAAAACAAAGATTCATCCCTTTCCAATCCAAACTTATCAGATAAGACAGGGCATAAGAATTTGTGACATACCAGGGCAAACACAGTTCACCAGCCATGACAGATGTTTTAGCAATCCTTATGCATTACAAATGCATGAGATTTACTGAATCCATAGTGGCATGTTGCAGTTGTGGTTATGTTTGAATTGGTAGGTCACAAATAATGCACCCCTCCAAAAAAATGCAATTCAAATAATATCTTTTATTGGAGCCAACTAAATGACATAACAGTGTGCAACCTTTTTGAGTGCATCAGACTGGATGATACAATTTTTAAAAAAATTAAAAAGAAAGAACAAATTGCTCAAAACATGATGTTGAGTCCTGATCATAATTAGATTGTGTGCAGAGTTGCTTCAAGTGACTTCCAGTTCTTTTGGCAACACAGGCAATAGATGGGTTTTGTTCCATACCTGGAGCATACTTAAAAATAAGGAGCCTATCTCCAAAATCACACAAAAAAGTCACAGGTGCTCCACCCTCTTCCAGGGGCCTACACCCTGCCTCCCTTTCCCCTGAAATTTCTACCCATTGGGAGAAAATAACCCCGGACCCATATGAGCAGAAACATCTCTAAAGGTGTCATAGGACCCTTTTAAGACCTTATGTCATTGCCAGTACAAAAGCATTTTTAGTGTGTGGGATGCACAGGTGGAAAGTTGGGAAGGGGGCAACAGCACCCCTAAGTAGTGGTGTGTCTATGCTAAGAACTGTTCTCATTGGCCCAGGAAAATGTTCTACGTTTGTAGAAGAAAGTGGAGCAGGGTAGGTGGTTTAACTTTATATTCCAGTTGTTCAACTTGAAAGATATTCCAGTTTGTCCAGGGTGGTGGGGCAGGTTCATAGAGAGGTTACACAGCCACCCTTAGGGGACTCTTGTAGCTGCTATCGCCACCAAATTTCTCCTTGAACATTCCACAAACTTGAAAACTTTTCCTGTTCATCCAAGATTATGGGTAAGTTCACAGAGAAGGGTCACACAACTCTCCTTAGGGGACTCTTGGTGTAATGCCCTCCCCCAGCATTCCACCTGTGCATCCCACAAACTAAAACCCTTTCGTAATGGTCCAGAAAAGTGAGACAAGCTCTTATAAGGATCTCATGACATTATTAAACACAGTTCAGAGATCACTTCCTGCCATGTGGGGTAGGAGTACTAGAGCAAATGTAGGCAGGATACTGAAAATGTCGGGGGGGGGGGGTTGGTGATGTGGAAGCTGATGCCCCTTCTCTTTGCAATAACAGTTTGCTTAACTTGTTGTTTAAATCCATGGGCATTCAAATTCTAAGCCAGAAAGACCTATAGAAATTACCTGCATTGTACAGTCTGTTATCAGAAATGATACACATATAAGGACATACATAAGCAAGCATCCTGCACAGGAGAAATTAAGTTATGCTGTGCCTTTCCTGAAGAATGTTACTTGTGAAGAAGTTGCAGGAAACAAAACCAGCTCAAAATGTTAGGGCCATGTCTCTTCCGCACACACAGAATAATGCATTTTCAAACCACTTTCACAACTGTTTGCAAGTGGATTTTGCTATTCCACACAGCTTCAAAGAGCATTGAAAGTGCATTATTCTGCATGTGCGGAAGGAGCCACAGTGAAGGATTTGGAAACTCACAGTACCAGAGTTGTTAGAGCTGAAAATGAAGTTACTGTACTGATGTTACTAAAGGAAGTGCTAACCTGAAAAGGGATAAGATTTGTATGATCAAGTATTTTATTAATTCACTTGGCAGATCTATATAATAAGGAAAACCCTTAATGCTGTATCATGGTCTTGCAGTAGGGTTGCCAACTCTGGACTGGGAAATTCCTGGAGATTTGAGGGTGGAGCCTGAGAAGGGAAGGGCTTGGAGAGGGGAAGAACATCAATGGAGTATAATGCTACAGAATCTACCCTTCAGAGCAGCTGTTTCCCCTAGGGTTGCTTATTTACATCAGTTCTAATTCTAGGATATCTCCAGACTCTACCTGGAGATAGGTAACCCTGCCCTAGAAACATGGATCATTTAGGTGTAATGGATTTCCAAGAATTATTCCTTGATTAGGTTTTCGACAGGTTTCCTGTTTGTTTCCTCTTGCGACTGCATTTTACAGCTTATATCACGATCATAAAATCATGATTCTTAGCTGTCATGCAAAATGGAATTCCCCTGTGCCTCTTCCTACACTCAGCTATAGACTCTAGGCGAGCTCTGAAGCATGATTCCCAGTTGGGAGGGATCTTGAGGGAGCCAATTCCAAAATCTATAGCATTAGATGCTGTCATCACTTTTATATCATATTTAATTATCTGTCAAGAGAGAATCTATTTTGTTTGTTAAAGGCCTAGTGCTTTTGTTTTTCTCATGAAATAAGAAGGTTAAAAAAGGCAGGTATTATTAAATGGGAATTAGTATTCTATCTCTTCAAAGTCGTTGTGCTTGTTAGAAAGATGGGGTCATCTCTCTTAATTTCAACTGGCTGGGACTGCTTAGTTTGGAGAGTAATTGAAAACATTTTAGAGGGAAGGAGTTGGCCTTCTCATACTCTAGAATATTCTGATCTAAACCCTAATTGGTTAATCAATGATCACCTGTCATGGCCAGGCTAAATCATAAATGAGTTCAATCAGTATTAGCAATTATTTTCCTCTTTTGTTCTATGCTTTCCCCCTCCACTCTGCCTGAAATTCTGTTGGAACTTTGTACATGTACTGAAGATATCTAGTACTTTTTGCCTGCAAGTATTTTTTACAGTATGTAGACTTTAGCTTTTTATTATTTTCTTTGTGTAACTGAATTGCACTTTGATTGTTATTTTCAATCCTATGTTTTACTACCTTTCTTTAATAAAAAATTTAAAATATATTTTGGTGTTTGGAGTTCTGGTTCAGAGCCCATGGCTAAGTGTTGCTACTGCCCCAGAGACCAGGTTAGATCTTTGACATTATCAAATAAATATTTGATAAATATTCAGTGTAGATTTCTATTTTTAGAAAGTAGTGTTTGACATTTTAAAATCAGACCACAATGTTACATTTATCTGCCTCCCTCTATTGGTGTCTTTCACCAGTAGCCTAGTGAATCAATTTTTTAAAATTTGGTTGGCATACCCCCATTGTTACTGGCTCTCTCCTCTGGTTCTGGTGTTGTCATGACCTCCTTTGACAGCCCAGTGAATCCAACTCAGAATGTTCAAGAGAGGACCTTAAGGAGTCAAGGCCAGTGACTATGGAAGATCTGAGGGACCAGGGGTTTAAAATAAATAAATACATTTGATTTTAAAGATATATGGCATACAATTTAGAGTTCAGTTTATCTCCTTAGCCAAGATAGCATCTTGTTTTGAGTGCAGAATTCATTCTGCGCTAAAGAAGGAATTTCAGACTTTGTCATATGAAACAGCTGAGGACTATGCACTCCACTGACATAAAATGTTCTTTTTGATTCCAGATTCTGTGAAGACTCACGGCTACAATAGACTTTTTGACTTATGTACAATGATTTTTATTGATACTATCAATTGTGTTTATGTAAGATGTGAGAATCCTTGGTTGAAGTGTCTGTCGTGGAAAGATTTCTTGTACAGACAAATTTGCTTGAGCCCTGCTTTCAATTTCCATACTCTCTGCAGCAAGTGAGATCAATTCTAGAATGACTTTTAATTTGCTTTGGGGGCAGAGCAGGAAGATTTGCCAGTGAGCACAGCTTTGCCACAGACATGTTCCCTCTGTACTCAGTCAGCCTACCTTGCTCCACCTTTCCCATTTCCTCACATTGCCATCCACACCTTCCCCCTCTCCCCCCTTCCATGTTACCATCACCTTCCTGCTTCTCTAAATTCTTATATCAAGATATCAATATCTCAACATAATAATAGAGAGGGCTTTTCCAATGAACAGTTCAAGCAGGGTCTCTTTTTGGCTTGACTCACCTCCTCCACTCTATTTCTACCCTACCTGATGACTGGAGGGGCTTTTTAAAACTTTATTTCAAACACACTTTTATTTTGTGTGTGTGTGTAGGGGAAGGGAATCAGGCTAGAACACGGTCCCCTTCTTCAGCAGCATGTGGTTCAGGGAATTATTATTATTTATTTGATTTGGTATACCGCTCTACCCCTGAAGGGCTCTGAGTAGTGTATGACAAGCATAAAACAAGTAACATAATCAAATAATACATTAAAGGCCATTAAAATTCACTAAAATTTGCTTTTCACTTGTGGGGGGATGATTTCTGGGAAGAGCTACAATATTGATATAATTGCATTAACAGAAATATTGATATCATAGTAATTTAAAAGCTTTTACAAATGCAGTAAAATCTTGGCACTAGCAGGTGTGAGGAGATCTGTGCCTTTAAGACTGAGTTGCTGGGCAAAGTTAAGACAGCCAAAAGAAACAGAAACCTGGGAGAATTCTCTGCAGAAAAACTAAATGGCAAGAGTGAGTTCCTCCTTGAGTTAAACAGAAATGTAAGGAGACCCCACTACAGCCCCACAGGGAATTGCCCAAGGTTAGCATTCCATGTATAATGGGCCTCTGTGATCAATTTTCTTTATGGAAAACAAGGGTCCATTTTATCTTCTGCCCCTAACCTCAATATCTTGCCCCCCCCCCCAATTATCATAAATATACTATCTTAAGTGTTTCATTTCAGAGGGTGTTGTATTGGTTTGCAGTAGAACAGCAAAATTCTGATAGCACTTAGAGACCAACAAGAATTGAGGGGAGGGGGGAGAATCAAAGTTTTATTTAAAAATACCCCCCAAATCTTGTCGGTCTTTTAATGTGGAATGTAGCTATCTTAAATGTTGAGTTACTTGAAGGAATATCCATTGAACAAAATATAATGGTGCATGCTTCTCTGGGAATGCACTTTTCTGGCACTAATAGCACTCTTCTGATCCACACTGCTGAATTATGTTGGCAGTTAGCAGGCTAATTAATGACAATTCCCTTAAGCAACATCTATGCATTACCAAAAGATTGCTGAACATGCAGCTTTCCTTTACATTATCTGTCCATATTTTTATACCAAAGAAAGCTCTGAAAAATTGTTGTGTACTGCGTGGTCCCCATTCTGGAGATTTAAAGCCAAAATGAATAAGTAACTAAAGACACTGGCCATGTAGTACAGTTTTGCATATTACTTTTGTTGTGCATAAGTGTAACAAACAATATGCAGAATTACAGCTACTAATAGGCATTTGGAGGTTGTTGTTGTTTCTACTATATATATACATATATAAAATTTATATATATACATGTATATATACATATATAAAACAGTGCTATAATAAGCAATAAACTATAAATGATGATAACAGTTATGAACAATAAATGATAATATAATAATTGGCACTAAATAGTGATTATCTAAATATTCTTGACAGAAATAACAAAATAACCTATGTAATACTTAATAAACCTAATAATAATGTTAAACATTATAAAGTAAATTACAATGAAGTCAGATAGATAAGAAACTTGCAGTGAAAATTGTTATTTATTTTTTAAATACTTGCCAAATGTTAAATAGAATTCATCCATTATTATACCTTTCTATAATACATTTAAGTGTCCTCCCCCCATTTTTAATATTTCTTCAATTGATAACAGGAATACTTTTAATAATATATATATTCTCTTTTCTTTCTTTTTATTTTATTTTATTCTGCAAAATACCACTCCTGATTCCTTCCCAAAAGAATGGAGAAGGGGGGGGGGGGCAATTTTTGCAGGTAGCCCATGGAAGAGAAAGCCCTAAATAACACTACGTTTGAAGTGGCCAATAGGAGATTAATTGGAAGTATTTATTAAATAGGCTGCTGCCCCATCTTCAGCCTTTTTTCCCCCATGAAAGTGGCATTTATTCTTCCTTCCTTGGTAAGATATCCTGATGATGTTCATCCTTTGAGGCCACAAAATACTTCCTTTTTACCTCATGAATCTGACTTGCTTTGATTCACAATTTTTTGTTCACTTACTTCAATCTTGAGATTAGACGAGGGACTTACTAGGATCCTAGTTGAGTTTGTGACATAGATAGTAGATCTTTTCACAATGGGCAATTGCATTGAGGCAGTTCAGTCAAAAGCAGTAAGTCTGGTGAACATACTATCAGTTCAAAGTGAAGGGGATGTTCTTTGACCAAGATCTGCATGGACTGTGTCAAGAACACTGTTTGAGGCCCCTACAATCCATGACAAAAAGCCCACATAGCTATGGAAAACAGTCTTCTCACTTGTTCTACAGCGGGTCACATCACTGGATCAGGATCACTGCAAGCCTGTACGAGAACCTACGAGTGTGGCTTCATTTTTTTACTCACTATAATGGGGTTACCCTTTGGCAAACCCCTCTTCAACTGGCAGGAGAGTTTCAGGTGTACACACATGGATGCCACAGAGGGCATGGGTTTTGGCCTCCCTCCTAGTTGTCTTCCAGTATCCTGAAGGACATGACTTTTCAGGAATTGTTCCCATTGCTGGTCGCGGTGCATATCTGGAGAGACAGTTTTTGAGACCATTCTGTTCGCTTCTGGTGTGATAATCAGGCTGTAGTCAGAGTTGTTAACAGGCAGTCCAGATGCTCATGCAGGGTCATGCGGTTGGTGAGAGAGCTGGTTCTTTTATGCCTAAGGAACAACATTTCCTTTCATGCTGTTTCTATCCCAGGAGCAGAGAATAACATTGCTGATGCTTTATCCCGATGCCAGGTGGATCATCTCCTGCTTCGCCACTTGGCTCACTTGAACTCACAGGGCTTTGCCCCAGGTCTATTGCAATCTCAGATCAAGGAGGATCAAGATTGGTAGCCAAAAAAAGGGGTTGCTTTTTGTGTATATAGCTTATGTGTGGATTCAAGACACTAATCTGGCCAGTTTTAGGGAGAAGTCTGGTTTAGCAAATTTTAACACTGATATAATCAGATGAACTGATGGAATTACAAAGTAATAAGACACATAATAAAGACATCACTAAGTATTTGTAGTATGTTAAACCATAATCTCTTGTACTTGAGCAATGATTATGCATCCTATGATTGAAACTACATGATAGCTTTTTCAAAGACCTGAATAATTATTTTTAGGGTTGAAAGGAGTTTGAAAAACAAATAATTGCTTACTGCATAAGCTTTTTGTTTCAAAAACTGGAAAATGTTCTTGACCAAATGTGGGCAAAAGAAAGGCATATACATTATGGTAAAATGATGCCTCACAGAAAACACTTTCTATTTTGGGAACTATTGTCTGTTTTGAACATGACTAATAAAAGTATTTATAATTTGCTTAGCTGTATCTGTCAGATTAATCAAAATGATTGGATTGAAAATACTACTTTGTTGATAAAAACAGTAATTATTATTGTAGGAAAAGGATATAAAGCACATGTGTTCAATTTACTGTTCTGAATTTCTAGTAATCAACTCAAGCTGCTGAGCAGTGGAAGAAAAATACAATGGACAGATTTGCTGGCAATTTATCACCTTAAAAAAGTAGGCACCTGTGGTGCCTAATAAGATAATGTATATTGTGCATTACAATTAGAATTGCTCATTGTCAGTATAGGTGTCAAAAACTATTTCATCCAATCGTGTATGTTACTGGCCTAACAGGGGTAAGGGTTTTATTGAAGGGAATCTCCTCCAGCTGCTAAAAGTGTAACAGCACACATATGGTTTTAAAAGTAGCAAAGGGGAATGAGCACTCACGTTGGCAGCAAGAGGGGCCAAGAAGAGATCTTTTAGACTGTATAATACGGGGAAGGAATTCTGGCAAAGAATATTCCACAGAGAAGCAAGAGTCCAAATTGAATTTAAACATTTTATATAAATTTGTTTAAAAATACACACACACAGTAAGGCACAAGAGCACATACATTCAAGTTCCTGGTATATAAAAAAGGTGTTAAAATATAGATGGGAGGATAGAAAAGGAGGGGGGTTTTCAGGGTAATATGTTACCTAAATTCAGCTGAAGAAGATCTTGTAGAAGGCAAGAATTCAAATGACCAGCATCTGAATCCAGGCGAAGGACGATATCGTGTCTCAACCCAACCAGACCAAGAGAGGTACAGGCCAGAATTGAGCACTGGTGTTGGGGTGAACTAAACTTTTATACCCTTTTGCCCAGGTAGGGGCGGGAACAAGTGAGTTTTAAGTTTCATTTTTCTAAATTCTCTGGAATTTCCCATGCTGGGCTTGCTGGGTGAGCTAATTAGCAACTCTTCTATTGTTCTACACCTTGGGACAATGGGAGTCAATTGGTCCTAGATTATATCAGGAAGCACAGAATGGCTTTATGCAAAGTAACTCTTACAGTCTCTGCCTTCAGTATTCAGATTTGAATGAGGCTTGATTGATTCAGGATGGGATCTTGTTGTTAGGGAGATCATATCTAGAGGTTGGGGAAATGCAAGGAAGCAACCATCTGTTGCTAGAAGAGATAGTGAAATTCAGCAACTGATGCTAAAGTGGCTTTCCATATTCTTTGTTTTAACAGTGTATATATATATATATATATATATATATATATATATATATATCCCCACCCCCCCCCCCCTCCACCCCCCCCCCCCCCCCCCGCCCCCCCCCCCCCCCCCCCCCCCCCCCCCCCCCCCCAAACACCTCCTTTTCCTCCCCGCCCCCCACCCCCCCCCCCCCCCAATATATATATATATATATATATATTTATTTATTATAGGATTGGTCAGAGGGCTTACATGTAAAAGGCTAGCTGTGATTACAATGACTCACTTCCAATCACCATGCATGACTCACTTCCAGCCAATCGCCACTCACAGACAGCTTGGGGGCGGGGCTTACACAGAACAGATAAAAAAACAACACACACAGAACATAGTGGTTACTCACTCTCTTGCATGCTTGCCCTTACAGTCACTGTACCTTCTGCAGCTGCCTGAGGAGGAGCAGGCACACACATTGGTCACATCCTATTGGAGGATCACGACTGCTAGTAGCTGCAACTGCTCTGCTAACTGTTGTGTGGCAATACAGATGTCCAGGAAGAGGAGGAGAAGGAGGGAGCTGATGACATGGAGCTGAGGTGGGAGGAATGGCAGGAGGGGTTGCCCCATGGGTGGGTGGCATTAAGCCTTGCATGCCAATTCGGGTATCTGGGAAGAGAAGGAGGACAGGAAGGGATCTGGTGATGTGAGGCCAAGGGGAGAGAAAAGTCAGGAGGGTTGGCCCCCCGCAATGGTTTTCTAGAGTTCATTGTATTTGTTCAGACAATGGGCTTTACTATTAGTTGCTATATATTTCCATGTCACTCCTGTATTGATAACAACAAATGGACTCAAAAACTGAAACATTGCCAATGCCATACAGTTGGAGCATTTTTAATCAAGTCCTCTCAGTTTTGCATGAGTTTTACACAATATTTTCAAAGGCTTAACATGTATTTTACTGAATCAAACTATGCAGGCATTTTTGTGTCCAACAGCAGTCTAATGTATGCCTCTGAAACTATCCAGAGGTATTATGGAAACCCTTCTGGACAATCATTTGTATTGCAGGTGGACATGGAATAAAGACAGATGAAACAACCTTTAGATATAAAAAATGGCTGCAACTTTATTAAATGCAAGTGACCTGCAATGTACAGATTAATTAGCCATACAATTAATACAATAGAGGTGATAACTAAACTATTAGGCATCCTCTGTATCAGCATCCCTAAACATCTGTGACAGTCTACAGTAGTTCCAAACCTCTGAATAATCTGAGAAATTTCATACTTCACATCACACTTTCCTATCAAGACTCCAAAAGATCTGGATAGTATTTTCAAAGTACACTTGATCTACCAGAATTTTGATGAAATAGCATTACTAAGTGGCATGCTCACTAAGGCCCCTTCTTCACATGCAGAATAATGCACTTTCAATCCACTTTCAGTGCACTTTGCCGCTGTGCGGAATAGCAATATCCACTTGCAAACAATTATGAAAGCGGATTGAAAGTGCATCATTCTGCATGTGTGAAAGGGGCCTAAGTCTGGCCGTTTTCAGAGAGCCAGTAGTGACCTGATGACATTTCTGACAATCGAGAGGGAGAAATCCAACCAATTTTCTGGTCTGATTGCAAATGTATTTGGGTTATTTGTGTTATCAGTAAACAATTGGTTCATATTTTTTCTATTAATGCTTATATTTAATCAAGTATGAGTTATATGACAGGGAATCAACACTTTATATGGGATTCTGGAGAAAATAGAAGAAATATTTCCTAGTGCAGATATTATTCTGGTTGGAAATTTTAATGCCAGAGTGGGCTAGGATAGGAGTGGGCTAGGAGTCCTGGGAAGGGCAAATCTGTCAGTGCAGGCTCACACTGTATCAAGGAGTCAATTTGTCACCCCACGCCTTACCCTGGATTGGGATGTTAGTCTTGTTAGAACAATACAGGTTTGAATTTAACTAAATGTCACTGTAAATTGAATTCTAGACTAGATAATGAAACTAAAGCTTGTCTTAATTCCTAGAAATTAATGGAACTAAGAAATCATGTTCACCCAATTTTGATACTTTTGCAAATATCATTTCATTGCTGTCCTCTTTTTTTTTTTTACTATGATTAGACAAGTTCACCAGGGCTCTAGAAGAAGGTCCTGATTGGACCAGGAATGCAGATTTATAAGACAGTCTGCAAACAGTTCAGAATAGGATCAGAACAGACAGATCAGCTGATGCAATGTTGTTACTGTCTCAGTTCTGTTTTCAATATAGGCAGACCAGGTTCTAAGGCAGAAAAATCTTTTCTTCTGCAGAGCTCAGTGGGAAGAGCTAAATCTTGCTAAAAGTGCAGAGAAGGGCAAAAAGTGCAGAGAAGGAAGAGGATGATTGAGGGACTGGAGCACCTTCCTTATAAGGAGAAGCTGCAGCATTTGGGACTCTTTAGTTTGGAGAGAAGACGTCTGAGGGGGGATATGATTGAAGTCTATAAAATTATGCATGGAGTAGAAAATGTTGACAGAGAGAAATTTTTCTCACAATATTAGAACCAGGGGGCATACATTGAAAATGCTGAGGCAAAAAATCAGGACTAATAAAAGGAAACACTTCTTCACACAACATGTGATTGGTGTTTGGAATATGCTGCCACAGGAGGTGGTGATGGCCACTAACCTGGATAGCTTTAAAAGAGGCATGCACGGATTTATGGAGGAGAAGTCGTTCTATGGCTACCAATCTTGATCCTCCTTGATCTCAGATTGCAAATGCCTTAGCAGACCAGGTGCTCGGGAGCAGCAGCAGCAGAAGGCCATTTCTTTCACATCCTGCATGTGTGTTCTCAAAGGCATCTGGTGGGCCACTGCGAGTAGCAGAGTGCTGGACTAGATGGACTCTGGTCTGATCTAGCAGGCTCTTTCTTATGTTCTTATTACACAAACAAAAAATGATAATTGATAGCCTCCAGTGTCCAAGATAGTAACTGCAATTTCAGAATATCAATTTCAGTATAAAAATGGTTCCACTATTTTTCCACCTTCTATAACATCCCTTAAAATAAGTCAAAACATAAGATTTTTCAGTTAAATGTTCATTAGCTGTGCTCAATTTTGGTAAGCCTTTGAGGAGGGGGGGATTGATCATATTTGTAGCATTCCCTTTAATTGGAAACGAAGCATCACAGTACCCATCTATAAAAAGGGCAATAGGAATGACCCTGCTAATTGTTGTCCTATTAGTCATCTTAATATTATTTCTAAATTATATGCTAATCATCTATTATTTAAATTGGAAGACTGGACAGAGGCATCCAATCTTTTCAATCCTAAACAAGCTGGCTTTTGAAAAGGCCATAGCAAGGTTGATCATTGCCTGACTTTGATGGCTCTGATCCAGAAATATACTTTTAAAAATGGAAAAGACCTCTCCTCTGCTTTTGATTCTATAGAGTAGGAAGTATTATGGAGCAAACTTGATAAAACAAATATCAATAGAAGGCTTTTTAAGCTGCTGAAGGCATTACATTCCAACCCTACAGTAAGTGTTAGAGTTTTTTACGGACCCTGTTTGCTGACCCTTTTGTTGTTCAGTTTTTATATTCATGATTTTATTCAGGTCATGGAATCTCAGGATCCCCCCACCCTTGGCAGGCCAAAACATTTTCATTTGGTTGTACACATATGATATGGTAATTATGTCCTTCACAAAATTGTGCTCAGAAGGATGCTTGTTAAATTGGCTGACTATTGTGACAGCGAGAAGTTGAGAATTAACAATGACAAGATGAAAATTGTAGCTATTGGAAACAAAAGGCACAAGCACAGATGGACTACCAAAGCTCATGAAGCTGAACAATAGAACTTCTTTTAAAGCTTGGTATAGTTTTTTCATGCATCTTTGTCATGCAAGCACATCTTAATACCAACTTATCAATGGCATACCACTTGAATGGAACAATTTTCAAGTTCTACTTCTCAAAGGAAGGACATCTTATTGCCCCCAATATTAAAGCATGTCAGGATACAGTCACCACACAACTTTTGTACACCCCCAAATATATCCGCAAGAGAGCACTCTGTTCTATGCACAACAACTTGCTGGTGGTCCCTGGCCTGAAAAGTGTCCAGCTGTCCTTGTTCAGGCCCAGAGTGTTTTCAGCTCTGATTTCAGAATGGTGGAATACTCAGTTACATGAGACCAGGCCCTGCAGGGCTAGGTAAAGTTCCGCAGGTGCTGTAAGATGGAGCTATTCTGCTAGGCCTATGGTTGAGGGCAACAATGATATGTCCAACAGAGGTGGCCTCCCTGTCCTTTTTCCTAACCCCTTCATTATCCCTTCCCTTCCTTCCCTTCATTTCCTTCTTCCCCCTCAATAAGTTGATTTTAGGGCCATTGGAAAAGCATGCCAAGCACTGATGCTTTATGTATTTGTCATAAACCACCCTCAGCCTGCCATGGATAAGAGCGCCCTTTAAATCAATCAATCAATAAATGGGGGTGAAAAATGTAATGAAGGGAATCAATGGTCTAAATTATTGCCCCAAATTTTGAAGTTTTATTCCTTGCTTTCCATAGAAGTCGTAAAGTGCCGGGACTTATGAGAAATCTATTTTTTTTAAAAAAAAGATGCCCTTCACAATATCAGCATGGTTCACCAATCAATTTTCCTTATAAGTATGAAAAGTCTATGAAAAAAAACCCTGTTACTTAGCTGACTTCATCAATGCCTCATTATGAAAAGCATTTCCTAGCGCACTTCTCCAAACTATGCCATCTGAGTTTTTATAGGGCAGATTCCTCCCACCCCCACAAAAAAAGTATTTGTCTCTGTGTTTTCAATCAGGTTGAATATATTGTCCATTATATTTTACTAGCAGCAAAACCCATTGCAGGGGGAAATGCAATGAATTCTAGGAATGGGGTGGGGGGTGGGCAAACCTTTTCTCTCACAATGGGCTTTACTGGTGCTTTACTCACCCCTCCCTCTCTTGCTAGCCTGCTTCCTACCTTTCCATTGATGATCCTGTGGTCCCAGGACTCTGAGTTGTTTGGGGTGGGGGAGGTGGGGGGATCGTGGTGGGTGCAGCAGAGAAGGTTTGGCTTTTGGGGGTGATGTGAGGGATGGAGAAAACAGGAGGTTGTTGGTGGACCCTGTAGAGCAGCAAGCACCCAGGCAGCTCAACTTTGCTTTTGAGGTGGGAACTGGGAGGCTGATGGGAGCCTGCCAGAGTAACAATCACCAAGGTGCCACTGCCCTGGCAGTCCAACTTGATTTTTGAGCAGAGACACTGGGAGGCTGTTGGCGGTCCACTGGAGCAGTGGACGCCAAGGTGCAGCTGCCCCATCGGGCTGGGCCAGCTTTTGGGGGTTGTAGGAAGGGAAGCCAGGCTGTTGGTGGGCCTTGCAGAGCAGTGGGCAGCAAGATGCCACTGCGCCATTGTGTCAGCTTTGAGGGTAGTTTTTGAGCATGACAATGACCCCTCAACCAGTGGTGGGATTCAAATAATTTAACAACTGGTTGTTTACAAGCACCATCTTAACAACTGGTTCTGCCGACATGGTGCGAACCTGCTGAATCCCACCACTGCCCTCAACCAATGGGTGCACATCATATTGGTTGAAGGTTCATTGTTGAGTCATTAGTGAATTTATAGGTAAAGAATTTATAGGTTCCATCCATCATGAACTGTTGAATCAATTTCTGGTAATTTTTTCCAGTTCTGATGAGGAATGCATTGGTTTTAATGTATTGTGTTATTCTGCTGGTAATTCTTAAAGTCGTAATTTTCTTCTATTTAGCAATAAATATAAGGAAGAAATTATTAATTCTGCAAGAATTCTAGGCAGATTGTAATATTTATGGATTGTTTTATTTTGGGGTTTTATTATCCTTTTAATACATTTGTAATATATTTGTAATAATTGTTGTAATATGGAATATATAATTTATATGCTTAATGATAGTATGGTCTATGGTAAATAGTATGGTCTACAGTAAATAAATGAATTTGACTCTGAAGTGGCATGCCCTTAGGGTAGATGACTCTCTCTCAGCCTAGCCTACCAAACAGGGTTATTGCTATGTGGGAAAAATGAAGATGTGGAGAATGATATAGTAAGCTTTGGGTCCCAAAGCACAGTATAAATAAAGTGGAGGTTCTAGCAGCAGAGCACAGCTATCATATTCCTTTGATCAAAGAACAGTATACCTCTTCTATCTCTTCTTTCTTTTCTCTTCCATTGAGCATGCAACTTTGGAAGGAACACACATGGAGTGGTTAGGGAGGTAGCCAGTCAGATCAGTTAGATCTACTTTGGTAATCAATGGGGTAACAGATGTCACAGCCAGATTGCCCTCACATCCATAAATAAATTGAAGAGCCCCTCCACATCAGGTAAAATAGCCTGTAGATGTTTAATAAAAACCCAATGTGCCTTTCCAGATGTGATTCAGATAATGTTACCATTGTATTATTTCTTTTTGTATTTTTTTAAAAATCTGTAAATGTCACTGAACAGCAGGACATGAAATATACATGAGTTTAAAAAGAGAATCTAGAAGCTATGTATCCAATCCTATTAACCTCAAAACTATTTTGGATGTTAACAGCAGTAAACTAGAACCAAACAAAACAAAGCCAGAGAAGAATTTTCACTGGCAAATATCTAATCCATGACATTAGATTTTACCAATAATATTTTTTTCAAATCACTTTTCTTAGGCATAAGGAAGGCTGATCAAACAATAAACAACAAATAATTATCTCACCTTTCTGGCACAAATGCAAGATAAAATCAGGGCAAAAAAAGGAGAAATTCATTATTTAAACAGTAGCAGTTGGTATAAATTACATTATTCAGATTTTAAGGTACCTGATGCATGAGCACATAAAGAATTTTCAGCTGAGAATTCACAAAATATGACATTATGCCTTTATTGCAGGGGCAATCAGTGGTGTAGCACCAATGGGATTGGGGGGCATGACGCCCTGGGTGCACACCGCGGCCAGGGCATGGCCAGGGCATTCGAGGCGTTCCGCTGGCATTCTGGGATGGGGACGGATGGAGACGGGGACCACCACCCTGCACATGTGTCCCAGGCACAGTTTCCCCTTGCTCCGACCCTCGGGGCAATATGGTATTTGCAGGCAGGTGCACCAGGTGTCCAATCTGGGAATCATTGTATGGGTTGTTTTACTATGTGTCCGTAACTTGTGTTATGCGACAGGCATTTGGTTATAAGTATACACATGACCAGTTATAGCAGGTAGAACTCAAACAGATGATGCTTTTATCTGCCACTGTTCACAATGGAAGAGCCTCATTTTGTATGTATGAGTGTGGTTGAAAAACAATTTCTGCAATCCTGTGATGCACAGTTCAAAAAGCTTTGTTAAGAAATGGTAGTTTTCTTTGATAGCCATCTCAGCCACAGATACCAAAGTGACTCTCCTAAATGAGCAAATGTCTCAAATATCTCCCCTCCCGTCAACTGTAAAAGCTCAAAAATTCAAGACAGAATCTTAGGCCGTTTCCATAGCCCAAAAACAGTGCCCTAGGGACAGAAAAAACACCATCCCCTGGGGTGCTGTTCACACAGGAGGCGCTTATTGTGCTACTGGTTAACTTATTGTGCTACTAAAGAGAGACATGGCATAAAAGGACAGAGGCATACCTGGGCCAAATGGCACATGTAGGCAAAAACCCCTCCAGACGCCCCCCCATGGAGCCCCATTTTTCACAAGTAAGCATGGGAAGCTCACAAGTAAGCCCAACTTACTTACGAGTAAGCCACACTTACTCCTCACTGCCTGCAAGGTGGGGAGTGAGTTTCCCTTGCCTGCCCACCCCACTTGGAGGCAGAGAGCAGGCAGTGGCAGTGGCCACTCTTCGCTGCCTGCAAGCCAGGGAGCGAGTTTCCCTCTCCCCCCCCCCACTTGGAGGCATGGAGCAGGCAGTGGCCCCTCTTCCCTGCAAGCCAGGGAGCAAGTTTCCCTCACCGCCCCCCCGCCCCCAGCTTGCAGGCAGGGAGCAGGCGGCAGCAGCAGCCCCTCTTCACTGCCTGAAAGCTGGAAAGTGAGTTTCCCTCCCTCCCCCAGCTTGCAGGCAGGGAGCAGGTGACAGCGGTGACAATCCCTCTTTACTGCCTGCGAGCCGGGGAGCAAGTTTCCCTCGCCCCCTGGCTTGCAGGAAGGGAGCAGGCAGTGGAGGCCCCTCTTCACTGAATGCGAGCTGGGAAGTGAGTTTCCCTCCCCCTCCCCCCCCCCCCCCGCTTGCAGGCAGAGAGCAGGTGGTGCTGGCGGCCCCTCTTCACTGCCTGTGAGCTTTATCTATGTTATCATTTAAAATCAATCAATATAATTATATATATTAAAAAGAAATAATACATTACCTTTCCGTATATCACTTTTAAAATACTTAAAATTGTCATTATTTGAATCCCACCACCATTGGATCCTGTTAAAATTTTTGAATCCCATCACTGCTCCTGGCTACACCCCTAGCCCGGGAAGGCCACCGCCATGTGGCCTACCTGGGTGGCTTTCCTGGGTTAGGGTAGCTGCCGGGTGGCCTGGGCAACCTCCAGCACAGCAGCTGCCAGAGGCCCCTGTGGGGGGCTGGCCGGCCGTAGATTGGACTGCACATCTGGGCCAGTGGTGCAGCTTACTGGGGTGGCCCTCCCAGGTGCACAGCCTGATCTGCGGCCGGCTAGCCCCCCCCCCCAGTGCTTCCCAGCCACCTCCACACACACACTTCAGTGCTTCTCAGCTGGGGAAGTCTCCTCCCTGCCCTGGGCTCCCAGGCACTAAAAGCCCCATCGCTCCCTCTCCCAGGGTAGGGGGAGCAAGGGGACTTTTAACAGTTGGCTCATCCAAACTGGGCCAAACTGGCTGAAACCCACCTCTGCCCATAATGCTTAAAAAAACCCCTAAACCTGTTATATTTGTCCTGTGCTGAATCACCCAATGAGTCCACATGCAAGAAGTACGGGGTTCTTTGTAGTAGGCTGTTGTTTCCCATCAAGTTCATTGAATGCCCCTGACACTATAATTATGGGAGACTTATTACTAGGTAGACAATAGTCTAGACTGCAAAGTGATCTTACATCTTAAAGACGTTTATGTTAAGAATACTATCATATAAATTGCAACTAACTGTTTGAACCGTGGGGTGAATAGTCAAATGTTTAATGCATTTATTTCAAACCTATTAACTATCTAATTATAGTACTGACAGCCTCATCTTTATAATTTCATCCCCCCCCATAAGCTGCCGTGCCATGTTTTGTGTGTGTGTTATTGTACGAAATATATTTCAACTACACATGTCCTCATTTTTGTTGTGCCAGCAATAGTATATCTACCTGATTGTGCATTGGGAGTGAAAGAAACTAGTATAACACAAATTTAATGTTGATATCTCTACATTACATCAGGTTAGATAATAGAATGAGCTTCAGCGCTGCCATCTGTTGGTAAACTGGGATTCTAATTTCTGCACATACAAAGTGAAATGTTCATAGGTGTGAAGTATTCACTGTAAATTTCCGACGAGATCTTAGATGCATATACAAAATAGATCATCCTAACTTGCTGCATTTATTTATTGCAAGAACTTTTTAAACCCCTATTAAAATATTTTACTATTGCGCAAATGGTGCACTATAGTGGGTATCACAGTAATATTGCAAGCAAAGACTGATAGCATGATTAATACTAGCTGCCTGGAAACAATGCAAGGAGGGGTGTTACCTGTTGTACAAGTGTTTCCATGACACCTCAGCAAAGTCCTTGCTAGCTTAGATGTTCACATTCACAGAAAAAGTGAAACAAAATGCATTGGGTTAAAGCTAATTTTAAAAGGTCACAGAGAGATTAATTCTAGAAGTCAAAATGATGTGAATCCTCTGAAATCTGCCAGCCAAAGTGAACTAACCCTTCACATTGCTTCCTGGTAGAATTAGTCCTGGTTACATTAATATAAGAAGAAGAAGAGTTGGATTTATATCCCCCCTTTCTCTCCTGTAAGGAGACTCAAAAGGGCTGACAATCTCCTTTCCCTCCCCACCCCCACAATAAACACCCTGTGAGGTAGGTGGGGCTGAGAGAGCTCAGAAGAACTGTGACTAGCCCAAGGTCTATACTTTCTAACCTATTCATGGTGCTTCAGGAAAAAGAGTTTTCCATGTGGAGATCTGTAACCAGAGGCAGCTGAGCCAGAGTGTGCCCTCTGCCTGTAACAACTCGTTATGGCTCATATGCACTCTGCACCATGTCAAATTTCAGTCAAATTTAAAGCTGCCGTCACATGGCTGATTATCCTTTCGAATTTCAGAAGCAGAACTGAGCTATCCACAGTAACAGACTGAGATAAACTGTGCCTCTCTTTGGCACATGGTACTCATTGAAACCATAGCTCAAAACTGTCCAAAGCAGAAAATTGTGTACATCATCCATTTAAACCGCTTCTCATAAGCACTGTGGGGAAAGTATGTTTGATGGTTTTTTATGCACCAGGAGCTCCTCTGTCTGGGTCTATATGGCTCTAGTTTCCTCTTCTTCTTTATTTATAAGTGAAATACAAGAATAAATACACCATCTGCCTGTTTCCAAGTTAGGGAATTTCTGACACCACCATCTTCTGTTAATCCAGTTGGGTTAAAGTGGCAAGGTCACAGAACACTCCCTTATTCTTTGGCTCAGTGGTAGAGTGTTAGGTGTGTACTAAACAGTACAGGGGGAAAGAGAGTTTATCCCTTTCACCTACATGGTTTCATCAATTTACACTCACTACAACTTCCATACTGGTACCAGCCCATGATGGGAACCCTCTCTTTGTATTTTTCACTTCCCAAACTAATAACAGAGGGGTATGTGTTTGTGTATTCCAATCAATGAAATTATACAGTAGGAAAGGTCAAAACCTTCTCCTCCTACATTGCCGCCAAATCAGAACTAGAATGCCATGCAGTTTCCCTTTAAAAAATAATAGGCAGATCCATTCACAGATCCATTCAGTGTCTCATTTAATTTGGTCCTAAGTCATTACATCTGATATTCACAAATTGTTCGGTCCAGAAGTGCCCTTAGTTATGATTGGGGAAGGATGAACAATTATCACACTTTAAAAATTAGATTACTCACTTTGAGAAAGTTGAGAAAACCTGTTATTGTAACGATCTTCCACCCCACCCCCGCACCCCGCTTTGCATTTGGATGGCTTGGTGTTTTGACTTGCTACACCCCCTCCCCTTGTCTTAACTCAAGTAGCTGCCACCACCCAGCCTTTCTCCTTTCTTCCACTGTCGACAGTTGGAAGTGCAGAATGAGGTTGTGTGTATGTATGTGAGCTGCTACACACACACACCCTCTTTCCATGCATGATAACTGCCCTTAGCCCAGTCAGGAGTTTTTGGTCTATGCATGGACAAACATCCAAGCACCCTAGCTGAGATCTTTGACCATAGTATACAATCTTTAGAAAGGAAAAAGATATTTATTTACTAAAAAATCCCTGTTCAATAGAGCACTGGATCACTGGGAAGCTACGTCAAAATATTATAGTGCTGTTTCAGAACTAAGAAAAATCAACAAATGTAAGGCTAGGTAAGTTGTACAAATTACTGATGCAAGCAAAGCTGGTCATGGCAGACCATTTCACCCCCATTCTCTGGACCTTGGCTTGCAAATTTCCACAGAGAATGCTAAGTATTTTAACTCTTACCTTCACAGCTGGAACAGTTTTTCTCTGACTTATTCCTGAATTGGATTTTAGTTCCCATGTGTGCTCCCTCAGCCTTCCCTCAATCAAACCAAGGTGCACATCCCCAAAGTTGTTGGGTTTTTTTGCCTTAACTCCGAGAATATAAACAATGATTTATCTTGCTTTCTTCCTGGGAAGTAGGTCATACCTATCCTATCCGTCTCCAAACAGAGAAACCATCTCCTCTCCCTAAAACTCAAAGTATTTATGGCTTCAATCTCAAAAAAGATGATGACCTATGGGGGGATGCCTTCTGTGTTATTCAAGGTATTCTGCATGCCTTTATCATAACAGCTATGTGAAAATTACCTGCCACTAAACTACTGCAAATACTAAAGATGTGCACATGCATTTTATTCAGGTTTGGCTTATTTTTATTAAATATATATTCAGATTCTTTAATGTCGCTTTGGGAATGTTTTTGTTGCCAGGTGGCATGAAGCTGACCTTTTTCTCCTTGCCCATGACAATTCTGCCAGCTTTTCAGAGGACACAAGCAAAATATTTCCCAAAGGTGCCAAGTGATGTTCTTCATTGGATTATTGGGCAAAGTACAAAAGCTCTACATCTCATATTAGAAACCACTCATGCAATCAGGCCTATGACCAGTAGCTGGAATGTTCTGCTTGAGAACCCTTCCTTAGCCAATAAACTATCAATGTGACTGGGACATTGCACATAAATGTCAATCAGCAACAATGCTTATAACAAAACATACACAATTTGTTTGGGTTGGATCCCAAGCCATCCACATCTTTGAGTCACATTTTCCTCTTGCAATCTCCATCTTTCACCACATTTAAGAAATGAAACCTAAGACATGAGAAAATGGAAACTGACAGCAAAGTGCATCTTGACTAGACTGTTTGGATCTGAAAGCCTGATTAAATTTGAACTACTTACCATTCCAAGGGTAATGAATATGGCATGCTAACATCTGGTTTTGATTAGCTGCATTTTAAATGCACATACCTAATGAGCATTAATAAAACCTATTTTATCACCCAATATGAATTCACTGATTTCCATAAATAGTACAAGTACAAGAAGGCTAGATTAGGAGTCTTCAAAATATCTGCTCAGAAAAGCATTTTAAGAACATAAATTTAAATTCTTAAACTTCTGCCTAAGCAGAGTCTTCAAATTTTCAATTTTTTTAAAGATGCTAGAAAGGTCAGTATTAAATTCCTATGAAGGTTAAATTGCAAGTATCTATCCTATTTACTGAGAAAATTAAATAACTAAAGAGTACATTGGTACCCAAATCAATAAAACGATGACACTCTATACATAGAAAACTAGAACATGAATCCCAGAGTAAAAAAGAGATACTTCAATCTGTTATATACTTTGGTCCCAATTTGATACAATAAATCTTTGAGAAGAGAAAGATAAAAGGGAGACAAGCACTTAAAAAGTAACTTTATTGTTCTATCTAGCATACGGAAATGAAAGCATGGAAATCAAGACAAAAGTGCCAGATGGACTGAAATTATAATAATACCATGGTAATTTTTATATGGCAATCCAATTCATAGTGGCTGGTTGTGCTACATGAAACTAAATACCCGACTGAAGTTACTTTTGGTCTAGGTTGTGTTCTTCCCATGTGGCTAGTCCAGACCAATTCAGCCAGTAGGAAGGACATAGATGAAGGTTTGCCCTAAATGGGACCAGATGGTATGGTGGGATAAATTGGAAAGGGAATCATGACTGAAAGCAAGCGAAGGAGTTCCTATCTAAGTAAGGAATGAAGGGTGGAATGACCAACTGAGAGTAGGGCAGACCAGCATAGACTTGAAGATGAAGGTACTAAGAAATTAAAAATGAGTAGAGACATGGAGGGTTAAATTTTGATAGAAAAGCAGAATAGGAATCATATTCTGCCTGTCTTGAAGAGGAAAGGTCTGGTGATGTTATTATTGTGGTGGAAGA
The DNA here is from genome assembly GCF_021028975.2 of Sphaerodactylus townsendi. NCBI lineage: Eukaryota > Metazoa > Chordata > Lepidosauria > Squamata > Sphaerodactylidae > Sphaerodactylus > Sphaerodactylus townsendi. The sequence continues at coordinate 62,132,888 of NC_059427.1, forward strand.
AGGTGCTGGAGGGAAACCAACTACCAATATGGTTCGAATATGCACCTGAATTTAACTGAGTACCAAATGAGGATGCCTGCTATTGACCTACCAGTAGTTTGGGATAGAAGTAAGCTCCACAATCCACAGTTGTGGGCCCTGGCTGCCCACTGGTGGGCTTCTGGATGTGTACTGATTGGTGCAATCTTAGGATCCAAGACATGGATGGTTTGAGTCTAGAATCTGGGTGATTATAGAATAGTTCACTCCTCCTATAAAAGAAGAGGGTGCCTGAAGGGCCACAGGAAACATGTTGGGGTGATGGTGATTTTGATCATAACTGATTGAATTAGAATGAGGGCAGTTTTTACTCAGATGTGCCAACAAAAGCCAGGAGGTAGGCTGAAGGCTGTTCCTGAATTTATGATTGAATCATCCAAGTGCTGCTTTTTAAGGTAGATTTTGAGAGCTTTGGTCCCTGGAAATTTGGATCCATGTATATGGCAGGTGTTCAGTGCTTTGGAAGATTAAAAAACCTTAATTGATGTTTTGCCACCAAGGAGAGGCCCGAAGGTATGGGAGAAGACATAGAAATGCAATTTTGTGGGTAAAATTTGGCCACAGCCATTTTATTGGTGTGCTAGCAAAAGGAAACAGAGGTGCAGCATAGGGGATGGATCTGGCACTGGGCAGCATGTTTGCTCTCCCCCAGTAATAACAGCACAAGATGTGGGCACCAATTCGCTACGGTCATCCCGGGATGTGGGCACCAATTCACTGAAGCAAAAAGCCCCGAAGAAGTCCAAGGAAAAGGCTGCCCAGAACAACGTTAATTTGAACTGAGAGGAGCAGATACTCGACAGCTGACTGGACAGGTCCGCCAGCATGTCTAGAGTAATGGACTGCCATGGGAGTGTGATGTTAAACGGCAATGGGGGTGTGATGTTAAGTGGCTCCACCCTTCTATAGCTCTCCTAGAGAGGAAAGAATGACATTGGTCAGCTACGCCCAATGCCTTGCAGTAAAAGAAAATGGCCGCTAGCTACATGCGCTAGGCCTTGGAGGCTGGGCCTGACCCCGAAGGTGTACTATGTAGCGAAGGACCACCCCCTCAGTGAAGGGGATGAAAACATGATGGACAGAGGGAGCCGAGAAGGCCTGAAAGACAGACACAACCCGTTGGTATGCCTGCCATGTTGCAGGGGCCAGGGACACAAGAACTCCCTGGATGATCAGGTGCTGCCAAGGCTCCACAGGTCCAGTGGAAACACATTAGGGTAAGGTCTCACATCAGGGGCCAGGACTTGGAACTTCTCTTCCTGGGAGTGAGACAAAGCAACCATAATGCCGTTATCAGTGCCTGGAATATACTTAGCTGAGAAAAAGATGTTATGAACCAAGCATATAATAACAGAGTGCCGGACTAAATGTATGACCCACTCGGAGTGCGTCATTTGGCAGTTAATAACCCTGACAACTGTTTGGTTGTCACACCAAAAGACAATATGTGTAACGGACTTGCCCCACCTTGAAAGGTTGGTGTGAAACAGTCCTGCTTAGAGAGGCCTGGGTGACACTTAAAGTAATGCAGAAGGCCCCAATTTACATAGAAGCAGTGTGATTGGTCGTTGGAAGGCACAGTTGCCTATGGCCAATGTTAGGGGGCGATATAATGCTGACAAGATAGACAGAGCAGAGCCTGTCAGAAGAGAAGGGGACAGCAGAACAGTTCTCCAAGTGAACAGCTTGGAGTTCTGCTCAGTACAGATCAGATCAGCTTGAGAACAGCTTGTGTTCAGTTTGAGAGCAGAGTCTGAAGAGTGGAGTCTCTCAGTTCTGACTCTTGTGAAGAGGGATTATGATCCATCTCAGACAGCTGACAGAATTCTTGTAACTCTCTTCAAGCGAAGGCCAAGGAAGGCCCTGGCTTTTGATGCAGAGCGAAGCGCCGGCCAGAGGCTTGTCAGTGGATACTGACCAGACCTAGGAGTCTGTCCAGCCCCTGTACCATACCAGTCTGGAGAGGGCCCAAACCTCTAGACAGAGAGAGTTTGGTGTGTGTGAAAGGTGAGGGGAGGCGCTGTGTAATGCCTGGAAAACCTCTGGGGCCAGGACTGAGGGTGTGTGAAACAGTGGGTAGTGGAAGAATAAGGTCGAGGGTGTGTCTGTGGAGAAGAGTAACTCATATTAAAGCCAATTGTTTTATTGAAAGACACCTTTGTGTTTCTGAGTGCATGTTAAGTCTGAGGAACCACCAAATATCAAAAGCTTATTTGAAGGTTATTTCTGAGCCAGTTAAAGAAGAATCTTTTGTTTCAAAAATAAACTTTTATTTATTTTGTTCAAATTTCCTCGTGTCATTATGTGTCTGTGAGTGTTTGATTGATAACGTGAAACTAGAAACCCCAGCCATCGTGAGTTCCCTCCAAAATTATTAATTAAGGGACCCTGTAGGAACTTCCCCTCAAGCAAGAGCGACTGAGAGGTGGGAATCCTTGAAAATACTGGTGGCTAGAAGCAGTATGGGGTTTTCTAGATCTCCTTAAGTATTTGGTGGTAGTGAAAGTTAAATAAAGGAGGGTTTCTGAAAACAACAACCAGGAATCCCTTTTTCTCTGACCAATCTGCTATACTTGGTGGCCAGTGGGGGTAGGAGGCGTACTCGCCACAACATGCTTTTCATTAAATAGGTCACACCACAAATAAACTGCAACCAGAATTGGGGAAAACTCCAGAGAAGTGAGGTGCCACAGTAAATCAGAGTCCTCCCAGCTGCTAAGCCATCATTGTGTGCACCACCACCCTTTAAAAAACACATTGAAGCCCAGACTCCCAGAGGTGTTAGAGTGCACCTGGAAGGCCTCCCCAGGGTTGACTGGCATCTGCCAAAGCAAGACACCATGGTAATGATCGAGGAATTCCAGCCACACAGTCAGATCCAACTTTAAACCTTTGCCCAATCTAATGAAATGGTGTGGGGAGGATGCCCCTGAGGTGGCCCTGAACAGTTGCGCACAGAATGTGAGCCCAGGTGCTACAACGCTGGAGGAACCTGGTGCTGCCATGCTAATGCTGGAGCGATATGAGGAAACAGCCCCATGGGGCACAAGGTGGTTTTTGCTGCAAGTCTCCCATCTGGAGGGGAGTGAGGGTTGGAACCCCCATGGCTGCTCATCCTCTTTCTGTCAGCGTGTGAACTGTGGCATGCCCAGGCTTGCTGACTGGTCCATCTGCCTTGCCACTTGCCTCGTTGCCAGGGGTCTCGGAGCCCACTCCAGTGGGTGCTTGGGGATGGGACCTGTTGCTCTAATTCCCCCCAGATGCTGCTGGAACGGCCCCCAACTGTTAGCTGGGTAGCTGAGGGCCGCCCCATAACTGGACACAAGGTGCCTGGGGCCCAAGCATCTTGGAGCTGACTGATAGTTGCTGACGGATCCCATCCCCCAAGATCTCTGACTCACGGCCACTTGTTGGGGTGCCACTGGGACCCAAAGGCCCTGGAAACCTTGGGTGGTGCCCCTCCCCTCTGACCTGGGGAGACCCTCTTCTTCCCATCGGGGGCTTACACCATGGGGCTTATGCAGAACGCCCCTTGGCAGGGGCGAATCTAGGCAAACTGGAGCCCGGGGACAAAATCTGAGTTTGGTGCCCCCCCCCCCCAGGTATGGACGACCACCCTCCCCCACAACGACCAAACAATGATTTTTTTGTACCAGCTCACAAAACACCTCCCACCACCAGCAAAACATACATGGCTCTCCCCACCAACTCTCTTTCCTAATTTTGTCCTCACACCAACCCTATGAGGTAGGTTGTTAGCCTCAGAAACAGCTCCAAGCCAGTGCAAGTGGGAATTAACTTTTAAGCATGTAAATCTCTCACAAATCACCGCCCCCATCAGAAGTTGGAACCTTCCCCCCAAAGGCAGTTTGAACAAAGAAAGAAAATCAGAGAGACAACTGTGAGTTGGCTGAAGTACCTTGGATAGCAGGCTTTCCCCATTTCATTCTTTGTGGATCTGATGTAGGGATGTAAAATCACAACACACCACTGCTGCAGTATTGAGTGTGCCTCTACCTATACTCTACTCATTTTAAAACAAGAGTGTCAAGGTCTCCAGTGTTTCTTGTTACCAGACAACCACCTGTAGTAGAAGGGTGGGTGGGTATTTTTTTAGAAACAGTGTTTCATTTTCATTCCTGCAAACTCCCCAACGACATTGCCCAGGGTAGAGACGTGTCTGGCAAAGATGCAGGGCCTTCTGAGGTTAAGCATGGGGACTGGGAGGCCTGCCCCCCCCAAAGTTTTCCCCCAGAGTCTGAGGTAGGGAGCCATGTGGCTTCCTGAGGCATGGATGGCCCCCCCGCAGCTGACAGGGAAACCATAAGTGGGGCTTGATGGGGTGGAAAAACCAGGTCTTGGCCCCAGTGCTGGCTTTTGGGCATGGGGCAGGGGTGGGGCAGGGGTGGAAAACCTGTCTCTGTGCTCTGCCCTGGGCATCATTTTTTCTGCTGCCAGTGTGCCTCTGAGGTTTTTTCACTCTTGACAGTATGCTGAGAATAGGGGACTGGCTGTAACTCACAAAGGTCTGCTCAGGAGTTGGTCTGATGTATTTGGCTGGCTAATGCACTGGAAACTAATTGCTGGACTAGATGGAGATAGGTCCCCTCTTGAAGGCCAGGAAAGAGTGGAGCTCCCACCACCACATGATGCAGAAAGATCGGGAACCTCATAGCTTTTGTCAAAAGCCAAAGCAGCTGGAGGGAAGGGGAAAACAAATGGATAAAGTTTCGACCAGATTCCCTAAATATTTTTTTGCACTACTAAATTGACTTTCTATCAGAGCTTCTATTTTTGCTTTATTGACCGAACCTGTCCCTCTCCAAATTAAACAGCAACCAGCCACTGCTCTGAGAGAGAGGGACCTGCTCCCAACACCCGATGGCAAACAATCTGGTTCTAAAACAAACATTCAAAAGAATCCATAGAGACCCTCATAATTGATGTTGCTATAGGTAATTTAGTGCTAGAGTGTACGGCAAAGATGAATAGAATGTGCCCCTTTTCAGCCTGAGTGGCATCTAATATGGAAAACTGGGTTTGATTCACTTACTCCCTCCCACATGAGTGGTGAGACCTTTATCTGATGTGAACTGGATTTGCTTTTCCCCTCTCCTACACATGAAGCTCTGGATTGAGTGACCTTGAACTAAGTTCTCTTTGAACTCTCTCTCAGCCACACCTACCTTTTACAAGGTGTCTTGTTGTGTGGAGAAAGGAAGGGGGAAAGGAGTTTTGCAAGCTAACAAATTGCCTTCCTTTCCTCTCTCCCACTTTCTTCCCTCTCCCTCTTTCCACTGCCCCCTTGGCAGGGTAGCTTGGGTGGGAGCAGACAAAGTGGGAGCACATCAAACTCACTCTGCAATTACAACCCAGCCCCACAGCAAAAAAGTTAAGAAGCCAGGCTCCACCCCATATTAACGCTATTAACAATTGCAAACAAGATTTTAGGAATAGAAGAACAAGTTGGATTCATACATTTGCCTACAAAGAGAGGTCTCCAAACAGCTAACAAGAACACCCCCCTTTCCTCTCCCCTTGTGGGGGCAGACAAAAGTGGAGACATCAAACTCACTCTGCAGATTACAGCCCAGCCCCACAGCAAAGTTAAGAAGCCAGTAGCTCCATCCCCCACCCCAATAATGGGCTATTCACAATTTGCAAACAAAATTTTTAGGAATAGAAGAACAGATTTGGATTCATACATTTGCCTACAAGGGAGTCTCCCAAACCCAGCTAACAAACACCCCCCCTTTCCCTCTCCCCACAGCAAGCACCTGCTTGTGGGGCAGAGAGAAGATGGCAAGGGCATCAAATCCACTCTGCAGATTCAGTCCAGCCCCACAGCAGCAAAGTTAAGAAGCCGAAGGCTCCATCCCAATAATGGGCTATTCACAGTGCAAACAAAATTTTTAGGAATAGAAGAACAGTTTGGATTCATACATTGCCTATAAAGGAGTCTCAAATAGCTAACAGAAACACCCCCTAATATTAAGGCTATTACAATGATGCAAACAAAATTTTAGAATAGAAGAACAGTTTGGATTCATACATTGCCTATAGGAATCTCAAACAGCTAACAAACACACCTCCCACAGCAAACTGCTTGTGGGGCAGAAGTGGGAATCAAACTCAGCTCTGCAGATTACATCTCAGCCCCACAGCAAAGTTAAAGAGAGAGCCAGGCTACCCCCCCGCTCCCCACAGCAAACACAACGTGGGGCGAGAGAAATGGGAGATCAAACTCAGCTCTTGCAGATTACATCTCAACCCACAGCGAAAGTTAAAGAAGCCAGGCTACTTACCCCGCCCACACCCAATCAAGGCCATTCACTATTGCAAACAAGATTTTTATGGATAGGAAGTTGCAGTTTGGATTTGCACATTCCACCTTTAAGGAGTCTCCAAACAGTTCACAAGCAGCCCTCCCTTCCCTCTCCCCACAACAAACACCTTGTGGGGCAGGGGATTGCCTTCCTAGCCAGCCCTATGGACTTCTCCTGTGCTGGCTGGCACCCGATCTGCTAGGGGGAGAAGGCTTGAGAGAACAGCCCAACATCAAGGAACTTACTGGAGGAATAAGGCAGCACTGCACTCTGGGCGAGAGGGAGGGAGTGCCCAGACTCTCCAGTCCACTCCCTCCTGGAGAGGCACAATGGTATTTCTCCCCAGCCCTCCTGGACACTCAGGGGCCACCGTAGCGAAGAGTGAAGCTGAGGGAGCTATGTCCAGGCTTCCTTAATTTTTTCAGCAGCCGCTTCCTGAATGCCGGCTTGCTTGGGCGTCCAAAATCAGTCTGCATGAGGGGATGTTTTGGCGCCCCCCACGTTACTGCAATGGATGCGCCCGGGGACAAGGGGTACCCCTTGTCCCTAGGCAAGTCCGCCAGTGCCCCTTGGATGCCGCAGGCTTGGTCCTGCTCTGAGCTGGGCGGGCTCCTCCATCCCCAGTAGATGGTAGTGGGCCCCCAGAAATTGCATTTGGTGCAGCCCTTGCTGGGTAAGTTGTGCTTCTGCTGTCCCTGGTGTCACTGCTTGTCCATGCTGTTAAGGTACCTGGTGCTGCCTGCGGCCTGGAGGGGCACTTGACTGGTTTGCCCCTACCACTCATGCTGTTCCTTCCTGCCATTGACACTCCTTCCCTCTGTTGGGGCTTCTTTGCTCTTTTCCCTGGCATCTCCTGCCTGAGCTCCATAAAGGGGGGATCCCTGTTACCACTGGGCCTACTGCATCAAACCCCTCATTGTCCTCCCTTGGCTGCCACTCAAGGTTGCATTGTGATCTCCCGAGCACAATCCACCAATTCCCAATTGCTCGCTGCTGCAAGTCTGCTTTTGCTATCTTGCTGAATTCAGGCCTCCTTCCATTGCCTAGAAGCACTAAGCTAAAAAGCCATTTTCTCGCTGGTTCACATGGCCTGTTAAACAGCTGCCAGGTGATGCAAGGGAGAAAGAAGAGAAGACGTTGGCGTCCGGGCAAGAAGAGGTCCAGGATGGCCTGGCCTGCCCATATTAGCCTGCAGCCTCCCCTCCTCCAGGCACATCACTCTCTGGCGCCAGCAGCTGGGTGGCCCAGCCCCACACTGGACTGGATGCTGGCGCTAAAGCCCACCCTGCTCCACTCCTGGGCAGCAACAGGTAAATCTTGGTGTATTCAGGTAGTTATTTATTTTTATTGAAAGTGCCTCAGAGGACTTCCTGCACTAATCAAGAAATTCTGTTTTTCATATCAAACTGGTGGCCAAGGATGTGGCCACCTGAAAGCCCAAGTATCCTGTGGTTTAAATGATGCAAGTCTTGGGAGGGAAAATAAATTGCAAAAATAAATGCAAAATAAATGCAAAATAAATTGCCCTAGTTTTCTGCATAGGCTCAAGCATCGTTAACCTGTGGTAGGAATTATGTTTTTTCATATTGCGTTGAAATAATGATTCACCAAATTCTTCATTTTGCCACAGGGTGCTATCAATAAAATATTACTAGACAAGAAACAGAATACCATGATGATGAAACAGGTAACTGGAATTTGCCATGCTGGTTAGTAAACTGCCATACCTGTTTCCAGTGAAGCCACTTGAGATGCCAGTAACAGTTTGTAAAGTCTCAAGCCTTTAAGCAAATTCTCAATATCTACTTCAGGTTTTAAAATGGAATATACTGGAATAATTAACATGGATAAAGAATTACCTGAAGCTAGACAGCTGAGGGAAGGTGGTGGGAAAGAGGAGGCTCATTATTCATTTAGGATTCTGCTAAGATGGCATCATGTAAGGGGGGGGGATCTTGGTTGGTGGGCTAATATCTATTTTAACAGCGAGAGAGAGAACAAAAAGCTGTCCCTTGAAAGTTTATTTGGTCATTATGTGATGTATTTTCATTGGCAACCATCTACTTTATCAGTTCAATGTTATCTAGAAGGTAAGAGGCATAAGTTGAAAAACATTGATGAACACAAGAAATAATCTCTCAAAATTATACTTGTGACACTAAATTCACTTATAACGCTAAGCAAATAAATAAATATATAATACCAAACAAAACACTTTTTAGCATCAGTCCATATGCATGCAGTGCATTGTCTAAAACAGGGGTAGGGAACCTGCGGCTCGAGAGCCACATGCGGCTCTTCTGCCCTTGCACTGCGACTCCACGAGCCGAGCCGCTGGCCCCATCCTTGCTCGCCCTGCAGGCAGCAGGGCGGGCGCACCAATTGGCCGCAGCCAGCTGGGCTGCGCCGCGGGCTTCCCTTCTTGCCTGCCCCATTGGAGGCCGAGCCGCTGGCCGCATCCTTGCCCACCCTGCAGGCAGCAGGGCAGACACATCCATGCGCTTCTCAGAATGAGCGGAGTAAAAGGTTAAAAAAACCAATATATACAGTGTTATCTTTATTTTAAATGTCAAAAATTATTTGCGGCTCCAAGTGTTTTCTTTTCCCATGGAAAACAGGTCCAAATGGCTCTTTGAGTGTTAAAGGTTCCCTACCCCTGGTCTAAAACAACTCCATTTCCTAACTTAATTTGTTGTCCCTATTAATTCCAGTGACAAAATTCAGGTAACAAAAATACCAGGGCACCTACTGTATCTGATGAAAAGGAGCAACCTCCTGTGACTAATCTAGCTTCAGTCTTCTTCCACTCCTCTGAAAACATTTTCAGTGATGAAAGCACTAGCACCCAGTAGTGTCCTTCTCCAAAGAGCCAGGTGAATTGCTGATTGTTTCACAGGAATCTTGATCATTACTTTCTATTGAGAAAATATGTGTATATCAACCAGGATTCTTATGTGACCCAATCAGTACTTGATTACTTGATCAGTACTTGAAACACCCAAATTGGCAAGCAAGGAATGGCTCATTTATTTGCCTTCTAAGAGTGAAGTGTACTGTTTTCATTGCTGCTTTTCTTCTCCTGCCAAAATGTAGAGAATATTCTGGGAAAGAATCAGTGATTGGCAAAGTGTTTTGTACACTGTCAATTATTCAAAGAGTGAGCAGCATACATTGTCAGATGGCACCTAATCTGCCCAAAAGAAAGTCAGCGGCAGAAATAAAATCCAAATGGAATACCAATTTTTGGAAGTTCATACCTATTGGACATGACATGCAGCTGAAACCAGAAATGCACTGTTGATAATGGTGTGGCATTCTGTGACTCAGATGAGACTGTTGGATCAAAATAAAATGGCAATTATCTTGGCATTTTGAGGCTAATCATCAAGTTTAACCCTTCCATAGCGAAAAACATCAATGAGCATGCATGTAATGGAAAAGGCCAAACATCTTATCAGTTAATGACTATTTCTGATTAATTTGTTGTATTGCCAACCAAGAAGATCCTAGATATCAAGTATGTGAGGTATCTTTAGTATAAGTCAACTCAACACTAGATGTATCACATTTAGATCAGTTAACAGCCATTTTATGTTCTGTGCTACACAGTGGAACTTTCACTGAAAATAGGATTGACATCCCTGATGGTCAAAGCTATATGACATGCCAGTAGTACTGAGTAGTATATATTCAGATATATAGATAAAGGTAGAAGATCAAGATACTTTAGTTGGTTATATACTATGGTCTGTATTCCCACACAAATGTATTGGCTAGTCTGCCCTGGATTGTTGCATTAAACCAGTTCCATTTTTTTTACATTTGCCCAAGAAATATAATTTTGTGCCTCAAGCAGTCTTTGAAGACTTTCTAAGAGAACGCCTATCAAATTGGTTTTTTTTGGTGGGTTTGGCTTTGCCAAATGCATACTCCAAATCAACTGAATGTGCTGATGGCCATGGATTGTCCCAGTTCTCACCCTCCCCCAACAGCAATTTTTAAGCATAGAACAATCTATTCTTAGGAGCTCAAGACCTATGTGGGATAATCCCAACATAAGCCAAGAGGCTCAACTGTGGAAGGGGAACATGATGAAATTTCTCTTTCCTCCACTTGTTTGAATGGAGTCTCATTGACTGAAAAGCATATAGGGGAGTGCTTTCACCCCTTCCCCAAAGCAGCCTCCTAGTCTGCAAGGCCATTTTTGACAGAACTACGGAAAATGGCGTATACAAATTCCATTCTGTATAATGTGACTTCAAAGCTAAAAGCATACAGTCTGAAAAATCTGGCTTTGAAGGGTTAATTCCTCACATAGCCTGTGGCCATTTCCGCATGGTGGGGGAAACGCAGCTCCACCGGCATAAATTATGCTGGTGGAGGCTCGGGGACCGTTCGCACCCAATCGTGCAAGAGGCCCTGACTTTCTCCCCAGCTGGAGAAGCGGCTCCACATGGAACCGCCTCTGGTACGGCCCCCTCCATTCACTGTCCTGGCCAGCACTGCTCTGGAGGGCTGGAGGGACACGCCCATGCTGCCCTCCAACCTCCAGCCTTCGTGCCACTCAGGGGTGGCCAGGACGGCGCTGCTGTACCTCCTGTGTGAACAGCACCCTAGGGATGACATTTTTTCCCATCCCTAGGGTGCTGTTATTTGGCCGTGCGGAAACAGCCTGGGTGTGAGAGTGATGCTGGGAGTGATGCTGGGAGTGGGTGGAAGTTTAGAACTCAGTCAGAGCTACTGACAGGATTGTTTTGGTTGGAATTCTTGGAACCGGAGGGTTTAGACATGTGTAGCATCTGTATACAGATCTATGGTGTTTGCATGGAAAGAGTATTTGGGAAAAGGGACCCTCCTGTAGCCAAAGAGGGAACTAAATTTCAAGAGCAAGGATTCCTAGTCCAGGTTCTAAAATCAGAACTACTTTGTCTCCTGAACTGTGTGTGTAGGATGGAGGGAGTTGATTGAGTGAAATAGATGGTGTCACAGAGGAACCAATCTCTAGCCAGGAGGGGAATTTAAACTTTGTGTGGGAAAAGAATTTCGATCCCTAGTTCTGAGATGGATTTGCTTCAAAAGCTCTGAAAGTGATTCTCCAGTTCAGAGAAGTCTGAAAGGAAAAGGGAAGTTGGGTGAATACTCCATTCCTTCATGATTTTGAGAACCAGAGTTTACTCATGAACCTCTGAGTGCAAGTCTGAATCAAAGCTGAATAACAATCAGAACATCTATCTTATTTTAAAGAGTTTAGAAATCTATAACAAACTGAAATCTTATCAAATAGCCAATGCCATCTGAGATGTACTATTCAGACCATCTTAATACTTGTTTATAAGATGGCTTCTTTCCTTCTCATCAGATTTCTCCCCATCCTTATCCTAATAGTAATGATTTATGGTTGAACTTTTAAAAGCCTCTAGCGTGGTAATCTCTGAGATCCAACACAGTAGAGGAAAAGGGAGGATCACCTCAGTTTCTTAAACTGGCTCAGAGGGGGAGACCTGCCAGGCTGTCCCACCCCCATCAGAGCTAAGCAGGGTGTGGTCAGCCCAGAGAGCCTTCTCTACAATGGCCTGTACACTGTGGAATGCCCTCCCTCTAGAGTTTTCAGCATCTGGTGAAGATCATCCTCTTCACTCAGACATTTGGCTGACCCCTTCCCCTTCCTGCTGGGAGGACTCGCTGAACATCCATACACTCCACATTTTTGTGGGTAGGTGGGGTGGGGTGGGTATGGGAGATTTTAGACTGTGTCTGGGTTTTTAGAATGGGGTTTTAGTGTGTTTTTAGAATGTTTTATTGTGCTTTTAGAATGTGGTTTTTAGAATGGGTTTTTATTGTGTTTTTAGAATGGGATTTTTTAGAATGGGTTTTTATTTTGTTTTTAGAATGGGATTTTATTGTGTTTTATTGTGTTTTTACTGTCATGATTTTAATGATACATGTTTTATTGTAAACCGCCCTGAGATTGTGGTAAAAGGTGGGTAATAAATGTAAATAGAAATTATTCAAGCTCATGAGTATAGTGAGTGATCTATGGTTGAAAATATTCTTTTTGCTCTGAATACATTTGTTAATTTGAATATTGTTTGGTGTCTGGTTTAAGTTTTGCAAGATGTAGTTGCAGTACATAGAGTCTCACTTCCCTGCAACTATTGCCCCTCCTCTCTTAATCTGGCCTAATTAAGCTTTTTTCTCTGGGGGTGGGATTTATTTAAAAAACTCAGACATCCAGTTTCTTTCCAAATATTTTGTTTGGTACAATTCAATGTCAAACATAACTGTTTCTTAACAGCTGTAAAAGCAGATCACCTCCCTTCGGTTTTGTCTTGAAAACAGTTCACTAGAATACTAAGAGATGTGATAGAATGGTGGTAACTGCAGGAGAAATAGCTAACAACAAGAACTGTGGTAACACTCTTCACACCCCTCCCCACTTTGATAGGCCTCTTTCTACTCAAGCTTTTCTTTTATTTCTTCACTTGAGTGCTCACTTTATTATTTAGCAAATGGGTTTCTCAGCAGGAAAGCAATGGCAACGGAATGGGTGTTTGGCACAGAAAGTTCATGTTGTCAGTGCAAAGTATCCAGTTAGAAAAAGACTGGATATTCCCTAAAAAATAAGTTCATTAACTGTTTGACCTTTCTGATTCTCAGGGAAGATAGAAGTATCTGTGTAAGCCTGAGAGGAAAGCTGGACCACCAAAGATGCCATGACATCAGCTTATCAAGAGAAAACTGTTATAAAATTAGTACCGATATATTGTTTTGCAACCAAATGGAGCTGAGTGATCTGAGCTAAAAAAAAATAAACCAAAAAGTCATTAATATTCTTTAAACACTTAATGGGTAGGCACATTACTATGCATGCAGCTCCGTGCGCTAAGTTTCAGAACAGACAGTACCCACAGCCCAGCATGTACAGCCTCTACTGTATTCCCGAACGAACAAATTTTTACAGAGTTTACCACAGTTTACAAGAAACACAACATGGAAGGTCGTGACTGGGTTCTATTTTGTGGTTAAATATTAGAATAAAGCAGCGGTTTAGCAGCAAACTGCTTATCTTCATTTCAATTTTTTTGAAATCATGTATTATGTTCAAGGTTCTTTGGACCCATCATGCACATCAAAACAATACATTAAAACAACACTTCTAAATACAGAACTGGGATGAAACTATTCACAGTTGTTCATGGACATTTTCAGTGCTGCCAAAAATAGCATCCATTTTTGTTGATTTTGTTTTGATACACACTACAAAAAAGTTTGATCCCCCCCTTCCATTTACATAGCCATCACTCAATTGTCCAGCATTGTTCTCGGTGATATCATCACATACCAAAATCTGATTGGCTACATACCATTACAATGTCATTTGGTGTGTGATTCTGAACAATACACTAATGTGAAAAAAATACCACTGAGAAAAAGAACATGAAAATAGAATGAAAATGGCACTGAAATAATAGCAGCAACTAGGAGAAACAAACAGGATTTTTAAAATGTCCCTATTTGTATAAACTAAGTAATTTCTTGAGGAAGTTTCCATTGTACAAAATTGCCGAAAATTCTACACTGGTAAACAGGCAACAACCTCCTTTTTGCCCATTCTGATTTTAGCTGACTTCCATGGGAATCATCTTGTAGGATTTATTGTTTATTTTATTTTACAAAATGTATACCCACCACTCTGCACTCATAAGGAGCCACTCAGGAATCTAAAAATTAAAAACATACATAATAAAACCACATCTGGACATTTTCCTATCAAACTCTGGAGGCCAGGTCTATTGCTGGTTATACCACGAACACACATACAGCAGGTACTTGGTGATTTATCTGCCCCTGAAACTTGAAACCGCCATTCTTTATAATGGGGGTAAACCTGGTCTCTGCAGTTTGGAAGCCAGGTCTTCCAATAGAAAATAATGGCCTGTTGCCATTTAAAGGGTCTAATGTTTTCCTAACCAGCTGAGGATTGCTCCCTTCTCCTCTGACACTCCTGCCTTCCAGACAGAATTCTCTATTCCAGTATTATCAGGAGTGGTAATATCAAAGACAGAGGGTGGGGCTGTTTGTGCAGGAGCAGTATTGGATATTAGCAGTCCAGTCTTAGTAATTTTGGACATTTTATCAGGCCAACAAAATATAAATTACATACCTTATTCATTAATCTATTTTAATTAAAACTATATGTTACCACAGACACTGAAAAAAGTTGAAATTAACTAATTGCAATGATCAATTATATTGGATTTCAACTGATTCTTGATCTTTCTCCAACCGGACTGCTCAATGGATCTGAAACTATCCTCTGGTGAAGTACTGTGCAGATCCGTTTCTCACAAGATTACCACTTCCCATCAAATCATTTCTGTAAAAAATATTGAGGCCATGATATGGCAAATTCAGAGATACCCATTTCTAGTTTCTTGAATAACTTGCTAGGTTACAGCAACACTGCTTAAAAAAAAGTTTTGTGGAACAATAAAACACAAAATCCAATTCAACCTATATTTACTATAAACCACTCAACACATGCTCCACTTGCTTTACTACCAACAGATCCTTTGAAGATGCCAGCCACAGATGCACATGAAACGTCAGGAGAAAATGCTGCCAGAATCCGCCATACAGCCCAGAAACCACACAACACCCCGTTTTGTAGCTTTATACATGGTCTTCCTCAGAATTTTTATCTTCATTTCAATTTTTTTGAAATCATGTATTATGTTCAAGGTTCTTTGGACCCATCATGCATATCAAAGCACTTCATTAAAACAACAATTCTGAACAGAACTGGGATGAAACTATTCACAGTTGTTCATGGACATTTTCAGCGCTGCCAAAAATAGCTTCCATTTTTGTTGATTTTGTTTTGACACACACTACAAAAAAGTTTGATTCCCCACCCCACCCCCTGCCATTTACATAGCTATCATTCAATTGTCCAGCATTGTTCTCTAGTCAGCAAGCAACCTTAGAAAACAGTCCTTGATTGTTTCTACCTACCTACATAACTATACATATAGATGCAGACGTGGGATCCAGCAGGTTCTCACAGGTTCCCGAGAGTAGGTTACTAATTATTTGTGTTATTGCGAGGGGTTTCCCTGTAGTTGGTTATTTTGCCATGTGGTCATTTTTTGCCTTGAGTTCACGCCCCTCCCTCTCAGCAGTAGCGTGCAGAACTTGAAGAAGTCTAGCAGGAGGTGCACCGGCTTGCATGGCAGCCTGAGCCTGCGTGCATTCGTTTCTCGCCCAAGGACCGGGGCAGCGGCTGTGTCCCTGCCACAGCCCCGCCCAGGAAAGCCCCGTCCCCGGAATGCCCAGCCACGCTCCTGTCATGCCCCTGCCCTGCCCCATTGGCGCTATGCCACAGTTTGAATCCCACCACCATGGGAACCTGTTACTAAAATTTTTGGATCCCACCACTGTATAGATGTATATGTATATAATTGAACAGCTCTGTGGAATTTTCTGGATGGTTTTTTTTACTGGTTCTGGTCTCATATTGCTTTAGTTTAACCCTTAATTTCCAAATGCATATTTCACTTCAGGCTTTTTTGTCTTCCTTCCACCTCTGCCATAGATGCAGGCAAAATGTCAGGAGAAAATATTCCTCGAACACGGTCATACAACCCGGAAAACCTACAACATCATAAGGTTATACTTTGTCTACATTTTTTCTCTATTATTAGGATATGCAACACTACCGTGAGTACTGAACCTTGAGTGAAACTGAGAAACAGGTTGTTTCTGTGGTCAACCTGTATGTTTAAAAGATCACTCCGAAAGGTAGAAGTATTTATCTCTTCATTTTCCTCTACTTTTTCATGACAGACCAAATTTAGCAAGATCTTGGACCCAGATAATTTGGTGAGCTCGTAGTATGCTTTTTTGTATCTATCAGGCCTGCTCAGCTAGGTTAGGTCATCTTCTTTAAACTTTAAGGAGTAGCAGTGGCATAGTGGTTAAGAGCAGGTGCACAATAATCTAGAGATCTGGGTTTGATTCCCCACTCTGCCACCTGAGTTGTGGAGGTTTATCTGGGGAACTAGATTAGCCTGTGCACTCCAACACATGCCAGCTGGGTGACCTTGGGCAAGTCACAGTTCTTCAGAGCTATCTCAGCCCCACCCATCTCTCAGGGTGTTTATTGTGAGGGGGGAAGGGAAAGGAGATTGTAAGCTCCTTTGAGTCTCCTTACAGGAGAGAAAGGGGGAGTATAAATCCAAATTTCTCCTCCTCCTCCTCCTCCTCCTCCTCCTTCTACTTCTACTTCTTCCCTAATAGGCTATCAGGAACTTTACCCTAACAATGTACTAATCAATGAAACATCAGATGACTGCTTGGAGATACTATCCTATTAAAGTAATGAACAACTAGCAACTGTGTCAATACTATGCTACTTATTTACAGTGCATAGTGCTCTTTTTTAAAAACAAAACAAAAGGGTACTCATATATAGGATTATGACAATTTCACCAGTTCCCCTCTCAGGACTAGGAAAGGCCTGAAAAGGTTGCAGTACTCAGTACTCAGTACTCAGTACTCAGTGGTCATTGTCACAAAGCACTGTTAAAGCACATAAAGTAAGAGTTTTGTACATCAGAAGTTCCCAGGAGGCTTTTGACATTCAGGTAGCAGAAGTCTACAGTATGTGTTTGCTTATAATAGTCTCAATTTAGAAAGCTGGTCCGCAGTCACCCTTTGTAAATCAACTGTGCATGAATAACATTAGTCAGCTTTCCCATTTCTTCTCCTTCTTCATAATGTATGATTTGCTACCAATCCCTGTACTAAGTTCCATCTTTTCCCAGAAGCGCATTTCAAACCAGTTTTCATGCTCAGAATCCAAACCAAATATAGGACATGCTGCAAGTCTTGATGCCGTACAAAATCCATTCAATCTCATGGGTACAGGTCACATGCTGACAGCTTGCATAAGTGAAGCAAAACCTACTTGCCTTTAGAATATGTTTTGGGAGTATTTGTTACATAGAGATTTTATCCATTTTATAGATCATATAGCTAAGTAGTTGCTTGATGGTTGATTTATTAGAATAATGACTGTGACTGTATGTGACTGTATGTTATTTTCTGCAATAAATGTAGTATAATAATAGAAGTTCTATATATATTACTACATTGCCACTATTAGAACTTGTTTTTCTTGTGTGACTGATGATATCTTTAAAAGCTAAGAAAAAAGGAGTATATCATAGTTGGTTGTCAAAGCAAATCCAACTTTATGTGGAGAAAATAAACTAGTAGCCAGAAAGTTGAGACTGTAAAATTATTAAGTAATTTCAGTATAAAGCATTTTTCAACAGATACTTGTATTCATTTATTTTTCCATTTATATCCTGCCCTCCCCAACAGGGCTCATGGTGGCAAAGAATAAAACAACCATAAAACCATTAACAATTTATATAAAAGCAGCCTCTTAAGAATATAAAATATAAAAGCAGCCATCTAGCCAACCGGCCTGACCTGTTATCATATTTGGCCTCCCATGGGTTTGGAAGGGGGGAGAGTTTTCACCATCTGTGGTTGGTTTATTGCTTTTATGATTGTTAATGGTTTTATGGTTGTTTTATTCTTTGCCACCATGAGCCTTGTTGGGGAGGGCAGGATATAAATGGAAATATATATATTTTCTGTTGAGTAACTTCTTATGGTGACCCCTGGTAGGTTTTCATGCCAGGACACATTCAGAGGTCTCCCATCCAGACACAAGCCAGGGTTGAACCTGCTTAGCTTCTGAGACCTGATGAGATCAGGGTAGCCTGGGCTATCCAGGTCAGGGCTTTATATTCTTTAGATGATTTTAAGTGCTTTTGTCTCCCAATGCTGCCATTATATAAGAATCCAGAGATCATGTGGGAATAGCCAGTGAATTGCCTACTTTCCATGCCAACATAATTTTTCCTGGGCAGTGGAGCAATGCAGGAAGTAACAATATTAACAGTTCTTCTGTAAGTCTGTTTTTTCAAAGCCTCTTTTCACCCTATGTTATCAATGGAGAACTTTTATAAGCATTGTGGCATGACATTGATTATTGTGTATGTCTGTATGGCCATAGCTTGCCCAACAAAGATCTCCTGAGGCCTGCATGTGCCTAAAGTAGATTTTTTTTGTTGGGTAAGCTATGGCCATACAGACAAGTACAGTGGACATAGTTAAAAATAATACCTTTTCCACATTTATATTTATTTCATCGTTTTTAAATTATTTTCTAGTCAACTTTTCTGAGACTCAAGATGAATTTTACAGTGTAAGTTGATATAATCAACAGTGTAAGCTGATATAATCAACAGGGGTCCAATACAGCTTGCCAGATTTTTTTAAGGATACTGACAGAAAGATTCTGGAAGGATACTGAGGTTCCTGTATGAAATGCTAGCTTAACAAAAAAAAACCCAGCATGGTATAATGGTTAAGAGGGGCGGACTCTAATCTGGAGAGCCAGGTTTGATTTTACCCCTCCACATGAATGGCAGACTCTTATCTGGTGAACTGGATTTGTTTCCCTGCTCCTCCACATGAAGCCTGCTGGGTGACTTTGGGCTAGTCACAGTTCCTCAAAGTTCTTTCACCCCCAGCTACCTCACAAGGTGTCTATTGTGGGGAGGGGAAGAAAGGGAGTTTGTAAGCCACTTTGAGACTCCTTACAGGAGAGAAAGGCATGGTATAAATCCAAACTCTTCTTCTTCTTTTACACTGAGAGAAGCTAAAATAAGAGTATGTACTTTCAGAAATAGGTGGATGGTCTTTATTAATTTCTAAAGTAATATTTAACAATCTGCCCTAAATCAATTCCTAATGAAAACTGGATAGACTGTTTCCTTTGGTATAAATCTGTTTTTCAATTAGGCAGCCAAATCCATGGTGGGATGGTAGAGTAACAGACAGGGCCACCACTGCCATGCTACCTCCAAAAAGATGGAGAAACTCATTTCTTTTCCAGAAAAGCCCATAGCAACATATGACTTAGATCACTCTTTTTGATAGCATAACATATTTACCCACAAAAGAATGTTGTAGCGTGTTCATTGGGACAGAGGCTGGGGTTTTCGAACAGTCCTTGGGCCAGCAGGATCCCGCATCGGCCTGCAACATACATCTGCACCACTGAAGAGTGATATTCCTGGGCTGAAATTGTACTGGGAGCTGAGCAAAGCCAGTTCTGCCTCTGGGAACACCCCTGAATGCCCCCACCCATGCCAGAATGGATGCCTGGGGCACAGGGGCACAGGCATGTGTGGCTGCTTCCAGGTTCAAGTGCCTACACAGTTGTGCAATGCCTCATCACTGGCATAATAGGTCCTTAACTGGCATATTCCCCCCCTTACACTGGTGGAGTGGGCACCTGGATCGGTGCAACCCCATGCTGCTTCCAGAGCTCCATTTGGCCCACCCTGTTTGGATTGCATAGTAAATGCGATGAAGGGATTAAAAAAAACCAAAACTGGACACATTAACAGTTCGAAACTGATGTATGAGGTATCATTAAAAGGGAATCCTTTAAATTAACATGGCATCCATATCGTGAAGGCACTGGTGGAAGCAGGAACAGGTTTCTTTATATACGTTCATTGCACTGAAGGAGTGACCCAATCAACTAAAACATCACTTTCAAGTAACAATTTTGTTTTTATTTTCATTCAATTAATATCACAAAAAATACGTTAGTAATGTAGAGATAAGTATTCCAGGAGCAAGTTCATGAGCCAGCCAATCCATTTGGACTTGTTGCAAAACATTCTACTTCCCCTACTATTCTAATTTGTTCTTCCCCTGTATTTGTTGATGTTTTTAATAGAGACCATTCTTTTCATCTGAATTAAGAACCAGAAAAACTCTTTGTAGGAAGCAGTTTCTAAGAGCTTGAAAGAACGAAATGCCTAAACAATACACTTTTAAAAGAGAGAGGAACTGGCTAGTTTCTTTAGAGGGGGGAAAAACGGTAAAAGTTCACTTTGTTGCCAGACATTAAGACTACCCAGAAAACATCAAACTCTGCCAGATAGCTAAAGCCACAGAACATTACAAGAATAAAGGCTCACTATAGGATAAACTGTGCTCTGTATTGTTCCAGTCTAACAACTGATAAAATTGTCTTTCCACTGCTGTTGCACTTTATTCTTGTAAGATTACAATAACCTCCACTAATGCTTTCCCCTTTATGGTACATATTCATGGTACATATGGCAGCAGTTTAAATACCATTCTAGGACACTACATAAGCCAACCTCTATTGCTTTCTTTTATGAAGAAATTCTTTAGAACTAGGGTAATATTGATGACTTTCTCATATTGGCCAAAATACAATACTAGCAGCAAAGTCCAACATGAGGAAAATGCAATGGGCCCTAGCAAGGGGTGGAGGAGGAATCATCTCCCTCCACTGTGGGCTTTAGTGGGGCTGTGGCACACACACACCCTCTTGCTCACAGTGTGACTCTTACCTGGTTCTGGGTGTGTGGCTTGGGGGTGGGAAAGGTGTGGCTTGGGGTAGGTTGGAAAGTGAAGATAGGGAGAGGGTGGAGAGGAGTGCTTTGGGATAGGGGAAGGGGAGGGGAGGGCAGCAAGGCAAGAGTTGGGGTGGAGGAGGATGGAACAAAGTGGCTTGGGGTGGCAGGAGGGTTGAAAGGGGATGCTTGGGTGGCAGATTAGGAGAGGGTGGAACTGAGAGGCTTCAAGTTGGGGAGGGTGGTAAAGTGAGGGTTCTGGTGAGACAGGGTGAGGCTTGGGATGGGTGGAGGGTTGGAAGGTGTTGCTAGGAGTGGGGGAGAGCTGGAAGGTGAGTATGTGGCTGGGGCTGGGTAGGAAGGTGAGTATGACAGAGAGAGGGGGTTGGAAAGTGAGTATTGGGGTGGTGTGAGGGTGGCAGGGTGAGATTTGGTGTGGGGAAGGTAGGAAGGTGTGGCTAAAAGTATGGGAAGGGTTGAAGGTGAGCATTGGCGTGGGGGTTGAAATTAGAGGCTAGGGGCTGGGGAGGGTTGAAAGGTGTGGTTGGTGGCATGGTAACTTTTGGGGTGGAGAGGGTGGGAAGATGAAACGTAGTGGTGGAGGGGGGAATTTAGTTGGCTGGTGTGGGAAGGGAAGTGGGGGTTGCTGGGCCTCTGTGGGCCCACCTTAGCTTTGGAGGGTGGGAGGGTGAGGCAGGGGGTTGCCCTTTGTAGGCCTGGCATTGCTTTTGGGGGTGGAAGGGGGAAGTTGATGGGTGGATGCCAGACCCTATGCAGACCCTTGTTGTTTTGGGGGGTGGGAGGTGGGCCCAACTTTGTTCTTGGGGCTGGAAGGCAGCAGGGCTTTTCTGGGCCTCTGCGTGCCCAGGTGCTGGGCTGTGGAGCCAGTGGTGGGATCAGCAGGTTCGCATCACTTCGGCAGAACCAAAATGGTGCTTGTAAACAACCAGTTGTCAAATTATTTGAATCCCACCACCGGAATTGGTTGGTAAATTATTTGAATCCCACCACTGTGTGGAGCAGTTGTTCCATGGCCAGACTGACTGTTGGGGCGGGGGGGGGGGGGGGGGCAGGAGACCTTTTAGGGTTCTGTCACCACTGCTCCACAGGCATGGAAGAAATCAAATGTCTGTACACTGAACCCTCAACCGGTGGGGGAGAAGGATTCACTCATTGGTGGAAGGTTCATCATTGGGACATTTGATTTCTTAGCATTTTATTGTTTAGGATTGTTTTTGGTGGTATATTATTTTAATTAATGTAATTCACACCACAGTCTGTACTATCATACTAAAAATAAAATTATAATAAACCATCTGCTGAAGAACACTGGACATATTTCTGGTTTATTATTTGCACTCTTTGCATGGAGTCCAATGTTACAAATGAATATATCTGGATTGACGCATCTATGTACTGACATAAAGGAGAACTTTCTATTAAATTTAAAATGTCAATACTAAATGGTATCAACTGGGTATTGTACCAAAATACATTCTACAGGACAATTATTTATTTAAGATTTTTTAAATCCTCCCTTCACATTACAGAATATGTAGATATTTAATATATAATAACATAAATAATTTTCAGAGGATTACTTGTGTTAAAGCCCAATTCAGGGGGAGCTGAAGCAGCCTCGGGGGAAGGTCACATGTCAATATATTTGTCCCCCCTGCCAGGATAAAGGGCACCCTCGACAGTGCAGAAAGCAATCCCACTGGTCTCCAGGCATGTCACTTTTGCATCTATAATTTTCCTGCCTTGCAGTTAGACTCAAATTGGCCAGTAAGATTCACATTTTCTGGCTCCAAACCTATTCCAGCTTTGGCATCCCTTGGCCATTCATGTATTAACATTTTTACAGTATAAACATGGCCCCCACCCTCATCAAATCCTAGAACTTTGTGACAGCAGCAGTCATTCTCCTGAAGTTCCTCCTCACTGCTTCTGTGTAGCTTAAACACAGAGATATGGAGCTGGTCTTGATTTCTGCCCAGCTTCCTTTATCTCCTTCCACCTGGGACCTTTAACTGCATCGGACAGGTTTGTAACCTTTTGGGCTCCCTATAATATGTGCTTTTCTTGCTTAGGTGTTAGATTGTCTACAGTTCTGAATTTAGATGCAGCCCTAGGCTATTCCACTTGTGCAGCCCCTCCCAATCCCCCATCACCATGACTAGAGGAAGATGGGGAGTGTTTTAAATAAAACTGAGTAAAGCCAAGGATAATGGTGTGTGTTTCAAATTCTGCAATTCACAATTCGTCTTCTAAAGGACATAAGACATTATTGTTAAATACCACAGTGATTGTAAATAAATAGATAGATAAATAAATAAATAATGCATACACCTATGACAATGTCAAAAATATTATACACTTTGGCTGGAGGTTCCCTAGATTTTAAGGCCCAAGACTTCAATCTGCCAAGCCTATAGGTAAATCTGGCACTGGTTGTCTAAAGATAAGGGCCCCTTCCACAATAATGCACTTTCAGTCCACTTTCAGTCCACTTTCACAATTTTTTGGAAGTGGATTTTGCTATTCCCCACAGTAAAATCCAGCTGCAAAGTTCATTGAAAGTGGATTGAAAGTGCATTATTCTGCATGTGTGGAAGAGGCCAAGGTTTGCTCTATATTTGTGTGTGTGCCTGCAGCTGAGCACCTCCTGGTTTTCTTGATCTATTCTGATTCTGTTTCTCCCGTTTTATTCCTGGGAATCTCCCCATTCCCATGGGTGAAGTACTACTACTGCAATCCAGACCTTGATTTAAAAGAGGCTTCCTAATTCAATTTTACCTGGATACATATGTGTGAGTGCTCTTCATACAAGAAGACTGCTCCAAGTTTTGGAGATCATACACATGTAGCTATTTGGGTAACACTGGTAGGGTTGTAAGCCTGACAACCAGCAGAAGGGTAGGGGGTGAAGTCATGGGGGTGTGATGTTGATGACATCACCACATCATTTTAGGGTACAATCGAAAAGTAACAATCAGTAGCTCTAGAAATGTATCCAGCAGTGGCATACCAGTGCAGAAGGATGTCAGCAAGTTTTAAAAATATTTTTTTCTTTCACCACTTCTTGGAGCAGCAGTTGACACCAGAGGCAGTTCACAGGAAACCTGGCAAAACTAAGTTGTGGGCAAAAAACAAGGGGGGGGGGCTCTCACCCTACATTTTTACTCAACCCTACTCTGAAGGGAATATATCAATATATCAATATGAAGGGAATATATCAATATTTGGACTTAGAGGCTGGTGAGGTTCAGACCTGTGGCTTGTGATGCTTGTGTGAGTTGATGTGAAGCTCTTTAGGATTTGTTTGGAAGTTTATGTGTGGCCTTCCTGGGCTACTTTCTAGGACTAGGAACTAATGGCTGAGTGGTCCTACCTATAAACAACATCTGGGAATAGAGGCAAGAAAGGATGTCAGGCATCTTAGAAAATCTTTTCAGTTAGTCTCTGGAACCAGCAGAGTAGTCTTTTCAGGTTGTCTCTGGAACCAAATCTTTTCAGTTAGTTCTGTTCCACAGAAAGATGATAGTAGGGTTATATATTCCTCCACTACAGTACAAAGCATGTTGTTTGTTGCAGAATGCTCCATCAGGGTCCTAGTGCCTAACCCTATTCCCCCCATCCATTTGAAAGTTGTTCAATGAACTATAAATGCTCTTGTATCAAAGTACCATGTTCAAATATGTACAAAATAATGGTTTTGACAAAGACAGCACATTAAAATGAATGCTAATTCTCATATTTGTTTGGGACTATATTCTTATGTGGAACCATATAATTTTCTCAACTGCTGCACCTAAGCTGACCATATTATCATCTTTCTGTGGAACACAGTGAAGGAGGGAACAGAGAGGCCAGAATAGGCCCTGCCTGGGCTATAGCCCAATGTACTACATTGGTGATACTGATATTTAATTTCATCAGTGGCCTATGGCTACATCACAAGAACATGCTGCATGCAACACCGTAAGGGTAACACAAGAAGAGTGCTGTCCTTAGGCAAGGTCCTCAGGCATAAACTAAAGGCCAGACCATCACTCGTTCTTTTCAGCATCTTGCTTAATTGATCTGTCCAATTTGCTACTAGTAGCAGTTGTAAACTTAATGAAAAAACTGGATTAACAAAAATAAAAAGAACAAAAATAAAAGAACTGAAAGTAGGGGATGATGAAATAATAAACTTGAGGTACTGAAATCTTGAGGCTATACACCACAGAAATGGGTCAGAAAATGGATCCAAAGTAATTTTCATGACTCTGAAACTGTGATTGTGAAATCATATCTGAAAATGCCCTTGAAATCTGTAAGGAATCTCACATACTATTGAGTTGCATTATAAACCTTCAAGGCTGTGAGTTGTCTTGGACCTGCATATCTGAGGAACTGTGTCTCTCCCCATATTGCCCCGCTAGGTCCCTCTGTTCTTTGGAGGAAAACCTGTGGGAGGTCCCTGGCCCAAAAGACATCCAGCTGACTTCCATGAGGGCCAGGGCTTTTACAAACCTGGCCCCACCTGATGAAATAAGCTCCCTAGGGAGATCAGGGCCGTGTGGGATTTGCAAGGTTTCCTCAGGGCTTGCAAAATGGAGCTATTCAGAGTGTGGCCAATTCCTTCATAGAGGTGGATTGCTTTTGATGCAATACCATTTTGGGGCCATCACATGACGGGTATTGGTGGCTGAAGCACTGATTTTGTGGGAGTTTGAGACTCATTAATTTATAGCAGGAGTTGTACCCACTGCTGATAGGTTGGGAATCCCATGAAAGTCAATTCAACAAATTATCAGGTGGTTTGCTTATGATTTTTAAACCAATGATTTTTATTTTTTGCAGGTGTGAGCATATCAAGAATCCCAATCAGGGTGTTGGTGGTGGGCCATTCCATATTTTCTGGGTGAACAAGAGAGCAGCTGCCTGTGAGATAGGATTGCAGTTGGGTCTCTGCCCCATGGTCAGCATCCAGTGACAGGGGCTTTGGAGTATGTTCTGGAGCCAGCTTCTGCCCTTCCTCTACCAGGTCTTGAGATAGGGCAGATGTCCTGATATTCTCGTCCTGTATCTAGATGAAAACAACCTGGTGTAGGCAAAAGGAATGACACTAATGTGGAAAATACTTAAGAATCTAAAACAAATAAAAGGTTTTCCTAAAGTTATTGTTTGGTCTGATTTTCCACAGAGAAGATGATGCAATTGTTATGCTAAGCTAGCTCTCTTGTATGGAATGGATAGGGTAGACTGATCATGATAGGTAGACATGATCAGCAAGCACCCTGAGGGAACAGCAGTGACGGATGATATGTCTGGAATAGTGCATCACTACTCATGTGGAGGGGTACAGCTGGGAAGTAGTACCTTTGGTGTTGAGCAACATCTTTCTGAACCTGGTTGTGGCCATGCTGTTCATCAGGGAAAGGGGATGGCACCTCTTGGCATAATGTGTGCTGGTGATTATAAAAAAGGCCAGGAGAAGATGCAAGCCAAGTCTGAAGTTAGGGTTGGTCTGCCCTACAAAGGCAGCTTGTGGCCCACCCATTTAAATATGATAGCATATTTAATAAGATGTCATCAATCTGCATTATTAATTATTTAAATAAACTGATTTAAATCCAATTCTGTTATTTTGTGTCTTCATTGGGATTGCCTGGGGCAAAGGAAATGTTCAGAATTGACTTTTTTCTGCAGCATACGTTCAATTTAGCAATGAGAAAGCAAGGTGATTCAAGCTGATTCCAAAAGTTATCTTATTGTTCAGAGATTGGATGGAGTCTGGATATGAATATACTCAATGGCAAGTTCCACTGAAGCTGTGAGCCTCTGTAAAGGGCTATTCTGGTATTCTAGGCACACAGTGCCATGCAAATCTGAAGCAAGTACAGTGTGCCAGCCTTTAGCAGAAGAATTAGTTAACCTCTTAAAAAGGGTGAGGGGGAAGAACAGGAGGGAAAAGAAAAAAGACAAAGGCGGTTGGGCCTATTTTAAAAGCAAAGCTGGGAATACAAATTTTGTAAGATTTTACCTTTAAATGATTTTATCTCAGTTAAAAAATAAATGGGAAAACAGTAATGGTAAGCTGAAGGAAACACAAGAAGTCTTCAAAGTGGCCACAACTCCTGCTTGTCTCTTTTGAGAGATGGGCACTTGCTGCTCTGATTTTTAGCAGGCAATTCCCCCCCCCCCCCCCATATGAACACTTAATAGAGGAATTTCCCTCAACAGACATTTTGGAAAGTCTTCGTGCTGGGAGTCTGAACTTTCCCACAGCACCAAAGTGCAAATTGTTTTGTTCTACATTAATCTAAGTTTAAGCAGTCACAATACCAAACATTGCCAGAGTGTTTGTACCGTGCTTCTCGATACGATGCAAATTAAGCATTCCTCACAGCTGTAGCTGACAACAGGAAGTCTCAAAAAGTCTTTAAAACAAAGGAAGAAAAATGGTCTTTATTTATTCATTCACTGAGCATGCTCCATTACTATAGTGCATCATGTGATTTCTAGTTTCCAAGGCAACAACAGTGATACCAAGTACACACTGTCCTACAATAAAGCAAGGACTTCAGAGATTGAGGGAGGGGTTATAAAAATGTCTACAGACTACATAATAGCATCCTGTAAACCTTGGAATACAAGTGCCAAGAGGCA
The DNA here is from genome assembly GCF_021028975.2 of Sphaerodactylus townsendi. Classification (NCBI taxonomy): domain Eukaryota; kingdom Metazoa; phylum Chordata; class Lepidosauria; order Squamata; family Sphaerodactylidae; genus Sphaerodactylus; species Sphaerodactylus townsendi. The sequence goes on from NC_059427.1 coordinate 62,160,393, forward strand.
ACACTGGGGAAGGTTTGGCTTCTATATTATATTGTTGGCCCTCCAGCGAAGCTGGTTGGCCAGCGTGAGACTAGATGGACCACTACTCTGATCCAGCAGGGCTGTTCTTATTCTTTTGTGTTCTTATCTTGTAATAATGGAGACTAATATATCCATAGCATTTATTTGCTGATGAACCCTCTACAAAGAATTAGCAATAATTAGCAGCACATAGTATGGAAAAAAATATTGCAAGGTCATTGTCCAGAAACGATGAGAAGCTTATAATTTGGCCCTGCCTATTTATTTCTAAATCATTCTTTCACTCTTGCAAATGTTAATTGTTGGATAACTTTATATAGGCAGTTCTCTAAATATGAGATATTTCCTGCTCCAAGGATGTTCTGAATTATTCAAGAATTACACACACCCCACAGTCTTCCAGCCTGGGGCAGGCGGCAGCATACAAACTACCCCCCCCCCCATTTGTTGGTGTATTGAAAAGACTATGCGCCACATCCCTTGTGTTGATTCTGAGCACTGGACTCAATTCATTCAACCTCTGCTGTTTACAGAGCTTTTGCTCCCATAGAGACTTACACTTGTAGACAGTCAAAAAGGCCCTGATCTTTTACCAGACCCTTTCCTTTGCTTCTTGCAGGATTAATTACAAAAGTATACACTACTAGATGAATTTGCCCTCCCTATTTATCTTATGTCTCAGTGCCATCATTTGCCTTACACTGGATCAAATAGGTTTACCAACCTCCTGGTGGGGCCTGGAGAACTGCCAGAATTACTACTAATCTCCAGATGACAGCAGTCAGTTCTCCTGAGAAAATGGCTGCTTTGGAATGTGGACTACATGGAATTACATCCCACTAAGGTCCTACCAAAACTCTGCCTTTCCCAAGCTCCACACCCAAACTTTTTAGGATTCTCCAACCCAGTGTTGGCAACCTTAGCATCAGCAAATGCAATGGCTAGTACAGGGGTAGGGAACCTTTAACACTCAAAGAGCCATTTAGACCCGTTTTCCATGGGAAAAGAAAACACTTGGAGCCGCAAATAATTTTTGACATTTAAAATAAAGATAACACTGTGTATATTGGGTTTTTTTACCTTTTACTCCACTCATTCTGAGAAGCGCATGGATGCCTCTGCCCTGCTGTCTGCAGGGCGGGCAAGGATGGGGCCAGTGGCTTGGCCTCGCCGGCCACCGGGAAAGCGCCCGCCCCGCTCCAATGGGGCAGGTGAGAGGGGAAGCCTGCGGTGCAGCCCAGCCGACTCTAGCGAAGACAGTTGGTCGCGTCTGCCCCTGCTGCCTGCAGAGGCCGAAGACGCAAGAGATAAGAGGGAGCCAGCTTCTCGGCTTTCCGTGGAGCCGCGAAGATGCAAAGAGCAGAAGAGCAGCATGTCGCGACTCTCGAGCCGCATGGGAATTTCCCTACCCCTGGGCTAGTAGTATTGCATGAAATGTACTCTGTGCTTATGCTTTCCAAAACAAACCCCTTTCTCCAAGTTCTTCCTCCAGAATACCCAGAAGATGTCATCCATGAAACAGTCTCCCTTTTTATGTCACCAGGTCCTAAACAGTTGCTGGAAGTGAAACAGCTGAGTATCTACTAGGGCTGCCATGTGCCTACTGGAAGCAGAACATTTTCCACCTTGCTCACTGGTACTCCAACAGTTAGCAGAAAAATGAAAAATTAGTGATGATATGACATCAGTTCCAGGAAAACCTAACAATAATGTTGCACCGCCCTGGGAATATCCCAAAAGATAGGAAAACCTGCAACTGATTCCAGTTATCTCTAGGAAACACCAGAAACCTTTATGTTGTATCATAGTATTTTTGGTGATTCTTAGAGATGTGTGACATCATTTCAGCTTTTTCCTGGAAGTAGCATCATGCCATCACTGATGCCTCCCCATGTCCTCTGTCTCTGTCTCTGTCTCTGTCTCTGTCTCTCTCTCTCTCACACACACACGTCTCTATTCTGGGAAGTCTTGGTCCTATGAGGCATTGTGGAGTATCTCAGAATTTCAAGCTATTAGCTGCATTTGAGGGGGGAAAAAGACTTGACTAACTATTTAGAACCTGCCTTGCCACAATAATGCAACTTGAAGATAAGAGAGTATTTTATTCATAACCTATTTAAAAGGGAACACATGGGCTTAATATAAGTTGAATATAAAGAGTGTTTTACTCCCTCAAAATATTCATGAAATTCAGATATTTTAATTAGAATAAAAATAAAAAGGGCATTGATCTTGATTCAGACCTCATTAAAAATTAGGTATAATCTTCCCCTCCAAGTCAAGTGATTTATTTCATCCTAAAATGTTTTCTCCCTAATCTTGAGCTAAAAATCCACCAATTTCTGGATATTAGGAGAAGCAATATTATTCCAACATTCAATTGGTGGAGAGTAAATTATTTTAATGGATTTGGCTGCAATCATTCTGTGTTTGTTAGTCCTATGTCTTGAAATCCTTTAATTTAAACTTTTATGCTTTAATTTGGTAATTTATGTATTTTAATCTGTGTTTTAATACTGTTACTTGGATGCTCGTATTTAGGTTTTTGCAACTTGGTTGTTTTATTGTTTATCGTTAAGTAGGTAAACAAATGTTTGCTGTAAAAATGGCAGCATTCCTGAGAACTTTCCTCTGGGAATGAATTAGGTTGCCTAGAGCAATTGACAGCTCTCTCTCTCTCTCTCTCTTCTTTCTTTATTCTGCAAATTTTATATCATCTCTCTAGGGAAACCAAGGTGGTGTACAAAATAAAACATAATAAAATAATAATTAAACACCCTATGAATTTAATTAATTTACATTATATAATCTACCTTGAGACTCAGTGAGATAGGTAGCCTACAAATCCTATTATACAAAAGGCTAGTTGTGATGATGATGACTCACTTCCAGCAAATCACCATACATGACTTTCTTCCAGCCAATTGCCATCCACACACAGCTTGGGGCAGAACTTACCCAGAACAGGTAAAAAACAACATGAACAAAAAAGCAGAATGTGGCAGTTACTCACTCTCTTGAGTGCTCACCCTCCTCCCCCACTGCTAAATACTTACTGTACTGTCTGCAGCTGCCTGAGGAAGAGCAAGAGCAGGTGTCGACTGCTCCCTGTGGGAGGGTTGTGACCACTGGTGCCTGCAACTGAGCCATTAACTGTTACACAGTGATATGGGTATATGGGAAGAGGAGTAGGCATCTGAGAACAGGAGGAGAAGGAGGGAGCTGGTGACATGGAGTCAAGGGGGGAGGAAAGGCAGAAGGGGTCATCCCCCTTGGTGGGTGCCATTAACCTTGCTTGCCAATGCAGGCATCTGGGAAGAGGATGAGGATGAGAAGGGAGCTGGTGAAATGGGACCAAGGGCCTTGCCTTCCCTCCCTTCCCTTCCCTGTTCCAGGTCTCTTTTTTAAATGACGGAGTTTGCTTCTCTCTTCAATACCAACAAATCCAGTTCCAAAAATACTCTGGGTCTTTGTAAGTGCTGGCTTAACAGCAGCACTGGCAATTGTACCACCTGCAGAAGATCTTGTATAGGGAAAGCATTGAGGGAACGTTTTGTGCAGCTCTGGAGAGGGAACCGCTCGATTTTGACCAAGAGAGGGGAAAAGAGGCAAAGCCAGCACTGCTTCCTGTCTTTGCTGCTGTCTGCCTCCTTCTGGCTGCAGCATATCTCAGGTCCTGGACTCCAAAGTGCAAGTAAAAAAAGGTGAAATAGCATTCGTCACCCACTTTCCCTTGGCCTTTTGCACCCATCGCTGCCCTCTGGCTCCAGTCCAGTGTGGGTCCCTCTCTCTCTTTTTTAAATGACAGAGTTGGCATCTCTCTCTCTCTCTCTCTCTCTCTCTCTCTCTCTCGAACATCCAGTCCACCTTTGAGTAGGGAGGAGACCCTCATTCCTCTTTGGGGAGAGGCAGCAGGAATGGATGAGGGGGAGATCTATTTGAAAAATGGCAGCTGGACGTTTCTTCCTTGCTGTGAGGACAGTGTTGCTGCTTCTTTGTGCCTTGCTCCCCAGGCACTTGATTAGCAAGTCTCCCAAGCTGCATAGAATAATAGTTTTGACAAAAGCAGCACTTAAAAATGAATAATTCTCATAATCGTTCACAACTATTTTTTAATGTGGAAGCATACTACTTTCATTTGCTATGCACAACGAAAGACCACACTTTATGCTGAACAAATGATAGTCCTGATCTCTTATACAAACTCATATCACCTGACTGCAAAAGGCTCCTCTGCCACTTGTGAGATATACAACATTCTAACCAAGCAACATTCTAACCTAGACTGTAGGATAGTTAGATGACTAGAGAACTGGTTGGAGAACTGCCCCCAAAGAGAAGTTGTCAATATTTTTGTAAATAATCAGGATGAGGGGATAGAAGGATTACTCATTAAATTTACAGATGACACAAAATTGGGAAGAGCAATGTGAAAACACTGGAAAAATGGGTTGATATAAACAAGATGCCATTCAACAAGAACAAGTCCAGAGTTCTACATCTGGGTAAAATAAATGAGAAGCAAGATTACTGAATGGGGCATGCACTTCTAGGTAAAGTTGTGTGCAAGAATGTAGGGGTATTGGTGGATTGTAAAAGGAATATTAGCAGTCAGTTGCTGAATATTATCAGCAGCAAAAAAAGGCTCACGGAGTCTTGAGGTGTATCAACAGGGACGTATCATCCAAATCACATAGTTCTGCTGTATACTGAATGGTCATGCCACATCTGGAGTGTGCAGTTCTAGTGACCTCACTTCAAAAAGGATGTGGACAGAATGAAGCAGGTGCAGAGGAAAGCAATGAAGATGATCAGGGGCTGGGAGACCAATGTTACCCCAATTGGTCAGGTCTGCCTTTTAGAATAGTTGAGGAATTATCTAGAGACAGGCCAGCTTTGTGAGAGTTGGGTAGGAGATCTAACTCCTGTGAATACAAAGATTAGTTTCCCAAGAAAATCACTTAAAGCCAAGGTTGCAGCAAAAGAGATTACAATTTTATTAAAAGATCAAAATAATAAAAATACACAAACACACAAAATTAAGAGGCCTAGGAAATAAAGGGATAAATGATAGCAGGAACAGGTTAGGATATTGGATTACCAGAAGTCAAGAGGTCCAAGAGAGACTGAAAGAATGAGCAAGCATTTTGCACAGAGAGCAACATTGGGCACGAAGTGGAAGTCAAAGTGCAAAGAACTATGGATTTGGGGGCACTAGTTATATGAAAAATTGACTGGCAATGTAAGCGAGGTGATTTCCTGGAACAATACAAAGTCCCATTCCCAAGCATGGACAATGCCACTGGAAATGATTTGATTAAACCTGGTAGAGCTAAAGACTTGATGCGTTTTGGGCTATGCTGATGAGATTAACACAATGAAACTCAGGAAACTTGATTATTTCTAATGTCAGGGGAAAGGGTGCAGGGCAGTACAGGAAGTTTGTTGGCAAGATTAGGATGTGGACATTTACAAATTCATTGTACTACCAGAGCCAGGCTAGGTTATTGTTAACTAGATGTGAGTGGCTATGCCCTTTGGAAGGGCATAACCTGAGGTTCTCCATTCCTAATTTGGGAAGTGGAAAAATTATGTCATATGTCAGGCAGACCTTCTTGATATCAAACCCTTGCTTAATTGCTGAATTGAGTGACATCCATCTTACTCTTTCTCTGTCATTGAGACAGGGCCACGTATGATACCAAGATTATTATGAGTAGAGCTCTATAGCTGATCCCAGCATAAATGCCTTCCCTATTTAATAACAGGTCTGCCTGTTACTGCCCAGCCCTATAAGGAAAGGCTGAGGAATTTGGGAAAGTTCAGTCTGGATAAGAGGAGATTGGTGGGGGGGGGGGGGGGGGGGGGGGGGGGGGGGGAAGGAGAACATGATTGCTCTCTTTAAGTATTTGAAAGGCTGTCACTTAGAGGAGGGCAGAGAGCTGTTGCTGTTGGCAGAAGAGGACAGAACTTGCAACAATGGATATAAATTATGGATGGAAAGGTACCAGCTGCACATTAGGATTTTTTTTACAGTAAGAATAGTTCAGAAGTACTACTGGCTATCTAGAGTAGTGGTGAACTGCTCCTCTGGCAGTCTACAAGGAACAGCTGGATGAACTCTTGACAGGAATGTTCTAGGCTGATGCTGTATTGTATAAGGGGTTGGATTAGATGACCTGAATGGCTCCTTCCAACTCTATGATTCTATGATTCAATCCTAAGCAGATCTACTCAGAAGTTAGTCCAATTTTAGTTAATGGATTTTAATTCCAGGAAAGTGCTAGGGCTGCAGCCCATATCTTCAAAATAGCATCCCCAAAGCCAACCCATGTTAATGTTGAACTGCCAAGTCAATGTGAATTACAGGCAAATGAGGTAAAGAAAGAAGTCAGAGTGCTGATTATTATCATCCTAAATTCATTCAGGTGAAAGCTATCATTTTTGGATGTTTAGACAGGTGGGCCAGCCATGACTTATGCAGTCTGGGACACAGCAGAGGAATTAATTCATTCATTGGCATAGACATTATCAGTGTGGACTCATTCTTGCAAAAGCTGGGCAAGATACGTCTTTGCTATTTTCATTGCAAGAGCTATCTCAACAAAGAGAAGGATATTTCTCTTTGAGAAGGCTATTAACTGAAGAGAAGGCTATTAACTGAATTTACAGTTAAGTGGATCTGCCCTCAGTTTAGCTGAAAACTGCAGTATACACTACTGGTCAACAAATTCAGAGAACACAGTTCTGGATTTGCCTTTTTCATACATGTTTTGGAATCTAATACATATATGTATGTTAAACACCATTCTATGTGTGTGCACATGCACTGGGACTCAGTGTAGTGCAGTAGCTAGTGTCGAAGACCCAAACTGGGAGAAATTAAGTGCAAATCCCTGGGGGAAACTAGGCCTTTTCTACAGGAATACGTAGATCACTGTACTGGAGTTCATGAAAACACCCTTCAACTAGTAAAAAGGAAGGAACTTACTGCACTGACGATAAATTTTTAAGACAGGAAATGAAACAGAATGTTCAAAGAGAAGATTGAGAAGGCTTAGCTGTCACAAAAAATTACTGTGATGGCTGTTACCTTGAAGGTGGCTTAGCTCTCAGGGTTATTTTGGTTTTAGGAAAAATACTGAAATTGGGTCACCTTCAGCATGCAGTAGAAGTGGTTGATGTGTGCGTGCACACACACACACACACACACACACACACACACAGAGAGAGTTCTCAATCTTGCTCTTCAAATGCATCTCGAAATTCCCAAAATAATTATGCAATATTTACAGAAAGCAATAAGGGGAATATGATAACATTGATTTCTAAAGAGATTTCCATATGTCATGTGTATGTAGCATGAATAGCATTAAAAGGACTGAAAAGGTTTGCTTATGAATGGAAGGGTTCCAGCTTCCTGCCTAAGGTCAGGAGGATATACTGGCTGCTGCAATCAGGATATAAAAATTGATGTGAGAGAACATTCTTTCTGGATCAGCATTCAATATTCACAAATATGTTCATTTTATTAACTACTTCATTTATACCCTACCTTTCTTCCCAGTGGGGACCCAAGCAGCTTATGTCATTCTCCTCTCTGGGACTTATTCCACAGTGATAATTGGGAAAATGCTCAGGGTGACAGAGGAGGGCTGAGCAGAGACCAGGGTGTGGTAAGGATTGTTGGAGAAGAAATTGTTTTATAATTCTCTACTTGCCAATGCTAGAAGTCTTCAAGTCAAGTTGGGGGAGCTGGAATGCTGGATGCTAAATGACAATTTAGTATGTGGTGGGGTATGAGAAGCATAATAGGGTGTGGAAAATCAGTAGGATGCTGTTATCCTTGAATGCAAATACTATAGACAAGACATGAAGGAATGTGTTGCAAGAGGTATTGTTTTGCATATCAAAGGGGGCACAGAGTTAACCAACTCCCCAAAATGAGAGAATAAACTTTCCCATGTTACAACTATTGACAGACATACCAGATCCTAAGGGTGCAAGATTGAGAAGTTGTAGCACTATGCATTGCATGAGCACAATGCCATTTGTTTGTTTATGGGGGGTTGTTGCTGCTCACACATGGGGTTTCACAGCAATTTACAACAATTAAAACACCATAATAAATAAGTTAAAAACCAGCATCATCAATAATACTGTGACAGACAGCTGTATTCTAAAGAATTGTCCTGGTAATAGAATCCTTGTGTACATGATGCCGACCCAACCCCCCCCCCCCCCGGACCGTTCACACGAACGGTCCCGGGAACAACAGGGAAGACGGCGCCGCGGAGCGCCGTCGCCTGATCGACGTATTTTCCCTGTGACTGTCCGGCGCATCGCTGAGGCCAGGGGAAACCCCCCCCCCTGCCCTGCGCGACCGCTCTGGAGTTGCAGGGCAGGGGGCGTGTCCCCAGGCCTCGGCGATGCGCCGGACGGTCACAGGGAAGGTAAGTCGATTGGGAAAGGGGGGGAGGGATGAAAACCTTCCAACGGCTGCGCAAGCCGTTCACCACAGTAGCGGGCTGGACAAGAGCACTGCCTCCAAAGCAACCTGCTCAGGGAGCAAGATGGGAAAATGGCGGCTTCGCGCCGCTATGGAGGAGCAAGGGCAGCGTGGCTGCGAAGCAGCTGCACCCCCCATACGAACAACTCCCTAGGGACGGCCCGTGCGGAAAGGGCCCTAGTTAACAATTAGGAAAACAAAAAGAGAATTTGAGAAGCAGACTGCTAAAAATATCAAACCAAATAAGTATTATCAAATACTTATTAAAATGCTAAAAATATCAAACCAAATATTATTTAGGACTAATAAAAGGAAACACTTCTTCACGCAACGTGTGATTGGTGTTTGGAATATGCTGCCACAGGAGGTGGTGATGGCCACTAACCTGGATAGCTTTAAAAGGGGTTTGGACAGATTTATGGAGGAGAAGTTGATTTATGGCTACCAATCTTGATCCTCTTTGATCTGAGATTGCAAATGCCTTAACAGACCAGGTGATCGGGAGCAACAGCCGCAGAAGGCCATTGCGTTCACATCCTACATGTGAGCTCCCAAAGAAACCTGGTGGGCCACTGCGAGTAGCAGAGAGCTGGACTAGATGGACTTTGGTCTGATCCAGCTGGCTTGTTCTTATGTTCTTATGTATTTTCTTAAATATATCAGGAACATTAATGAAACAATTGTACTATTAGATGACAAAGGAATAAAAGGATTGCTAAAGGAAAATGGGGAGATGAAAGATAAGCTGAATTATTTGTTTGCATCTATGTTCTCTGTGAACAATGTGGCCCACATACCCATGCCATAGCCACTATTTTCAGAAAGAGAATTTGAAGAATTGAATTACATTGATGTAAGAAGCAAAATTCTAAGACAAGTGGGCAATGGCACAAATCTCTGGGTCCATATGATGTACACCCAAAGGAACTTAAGGAATTCAAATGTGAAATTGTTGTTCTACTACACATTACATGTAGCTTGCTGTTAAATCATTCTCTGTACTAGAGAACTGGAGAGTAGCAAATGTTAAACTAATTTTAAAATGTAGACAAGAGGAGAACAGAGAAACTACTGATCTGGGATAGTGTAGTAGTCAGAGAACTTCCAGTTAATCAGGATGGTGAAAACTAAGACAGATTTTGAAGACTGACACTGAATAGGGAGAGTGACAATGTAACATGATGGACCCAGGAACATCAAAAACACCCCCCCCCCCACACACACACACACTCTTAGGTATATGCTGATGGGGTTTGAACTTGCCGAGCCTGGGGGGAAAAGTTACCTTGAAATTGTAGCAGATAGCTCAATAAATTGTGCTGCAATGGTTTAAAAAGGCAAATATCATGCTGGCAATTATTAGGAAAAAGATTGAAAACATTGCATTAATAAAACATATATTATACATTATATACATTATATTATATGCATATAATAATGACCCTGTATCGGGTGGCCTCAATTGGAATACTCCATTCAGTTTTGACCACCATATCTCAAAAAGGACATTGCACATCTGGAATAAGTACAAAAGAGAGCAACCAAGATGTTTAAGGGATTGGAATATCTTTCCTATGAGGAAAGAATAAAGAGATCAGGATTTTCCAACATAGAAAAAAATACAACTGAGAGGTGGCATTACAGCGATGTAAACATGTACGCACAGGAAAGAGAAAATAGGTAGAAAGTACTTTTTCTCCCTTTCCCAATCTGATTGCTTTGGAGAATCATGAAGACAGAATAGATGGGCCTAAAACTGCAGCATATTCTGAGGCTGGTTTTTCATGGCGAAATTGCACTGGTGCGAGCATGGGGACTATACCTGTGCATTCAAGGATTTCTCACAGCTCCTGGAGCTGCAACGTGTCTGCCTCTGTGTGGCCCCGACGCTGTCCCGTGGTATTGACATTGCTCCATGAATTTCAGAAATCGCTAGCAAGGTGGTACTTTTTAAATACCCCAGTGCAACTGTGGTGCCATGAAAAATCCGCAGGAGCAGATCCGAGGGAAGAACGCTTGTATTTTTACTGCCTCACTGTTCTGGCCCGCCCAACGCTTTCTGTGCCGAAAATGTGAGCTGGAAATGCAAATGGCAAAGATGGGGGGAGGTGCTTTGATCACATTAAGCAGAGGCTTGTGTGCAGCCCAAAGAGGAGGGAGGGGAACACCCTCTGCTGAGCCACAGTGAAAAAAAATCCATCTGTTGGAGGAGAGGGGGGGAGATTTACAGGTAGGGGAGTGGAGATGAGAAGAGGTGAGTGTGAAAGGAATCGTGGCTTCCCAGCCATCTACGTAAAAGGGCTTCCTCCTCCTCTCCCAAATATAGTCTTTCACTGCAGCCAATGCAGAAGGGCTGCTGCCTCCCGCTCACATGTTTTCCTCCCGTCCTGCCTGGGAAAGGTGGACTGCTCTTCATTTCTCCTTCCCCACTTTCTCTTTCTAAATCCACAGTTTCTCCCTCCATGAAAGTGAATGGGGGAATGGGGGAGAATGATGCCATTTGAGTGACACAACCAGCAGACAATCAGAATGTGGGAAACAGGGTAAGTGAAAAAAGCCCTGTGCCTGTGAAGAAACAGCTGGAGCCGCACAGGGGCAGAAGTGGGGATATGTGAAGAAACACAGACTGGGGCAAAATTGACCCAGTATATGAGATCTCCAGTCCACATAGGTGCAATTTCGCCATGAAAAAATGGCCTGAGATTGTTGCCTTAGCCTTGTGGGTATTGTTGAACAGATCTTTGTCAGTGTTCAGTGCCTTTTAAATGTTAAAACCAGTCCTTTTAGATGAATGCTTAGGGCATGCTGCAACACTGATGTAACACTCATAGAGCCTTCCCATGTGCAGTTTTGGTTTCCTGTTGGTCAGCTTCTGAGACTATGAATTGCTGGACAGAAGCAGCAAACAAGCAATTTAGCAGTCTAACTGACCTTTGAGTTTCTCTCACACAACATCTGATCATTCTTCATGCATAAGAATAACAGGGAATAGAAGAACTGGAATGAGAATCAGGAAAGATGGTATATTGACTTTACAAACCTTATTGAAGCATCAGAGAACAGACAATGTACAGCACAGAATCAAAATTAGAACCGGTCATAACAAAATACAGACCACACAGTATCCTACTGATACATTGTGATGCTCTTGTCAAGTCCATTATCAAAAGACCCTATATTGGTTAGGAAGCTGGAGAGCCTTTTAAAACAAGAAAATATCATTTGAACAGATCATGTTTGAGGGTCTAGGCTCTTGAGTGCCACTATGTGGTTAATTCAAGTACTGAAAAATCAACCACACATACAGTCTGCTGTGGAGCTGCTAGATCAAATTTTCAATTAATCATCCCCTCTTAAGAAGACACAGTCTGCTTTTGGAACACACAATCAAGTGAGAATCATTATTTTCTCCCCACCACAATCTTCAGGCAAGTGGTAGGCATAAAATGGAGAGACTGTTTAAGAGATGGAAGTAAAGGAGAATAAGTACCCAGCAGTCTGTGTAAAATTCAGTCACTCAGGTCTAATTCAAGGTACTGGTGCTTACCTTTTAAGCTCTCCGTATATGAAGAGTCTCATTCTCCCTTTATATTCCCATGCAGCAGCATTCTCCCCAGCTGGGCCTATTGCCAATCTCCACCTTATCTCCAGATTCCTGGAGGAGGAGAAAGCCTGTGGTGCTGAAGTACCATAACAATGCTTCTTCTCACTGTCCTTTTTATGAAAATTGTTTTGGGATCTGGAATGCCTCCTCCAATACCGTGTGGCCTGGACCAATTTCCCTCCTGGGTTCAATTAATGGGTTCATCATTCCCATGTTCAGGCCCCCTACTTGCTCTGAGCCTACCACCGAGCGTACCCCAAACACCCTGGGGGGAGGGGGCCTTAAGAGGAATGGAATTTCAGGCCTGGCTCTCGCTGGGCCTGGCATCTTCCATTCAGAGTCAAGGCCACATCTGGCCCCATTAGCACTGTGCTCGAGGCTGGCTGGTTTTTTTTTTATAGCTTGTAGCTTAGTGAATTAGGCAAGTCTCCACCTTATCTCCAGTTTCCTGGAAGAAGAGGAAGCCTGTTGCGCTCAAGTACCATAACAATACTTCTTTCCACTGTCCTTTCTTATGCAAATTGTTTTGGGAATGGATGGGAGGGGGGATTACTTGGATTAGCAAATATTTCAAGATATATACTGGGGGGCCTTCAGCTCTGGCTTTTTGAGCCCCAGGTTCTGACACGGTTCAATAAAGCTCTTGAAATATTCTTGAGTCTCAATTATTGATTGGAGTAACAGACCCTTGCATTAATACAGAGATATTTTGGAGAACTTTCAAGGGCACTATCCCCTTGTATGCACAGACATTTCTAAACTGGGTTCTAATATGCATTTAATGTATCAGTTTTTTTGTTTTTTATACAATTGTGTTCAATATACCTCAGGAGAAAGGCAGGTATATGAATATTTAAATAAATAAATTGCACCCTTACTAAAGAATAAAAACATGATAGTAGACTTATGTTTTATGAATTGTATTTGTTTATATTATTGTATGTTTGTTAAAAATACATATATTACAAAACCACCAGTAGTCTTAGGCCATTAAAAACTTACAAAATAAAAATGAACCACAAACATTGTTTTACTTTAGATCCTGCACAAATACCCTACCTACTGCTTTGAGGAGAACTCTTTGGAAATGTATTAACTAATTAAAAGATTTTCATCCTTCTGAAGCAGATTTACATGTTCCTTTCTAAGTCCACTGAAGTTAGTGGGCCTGAAAGTTATAACTCTGCTTAGGATTGCGCTGAGATAGAACACTTTTTTTGGACAAAGTACTGAAAGCAGTTTTCTACTTGACAGGTAAACTCAGAAACATTAAACTCAACAGCAACACATCTTAAAAATATAATTGCAGATCCTTTTCCAAATGCCCTTTTTAATGGTTCAATCATATTTTTCCCCTGTAGAACATCAGTGATGGCACTTCCCACACTACTCCAAGCAAACTGTTCCAAAGGTTGGGAGGTGGGGGGTGGGGGGATGGGTGTTTCCTCCAAGACAACCCTAATCTCCCTCACTGTTGGAATTGTACGCATCTCTTGTTGAAATGAATGGAGCACTCTTGAGGGCTAACACCTAGAAAGGTGATCTAATAGATATGGTTTTAAAATGTAAATAGATACGGTTTTACAGCTTAATTGAACTCAGATTGGCAGCCAATCTGATAGGCATTACATAGGCCTGATTATTCTGGACTGATCTATCTTTTGATGCAGATGTTTGGGACCAATTGCTGTATGGAGACATGGATCTTCTTCATTTTATTTTTGCTGTCTGCTGCATTTTATTCTTCCTTAATTACTATTTAATTAGAAAAAAAGTGGAAATTTACCCCAGCTTCCTGCTTCTTCAGTTCATTTGCAGTACATCTGCCTTTTATTTTATTAATGCATATAAGAACAATGATAAAATACTGAAGGTGACAGCCATCTTCAAGGAGTTGCTCATATGACTGCACAAGGATTCTTTAAAAGCTAAAAAGTAATGTGCAACATGTGTTCTACACCAAAGAAAAAATAACACACACACACAAAATCTAGGTATAACTACATGTACATAAACTTCAAGGTTTTATTTTAGTAGTGTTTTATCAATGTGAATATACACAATTCAGAAATAAAAAAATAAAACTATTGAGGATTTTGGCTCTACTTTGCAGAAAGGCCCAGATAATATGGAACTCCAAAATACAGAAAGAAATGTAAAGAGGAAAATTTAGGAAGCACTAGCATACCCGGCCACGTGTTGCTGTGGCTCAGTCTGGTGAAATGGAAGAGAAGGAAGAGGGAAAGCGAACGGTTTTGAACATGTGTCATTACACAATGCTTGCAAGGGAAGGGCGGGGCAAGGAGCCCCTCGCTCCCCTCCCTCTCTCCCGTTCCCTTGCATGGCACCCCGGCCCCTCCCTCCCTAACGTTCCCCTTCCTCTGCCAGGGTGTGTGGGCCATGTCCAGATGGTGGTCCCCGTCCCTTTCACTCCCTTCCCTTGCAGGCGAAGTATCAGCAAATGATTGGCAGTGGACAGCAGTACATGCTCAGTCATTAGTGGCAGTGTCTGGGCATTTGTTCTATGTGACCCACCAGCTACCTATGCAAGTGAGTTGTATCATTGAAATATTGTTGTACATAAATAGTTAGAGAGCAGCAGTGGCGTAGTGGTTAAGAAGAGGTGCACTCTAATCTGGGAAACCGGGTTTTGATTCCCTGTTGTGGCACTCAAGCTGTGGAGGTTTATCTGGTCAACCGAAATAGTTTGTGCACTTTCACAGTTGCCAGCTGAGTGACCTTGGGCTAGTCACAGCTTTTGGGAGCTGTCTTAGTCCCACCCACCTCACAGGGCATTTGTTGTGAGGGGGGAAGGGCAAGGAGATTGTAAGCCCCTTTGAGTCTCCTACAGGAGAGAAAGGGGGGATATAAATCCCAACTCTTCTTCTTCTACATATTTTTGAGAATAGTGGAAGCAATAACACTTCTGAAATAGGCATCAGAAACAGTAATCCTGCATCAAAGCCCCAAAGAGCAACATGAAGTTCCTCATTGTGGCAACCAGCAATATTTTTGTCCAGCTCACCATTTCTGTGGTGAAACTAATAATATGTTGAGCTGTCTCATTATGTGTTCCTCAACTGTGGAGTAATGGGGTATTATGAAGAAGGAGGCATAAAGACCCATTAAAACAGTGTTGGCTGCCTGGGAATAGAGCAAGGCGATGCAAAGCCCCAGAGCCAATGGAGCAAGGCTATGAAAAGGCACAGAGCTTGTCTTATGCACCGCAAAGGGAAAACGTAGTAATAGCTAGGAAAAAGACTGCACAATAACAGCGTAACGCAGAGGGCTATGGAGAAGTGGCATCCCTTTTAACTGTTGTACCTGTCTGAGGAGATGGGGGGGCGAATCAGTTGAGTCGCTGTAGTGGCCAGTGGGGGGCAGGTGAATTAGTGCGCAGGCTGGGCATGGAGGCACAGTGGGCTGGCAGTGGTGAGGTGCAGGAGAAGCTGCTGAGAAGGCTGGCCAGTGGGTGGGGTGGCTGAGTCCTGCGTGGTGGGGGGTGGGGCAGCACTCGCCAATGCAAACGGGAAACCTGGAGGTCGTGCGTGTGGCAGCCAGGCGCTCCCAGGCATGGGTCAATGAGAAGAGGGAGCTGGAGGCGCAGGAATCAGTCAGCTCGCTGAAGTTGCCGGCGAAGTGAAGAGCGCTGGTGAGGGCGGGCGCGCTTTGAGGCCAGGCATGTGCATTTGGAGGCATTGGGAGGAGGGGGAGAGGGCCTGCAAAGCATGGGCTGGTTTACTGGGGCATGCGCATTAGGCGGCGTTGGGTGGGAGGGGGAGAACACTGGTGGAGCGCGGGCAAGTTTGGCAGGTGCATGATGGAGGCGTTGGAAGGGTACTGGTGAGCATGTGCAGGTGGATTTGAGGCGAAAAAGCGTGTTTCCAGGAACAGACAGTGTGGTCCAATGGCAAGCCGTTTGGTGAAGGGGTTTGGGAGGTTACCTGTAACCCACAAACTCACGGATAGGATTTTATACATATAGATAATTATTTGTCTGGGATTAGTTGCATGTAGGACAGTGGTGGGATTCAACAGGTTGACACCACTTTGGCAGAACTGGTTGTTAAAATGGTGCTTGTAAACAACCAGTTGTTAAATTATTTGAATCCCACGACCAGAACTGGTTGTTAAATTGTTTGAATCTCACCACTGATATAGGGATATTATTTTTGATGCATTTATATACAACTCTTGACCAACAATCCCCCCCCCCCAACATAAAGGGATGATCAAGTCCCTGACCATTTTCTTCTCACCAAAGCACAATATTCTATGCATAGGATTCCTCAATTGGTGACCACCTTTCATAGAGACTCCCTGTATAGAGACTCTGCTTACACTAGGGCTTTCTATGTTCAAACTATGACATGGATCATGCCATACATTTTTCCAGTGTGTTCCCTGTTTTCCAGGGAAACCAAAAGCAGGAAACCTACCTTCAGACAAAATTAATTTGCAATCTTTTACTTCCATATTTTCATGGCACAGAAAACATTAACTTTGGCCATTTCCCTACTGAGAAATTAAATCTAGATACAACCAGGTTTCAAAAAATTCGGCAACTTTTCATCGAAGTTTCACCCTCCACAATGCAGCATGTGTGTGATGAGGATACCCATGTCTATCATGCTTTCAAACAGTGAAGCAATGCCCACGATCACGCGATTGAATGTGTGATCTGCTCCGCGGCTCTTTCTTCCTCATCCTGATTGGCTTTTGCACTGTGTTGGGGCAGAAATTTTTAAAACTTTTTTTTGCACAGCGACACGACCATGCGCATGCGTAGATAGGACGGTAGCTGTTTTTCATGCTAAACTACAATACTTTTTACCCACGCAGCTGCACTGGCACAAAAGTATAATTTTAGCTTACAGTTGGCACAGAAATCACATTCCATGCAGCCACCTTTTCCAAGTAGCCTCCACTGGTGCAAAACAAAAAAAAAAGGCTTAGATTGGCTGGAAGGCTCTGCGTCACTCCCTACGGCTGGAAAAACAAATCTAGATTCAAACCCTGATCCTCCCCACCGATCTGATTTGGTGCGTATTTTTCATGCAGGTTCTGAAAAAACACACGATAAGGAGGACAGGGAGCGCCAGAACAGGGATGAATCCATGTTCAGTGATCAGACAGTGGGGAGTTCTTGCTGAAACCTGGTTATTTTGCATGAGTATTACGTGATTAATTGACTGTGGGGAATTGACCAAAATCTATAACTTTTTCAAATGCAACAAAAAAAAATTTGCAACTGTTGACAAGAATTATTGTATGGATAAATTTTACACCATGCTTGTCTAAAAGGCAGATAATTTGTCACATAGAAGAAGAACTCAAACATATGTTCTAAAGTAATACCCTATTTAAATTAGTCAAATTTATGTACAGCAGGAGCTCTGATCCAGAGATCTACAACATTTAAGACTTTGCAAGAAGAAAGACTATGAAACAGTTTGGGGTTATAAAAGTCTGCAATTTTATTTAATGGTTTGGAATCACCCGGAATGGATTTGTTTTGAAAATAGATTATATTTCACCAATAACATCACATTGTCTTGCCTTTTACAGCCCCATCCAAACAGCTCAGGAGGCTAGCGACAGCACCACTGCCACACTGCTGCACCACCTCATGAAGGTGGCACAGTGAGGCAGCAATGCTCTGGGAAACCCCAGCCACCTCAAAAGCCTCCGTAGCTGAAAATGGGATTATGCCACCCTTTATATTTGTGTGGTATAACACACATGTTCTGACAAACTACTACAGCATGCAGTAGTTTTATGCAAAGACATGACTCTTCCATGTTCATAAATTGTTTGGAAAAGCAAGGATATCCAAGTTTCTCAATGGACTTTCTGGAACTATCCAGGAACATGTGAGGCAATGTAGAAAGCACAACAGGAATAAATGGAGTAGTTTCAAAAACCCTTATTCAGAATTCTTTCAGGCCACCCAAGTCCTTACAGCGATAACAGCTCAGTGACCTACTTTCAAAGAGCCATTATTAAGCCTAATTACCTGGGATAAGATCAGTGTCCAAGTCCCAAGATTCTGCACTTGACCCCTGTTCATGCTGGGACAAACTGCAAAAAACAAAGGAATAATATACTTCATCAACTTAAACTTCCATGCAGCTCAAGAAGGATAACAGCAACCAGAAAACAGGTAACAAGAAGAAAGTAGAAAAGATGTGTAACAATCTTGGGCAATTAGTGATGGAGAGGTAAAATTTTTCACACCCCTGAACGGAATCAATTATTGGCTTTCAAGGGAGAAAATGATGACAAATGAAATATACCTGCTGGCAAAAGAAGGGCAAGGCCAGGCGAAGCATTTTCAGTCTAAACTCAGAATATGAGCTGTGTCCAAACAGTTGGAATCTTCACACCAGTAGGGAACATCGTGCAAACAGTCTCCAGCATTACATGGAAGCAACAACAGGGATGCATTTCATTTTCTTCTCAGCTGCTTCCAAAATACATTTTATCACAAACAATTTCTGAAACTGGGCATAAGATTTAAATGCAACATGGGTTTTCAGTTCAGGATTGGGTTTTTAAATCTTTGTTTTGTATGAGAATATTCTTTTGTATGTCACTGGATCAGGTCCAGTAATTCAGCATGAATATTGAATGCATTCACACTTGGAGTAAATCTAGATATATCATGCAGTCAAAACTTTGGGTTTAGGTTTCTGTGATTTGCTTTTGCAAATCAGAAATAAAATGGCCATTTATTACCAAGTAAGGTTTTAATAAAACATTTCACATTTAGCAATTTGAATGAATTTAAATGGATTAAAGTAGATCCCAACAAAATATATTGCTAAGACAATGAATATAATCTGAATCTCACACACTTCACCAAATGACAGAGTAATACATTAAATGCAGTTACTGTTACTTGAAATTTAGATGTATAAAACCTTTAAAAGAAACTGATTCATTTAAAGACTGTATGATTGTTCTTGCTGGGCTTCCAATAGTTCATTAATTTTTAACTACCTTTAAACAGGTTTACGTTTTTTCATATTTTACTTTGTAAACTGGCTCAGGCAGATTCTCTAGAGAGGTTGCATAGACTTTTTCTCAATAATATTTTTTCTAACATTAATTCTTGTAATACGACAAAATAAGTTGCTAATGACTAGTTTCCTGAAGAAGGGATTACACGGATTTAAATGAATTTATTGCAGCCCAAAATTACCAATATGTCCAATTAACATACATTCTTCCTTTGTATGCTAAGCACAAACTTTCTTCAAGCTTATAGAGCACTAGAAAGGAGCTAGAAAGTAGGAGCAGAGCAATAGCTCTATTATTTACTAACACAGATGTTGATGACAAGAACTTAAGGGAGAGGCTGTGGCTTAGTGGTAGAGCATCCACTTGGCATGAAGAAACATCCAGGTTCCATCTTCATCATCTCCAGCAGAAAAGATCAGGTGATAGATAATGTGAGATACCCTAAAGAGCTGCTGCTGCTAACCTGAGTGGACAATATTGATCCTGAAGGGTTAAGAATCTGAATCAATGTAAGGCATCTTCATATGCACATATATGTAATTAAAAAAACTGGTTTATATGCTGGTTCCTTCATTTCCTTCTGGATCTGCTGTTCGGGGACATTGTAATAACCTAATTAGCTATTCTTATTTGTGAAAATTCTCTGAAAGACCTTATAGACTGACACAGTTGACTTCCTATGAATTTTAGTTGCTGGGTGGGACTGACTGGCTTAAACTGCACCATACTGATATTCAGCAGCTTTCATTCTACATTGTATCACCAAATATGGTCTGCAAAAGTAAGAATTTAAATCAAAATGCAATTTGTTTAGAGTTTGATTTTTAAGCAACTTTGAAATCCAGAAGAACATAGGGCCTGAAAAACCAACCTTGTCATTGTATCTCGTTACCTACAGGGATTGTGCCTCAATATTTAATTAACACCCCTCCCACACCCCACCAATAATATTTTCACATGCTAAATAGTGAAAAAAGCAACTACCAGCTGAGAATTTGAAACTGCATACTCACGACAAAGTCTTTATACCATAACATATATATAGGCAGTTTAGCACAAGAATTGTCCAAAATTTCATATGTCTCAGAGCTGCTGGATCCCTAGGGGGCTGGATCCCTAGGGGGCTATTGCTAAAGGTATAATGGGCTGAGTGCAAAAAGTTCAAGTCAAAAAGGATAGAAAATAGTCATACCAGCTCAGTATTAGTATTACAGCTACTGGGGATGTCTAAACGAAAATTTATAGAACTCTTACTATTGACAATGATTTCCCCTTCTATCACTCAAAAAACGCTTCCATTATTGGTAATGAAAAGGTTCAATGTAGACTTAAGTATCATCTTGCCACGTGAAAAGGACAATTTTGCTACATTTCTACTTCCACAGTTTTGTGACCAGGTGTAGTAAAATTCTTCTCAAAACTTAGCATAGGCTTCTTAGAGACATCTATTTCCCCATACATATTATCACATCTGAGTTGTAGTAAAATACTCCTTGACAAGGTGGAACAGGTGGCTAACTTAGTCATCAGTGTGGTCTCTCATGAATTAGACATACTAATGACCTTCTCCAGTTGAAACATGCATGCTGTAGAAGTCTCCCTTTGGTAAATGCCCTTGTCCAAAAATATTCTAAAGAAAACTCATATTCCTTCTCACAAGTATATTTTCTTGGAGACAGCCTATGTCACACTTGGCGCATGACCACTGTAAAACAATCACTCAGCAAACAGTTTTTTACAGAACCTTGACCCCAAATCTTCAGGGTGCCAACTCCAAGAGGCACTGCTGTCTTCTATGAAACATAATAGTGGATAACAAAATCTGTGTTATATTGACTAAAAGTGGAAATAATGAAGGATGTTATATTCAAGCTTTTATTGTTCATGCTGCTTTGTGAATTTATTTTTTTTCAATTTCCACTTGTGCTCCTGCCAGGAGGTATTTATGACAGTAAGCAGCAAGAGTAAAATGGTATCATTTTGTTTCAAACTATAAAATAATTTACATCACATACTTTTGTGTGTTTTTTGAAACCACAAACATTCCAGCATCACACTGTAGGAATAACAATAGAAAGCATAACCTTTTGCATAGTATTAAATGGATAGAGACAGTAGGTTCTTTATTTACAGTTATTGTCTAGATTTTAAAAAATTCATAAAAACAGATGAATAAACATATAGCAATAATAACCTGAATGAAATGGATTGCCAAATGTACTGCTATATTGTTTCCCACAAATTTCATGCTTTTAGGTACAGCACGTAGAAAGCAAGCATTGTATGTAGTTGCAGTGAATCTCAATATATAGATCATTTTGTTTCTTTGATCCATTCTTCCTGTCATGAGAGGCCAGGCAATAAAGAAAGGAAACATGAAAGGTCATTATCGGTCATTTCTTTCTTTAAAAATAATCTGTTTATCATATACATAATGCAGTTTCTGTTGACAGAAGCCGATGTTTTCTATGCATCACAGTTAGTGTATATCCTATTTCCTTTTCTTTTTCTATATACGTACAGAATGAAGTGTTTGTTTTTCTTAAACAGTTTTTTCTTCAAGTTTGCAAAACGTACCTTACTGGTCATTAAGAAATTGTATTACGATGTGCACACACACACACACACAAATGAAACAAAATCAAGAAAAGTATCTGCTAAAAAACAAATAAAAGGCAAACTATCCATATTAAGACATTGAAAACAAAAAAGTTTCCAATACCAACAATTGTGTAGTTGTTTGAGTTGAAAGCTACATGCTTCCCCTGTATATAGGCTTTATTATTTTCTTTTCTGAAATGTGGTATCGCAAGTAAAATATAAAACCCCAGGGTTACACAGAAGTTAGTCACTCATTTACAACCCAAAGTGGACCCTTGCTAACATTCTAAGAATGAGCTGAAGTCAGCTGGGTGGGGTTTTCGTGCCAGGTTGGAGAGCTAAGAAACGAGTAACACTGTTTGCTGAGCAGAGGATTGTGTAAGCCTGGGAAGGTTTGCTGTTCAGCCAGACGTTTGGATCAGAGTGAGCTATGTGGAGCCAAAAGACACTTAAAGCTTCTTTTAAAAGTCCAGAAGCTGGCAATTCAAGCTGGCTAGAGCTTTACAGGACTGAATAGTCGTGGTGCACATTAGTCATTTCAAACTGCAGTTTGGCCAGAAATCTCATCTTGTCGGAAGAGTTTCTGGCTTGGAATAATTCTTCTGACTACAGAGTTGTTAGCCAACTTGAAAACAGAAGACAATATAAGAACAAGTGAAGTTTCTGAGCTAATTAAAAGGGCCTTCCCCCACAACGTTTCTGGCATAACTGATCATATTAATCAAATGTCTTTTTTGTACTATACAAGTTCATGGAAAAGACCGTATGCTGAAAAGTCTTGAAGCAAACCTTGTATTAAATACAAAAGTCATTTATGAAAAATCTGTGACCCACAAAGTGCTTAGCATTCAAGTGGTTGACATAAGAATTATATATGCTTTTAAGTTACCAGGGCTGTTACCATCTTGAATGTTTTTTTAAAAAACTCACCCACAGTATTACAGATGTATACAATGGCTTTTCTTATCAAAAGCACAATACATTGGGGACAAAACAAAATAGGTGGATTTGCTAATATATACTACAGTGACTACAGGAAGACAAGCTTGGTTTAAAAATAATCACACAAAGCACATTTCAGTATACACTTCATAAAGTTTCATTCAGATCTACATAGTGCAGAAGATGATATTTTCTTTTTTAAAAAAAGTCAAAGCAACAAACCATAGTGGTTCTCATCCAAAATGCCAACAGCCCATATATTGCGAGAAATAAATGCCTAAAGTTCTATTAGAAAATAATCAGCACACAGTATTTCAACACTAGTTTATCTTCATACATAGCCAAATATAACTTATTTTTGAGCTGATATTCAGTAACTCCACTGAGCTTTATTTTATTAAAAAAATATGTTTAAGAAGCCATTGCAATACACTTAAATAAGGAAATGGCCTAGTCATTGAGTATTGCATCAAAACAAGGTCAAACAATTCATTAAAAAAGAGAAAGAGCAAAAAACCTGATCGTTTAACAAAAGGAAGCCATTCTGTTTCATCGCCTTCTATATAGGATTACAATGCTACATCCAGTATGTTATATTTTGGCTTCTTTTGTTATTTGCTAGCATTATCTACATTTTAAAAAATGAACAGGCAAAATCAGATCACAGTTGTAATAAAACATCCAGAGTGCCATATTACAGAAATTTTCATTGAATTGAGCAATTTGTATATTATCTCGGCAGGAAGTGCTGTTTTAATCCTACAAATAGTTAAGGATATTTATCTACAGGTCTGTAAACAAATTACATTCTTTATTTTTAGAACATAAATAAGTTAAAATAGAGCCATTTGAGCAGAAAAAGGCAACATGCCAACGAAGAAACTTTATATATACATATATAACTATATATATAACTATATATATATAACTATATATATATATAACTATATATATGGATATATACACATATATAGTTATAATATATCATGTATATATTTATATGTATATATCTCTATATATAGTCTTATAAATGCTTATTAGGTTCCTCTGTCCAACTGGTGCAAATCTACTGTGCAAGTTAAGCTTTGCAACTTCAAAAAGTTATTTAAATTAATCTATACAACTGAGTCCATGCCACACAAGCATTTAAAAAAACTCACAGACCAGTGAATTGGATAAATAGCCTCAAAGAAGTCCTTTGCATTTCCTGCTTAAGGAATAAAAAGAAGGGAGAGCTGGAAGTGGACAGTACATTCATGCAGGAGGGCATTGGTATTGTTTCCATTTTGTTTTGTTTTCTGCAGGGGCACAAGAAAGGAATATGTAAATCAGCCATTCATTCTTTTTCCCAAATCACCGTGATCAATGATTAGTTTTCTTTCCTCTTTTTCAAAGCAAATAGGAGTTCAAACAGCTTCTCAGCCAGCATTGTTTGTACATATTTTCTATGTATATATTAATATTTATATTAATATTTTTGCAGTGACATTTTCAGCTAAAGTGATGTCTCCAGGCTATGGATTGGGCTTCCTGGACTAGAAGAGGTAGCTGATTTACTTGTGTCAGTTGTAAGGTTTATTCCACTGTCAATAGCACTGTTGTTCTTGTTCAGCGATGACGGCGGACTTGGGTTTTGCTTGAGCGCGGGGTCTTCTAGTTCCGTATCATCGATGAGAGGAATATGGGGCTGGGAATCTTCTATCCTAAATTCAGGATGAGTCATAAAGTTGTGAATTGATGTTCTAGATTCTGGTTTTTCTAAACCTTCATAGAGAGAGCTACGGAATGCCTTCACGACGCGGATCTGAGAGGAGGGGGAAAAATAAGAGAGATGTCAGTGCTAGTTGCCTTTGCAAACCCTCATACATTTTTGGGGGAGGGGTGAGAAAAATATTGCGTATGGTTATGGCAGAGCAGGCAGCTGTAGTCCATAGTCTCTGGATGCTAAATGCATAAACAAGTGACCCAGTTTTGTGCATTTTGAGTGTCTGAATCAACTGCAATGTTAAAACGGTATGAGTTTAAAGCCATCAGAACACTGATGGGAAGTATTGTTAAAGAAAGTGAACATCCACTCATGTGATACATCCTAGTAAAAGACAAGCCATGTTAATTCCAATGCAAATGTAGAACCATGCATGTTGATAGTTTTGCCGTGAATAAGTTAGGAAGCTTATTATGTTTCATTTTAAAAGTCTTGGTAGAGGAAAACAAAACACAAAACAAATCACACATCTCAAACAAGGAAGCACAAAACAGACACAGTTGGATGGAAAGGTATGAAAGACAGACATAAGCACCAAATGATAGAGCAGAAAAATGCGTCCATTTTTTAAAAGCAAGATCTAAATGGAGCAGCCAGGAGCACACAAAAAGCCAAGCAAACAAAATACTTGAGCAAAAACATGCTATGCAGAAAAAAGTCACAACTATCACAAACACAGCTAACTGGCACACAACAACTACACTTGGAAGCCTGGATAATGTGAACGTGTTATTTCTTGATCAAACTTTTGTTTGTTTGTTTTCCTTCATGCATATGTGAGGTAAACACTCGAGTATAGACCCACTGTTCTAGCCATTTTTTTAAAAAAACATAAAACCTTATTAATAAACAAGTAGAAAGTCGTATAATGATTATTGGGTTTCACAGAACTGAGATACAAAACAAAACTCCTTAATTTTCTGTGTTTTAAAATTGAACTTTTTAATGCCTCATCTGCAGCACTTGAGTTATGTCCATTAAATTATACCAAGACATTTTTTTGCTGTTTCAACTTTGAATCACAGAACAAAGAGAAAGTCAGCTGAAGAAGCTCATCAGTAAGATGTTATGACAGCACACTTGTTTACTCTGCCTGCCATGAGGTGCAGGAGTTGGAGTGGGTTTGCAGGGTCAAGAGTGAGCAGATAAGTTCTGCAGCACTAAAACAGGAGAGCATTTGGGGAGTATTCTTAAAAGTTTTAAATGTTACTAGTGAGAAAAGACAGAATTTCTTGAAGGAAAAATCAAGAGAGAAATAAACAGAATGGCAAGTACGTCAACTCTTGGGAGATGTATTGTGACCAAAAATGAATTCTGGGATTGTTGATCTTTTGTCTTATCCTCTAATTATGAATGAAGAATTAATGCTAATCAGAATGAGACAGAACTAGTACATGCTTGTGGCAGAACTGTTGCAAGTATTCCACTGGCTAGCATGTTCTTAGGCCCCATTTGATGGAAACTCCCATGACGAACACAAAGAAAATTTGGGAAACAAAATAGATTCTGAACCCAGACAGCACTCAAAATTCAAAGCTATATTAGAAAAACTTTGTGAGAATTGCTAGAGATTGTGAAAGACATCTGTGTGAACCAATGTATGACTAGGCACAATGCAGAAGATGGCAACAAGTAACTTTTTCATTGTGACAAATTTACCACATGGCAGCTGTCGTAAAAGGGGAAGGTAACAGCTTCTAAATGCTTGCACTATGATAAAGGTAGTGCTGCTATGACTCTACCTATTTGGATTTCTAAGGACTTGGGGGTGGCTGCTTCATGCTGTTAGAAGTCATCATGTGGTTAGCTCTTAAGTGGCTCTTTGCATATAGTTCTGGATGACCTGGTGTCATTCTGATGCTGAAATCTTAAGCATACTTACTTGGAAGTAATTGACATATTAGAACTTCCACACTTAGGATCAGGTAATTAGGGACAGTGCCTTAGCAATGCCTTTATCTGAGCAGTAGTTATTTCTCTATCTGGGAGGGAAGGTGGCATGGTTTCACATGATCTCATCAGATCTCAGATATCAGTAGGATCACTGCATAAATGGGAGGCCACCAAAGAAGATTCTGCAGAGGAAGGCAATGCAAAGGACCTCTGCTTAACTGCTTGCCTTGAAAGCTCCTTGCTCTGCTAGCCAGAAGTCATCTATGACTTGGTGGCACTTAATACAAAGTTATTTCTGCAGAATAGAAACAAAAGTGCTGCACTTCTGCAAACATTTTTCCTTCATCATAAAATATAGCCTTCATCTGATGATCTCTTGGGAGGATTTACTTGTCTGGCCTTTGAATAGTATACATTTCAACAGCTTCTGCTTTTCCAAACATTTATGGAAAAAGAATCCAAATATTCATCTAAGCAGTGTATTGCTTTGATCACCCAACTCAGACATGCAGCAGTAAAGAATGCCTTGAACAGGTTGTTAGAAAGCTCAGGAAAGGATAGAGAGAAATAAAAACATGCTTCAGAAGAATGTTCATGGCCTTATGAATTCATTACTTGGGATGTCTGATACTTTTCTAAGCAGTTTGGACTAACCTTAACCCTGGTTTTATAAACTGTGCCTTATATTCAGTTTTGTCAAATGTTTTAAACTGAGATGACAGAACCTCATTGTAATTTGTAGTTTTTAAAGAGAAAATGTATAAACCAAAAATTAATGTGAGAGCGAATGACTGTGTTCTAACTACAATATAATGAATTGTATAAGCATAAATCTTCTCATATGTATTTCAAAGAAAATTTAGAAGTATTATTATAATAGTTTCACACTTTGTTACAAAATTATCATTTATATTCTGTGTGATTGTGACTGAGAGTTTGCCAAAAGCAATCCAATGATTGCTCCTCTGGCAGATTAGGCCCAAATCCAGCAGTTTAATCATAGAACCTGCTTAGATCACCAGACTCACACTTAGGATTATATAGTTTATCACATCAGTATATCTTCTTGCGGTTAATCAATTCAGATAAATCAGAAAGAGATCACAGAACCTTCTTAGGGTTCTCAGATTGAACCTAGAAACTAATGGGAATATTGGAGGTGAGAACATGGGGAGTTCAAAACAAAAAAAGCAAGCAAAACTGTACCTTGGCTACACCTCCATACAACAAATTAGCAAGTAGTACAAAAAGTGACAGTGAATGTAATGTCTACAAAGACACATAAACAATGGCATTGGCCACAAAATTCATGCAAGTAATGGCCAAGGCCATTGTTTATAAGTCTTTGTAGACATTACATTCATTTTTTCCACTACTTGCTAGTTTATTGTATAGAGGTGTAGCCAATATATAGTTTTTGCTTGCTTGCTTTTTTTTTGAACAGGGGGTGATAAAAAAACTGACATGGGGTAGCTATAGGAAAACCCTGGTTTCTAGCCATTCCTAGAAAACCCCTATCGCTTCCATTTTTTCCTTAGAAGTGATTAGCAACATTGCTGAAATTGTTGTTTAGAAAAAAATCTCTGGCAACCACTCCCAGCAAGAGTGGGCAACGACTGCAACCAAGTCTCCCACCTAGTGTCACAGCTGTAGGCCTCCTTCCCTTTCACTTTCAATGAAAATATTTTTACTAACTTCATTAAAAATGTAGAACTATGACAACCCTTAGGGTGTTCTTGCTCAAACTAGCTCAAACTACACATGCACCTCAACCTGCCAAAGGTGCCTTGCATGCAAGCATCCAGTGTTTCTGGACTGAATGCCCTAAACCCTAAACATTAAGCCAATTGTCATTTCACTCCCTTTGAAATCCATATTATAGCACCATCGCCATATCTGAACATCTCTTCAGTAACATGTTCCCAGCTTGCTCGGAAGTAACTTGGCTCGAAGTTTTGGCTCGAAGACAAATTGGCAAATAGCATGTATTCAAATACCCACACTTCTTTTTATACCTGTGGAGTTTAACTACACTGCGCAGGAGACCATTTGGGAAAGGGAACACTCACAGGTCATTCTGGGCTAAAGTTTATATATTTCTGAAACTGGATCTATATTTTTTTTGCTCAGAAATCATTAGAATTAAGACCTAGCAGCTTCATTTCAAAGCAAAGCATATAGAGACGATAATATAAACCAGATCACTGAACTGAGACTTGTGTAAGCAAAAGTACTAAACTATAAGTTTATTTGATTATATAATGTTTAAAAGGACCCTACATAACTGTTCAAGTGTTATTTTTACTATTATAATGTGTATATATGGTGGACAAACCAGAAATAGATTTGAACTACATGGTGATCATGTAATGGACATTGTTTATGAATAGACAATGCCAAGGTACAACAAACAATGAGGTACAGCTCCCTTTTCTCACAGTAATGGATGCAACAGAAAGAATGAACTGTCTTAACAAAGGACTTTGGGTAGGGTGGGGGAAACATAGTTCAGGACATTTTGACATGACTTTTAAGTTTCCACTTCTTTCTTCTCTGTAGCTGTAATAAAAAGTATTTCAGTTTGCCCCACCCTGAAAGTTATTTCATATTTCATGAATATATTTGCATCAGGCAAAGAAAGGAGAAATATAATTTTTAGATACTGCAGATTTTTATCCTCACTGGGAAAAAAAATATCTGATGAAGTCTAGAATACCACACTTAAGTACAATAGTGCCACTTAAATACAGAGGATCAGTTTTCAGGTCAACAGATGTTATATAGTAGGTAGCATATGGGCTTATACTCGAATGTTTACCTGGCTTCATATAAGCCAAGTATCTGGAGTTTGGTTCACATTCATGTCAGGCTCAAGGTTAAAGACTCACAACCTCTTTTTATTTCACTCTCTCCTGCTGAACCCTTTTGTCCAGTGATCTCTAGCCCTCTGGGAAAACAAACACATTTAATATTCAGAAAGTAAAGAATAGGGCACTGCAAAAGCAAATAATTCAATTCTATTGAAAGGACAGTAAGGAGATTAGTTTATAAAACAATGTTTTGCCAAGAGATGCCAACTCTTAAGGTTTAATTGATACTGTTCTTGGTTAGGGATGTGGTTATACAAAGGCAAATCTGATACTACATTAGCGACAGCTCATATGTTCAAGTTTTCCCCACTGGGAAATATGTTCAGAATATTGAAAACATTGAAGGCCAGTTCACATATTCTGGCATCCTTGTATGAGTATCTTTAGAGCATTCATAGGCAGTTACCTGTGTGAACTGACATCACATTAGCGGGGTTATATGTACAGCCACTGCAATTTCTTTGATTAATGACACTTATTCAAGTTAGTGCAACCATAGAAATGGTAGTAACAATATCAGAGCCCCCTCAATCAGTGGAAGCACATGTTTTACAGACAAATGGATATCACAGGTGATAAACCTCTGGGTAGCCTATAGGGAGAACCACCAAGAACCTTGGAGGCATATAGATGGGATACACCATCACATTGATAGTGTAATATCTTTTCTAGGCCAAACCTACTGAATCCTACAATGGTGAAACATCTATTGTTTGAACCAGAAATGGAATACTATGCCATCAATGTGTCAATGATTCTTTTCTATTATCTTTTCTACCACCAGCATTCAGAGAAATGGTGGGAGTCAGGGGCTTGAAGCAGGAGCACTCCCTCTACAGTGAAAGACCTGCCAATTCTAGTGGTGTACAGGTAACCCTAAAGCATCTGCATGGTTTTCAGTATTTTCAAAATTCTGAACATAATTAAAAAGGAAGGGGAATAAAGCAGAGTACAGAAATTGAAGTAACATTAACTTGTGATTGAATACAGGATTATTTGTTCTGCTTAGTTTTATTTCCTTTAAAATCCACTGAGCATTTGGTGGGGATTCTGGGATGGTGCATATTTACACCATTTGCACACTTTTTTTGTGATCTGGAGAATACATGTGTACAAAAAGCAGAGATTTTCATGGAAACAGGTATAGGTTTTTTGTCACCAAGGCTCATTCCGCACATGCAGAATAATGCACTTTCAAACTGCTTTCAGTGCTCTTTGAAGCTGTGCGGAATAGCAAAATCCACTTGCAAACAGTTGTGAAAGTGGTTTGAAAACGCATTATTTTGCGTGTGCGGAATGAGCCTTGGTGACAAAAAACCTATACCTAAGTCACATCTGACTTATGGTGATCCTGTAGGGTTTTCAGGCAAGAGACCTTCAGAGGTAGTTTGCCATTGCCTGCCTCTGGGTAGTAACCCTGGTATTCCTTGGAGGTCTCCCATCCAAATACTAGACAGGGTTAGGGCTGAGAGTATGTGACTAGTCCAAGGTCACCCAGCAAGCTTCCATAGCCCAAGTGGGTATTTGAACCTGGCTTTCCTAGGTCCTAGTTCGGCAACTTAACCACTACACCATTCTGGCTCTCAAGAAATCAGTACCATATATAAATACCAAATGTCTAAGTATATTGTAAAAAAGACGGAAACCAATTCCTGACCTTAGGGATTCATCACCCCCAAACCAAAACTAAATTAAAACAAAAAAACCAACAAACAATTCAACCTTTGTATATTTGAAATAATAAAAATAATGTACATATTTAAATAATACAAAATACCCCTTTGTTTACAGTGCATTAGTAAAAGACCAAACACATTTCAACAATCTTCCTCAATTGTCAATTGGAGGGCCCTGCTAGCTGCTTTGGAACCTCCGCCAATGTGGTGGCTCTGAAAGCAATGGGGGCCAGAAAGAGAAAGTGATGGGCAAAAGAGAGAGAAAGAGTGATAGGGTGGAGGAAACAAAGAGACAGAATGTGATATGCATTGGGACAAAAGGGTGGCAGGTGGGAGAAAAAGTGAGAGTCTGAGAGAAGTAGGAGAGAAATCAAAGGTTTCTTATGGGTCCCCACTTGTGTTTTATAACGGCAAATACAAAACTCTAAATTTAGGACCATAAAAATATTATAATACTACCAGTCCAATCTAATTCCTCATCCAGATCATAGAAACCATAAACTTATTTTTACTATTGCTGATCTTGAAATGTACATAGGTTTTTGAGTGATGAATCCATAAGGTCAGGAATTAATTTCAAAGTCTTTTTACATTACATTTCAAGAATTTTGTATTTATATATGGTATTGTTTCTTTGCAATTCTCAGCTTTTTGCTTTTGATTTCTGTTGTAGTTCCCTTTTTTCTTGATTGTGTACATGTGTACATCATCAGAACATACGTCCAATTCTTCAAAGAGGAAGAAAGGATTGTAACAGTCAGGTAAACATTAATATGTATGGATGTTAGCCAGTGTATTCCATTTATACTTAATGATGCTTACACAGTGCCCAACCACATATAAGACTTCACTGGCATAGTGAATGACAACTATTCAATAATGTTTTAAAATTTGCAAGGCCTTTTCAAAATAAGTAACATAAAAGGAGAAGTAACTTATTTTCCTCCCATTACTGAGGCCTTAAAAATGCACACTAGCAAGGTAACCTTCAAAGAGAGCAGTATATTCAAAACTTACTTAATAAAATACTTAAAACAAATTTCACTCAGCTGTTCATTTCCAGTTCTTATACATGTTTATATCTTTGTACAACCAATGCCCTAAACAAAAAGCTTTACAAAAATGTCATATATCATAAATTTATCTCTAAAAATATTCAAACACAAAGTAATACCTATTTACTTGAATTTTTGAGAAGCACAGGTTTCTCAGTTTTTAGTGTGATGGAATGATCAAAGCGGTGGTGTGAATTGTGGAAAGAAGATATGAAGGCAGAAGTATATATTAACAATTCTGAGCTTGTAAATAGAGTTAGCCTCAATGCCAGCCACAACAAGTGCTACCATCACAGTGATGCTTGTTCAAAGGGACAGAGTATGTAGTCTTCAAAATTCTATTTCTTGTATGATGGTCCCTGCCTGCCTTCTGGAAAGTTTTCTGGAGCATCTGATAAGGTGGTTGTTTGGAAAACATCTATTAATTTTCATGAAACCAGTACGAATAGGTCAAAATATAACTATGTAACTATTTTGAAAATTTTAATGTGATTAATAAAACAGTCCTAAACAATTAAACCCTGCTAAGACCATTATTTCAGTGGCCTTAGAAGATGATAACTCTATTTAGGATTACACTGACAGCACAAGTCAAAGACCATTTATAGAATCATGTTATTATGATTGCAACAGCTGTCCTTCATTAGCTGCTATAGATAGAAAAGTTTAATAATGATTTACCTAGCAGGGGTGTGAACCTAGAAACATTTCATCATAATTTCAGATTTGGGCTTTGGTGGGTCATGGGGGAGTTTTTACTGTGATTACTTATTTTCTAGTAAGATATTACCAGTTTGAGATTCAAATCTGTGTGAATTTTCAGGTTTCAGAGGTCAAAAACATTATTTTCAAAAGGGGAATGAGATAGCTGTTTACAAAGGTGATGGCACCATATTTGCATAGAACATAGTCCTCCCTCTAATCTAACCCACCTCATAAGTTAGAAGCATACTAAACAAAGAGTTTTGATTTTACAAATCCCCTAAAGTAACTGTTTTCCTGCGCAGCTGTACTTCCCCTTATTGATTCCTAAAATGGTGGCAAAGCAGCAGTCAGCAGGAGAATTGCAGATGACCACGGCATTAAACAAAAACCAATCCCTCCCAGGCTACATTCATTTTGTTTTCCTATTCTTTTAGTAACTCTGCATTTGCCATCTTTCCATGATGTGGTCTGTTTCCTTTCAACAAAGCTTCTTTTGTAGACTGTTACTTCCTTTCCACTAATCTGCCATTATTCCCTACGGGGGAGGGGCCTGTAGTGCCTGTGTTTCAATCAAATGACCCTAAAATTGCCATGGAGTGCAGCCTATCCACTAAAGAATCCCCAAGTTTCAAGAAAACTGGACCAAAAGGTTGAATCCTAACAGACCCCTGAATAAAGTGCCCCCACTGTATTGTGCTCACAAAGCTATAAATGCTTTGTGAAAAAAAAATTAACTCATGCTCTGGAATATCATGTAAGCTTGGGGTTAAAATAGCCTCCAGAAATATGATCCCTCAAAACCAAACTCTTCACAATATAAAAAAGTCCAATGATTATTCAGGCCCTAAGCTAACACATCCTAGCCAATATGAAAAAGAAGCCTCCTTCCCACTCTATTAATATATAGAATTGAAAAAAGTGTTTGTTTAACATTTTTGTCGGGTGCACACCATTTGAAGAAAGAACAAGAAAAACACTGGCATCAAAAATGAGAAGAATCTCCATCCTTTCATGCATCCCCTAAGGTCATAACTAGACAAGATACTAGAATCCTGTAATTTGGCCTTCTGTCTCTTTACATTTCTATTAATAACAGTCACAGAAAAGTCTAAGTTTGAATGGGATAGTGCTGTTGGGAGAGGGAGATTTACTTTTTCCCTTATGCTGTTATTTCTGTGTAGGTTATCCTTGGAACTGTCTTGATAGAGAAAACATTAAAGTGTCCATGTTTTCCCTACTGGGGCAAGTAACAGCAACATTAGACTAATATCTCTTGACACTTCACTGTCTGAATAATTTAGAGATGGTGAACACATAGGAAAATTATTATATCTGTGCAATTTTTTAAATTTTTAGGTTATGTGATTTTGTCCCATTTGTAGAAAGAAGAATCCAGCTATCTGTTCATAGAAATGGCTGACAATTTTGGACCTTCCCCACTCACTTGCAATAAAAGTCCCTTCCAGTCCTGGGAAAGCACATTCCCTGGAGTTGCGGGATCCATGGGGTCCAATAGGCATGATGGTTGGTGGACTGCAAAGATGGAGGCAAGGCAATAAAATAGCTCTTCCTGCATTTTCTATGACTAGAGCTGTCCTCAACAAAGAGGAAGGAGAAAGTAAGTTCACCTCCCATGCACACTGCGACCCACCAACACACATCTAGTGTCCCACATGGCCCTACATTTCTGGGAATCAGCTTTTCAAAGCCGAAAGGCACTGTTCGAAGGAAGTAAAAGCAGGTAATATCTACAATACTTACACAAACAGATCAGTGTATTCAACTCACTGGCTTGTGAACACAGTAGATATAAACAGCCGTTCTAGATAGGGCTGTACTCCACTGAAGGAACAAGTAGTTTGGGAATATTCTTGGATCCAAGCCTACAGTTGGATAAGTACTACAGTTGGATAAGTAGGTGGTAGCTGGACAGTAAAATGCATGCCCTGGTTAAATCTACATTACTGCACTGCACTCTCCATGTGGTGCCCTTGAAAATTGTTTGGAAACTTCAGTTGGTACAGAATGCTGCAGCCAGAATGTTAACCAAAGTAGGGTCCAAATCATTCCAGTGTTTGCCATCTACGCTGACTCCCAATCTGTTTCTGATCACAATTCAGGAAGTGGTGTTAACTTCTAAAGTCCTACATGGTTTGGGACTGGAATACCTGAAAGACTGTCTAAAGACGGAGATCCTTTGGCTTGGCCGTGGAGGGGGAGGTGGGGGATTTCCAGCCGCCAGAGAGGGAGGGGGCAATTTTGGCGCCGGTCTCCTCCGTCCACAGTCTGGGGGTCCACCTGGATTCATCTCTCTCAATGGAGACCCAGGTGGCCCTTGTAACCCGGACTGCGTTTTTCCATCTTCGTCAGGCCCGGTGGCTGGCCCCCTTCCTCTCTCAGGCAGACTTAGCTACTGTGATCCATGCAACGGTCACCTCCAGGCTAGACTATTGTAACTCGCTATACACAGGCCTTCCCTTGCGTTTGATTCGAAAACTGAAACTGGTCCAACATGCAGCGGCACGTTTGCTCACAGGGGGCGCCTTCCGTGATCATATTCAGCCTGTGTTGCGCCAGCTGCATTGGCTCCCAGTGGAATTCCAAATCATCTTCAAGGTGTGGGTTTTGACCTTTAAGGCCTTACGCGGCCTGGGACCCTCGTACCTTAGAGACTGCATTACCCCATATGCCCCTATTTGGCCTCTGCCGTTCAGCAGAGGCCAATTTGCTGGTGGTTCCTGGACCCTCAATGATGCGGTTGGCCTCCACACTGGCCAGGGCCTTTACGGCCCTGGCCCCAGCCTGGTGGAACACTCTTCCTCCAGCTGTCCGGGCCCTGCAGGACCTTAGTGAATTCCGCAGGGCCTGCAAGACTGAGTTGTTCCGCCGGGCCTTTGGAGTGATCAGTCGCTGAGTAGAGCGCCCCCCTTTACTCACTTTTACCATTCTATTTGGTTTACATCTACGTTACCCTCCTAAGGAGGAGTCCGGCCGTTCCCTCCTTTTGGGGAGGCTTTTTAATAAATTGGGTTATGGGACGCCTGTTATTATTGTATTAACTGCTGTTTTAATGGATTTAATGGATTTTAGTACATGTAATAATTGTTTATTTGTTATAAATTGTATATATGTTGATGTTGCGGTGCACCGCCCAGAGCCCCTTAGGGATGGGGCGGTCTACAAATCTAAACAATAAATAAATAAATAAATAGATAGATAAATAAATAAATAAATAAATAAATAAATAAATAAATAAAATCCTTGTGAACCTAACTGCTATGGTCAACTTCCAAGTTCTTGCTTCAGGAGACCTTGCCTCCTTAGATTAGGTGGGGGGCAACCTGGGAGAGGAACTGCCACCTGTCATCATGTGTGAAGATATTTTCATTTCATCAGGTATTCTCTCAGGGATCCCTTCTTTCTGCTGTGCTTTTGATTGTTTTTATGAATGCACATTGTATTCATTGTATGTGTATTTTAATTTGATAATTCTTTAAATGATGCATTTTGACTTGTTTTAATAGGTTTTAAGATTTGTTTTTGTTCCATTTTTTCAGTCTCCCTTGGTGCCCCTGATAGAATAAATGTTGTAAACGAACAAATAAATGAACACACTTGAGTAATGATGTGTAGAGTCCCTAACTTAACAGTTTATAGAGCAAAGCATCCGTGCAAAGATCAGGCAATAGTAAAAGTAGTTTGAAATGTTTTAGGGAGAAATATGAGCATATGAAAAGTGCAGAGATGTGGCATTCAGACCTTAAAGGTAGGTACTGACAGATATGTTAGAAAGAATGAGGACCTGTAAAGAAAAGTGAATTCAAATCCATCAACTTGTGCAAATATTCTAGCTACATGACTTAATGTAAGGGATGAGAAAAAGGGTTTCACTATCTCAATTCTGAATGACTGCTTCAGAAATTGGCATCTCTGTCATCAGATGCATTAAGAATACACACTCACGCCCAGCTGCCGCAGCAGGTGTGCTGGTAGGAGAGGAAAGAGCATTGGATAACGAAACGTGGCTAGGGCTAGAAATATTGGTTACATCCTGGTTCTGGCTGGTGACGGAGGATTGTCTCCTGAGAGCTCCCTGAAAGGAAGTGCCACTCTTGAAAGTATTGACTACTTCGATCTGCAATGGAGGAAAGAATGAGACAAGTTGCTTGAGGAATGGATACAAGCTTTGCAACTGATAGGAATAATATTTTAGCCATTTTGAGCTGCTCATACAAATGAAATTGTAATTAATGACAGTTCTTTAAACAACAGAGAATCATAGACAAGCAGTTTCTGTGTAGGGCAAGTTATGCAGCACCATCCACTACTATGCCAATTTATGACAGTAGATTTAGAATAGTTATGGTTAGGAGGATAACAATGTTTTCAAGAGGTCTGTGCCATTCAAGGGCTAGGATGGCACTGCCTTGTTATGTTCCACATATTCCTACAGACTAAAGGATTGAATCTTATACTTTCAACAACAGCAGGAACTCATGGAAATTATTTTTGACACTTTCCTCTCCACACTGCATCCTCCAAAGCCTACTCAGCAGACACTCTTAATTGTTTTGTGAGAACACCATGGGATGTTGTTCACAAAGCTGAAGCCAGGTGAAGAACATGGCAGAAATTGCTCCCCCACTTCTTTCTTGCCCCAGGCACATAAGAACTTGTGCTAGAGTTGTGAAGGGAAATTTCTGTGGATTGTTGTCCTTCTGGATTTTTTATTCATATCACAATATCCTGACTCTTCAGAGTGGTCTTAGGGGCTTGCAGTAAAAATCATTCCCACTAACTTAAGGGAGGCTGTAAAATCATATCCACTAACTTGCTCCAGTCACAGTAATGCAGAAACCAATTTTGTATCTGCATATATTATATTTGTGTGAAGATTTCATTCAAAATAAAGGGAAGACATATTCACATACAAACCTTTATACAGATATAATTAAAATAGATCTAAATATCACCAGTTTTTGGTTAATAAATTAATACATTTAATCTTAACTTCATATAAACTTCAACGGCATTTTTTTAAAAAATAGTAAATTTTGATCCTTTAAATGTATTACATAAAACTGAATGTGAAAACTCAGTGTTTTATATTTTTCATTTGCAAATAATTTACAACTTTCCCTGTCATGTATACCAGAATATTACTGTTCCTGAAACAGAAAGCCAAAATCTAATTTCCTTAGTGTTTAAAATATAATTAAAAAAACCTGACAATTTGCTATTCAAAATCTGCAACCAGAGGCACCTGCTGCAGGAAAGAAGTGGGACTACACTCACTATTTGGATTAATCCTTACATGTTTTGCTTTTTGGAAACAAGGACCAATAATTGGTCAGTATTTGTTACTGTAAATATTAGACATTTTATTCAGTTGAGATAGAAAAAGCATCATATATTTGTGTTTGTCTTTAAAGGTAATTTTAGACAATATGGCATGCCTACTGCAAGCCAACCACAGAAAAAAAAGTTGTAAAATAAAATTTTGAAATCATTACATTAAAACCAAACAGTAGTAGCTTAGCAGCATAGAAGGAACCATGGCGATATTCACATCACAAAAATATTATTTCAGGAAAAATAACATCACAACTAGTTTCTAAGATCTTGAAAACTATAGGTAAGCCATACAGATATCTACTAGTATAAATACGAATGAATCAAGTGTGATGTGGATTTCTGGCCTTATCATTACTTAAATTGAGGATGTAAACAACCAATAAGCTCAACAAATGTTGAAGTTCATTTGTTGTTTATTTCTTTTAATCAAATATATATCAGACTTACAGTCATTTTGTTGGTCTACAGAAAATTTATGATGTGACTTGTTAAGCAACACTAGGGACTGCTCTGAGGAGGAAGTTATTGGGAACCTGATGTATGAATTCAGTTATTTAGATCCTTGCCCATATCAACTACATTCATCTAGGAATCAGAAAAGTATGCTTATATGTTTAATTCAGACTTCAGATTCTAACAGGAGTATTGCAGCACCTTAAAGTGGCATATCTTTAGAAGTGGGCTCTAATCCATGGATGTTTATGCTTAAAGAAAGTTTTTGTTAACATTTAAAGTAAATAACAGACTTTCACTACAATTTGATTATTAGTGGTTTTTAAGGTTAATAACTGTTAAAATAATAAGCACTAAAAAGTGAAACTGCTGAAAATATATTTTTAGGGTTTACATACAAAGCAGAAGAAACTGGGAGTCCTTATGGATTTTTTTTTTTGTAATTTGGTTCATCTATTTCTTTGTGTGTGCTTTTGGTGTTGCAAAGATTTTGAGATACTAATAAAAATGTTAATCCAACCCATTTGGGAGCCTCCAGCAAAACAGGGATGTGAACAGTGAAAGAATACCATTTCTTAAAATAATAGCTGCTAGCAGATCTGAGCAGAAGCACATGAAACCAAAGATAGGCGTTTTCCCCATGGTCCAAATATCCTGAGATGGGGAAGTGAAACATCCCGGTTTGTGCATGAGTTTTGCATGGCTAACAGTTCTAAATTGGGGCTTCCCCGCAATATTTTTCTTATCCCAGGATTTTCAAAAATCGCCAAACTGGAGGTTCTTTTTTAAAATCCTGGGGTAAGCCTGCTACTGTGCAAAAACCAATCAGGAACACAGCCGGTTTATTTTTCCTGCCCAGACTCCTGATCTCCCCACCTGACGTTCGTTCAAGCTGCCACTAAAAAACAACAGCCAATCAGAATGTGGGACACTGAGCATGCTCATTACTGTAGCAAGCTTTCTACATGTTTACAAAGTGTGGCTGACACAGTATTTCAGTCAGTATTAATGCTGATTCCCAAAATCCCCTGAATATTGGCCTTAACTAAGGTGGCTGATCAAGTGGCTAGAAATGCTGCTGTTTCACAGACAAGAGGAGATTACAATGTGCTTATGGTCTTGTGAGATACTGCCATTCAAAATCAACAGCCAGTCAGAACGTGGTACACCAAGCATGCTCATAGGTGCTTGCAGCTGCCACTTAAAAACAGCAGCCAATAGAATGCGGGACGCTTGCAATGTGAATACAGAAGTTCCAGGCTCTTGCAAAACAAAATGGAGTGTTTCATCCAGGTCTCAACTTGGCTCCTCCTCAGAAATGGGCAGCAGCCCAGAAATGGGCAGCTGCAAAGGGAGAATCTGAGAAACAAACATCCCGGTATATATGATCCCAGTTTCCCGTGGGATATTATGTCCATCCGGAAAACACCACAGTCAGATTCCCAAACAGCATTACAATAGAGTAGGGTAGATGACCATACAGAGACCCCTCTCAAGGTTGTAGACCTGCTAAGATGGCATTCCGAAGGAATTTCAAAAGCACCCAGTCTCCTGTCTTCAGATCAGGATTAGCTCTACATCTTCAAGTCTTCAACACCACTTCTAACAAATGTCCTTTAGGTTGCACTTTAAGGTGCCAGAAGACTCCTGTTTACTTGAACTGTCAGAGACTTTACAGTCTCTGCTAGACATTTTCAATCAATAGACCATTCTGTTCTAGTGCATAGTATAAGACAAACCTGTACATAATTAATTACAGAACAGATTCCCAGTAATGTATGATCATGGCGTATTCTCCAGTAGAAACAATTAAGAAAGTCACTACAAGTAAGAACTTACTATGCACAGGCTATTGTTACAAGATATACATCAACTCTAATATTATTTCATGGGCATGTGATGATATTTGTAGTTCAATACATCCCTAAGTTTAAAAGTGCCACAGAAATCCTTTTGGTTTTTGCATTCATTTTCAAGTCAGAGGTACCATATAAAAAGAGATAACTAGAAGCACAGCTAAAAGGAAAACAAATCAGACTACCATACTCTGGTAGTTTTTGCACCTAACATTTCACCCCCATCTATGGCTGGCATCCTCAGAGGCATGTCACAGTAAGTTTTTCTACATGGCACACATCTTTTGGTGACATACCTCTGAGGATGCCAACCATAGATGCAGGAAAAACATTAGAAGCTAAACTAACCGGACCACAGGAATACAGCCTGGAAAACCCTGTTGATTCCATTGTAAAAGCATTCAACAAATTAGAAAATCTTCAAAAGATAGGGAGTACTGCATTCATCTATATTTTTGACAGCAATAAAATCCTAAGGTATCTACTAAACTCTGTCCGTTTCCGCACGGGCGTTTAATGGTGGCCTGGGGATGGCAAAAATGCCGTCCCCAGGCCGCCATTCGCACAGGGGGCGCAGCTGCTTCGCAGCTGTGCAGCCCTCGCGCCGCCCGCTTGGCCCGAAGCCAGCGTTTCCACAGTGCACTTGGAAGCGCACTTGTTGTGGAAACGCCGGCTGGAAGCCGCAGCGGTGCGAACGGCAGTGGCTTCCAGGCGCTTCCCCCCCCACTCCCTCCTTGCACTTACCTTGTCCCCAGCCCTCCGGCGCGTCGCTGAGGCCTGGGGACACGCCCCCCTGCCAGGCGATGCTGGAGCAGTCGCGCAGGGCTGGGGGGCATGTCTCCAGGCCTCGGCAACGTGCCGGAGGGCCGGGGATGCGCCGGGACGGCCGGGCGACGGCGCTCCGCGGCGCCGTTGTCCCGGCTCTTTCTGGGACCGTTCATGCGAATGGTCCCAGTGTCGTCGGGTCGGCGCGAAATGCGCCGACCCAGCCGCTTCCGCCTCCGTGCGGAAACGGCCTCTGACACAGTTTGATCCTAAAGTTATTCTGTAAACTGCTTACAATAGTAACTTAGCTCTGTGCGGTTGTAACAGGGATATATATATGCTAGTGTAAACTCAATATCAGCATGGATGTATGGGCCAAATTGGATAGTACTGGGGGCATGCCAGGGAGGAGCAGGAATTATTCAATCTTCTTCAGCTCATGCCTCCCATGGTGCTGGTGTAATATGACCATAGTTAATATTACTTCAATAACAGCATGGGCATAAGTATAAACCCTCCCACTATATGCAGCATGAAGTGAAAAATACAGTACTCCTACCATGCTTCGTGCAGCTATCATATATTTTAGGATAGCAATTAATTCTTCAATCACAGTTTTTCCTGCCATGGAACCGTGTCTCAGATGATAGGACTCCAAGAGAACACTTAGAATTATTTTATTTATTTACTTATAGGGAGCTCTAGAAAATGGTATATTTTTCTTATTATTAACCCGTTCCCCCCCCACCAATGAGCTCTAACAAAAATAACAAAATAAAATGATTCCAATAATCAACAAAGTATAAAACAGAAATGAGAACAATATTAACATCTAAAACAGTATTTAACACACCAGTCAACACAGAGAAATGCAACACAGAGACATTTTCGCCTCACAAAAGGTAGCTTTCCAGCAAGCCTAGTGCTGGTCATTAGGTCCCTGGATGATCAGCACTGATGGAACAATATTATTGAACACCATGGTGGTGTGATAATATTGAAAAACTGACTGGGGTCTGGGGTGGGCTTTTATAGGCCAAAACATGGGGCCAAGGAAATCCTTTAAGGAAGGATTTTTCCTGCTATTCCAAGATGAGGTAATGGTCTTGAGTGTCAGACCATTTGACCTGATGGCTGACCCATTATCTTATTGGGTTTTGCCTGCTGTTGGACAATACAGGTAACAGCCCTTAATGGGTGTTGCAACATAGATGGGCACAAGGAGGGGATGAGTCACAGGAAAGGTTTAACAAATTTAGACAAAAGAGAACTGGTCTCACCCAGGTGTGCTATTGTTCATATTCAAATGTTATTTCCTGAGTCCCAAGCATGAGGTTGGGGGAGGGGGTCCTTTAGGCGTTCTTGCCCACAAGTTCAGATTCAGTCCCAATATGGAGTTTCTGAATCAAAAGAGAACTCCTACATTTCAGGGCACTGTTCTGCTAGATCTGACAGGGCAACCTTTCGGGAGAAAGACCATTCTCTCAACCTCCGCACTGCTACAGCTCAGGTTGGCTACACTATATCAGCCTTCCTTTCCTGCCGCCCTTTGAAAAATTTCCATTTTACATCCCTCCAAAATTCCAGTAAAGTTAGTGCCTTTCTTAGCCTCAGAGAAGCAATTCTATACAAAAAAGAGGGATATTTGCAAAAACTCACAAGAATACAAGCATCCCTTTAAAGACACATACAAAACCAATGTTGCCTATTCAGATACGCATAGGAAGGGGAAACCCACCTCAAACTCTAATTGACAGAGGAATCACCCTCCCTCTGCAATTTGAATCTATTGTGTATCAGCTAAACAATACCGTATATACTCGTGTATAAGCCAAGTTTTTCAGCTCTGTTTAAAGGCTGAGAAAAGCCCCCTCGGCTTATACGCGAGTCACCATTTTCTATCCATCACAAGGAGGCTGGGGGCAGGACCGGGACAACCTCCCTGCTGGCGGGAAGCTGCTTGTTGCTGCCCTCCTCAGAGGGTGAAGGGGGAACCCTGAGGCACCCTGGCTGGTTGGGCTTGGTCAAACCCCGGAAGGCAGAGGGAGCTCCTTACTTGGGCAGTGACATCAGGGGGAGACACTGCCCAAATAAGGAACTCCCTCTGCCTGCCGGCTGGGTTTGACAAAGCCCAGCTAGCCGCAGGCAGAGGGAGTTCCTTATTTGGGCAGTGTCTCCCCCTGATGTCACTGCCCAAATAAGGAGCTCCCTCTGCCTGCTGGCTGGCTGGGTTTGACCCTTGGCTTATACCGGAATCAATAAGTTTTCCCAGGTTTGGGCAGTAAAATTAGGTGCCTCGGCTTATACACGGGTCGGCTTATACACTAGTATATACTTTCCTGCTTCACAGTTACTATATAGGCTCTGGCAATGTCTCCCACACAGGTGGAAGAACGTAGGCACAATGCAGGAGAAGAAACCCCTAAAGGAGCTTTGTAGAAAAGCTCATAGGTGATGCCTTTTCTCTCAAATCAATAGCTCGTACCATGAGCAGAACTGTTGATAGCACTACATAACATTACACATTACTGTCCTCACTTCTCTTCTGCCTCTTTGTAGGAAGCCCTACAACACAGTTTTAGGCCAGGAGGCATTTCATTATCTGCTGACAATACCTGTGAAGTTGAAAGTGGAATCTTGGGAACATATCTTCCAGCTGCATAAGAATTATGCTGAACTTCTTTTTCCCTTTTGGTTGCAAGTATCTCAGTCTTAAAATGGCCAGAGAAATGGCTCTTGGAACTTGTCTCTCAGCTCAGCTGGCTCCCACCTAAACAGTCACTGGCAGGTTCTGGGAATGAGTTTACCAGACCCATAGCAACACAGCAGCTTGTGTGGTAGCCAAGCCATCAGGAGGACACTGCTGGTGGTGGCTGGCCTGTGAGGCTCCATGGAGGTCAGGTGCAAAAGCCAGCCCAGCCTGGTATGTATGGCGTCAACTGCCTCCACACTCCTGGAGATATGCCCAGGAGATAT
Organism: Sphaerodactylus townsendi; assembly: GCF_021028975.2. Classification (NCBI taxonomy): domain Eukaryota; kingdom Metazoa; phylum Chordata; class Lepidosauria; order Squamata; family Sphaerodactylidae; genus Sphaerodactylus; species Sphaerodactylus townsendi. The sequence continues at coordinate 62,204,462 of NC_059427.1, forward strand.
GCTCCACAACACCAAGCAGTGCAGGCACATCAAAGGAAATTGAAATGTTGGGACATCTAGGAAAGACCCTGCCTTCACTAGACTCTAGCTAGGCTGACAGGTGAGCAGCTGTTGTAAATGCAAATGGAGGGAAGAGTGCCAAAATTAATTTTGTTAGTTTTGGCCCAGCTTTCTAATCTGTCCAGATCATTTTGAATCCTACCCCTGTCCTCCAGGATATTAGCTACCCCTCCTAATTTGGTACCATCTGCAAATTTTATTAACATGCCCTCTATTTCATTATCCAACTCACTGATAAAAATATTGAATAGCACTGAGCCCAGGACAGAACCCTGTGGCACTCCACTACTCACTTCTCTCCAGGATGAAATGAGCCATTGATGAGCACTCTGTGTGTCTGGCTAGTCAACCAATTAAAAATCCATCTAACAGTTGCACTGTCTAGTTCACATCTTTCCAGCTTACTTGCAAGAATATCATGGGGCACCTTGTCAGAGCCCTTACTAAAATCAAGGTATGCTATGTTCACAGCATTCCCTTCATCTACCAATTTTGTCACTCTATCAAAAAAAGAGATAACATTAGTCTGGCATGACTTGTTTTTGGGAAACCCATGTTGATTTTCAGTGATTACATTATTCTCTTCCAAGTGCTTAAAGACTGTCTCCTTAATTATCTGTTCTAGAATCTTTCCTGGTATTGATGTCAGGCTGACTGGGCCGCAGTTGTTTGGGTCCTCTTTTCTCCCCTTTTTGAAGAAGGGGACAACATTAGCTCTCCTCCAGTCCACTGGGACTTCTTCTGTTCTCTAGGAGTTCTCAACGATTATAGCAAGCAGTTCTGAGATTACTTCTGCCAGTTCTTTTAATACCCAAGGATGTAGTTCATCAGGCCATGAAGATTTGAATTCATTTAAAGTATTCAGGTATTCCTGTACTAGCTCTTTATTTATTCTGTGCTGAATTTCCTACTGTATCTTCTTGTTCATTTCCCCCCAGTTGAGCACTATTTTTCTTTTGGGAAAAAACCAAGACAAAGAAGATGTTGAGTAGTTCTGCCTTTTCTCTGTCCCCTGTTAGAATTTCCCTATCTTTTCCCCCATCTTCTCCACTTCGTATCCTTTTTCTTCCTTTCCTACAGACAAAATCAAAACAGCCCTTTTAATTGTTTTTAACATATCTCGCAAGTCTGAGTTCATTGTGAGCTTTAGCTTTTCTGACTTTCTCCCTACATGTCTTGGCTATTTGTTTGAATTTCTCTTTAGTAATTTCCCCTTTTCCATTTCTTGTACATATCCCTTTTATATCTTAGCTCACTTGAGAGTTCTTTAGACATCCATTCTGGTTTCTTTAGACACCTCCCATTTTTTTCTCCTCTTTGTAACTGTTTGAAATTGTGTCTTCAGGATCTCACTTTTAAGAAACTCCCATCCATCTTGTACTCCCTTCTCTTTTAATATTCTTATCTATGGGATCACACCCAGTAGTTTCTTAAAGTCTAGAACATGTATCCTGCTAGACTTGGCATCCCCTTTCCATTGTATGAGGAACTCCAGGAGAAGATGGTCACTCCCACCTAAGGACCCTATCACTTCCACACTATTAATCAGGTTTTCATTATTGGTTAGGAGCAGATCTAAAATATCTGATCCCCTTGTTGCCTCATCCACCTTCTGGACCATGAAACTGTCTGCAAGGCAAGTGACCAAATTGTTTGACCTGGTAGTCTTGGCAGAGTTTGACTCCCAGCAAATATCTGTATAATTGAAATCTCCCATTACTACTACTTCTCTTCTTTGTGAAAGTTTGGTCATCTGCTTCAGAAAGACATCATCCAACTCTTCAGTCTGGCGTGGGGGTCTATAATAAATCCGCACAATGAGATCACTGTTGTTTTTCTCCCCCTTAATTTTTACCCAGATGCTCTCAACCTGGTTCCCAGGATTTAAGTCATGGACCTGTTCACAAGTGTAATCATCTCTGAAATATAGTGCTACTCCACTGCCATTCCAAGTTCAGCTATTTTCTGCAATAGGTTGTACCCCTCAGTTATTACATTCCAGTCATGAGATTCAAAGCCCCAGGTTTCAGTGATGCCTATTATATCATATTTATTATGCCATGTTAAGAGTTCCAGTTCATCCTGTTTATTACCCATGCTTTGTGATTAATGTAGAGACAACTAAGGCTTTGGTTCATGCCCCGTGGATGCTTATTTAAGGTTTTATCCCTCTCACTGCTGAACTTTTGCTCAGTTCTCTCTATAACCTTCAGCCTATTCTCTCTAGTATTAGGTGAACTCCTTCCCACTTGAATATTGTCTCCCTCCCCCACTTCACTAAGTTTAAAGTCCTCCTGATATGGTTTGCCAGTCTCCAAGCAAAAATGCTCTTCCCTACAGCCATGAGGTGTAACCCATTCCTTGCCAGTAGTCCTTCAAGAAACTGCAGATCATAGTCCAAGAAGCCAAAACGTTCCTGGCTGCACTACCTGTTAAACCAGTTATTCTCCTCCACTATTCTTCTTAGCGGGGAGTCCCCTAACATCACGACACGTCTCCTCTGGGTTTTGAAGGTGACATTTCATGGGTTGAACCTTATGTGAGTTGTGCATTCTCTGAGAACTGAGTCCATTCCTCTTGTGCCTGTTCCTTATCCTCATCGAGAAGGGAGAGAACCTCAAAATGATTCTGTAGTTTCAAATTCACAGAATGCTTCCTGGTTCTCTGCTTCTATGGGTTACACTTCTCCAATTGCCCACCTTTTTGAGAGCTGCCATCCTTCTCAGAGATGTCCCCAGTGTGTTCTCCACCCAGTACTGTCTGCTCCATTCTGTCCAGGAAAGTCTCCTTTTCTTAATGTGCTGAAGTGTAGATACTTGCGTTTCAAGCTGCTGTACCTTCTCTATTAACAAAGTAACCAACGTGCACTTGCTGGTAGAAAAACAAACGTCTGGCAGAAAAACAAACATTCCACAGCTGTTGCAGGTGACAGCAGCAACTTCTTGATGATCCATATTTAGGTGTCTTAAATTCTGCAGAACAGATTTCTGGGCCTCCTTTCAAAAGTCCCCTTCTACACTTGACCACCAAAAATCCAAGTTAGCCTTGCTTCTTTTTAGCCCAGCCCTGTTCACAGAGTTCTAGACCATGACCTAAGGATTGAAGACTAGGGAATCACTACCTTATGTTTTGCTATCTCCCCAAAGATGGGTCCTTATTGGTAACAACTGTGTGTACCTATGGTGCGCGCCGCTGCTTCTGAACAAGTCAAAGAGCAAGTGGCAGTGAGTGGCAGTTGATTCAAATTGGTTGGGTGATTAAACAGAATCCCCACACCTCGACAGCCTGAGGCAAACACACAGCCAACAACAAAGGAACCTCCCACACAGGCAAAAGCTTCCTCAAGCCCACAAAAAACAAATACACAACCCCTCAAAAACACACACACCAGATAAGGGTTGAGCTTTAAAGGATAACCCCCCACAAAAAAACCAAATAGAATATATATTTCTTCCTTCACACAGACTTAGAAGTTGAGATATGAAAAACCAATCATCCAGGCTTCTCTTTAATCACTGAATTAGAATAAGAAAGAGCCTCCCTGTCAAGGAATTTAGATTTACAACATTGTAAATAGAAATTCATTGTTTCAGAAACAGTTGGTAACTTCCACACAAAAAATCAAGGAACTTTAATGTTTCTAACTTTGGTTTAAACATTCATAGAACTGAAGCAAGTAAAATACAACTTTGCTATCAGAAAGACACAATAAAGATACTTGGACTTCTTAATAATTCTATAATGTGTGTGTGTATAAATTAGCTAGTAAAAATAGTAGCTATATTTATTTTACAAACAATGTCAACTGATAACTATTTACATCTACATGATCAGGTTTAAAATATGTTCAGAATATAATGAGCCAATGTCTGAAAATCCAGTCTCTCTGCTATCCATCATTTTATCAAACCAGTTTCTCAGAAATCTCTGCTAAGAAAGTTTGAAACAATAATATGCCCAAGATGTGCAACCATGGACATGGAGGAAAGAGAAGAAATCAAAGTCAAGCAGAAGATTTGCCAGGGAGTTGCATTCTTCTGTTCACAAGCTGATGCGGTAAGATTCTGAACTTTTAGTTTTCTAGGAACCTAGCAAGGTATGGATAGGCATTTTGTCATCTGAGTTCCTGCAAGACCAAACCTGATCATAGAGACAGAATGGCTATCTTGCTGGAAACCCAAAAGATTAGAGCTTGATTTCTTCACGCCCCTGCCTTCGCCCATGGTGGAGAAAAAAGCGGAGGCGGAAGTGTCCATGCTCTTCATATTCTTCACAAATGGCTTTATCTAGTATATTAAAATAGAAATGCAAATAATCTGCAGAAGTACTCTACCGTCTTCTGAATTTCCAGAAGCATTTAACATACTGGGAGATTTTATACAAATCCTCAATTCATGAACATGCCAAACATCCTAATTTTAGGCCATCATTTTTTTATTTGGTGACTTCTTGTGAATTGCAGAAGTAGTATATGGATTTCTTGTGTACTACTAATTAGAACTGGTGCATCCAAATGCTTCATGTATATGGTAGTTGACCTGTATTACTTATTACTAATTTACTAATTTCATCTACCCAAACAATAATGGATAAGTAGAAACTGCTGTCAAAACTCTTTCTGAATGGATAACTTATTGATGCCAAATGAACTCAGAAGGGATAGATAACAGATGGGAGTGGGGTGGGGTCATGACAGAAACTTACTGATAGGGAAGGTACCAACAACTCCTACTACAATACTTCTACATCTAAGTAGAAAGGAAATGGAAAAGTATTGGTTAGGAAGAAAACATAATTGTGTTTTAATTTGTTTTAAATAGTGAACAAGAAGAATAATTTTCCATGGATCATGAAGATAAAGGTATACAGAACTAAAGAATACTCTCAATCTACAAGAGGAACTGAGAGCAATATGTGCTCCTTGTTGTTTAAACTCACCACAACCAGAAAGACATCCTGACAGAAATGTCAACTGACAACACTCCTCCTACAGCCACCAGGGAGAAAATAATTCACATTTAGAGGATGACTTTGGGTTCATGGTAACTCCCACCTGGGCATACAATTATAGACTTTTCTCTTTTGGAGAGTGCTCCTCAATCACGTCTGTAATTTAAGTTAGGTAAATCTATGCTGAATTACTTACCCAGCAAAATGGGGACACTTATCCAAAGTAGCAGATTGATTCCATAAACAGAATTGTATTTACATTAAAAAGATCTTGTTTGTTTCTGTTAATTGTAAAACTGAGGGCCAATAAACTGAAGCTCAATCACTGTGGTACTGTTTGTTAATGACAAAGCTGCTCACTGACAGAGGAGCTGGTCTGCTCTGAAGGGGGTTGCACTTTCCCTGAAGAAGCTGGGCGCCCCCCGCATAACAAAATGGCATGCATCCCAGCCGCACACCATTGAGCCCTGCTCCTGCCTTCCTGCAGGCCATCTCCTACAATTTCTAGGGTCTGGGGACAGCAGGAGCCAGTCTGCAGGCAGCCGGGGGGGGGGGGGCTGGGTGCCCCCAAGCCACATCCCTTGCCCCACCCTCAAGCACAGAGCACCCGGAGAAGGTGTTATCCCTGGGCTCCATTCCCCCCCCCCCCCGATACGTCTCTGCTGTGGCATGTAGCAGCATGTAGTGTTCTACATTTGACTGTATTTGAAAACAGTCTGGAAACTTCAGCCCATCCAAAATGTAGCATTCAGACCATTGTCACAGGGACCCAAGGATAGTATCACCACAGTGCTGAAAGAGCTGCACTAGCTGTCAATTTGTTTATAAGCACCTCAAAGTGCTGGTTCTTTAATGCCAGGGGCCAGGGTATTGCCTGGCCTGCCTGCTAAAATATTCTTCACAAACCTTGCTCTTTGTGTGTCCCTTTCCTCAGAACTGAAGGAGGTGATGACTAGAGTCAGAGTTTTTCCATTGGTGGCACCTTGTCTGTGGAATGCCTGTGCACTTGAGACTCATGTGACAGATATGCTATTTTCTTTTAGGCACCATGCCAAAACATTTCCATTTGCCATGACTTTTCACTAAGGGGCTAATCTGTTTAGCATGGTTTTACAGTCTGTTCTTAACCTCATAAAACATGCATTTAAAGGTGTTTCATGTTATATGTTGTTCTATGCTCTGCTGAGTTTTTGAATGGTGAGTCTTAACAATTTTTATGATACTATACATTTTTATTATGTTTCATTTGTGCGCTGCTCAGGCATGTTCCCTGGAGAAATTTTCCAAATAAAGAAAAAAAAGTAGGTTTCTAAATAATCTTATTTCACATAAAACCCCTTGTTCTTCCAAGGCAACTTTTTCATCCCCCCTACCATTCACAACATTAGGTTTATTTATTAGCTGACTAAATATGCCTTTTAAAAACTGACTTTTTGGTACAAACTTTGTTACAACGTTTGCACAGGGAGGAAAAATGATTGGTAATAAACAAATATTTATATGTGATAATGTTGCTTAGTAATACATTATTTGTGAATATTAATAAACTCACGTTCATATTTCTCTGCATTCTCACAAATACAGTTCATGCATAACTTTTATCTATATTCAATAGAAAAGCAACTATACAGTAGATTTATAATAAACTGCAAAATATCAACTGCAATCCCAACATTATACAATACCTAAGTCCTACTAATTTAAAATGAATGCAGTAATACTACAATACTTGAGCAACTTTTTCTAGTCTTTAACATCTAAATATTTTGCTGACAGGTAAAGAAAGAGATTAAAACAATTTAACATTGATAACAGACATTCTTTCCCAACACTATTTTTGGCAATGCAGAAATCTAATTTGTCATTTTAAAAGAAAAGCAGGGTTATTTTAAAAAAAGACATTTTGATAGAAAATATTTTGTTGTATAGAGTAATATTATTCTGCTTTGATACATTTTATAATATACTATGAACAAATTATATGACAATATCTCACATACTTAAAAGTTTTGCAGGAACAAAATCGTTGATCTAATAATATTATATACATGAGCAGTTTTTACATAATTATTTCAGATTATAGAAGTTCAGTGCTACTCCATTCTCTATTTGTTGCTCTATAATTTTTCTCCCAAGCCCAGGACACACAGAAGCTTCAATGTATCCACTCAGGTCTGCAGGAAAGAACTGTTCTATTCATATTAGCATTACAGAATCCACCATGTGTGCAATAGTCTCAGCATGCAAAATACTAGCTCCTCAGGATCTACATGGAACAGCTCCTGATCATATCTATCTTATCTAAGCCACACAGAGCTTTGAATGTGGCTTTTGCTTATACTTTGTATTAGTGTCTTTCCAAAATGTAGAACAAATTCCTGGAAAGAGTCTGCTAACAATTTTATCCCCATCTGTTTGTTACACCATACCTGAGTTTGGATTCTATTAAGCCCTCGGAACCAGAGGATTTGTCCACGTCGAAGTTCTCGCTCTGCATGATCAATTTCTTCTACATCTTCATTCAGTTCCTCTTCAGGTGCTTCTGTCTTTTCTGTGAGCCCTCCTGCTTCCTTTAAAAACTTTAGCCTACTTGTTGGGATAGTTGCAATGACCTGGAAAAATAAATGTTTAAAAAGCTATGAACATGAACATTTCATGAATATGCAGAATATGAAATCCAACTAACCATATGTTTAATTTTATTTATTTATTTATTTATTATTGATATTGTATAGGGATACTTGATCCAACATAAACAAAATAGGGTAGTAATATTTTCCATAAGTTTTTTAAGAAGAAAAAAGTCATTCCTTTAGGGAAATAAAACATTAGTTGTTAAACTGCTGGTTAATTGGGATTTCCTTTAATATGAACCCAAAGTGTCCTTTTATGTGCCACTGAAATAAGGACTTAGTGAGATGGGTGGATTTTCTCCTCTTGATGATATAATTGTTGATTTAATACCCTAACAGTGCTGCCACAATTACTTTACGGAGCTCCAATCTGAGGAGCAAAAACCGCTGAGAAATTAGTGTTCAATCTTTGTTTTTTTGTCGTTTATTGGGTCTTCCAAACTCAGTTACGTATCAAGTTCTTTGTTTAGAAACCGGAGCCAAGACGATTTTTTTCCCGGGTTTGGCTTTCTTTGTTTAAATACTGGCTTCGCCTTCATTTTAGAGCCCTCCCGGGCAGTCTGACATATCTTCTGTTAAGCGACCACTTCCACTCCACCTGGCACACCAAAATTATCAATCAAATAAACAACATAGGTGTATCTTTTGACCAATTCCTACTGATGGACGAAAGACAGGCTTTCGAAGTTTTGAAACAACGTACTCTTGACATTGAAGGGCAGCTTCTCACAGCTGGAGCCTGCAGAACTTGTTCTCCCACATTTTATGGCATTTCACCACCATTGCCGAGTTTTATGGCTAAATATATGAGTAATTTAATCAATCCACATCTCCGTAGATATTTTATGCTTGCTCAGCTTAATGTGCTACCGACTGCCCAAACAAGAGGCAGATATCATGGCATCTCACAGGAGAACAGGACTTGTTCCTGTACAGCGGGCCTACCCGAAACAACTGAACATGTGCTCCCACATTGTAAAGATTTGGCAGACTATCGGTTGCTTTTTCTCGAGGCCATCTTGAAGAAATTTTCAGTGAGATCAGACAAGGAAATAGTTTCATACTTGCTTAGTGACCATCATCCCCACACTACTGAATCAGTTGCCAGGTTTTTAACAAAGGCACTTGGATCAAGAGTGAAACCTTTGTGTAAATTTTAGTCAATTGGTTTTAACATAATTTGTATTTTACCACTCTTTATATGCCATTAAAGGTTTTGTATTTGTATTTGTTTGTACCCTAACAGTGAGGTGAGATGCAGCGGTAAGATGATATGCAGCATAAGCAGTCAGGGGCTAAAATGTAAATATGAAACTCCTAAAAAGACTAAACATAGACAATGAAAAAAAATGACAGAAATACAATCAGAAGTTGAAATGCAGCATTCCAGTGACATGCACATAGAAACAAAAAGAACTATTATAGTGTTAAGAAATAGAAAAGAACAAAAAAAAGCAAGAAGAGATTTGGGTCACAAGTTTCAAGAAATCAAAGGGGAAAAACCTTCAACAACACATTAAATCAAAGGGAAATTTAAAGCATGGTTAGGCTTGATGAAAGATCAACATAGAAAGACATGAAAAGAACAGTACAAAATTAAGAAAAAATGAGAACAATACCCTGAAGGACTATATGGAAGAGACAAAAGGATGAAAGATTCCTTCCAAGAAGAAACTCTCAATGAGGAACTTGAAATATCAGAAAGTGAAGTGAAAACTGTGCTGACAGCAATTGGGAGAAACAAATTACCATAAGTAAATGGAATATCAATGGAGCTATTACAAGCTGCAGACATTGAACCAAAATCTTAATATGCCAACAAATATGGAAAACAATACAATGTCCACAGACAGGAAACATTCAATTTGCATTATGTTTTCAAAAAAGGAGACATCAAAGACAGTAGCAACTAAGAACATAAGAACATAAGAACCAGCCTGCTGGATCAGACCAGAGTCCATCTAGTCCAGCATTCTGCTACTCGCAGTGGCCCACCAGGTGCCTTTGGGAGCTCACATGCAGGATGTGAAAGCAATGGCCTTCTGCTGCTGCTGCTGCTCCTGAGCACCTGGTCTGCTAAGGCATTTGGAATCTGAGATCAAGGAGGATCAAGATTGATAGCCATATGACCAATAGGCCATAGACTATCAGACCAATACATTAATTACATGTGAGAAAGTTGATGCTCAAAGTCTTACAACAAAGATTATTGTCATATATGAAATGAGAAATGCCTGATGCTCAAGCAAGATTCAGAAAAGGAAGAAGAACTAGAAATCTCATTGCAAATTTATGGTGATACTGGAGCACATAAGAGAATTTCAAAAGAAAATCAGCTTGTGTTTCATAGTTTATAGCAAAGCTTTTGACTGTATGGATCATGAAAAGCTATTTGGATGGGAGACCTCCAAAAAATACCAGGGTCGTGACATGGAGGCAAGCAATGGCAAACCACCTCTGAATGTGTCTTGCCTTGAAAATTTCACCAAGGATTGCTATAAGCCAGATGCGATTTGATGGCAAAAATCCAGCGACAAACATTTTCAGGAAAGTGCTTGGTTTTGCATTATTTCATTTAATATCAGAGGCAATAAAACAGAACAACATTTACAGTTATAAGCAGCTGCAAAAAACCTCTAGTAGAAGAACAGAAATCCTTAATTTAGAAATTTATTATTAACTTTGTAATGTAAGGTGATTAGTTCTTACCTGCCCCCACACAAGTTCACCCAGTCCAATAAATACACACCACATCCACTGGTCAAGTTGCAAAGGAGAACAGCTAAAAGGTTTCCCACCAAACTGCACAATTACTATCTGCAGAAGGATAGAAAAAGAGATAAAATATATCATTACTAACCCATAGAAAGAAAAAGAGGAGTTTAAATGTTGTTCCATGGGCACTAGCATTTTTTAAAAAAACATAAATATTTTAATTAATTATTTTACCTTGGAAGAGATCAGTAACAAAATGTACAATGAATTATCAACCGATGAAACTACCTATATATCCCAAAGTCCCTGATTTAGTTGTATCAAAATTCTAAATAATGCAATTCAGTCATGACTAATTTATATCATATGATTCAGTATGTTTTAGCCACCAATAAATTTAGCTGAATCAGGCCAATAACCTTCCTATTGACAATTCCATATCTACTCTGCAACTCTATTAAGATAAGGGGAAAAAAGTCAGAATGAAAGCTTCAAATAGAGGCCAGTCATATTTTACTTACTATATTCTGGTTTTAAACGCACTGCAGCTATTAATACTACGTTTGTTTGATTTGAAAATACATTGTTGTTATTCTAAACTTAAAGTGACATAATGGAATCTGCTCAGAAATGTGGACAAGACATGGGTTAAAGCAGGCTGTGGGAATTGCTAAAACTGTAAAATAAGGATGGGACAGAAAAAACAGATCTGACGATACAGACAAAATGAAATTATAGAAATTCAGGAAATACTTTTTAAAAGAAAAACATCTTTTGAGGAAGGAGATGAAGTGGTTAAGGATACAGTATGGGACATTACTTCATTACAGAGAGCAGAGTGACAAAAGGGAATTAGAGAAAAATGTAAAACAAGTACAACAGGAAACTAGTCCTGGTAGAAATAATGAGAAACAGAATACGCATCTGTTCAGGGCACAGAGAAATGGAAAGGGTAGATAATTTAGGAACAGAGACCATGGAGGAAAAAAAAGAAGGAACAGTGTGAGAGAGGGGTACAAACAGGGGTGTAGCTAGGGTAAATGGAGCCCGGGGCAAAATCTGAGTTTTGCGCCCCCCCCCCCATTTGGGCAGCATCCCTCCCCCACCACGACCAAACAACATTTTTTGCACCAGGTCATCTCAAAGTCACCATTGCATTATAGAACATGGCCCCAGCTTACACACAAATCTAATTTTACCCAGGGCTCCCTAGTTTAAACAACATTGAAAGTGATGCTATTTTTTGAAGGCAGGGAATCCACCCTGAAACAGCATCACTTTTAATGTTGTTTAAACTACAGAGCCCAGATTCTCCTTTTAAATCCACCTTAAAGTTACTCTGGGCTCTCTAGTTTAAGCAGCATTGAAAGTGATGCTGTTTTGGGGTGGATTCCCCCACCCCAAACAGCATCATTTTCCAATATTGAGTTATTAATGAGTTTTCTGGGCTGTGTGGCCGTGGTCTGGTGTATCTTGTTCCTAATGTTTCACCTACATCTGTGGCTGGTATTTTCAGAGGTGTATCACAGAGAGAAGTCTATTATACACTGTGTCCAGCCTTCTCTTATAACAGACTTCTCTCTGTGATACACTTCTGAAGATGCCAGCCACAGATGCAGGCGAAATGTTAGGAACAAGATCTATCAGACCACGGCTACACAGCCTGTAAAACTCACAACTACCAGTTGAATCTGGTTTTTGAAAGCCTTCAACAATACTTTTAATGTTTTTTTAAATCTAGGGAGCCCAGATTCTCCCTTTAAATCCACTCCAAAGGAGGTGGATTTAAAGAGAGAACCTGGGGAAAATTTGAGGGTGCCTGTCAGGGGAGCAATGTTTAAGCTAACAGTACCAAACTTTTAGGTTATCTTCAGAAGACTCTCCTGATTAAGCCACCCAGGTTTAGTGAAGTTTGGTTCAGGAAGCCCAAAGTTATGGACCCTCAAAAGGGTAGCCCCATCTACCATTAGCTCCCATTGGAAACAATGGAGGATGGAG